>NC_134234.1:135259845-136591988 GCF_965152275.1 Natator depressus
TTTGTTACATAACTGCATTCAAAAACAAAACAATGTAAAAATTTAGAGCCTATAAGTCCACTCAGTTCTACTTCTTGTTCAACCAATCACTAAGAGAAATAAGTTTGTTTACATTTATGGGAGATAATGCTGCCCACTTCTTATTTACGTCACCAGAAAGTGAGAACAGGCATTTCCATGACACTATTGTAGCTGACATTGCAAGGTATTTACATGCCAAATATGCTAAACATGCGTATTCCTCTTCATGTTTCAGCCACCATTCCAGAGGACATGCTTACATGCTGATGACGCTCATTAAAAAATAATGCATTAATTAAATTTATGACTGAACTCCTTGGGGGAGAATTGTATGTTTCCTGCTGTTTTACCCGCATTCTGCCATATATTTCATGTTATAGCAGTCTCGGATGATGACCCAGCACATGTTGTTTGTTTTAAGAACACTTTCAGTGCATATTTGACAAAATGCAAAGAAGGTGCCAATGTGAAATTTGTAAAGATAGCTACAGCACTCGACCCAAGCTTTAAGGATCTGAAGTGCCTTCCAAAAATTGAGACCGACAAAATGTGGAGCATGCTTTCAGGAGTCTTAAAAACGCAACACTCTGATGCGGAAAGTACAGAACCCAAACCACCAAAAAGGAAAATCAACCTTCTGCTGGTGGCTCAGATGATGAAAATGAACCTGCATTGGTACGCACTGCTTTGGATCATTATCTACCAGACCCCGTCATCAGCATGGATCCATGTCCTCTGGAATGGTAGTTGAAGCATGAAGGAAGATATAAATTTTTAGCATATCTGGCACGTAAATATCTTGTGATGCCGGCTATAATAGTGCCATACGAATGCCTATTCTCACTTTCAGATGACAAGAAGCAGGCAGCATTATCTCCTGCAAATTGTAACCAAACTTGTTTGTCTGAGTGATTGGCTGTACAAGAAGTAGGACTGAGTGGACTTTCTAGGCTCTAAAGTTTTACCTTGTTTTATTTTTGAATGCATTTTTTTTGTATATAATTCTACATTTGTAAGTTCAACTTTCATGGTAAAGAGGTTGCACTACACTATTTGTATTAGATGAATTGAAAAATACTATTTCTTTTGTTTTTTACAATGCAAATATTTATAAAAATAAATATAAAGTGAGCACTGTACACTTTGTATTCTGTGTTATAATTGAAATAAAAATATTTGAAAATGTAGAAAACATCCAAATATATTTAAATAAATGGTTTTCTATTATTGTTTTACAGCGTGATTAATCATGATTAATTTTTTTAATCACACAATTAATGGTGATTAATTTTTTAATCGCTTGACAGCCCTTATTTTTATATGGGTTTTTCAGTGAGTTAATGATTATTACAGATTTATTTGTATACAAATTAGATCAGTGGTTTTCAACCTAAGATTTCCAAAGAGGTCTGCACCTCCATTCACAACATTGTAGGGTTCCACAAATGAAAAAAGGTTGAAAACCACAGAAATAGATGAATGTCCCATTTTAGGTGGGAATTAAACCACTGGTGGCAGTGGAGAAAGCATATTTCATTTTCTGTACATCTGGAGATATGGAATGGTTCAATGCGAAACATTAATAACTCCAAGAACAGTCTGCTTCCTCACAACCATCAGTCAGAGAGCTCCTGGGATCTCAGTTTTATCCTGTTCTTTACTAAAGTCAGAAATATTATTTTAAAAATCCAACAACTAAGACTTTAAACAATGATTTGATGACTTCAGTAACTCAACCAGAGGCTTAGGGTCTATTACAAGAGTGGGTTGGTGAGGTTCTATGGCATGCAATGGGTAGGAGGTAAGACTAGATGATCAGGATGGACTCTTTGACCTTAATGTCTATGAACTATTAAATTAAATAAATAAGATAAGTCAGAAACCAGGCTATGAATAGCAACTTCCATACATGCAAATAAAAGCTGCTTATGAGATTATGATGACCTAACTGCTACCACTGGTGAGGTGTCCAATAATGGAACCAAATGCTGAAATATTTTAAATTAGAATTCAAGTTCTGATCATTTGATCTTCGAGTAGTTTATTCCAACACACAGTTATACAATAGGTTTCCTTTTCAGCTGGAAGCATGACCCAAAAAGCTATTTTGGAGGGGGGACATTTGCTGTTTGACCTCAACACCATACTTACCAGGCCAACCAACTGGGCAAATTACATATGCCACAACATTTTAACAAAGTTCAAGTTCCTGTTTGTCTTCTTTCAGTTTATGTTTTGGGTTTAGTGTGGAGTCAGGTACTTTGAAGGTGCAAAAACTCATGTAATTTCAGACTGTGTCCTCCAAAGCTGAGGTTCCTCAGGTGCTCAGTGTGTGTCCACTGACTAATAGGTCTTTTTTTCAGCTCACTCTCCTGATAAATTCTGATTTTCCTTCTTCCTGTTGGACAGCTTCATTGTCATCTGGAGGAAGCACTTTCTTTTTCAGTTCTTCTTATATATCTGCTCTTGGTCTAGAAACAGCTAAATTAAAAACCTTTGGAAATAGAGTATAGAGGAAACACAGAGAAATTGCAAATAGCTGGTTGACGGATAGCAGCATGAGTGGCAGTGCGATATGATAAATATATTTCATGAAAGGGCTACACACAATGTACCTCTTTTGTATTTGTACGTCACCGATTGAACACAGAGAAGGCAAACAAGTCATTTGCTTGCCTTGGGCTGCACATGGGCAACTGCTTGAAAATATCAGAACCCATAATGTTTGTGCTGGAAATGGCCCACCTTGATTATCATACACATTGTAAGGAGAGTGATCACTTTAGATAAGCTGTTACCAGCAGGAGAGTAGGGTGGGGGGAGAGAAAACCTTTTGTAGTGATAAACACCCATTTTTTCATGGTTTGTGTGTATAAAAACATCTTCTGTATTTTCCACAGTATGCATCCGATGAAGTGAGCTGTAGCTCACAAAAGCTTATGCTCAAATAAATTGGTTAGTCTCTAAGGTGCCACAAGTACTCCTTTTCTTTTTGCGAATACAGACTAACACGGCTGTTACTCTGAAACCTGTCATAATGTTTAATGATATCTGAAGTATTTTGGCCTTTCCAATGCATTGTTGTTAAAGCTAAAATGAAAACAAAAAATTAAATAGAGAATTTGCATTATTTTCTAAAATGATGTTTGCTGCTCTTCATGTTGTATGAAAGCCGGATTGACTTCTCCATCCTCAGGTTCAGGATTAATGTGGTTGGTTTGTACTAATTCATTTGCGGCTGCTTTCCTTCTCCTATAAGCAAAAAGAATCTGTTAATATATAGGAAGCTGAGTCTCTGCTTTGATCAAGTTCTTATGGATTCTAACAAGAGACTATTGTAAAAAAAAATACTGTATTCCATGTGATTCATTTTACCAAAACAAATTACTCTGGGCTTATTGACTTTAAAGGGAGCAGGAGGAAGTACATCATATGGCATGTTGTAGAAGTGCCATTGATACAAATAAGTTGTAAAACAATGAACCAATCTTTGTTGTATTGGTTTCAGATCAAAACTATGCTTCAAACAATTCTTATGAAAAAAAGACGTACAAAGCACATTATAGGTGAGTTCCTCCAGTGCATTAGGGTGGGTTGGAATCCAAAAAAACAATTTAGGCTTGCTGAAAACCCATCTTCAGGACTAGCTTCAATAATGTTGAGTTGCCAGGCCTCCCGCTGCTGGCATATATTATTTAAAATAATACTTACTTTCTTCGGTCTCTCTGCCCAGTGATGATCAAGACAATGACTCCAATCACAGCTACGCCCATGACCACCCCAAACAGTATTAGCCAGACAGTGACAGGTGGTTCATAAGCTGGTGCCAGTGTTGGAAGAATACCCTCAAACTCCAGAGTTTTGTCATCCAGTTTGAAAGCCTCATTGATTCGTCCCCGAGACATTCTGCCATCAAGAGTACAATCAAATAGATGAATAAATTAAACACAAACAAATCAAATATTTTTGGATTCCTTATAATCCTCTAGGTATTTTAAACTTCCATTGAACTCTTTGCTTGAAGATGCTGCTTCAGTACTGGAGTGATAAACTATTTTTCTTCCCGGCATGATACAACAGGCATACAGCAGCAAGACATGCCAGATTTGTTCCTGCTACAAAGACAGTAAGTGAAAGCCTGAATTTCTGTAGCAACCAGAACTGACATATTCAGATTTGTTACTGTACACAATAGTATCCCAAATCTTAATAGCCAAACCAAACCAAGACAAGAAACCCTTTGACCTCACTGTCTACTTGCATCTTATCTCTCTCCTTCCCTTTACCTCTAAGTTCCTTGGATGCCCAGCATACCACCACAGCCTTGACTTCCCCTTCTCTGTTTCCCCCTTGGATCCCCTGCAATCTGCATTTTGCCTTCTTCACTCCCCCAAAAATACTCTCACCAAAGTCTCCAGTGGCCTTTTCCTGGCCATGTATAAGCTACTTTTCTGCATCTTGGTCTTCCTTGATCTTTTTCTGTTGCTTTTGACAAAATTTGCAAGAGACCATAACTTCTTTGGCCATATTCTCTCCTAGTTTTCCAATCTCTCTGACTACTTATCAGTACCTCCTTTGGTTTTTAATTCTCCCCAGCCAGTCCCTCAGGATTTGTCCTTTGTCCCTTCTTCTTTTCTCTCTCTATGTCATCCACAACCTTATTGTTCACACAGTTAATTCATTCTCTCTGTGGTAGTATCACAAATCTACTTCTCCATCCTTGATCTCTTCTGTGCAGTCTCCCATACCTGGCTTTCTTTCCAACATATCATCATGAAGGTCCTGCTTAAAAATAGCACCTGAACTTACACCAGTTAGATTAAAATTACATGGGCCTTCTATCTTCAAGTTCAGGGCATAAATTAGTCACCAGCTGGGGCTGGAGAAATGTTCCTTCTCCATGGCACAGTACAGTACAATTCGATGTATTCTAGGAGTTTCACAACTTTTCTGTGTCACCTTATATTGGCTGCTTTGAAAACAACATCCAGTTAGACAGGCTATTGATCTTTTTTGATATGACAATTTCGCTCATCCTAATTTTTCCTTACTTTAGTTTTGTGTCACACTTTCTCATAATACCTCCCTCAGTCATTTGAGTATTTATATGGCTCCAGCCCTCTTTCATGTTATTTCCTCTAAGAGCAAAATTTCACCTGATGGCTGTTTCCACCTCAGTTTTGGGAACGATGTCAGTGTTATTACCAGGCATTCTGACAGTAAAATAGAAGGAGATTCTTTGTGTTACATTCTCTACTTTGATGTCTGTGCTCCTGAAGGGAAATATAAAAAAAATGTTTCATGATTAAAGAGATACCCCCAAATAAATCACATGAATGAAAATCTTGCATCCACTATACCTACAAAAAACACCTCGCAGCACAGCTTAAGGGTCCATTGCTTGAAAGGTATTTTTGTCAATACTTGAGCTTTCAGTTTTGTATTACTAAGTAATTCTAGGTTTCAGAGTAGCAGCCGTGTTAGTCTGTATTCGCAAAAAGAAAAGGAGTACGAGTGGCACCTTAGAGACTAACCAATTTCATCGGATGCATCCGATGAAGTGAACTGTAGCTCTCGAAAACTTACGCTCAAATAAATTGGTTAGTCTCTAAGGTGCCACAAGTACTCCTTTTCTTTAAGTAATTCTAGATACAGATGCATTACCCCAGGATTGAGAATCCCTTAAAGCAGCAGTTCTCAACCAGGGGTCCAAGGCCCCCTGGGGGGCTGTGAGCAGGTTTCAGGGTGTCCACCAAACGGCCGGCATTAGACTCACTGGGGCTCAGGGCAAAAAGCTGAAGTCCAGTCATCCCGAGCCTGAAGGTGAGGCCTGAGCAGCTTAGCTTCGCGGGTCACCTTGTGGCATGGGGCCCTCGGCAATTGCCCTGTTTGCTATCCCCTAATGTCGGCCCTGGCTTTTATATGCAGAAAGCCAGCCTGTGGTGGCACAGCTGGGCCGTGAAGTTTTTATAGCATGTTGGGGGGGGGGGGGGGGCTCAGAAAGGAAAAGGTTGAGGACCCCCTGCCTTAAAGCACCTGGCCAAGCACAGAACAGCGGGGTTGCCCTCACATGTTTGGGGCAAAACTCAGCTCAGCTTCTTGCACTTTGAACTAGAGAATAAAAACTAGCATTTGGTTGCACCTAGGCCTGCTGAGAATTGAGCTTCGACATCATGGTGATTGATGTGCTATAAATGTGATCAGATATATTAGGCAGATCGCCTCAGAAAATCATCCGAAGAGGCCTATCTAAAAATAGTTCCAAGAGACTTAGCAAGAATAATGCTATTTTTGGTACGAATATCTATTTCTGGTCAGAGCCTATGTTAGTAAAGGACTACATATTTTTAAATGAAATTAGATTAGGGTTGCATTTATTTATCGTGGGTGACTTTTCACCTCATTCGGATCAATTAACTCACGTTTTGTGGGTCCAAAATCCCTTGGCTATTCAGCATCATGTATATGATACAAGTGTTATTGCCCAGAATTTTATATAATTTCATTTTTTATTTTTAATGGAATGTTTCTCCTCTCGGGAAGGTATCTCTATTGCTCCATTCTCTGGCTATCATAGCCCTATTCCCCTGTTAGCATTTGGGCAGCTGTTCTCAGGATCAAATCTCACCATTAGTAAGTGGTAAACTACAGTCTCCTACCTCAGCTAAAAATAAAGTATCGTCTAACTATTGCACAGGTGATGTTTTTCTTTCTGTCAAAAGTTCTGAAGATTAAACAGCATGTGGCAAAGCAAATGGCTCTCCTATTAAGACCAGCCAATGCCCTCATGTCCTTTAGTATGAAACCATCAGACCTCCTCCAGCTACATTACACAGAAATCACAATAAATTCCACCAGTACATATCCCTGCTGAACCAAAAGCAATACTGTAGGCTCATCGCATGCACAGTCAAACAAAATAACTCACTGGAATGAGACAGTCTGGTTCTTGACCTCTGAGAAATACTTCCTCATGGCATAGGCAATCGATGACTGGAACAAATATAATTCATTTTCATCCCATTTGTACTACAAATATAAAAAACAGACCTTCAGTAGAGATTATAATTATGCTGAAAATTACTGTGCATTAAGCAATGACTTTTAAAATACTGCTTCAGTAGTAGTAATTATAATTACAGCTAGGCAATTTTTATTTTTATTTTTTGGCCAGAAAATGCAGATTCAGGTCAACCAAAACATTTTGTAACTTCGTTGAACCTGCCGAATTGTTTTGGTTGGAAACCAGACACACCCCCGCCAAAAAAAATTCTTTCATTTTTAATATTTTCAAAACAACTTTTCATTTCAAAATTTCATTCAATTTTATTTTTTAAAAAATAGTTACATGTAAAAATGAAATGTGTTGACTTGGCTCAAACCCCAGTCATGGCTCAGGGTCCCATTGAGCTAGGAGTTGTACAGAAGGTAACGAAGAAGACATTCCCTACCCCATAGAGCTCACAGACCTTTTACCAGGCAGCACATGACAGGTGGACAAACGTGTGAGAATGAGGTAACAAAATGAACAGAGGTTAGCAGAAAAATGGAAGTCTTGGCTCACCACTTACTTATTTACAAAGGTAATTTACATGCCCAAAGTGACTTATAAATATCTGATTAATCATCACACCTCCCTTCAAAATAGATAAGTGATTGATTCCCCATTTTACAAACGGGGAAAATGAGACATACATAAATGGAGTGTTGTAAAGAAGCTCACTGAGGGTAGATCTATACTGCAACAAAAGACCCGTGGCATGGCTGCAGCTGGGCCAGGTCAGCTGACTCGAACTCGCAGGGCTCAACCTGTGGGGCTATACAACTGCAGTGAAGACGTTCGGACTTGGGTTGGAGCCAGGGCCCTGAGACGCTGTGACAGGGGAATGTATCAGAGCTGAGACTCCAGCCTAAGCCTGAATGTTTACACTGCAACTTTTAGCCCTGCAGCCTGACCCCTGCAAGTCTGAGTCAGCTGATCCAGGCTCTGAGATTTGGTGCCACAGGTTTTTTTATCTCAGTATACACATACCCTGAGTGAGTCAATTGCTGAGCCAAGCCCAGAATGCAGGGGTTTCCGGATTCCAGTCCCATATCTAGTCCACAGCTGATGCTGTTCCTCTGCACCTGACCATCTTTGAATGTGTTGTCATCTATCTGAAGTTCTGCCATTGTAGGTTATTTATCACCTACGGCTATTTTGTGTCTTGACTGAATCCCACAAATAGGACCAGGAATATCTATCCCATTTCAACCCAAGGGTTCATAATAGCTGAAAAGATCTTTTTTGCTTAAAATAACAAGAAGCCAAATCCTAGCTCTCATGGATTCTTTACCCAGGAGTATTTCCACTGTAGTTATTGAGAGTTTTGTCTGGGAAAGGACTTTATGATTTAGACACTGGTTTCCATTATATAATTGTATACATAAACAAGTCATTTAGTAGGAGACCAAGCTGTTTTGGTCTTTGTATTTTTCTTGTTAAGAATTCTTTGCAGCCATGTTTCTGCATAAGGTAGTTATTGATTTTTGTGCCCAAAACCAGACAAGTGATTCAAAAAAGGCAGAGCATTTGTGGTATTTCATAGGAAACTACATGATAGGTCAGATATTAACTCCAGTGGAACACAGAAACAGAGAATGGTGCGTTAAGTTAAATAGCTCATTTCTGGCAGGTGCCCCTGCCTGTGCAGGTGGAAAAACTCAGCAATAACAGAGAATGTATCCTATGCAATTGTGCAATGGTGTACGTGGAAGGAAAGTTCATTTTTGACCTCTGTAGCAATCAGTTTATAACTTGAAGCCAGAGCTTTGATTACACTTATATCTTAGCATGCATGCCCATAAATGTTGTTATTGGTAATATTATCCAGCCCTGATATGAGGCTCATGGGCATGGTACAAAACTCTAGATACCCCCTATATAATAGCAATTTAAAAAAATACTGCTACATTTTTAACTCTCTGATCTCCTGTTGCAGTGAATTTCATAAAAGGAGGATGTGTTGGGCCATATCTTCAGCTGGTATACGTCAGCCTAGCTCCATGGAAGTGAATGGTGGATTCAGCTAGAACAGAAGGAAATGCTTCTAAACTCAGACACAGTCAGTAGACCAATTGCTCGGCAAGTATAGTGTAGCACAGCTCCATTGACTTGAATCTAAATTACTTACAGGGACAGGCCCAGTGCTCAGCAGTCAGAGGGACAGTGTTCTGATCCAAAGTCCATTGAAGCCAATGAAGTCTTTGCAATGACTTCAGTGAGTTACAGATGAGGCCCTACGGGACAATAAAGGGGGCTTAAAGCCACCATTGCCCACAAACACCTTCTTCTGAGGTGTGTTGAGCATGCAAAGATAGCACCCCAGGATCTGGTCCTTAGCATTAATGAACGATACAGCTGTATGGATTATCTCTGCAGTGGCATTCGTTATTTAGCTGATACTACACACATCAGTGCCTTTACTTAAGCATTCATAGGAGTTAGCATTGTTTTCTCCTGTAGCTATTACCACAGTCCATCATGCCATTGTGTTTGCTTTTTTCTAATTTTCCTTTCATCCTTTGTCCCTTTCTACTCTACAATATCTATTTCTCCTGCCCCAAAAGAACCCAGTATATTAACAGAGTTTGATTCCACAGCCATCGCTTTTCATATTTGGCAGTAGAGCTGGTTGGAAAATTTGTGTTGAAATAGTTTTCCATTGCAGAATGCTGTTTCAACTAAACTGATTTATTTTCATGAAATTGTATCATTTAGAAATTTAAAAAAAAACATTTTGAAAATGGCAAAATGTCCTGTTTTGACATTTTCAGAACAACAAGGTTAATTGGTAATTCAAAAGGACTTTTTGTTTTGAAATTTACTTTATTGATATAAAAATTTAAAAAAATAAAAAAGGATCAGAATCAAAACCACCACATTTCAGATTTAGCCAAACAAAACACTTTGACTGACTGAAAATAAATTATTTTTCAAATTTTGTTTTCCAAAAAATTTCAGAATTTTGGTTTTCAGGATGAATGTTTTTGAAATCTTAAAAACTTTCCTGACCAGTTCTATTTATCAGTTCCTTTGGCTTTTCAATAATTTATCTTGTTTCTATAAAATCTATTTTATGATGTTTTCATTCATAAAAGTGTTCAAACAAATATCTCATGTGCTATTTAAGAGAAAATGTAAGTTTGGCCTCTAATTTTAGAAGGAATTTCCATTTTAAAATACACTTAGTTGTCTACAAGCTGCTGACCTAGCAGTTTGTGTTTCAGCTTTTTATGGTGTGATCACACAGAAGATGCTGACAGAGTGGTTCTGGTTAACATTTAAAAAGTAGTCGATTTTTAAAAAATAAGAGACAGATCCTCATATTAAATGATTTATGAAATATTTTGTCTACAGTTAGGCAGAAATTAATTGAGTTCAAAAGGACTGATCCTGGCAGTCTTTTAAATATTTTTTGTTTTATCTTTCAGACACTCTAGTAAAGTCACAGCCAGAGCAAAGCTGGAAGTGTCTCTACCTGATCAACGTCACCTGAGACGTCAGTGCATTCTAAACAGATGCTTAGTGCAATAGATTTAAGTTATATATAGACTATAAGGTGAACAGAAAGCTGGCTAGATCGTCGGGCTCAACAGGTAGTGATCAATGGCTCCATGTCTAGTTGGCAGCCGGTATCAAGCAGAGTGCCCCAAGGGTCGGTCCTGGGACCAGTTTTGTTTAATATCTTCATTAATGATCTGGAGGATGGCGTGGATTGCACCCTCAGCAAGTTTGCAGATGACACTAAACTGGGAGGAGTGGTAGATACACTGGAGGGTAGGGATAAGATACAGAGGGACCTAGACAAATTAGAGGATTGGGCCAAAAGAAATCTGATGAGGTTCAAGAAGGACAAGTGCAGAGTCCTGCACTTAGGCAGAAGAATCCCATGCACTGCAACAGACTAGGGGCCGAGTGGCTAGGCAGCAGTTCTGCAGAAAAGGACCTAGGGGTTATGGTGGACGAGAAGCTGGATATGAGTCAACCGTGTGCCCTTGTTGCCAAGAAGGCTAACAGCATTTTGGGGTGTATAAGTAGGAGCATTGCCAGCAGATTGAGGGACGTGATCATTCTCCTCTATTTGGCATTGGTGAGGCCTCATCTGGAGTACTGTGTCCAGTTTTGGGCCGCACACTACAAGAAGGATGTGGAAAAATTGGAAAGCGTCCAGCAGAGGGCAATAAAAATTATTAGGGGACTGGAGACATGACTTATGAGGAGAGGCTGAGGGAACTGGGATTATTTAGTCTGCAGAAGAGAAGAATGAGGGGGGATTTGATAGCTGCTTTCAACTACCTGAAAGGGGGTTCTAAAGAGGATGGATCTAGACTGTTCTCAGTGGTGATAGTTGATAGAACAAGGAGCAATGGCCTCAAGTTGCAGTGGGGGAGGTTTAGGTTGGATATTAGGAAAAACTTTTTCACTAGGAGGGTGGTGAAACACTGGAATGCATTACCTAGGGAGGTGGTGGAATCTCCTTCCTTAGAGGTTTTTAAGGCCCGGCTTGACAAAGCCCTGGCTGGGATGATTTAGCTGGGGATTGGTCCTGCTTTGAGCAGGGGGTTGGACTAGATGACCTCCTGAGGTCCCTTCCAACCCTGATATTCTATAATTCTATATGTGCTGTTCCAAGCATGCTGCTTCTTTAACATAAGCTGTAGTAAACAGACAGTGAAGTTCTCCATTTACTTTTTTCGCAAAACCCACTGTGCCTCAATTAACTTTATAGCATTTCCATAACTGGAAGGGAATGCCTCAATCTTTCCTGGACTTTTACCAGCACCAGTCTGTCAGGCGTAATACAATATAGCTGTTGCTGTATTTAGAAAGGATTCAGAAGTCAGGTTTGTCAGGAGAGAAGGAGAGAAGAGCTTTCACACTGTACAACAGCTCAGGCTAAGGCTGTTCAGGCTTCTAGAACTATTGAGCCAGACCCTCGGCTAGTGTAAGTCAGTGTAGCTCCATTGACTTCAAAAGAGCTACAGTAAATTACACTGGCTGCAGGACTGGACCATGTAGTACACAAGGGACATGGCTAGAGGCTTAACCGAGGCATTAGCATGGGGCCTGAAGCTGTGCTCAGTGATATAAAGCAGTGATGTCACTGGCTTTGATGGGCACAGGATTAGGCCCATAGTCACTCCCAGGATCACATTACACTATCTCCATTGCACAGTCAGTCCCTGACTTGACACAGGATGCCTGCTCTGACAGCTGTGACCATGAGATGGTCTAATACAGGCAGTTTGCTATGTACTTAGCCCCACTTCTAAGCACCTGTAAGATACTGTGAAGTTGTTCCTTCGTTCAGAAAAAACGTACATTACTTCACGTCTGAATCAGAGGGGCCCTTTCCATCAGTGTTCTTGACTGCTACAAATCAGCACTTCTTAGGCCAGATTCACTTGTACACTCGCTAGCTATTTTGTGCTACTCTGGTGATGCAAATCAGTGGTAAACCCAGCATAGCCAACCAATTAAACTGGAATTTGGGCTGCTTTGCAATGTCTGGGCAGTACGAAGGAGTTGAAGTGCATTGCTGAATGTGTCTCATTATGAGCTGCGGCAAGTCCTATGTAGGAATCTTCCCAACATGCCTACACACTAGTTAACACGTGTTACCAAGATCCCTTGCTGAACTACAAGGTTTCAGAATTATTTACTTGTGTAGAAGGAGTGTCAGAACAGAAATGTAGTTAGTGGACAATGTTTATGTAATGTGCTTGTTTTGCAGCTTGGGACCATATCTTACAGTCATTCAAATTAAGTACTGTAAATGAGATTGTTTTACAGCCACTCAATTGCACGATACAAGAACATGATGACAAAAGCCAGGCATAAAATGGTGTTAAGTTAACCATTAACTATAATGGCTAATAAATGTGTTGTAATATGGAGCCTTTTAGTGGTGTTGCTATCACCACTGAATGACATCTAACTCAACTCAGGGGGACAGGAAGCAAAAAAAGTTTACTAGGGCTTGCATAAAAGAAAGTGACAGAACTGAAAGAGTGTGGGTTTGTGTGAGAAAAAATAACACATT
The DNA here is from genome assembly GCF_965152275.1 of Natator depressus. Taxonomy (NCBI): domain Eukaryota; kingdom Metazoa; phylum Chordata; order Testudines; family Cheloniidae; genus Natator; species Natator depressus. Next base: position 135,272,952 of record NC_134234.1, read on the forward strand.
TGTGTAACCTTCCTAGACCAATAGGTTCCCACACCTAGGTGTGAATTTCAAATTTGAATGTTTGGATACATAAGCAAAAAGCACGTGCCTGATGAGCCAATTTTACCTGGAAAAATGCTCTTGCTTTGACAGCAATGATAATGGGGGAGGGATAGCTCAGTGGTTTGAGCATTGGCCTGCTAAACCCAGGGTTGTGAGCTCAATCCTTGAGGGGGCCATTTAGGGATCTGGGGCAAAAATTGGGGATTGGTCCTGCTTTGAGCAGGGGGTTGGACTAGATGACCTCCTGAGGTCCCTTCTAACCCTGATATTCTATAAACCTTTCACAGGAAGGAAGGGTCTGTGCACTGTGCCACTGAGAGTAACATGAAGAAGGAAATCTAGAATAAGGAGCAAATCCACAACCAAATGCCCAGCCTTGGCAGATCAGCTGAGTTAGCAGTGAGCCAGTCCTCCAGCACGATGTTGAGGGAAGTACCATCTTTTGCCTACTAGCTACTGCACTCCAGAAACATAATAGTAAGGACATTTGGGCATCTGAGCTAGGAGCATGGGCAGGAGGAGGCTGTGAGGAGGTTTGAAGGATTTATCAGTGCCTGGAAAGATGACATCAAATATGCAAACAAATTGCTAGAAAGAGCAGTCATATTGTTTGTAACAGAGAGTGTCCAATACCTCCTGTATAGAATTCAGTTAGATATTTCCATGTTGATCTGTGATTTGTTAAACAAAACATGACATAGTAACAGAATGAATACACTAATCTGGATTTACTCACTGCATTGTTCCCAAGTGCTGATTTCAGACTGATCCTCACTTTGATTGCATTGAGAGAATCTGATTTAAAAAGAAAAAAAGCATTGCATCACAACTGCAAAGTCTTTTCCATAAAGCTGCTGTGTAGCAAGTGAGATGATGAGGTGATTTTGTTTTACTGATAGTTTTTACCCTCCCCAGGCTAATGAAGGTATCAGATACAACACTGTTCTCAGCCACTAGGATATGCTGCATTCTCCCATACTGACTGTGGCTACAGGCGTGTGTCTCACATGTGCTTCAGCATTTGATGTAGTGGTGCTGGGCTGAATAAAGCATTTTACTACTACTCCCACTTCTTGGGCACCCTCTTTGTTGTGGCCAGTAATGGAGAGCCAGGGAGAGATGACATTTAACATTCCAAACTGGCTTGCCCATCCTGAGCCTGATTGCCGTTCCAGCTCTGATGACAGAGACTCTAGATGAGTTCTCACCAGCCCGGCAGATGTGAAGCATGCTCCGTAGGCTCAAGCAAGGGTTATAATTGAAGATCTGAAACTGATCAGTACCTACAAACCCAAACCACTATTCTCCCTTCATTCTGATCATCCGTCCTGAGTTTTTAGCACTGCCAATGTAAAAAGGCTTTTTAAAGTGACCTTTGTCAATAATTCATTATCAGGATCAAGTGCTCAGTTTCTGGGAATTAGATGAAGCTGTGACAGGCAGTTGATGGCCACTGTGGTCCCTGAGTATCCTGACTCTCTAGCTTTGGGAGTGATGAAGTCAATGAACTTTTGCATGAGCAACTCTTACTGATGGGTCCCAGGGCCATAGACGTTGCCTGTTGCCTCTCCCAACTGCCAGATTCAACAACTGCGGAAAGAGAAAGGGGGCATGGGTTGAGGAGAAATTGTATTGTCAAGCATTCTGAATTACATATAAAACCATTACGTACCTGGAGTCCAGAATGGGTTCCAGCCAACAGATCTGCCACTATTGTTCTTTATCAGCCACTGATGTAAGGGTTCAAAGTAGTGGAGCAAGGGTGTTGCATTCATCTTCTTTTCTCCTGTTATACTTTCTAGTGCCTGGGTCCAGGGCTGTGATCTCCCTAAGACAAGCATGTCCCTGGGTATCGAAGGATCAATAATTATTGCTAGATTCCATCTGTGCACTCATATGAATGCAAATAAATTCCCTTCTCATTGATAGGAGACTAAACCCCTATGGGTCAGATCCTCAGCTGGTATAAGTCTGCATAACTCCACTGGAATTAGCTGAGGAAACAGACTTTAACGTCGAGCCAAGTTTATCCCTGGTGTAACCCCATTGGCTTCAGGAACTTAAGTGGCTTTACAGCCAGGATGAATTTGGCCCAGTTATATTCAATCTCCTTTTATATAACAAATTGTGTGTTTTGTTACCGCAGTTTGTGCCCAGCTGCCGTGGAATTAGTAATGTCACATGTGTAAAGAGGACCTGTATGGTTAGCAGCCTTGCAAAGTGCCTCCTGAAACTGGAACTGATAAATGGTCCTTGTGTAATATCTAAAAGAAAAGAGAAAAAAGAACAAAAGCCATACTTTGTGTTACCCAGCTCACCCTGGAGCAGCAAATAGCCTTGCCCTTTGGAATGGACTGCAATTTAGATTAACGCTCCTGCTGGTGACCCTGGGCACTTTGTAGAGAAAGACAAAACACTAATGACGGGCTGGGCCAAACATCCTGATAATGTTCAAATGCCAAAATCATAAGAGCTAAGATGTGCTCTTCATTACAATGGGCCCTAGCTGGAGTAAGTGAAGTTTCAGAGACTCTGATTCTCCACTCTAGCTGAGCACAGCTGGGATCATTTGGATGGAGGAGCCCCAGGGAGCCAGCTGCAGCTCTCTGAGTCAGGGCTGTACAGGGACATCCCTAATGTATGTCACTGGCACTAGCCTCTGATCCTTCAGGGGCCTGCTCCCCTGGTTCTTTAGGCACCTGAATCCAGTGAAGGACTTCCAGCGTTCTCCCTCCTTCCCCTTATGGTGAGGATCAGAGAGGCAGCTGGCATAGGAAACAACAGAGCCATCTCCACCAACATTACAGCAGCAGAAAGTTCCTCTGCACAGCAAGAAATTGCTACTGGGCATCTCCAGTCGCATTACGCCGTGCGAGAATCCGGCCCTAACAAGTCTGCGGGTCTGATCCAATGCCCATTGAAGTCACTGGAAAGATTCCCATTGACTTCCGGAGGCCTTAGGCCAGGGCTTAACCAAAAGAAGAATTTGGCCTTAACACTCTGAATGAAGTATTTGAGCAAGCCGCTGCTTGTCATCTAGGAGTTAAATGATGATGATAAAGGTACCTTATGAAAGAGTAATCATTGGCCACATGGAACAGAGCAGCTGGGTCACAGTATGTTTCATCGTGAGGCAGTGGTTCAATCACACCCACTATTTCTCGCCTGTGGGTAGGGGAAGAAAAAATTAGAGGCATTCCCATTACTAGTTCTTGAGAAAAATATAGACTGACCTTTCCACATGGCAGCTGCTGTTTGTAGCAGTCATCACTGTTGGCATCTCCCTTACCTTCCAAACACGGACATAACAAAGCTAAATAAACTAGGCTCCTAAACTGCTATTGGGATGTCCATGGAACTACTGTGCATGGGATTATTGGACCTAAACATTTAACCCTGACTGGAAACTCAAATGTAAGAAGTGAGTGAAAATGTCACAATAATCTAGACCTTTTTGCCAGTTTGAAAATTAACCATGGTAAACAGGTTTTTTTATGATAAATGTTATGAATAAATGCAAGAAAACCAGGCAGCTCAACTAGACTAGTCCAAACAAAAAGAGGTGACTGATATCATTCAAGGACTGTTGAAATGATGCTTTGTAACAACAAGAAGAGGTGTCATCTGAAATTAATGAACTAAAATTGGTGTGGTGGATATTAGGACTAATTGATGGACAAAATAAAGAGGGAATGAACTATGCCACTCACTTGTCCCCTTTGGGGGTTCCTTAAAAAAAGACTTTGAAAAAAAATTCATCTCCTTTTCCACCTTGTATCCCAGTTGGTCTCATCTGCTCATCTTCCCTAACCCCATGATAGAAGGAGCTGACCAGTCTGAAAGACTTTCTTCCTGAGAGGAAGGCCACTAGGCCTTGCTCTTGTTCAAAGAACTTCGTTTTTCACTTGTGAGTCCTGGAAATCATATCATGACATCCGGGCCTCAGCCCATCAGTGGGGATACCTAATTGCCAGCATTGAAAAGGCACATAAGATCCTGTTCTGTTCCACTCCTCTTGTGTTGCTTTCCCCATCTCCCCCTTCCTCCTATCCTATCTCAATTTTTCATCAAATCCTGAAATCAACTGCATTGCATCAGCACAGTGGGATGAGATGACCACAATTCTGTCCTGTTTAAGGAGAAAAGACCCAACCAGATTATGCCCCACGGTCCAAGCAACAGGTGCCCTGATTGGCCTGCCAGCCAAAGCATCCATTTGTGACTCACCAGCCTTCCAGTGTTCCAAAGACATCAACAAAGCCATATTTCCCTCACCCTTTCTATCCCATCTCTCCTCCACCTTGTGTCTGTGTGTTTGTTAGAAACAGGAGGCATTTTACCCAACAGGAAAGTGAAATTAACCCTTTCCTTTTCATCAAAGTAAGTTTGTTCTGCGAATAGAAGAAACTGATATATTGCCTCCAAATGGAGAGAAACTTTAAAGGTTTAAGTTAATTTTACATACTACTCTATTTCATTTTCAATATAAGTACTTGTTTTAATTTATTGTTCTTCCATTTGTTTCAACTTTAGAATGAATGCTTTTGGGTGTTTGCTAAGGAACTGAGTAAAACCAAGGCCTCCGTGGAAGAAAACTCCAAGCCTAAGTATCTATGTTTTAATGTTGGATTGTGAAAGAGTTTATAACATTGCTAACTTTTTTTACCTTTGAGATCAATACAACAGAACTCACAGTGATGTCAATGGTGGCACTGCTTCAAAATGAATAGCAGGATATGGCCCTTTTACATAAAAGATTAAAAACCAAAGGGTTTATGTTAAGATGGGGTAGGAAAGGTAAAATCATTGTTGTAAAATATTCCACAATCAATTGGCTTCACACTCCACTTGTCATCGGTCTGATGCATAGCCCATTGAACCAAAGACACCATGATAAGGTGTCAACCCCATTCAAGGCCTGAATAGAGAGAAGGCCTAATTAACCTTGTGACAGGCTGCAGCTGGGGGAGAGTCAGCATTGAAAAGGTCTAATTGATGATGAAGCCCAGCTGGGCAAGGGGCAGGCTAAACTGCTGTAAAACCAGGAAGGAGAAAGTAAGGAGTGGTGTAGTTAGAGAAGGCTGACAGTCACCTTTTGGGGTTAGAGAGGGAAAGGAGGAAACTGGGGGTGAATTGAAGCCCTGGGATCCAGGCCTTGAGGGAAGGGCATATCCAGAGAAGGGTGGAAAAGGAGCATGATAGGGATGAAGTAGAGGAAGCATCCCAGAGAAACAGCAGCAAGGTTTTGGACAGTGCAGAATTTGGCTGCTGGTTGTAGGGTCCCTGGGCTGGAACCTGGTGTAATGGGCAGGCCTGGGTTCCCCTACCAGCCACTGGGGAAGTGGCACAGAGTGGGCAGTGGAGCAGAAGACAGCCTAGGATAGTCATCCAATGGGACTTGGATCTCCCAGGAGAGGAGGATTATAGTGATCTGACCAGAGAGCCAAGCCATGAAAAAGGAATACCTTGAGCAATAAAGAGGGAGTAATCTGATGAGGGAGAGGGAAAGAGAAAGAGAGACACCCTGGGGTGTGAAACTGAAGGAGGTGGTGTCAGAGTGGTCATGAGCTAATCCCCAGATGGGCCACAAGGAGGCACCACAACAGTGAGCAGCAAACCCTGTGATGAATGTGGGCATAATAGTCATCCCTGAGACAAGTGGAGTGAGAAACTATGCATGTCGGTCACCTCTGAGATGAGGGGAGTGTGAGGTACAGTGCATAACAGTCACCACTGATACAAGGGAAAAGTGAGGGGCCACAGCAGTTGTAGAAGAAGTAAAGGGACTATGGAGCTGCTGCATATGGAGGCCTTTTTTGGAGAAGGCCAGTATACCCTCCTGAAATGGATGCAGAGCTTTTGCTCCTGTTTAAGGGGAATGAAAAGCAATCATGGGGCTCCAGGCACTGCTTCTGCAGAACCAGCAGAGACAGAGGGAGGCCCAGTTATAACTGCAGGGGCATTTAATGAAGCTAGCAGAAAAGCGGAAATCTTTATTTAAGATCCTATGGGGAAAAGTGAGCCAGGGCTGAAGAGGCTGGGAACAGAAAAAATGCTCTGAGGCCAGAGGCCTGGTCAAGAGTGTGTATTACACCTGTGGGCAGTGGGGACAGTTGAAAAGGGAATGTCCCTGTGTGTATCAGGACAAGGAGTCTTGCCTGGAAAGGAGGGATGCAGAAAAGCCCCAAAGAGTCCCATCTCCTGAAGGAGTAGGAAAAGGAGGGACCTGTTTTGTCTGTGGGAAATGGGGGCAAGTGCAGAGGCACTGTCTTCACACAAAGAGAAACTAGCAGGAAAAGAGCAAACGATCGAGAAAGGAATGGAAGGATGAGCCAGAGGCCCATAGAAAGTGCACAAAGGTAGTCAAGAGGGCCTAGAGGGTGAGGAGAGATTGGAGGGAAGAAAGAGTCTGCCAAAGACAAAGTTAAAGGATACAAGGACAAATACGGAGAGTAACCAGAATGCAGTGGGAACTCAGACCCCGGGAGAAAGAGAGCTGGGGGAGTCTGCAGAGCCAGGGCAAAAGCTACAAGAGAGGCTGGCAGCTGCAGAGTAAGCCTTGCAAGTGGCTTCACAAGACTTAGAATTCCAGAGGGAAAAGTTTCAGGACACCATGGAGGAGAAGGGTAGACAGCTCCTTATGGTGGGCAATCTGAAGCAGAAGCAAGGTAACTAGCTCCAACAACTCCAGGGGGAAAGGCATCCATACCCCCCCAGGGTTACAGACTGGAGTGGGAGGGTATGTGATGGGTATCTGCCCCACACAAGGCCTGAGTAGAGAGAAAGGACCAATTAACCCTGTGACAGGCTGCACCTGGGAGAGAGTCAGGGCTGATTGATGAAGCCCAGCTGGGCAAGGGGCAGGCTAAGCTGCTATAAAGTATACAGTAAAGTAGATACAAAGTAGAGCGTAAGAGGGGGGCTGCAGTAGAGAAAGCAGATAGTCACTTTCTGGGCTTAGAGAAGGAAAGGAGGAACCTGGGGGAGAATAGAAGCTCTGAGATCTGGGGGCCCTGAGGAAAGGGCACAAACCCAAAGGAGGCTGGAAAAGGAGACTGACAGAAGCAAAGTGGGAAGCAGCCCAGGGAAAGAGCAGCAAGGTTTTGGACAGTGCCGACCTTGGCCACTGTTTGTAGGATCCCTGCCTGGAACCGAGACTAGTGGGCAAGCCCGGGTTCCCTCCTAGCCACTGGGGAAGTAGCACAGACATTGCAGTGGAGCAGAAGATGGCCTAGGACAGCCATCCAATGGAACTTTGATACCCCAGAAGAGGAGGACTATAGTGACCTGGGCGAAGGGCCAAGCCAGGAAGAGGGAGCACCTGGAGTGGTGAAAAGGGAGTAACCTGACTGCAGAGGGCAAGTGCGAGTGATACCAGGGGGAGAGAAACCAAAGGAGAGGGCATCAGACTGGTCATGAGATAATCCGCAGAAGGAGGTGCCACAGCGGTGAGTTGTGAACCCTGTGACAGACACTCATTACACTGAATGGGCTTGGGAGCAGGTCCCAGAAAGTGCATTAGTGATATTGAGCAACATCCCATGAGGTAAGTGAATACCATTATTATCTCCATTTTACACATGGGATAAGTGTGAAACACTGAGAAGTTAAAAGGTCTGTGACAGAGATGGGATTAGAAAGCAGGTCTCTTGCCTGCTGTGCCTTTGGAGTGGAGAAATATAGCTCCTTTTTTTCCTCACGAATAGCTGATTTCCCAAACTGTACCATGGAGACAGACTTCTTTCAGCATACCTAAATCTCTGAAACTGCAGACATTTAGTCCATACAGGTGTATGAAGACCAAGAACATCATCTACCAGTGGATAGCATTTCAGTGCCACTGCAACAGAGCTGTTTACTTTTGCTAACTAATTTGGCATTCCCCTCCACTTCCCTGGCGCCTCTGGTACTCCTGAAAATGAAAACTGAACGATCCCTGAAACCCTCTTCCCCAAAAGTTCTTCTTCCTGTTTCCCCACACTTACTTCATCTCCCACCACTTCTTCATCCATTCACCTTTTGGAATGTCACCTCTAAATACCATCCATCGCCACTTCTCTAGCATGTAAGTAAAAGGCATTGTTCCAACAATAGTGAGGGCTTGTTTGAGTAGGAAGTTGATATCCGTTTCTGAAAAAAGAGCACAATGTAACTGTTAAGGTGATGATGAATACATGACCAGGCTACTAATGTTGCTTCCTTCACCATACATAGCTAATGAGTACATCTGCTTAGAAAATTTTAGTGAAACACAAACACAAAAACCCAAAGAAACCCAGGAAGATATTGTTATGCAAATTTAGCCTTTTTTTTCTCTTTTTGCTCCAATTCTACTTTCTAAACATTCATAATCCCTGTGGCTTTTGTTGCAACATTATTTTGTTGTATTTATTTAGTTAAGATGGCCCTGGGCTCAAGAGTTCGGATCCAAATCCTAATCTGCATTTCCCCAAATTTTGGAGGATTTTGGATTGAGGGATTTGATTTAGGCTCATCTTCATCATGTAATAATCAACTGGACAAGTCAGACAAATTCAGCTGTGAAGAAGAAGTTGGACAAAGCAGCCCTTTACATTTTGATATAGATTTGCATAGCTTTATGCAAACAAAGTACAAGGATCACCACTAATCTTACTGTGCTGTGAAGATTTCCTCAATAATTATTCAATTCTGAAGTTAGTGAAGAACTACCAGTTTACTTCTAAATTCTTGCAGTAGCATCAAATGAGTGGCGCATTACAAATAAGCGCTTCCCGGTTCATGAAGTCATTTTGGAAATGAACATACTGTGATATGTAACTGAGCTGTAATTCTCTAAAGCATCTAAGTCACTCACTCGTCTTACAGACTTACTCATACTCTGCTACAAAATATGGCATGAATACATTTTTATTAGTTACCGTTGTCTTCCTGAAAAGTAGATTCTAGAAGGTCAAGTGATTTCAAATGCTTTGGAGTAGCTGCAGACAGTGACATGATTTCTCCTACTGCTTCATGAAATCCTTCGTTAGCGCCACTTCTCAGCAGGAAAGAGAGGTTGGAATATGCCATATCATACTCTATATGCCCCATCTCATGATGTGCTGTCAAGAAGTCATCCATACTCACTTTAGTGCACATCTTGATCCTGCATTTCAATGCAAAGCATTTAAAATTAAATAAAGACACTGGCAGAGCTATACCATTTGCTTGGTACTGGATGCTGTAGTTGTGGCTGCAAAACACCTTAAATAACTCACTTACTAACCCCCTGGTGTATTTCATGTTCATCGTTTTCTAAAACATTCGCCTTTTGGTCTGTTCTATGTTTGATCCCTGCCTAAAGGTGATTTTGGGGGAAAGTTTTAAGTAAAATTCCTTTGGCTATTCTGCAGAGGTAAAATGAATAGTGCCATGCATTTTGTATGCAGCCATTTTTTACTACTCTGAAAGCTGGCACATTAACAGTGCTTATTAAGGAGAATCTCTGCCAAGTTTACATAATTGGTTGAATAATTAATACAGTAAGAAATTAACAAATATTGGCGACTGCATATAGACCTCTTTTTAGCCTGAGTATTTATAAATGTACAGATGCACGTTGAACATATTCATTTTTTGTCAATAGGCATTATTAACACTTCTGCTGCTACGTGGAGATTTACGGCTTTATTGCACCCTTATGACTAGCTGGACTGTGCAAACTGCATACAGCCCAGAGTAAGGTGTGGCGCAGAGTTACATCAACACTGGAGGAGCTCCAGGAGGGTTTGTGCCTTAGAGGAAAGGTAGCTTATCTCTGAAGTTAAAGGACATGGCCAAGTCACAGAAAGTTGGTTTTAGAACCAAAATCGTTACACCCAGGTTTCCTTTCTCTGCTAAGCCTCTGTATAATCCACTTGAACACAGCGCTTTCCAAGCAAATTAATTACCCTTTCTGTGTCTCTATTCCCTGCTGTGGATGGTACTTTGTACCCACCTACGGCAGCAGTTTTCTATCTCTTGATCTCAGAACACTTTATAGAGATGCATAAGCACCATTTGCCACAATTTACAGTTGGGGTAGCTAAGACACGATTTCCCCGGGGGCCATTATGATATGTGAATAAGACATAGGGCGTAACAGGCAAGAGACCTGCTTTCTAATTGCCTCTCTGCCACAGACTCTGTCATTTAACTCCGGTGTTTGTTACCCCATGTGTGAAATGGAGATGTTGATTTCTGCTCACCTCATGTGGGTGTTGAGGCCTCACTATGTAATGTTTATGAAGTGGCAGTTAAGGACAAAGTACATACAGCACATAGTGACATCCATGTGCTAAATTATGAAAGCATGTGATGAGCTGAATATATCATGAATCTTGGACCACCTCCCCTGGACTCTGCTCACTAATCCATCTCACCCAAAGCTACTCCTGATATTTCACACCTTCATACAACTGCTATTTCATAAAACCCCACCAGACAAATTGTTCTTTCCCCTCAAATGTGCCTTCCCTTCACTGTCACCAAATTACATTGGTAGATGGTCCAGGACTGGAAATTTTCACACCTAGATCAATGACTGATATCTGGTGACCCAACACTGATCCAATTCTCTCCTTGCAGGCTATTGGTAACGACCATTGATTTCAAGGGAAGATAGGACCTGCTCCAATGGGTCTCATTATATATAAATCCACATTCTCGCTGAATATGAAGCAGATACATGGGGGACAAATTTTCACTGATTTGCATCCCACATGGTCCCCGTGAAGTTAATAGGCTAAACACTGTCCTTTTTTGATAATTGTGTTAAAGTCCCACAACACAGTTGTTATACCACTAACTTATATGAATATAAACACACTCCTCTGTTTAATAGAAGAGAGTAGCCCATTGATTTTACAGAAAAATGTTACAGAATCCAGTTTAGATTCCCCTAACCACCCTAAATCTGCCCCCTGCCAAAAATATTAGAGAAGTAAGGAAAAGATAAAATTAAAATAGCAGTTTTCCCTGGTGCACTTGACTAGATATCAAAGAATCATAGAAATGTAAGGCTGGAAGGGACCTCAAGAGTCCATCCGGTCTAGCCCCCTGTGCTGAGGCAGGACCAAGTATACCTAGATCATCCCTGACAAGTGTTTGTCTAATCTCGTCTTAGAAACCTCCAGTGACTGGGATTCCACAACCTCCCTTGGTAACCTATGCTAGTACTTAACCACACTTACAGTTAGAAAGTTTTTTCCTCTTCTATAACCTAAATCTCTCTTGCTACAAACTAAGCCAGTTACTACTTGTCCTCCCCTCATTGGACATGGAGAACTAGAGATCACTGCCCTCTTCATAGCAACCTTTTACATCTTTGAAGAGAAATGTGAAGATTCTATGAGTACCCATAGGAAAGAGTTACAATTGTTACAGTACCTATAATCCTTTTTTCCCATATCCCAAGCTGTCGGATGGCAAACAACCTTTCTGCCATCGTTAGGCTCTGTAATCATAGAGTTGTTCCAGAAGCCTTCAGTCATTTCATAGAGGCCAACAGAGATGAAAAAATCCTCAGCAGCCTTAAATATTTTTGTTGCATCCCAATTCTGAAACAAACAATGATAATTCACTGATAATATTAGCCAATCATTCTATAGCTAGATATTTCTCACAGTCCAGTAGAACAGATTCTAGTCTGAAAAGTGATTCTGAAAAACAGCATCACAGTCCCCATACTTATTGTATCTCAGTGACTTCAAACCAAAGTCTTACAGTTTGCAAGTAAGTTGGTAGCTTACTGCCAGCCCTGAAAACTCATTACAGGAGCTGAGTCAAGCTGACTTATGGATCACCATCAATAATCAGGTTTCCGCAGTCAAAGCTAGCCTATTGATAATGTATGAACCAGAACAGAAAAGCATTAACAGGAGTGAAAAGCAGTAAAATCTTAGTTCTGTCAGTAATGTACACAGATATAGGGTCCGATTCTCCCCTCTCAGTGGTGTAAGTCTGGAGTAACTTGTTGAAGGCAGTGGAGTGGCAGTGTTGTAAAACCAGTGTGAAAGGGAAATTGGATCTGTAACTCAGAATACAAACAGACAGCAGAGCTGAGTAAAAATGGGTTCAATTTTAGAGTCATTTATCTGATCGTAACTGTACTTGAAAGTTAGTTTAAAAACCTTCATTTGAATTTCATTCTGCAATTTTACTTATTCTAAATAGGGGGAGCTCTTTATTTGCCTATGAGTGTGGCAGCCATAAAGTCACAGGCTTTAAAATTAGGGGAGTAGGATAGTCCAGTGAGGGTGTTAGCCTGAGACACAGATGGATTCAATTCCCTTCTCTGCTATAGACATCCTGGGTGACATTGGGCAAGTCACTTAGCGCTTGTCTACATGGGGGCGGGGGTGTGTGTGGAAAGCTCACAGGTGCTGGCGTGCACTAGCTCTTCTACACTAACTTCCAGTGTGGATACTCTTACTGCGTACTAAGAGTGCCTTTGTGCACATTAGCTTAATGCACTTTGCAAGTGTACTAAGCTAAGCCACCTGAGAGCACTCTTAGGCCATGTCTACACAATAAAGTTAAGTCGACATACTTATGTAAGTTGACATCGAGCCTCCAAATTAAGCAAATCGATCTTGCATGTTTACACCACCCTCATTGTGTTGGTGGAGTGCGTCCTCACTAGCAGTGTGCAGTAAGAGTGTCCAGCTGGGGAGTTAGTGAAGAGTTGTAAATTCACAACTTCACAATTTACTGCACACTAGGCTTCACTGTGTAGATAAGCCCCTAGTCTCCCTGTGCCTAAATTCCCTACCTGTAAAATGGGGATAACAGAACTTCCCTACCTTACCAGGAGTGTCGTGAGAATAAATCCATTAAAGATTGAGTTCAGGTACTCTGGCAATGGGACCATATTAGTGGAGCTTCTTATCCAAGAAGTGGGTATATTTAGGATAAATAGTTAAATGTTAAATACTAAGCTCTCCTGATTGTAGATTTGCCTGAATTTCATTCATTTTACAAAAACAAACATTTGACTAAACATCACAGAACATTATTATTGTTACGCCTCGAGGCCCCAACCAGGTTCAGGGCCTTATTGTGCTAGGCACTGTGTAACACATAAAAGACAGTCACTGTCCTTACACCTTACAATCTAAAGATGCAAGACTGGCAGAGTTGGGGGGAAAAGGATACAACATACAAGCAGATTGATCATGGCAATTGTCTTGTTAGTGCAATGATTTCTTGGGTGGGATTTTATTTACCGGGATTTTTATACACAAAACATGGAACAGATGCAGAAGAGGGAAAGGGAGTTGGAACTGAGACTAGACAGTGGAAGAGGATGGAGAGAGAGACAGGGAAGGGAATAGTGAGGGAGAGGGGAACAGATGGGAAGTGAATGGATAAACACAGGGGAAGAGTAAAGGAAACAATAAAAGGGAATATAGGAAATAATTCTGTGCCTGAAGCATGACTATACCTAAGACCAGCCCTGGTTTCCAGGGGGATGGCTGAAGTATTCTATTTAATAAACTACCTAAAAACGTCATTTAAAGAACCATGAGAATAGCAGCAAAACCATATTTGCAGCTTGACATCTCATTAGAAGTCTTACCTTTTTAACCATTTCAGAAGTTACATCAATGTTTGGTTTGTCTGGATAGGGGACTGTCAAGGCATACAAATTAGTCCAAAATCTACCCCACATGTCACCTTCAACAGAGAAGGGAAAGTTACAAATTAATTAAATAGTATACTATCTGCCATGCTCAAAGTCATCAAAGATTGTTGGGTTTGTATCATAACAGGTGTAAGGATTTTCACACATGTAAGCTAGGGCCTGATGCAAAGCCCACTGGAATTAATTGGAGTCCTTACATTAACGTTAATGGGCTTTGCATCAGGCATGTTATTATTTATTATTATTATGTTAGCTCCTAGGAACCCCAGTCATGGATCAAGGCCTCATTGTGCTAGATGCTGTACAAAGACAGAACACAATGGTCCCTGTTCCAAGAGCTTAAAATCTAAATATGAGACAACAGATGGATAGACATAGACAGGATATATTTAATATAATGATACCACAAGTAGAATATTTTAGAAAATATATATATATATATATATATATATATATATATAAAAAGTTTTATTTGCCATACCAAAATTATTTCAACCTCAAAGGTGCTAATTTCTTCAATGAAAAACAAACATCATCATTCCGAGAGATAAACTACCTCTTACCATACAGCTTCAGGACCATTTGAAATTGAAACAACTGAGCATCCACTGCATTTCTATGTGTAATACTACAATTGATTATTTTCATTAACTGACATTCGCATATGGCTAAATGTATACATTACATTAATGCAACATAAAAGTGGCACAGTTAAAATAAGAATGTCACGGTTAAGGTCAAGATTTTCAAAAAATGTGCCTAAAATCTTCTTCCTAAATAAGAATTTAGTAGTTTAGCTTTAGATACCCATTTCTGAGAATCTTGACCTAATTTCCTTTAATGATGTTAAATTGGCTACATTATATCATGTCATTTTGGGGAGGCAATATGGTCTAATGGAAAGAGCACTGGATTGGAAGATAGGGGACCTGGGTTCTATTCCTACCTCTGCCTCTCACCAGCTGTATGAGCTTTGGAAAATTGCTTCAACTCTCTATGCCTCTGTTTCCCCTCCCACCCTTTCTCTGTCTTGTCTTTCTAGATTGTAACCTCTGCAAGGAAGGGACTGTCTCTTTCACTGTGTGTTTGCACAGCACCTACTGGAATGGGACCCAAAATTATATCAAGAATCTGGATTCACATGCAGTTTAATGTCTTAATATTTATGTCTTAAATGGCACTGTCCTGCTCCCACAGCAGTAAGTGTCTATGAAATCAAGCTTCTATAATACAGATGTTTTTTCATACCGAGTAAATGAGCAGGAAGACATCCTGTTGAACTGATGCGGTCTGAGCCATAGACATTCTCCAGCCTGTACCTCACATAAGCATGTAGCTCCCGATATAAAGGTTTTATCTAAAAAAATGGGGATAGATCACAGAGCCATTAATTTGTCTAAGCCACCATCTAGAAATGCAGAGCCCCTAAGATTCAACCAACTGGATATTGCTTATTGTATTATCATGCACCTGTCCAATGTTCTAGGTGTATGTCCACATGACATTGTGTATACATTCTGAAATTTGCAATCCAGTTGTTGTTGTTTGTCATCTTGTCCCACAATATTGATATCAAGCAATTCAAGAATGAATTTTGTGACTTTTACAGGGTCCCTTGTAAAGACCATCCTGACCTCATTGTGGTACTGGGGTGTTCCCAGAGGAAATGGCTGGCTAACAGGACCCTGGCAACCATATTCCCACCATTAAGTTGCATACGAGAGCTTGGAGACAAAATGCTACTGCAATCCAGCTTCCCCTCAGTAAGGCCCTAATAGCACTGCACAGGTGTAAGGGAGGGAGGCATGTCTATCCCTAAGCCATGGAATAGCTATGGAGCCACTCAATGGATGTCACTACAGTCCCCTGGCAGAATGCTCTCCTGTGAGGGTTCACACAGTCCCCACACAGGAGAAGGATGTAAGAAGCTGCATAGCATGTAGTCACACCCCTCATTCTCCTACCTCCTGCTCACTACTGTACCTTTTGCAGTAAAAATGCACCGGTTCCACGGCAAAGGGTACCTTCTATGGTTGTGACGGAGGAAACTAAATTTTCCCTTAAAAGACTAGATAAATATATAGGCTTTGTAACAAATTCAGGCCCTGTTGGAGCAAGGGGAGAAGGGAATTCCAGAAAAGAGTCCAAGTTCATATGAAACCTGCAAGTTCCATTTGGGCTTGCCCCAGGTTTGCTTTGAAGTCTTAAGTTCGTGAGAATGTGAAACTCCAGGTGAAACTGAAAGGACTGTGAGAGCAATAAATGGTATGAACAAAACCACCTGATTATGGTTTGTGGAGCTTACATTACCCAAGGCCAGTGGGCTAGGCAGAGTTGTACTATTTCCCCATGGTACAGCTGTTTAAGTCACAAAACTTTCACAAATTACAAACCAGTGTAGAAATGACAAAATGAAACTTCAGAACAGTGGTTAAGAAAACTCCCACAACTTGACACTGAATCACTACCTGCTCAAATGTCGTTTCCACATCTTCAATCAGCTGATTACGGCTGTAGGCATATTCTGGGGAATTATCTACTTCATAATTTCCTCTCCAGTAATCTCCATAGTCAGAATACTCTGCAAAACAAAAGCATGCTCTTACTGAGACCAGAGTCCAACCTGAAATTTAAACAATCTCTCCCTATAAGGGAAGAGATGAAGTTACTAGTATTGGAACTGAAGGCATGAGTGTGCCCTCTGAGACGGTGGGAGGGAGGAAGCCACCCCATGGAAAAGCTCTGTTCCACTGCAGTTTAGATAGCCCAAGTCTCCAGGGACAGCAGAAACAGAAATTGCAGGAACTGTTTGAAGGACTGTCTGTGATTCATACTCATCAGAGAGGAAGAATAAAGAGACGGATTAGGCTAGAGTTCTTCATTAGATTAGGTATCAAGGGAGAACAAAGACTTGGGTTCAGTTTCAGTGACAATGAAATCTCACAAATCAGTCTCATAAAACATATGCAGGGCGGGCTGCCTCCAAACTAGGCGTAGGAAAAAAGCCCTTTCTAGTTTTGAATCTACCTCAAGAGTACAACTACAGGGGCAAGCTCAGATCCTGGGATTCAAATTCAACATCACCTCCATGAAATTTGATTGGGGAGGGGATGCTTCATGTTTAAAGCCCACTGTCTGGGCCCTCTCTAATACGGGGGGAGCTGGTAGCAAGGCCTCTAGTTAAAGTTGCCTTGATACTTTCCATTACAACCCTTCCTTTTCAATTGCTTGTAACTTTGACAAACATTTACCATTTGGACTTAAATTTTCCATGCTTGGGCACTGCCTCTACTTAGATTTTTTTGAGGAAGGATAAAATACAGGAAAGTAGACAGGTAAAGGTATGGTTGCGTGGGGAGAGAGATGAGTGGAATTGGAAATGTTTCAGAAAAGGGCAACAACAATGATTAGGAGTATGGAACAGCTTCTGTATGAGGAGAGATTAATAAGACTGGGACTTTTCAGCTTGGAAAAGAGACGACTAAGGGGGAATATGATAGAGGTGTATAAAATCATGACTGGTGTGGTGAAAGTAAATAAGGAAGTGTTGTTTACTTCTTCTCATAACACAAGAATCAGGGTCACCAAATGAAATTAATAGGCAGCAGGTTTATAACAAACAAAAGGAAGTATTTCTTCACACAATGCACAGTCATCCGTGGAATTCTTTGCCAGAGGATGTTGTGAAGGCCAAGACTATAACAGGGTTCAAAAAAGAACTCAATAAGTTCATGAAGGATAGGTCCATCAATGGCTGTTAACTAGGATGGGCAAGGATGGTGTTCCTAGCCTCTGTTTGCCAGAAGCTGGGAATGGGCGACAGGCGATGGATCACTTGATGATTACCTGTTCTGTTCATTCCCTCTGGGGCACCAGGCATTGGCCACTGTCGGAAGACAGGATACTGGGCTAGATGGACCTTTGGCCTGACCCAGTATGGCTGTTCTTATGTTCATATGATGTAGCTACACCTTGCTAGGTATTATTTATATGCTATGGTATGATCTATCATAGAAGCTCTCAGGATAAAAACAACTCATCCAGGCTGCTGTTTCTTGAGAGGATGATCCTCTCTGATTGGTGGGAAGAAGATCTCTGAAAAGCATCACACTGCATAATCTTTTGTGCCTTAAATTAAAAATTCCTTCAACTGCTCAGATAATAGCTGCATCTGCACCTCACCTAGGCGAATTATTGGCTTCACTTTAGGTAGTGAAAGATACTATGGTGTTATGGGAGTAAGATAAAATGCCAACAAAGACAGACCTCTTCATTATGGTGTAAGACTGGTGAAATGTATCTGGTCGGATCACTGGCCTGATTCTCCACTGCCTTGTACAGTTAGTCACATAGGAACATGGGTTGTCAGACTGCACAGGACCTCCTGGGTCATCGAATCCAGTCCCTGCTACTGCAGGCAACCCCATCATATAATCCCATTCATAAAATGATCCAGATCCATCTTAAAATCTAGTTAAGTTGTTTGCCCCTACTACTCCTTTTGGGAGGCTGTTCCAGAACCTCACTCCTCCGATGGTTAGAAACCTTTTTCTAATTTCCCGCCTAAATTTATTCATAGTCAGTTTATACCTACTTGTTCTTGTGCCAACATTGTCATTTAACTTAAACAGCTTTTCAACGCTCCCAGGTGTTTACTGCCCTGTTGTATTTTTAGACAGAAATCCTATCCTCCCCTCAGCCTTTGTTTTTCCAGGCTAAACAAACCAAGCTTTTTTAGTCGCCCCTCATGAGATAGGCTTTCAGCCCCAAGACAGATCCAGAAGGAACTTCACTAGTAACTGTCCTTCAGCCTGATAGCTCTCCTTTCAGTACAACTTGTTGTCTCCCCTTTAGCCAGTTCCTAGTTATTTCATCAAAAATACCAGATTAGTCTGACATGATCTACCTTTGGTAAACCCATGTTGCATTTTATCCCTTTTTCTGTTTACCTCCATTATCTAGTCTCCCTGATTTGAGAGCATTAAGCTCTGGTTTTTGCTACCACTTCAGAGGTGGTAATTTCCATTTTTGTACACTCATTCCTATTAGCCATCCTCCCACTGTTCTACTTTATCTTCCTTATGGAAAACTGAGCTGAGAGTTGTTGGGCCACACCTAGATTAGCCTTAGCCTCTACCCCATCCTCAAAGCATAGTGGCCTCACTTCTTTTCTTGTTCTTTTATTTATATGGTTAAAGAACTTTTTACTAATTGTTTTAATTTCCTTGGCGTGATCTAACTCAGCTTGGCTTTTTGGCAGTTCTCTCTTTATCCTTACACTTTCTGACCTCCGAGACATAGCTTTCTTTGCTGATCAATCCCATCTTCCATTCTTTGTAGGCTCTCTAATTACCACAAATATCCTTTCTGAGGTTGTTATTCATCTCATTAGGTCCGCAGCCCTTTGTTACTAGTTATTTCCCCTTGCTTGGGCTGCAAATTCCACATCGTTTTTGCACCTCTGACTTAAAGAAATTCCAAGCCGCCTCCACTTCTAAGTCCCTGAGCTCTTCTGTGCAGTTGACTTCACTACCTAGCTCCAGTAATTTCTCAAAGCGCGCCCTTTGGAAATCAAAAACCTTAGGGCATGTCTATACTACAGAGACTATACCAGCATAGGTATTTCACCGTAGCTATGCCAGCATGGCTCCCTGGTGTAGACACAGCCTACACGGACACAAGGGTTTTTTCTGTTGGTGTAAGGCAGAACCACCCTGAATGATGGGAACTATATCAACTGAAGCTTTCTTCCATTGACACAGCTGTGTCTACACTGTGGGGTTAGGTTGGCGTAGCTACGTTGGTCAGGGGTGTGGATTTTTCACAGGACGTATCTATGTTAATCAACTTTTAAGTTTAGACCAGGACTTTGCAGATTACACATGTATGAAGAGAGTGCAAAGTGCGTGCACAAGGCTACCCACCAGTGTGTGGAAGATCCTGGCTTTGTTTGGACACAAATGACTGCACAAGGTATGAAGGGCTATGGAGAATCAGGCCCTCTGTGTTTCTGAAGGACAAAATAATTGCAATTGTAACTTACTATTAAGTCTTGCAGCCTCATTTTCCAACTCAACATAACGTTCATATAACGGTCTCATCTTCTTGCCAACTTCAGCTCTCCAGCCTTGCCATGCCCATAGTCTCTCAGAGTAATCAGTGCTGCTAGCCATAATAGCATCTAGCCCTGTCGTCGTTTAAAAAAAAGAACCAGAGCCATAAATACAAGATGAATTCTTTAAGTACTTGTCATTCTACATTAAAAAACCAACAGGAAAACCGGGAAGAATGAAAACAGCAGAATACACATTTTAGGTAAAACCAGTCACGCTGTAGCTGAACGTTGGTTTATTGAAGGAAATGTTTTATTTGTTTCCATTTCAGCTTTTCTGCCCTGAGATATGGGGCCAGTTTGTGATTCAGGTAAAACAAGTGTGACCCTAGATTAATTTCACTGAAGTTAGTGCAGTTTTCTGGACTTACTCCAATGTAACAGAAATCAGAATCTAGCTTGAAGTCCACCAATAGGACTTCTATCTCTTTTGATAGAATTTGATAAAACTCCTCCAGTATGGCAGAACCCCCAAGTGATGTAAAGTTAGCACAGGCTGCTCTGCAACATTAGAAGCCACAGCCAAGTTTTGGCCACACAAACCTACATCATTTGAAACGGGGCATGTAATTTTGAGCAAACCAGATGGAGGACCATGAACTCTGCAACTCATGGTATTTCACTAAATTATTTCCATGTGTGAAAAGTCACAGCAAAATTGTACTGGGAAATAAAAACCACACCACCAACAACAAATAAGCTTTATAAAATAAGAGCATTTGGAGAACACAGGTCTATTAAACCTAAATTTTGATCTTTCACAATTAAAAACCTCCTCTCTGCTTTGTTCGACTCTTCTTGAAACCGGTTAACGTAAAGGGCACAGGATAGACATTTTCTATACCGTACCTGGCTCCAGCAGCAAGCAGTTAAATGGATCATCAGGTTTACACACAGTCCCAGTGCTGTAGATGGTGCTCATTGTACTTAAAATAGTTTTCAGCTGCAATTTAAATACAAAAAAGCCCATTAAAAAAGAAAACAATAAATACAAAATGATAAATATTCCATAACTGTTAGTCCTTAAAATCTCAGTACAGCAGCCTATCCCTATCAGCAAGGCAGTTTAGCATGTGCTTAAGCACTGTACTTGAGTAAAAATGAATTTAAGCATTTGCTTAAATGCTTTGCTAAGTTGGAGCCTACTTGGACAAGACAGATAATGTAATATCTTTTGAGTGGATACTAAGTGACTCCACAAAACCCTTCAGATACATCATCATCATAAAGATTAACAATGCATTTTATGTATATGGCACTCATGCCAAGGGTTTCTAGGTAAGTATACAGTACATATGTTTTAATGGAGGGGAAAGGTCCCTTTTCCAGATACAGACAGGTTGATTGTTGGTTGTATTTTTTAATGATACATAAGGTAGCTCATGTGAATCTGTTTACTGTGGCTTTACACAGAATTTAATGTTTATGTCTTGCTTCAGCTGAAGGCCAAATGCATCTCAAAATATTCAGCTCCATCTCAGCCTCTACAGTTGTGCTACAGAGCATTCTCTTTTCACTTATCTATAGTTAACATCTTTCTTTCTCAACTATCCTCAACTTTTCCAGTGTCAAGTAAAGCATATTCCCTCATTGAGGACTATATACCTGTCACATGTCCTAGCAAATGCCCCTTCACGGTCACTCACAAGGATTGCTGTGAGAGGAATCCACAGCTTCTTCTGCTTTCGATCCTCTAGGGCATGTTAAGCTTCTGGAGCCTCAGCAGATTGCAGCACTGTTTCCCCCTTGTCCCGTTTAGCACAATTCCTGGTCACCAACCCTTAGTCTGTTACCCCTTCTCAGAAACCCAGCTCCTCATCCCACCTGCCCTTGCCCTCCAGAAACAGCACTGACCCGCAAGATACCCCCGTCACTCAAACACACCCTCTCTCAGAACTCCATCCCAAAGTGTGAAGCTTCTGGCTACAGTTTAACTCTTTCAGGGGCACACAGCAGTTGTGAAGCAATCAACACACACACACAGACTTTGCATGGAGTCTAACACCTTAATACTCTTTTATACTTAATCATGTAAAGCAGAGGAGAATACAGATCACACAAAACAGTTAACCCTAAAGGCATACCCCTTCCTATAACGCCCTTCCCTTGTGAGTCCTTAGGGACCATCTGATTCCAGGAAAGCAGGCAGGGTGACCTCTGCCTCCTGAAGGCTGTTACATGATTGGTAGTCTCTCCCTCCTGGAGCCCCTTACCTAGCTTCTGTGACCTTCCTCTTTCATGCCCCATGCTTCCTTTTCCTGTCTCTTGAACCTGCCTGTGGATTTCTTATTTAAACTCCTCCCAGTCACCTGATTGCCTTTGTTCTCCTCCTGGTAGCTTTCCACTGCTACTTTATCACACACCTCATCAGAGGAGTCAGCTAAACTGGTTTCCTAAGGCTGCCACTCATCCATTGTCCCAGATGATTGCATCTGAATAGGACCACTGAGCCTTAGGCCTGGTCTACACTACAAAGTTAGGTCATCATAAGTCACCCTGTATTGACCTATATGTGTATGTGTCTCAGATTTGTCTCCAGCCAACGTAAGTGCCCCACTACGGCAACACAGTAAAACCACCTCACCGAATGGCATAAAATCATGGTTCACCTGCTCAGGTCAACACAGGGTGAGTGCAGACACTGTATGACCCATGTCAACGTTAACAGTCCTCCACCAGCTGTTTCATAATGCCCAATTCCCTCTAACAGTGATCACTCTGGACACAATTGTAAACTCCACTGCCTAAAGGTCACAGAGACTGGAGGACTTCCCCCCTTTGAAATCTCCACCATATTTTTGAAATCTCTCTTCCTCATTGCCACCTGTAGTGAGCACACCTAGCCGTTCTCCCTTGGTAAGCACCTTCTATTATTTCTGTCTGCTACAGGCCCTGTCAGCAATAGTGGATCCACATACATATAGGCACAAATGATATCGCAGTTTTTCATAATACAACTTCATAATATCAACCAGAATTCATAAGCTGTACAGACATAGCTCCAATTCACAAACCTGCTCGCTTTTATATTTTGTATCAGAGCTATTCTGAGCTATCCAAGAGGAAAAAAAAATGTTTGAGCAATTTCTGTAAGAATGAAAAATGATTGTGTGTGTGTGTGGGGGGTCACAATCAGAAAATTTAAAAATACACAAATGGAGTTCTGTCAAACAGTACAGAAAGTCGCCTTTGAGCTGAGAACCAGCATGAACAATTTCAGCCCAGTGAGTCTTCCTTCTGGAAAGCTATAAGTGCCTAAAAATAGAGGATAAAGATGGAAATGCCTTATCACTCACAACCACAACGCTGCCACTGCAACACTACAATTATACAAAATATTTGCCTGAACCATTTGGAATTGCTCACAGACAATCTGCCTTTCTCTGAACACAGGAATTGCCAGACTGGATCAGACCCAAGGTCCAACCTGTCTCTGACAGTGGCCAACACTAGATGCCTCAGAGGAACATGTAAGAACCCCGCAGTAGACGGATGTAGGATAATCTGCCTCCACATCAGGTCTCATCTGGATCTCCAGTAGTTAGAGACTGGCTTAAGCCCTGAAGCACAAAGTTCAATATCCCTTCGGACATGTGCATAGTCATTAGGCATAACTCTGGATAGTCTTGATAGCCATATAAATGCCCAGTCCCATTTTGAATCTTCCTAGATTTTTGGCCTCAACCACTTTGTGGTAATTACACATCTGAACAATTATTTCCTTGTCTTAGTTGTAAATTTGCCACCTTTGAATTTCATTGACTTCTTGTCATTTGTGTTTCTACTTATTCCCCAAGATCCTGACCCTACAAAGCACATAAGTGTGTATATAATTTTTCTTATGTGAGCAGTCCCATTGACTATGCTATACAGACACATGCGTGTTGCTTAATTGTATGTAACATATGCTGAAGGATCTGTGTATTCAATGAGTTCATGTAATGATCTAAACTTGTAGATATTTAATGCACAATATAAACTAGCAATAAATTAAATGTGCACATATGTAATATTAGCTAATAAAAGACATATCATTCACAACAAGACTACACTGTTGGGATTTAATATGTTGCTGGGATAAACAAAGACTAGGAATAATATTATAACCACTGCCAGAGACATTTTGAAATGTATTTCAACTCTTGGGACAGCCTACATACGTTTAGCAACTTACTTCACTGTATTTTTCCTCAGATAGCGCTGATGTTCCTTTGTCCTGAAGAGACTGAAGTTGGAGTTTGACAATAGGATCCATAATTTTATCTATTGCATACTTGCTGGCATTGTTGGATGCTTCATCATAGAATGCAGACCATTTGGCTCCTGCTTCATTCTAAAACAGATTAATTAAAGTCTGAATTACTCATTTGTAAGAAATCCAGCAAGATAATAGGTTTTAGGGGAGAAAACATTCCTTGCATGAAGAATTAGTTTTGTGGATTTTGCTAGTTCTCTCATTAGCTTTGGAAATATTTCTACTATAAAATGAAAATAACTAGGGAACATTTTGGATTCAATTTATTCTCAAATGTAGAGCTTTTCAAATTATTTGTATTTGGAAAAATAGTAATCAAGTAGCCAATACCCTTTCCCCAAAACAAACAAACCAGTTTTTAATGGATTCAGAACCATCAAGCTGTGCACATAGCTGGTTTATGTAACCATAAATACTTATTACCGCTCCCCTCATCCTTCTTCCCTCCTGTATTTGTTGCATGTGGGTGTTGCATGCTGTCTTAACTTAGACCAGGGGTGGGCAAACTTTTTGACCTGAGGGCCACATCTTGGTATGGAAACTGTATGGAGGGCTGGCTGGGGCAGGGGATTGGGGCACAAGGGGGGGATGAGGGCTCCGGCTCGGGGTACAGACTCTGGGGTGGGGCTGGGGATGAGGGGTTTGGGGTGCAGGAGGGGGCTTCAGGCTGGGATCAAAGAATTTGGAGGGCGATCAGGGCTGGGGCAGGCGGTTGGGCCGTGGGGGGGAAAGGAGGGTGCAGGATCCAGGCAGCCCTTACCTGAAGTGGCTCCTGGAAACAGCGGCCCATCCTCCCTCTGGCTCCCACATGGAGGAGGGGCCATATTGCGCTGCCCCATCCACAGGCATCACCCCCGCAGCTCCCATTGGCCGTGGTTCCCGGCCACTGGGAGCTGCAGAGACGGCAGTTGGGGAGGGGGCAGCATGTAGCTGGCTGCCCCTGCTTTCAGGAGCCACGTGGAGTGGAGCAAGGCAAGCCCCCGACCCCGCTCCCCAGCTGGAGAACCAAAGCGCGGAAAGCATCGCTCCCAACCCCACTCCCCGGTGGGAGCTCGAGGGCTGGATTAAAAGGTCAGATGGGCCAGATGTGGCCTGTGGGCCGTAGTTTTCCCACCCCTGAGTTAGACTGTAAGCTCTTTGGGGTATGGGGCATTCCTACCTATGCATTTAAATAGTCCATAGCTCAAGAATCATGATCCTGACTGAGTCCTTTTAGTGCTGCTACAATAGAAGTAATAAATCATAATTGCCATGTCACTGCTAGTAATTCATGTGATTACACAAATATTTAATCTTCACAAAGTTATAATAATTCATTCTTACTGATTGGACGTGGAAGACCACACTCCCAAATGCAGTTTAAGATCCTAAACTGTACATGCAGAATATGAACCCACAACATGCAGTTGCTTGCACCAACTCTGTGTGTCTATACTCTACAAGACAAGCTGGCTCACAGATGCAGTGCAACCCTTAGCACTTGACATTATTTGGATTTCGGCAGTCACTAGAAGAGCCATTTTTCATTTCCATCTTTTGTTATGGACAATGAGCACATGCAGGTTTGGTTTGGAATCTTAGGACACTTCTAATCTCCCTTCTGTATGTTTCATGATGTTTAAGGGCCATTGTACTTACAGTTATCATAGCTCCTTGCTAATGACTCATCAGAAGATAAGAATTACCACCCAGCATGCAGACATTCAGAACTATGTATGAATATGTTGGCAATGTCTTTTTTTTCTTTATTCTTTGGGAATGAGCAAAAATGGGGATCATTTTCTTTTTAACACCTCAGTCCTGGTGTTTGATACCCAACCAGAGTAAAATTTATTAGTATGCAAATGTATTTTTTACATTATTTGATCCCAGTGGGGATGACCAAGCAAGTTGGGGATCAGGCAGAGAGGGGGCATTTTCTGCCCAATGAGAAGAGCCAGCTGGGGGAAGTTGGGTTGCCAGCCAGTACCTCTCCATGAGACGGGCTGGTTGAGTGCATGGGCTGTCCCCACCCATTTGGAGAACTGGTTGAGGAGTGGGCGAAATGGTTGTGTGATTATGGAGGGGTGACCCCATTCTATGAAAAAGTGGGTTTGAGTAAGCCACTGAGGGCACCTCTCATTAACTCTGTCCCTTTAGCAGATGGGGTCATACCAGTGTCACTGGTGGTATCACAATAGTGCATGCACGAGGGACAACCAGAGGCACCGTCCCTGAGCACCATCATACTTGTGTTCATTACTGATATCACACTGAGCCACCATCTTATCCTATTGCTTAAAGCTGCTAAATGGAGCTTCAATTTTATGTGTTTCAGAATGTCACAGACCACGATTAGCCAGGAGGATTTCATCCTGCAATCAGGGACTATATTTTAATTAAGAAATGTTACACTTAAACCATGTTTTCATTAAGTAGTAAGACTTCACTGGATGTGGTGATTCTGGGTTATACCTTTATTCAAAATTAGGTCTGTTGAGATTACACTGCATCATCACATGCCAAAATGTTTATTTAGAAACTAGTTTGCTTTAAAGTGTAGCTACAAAATTCACCACAATATTTTCCATTGATTTTCAAGATTCCAAGAATAGTAGATGCTTTCTAATATGGCTGCAGCACTGAATCCTCAGTGACCAGTCAGATTACGGTTGAATGCTGTCACAGCATATGATATCTGTCTAGAGGGGCAGGTGATTGTACTGCATAGCTAGAGGCTGAGCAGAGGCTGGATAGTTAGAGACTGGGAGACAGTGAATCCTATTGTGAGATAGGGCAAGGACAACTGTCACTGTCCTTCCTGTGGCTATATACTAGCTTCTATTAGTCAGGACATCAGGCCTTGGGAATCTGGAAATCTATGTATTCATTACATTTTCCTCACAGTACAATTCTACCTATTCCACTGGTGATTGCTAAGGATGCTAATCTATGAGAATAGCGACAGTGTTCTGAGGCAGACAATCATCCACTGTGAAATGAGTTAGTGACCTAAATCTAATTCACATAACCCGCCAAATGACCATCAGAAAATTTTCAGTAACTACTAAACTAAAATCCAAAATTGAACCCATCCCTAGTTCCTTATTCATTAGCAATTCCTATATATCTATCTACAGCAATACAATAAAATATCTTGTAGTTAGAATATTTCTAATATAATAGCAAGCATTCCGAGTCCGCATTATGTACCCACCATCTTTTCAGCGTTCTCATCTGTGATGTTGGTGTTGTAGTCCCAGGAGGCAAGTGAACTTGCATAAGACAGATCTTCTGCTCGTACATTGAATTGAGACAAAAAGTTGCTGGCCTCTTGTGTTGTATCCTGTGATGTAGCAACAGCAGTGAGACTGCAAAGAAGCCAAAGATGGACCAACATACTTCCTTTGAGCCAAGATCCACTGATTGAGTTAGGTTCCCTCAAATAAGCTTCCTAATCAGCTTCTGTCTCAACAGCCTTTGCACATAGGTGTGTGCTAGGGGAAAAAGGGAGAATCCAATTTGCTGGATCTTTTATTGTTTTTATCCAGCAAAGGACAAAAATGAAAATAGCTTTAAAAAGGCAAATAAACAGAAGTTAATAGTTAACTTTGGAGAAACATAATTACTAGTAGCATTTTATGGTCTTCTTATAAAAGGCTTTTACTTTTAGTTAATATTTCCCCAGTATGCTGTCAATGATACCGCTGGTTATTATCTATAGTCTCACAGTGTCAGAGGAAGTCCAAGATCTGCAAATCCTTTAACAGATTGATGATAATCTACAAAAATAGTTTGCCAATTCAGTGAGACACGACCTGACCTTATCTCTTGGGAAGAAACAAATTCAGTGTAGGACTAGTGTAATGTTGCTGCTTGGCCTCTTAGGGTATGTCTACACAGCAAAGAACCCCGCCCCCGCCCCCACCCCCAAGCTGGCCCCTGCCAGCTGATGGAGGCTCTCGGGGCCCAGACTGCGGGACTGTTTCATTGCTGTGTAGACTTCCGGGCTTGGGCTGAAGATGGGGTTCAAGGACTCTGCTGGGTGGGAAGGTTCCAGAGCTCAGGCTATAGCCCAAGCCTAGACATCTACACAGCAGTGAAACTTCCCTGCAGCCAGAGCCCTGAGAGCCTGAGTCCGCTGGCACAGGCCAGTCATGGGTTTTTCTTTGCTGTGTAGACAGACCTTTAGGCCCAGATCCTCAGGGTTTGCAAGGGAGGAGCCAGGTATTTAGGTGCCTAACTCCTACTGAAATTAATGGGAGTTAAGCACCTAACTTGCTCATGTGCTTTTGAAAATCCCACTAAGTACCTATCTGCATCTTTAGGCACCTAAATATATTTGAAAATCTGGCCCTTAGTCAATGGGACTTACGCTTTTAAGTGACTGAGTCACTTTTGAAAATGATACTTAGGCTCCTAAGTCTCTTAAGCATTGCAATGCCTTCTTTTCTATTTGGGAAGGGCTTAGCACAGTGTGAGCACTACCAGAAACAAAGAAGAAAAAGAATAAGATTTCATAGTTATTTTATTGTTTATTATTTGTATTAGGTCAGTGCCTAGAGAAAGGCCATTTGTGACGGAATTAAGAAGGATAAACCTGGGACATTCTAAGTGATAATATCTTGGGTTTTCCAAGGTAACTTACCAAGAGGCAGCTCAAGTCTCTTTTAGCTGAGGATCTATGTAATGTGCCACATGCAGAACATTACATATACATTTTGCACCTTGCTCTCAATCTATCAGGTAGAGTTCTAAATTATATCACAAAATGACTTCATTATGAAATCCTTTAAACTTTCTGACTTATTTATAGGATACGAAAAAGTGCACCAGTAAGTGAAAATATTTCATAATGTAGACTATTATTTGCAATGTAGACAGGAATTCCACTTTGCACATTCTACAGTATTTTCACAGAGGGTAAACCTTTATTGTGATATGAATTAGTAGAGGTTTAAACTTGAGCTTTGCCTACATTAGAGAAATTTGGCCTGACAACCACCACATTGCGACCACCCAAGATGCCTGTCCCAGATCCCAGCACCAGCTTCTTCCGCAGCATTGTTATTTACCAACAATTCTCAGGAGAAGGATTCCTATGGCTGTGCTGCCAGCTGTCCAGAGGCAGTTGTGGGGGAATTGGTGACCATCTGGGACAACAAGGAGATCCAGTCATAGCTGAAATCTGTAATTCAGAACACCCAATCTGTCACCTGGTTCCAAATCCCTTGCTGACCAAGGCATCACTCAGTTGAGCAAGTAATGCAGGAAAATGTTAAGGGCAGGGGTCAGGAAGGGATTCCGCCTCTCAGCATATTCTGGGAACTTTTTTTCTCTCTTACTCTGAAAATTGAGGGATGGCCATGGCTGGAGATGGGACACTCAGCAGGGTTGGCCAGGGCTTTGAGGTGGCACCGAGCATTCTCTCTCTCAGGTGCTTGGCTGCCTGGTTCTTGCTGACATGCTCAGGGCCTAACTCAGGGGTGGGCAAACGTTTTGGCCCGAGGGCCACACCGGAGAATAGAAATTGCATGGCGGGCCATGAATGCTCACAAAATTGGGGTTGGAGTGCGGGACCGGGTGCGGGCTCTGGGGTGGGACTGGGGATGAGGAGTTTGGGGTGTAGGAGGGTGCTCTGAGATGGGACCGAGGGGTTCGGAGGGCGGGAGGGGGATCAGGGCTGGGGCAGGGGTGCAGAAAGGGGTGCAGGTTCTGGCTGGGGGTGAGGGCTCTGGGGTGGGGCTGGGGATGAGAGGTTTGGGGTGCAGGAGGGTGCTCCAGGCTGGGATCAAGGGGTTTGGAGAGCGGGAGGGGGATCAGGGCTAGGGAAGGGGGTTGGGGCATGGGGAGGGGCTCAGGGGGTGCAGGATCTGAGCGGCGCTTACCTCAAGCAGTTCCCGAAAGCAGTGGCACATCCCTTCTCCGGCTCCTATGCGGAGGCATGGCCAGGCGGCTCTGCACGCTGCCCCATCCGCAAGCACCGCCCCTGCAGCTTCCATTGGAGTGCATAGGAGCCGGAGCAGGGCCATGCCGCAGCTTCCAGGAGCCACGTGGTGCAGCCCCAACTGGAGCAGGGCTGAGCTGCGTGGTGTGGCCCTGACCCAGCGCCCCCCAGCCAGAGCATTGGAGAGGGGTTGAGCCGCTGGTGCTGCCTCCGTCCCGGCTGAAACGCCGGAGCGGGGCTGAGCTGCATGGTGGGGCTCACAGGCCGGCTTAAAACAGCTCACGGGCCGGATCCAGCCTGCGGGCCGTAGTTTGCTCACCCATGGTCTAACTGATCACCATTGGTGGGGTCAGGAAGGAATTTTCCCTCGTTAGATTGAAGGGTGTATTGCCTTCCTCTGCAGCATATGGGTGCGGGTGACTTGCCAGCATTATCTGGGTGTATCTCATGTAATCATTTCCCTGCCTGTGGTACATAATAGTCTAGTCTACCGTGAGCTGTAACACTTCAGTCTAATTTCCATTGTTGGATTTAGTGTGTGGGTGCTGGGTGGGGTTGATAGCTTGCAATACATAGGAGGTCAGACTAGATGATCGGGTGGTCCTTTCTGGCCTTGAACTCTATGACTCTATAATATGGCCTGAAACAATAACAGCATGTCCAGGGCAGGGAGGAAACCTGCCCATTCTATGGCAAATTGGACAGATTTCTTGGTGATTGCTCTTCAACTTAGTTTGGGATGCTGTTCAAGAGTAAAAACACAGCTTGGCCTACTCCAGTGAAGAACAGCAAGGGGATAGGGAGAATACTAACTTGGAGGCCCCAGCAGAGATAAGGACATGGAACATGTGATACCTGAGACCATGCTGAGATCCCACAGCCTCTTCAGAGGGTCCCAAGTTCTGGAGATGGTAAGGAGACAGCATCCAAGCAATTTGGGAGGAAGAGGAGAAGCAATTGGGTAAGAAGTTCTCTACATAACATGTATTGTTATATGGAGAAATCAGGGCTGATTTTGCTGGCCCTGGGTAAGGGGGGAACATAGTGAACATGTCATAATTGTTGTGCAATGTGCAGATGAAGCCTTCTATAACAGCAGATGTCTCTTGCTCCTCCAGGTCTGCCAGTTCCCCCCTCACCTTCCCTGCCTGTGCTGCTACAGCATCAGTGGCAGCTCCTGGCTCCTCCCTTGCAAACCCTATTTTGTTCTTTCAGAGTCTGACTTATCTCACAGCCCCTTCAGTAGCTCCTTGCTGTGATCAGCTGAGTGGCTGCTGTTGCCATTCTTAGTGAAGTGTCCGGCTTGATGCTTACAGCGCTGGCTGAGCTGTACCATGTAACTTGACTCATGCTGGCCATCAGGCAGAGATTTTTACTTTGTATGTATCAAACAGCACCTAAATATAAACAAAATATGAGATTCTGATTTCAGTCAGCTACCTATTGGGCATGACAGAGATTCTGATTTCAGTCAGCTACAATGTAAGCCTGACAGCTTACACTGTAGCTGTCAGGCCACACGCCAAACCAGGGCATCAGTCCAGCTATCTGCTCTGATATCTCTGCAATCACTCTTCATTCTGTCTTTCTGCTTATTGCATGAAACACAGGCATACACATTGTTAGATACTGCTCTGCTGCTACCACAGGCTAGGGTAGGGAACATGGAATAATGAGGGAGAGGTCTCAGTAGTTTCTAATGGGCATGTGTCCACACATCATAGTTTGCAATATCATTTAGATACAATATCACAGAGAAAGTTAATTCAAAGTTCAAAATTCCTGTTGGTCCACAGCTGATAAAAGCTACATACTGCACTATGTGGGAATCAGAAACCAAACGGACAGACAGGACTAGTACAAATCATAAAATAATAGCAAGAGGTAAACATTTTTCATCTTGATTTTCCAAAGGATTTTTTTTCTTTTTAATTATTATTAAATCAGTAATAGTAAATCAGTAAATAGTAAATAAAATGAGCCGGTAAACCTTCAGTGTCAGCCCCAAGGAGTCATGCACCAGGTAACAAAACCCACCTAACATGGCACATAAAACAGGTAAGAGGAAAAGGCAATTGTGAGGGAGAGGAGAGAGAGAGCAGAAAAACTGAACTTTCCTCTTATGCACTCTTGAGACAAATCCAGTTCCCACTGAAGTCAACAGGAAGTTTGCCATTGACTTTAATGGAAGGTTTTGCCCTCATTGAAAAGGGGGAATTTTCACTTGCCATCCTACCGGAGTCTAAAATGCATATATATTTATATGGCTACAGAATATTCAGTTATGAAACCTAAATATATTATTATCGTCATTTTATATGTGCATCCACAGGGTGTGAAGGCATTTAATGTACTTATACAAGTGAACATATCTGCACCATGCATAGGCACATGTGACACTAATAATCACTCAGTCACTGTACCTGTTCCATGTTGTTTGAAAACTACTAAGTTCAATCATTTAAAATAACAGGTATATGTAACTGCTTAATCATTAATTAGCTAATGATGTTCATTAGTAATTAGTTATTAGTTCATTAGCATAATGGTTTGTTAGTTTTCAAAATTGGAACATAATTAAACTGCACAAATCCCTTATTACCTGTCTGTTTTAAAGAAAACAAAAATACTAGAAACAAATAAGAGCAGTTCATAGAAAGGTGAGCAACGACTGCTCCCAGCTAATGGGCTGGGGACAGCCGGTTGATACATGACCTAAGTAAACTTGACACATTTAAAACAGATTACTTCATAAGCAACAGGTTATTGCAGTGAAGAACTGACCAAAAAATCCTAGGTTTTTGTTGTTTTTATTCTTCATAGTGCTCCTGTCCCAAGCTTCTAAGTGTATATTCTTTCTGATACGATGGGTTGGAGTTTTTACCACTCAAGATATGAACATGACACTAGGGTGGCTGGCAAATAGTTTTCCCATCCCAAGAAAAATTTCAAGATTTCAAAATATTATCCCATTCTGAATTGGGACAAAAAGTTAAATATCTGAAAAATTGTTGTGAATCAACAAACTGAAAAATGTTTTGGCTAATTTTGTTTGATTTTGACCTTTTTATACTATGTTGTTTACTATAATTAACTTACATTTCTAAATGAAAAGTAGTTCTGAAGACAAAAAATCCAGAATTTTTCATTTTGAAAATGTCACAATGTCCGATTTCAACAATTTCAAAACATTTTTTCCAAAAAAAATTTCAAAACAAGAAATTTGTTGAAACTGATCCTTTCCCACGAACAGTTTCCTAGAGCCCCAAATGCAGATCTCTCCCTCTTCCTTTGCAGATAACAATATGAGAGAGAGAAGACCTAAACTGCAAAATTGTTTTCCCTCAAATTATAGAGCAAACGATGATGATTAATAAGGAATATCCAGGAAAGTGTTTCATCATGAAGTCCAACACGTAACAAGGAAGTTTCTTTCCCCTAGTGATGTGATGAGCAGCTCCAACAAAAATTGCTCTCTCTTTTGCAGCTTCAGTACTGTTAGTGACATTGCTGAAGACCAGCAGGACCTTAGTTCCTTGTTATGTATGGTGCTAATCCCCAACCCTGGTGCATCCATGGAAAGCAGAGTATTGGAACTGTGCCACCCAGCCAGGTTCTGAAACCCTGAGGTCTGTACATATTCCAAGGGAAAAAAATTTGCCCTCACAGATAGCTCTACAAGGCTTATGCAACTCCCCAACCGGTTCCCTTGCCTAGGGATATAGGTACAAACTCTGACCTGCCCATAGGCACTAAAATGCATGCACTGTCTTACTGACTCAATACAGAGGGCAAATTCTTTCCCAGAGGAAAGACAGCCACCCAGAGAGATTGAAAGGAGCCACTGAACCAGAGTTGTCATCTGGGAGCAAAGTCCAGGGCCCACTGGGCCAGACCTCCAAAGCGATCAAGTGGAGGGGGACATAATGTTAAAGAGATTCCTCAGCACCTGCACTATGATTATTTTGTTCTCATGGTGGGGAGCCCATTCTTGAACATATCTTTTCCCCGCAGTAGATGTGCAGAGATGAAGGACTGGAATTATAACCCTTTTAACCGAAACTGGGGAAAAGAGAAGGACCAGGATCCATAGAGGTCTGATTGTGGGGGATAAGAAGCTCATTTGCACAAACACCTTTCCCTCTGAGTAGCTTTGCACCTTGTTCCAGCAGAGCAAGTGCAAACCCCTTCACTCACCCATACGTATCAGGCCTCAGGATAGGTCAGACCAGTAGAGAGGCACCATAAATTGTGGTAAGGGATTACTACAAACTCCCACCCAATTCAATAGCAAAATTACCTGACTAAGCATTTCCAACATCTGGTCCCTAAGTTTACACTTTTTCCTATAAATTGTTACATTTGTGTTTCATTTAAAAGTAAAGAATGTGTCTGGTGCTGCACTCACAGTTCTCTACAGATTTAATCAGTAAACATTAGCTTGTTCTCTAATTCCAGGGCAGATATCTCCAAGTTCTCAAAACTCTTCTCTAAACACTCTGAAGTAATGAGTGACAGAGTAAACCATAAACTCAGTTTGTTTATGCATAATGGATGCATAATTTGCATTAGTGCTAACCCACAGGAATCAAAACTCTCCCTGTTAGATGAAATTGTGACCAACTTTGGTAATGAAGTTACTGATAAACTTTGATCAACCTTTGCTTTATCTAGAATCTCTGAATTTTATAATTGCTTTGTTTAACTGTTTTATTTCATTTATCTGGAATTTAGGTAATGATCTATAGCCTCAGATCAAGCTCTTAGAAAAGCAAAATTCTCCTCCCAGTCACATCAGTGTCACTCCATTTGTACCTCATGGCACTGCACTGATGTGATGCATCAGCATAATTGTCTCACTTGTCTTTAACGGAGTGATTGAAGGCATATTGCCTTTCACTGAATTACCTATATAAAGCTCAACATTCTATGACAGGTTGCTTGGAGGAAAAACAACAGCTGCAAACAAGCAAAGGTTGTATAAGATAGTTGGGCTAGCTCCTCGGCTGGCGTAAATCAGCATTGTGCCACTAGTGGTGTTTACAGGGCAGAACTCACCAAGTCAAACTCTTTGTTTTCTAGAGTTTGCAGTATGAGAACGCTAGAACACAGACTAGTTTCTTCCACAGCAAATATGTTTTTGTGGAACCCAGCTTCTGATTACTATTTCAGCCAGGAATCTTAAACCAAGAATATCTTTTAATGGTTGTTACAAATGATACAAGCCCATTTGCTTTATATCCCACAGGCTATTCACTCACAGCTCCTATGGGCAACAAAATGTACTCTCTGTCTTCACCTTACATAACTACTAAGGAAAATCATGCCAAGCCACTGTTACTTAATCTCACTGCTGAAGATCCAATTCAAGAGGAGGTTAGTGATTAACCATTTACTACCAATAACAGGCTACCTCACATAAAATATTCAGAAGAGAACCACTTTCAAAGTGCTGGCCATGGCTGAAGGCTCAGACAAATCCCCATTAAAGTCGTGTGTGGTGTAGAAAGCCTTGCCAAGGCCTCTTTGCACTTTAAGTGAATTTCACCCATACTGTAGAACTGCCTCTTTTCATCTGCACTTCCCATTTGCCGTTGTGCTATTAAGCCATTCCCCCAAAGGTCCACACTGTAGAAATCTTTCCGCAATTTCTGAAGAGATGTCACAGTACCAGCCATTCAGCACAGATCACATTGCAGTTCACTCCTAGCAATATAGAGTATGGCACCTACGAAGGTAGCCAGCCACCTACATAGGCAACAAAATAATACTGGGCTTAATCCTGAGTTCCTTAAATAAGTCAGTGCCTGAGTTAAGGACCTCAGGATGGGGGCCATTAATAATATTCTGTACTTCTACTGCATCTTCCATCCAAAGATCTCAAAGTGATGTTCTAACACTGATGGACTAAACCTTGCAATATCCTTGTGACGCAGGGGAGTATAATTATCCCCATGTTACAAATGGAAAATCTGAGACACAGGGAGATTATTATTCATTTCCATTTTTTTATTTTATTAATCCATTGCCCAAACTTGTGCTAGGAATCTCACAGCACATAGAGAAGACACAATCCCTGCCCTGAAGAGCTTACAGTCTAAATTGATGGGACACACAACAGATGTGGGAAGTGGTCAGAGATGCAAGCAAAACTGAGACCATCCTAGGCATATGTCTTGTTAGCTCTATGATTTTATTTTTATTAATTGCCTCTTTCCTCCCTTCCCTCTTCTCATGTCTCTCAATCCCCCATTGTCCTTGTTACATGTGTTGTTTCCACTGTTCTGTACCCTGGTCCCTTCTCACCCCATACCTGAGATTCAAGGATGAGTGGGAGAAACCAAAAAGGAAAACACAGTCAATGAAGGTGGGGTTGGTCTCCTGGGGGCCAGGATCAGCATAGCCAGTCCGGACCTTGGAGTCTTTGCCAGCTCTTTTCACTTTACACCTGCTCCTGTTGTAGGTAAAGAGTTTGAAAATATGCTGTGAAACACTAATGCTTAAATAATGGTTTAAATGTTCTCTTGAAATAAGAAATGATAATTGTAGTGACACTGGCCAAATTCTATCCTCAAGTGTATTACTGTATTTTTCAAAGGAATTGCGAGGACAGGACAGGACGTAGACGTAAGCAAGCAGATGTTTATGCAGTCATGTAGATATAATTCCTCACCTCAGCATACTCATATCCTCTTTTTACAATATATATAATTCTTCTCTGCTTAGGGCCCAATTCTATTCCATTGAAGTCAATTGGACTTTTACTATGGATTTCAATGGGAGCAGGATAGTGTCCTTAATATTAATTTCTACCATGGATTATGTGTGAATGGCTCCCATTAAAACTGTCCAAGGGCAGAATTCAGGGCTTGAACCTTTAGGTGCCCTCAGCTCCCATTCATGCCAATGGGAGATTCACAGATATGAATAGGCCAACAGCATAGACCATTATGACCATCCAGTCAGATCTCCTGCATAACACAGGCTATGGAATTTCACAGCGATGCCTGTATCAAGCCCAATAACTGGTGGTCAAAGTAGAGCATATCTTTTAGACAGAAATCCAGTCATGATTTAAAGAGTCCAAGTGAAGCAGAATTTACCACATCCCTTGGAAATTGTTCTATTTTCACTGTTAAAAATTTGGGGGGAAGATTTCCAAAGGCTCAAAGAGCAGTTAAGTGCCCAGTTCCCATGGATTTTCAATGACAGTTGGGCATTTAATTGTCTTTTGTGCCTTAACAAAGTTTGAGCTGGAAAATGAGATGCCTGGGGGATATTTTCTGACTTTCATTTCCAGACTTTGGATCCCATGCCCTTGATTGCTAGATTAAAAGGGCTTCTAGTACTAGATCTCGTCTCCCTGTTTAATACTTACAAGCTGTAATTAAGTCACCGTTGAACCTTCTCTTCCATAAGCTACAAAGGCTGCCAACACCTTGCACGATCAGACCCTTGGCCTTTCACTTTTTCACAGTAAATAAAAACACCACATATGAATTCCTATTCAAACCAAAAACACACTGCATTTCTGCATGCAGAGTCCATTTGCAAAGACATATTCATATCCAACTCAAGACTAGTGCCAGTGAAAAGTGACAAAAAGAAAAGGAGTACTTGTGGCACCTTAGAGACTAACAAATTTATTTGAGCATAAGCTTTCGTGAGCTACAGCTCACTTCATCAGATGCATTCAGTGGAAAATACAATGGGGAGATTTATATACATAGAGAACATGAGACAATGGGTGCTACCATACACACTATAACCAGAGTGATCACTTAAGGTGAATTATTACTAGCAGGAGAGCGGGGGGAGGCGGGAAAAAACCTTTTGTAGTGATAATCAAGGTGGGCCATTTCCAGCAATTGACAAGAACGTCTGAGGAACAGTGTGGGGGGGGGGGAATAAACATGGGGAAATAGTTCTACTTTGTGTAATGACCCATCCACTCCCAGTCTCTATTCAAGCCTAAGTTAATTGTATCCAGTTTGCAAATTAATTCCAATTCAGCAGTCTCTCGGAGAATTGGAATTAATTTGCACCCATGGGGGGACACATCTCGAAGAACCTCAGTTACTGCACAAGATGAGTCACCCTCTTCTTCTTTGAGTGATGTCCCTGTGGGTGCTCCACTGCAGGTGACTATAAAGCAGTGCCCCTAGTTGGAAGGCTGGGGCTTCAGAGCGACACGTATTGCCAAGGAGAGGACAGCCTGCCCTAGGAGAGTGTCTGTTGAGATGTCGTGCGTAATAGCATAGCGCTGGGTGAAAGTGTCTGTCGGAGACCATGTAACAGCCTTATCAATGTCATCAATGGGGACATTATTAAGAAAGACAATCGAGGTAGATAACGAATATGTGGAATGTGTACTGACTGAGGTAGGAGGTTGTCTATTGTCAACATCATAAGATAAACCCATACACTGTGAGATCCACTTAGAGAGGCGTTGTTTAGATATGGCAGTGCCTCTGGAACTTTTGGTGGTGAAGGAGAATAATTGTGGAGATTTCTGGAAGGGTTTAGTCCTGTCCAAGTAGAGGCTAATGCACACCTTATGTCTAGGGTGTGAAAAGTTGCCTCCTTTTTATTACTCTGAGGCTTCGGAAAGTTCGGTTGATTGCGATAAAAAGATGTTGGGACCTCAGGTAAGCATCTTGGGTGTGGGCACAGTGTAACTTTATCTTTATAAAATGCTGTGTATGGTGGATATGCCAGGAGGGCCATGATTTCGTCTACCTGTCTAGCAGAGGTGATGGAGACAAAAAAGGCCATTTTCATTTACAGGTGTATGTAAGAACAGGTTGCCACTGGTTCAAATGGGGGCTTAGTCAGAGAATGTAGGACTGGCCTGGGGTCCCAGGCCGGGGTCTGCTATCATATATGGGGATAGAGATATTGAATACCCCTCAAGAAGCACTTTGTGAGCGGATGTGCGAAGGAGTGGCTGTCAAAGGGGGCGTGAAAGGTAGTGATTGCTGCCAGTTGTACCCTAATAGAACTACTGGCCAATCCTGACTGTTTAAGGTGTAGAACGTAGTCAAGAATAAATGGCAACGGAGCATGTGCTGCGTCTACCTAATGTGAGGCACACCAGCAGTGAAATCTAGTCCTTTTGTGAATGTAAGTGTATCTGATTGTGTCATGCCTACTATTCAAATGTATCTGCTTGACAGTATCTGAGCAGATTATTTCTGGACCCTGGAACCACAGAGGAGCCAGGCTCTGAGTGGAGCATCTGTGGATTGGGATGGAAATTGTGTCCTGTGAGAGGAGCCATGGTGTTAGGTGGAGAGAGATTCGTCGGCATACCATCATGAATAGAAGGTAAGTATACCAACCCTGTAGTGGCCATGTTGGAGCTATTAGTAAGACATGAGTTCGGTCCTCTCTATTTTGCAAAGTACTCAGAATAGGAAGGAAAAAGGAGGGAAGGCATTAAGGAGTGGTGCGTCCCAGGTTATGAGGAATACATCTCCCAGCAATCCATGCCCCAGTCCCATTCTGGATCAGAATTAAGGGAAGTGGGTGTTGTGTTGAGTGGCAAAGGGATCTATGGTGGGAAGGCCCGATGAGCTGAATATGGGTTCAAGTGCTCACATATCCAGCTCCCACTCGTGATCGTGTGAGAATGTCCTGCTCAGTGTGTCCTTGGTGGTGTTCTGGTGTCCCAGGAGGTACATGACTGAAATGGAGATGTTGTTGTGGATATACCAGTTCCACAGTTTGATCGTCTCTGAGCATAAAGAGTGGGACCTCACTCTACCCTGCCTGTTGATGTAATACATGCAGGTGAGATTGTCCATCATCATTCTTACATTATGATGTTTGAGAAGAGGTAGGAAATATCGGCAGGCACTGCAGACCACTTGTAGCTCTAGGACATTGATGTGTAAGGTGAATCCAGTGGACAACCATCTACCCTGCACTGAGCGTTTGTCTAGATGCGCCCCCCAATTGATTAGGGAGGCATTGGTGACTAGGATCATAGTCGGTGATGG
Source organism: Natator depressus (assembly GCF_965152275.1). Taxonomy (NCBI): domain Eukaryota; kingdom Metazoa; phylum Chordata; order Testudines; family Cheloniidae; genus Natator; species Natator depressus. Next base: position 135,312,933 of record NC_134234.1, read on the forward strand.
TTGTAGGAAAGGAACTCCAACACAGATGTTGCTGGGCTGTGTCCACCACAGCAGTTAATCTTTGACTCGCCTCAGCACAGATAAAAGTTTGTGAATGCTGTGCTTGTGGGGGAAGTATACAGTACGGAGGCATGCTTGAAGACACAGCATGTGCAGTCTTGTGTGCCTGACCTCAAACGTGGCTGCTGCCATGTGACCTAGAAGCCGGAAGCACATTCGTGCAGAGATCTGGGGGCAGATCCATGCAGCAGATACCAGATCCATTATAGCTGAGAATCTGAGAGATGGTAGGAAGACTCTGGCTTATATGACATATAACTGCACATCAATGAATTCCAGCTGTTGTACTGGTGTTAGGGTGGACTTTTCTAGGTTTACGAGGAGACCTAGCTTCATGAACAGATCTGTTTTTAAGTGGGTGGCTTGTAGAGCATAGATTTCAGATGGGGTCTCCAGGAGACAGTCATCAAAGTATGGAAAAATGATCATTCCTCTTTTCCTTAGTAGGTTGAAACTACCACGAGGACCTTGGAGAACACCCGAGGTGCTGTGGATAGTCTGAAGGGCAGTACTTTGTACTGACAGTGGTCAGTGCTCACGACAAACCAGAGGAATCGTCTATGGGCAGGATGTATAGAAATATGAAAGGATGCATCTTGGAGGTTGAGGGCAGAGAACCAGCCCCATTGTTCCATGCTGGGATAATAGTGGAGAGGGTAACCATCTTGAAACATTGCAGCTTGATGAATCTGTTTAGATTGTGACGGTCTAGGATATGATGCCAGCCACCAGGCTTCTTCTAAATCAGAAAAGAGTGGGAGTAGAAATCCTTTCTCATGTGTTGGGGAGGGACCGGTTCTACGGCTCCCAGTTGCAGAAGGTGATTTATTTCTTCCCTTAGAAAGGACTTATGAGAGGGGTCCCTGAAGAGGGAAAGCGGGGGGGGGGGGGGAAGGATAGGAAGGGGAAGGAGTATCCTTCCTTGACTATCTCTAGAATCCATTTATCTGAGGTGCTGAGACTCCAAGATGGGAAAAATTGAGCTAGTTGGTCACCAAACTATTGGAACATCAGAGATGGTGGGGATGACTGGAACAATGGAAGGCTTCTTGGGGCCTTGACCACACCTTCAAAATTGTTGCTTTGGTGCCAGTACATGAGAGAGAGCCCCTTGAGAAGTGGGCTGTCTACATTTAGACGGAGGCCTTTGTCAATGGCGTTGGGTGTTGTAGTGGCATTGAGAGATATACTGTTGAGTTTGGGATTGCGGTGGGAGTTGGTACTTCCCCGAGCGTCTCTTTGGTGCTGGTGTGCATATCCTGAGAGAACGAAATGTAGCTCGGGTGTCTTTAGGGGAGTGCAAAGAGTCATCTGTACACTCAGAGAATAGTTCTAGCCTTTTAATTGTAAGTCCTCTATTGTGGTTTGTACCTCCTTAGGAAAGCCCAAGAGGTGGAGCCATGACGCATGCCTCATGACCATAGCAGTTGCGATGGATTGAGCAGCAGTGTCTGCAGAGTCTAATGAGGCTTATAGGGCTATACAGGCTAGGAGGTATCCCTCCAATATCAAGGACTGGAATTGCTCCTTTTTGGTCTTTGGTAGATCATAGCAAAGTTCCTCCAATTTGGAGTAGTTCAGATAATTATACTTGGCCATGAGAACTTCATAATTTGAAATCCTAAACTGGACTGTGGCTGAAGAGTATGTCTTGCATCCAAATAGGTCCAGACATTTCCAATCTCTGGCTGGCTGGCTAGATCAAGATTGGTACCGACGGCTCCTTTCCTACACCGCATTGACCATCAACAAATTTGGGGTGGGGTGTGAAAATAAAAATTCAGCATTCTTTGCCGGAACATATTTTCTGTCGGCGTGTTTGCAGGTTGGAAGGATGGAAGCCAGGTTCTGCCACAGAACTTTTGCAGATTCGAGACAAGCCTCATTGATTGGTAGTGTGATCTTTGAGAAAGAGGATGCGTGGAGGATATCAACAGTTTATGCTGTTGGTCTTTGACTTCCTCCAAAGGGATCTGTAGGGAGTTTGCAATCCTATGGAATAGATCTTGAAGTGCCTGAAGTCATTGGCAGATGTAGGGGATGGAGGCATAATTGCCTCATCAGGTGAGGAGGAGGAAAAATGTAAAGTTGGGGGAACCTCCTTTTCCTACTCTTCCTCCTGAGTTGGTATCGGTCGTGGTTTCACTTCCTGAGGATGAGAGATTGATGGAGAAGGAGAAGTGTAGGTCTCTGGCTTTGCTTTCTGGGACGGTTCCCAAATTGTGCCCTGTACCTGGCTGAAGGGTCCCAATATGGTCAGTTTGGTGGGAATGGCACATGTGGTTGCATCCACAGTGACCCTGCCAGGACGGGAGCCAGAGGTAGTCTGCATATAGTGAGGATAAGCTGGTGCAATTTGTCCAGCAGTCAGGGGAACAATAGAGTCCTCCTTCTCCTCTTCCTCCTCCTCACTGGGGAAGGAAGGTGTTGTCCTTGACAGAGAGAGGGAGGAATGTCATAAGTCCAGAGAGGAGGGTAGAAATGAGGGGAAGAAGCGGAGACTCGGGAGTGTCAGATACCAGAGGTCTTTAGGGTATCTGAAGTCTTGTGGAAGGGGAAGGAGCATTATCAGTGCTGTTGTAACGCATAGTGATGGAGAGAGAGTGTATGTCCCTGAAGTTTCAGAAGATGGCACCAGAGATTTGGCTGGTGCCAGTGACTTGGCCGGTACCGATGACTTGCCTGGTGCTGACGATTTTGGTATTGATGATTCGGTCAGTGCTGGTGACTTGGCCAGTGCCAACTATTTTGATGGTGCTGAGGACTTACCTCGGTGCCAACAGCTTTGTCGGTGCCAGAAACAGTGTTGGTGCCATAGCTCCTGCAAGCGGGCTGCTTCGCTCCCCAGAGCTGGGAAATGGCACTGAGGGCTGAAGGTGCCCAGACAATGTCTTTAGACCATTTCTTTGAGACAGTACCAGAGCTACTTGGATGTGCCCTGGAGCTATGTCTTTTGTTGGATGAGGTTGAAGCCACCGACATAGCCAGGAATGGTGTTCTGGAGGGTTGTACCTCAGAGTGTGAGGAGAAGGAAGCCTGTCTCTTGTCATCTGCATGATCACGGATGACTTTCTCTTCAGAGGGCATGGAGAGTGGGGGTCAGCAGACAATCTGGCAGAGCATTAAGGCCTCTCTGGGGAAGAATCCAGGCCCAGGTCCAATCCTGGATGTAGCGATTTCTCCGTGAGGAGAAGTTTCAATCTAATATCCCAATTCTTTCTAGCTCTGGGTTTCAGGCTGAGGCAGTGAGAACTTGAGGGACGTGTCCCTCTCCCAGACAGTGGATACACTGTGGGTGGATGTCCATTATCGAGAAGGTGGCCCCACAAGAATGCTCTTATACCTGGGAGAGCCGGGCATAAGGGAAAAGGGCTTCCCAGTCTGGAAGGCTGGAAGTGGGCAATACGGAAACCTAAGCTATGAGAATAATTGTAAAGATAAAGTTAAAACAAAAGAAAAAAAATTTTTTACAGATAGAAGTTGAAAGAAGAAGAGGAAAATACTAACTACTCTATCAGGTAAGGAACTATCTATGAGGAGCAGCAGGCTCTGCTAGCGGCTTCCGTCCCAGACCAAAGGTAGTAGAAAAGGAACTGGGGCTGTCTGTCTGACCAAACAGCGCTCTGTATATATATATATATATATATATATATGTCCTGTGCACAGTGTGAGAGAGACAAGATGCGCATGTGCAGTCCTACAGGCACTTCTGGTGAAGATCTCCGATCCCAGGTGCAGGAGGCCCTGCCGCACCTACAACTGAGCACCAATAGGGACATCACTTGAAGAAGAACAATGAACTAGTCATAATGATGTCTTTAAATAATCATTAATAACTAAGCATCTGATGTAAGACAGCCTTCAACCTCATTCCACCACACACTTCTTGAAAATGTTTAATGAACAACTGAGTGGATGTCCTCACATTTGCTTTAGCTTTGTAATACAGATTTGTGTGTTTGTATTTTATCAAGGAAAGTTTCTCTCAAGGGAAAATAACTGACAAGTCATATTTTTCTTGCCTTGATGTTTGAAATTCATCAGTCATGACTAGATAAAGTTAGCACAGTCTCTCTCAAAGAAGCCAAAAAGAAACTGTGACATTTCATAGTGGTGTGAACTGTTCATCATCTGCTGCGTAGACTCCATTAATCTGGCCTGCTTTTAAATCCAGTATATCGCAAGGAATCCCATTTTCTGTTGTCACTGGTGTGTCACATTTGTCTTCTAAATCGCCTATCTCTACAGACTCATTGTTATTTCTAAAAAGGAATAACAAAATAACATTACTGCAATCAAAGTGTACCATTCAGCAAAGCCTGGACATAAGAAAAATAGTTTAGCATGCACTTTTATTAAGACGTTTACAACACACTATATACAAAGAGGCATAGTCTAGTCATCTGAGGATAGGAATGGGAGACAGAAATTCCTAAGTTATTTCTAATATCACTTTCACACTGGCACCCTTCTGTTGCCTCACTTAACTTCTATACCTCAGTTTCCCCTTCTGTAAAATGGCTTGGAGGAGGGTGCAAAATAGAAAAGGAAAATAAAGAATAAAATACACATTCATGTACTTAATAGATTTCAAGGCTATAAGGAGCCACCATGATCATTGTCTGACCTACTGCATAATACAGGCCATAGATTTCACTCAATGATTCCGGCATCGATCCCAACAACTTGTGGTTGAACTAGAACAGATCTTGGCATCCAGCTGTGACTTAAAGACACATGTTAGATGTTACAGAATATACGCACCACATTTCGTGGTAATCTATTTCAATGGTAAGTTTCTCTCACTGTTCTAAATTTGTATCTTATGTCCAGTTCAAACTTCACTAGCTTTAACTTCCAGCCAATAGATCTTTGCCTGCTAGATTAAACAGCAATATGTCTTGCATACTTTCACTTTTCCAGACTCAAACTCTGATACCAACCATACTAAAATAGCTGCTGAAGAAATGATCTAAACTGACAAACTGTAAGCAAATTTAGTCAACAATGTCTGTATAGTACCTTTAATTTCCAGATTTATTTTGACCTTGAGATCTGCTGATTCATAGCTGAAGAACCTGCTGTACTTTACAGACTGTAGCATCAGCAACTTAGAATGATAAGAAACTCACAGGTTAGCTACAGTATTTCTTCCAATCCCATAACACATTGTGACAACCTGACTCAGTACTTATACACCAGTAATATTAACAATAATAAAACTTTATTGACCTGCGAGAGATACTTGGACTTTAGAGACCTGCTAAAAATAAATGAGAGTGACTAATCAACTCCTCTCCTCCTGCTTCTGACATGCTTTTAAAGGGAGAGGATGGCACAGTCACATGCACAGTATGAGACAGTCCCTGCCTTGAAGAACTTACAGTCTAAGTAGACAAGACAGTCAGAGGATGAGATACAGGAAGTATTATTATCCTAGATGTACAGAAGGGGTAATTTCTGTAAGAGTAACAGAGAGATTAAGGCTCAGATCCTCAAAAGGATTTAGGTGTCTAACTCCCATTGATTTCAGGGGAGTTGATTGATGCCCAAGATCACACAGGAAGTTTGTGGCAGAGCTAAGAACTGGACCCAGATCTTCTGAATCTCAGGTCAGTGACTTAACCACAAGAACAAGCATTCATTCACTTGGGTTTTGTTCTTGTTGTTTAAAACAGGGATGGGATTAGATAGGGAAGAGTTTCACAAATTCATACTAGTCTTCTGTATACAAAAAAATAATTTGAAAGCCTCACCAAACCTCCAACTCCATGGGGTTCACTCAACACTAGCAGTAAATGTTATTTTTACCCAGTTGTTTCAACCTCTTTGCCTAAAATGAGGCACTTTTATACTGGGGCAATCTCTGCAACATCTCAGTCTTCACACATAAATCCATTTACATTGGATTATTCGTCAGTATTTTTTTTGCCACTGGACATTTGCTAATTTTTAAGCTATCCAGCTGTCCATAAGAGTTTGTGCTTTCCCAATCTATCTCCGATTCCTGTTTGAGCCTGCAATGAAATCATAATGCTTGTGACAACATATCAATGTCCATGATGATCCAAGTCAAATAAAGGATGCTCTCTTCACTGTATGGTCAAGCAGGAGAGTCTCAGATGAGCTTAGAGATGTCCTTATCTAAGTACAACTATCTGAAATCACAGCAAGTAGGAACATAATGGGAGCCGGGGGTCAAAACCAAGGCTTCACCCACTCCCTTCCCCTCTCCATCCCCACGAACTCATGGGCTCACAGCAGTAAGTATCAAGTAAGTAACCCTTACTATGACTGCTATGACTACTATGCACTCAACACTATGACTGGTGCTGCAATATGAGCAGGGTAGTAAGGAGAGGGGAGACAAGTACTCCTTACTCTACAGCATAGCTGTGATAATTTAGTCTCATGGAGAGTCCAATCTGGAATTGACCATGTGAGATGCTGAGCTCCTAGAACTCCTCATGAAGTGAATGGGAGCTGAGGCCATACACTGACTTACAGGATCAGGCCCTTTTAAAATTTCAGTCAAATAGCCCTTTGGTCATTGGTCTGGCTTGCGTGTGGTTCCTGAATCTGCACAAATCAGGAGCAGTGTTTTATATCTGCCAGTCTTAAAAATCAGTAGCCACAATCATTGCCAGCCTTTTCCCCTCTCGCATGCCTTATCTCTGACAGGAGACCTACCTGCAGTGCGGGGCTGGTGACAAATAAACTCCTTGTAAAGCAATCATCTTTATTAACAAGGCCTCCAAGATCACATTCCTACCTTTAGTTAATAACTCCACAGTCCAAAAGAACAACACCTGCCCTTTGAAAGGACAGATATCCTCAGCTGGGGAGAAAAGGCTGCTATTGTTTCTTTGTAACCAATGTGAACTGCAGAGTGACCCAACTCTAACACTTCTAGTTCACTTAATTCACTAACACTTGGTTAAAACAAAAGCACAGCTTACTTTTTGCGTTGTCGGATTCCTGACACAACAAGGAAAAGAATTCCAGCCACAACGAGGCAAAGAACAACACTGAACACGATAAGCCAGACAGGTACAGTGGGTTCAATGGGTGGTGATAAAGTGGAGGAAATTTTCAAGAACTGCAGCGTGTTGTCTGTCAGTAGGAAGGCACTGTTGATTCTGTTTCTGTTCATCCTTTAAAAAAATACAAAACACAACACAATGATAAACACATTTATAAATGAAAAGACAATGAGGAAAATATAGCCCTGATATAGGCAGTACAACTCTGGCAGGGCTGAATGTGGCCCAATATGAAGTTTTTAGACTGCATACATTGCATAGCCACTGTCACTGATCCCTATATATCCTGTGCAGGGTGTTAGCCACAGACTCCCCTATGCAACTTTTGAAAGCTTAGGGGATAAGGATGACAATTGATATTATCACTGTTTATGTATTTATTATAGTATTAATTGTTTCTACTTTGGGTCATGCATAGACTCTCATGAGATGGAATATCTACAAAACAAATGGAATTGTTGCTAAAACAAATTTTATTATTATAACTATTAGTGTAATTATTATTAAAGGAGGAATCTTGCACTTGTGAGATGTTGATTTTGATTCATAAACACTGAACAGATTTTGCATGTCCAACTTAGATTCAGAATACTGTCAGCAAAAGTAGTTGAGTACTGAGCACAGGAGTTCTCATTCTGCAGAGAATTTTGTTTCTTGTCTCTAACCTACTGATAGGAATGTAAACATTTTTAAAAGCGTATACTCTTCTTTAGTAGGTGAGAGACAACGGTTAAAAACCAAACATGCTATAACAGCATCCAATTTCTGTGGCAAACAGTGCCTATAAAAGACTTACTGTAAATCAGCTTATGTTACCGAATGTATCAAAGAACAACAGAAATGAATTTTAAAAAGGTACATTCCAACACTCTTAGCAAGTTTCAGTGAATAAATAACCTCCTTCGCCCACTAATGCACTGAAGTTGTTGCTGGGTATCTCTGTAAGAAATAGTTTAATCTGCTCAGAAGCTTAAAGTTAATCTTTCCAAAAGAACGCATACTCATTCATCAGGAATTCGGTATTACGCCTTTGCAAAGATAACATGATTTTTAAAGACAAAGTGCAGTATATTTAAAAACAATGGGTTTATTTTTCGCTTGATGCTTGGGACACACATGTGGGTAACTCTGTTTATGGGAGTTACCCTTGCAAAGCCCTTGTGAATACATCCCAAACTGTTGATGTCAGATAACCTATTTTTCTTCTCTTCCTACGCAGCTCCATATTATTGTTTTTCTAACTTCAGAGCATGATTTTTAATGGAAAAGTGGGATAACTTATGCTACTCTGTATTGTGTGCAAATGGTGCTCATCTACTACAGTGACAGGCTTCCTACAAAGACCTAAGATAAAAAGAATATGAGCATTAGCTTATTTGCTTGGTCTGACAGTGCAATATGAAACTGGAACATTCAGCACTAAAAGCACGAGCCTCTGTTCCTTGAATTAAAAGTACTAAATCTCCTGTCTGGGAGCTGTAGCAGACTCTGTGGATCAGCCATTAGAGGGGCATGTGCAATGCACACTGAACAGTGGGCTACAGTCAGAGCTCATCATGTCTAGACATCATAAGAACCCACCGTTTAAAAAAAGGACACCTTTCAAAGTTGCAGTCAACCTCCCAAAGGCATACACGTTACGAGAGTTCAAAGAAATTGTTCTCCTTCAGCCATATATAATTCCTTTTAATCTCACATGCATGTCGGAAGAAGAGTATGGACCCCACTGTGTTTATCTATAAACTAATTCATGTAATTAAAAGACACAGAGTGCTAGTTCATACGGCCTGAGACACAGGCCCACATTAAGAAAGCATCTTTGTTTACTGAGGAAGAGTCAGAGGGAGGGCCAATTACTTTACCTTATGGCTGCCTCTACTTCACTTCCAGGAACAGTTGTCACATTTTTGGCAGAGTCTGTGACCACAAACCAAAATGACACCCTCTCTGTCATATTGCAAAGCAGCACATTGGAAATTCTGTGAACATTTAAAACAAAATGAAGTCATTGGAAAATAAGTACAAAACAGAAGTACATACTGAAGTGGTACATGTTATCACCATATTTAGCAGTGTTTTAGTCTAAGGAGAAAAATCTTTTAGAAAAGGAAATTATTAGCTTCTGTTAATCTGACTGAGAAAGAAATACTGGTCATATTTTCAAAAAGAAAAGGAGGACTTGTGGCACCTAAGGTGCCACAAGTCCTCCTTTTCTTTTTGCGAATACAGACTAACATGGCTGCTACTCTGAAAACTGGTCATATTTTCTATCCTCCACTACAGTAACAAAACAACAACAAAATCACTGTATTTATAGAGGCTTTATTTTATTTTAAATACATTTTCTAGCCATATCATCACCGTCATCTCACCACTAGGAAGTGTGTTTTATCACTGTTTGAATTTCAACCATTGAAATTTAAACAGTGAACTTGTAGGGCCAGCTTAGCGGGGCAAGGACCATATTTTGGTTCTGTGTTTGTACAGCACTCACCACAATGGGGTCCTGGTCCAAGATTGGGGCTCCTAGGGGATAAGGTAATAATAATAATAATAATAGTGTACAGCTAGGACTATGAAATCAGGAGCAAATTCCCTAAAGTTGCCATAAGGAAGTGCACATTGTACTTCCCTGCTCCAGTATGGCCCCTTGTTCCTCAGGGAGGATTGTGGGCAGAAGAGATTTTATTTCCACTTGGAACTCCAAAGGCGCTCCTGGGGCAGGAGATGCCTTCGGGAGTGCTGAATCAGTGCACCTCCCAGCTGCCCTGGCCAAGCCCACTTTCCGACCAGTGTCACCCATCTTACTGGGGATGTGTTGGTTCCCTGTGCCCCCAGTGGAAGAAGGGAGGCTGTGGACACTTTGTCTGACTGCAGTCTCCTCTACAGACTTTTGATCTTGAACCTCTCTGAGAGGGTTTATGCCAGAAAAAGCCAGTCTAGCCCTGCGAATGAATCTAGCTCCTTTGTCACTTGCTGCAGTAAGAGCTGAGTGGATTGTGGAGGCAATGGGCTAAGTTTACTAGGGACTGTTAAACGTCGAATCATTCTAGCACTGACCCATAGCATTTAGGTTATGTTCAGCTACATTTAACTTTCTAGAGACAGAAACATTCAGGTGGATGTGAAGCAGTTATTGGAAGCTTTGTATACAATCAGTTTTTCATGAGTTGCTACATAAAATGGAGTCTGAAAAGGTCTTTAAAATTTAGGTTTTTGATACTCCTATACTTATCAGTAATTCATAATGAAAATACCATTAGAAATAGATGAAGGATTAAAATCCAATAGAAATGTAAAGTATATCTTATTTTCAGAATACAAAGTCAACCACTATCAAAGTGGCCCCAGACTGAGACTCCAGTCTCTGAACAGATTTTAGGTGACATTTGTATAAGCAGCTGTTCTGAGCAAGTGGCACTTGCAGATCAAACTCAAGAGTAAGGGCCCAGATTTATTTCCACTGAATTTCCTGGGCTGGTTAACTCCGGCAGTAATTCAGCATAGCACTGGCAAGTCTCCACACACAGGGGCCCTGGCAGATCCCCACTGGGAGGACACTACCAGCCCTCATGTGGAGTGAATCCTTGAGGCTATGTATGCAGTAATTATAATGCCCAGTATTTATTATTATTTTGCCATTGATTCCTCCTCGTTTTTATGGCGTAGCCCATCCTTCTTCTTAAAACACAAGTTTTAATATTTCTTCCCCTCTGGTTTTCTAGTGGGATATATTTCCTTCTGCAAACAGCTACCCACAACAGAGTACTGCAAATGTTCTATAGTGACATCTGCTGGCTGATCAGAAACATAATTAACTGACTTCCATCTCTATTTATATCATTAACAGGCAAATGCAATTATTAATATTTTTAATAGTCGAGCAGCAAGACTCATGAAAACAGGTAAATTGTACTTCCTTTGAGCTCCCTGTTATGTATAAAATCCTTCCATGATTATAATCATCCAGAACTTGGCTCCACTGCCACTCTTCATCAACAGAATCTGAGAGCAGCAAATCCTTCTAGGCTTTGAAAAGAATGAAACTGTTGTTCATGGGAGTTTCAAGTCAGCTGAGTAAATACCAAGATGGACTACAGTGCAAGACACACCAGTTCACATATCCTTTCACAGCATGGTTATCATACAAAGTTACTCTTTTATATATACCATTTCCCATGCCCACATGTGATCATTCATACTGTGCTGTAACATTATATGTAGCTAGGGTGACCAGAGGGCAAGTGTGAAAAATCAGGACAAGGGGTGGGGGGTAATAGGAGCCTATATAAGAAAAAGTCCCCAAAATCGGGACTGTCCCTATAAAATTGGGACATCTGGTCAGCATACATGTAGCTAACAGCCAGAATTTGTTCAGACTGCAAAACTTGGCTTCATTATGTAAATTACCATTATGTAAATTTGTAAACATATGTCATGATGTGAATATTTTTTATTTATTGCAACTTTTTATTAAGGTAAAGTTACAATAAAACTGCCTTCTGTGTTAGAAATAGTTAGCAAGTGTCAATATTTTGCCATGGGAGATGATAGATGAATCAATGTTACAGTGACACACTGGACCAGATCTTAGGACCCACAGTATGTGCACTAGCAAATCTCACCAGTTAGCTTTTTTTAATATACGACAATAAATTATTATTATGAGCATTCTTGTAGCACCTAAGAGCCTTAGTCATGGACCAGGACCCCATTGTGCTCGGCACTGCACAGACACAGAACAAAAGACATGCCCTGCCCAAAAAGCTTACGATCCAAGTAATAGTTTTCTCCAGATCAGTGAGCAGAAGGAACAAAAACTTGTAAGTTTCTTAGTCAGGGGGCAAAGTAACTTCTCTCCTTGGGGAGTTATCGGATTGTCAAGGAATACAAGAAAGTGGCAGGGAGCTAAAAGACAGTGCAGAAGCAGAGAGCTTCTGTGCAGACCCTGTCCTCTACTGCAGTGGTTCTCAAAGCCGGTCCACCGCTTGTTCAGGGAAAGCCCCTGGCGGGCCGGACCGGTTTGTTTACCTGCTGCGTCTGCAGGTTTGGCCGATCGCGGCTCCCACTGGCCACAGTTCGCCGCTCCAGGCCAATGGGGGCTGTGGGAAGGGCAGCCAGCACGTCCCTTGGCCCGCGCTGCTTCCCGCAGCCCCCATTGGCATGGAGAGGTGAACCACAGCCAGTGGGAGCTGCGATCGGCCGAACCTGAGGATGCGGCAGGTAAACAAATGGGTCCGGCGCGCCAGGGGCTTTCCCTGAACAAGCGGAGGACCAGCTTTGAGAACCACTGCTCTACTGGATCATAGGAGAATCACAGAATTTGGGTTCTTCTGAGCCCCTTGCCCTGACATTTTGCAAGGCAGCAGACCTTTCTCCTCCCAGTAGAACCTTCTGGACACTATGAGGATTTTTCTGTGAAGAGTAACCAGCAGGGCTAAAATACTCATCTTGACATAATCAGTTCAAATCTGAGAACACACGAACACTTGTCATTCCATTTCTAAATGGTCAAAATATTTTAAATACGGATATGATCCTTGTGTGGAAGATACAGAACAAAGTTTGGTTCTGTGTGGCAGGTCAATGAAAGATACTGCAGATTTTTAAATACAGGTGTGATAAAAGATACAGCAACAACTGATTCTGCTATTTGATTGAAAGTAAATGTTCTCACATTCTTTATGTGCTAAAGATTAACTTGTCTCCAACACAAAAGAGATGCACATTATTTCAAACAAGTCACAGATTAGGGAAACTAGGGTTACCAACACAAATTACAGAGGATCAATTTTTAAGACTGCACGATCAAAGGTTGGTTTATGTAGTTCATGAATGTCTGTATTTCAGAGTGCCCTATTAAGGCCCTATTAAGCAGGAAATCAAGGATTTGTGCCTCTGTTGGAAAAGTTAAACTTTTCAATAAACATTCATTTTCTGTCTATTATTAGAGAGTACTCAAATGGGTAGCGTGATTTTTCTGTCTCACACAACTTTGTAAATTTAATGTCTTTAAAGTGTTAAGCACAAATCAGTGGTTTATTTTTTAAATTCTAGTTTGATACATTTTAGATTGAAATTTGAATTTAATGGGAACCTGTTCTGACATCCTGACATAAAGTAAGGTCTAAACAGGGCTTAGTAGTAACAGAGGGGCAGTAATGGCCACCTACTGCTGGCCTATTGCCATCTCCTACACCAAAAGCTGGTCACTGTAGTGAAGAAAATCCTCTATTATTCCTCCTCCAAGAGTCTAGCAAGGGGTCACTTTGAATCCTAGCAGGTAGGGGGTTCTGTCTATGCTGATCCATCCACTATTCATCTCTCATGTTCTTGAAGAGTACGAATCAGGTGTGACGGTTAATGAAGCCCTGAAACTGCTGTAGGAGCTATGGAGCATCTCTCGTGCTGATCAGTGACTTTGTGGCAATGATTCTTTCCACTCCCAGATCGTCCCCCTCTGTGCACAGCAAGAATTTGGACCTATACTTGCAAGGGGAACAAGGATTTGGACCTTTATGCAAAAATGTAATCCTTCAAGCATTCTCTGGTTCCTGTGATTTCATAAATCTTTGATCAATTGTGTATGTCTCATATTGTTTAAATCTAGACCATAACATGCCTCAGTGGTAATCAGCTAGTTTTTCTTTTATGATACTGAGTAACTCATGGTGAATCTTCTACAACCCCTAATGAAAATTCATTGACATTTTGCCAGTAAAATCACTGATACTGTAAAATGGAATGTAAGCAGGTTACCTAATCAAAAAATTAACTGGCACAAAAGTTACATTGCTAGATTAAAACAACCCTACCCAATAAAGAAAGTGGAGAGGGGAATGTTTCTGTGACTTCAACTCACAACATTTTAATTGGTCTAATATGACACATTACAATACACTGATTCTCCTTTGACAATGTAGCACCAAAGAATTATTCCTTTTCCAATGACACACAAAACCTCACCTCCAAGCAAGCAATAACACTGGCACAAAATGTCACACACCGGGGTGTCGGCAGTACGACCTCGTGATCAGAACAAGAGCCTGGCCTAGTGGTTGGAGCAGAACCAAAGGATAGAGTTGGAAGCATGGTCAGGAGACAGGCCACTAGCCAGAGCCAGAGTAGAAGCAAAAGGTGGTCAGGAGACAAGACAGTGGTCGGGGTCAGTTCTGAGGAATGGAGGGACCAGGGCTGGAGCAGGGCAGGCAAGGTTTGGAGCAAGGGCTGGTGCAGGAAGCAGGTGTGACACAGCTGTGGGCATGGAACACATTGTGCAGCCACTGTGCTGTTGTTGCTACAAGGCTTAAATGGTGGTCTGTTGGCCCTTCTGTCCAATAAGGGAGCACAGTCACTTAGTAAGGGTTTTATTGGGCTCAGCCAAGCTCACTGGATTGCTAGGAGGCCACACCTGGAGCCAGCTAGGTCCTGACAAGCAAGTATAGATTATAATAGTTTCTGTGGGCCTTGATTCTTTTTTTCACCTAAACTAGTATAAATGAGCAATAATTCAACTGAAGTGAATATGGAATTTAATAGAGAATGACAACTGTTCTACCAAGTATATAAATTAATCCATAGGACTCCATAGCAGAAATTCAATTCTGTATTAAAACTGATAGGCAGGTTTAAAAATGTCTATGGAAAAGATTTTTTTCCACAAGGGGAATTATGTTGGTGTCAAACTGGCCTAAGTGACAGGAGAAACTGTTACAGTATTTTCCTACAGACAAGCTAGAAGGGCATATTGAGTGGGGTCCCGCAGGGATCAGTCCAGGGTCCAGTTCTGTTCAATATCTTCATCAATGATTTAGATAATGGCATAGAGAGTACACTTATAAAGTTTGCAGATGATACCATTCTGGAAAGGGTTGTAAGTGCTTTGGAGAATAGGATTAAAATTCAAAATGATCTGGACAAACTGGAGAAATGGTCTGAAGTAAACAGGACAAAATCCAATAAGGACAAATGCAAAGTACTCCACTAAAGAAGGAGCACTGAGCTGTACACATAAAAAATGGGAAATAACTGCCGAGGAAGGAGTACTGTGGAAAGGGATCTGGGGGTCATAGTGGATCACAAGCTAAATATGAGTCAACAGTGTAACACTGTTGCAAAAAAAGCAAACATCATTCTGAGATGTATTAGCAGGAACATTGTATGCAAGACATGAGAAGTAATTCTTCCACTCTGCTACGCACTGATTAGGCCTCAGCTGGAGTATTGTGCCCAATTCTGGGTGCCACATTTCAGGAAAGATGTGGACAAATTGGAGAAAGTTCAGAGAAGAGCAACAAAAATTATTAAAAGTCTAGAAAATGTGACCTATGAGGGAAGATTGAAAAAATTGGGTTTGTTTAGTGTGGAAGAAGACTGAGGGGAGACATGATAACTGTTTAGTTCTCTTTAACCTCTGAGGATAGGAGAAGAAGCAATGGGCTTAAATTGAAGCAAGGGCAGTTTAGGCTGGACATCAGGAAAAACTTCCTAACTGTCAGGGTGGTTAAGCGCTGGAATAAATTGCACAGGGAGGTTGTGGAATCTCCGTCACTGAAGATTTTTAAGAGCAGGTTAAACAAACACCTGTCAGGGATGATCTAGATCAGTGGTTCTCAAAGTCAGTCCGCCGCTTGTTCAGGGAAAGCCCCTGGCGGGCCGGACCGGTTTGTTTACCTGCCGCGTCCGCAGGTTTGGTTGATCGTGGCTCCCGCTGACCGTGGTTCACTGTTCCAGGCCAATGAGGGCTGCCGGAAGGGTGGCCAGCACGTCCCTTGGCCAGCGCCGCTTCCTGCAGCCCCCATTGGCATGGAGCGGTGAACCGCGGCCAGTGGGAGCCGTGATCGGCTGAACTTGCGGATGCGGCAGGTAAACAAACCGGTCCGGCGTGCCAAGGGCTTTCCCTGAACAAGCGGCGGACCAGCTTGGAGAACCACTGACCTAGATAATACTTAGTCCTGCCTTGAGTACAGAGGACTGGACTAGAAGACCTCTCAAGGTTCCTTCCAGTGCTACACTTCTATGATTCTATTTGAGCAGTAGGATTTGTAAATTCCCAAGGCAGATAACTGGGTTAATATTAAAACTTAAGCCCATTTGATATCAGCATAATAATTTTTTTGCTTCCAAGTCAACTTACTATTATTTCTATTGCTATTAGCATGGTATGCAAGTAGCATTGATGTCAGCAGGGGATGGAGCAACTCCCCTGTTTTTTCCCCAGGTGGGTGAAATTGCCACAAACTTGAAGAAAACAATTATGAAAACAGGGTTTCTATCTAAAGTAAGTAAGAAGTGAATCTTCATGGATCATAAGCTGAAAAAGTGAACAATCTTGAAAAAGCTTTACAGGTCACCTTTAATGATTTGTTTACTTCAACTCATTTTCTCTGAGAAGCACTCATGTTGTTTGCAATGACGTAAAATAATAGAAGCCTGCTGTCACCTGACTTGTTCCTGTGGAACCTGAGGAAAGCAATGGTGGTACATACCAGATATGGCTCTCTAGCTTAAAGGACAGCTTCTTACAAATCAGAATGAAATGGTAATGAACCAACATCTCAATTATGGAGGGGGTTGTCCTATTTAAAACTCAGTACTGTAGCTGCAATCAAATATCATATGACTCAGATTAGTTAATCTCTTTGCAAATATGGAAAATGCTTCATCAGACTCAGTGCCAGCCAGGGCCAGTTTTGCTTAAAAGTAAATCTAAAGCCTGGTCTCAGTAAAGTACTAGAGCTGCAGGCATTTCTATTTATATTCATAAACAAAACAATACAGGATACCAAAATATCTTTATATTGTTTTAATCTCTAAGGAGGAGGTGAGCATATTAAAGACATAGGAACTGTCACACTGACACTGACCAAAGACCTATCTAGTCTAGTAGCCTGTCTTATGACAGTAGCCAATACCAGAAATTTGAGAGGAAGTTATAATACTCAATAACATGGGGGAGATTTTCTCCTGACTTTAGCTGGTAATCAGTTTATGCCCTGAAGTGTGAAATCTGAAGCATTTTCCTGATTGAGTGTAAGGTAATTAGGCAGTTGTACTCTTAGCGACAGGTAACCCTCCAAATTCTGATAAGTGTGCCATTGTACATCACTCTTGTCTTCTTGCATGCTGGCCTTTCTGCCATCTTGTCTATGAGATGCAGAGGGGAGCACAGGTAACCAGTGACAAAAAAGGGAACCGAGCCTCTATCATCATGCCTACCTGAGAAATAACACTGCATTTCTCATTACTGCCACCCTTGTCCTTTCTTTCCCCTTCCTTCAACTCTTGGCTGTTCAGAACCTTCACTTATGGTGTCATATATTACATTTAAGGCCAAATTCTCTGCTAGTTTAAATAGGTGCAGGTCCCCTGAAGCCGACTAACTAATTTACGGCAACAGAGAATTTGGCCCATAGATTGTACACTGCTTAGGGAAGAGATTATAAGCTGCCTAGCACATGTCAGGATGGCAAAAAAAAAATAACAGCATTGCAGTATGCTGGTTCTACACAGTGTTTATTTTTATAACTTCTCTATATCAAAATAGGTTCCATCATAAGCAATATTGTAAACAGGTATATTGGAGGACTGAGTGTGCACTTACTGAGTTGTTTCTTTGTCGGAATATCTTCGCATTGCAAAAGCCACCATTGCCTTGAACAGGTATTCTTCACTTGCATCCCAGGCATACTGTAAAGAAAGACAGAAAATTAACAGTTCTAGCACTAGTACTGGCAGGGAGGGGGTTATATGGAGCACTGACCCTGAAATAGTCCATCATTCAAAAAGAAATAAACCTTCCTGATAATGCTATGAAAATAACTTCTTGAATATTGTTTGTTGTGCACAAAAGATTTTTAAATGGCTTGTCAGAAAGTTATAACTTTTCAAAAATCTGAATGGACTGAATGCTTATGAAAGTTGCCAGACTGACAGCACTAGAGATCTAATTTTACTCTTCATCAAAGACTAGGAATACCAACAGAAGCTTCCCCAAGCTCCACCAAGGTGCCTGGGCCCTATCCTGGTCAGATCACCTCTATGAACAAAAGTGAAGTCTACAAGCCATGCCCATTCAGTCCTTGGCCTGAACAGGCAGAGAGAGTAGTCTTCACCGTCATTCATAGAGGTAGTCTGAACAGTACAGGGCACAGGCACCTTCATTAAGTTTGGGGAAGACGTGCTAGTTGTGATGCTGGTTTCTAAGATATGGACATCTGTACATCATGAAAAGAACCCATTTCATGCAGGCAAGTGAACAGTAATCAGACAGTAGCAACTTTCAGAGAAAACAGAACAAGGCTAGATAGTGACATAGAAACGAAGGACCATTGTCTATACCTCTTTTACAATGAATACATTACTATCTGTACATACAGTTTCCCAAATATAAGTGTGTGTATATATAAAAACTCAGCCCTTACATAAGCTATATATACCAGTTATATTCTACCAAATTAATCTTTGGCACAGGTAGGTATAATTCTAAATTAAGTTGAATGGAGTTGCACCTGCTTATGTAAGGGCTGAGTTTAACACATTGTCTTGACACCTGACAGAAAACTGCACTTAACATAATTAATGTTCTAAGAGCTAAAAACTGAAAGCTTCTAAAAACATTCCTATCTCTGAGTCCATATTAAGCAATAATTGTAACAACGTTTATTGAAACTATAGAACAAAGAGGCTTAAAGTGCAGTTAAACTTCGCAAAATGACTTTGTAAAAAAAAAATTGTGTGGGTCCATGTTTATTATTCCTAAATAACTTCATATTGCATTTGTTCAGTTTGCTAGTACAATGATTTTTTCCTCTAACTGCCCACTTCTGCGTACCTATTCTAAGATCTGAAAGTCAAGCTGTGTTATTTTTGTTCACAAATTATCAACATCGGTTATAAAGATTCTGCAACTGGAATATAGGGCCAGATTCTCAGCTTGTGTAAAGCGGCATACCTCCACTGACTTCCCTGGAGCTATGCCCAACTTACACCAGCTGTGAATCTGAGCCGTCTTTATTAATTATTGATTGTGTGCCAGACAGAAAAGAATTCAGCTAACCCTTCCATGGGTGTATTGGCTGAATAGTGGTAAAGGGTATAAAAGGTAGTAAAAATTAACTTTGGGTAAGAAGATGTCATTTTATATAGTCAATTTGCTGATTATAACTGCACTTTGAAATGACTGCAGAATTAAAGTTAAAGCAAAGCAAATGTTAGGACAGATTAGGATATTCAGCTAAAGGAAAACATTTTAACCACTGGGCATGTTATTTTACATTTCAATACAGCCACAAAGTAACCACAAGTACATTCCTATACAGTGGCTGAAATCCTAGCCCCATAACATTCAATGGCATACCTCCCAACGTTTCCAGTGGTGTTGGACAGGTCCTGCCACAGGAGGCGGTGTCAGGTGCTGCCCTGAGGAGTGGAAGGCCCTGGCTGGAGGGAGTTGAGTGCTGCCCCCAGCAGGTCGGAGGCCTGGGGAGTTGCAGGACAAACCCACCCTGCACTCACCCCGCAGCAGCGGCTTCTGTCCCACAGGTCTGGACCTGGCTCCCTTCACCATAATAGGGTAGTGGCCATGCCAAATTTGAGTGGCACTGCGATGGGTGCCATGCTGCCCGTCACCAGGGAGGCAGGTCGAACCTGAACAGCAATGTGACCCCGTGTGCCAGGACCAAGGTCGCAATGCCCGGAGTGGGGAGCTGGGCCCAGCCAGCCCCTTGGGACAGGAGCCACTTTATCCATGACAGGAGGCTTTGGGGGTCAAAGTAGGACGATCCCAGGAAACCTAGGATTGTTGGGAGGTATGTAGTGGGAGGTTTGCTATTTACTTCAATGCGGCCAGGATTTCACCAAGGTTTTCTATATGCAGAAAGAGAAATATACTAGCATGACACAACACTTATATATATTTTCATTCACAACTATGTACAGGATAACAGTTCTTCATAGGAGTAAGAGCAGACCAATGTGGTGAACGTAACATCCCTGAAAAGGCAGCTTTCAGAATCTGCTCTGGAAATACTGCTTTGCCTTCAGTGTATGATCGGTCAGTGGCTTCTATTATGATGATATAATAATGCTTCTCACTGGGTGTTTTAATGGTTGAGGCCAGAACACTGACAAACTTGCATGGACTGGTCATTGAAAGGGTGTTTTGGGTCCTATGGGCATTTCTGGAATTTTCTAAAAGGGATATAAGCAGTCACTGAGGGCCAGCAATACCAAGCTGAGAGTGGTGAACAATGAGGCAGGATCGGAACGTGGTTAAGGGATGTCTGCTAGTATTTTCAAAAGGCCTTACTGGGATTCCATACACTTACGCAAGTCCTGCTGGTCTAGACATGCCTTGGGAATGACAATCTCAACACTCACCACACACATCCCTTGGAGTAGCATGATTCAGCGCACTTGAGACTTTCGCACTGATTATAGCCTGGTTACAAAAAGCATCAAATACACTGCAGATTATTACTGCACATAGAGAGGGAGAAAAGAGAGAGGCACTCAGGCTGCTTCAGTAAGTACAAATGCCACCAAAATATAGGCTCCATCCATTTATTTTGGTTTAGTCCTCTGTTATCCTGATGAAGAAATGTTTTCACACTTTCAGGTTTTCAGGCAGCTTCAACAAGTCCAATGGTCTTTTATTTTTTGTATTTAATTCTAATCAACCACAAGGATTGCATCTATTGCCATTTCTATGACAGGTTCATTTAACCTTCTTCCAGCAGTTTGCTGAAAATTAAAAATTTGTTGGAATGATAATATGGGAGGTCAGAAACTGCTTTCTACACCTAATTTGTAGCTTTCAGTATAAAATGAGCTTTTCAAAAATCCACATTATAATTGTCCCAGCAGAGCAGATACTTAGCTCTGCTGCACAGCTTGCAACTGTTTGTTTGTTTGTTTTTCTGAAGGGGCAATTTCAGTGCAAACATAAATAATAATACAGATCCAAACATAATAGTGAAAATGACCAATTTTGATTTTTAAACCCTGACAGCCACATGAGCAGGAGGAGGAAGGGTACCTCTGTGCAGGGATTTCACTCCTCACATAAACAAGGATGTGAGCCACATGCATGATACCATCCTTACCTCCCTTGGGTCCTGGGATCCACACAGGAGAAGAGGCAGGGGCTAGGTGGGTTATATAAACTATGGTATAAACTACTCATTACCAAATGAGGAGACCTTACATAGGCCATTTGAGATAAGGCTGAACTTGGACATGGAATCTGTAACAACTCAGAACTTGAGTAATGTTCAAATACAGATCCACATCTGAACGTTAGCATTTGGGCCCATTGCTAATGTCTAGGACAGTGGTTCCCAACCAGGGGGTACAGCTACTCATCTAGATATTTGTCTAGCTTTATAACAGCCTACATGAATAGCACTACTGGACTCAGTACAAACTAAAATTTCATACAATGAGTTGTTTATACTGCTCTATATACTATACACTGAAATGAAAGTACAATATTTATATTCCAATTGATTTTATAATTATATGGTAAAAATGAGAAAGTAAGCAATTTTTTCAGTTATAGTGTGCCGTGACCCTTTTGTATTTTTATGTCTGATTTTGTAAGCATGTAGTTTTTAAGTGACGTGAAACTTGGGGGTACACAAGACAAATCAAGACTCCTGAAAGAGAAACAGTAGTCTGGAAAGGCTGAGAGCCGCTGGTCTAGGAAATAAGAATGGTGCTAACATACAGTGGTGATGCGTGCCAACATAAGAACACAGAAAGACAGAATGGTAGTCTGAACAAAGGACTCTGTCCCAAGGCCTAAACTTTCTTCCTACAGAACTGATGAAGATGTGAGACAGCAACAACAAAAAGACTGACACTTAAAAATAAAAGATATAGTATAAAAGAACACTGAATGTAGATGAGAACCACAAACCTATTTTTCATCATTTTAAGGATATCCGCATTCAAACAACACAGCACTGTTTACAGTGCTAAAAGAAAAGATCTTCCTCTTATTTGTTCATGGAATTACTGACTGAATCATGACTCACTATTGTACTTTTTCAGGACCGCTCCGAGAGGAAAAAATCCCTGTTATATTCATCATTATACCTATGTGCCCAGATCTCAAGACATCCACATGAGGTGCCTTGAAAACAGATGACTATATAAGCTCTAGTGCATGCTAATATAGGTAATAGACGTAGCGCAGCATCACCAAATACATTTATTTTTAAATAGCTGAGTACAAATTTGGCTTGTTTACATACTATTTATGCACATATTGCACTGCTTTGTACAAGAGATATTCTGAACACATCACTTGCAATTCAGAAATCATTAGCACACTATCAGTGAAAGAGAACTGCAGTATTTAAAACTACAGGTTCTGTGCTGATCAGAGAGCTATTGCACATACCATCTTCTGTATTCTGTAAGTAGCAGAGTTATACAGGCAGATCTAGCATTCAGAAGGCAATGTGATGCTTTAGAAGTCTGACTCTGTGGGTCAAACTGACCCTAGAAGGCATAACAATCATTGACTTTAACACATATTGTATTTATTTACACCCTGGCCAGTATGGTCCTATTAATTTAACTCTATCACTCTAAATACCTATGTGACTGGCAGTCATCAAAAGGATTTGAGTAGTACCAGAGTTCTCAAATTATTTCATCATGTTAAAACCATTTTAATGGATTATCTTGCAGATCACCTCCCCTTCGCTGTGTGATCATATTCCCTCCATTGGTGATGAAATAACATCTTTGTGTCAGTTACAGCAACTGCTTACATGGAAAAGAAATATTAGTAAAGCATTTATTGTATTTTCAGCTCCCCTTTAGTGTGATTTAGTAGCTAGAAATACAGAGGCTATACAGTACCATATGATCAGAGGCTCTCTGGGATCACCAATGGTCTAGACCAATGGTTTTCAAACAGAGGTACGTGTACCCCTGGGGGTACAGAGAGGTTTTCCAAGGGTGAACAGCAACTCATCTAGATATTTTGCCTAGTTTTAAAACAGGCTACATAAAAAGCACTACTGAAGTCAGTACAAACTACAATTTCATACAATGAGTTGTTCATACTGCTCTATATACTATACTCTGAAATGTAAGTACAATATTTATATTCCAATTGATTTATTTTTAATTATATGGCAAAAATGAGAAAGTAAGCCATTGTTCAGTGACAGTGTGCTGTGACACTTTTATTTTTATTTCTGATTTTGTAAGCAAGTAGTTTTTAAGTGAGGTGAAACTTGGGGGTACGCAAGATAAATCAGATCCCTGAAAGGGGTATAGTAGTCTGGAAAGGTTAAGAGCCACTGGTCCAGACAACAAAGTTTAGGAAACTCAGTAATAACCTATAATGATCTGAACTAAAGAAGTAACAATATTATCATATGTATATTACAGTAACACCAACAGGCCAGCCAGGTCCGGGCTCCATTGTGTGAGGTGCTGTATAAACATAGTAAATGACGGTCCCTGCACCAAAGAATTAACAGTCTTATTCTTGAACATGATAAAGAATGGTGTCTGTCTTTGCTACCATTACAAAATAGGCGAAAATCATTGATTACATTATTCGCTATTATTTGTTAGCTCTACAGACTATATGCTAAACCCCTGGATATATACATCTTTATGGGCGATCCTACCATCCAAGATTTAAAATGCCAGTACTGCTTATAGTCTTGTATCACTGTATATTGCACATTCATTTGAAAATGAATAAAAGAGATTTAAGTACCAGAGCATCTAATCAATGATGCAATAGGAGACTAAGTATTTTCCATCTGAAACTTATGTGATTGTACTATCTCTCCTCCATGTTAAAACTGGAAAGATAGCATTGTGCCCCAAATTATTAAGACTGAATTAATTTTAGAGTATATTTATATATATTTGAATGTAATTTATTTGCAGATGGCATTAGAAGTACTGTAAAAAGGTAACCATTCGTTGTGCATATAGAGAAGAAATTATTGACCATCTGTTGATACTTCTGTGTGTCAACAAACTATTCTCAAAAGGTTGTTGATGTAAAAACTATCCTAAATCAGATTGTTGCAGGTCTTAGCTTTATTCAAACCTCTCATACTGTGAGAAATAAGCTACAATTTATTCTGTGTAAAACAACTAGAGGAATACTTTATTATAACAAAACCCAAAATAAGGGGTACCTTTTTGGGCTACTGCTTCAGGTCTTAGGTGCTGCAGAATTTAGTAAAACAGTAAAGAGTGATGTCACTGAAAAAAATATTTATTTGACTATAGTCAGAGAGATGATGTTATTCTTAAGGGAGAAAACACCGTGAACTGTCATTTTCATTCTTTGCTCAAAATGGAAAAAGTTGTAATCAAGGTGAGTGTCAGATACAATTTCATCATATTTTCTGTTTCAGGATTATGTTATTTTAAATATATTTTTAAAACAATCCAATTTAATTTGTTTTTATTAAAGTTTCTTAGCCAAGGAAAGCTGATTTAAATATTGATTTTCAAAGACAAATACTTTAACATATATCCTGAGAATCTATTCCCTATTTGTTCTGGCTGTTGCACTTTCTATCACAATCAAGTCCCTGCTCACACAGATTTAAATTATTTCACATTTCAGTTTTATTTGGGAATAGTTTCCTGTGCCATAAAAAGAGCTTGCATATCTGCAACAAATACCTCTTACAACATGTTACTGTGGCAGTTTATTTCCCAGGCTTCTAGCATAACTGGGTTCTTGTCTTCCAATAAAGAAAAGTTCAAGACATTTCATATCTAATTCAATGTTGAACCCTGTAACATACAGGAGATATACTGTAAGTATTTGAAACTGGGGATGAATTGATGGGTTCTGTCCACTGATCTGAAAGTCTGAAATAAAATAAAAACTAAAGAAGATGTAAGTCTTTTCCTGCTTATCTGCCAAAACTTGCTTGCCTTTACATTTAGCATTCTCAAGCAGAGCAGCTTTAGCCAAACTAGGAGAGACAGAATTTGTATTTACATAGCACTTTTCATATTGAAGGTACAATATCTCCAAGTGCTTTCTAAAATAATGTACATGGAACATTCTCTTTATGAAGAGGTATGCTTTATACTTACTGTTAAAGGACGTTTGCTTTACACCAATGCTATCCTAACCTCAAGAAACTAATACCTGAATTATGACTTGATGGGCAGTTTATTACAGTGAGGACATCAATGCAAATTGTCCCCTCAGAGATTTTACCATTTAAATTAGCTCTACTTAGTCAGTTATTCAGTCAGAAAGAATACATGAAGATACTCTACTTACTGCATTATCTCCCAAAGCTGTTTTGATACTAATCCGTACTTTGAAAGCATTCTGTGCATCTGAGACAAAGAAAAAGAAAGCAATAAACAGAAAAATAATCTTGGAAAATTGGTTTTTAAATTATTTACTTTTCCAACTGTATTACAGATCAGAGCATAAAAGCTTCTAAATGTATCTTATTACATGATTAGGAGACCTCAACGTTATTAGTGTGAACAAGCCTGGACACCGTGGATTCTCAATGTGATTTTAACCATGATCTCTTCAGAATAGAATAAGATTGGCTTTAGCAACCTATTCACAAACTCACAAAAGAGGCGAAGGCTCAGAGTATACACCCTCAAACTCTATACAGAAGTGTTACAGTTTAATAAATCTAAGTGGCCAGCTTTGAAAGTGTTCACCAAGTTGAGACATTTAACTGATAAAGGATGAGGCTCAATTGCAAAACTTACCTGGCCTGCAGAAGTCAGAATGAGCAATGGTAACCAAGGAGAAAGCAAGCAGCAAAACCCCTAACATCCTTTCAGAGTGGAAAACTTGTGGCAAAAAGAAAAAAGTCACCACAGTAAAGCAGTCTTAAACTTTCTGTGACCCAGGATTAAAGCATCAGCAGAAAAATGAGCAACTAAGTAAAAGGTTTAATAATTAACCCCATTATTTTAGCTAAAACTGTCATTGGAAAGAACCATTTTCTATTTACCTTTTTCTCTTTAGCAAAGAGAGAGAGAAGACACATTTAATTTTCTTCCTCCAAGCTATTTCCTAAAACAATCAAAAAACTTCATATGCTAGCCATAGCTATACTTTCTGGTCTTTTTGGTCATGATCTCCAACACATACCAAAAATGTCTGAGATCATAAGGTACTTAATTCAAGGTCAATCTGCAGGTCTAGTAGCTGTGTGATGTGCTATCACTCACAGGATGTGAAGTTGCATTGTGCTGCCATTGTGCAACGTTGACAAGTTCCGAGAGAAACTGCAACCAAGTTTAGCTAGAAGGTTCGATTTGCCTGACAAATGGCCTTAACATAAACAGAAGAACGGCCACACTGGGTCAGACCAATGGTCCATCTAGCCCAGTATCCTGTCTTCTGACAGTGGTCACTGCCAGGTGCTTCAGAAGGAATGGACAGAACAGGCAATCATCTAGTGATCAACTCCCAGCTTCTGGCAGTCAGAGGCTAGGGACATCCAGAGCATGGGCCTGCATCCCTGACTATCTTGGCTAATAGCCATTGAAGGACCTATCCTCCATGAACTTTTTTAGTTCTTTTTTGAACCCCATTATATTTTTGATCTTCACAACATCCTCTGGCAATGAGTTCACCAGGTTGACTCTGTGTTGTGTGAAGAAGTACATCCTTTTGTTTGTTTTAAACCTGCTGCTGATTAATTTCATTGGGAGACTCCTGGTTCTTGTGTTACGTGAAGGGGTGAATAACATTTCCTTATTCACTTTCTCCACACCATTCACAATTTTATAGACCTCTATCATATCCCATCTTAGTCATCTCCTTTCCAAGCTGAAAAGTCCCAGCCTTTTGAATCTCTCCTCACCTGGAAGCTGTTTCAGACCCTCAATAATTTTTGTTGCCCTTCTCGGTACCTTTTCCAATTCTATTATATCTTCTTTGAGATGAGGCAACCAGAACTGCATGCAGTTTTCAAGATGTGGGCGTACCATGGATTAATATAGTGACATATTTTCTGTCTTATTATCTGTTCTTTTCCAAATGGTTCCTCATATCCTGTTAGCTTTTTTGACTGCTACTGCATGTTGAGCAGATGTTTTCAGAGAACTATCCACGACTCCAAGATCTCCTTCTTGAGTTGGAACAGCTCGTTTAGCTCTGGATTATGTTTTCCAGTGTGCATTACTTTGCATTTATCAACACTGAATTTCATCTGCCATTTCGTTGCCTAGTCACTCAGTTTTGTGAGATCCCTTTGTAATTCTTTGCGGTCTGCTTTGGACTTAACTATCTTGAGTAATTTTGTATCATCTGCTAATTTTGCCACCTCACTGTTTACCCCTTTTTCCTGATCATTTATGAATGTCTTGAACACTGGTCCCAGTACAGATCCTATTTACCTCTCACCATTCTGAAAACTGACCATTTATTCCTACCCTTTGTTTCCTGTCCTTTAACCAGTTACTGATCAATGAAAGGACCTTCCCTCTCATCCCATGACTGCTTACTTTGCTTAAGAGCCTTTGGTGAGGGACCTTGTCAAAGGCGGCCTGAAAGTCCAAGTATACTATATCTCCTGGATCATCCTTGCCACATGTTTGTTGACCCCCCCTCAAAGAATTCTAATAGATTGGTGAGGCATGATTTCCCTTTACAAAAGCCGTGCTGACTCTTCCCCAGAGATGCACAGCAATAATCAAGTTTTTTGTTATTATTTTATTATTGCTGTGCACATTGTAAGATGAGCTATTGCCAGCAGGAGAGTGAGTTTGTGTGTGTGGTTTTTGGAGGGGGGTGTGTGTGGGGGGGGGGGTGGTGAGAAAACCTGGATTAGTGCTGGAAATGACCCACCTTGATTATCATGCGCATTATAAAGAGAGGTTTCAAAGAGGGATGGGCTATTACCAGCAGGAGAGTGAGTTTGTATGTGTGTGTGGGGGGGGGGGGGAAGGGTGAGAAAACCTGGATTTGTGCTGGAAATGGCCCTACTTGTTGATCACTTTAGATAAGCTGTTACCAGCAGGAGAGTGGGGTGGGAGGAAGTTTTGTTTCATGGTCTCTGTGTGTATATAATGTCTTCTGCAGTTTCCACGATATGCTATGCATCCGATGAAGTGAGCTGTAGCTCACGAAAGCTCATGCTCAAATAAACTGGTTAGTCTCTAAGGTGCCACAAGTACTCCTTTTCTTTTTTCTATTTACGAATACAGACTAACACGGCTGTTACTCTGAAACCCAACAAATCATGTTCATCTACGTGTCCGATAATTCTGTTCTTTACTATAGTTTCAACCAATTTGCCTGGTACTGAAGTTAGGCTTACCAGCCTGTAATTTCCAGGATTGCCTCTGGCGCCTTTTTTAAGAATTGGTGTCATTTTAGCTATCCACCTGTCATATGATACAGAAGCTGATTTAAATGATAGGTTACATACCACACTTAATAGTTCTGCAATTTCATATTTGAGTTCCTTCAGAATTTTTGGGTGAGTACTGTTTGGTTCTGGTGACTTATTACTGTTTAATTTATCAATTTGTTGAAGCATGAAGGGACATACAAATATTTAGCATATCTGGTACGTACATATCTTGCAATCCTGGCTACAATGGTGCCATGCGAACGCCTGTTCTCACTTTCAGGTGACATTGTTATTAAGAAGCGGGCAGCAGTATAACTAGGAACTGTCTCATCTATGAATTTAATCTTGTTTTTGGAAATAACTACCTGCTGCAAAAAAAACCTGGTCTCCCAGTTTCTGAAGAGACTAAAGCGTATTGATTCATGGACACCTGTTTACTGTTTCCAGCGAGCTAATTCTGTTGTCTGCTCAGATGCATATTTGTGCATATGAAAACAAAGGAACTGGTGTATTCATTTTTAATGATGGTTTAGACTAACAGGATTTATGCATGTGCATCAAAAGGAGAGCACACAAAAATTTTCAATGTCACAGTTCAGGGCAACTGCACGTGTATTTCCTGCTCTGTGGTCTACCAAAGACATCCGCTCTAGGTTCCTGGCTCCTCAGCCATCACCACACTTGGGCAGAGACCAACATCTCTCTCCCTCTGTGACATTACCCAGTGTACAATCTGGACTGATGAACAATTGTGTCCCTTCAATTCTCCAACCTGGGGTGCCTTTTACACTGCTTTGCTGTGAGAGCTACCACTCCTGGTCTATTCACACACAGCCTCCAACATGTAAGTTACCCCCAGTTATATTGTATGACTGCTATAACCAGCCACTCTATTATGCTGCAAAGCAACACCAGCAAATTTGCAGTCCCGCACTTTCCCCAGAAATGTGCATCTTGTACTGCCCAGTACCCTCCTGGACAATACAAGCTCATATAAAGTTGTTGTTTTATTA
Source organism: Natator depressus (assembly GCF_965152275.1). Classification (NCBI taxonomy): domain Eukaryota; kingdom Metazoa; phylum Chordata; order Testudines; family Cheloniidae; genus Natator; species Natator depressus. The sequence continues at coordinate 135,342,396 of NC_134234.1, forward strand.
ATAGAAAATGATATGCACAAATCCTGTTATCCCAAATGGAGTTTTCCCACTTCTTCAATCCAAACACACTGATTTAGATGAATCTATAAAACAAGTTTATTAACTACAGAAAGATAGATTTTAAGTGACTACAAGTAATGAGACATAAAAGTCAGAACTGGTTACAAGAAAATAAAAGTAAAGCAAAACTAATACCTAACTTATTAAGCTAAGTGAATTCAAAGCAGATGTCTCTTTCATCGCATGTTACAGCGGTCTTACTGGCTGAATCGCCTTCAGTCAGGATCCCTCCCCCAGTCTGATGCGGTTTCCTTTGTTCTTCAACTGTTAAGTGCCGTGGTTAGAGACAAAGGGAGGAACCATATGGGGTGTCTCTTCTTACACTTCTTTCTCTTCTTCAGGAATCATCTCCAGCTGAAGTTCAGGAGACAGAAAGTCTATGTGGACAATAACCCCCATCTGTTTCTTTGTCAAGATGTAGATTTTCACCAACATCTTCTTTCCTGCCAAAGAATAGCCACTTAACCAGGTGATGGTCCATTTGATTTTCTTGACACCTGGCTGAGGCATTGGCTAGGCTTTTGCCTCTGAGGAACTTGTTTATAGCTCCTCCCCTCAGACTTGGATCATGTCTTAGTAATATCATATGGAGAAGTCTTATAGCTTTACATTCAATGTTGCCCAACATATTTTACCAGGGCAATAATGATCAGCAAATTATGAGTTTTCAAATGATACCTCATAAGGTATACTTTGCACAAAATTTATCATCGTCCTGTAAAAGGGGTGAACACAGGGGTACAGACTGTGTCACCTTTTCCCCAGGCTCCACAGTTCCTTGCTCACATTGTGATATCTTCAGCAAATCAGACTGCCTAAATAGGCCAGCGTCTGTGTGTTCCTTTCTTTCCCAAGGCATGACAGCTGTAACTGCCACCCATTATACGTTATTACACAGCGCTTTCTAAGCAAGCACATTTCTTTAACACTGTTTCCTATCACAGAGATGCACAGCATCATTTTCATGAAGTGGTGGCAGCTCCCAGGATCCTGATTTTTTTGCTTTGCCCTATCTGTCTGCTTATACATTTGCAAGTCTCCAGTGACTCCGACATCAGGCATTCTTGTTTTCAGTTTTCCGTTGAATAAAATGGCAGCAGGTGACAGCCCATTTTTATTGGTGCCCATTCTGTAATTAGACAGTGTTAAATATGGGTCAGAGTCTGACTCTGCATCCCTTTTCAGTAGGTGCTTTATTATTTTGACACCATTTTCCATCAACCAGTTGGACTGGGAATAATGGAACTAGCAGTTAAACGTCCAAGCCTGTACTACACTTCAAACTGCTTAAATTCACGTCCATGAATCTGTGGCCCACTGTCAGACATTACGTCAAGTATACCTTATCTAGCAAAAACAGATTTGATATGTACAATCAACAGTTCAGTTGCAATATTTTATAAGAAAGCTATCTCAGGGAAGGGTGAATAAACAGTCCAGAACAAGTACATTTTATTTTTTTAATATTGGCTGGAAAAAACGGACTACTTTTTTCCAAGGGGTCCATTTTTCCTGTACCACCAACATGAACTCTTATTTGACTTGCCATGTATTTTTGACATATGAAATAAGCTATAACTGCTTCCTCAGTGTCACTGCTCATTTGAGGCCAGTATAAAATGTCTGACATTCTCTTAGATATTTTCAATCATGAAATGACCTTCATATACACTTTTTAACATATTTTTCTGCAACATCTTAGGAATCACCATCCTGGTGCCTTTAAATAAAATCCCATCTAATACTGACAACTTCCCCTTAAACTGATAAATAGAATCATAGAATATCAGGGTTGGAAGGGACCCCAGAAGGTCATCTAGTCCAACCCCCTGCTCGAAGCAGGACCAATTCCCAGTTAAATCATCCCAGCCAGGGCTTTGTCAAGCCTGACCTTAAAAACCTCTAAGGAAGGAGATTCTACCACCTCCCTAGGTAACGCATTCCAGTGTTTCACCACCCTCTTAGTGAAAAAGTTTTTCCTAATATCCAATCTAAACCTCCCCCATTGCAACTTGAGACCATTACTCCTCGTTCTGTCATCTGCTACCATTGAGAACAGTCTAGAGCCATCCTCTTTGGAACCCCCTTTCAGGTAGTTGAAAGCAGCTATCAAATCCCCCCTCATTCTTCTCTTCTGCAGACTAAACAATCCCAGCTCCCTCAGCCTCTCTTCATAAGTCATGTGCTCTAGACCCCTAATCATTTTTGTTGCCCTTCGCTGGACTCTCTCCAATTTATCCACATCCTTCTTGTAGTGTGGGGCCCAAAACTGGACACAGTACTCCAGATGAGGCCTCACCAGTGTCGAATAGAGGGGAACGATCACGTCCCTCGATCTGCTCGCTATGCCCCTACTTATACATCCCAAAATGCCATTGGCCTTCTTGGCAACAAGGGCACACTGTTGACTCATATCCAGCTTCTCGTCCACTGTCACCCCTAGGTCCTTTTCCGCAGAACTGCTGCCTAGCCATTCGGTCCCTAGTCTGTAGCGGTGCATTGGATTCTTCCATCCTAAGTGCAGGACCCTGCACTTATCCTTATTGAACCTCATCAGATTTCTTTTGGCCCAATCCTCCAATTTGTCTAGGTCCTTCTGTATCCTATCCCTCCCCTCCAGCGTATCTACCACTCCTCCCAGTTTAGTATCATCCGCAAATTTGCTGAGAGTGCAATCCACACCATCCTCCAGATCATTTATGAAGATATTGAACAAAACCGGCCCCAGGACCGACCCCTGGGGCACTCCTCTTGACACCGGCTGCCAACTAGACATGGAGCCATTGATCACTACCCGTTGAACCCGACAATCTAGCCAGCTTTCTACCCACCTTATAGTGCATTCATCCAGCCCATACTTCCTTAACTTGCTGACAAGAATACTGTGGGAGACCGTGTCAAAAGCTTTGCTAAAGTCAAGAAACAATACATCCACTGCTTTCCCTTCATCCACAGAACCAGTAATCTCATCATAAAAGGCGATTAGATTAGTCAGGCATGACCTTCCCTTGGTGAATCCATGCTGACTGTTCCTGATCACTTTCCTCTCATGTAAGTGCTTCAGGATTGATTCTTTGAGGACCTGCTCCATGATTTTTCCAGGGACTGAGGTGAGGCTGACTGGCCTGTAGTTCCCAGGATCCTCCTTCTTCCCTTTTTTAAAGATGGGCACTACATTAGCCTTTTTCCAGTCATCCGGGACTTCCCCCGTTCGCCACGAGTTTTCAAAGATAATGGCCAAGGGCTCTGCAATCACAGCCGCCAATTCCTTCAGCACTCTCGGATGCAACTCGTCCGGCCCCATGGACTTGTGCACGTCCAGCTTTTCTAAATAGTCCCTAACCACCTCTATCTCCACAGAGGGCTGGCCATCTCTTCCCCATTCTGTGATGCCCAGCGCAGCAGTCTGGGAGCTGACCTTGTTAGTGAAAACAGAGGCAAAAAAAGCATTAAGCACATTAGCTTTTTCCACATCCTCTGTCACTAGGTTGCCTCCCTCATTCAGTAAGGGGCCCACACTTTCCTTGGCTTTCTTCTTGTTGCCAACATACCTGAAGAAACCCTTCTTGTTACTCTTGACATCTCTTGCTAGCTGCAGCTCCAGGTGCGATTTGGCCCTCCTGATATCTTTCCTACATGCCCGAGCAATATTTTTATACTCTTCCCTGGTCATATGTCCAACCTTCCACTTCTTGTAAGCTTCTTTTTTATGTTTCAGATCCGCTAGGATTTCACCATTAAGCCAAGCTAGTCGCCTGCCATATTTACTATTCTTTCGACTCATCGGGATGGTTTGTCCCTGTAACCTCAACAGGAATTCCTTGAAATACAGCCAGCTCTCCTGGACTCCCTTCCCCTTCATGTTAGTCCCCCAGGGGATCCTACCCATCAGTTCCCTGAGGGAGTCGAAGTCTGCTTTCCTGAAGTCCAGGGTCCGTATCCTGCTGCTTACCTTTCTTCCCTGCGTCAGGATCCTGAACTCAACCAACTCATGGTCACTGCCTCCCAGATTCCCATCCACTTTTGCTTCCCCCACTAATTCTACCCGGTTTGTGAGCAGCAGGTCAAGAAAAGCGCCCCCCCAGTTGGCTCCCCTAGCACTTGCGCCAGGAAATTGTCCCCTACGCTTTCCAAAAACTTCCTGGATTGTCTATGCACCGCTGTATTGCTCTCCCAGCAGATATCAGGAAAATTAAAGTCACCCATGAGAATCAGGGCATGCGATCTAGTAGCTTCCGTGAGTTGCCGGAAAAAAGCCTCATCCACCTCATCCCCCTGGTCCGGTGGTCTATAGCAGACTCCCACCACTACATCACTCTTGTTGCACACACTTCTAAACTTAATCCAGAGACACTCAGGTTTTTCCACAGTTTCGTACCGGAGCTCTGAGCAGTCATACTGCTCCCTTACATACAGTGCTACTCCCCCACCTTTTCTGCCCTGCCTGTCCAGGGGCTCGGAATAAGCTGCCCTGGCCACCCTATTAAAACAATGACTTTCTGCACAGTCTAATCCTGAGCAGTAGCTGTGGCAATCACAGTCTACAATTCATCTGAGTCCAGACAGGGGTGTTGTTTTTTTAAAATAAGGTTGACATGTACTAACTCTAGCTCTGGACTTTGCTTCACTGCATTTTTGTCAAATGCTCTAGAGTGTGTATCTGCAACCACCTAATCTCTTTGAGGTTTGTATTCAATTTGAAAATCATACATTTGAATCTGCAGAATTAATCTCTATTCTCAGGAGAATGTTTGCAAGTCCTCTTTGGCAACGGCAATAAGTGGGTAATGGTCAATTTCAGCTAATGTAGGCCTCCCATAAATAAAGACATGAAACATTTTACATCCATTACCTAAGGCCAAAGTTACCTCCTCTATTTGAGCATATGGACACTTAGTTTTTATTAGTGCCTGTGACACATAAGCCACTGGTCTCCAGTTTTGACTATACAGTACAACCTCAGTTACGAACACTTTGGGAATGGAGGTTATATGTAACTCTGAAAAAAACATTATAGTTTTTTCAAAAGTTTACAATTGAACAATGTATTAAGTTTTGAAACTTAATACAGCTTTGAAACTTTAGTATGCAGAATAAAAATGCTGCTTTCCCTTTATTTTTTCGTTTAACACAGTACTGTATTTCCTTTTTTTCTTTTGGTCTCTGCTGCCTGACAATTTACTTCTGGTTCCAAATGAGGCATGTGGTTGACTGGTCAGTTTGTAACTCTAGTGTTCATAAATCTGAGGTTCTACAGTACTACTGTAAGAGGACTGCACCTATGCTCCTTGAAGGTATCTGTGGACAACTTACTTTTGTGCTTACCCTCACTGTACCTCACAGCTGAGGCTTCTTTAATTCACTTCTTCAGTTTCTCAAAATCCTTAGTAAGATTTGCATCCCATGTTCATTAGACATCTTTGCAAAGGAGTATTTTCAGGTTGCTGGTACAGGCAACTAGATTAGGTACAAATTTCCCTATATAGTTCACAATTCCAATAAATTGTTGTACCTCTTCCTGGGCTACTGGGGCAGGCATGATGGTGATAGCCTCAGCCTTACTGTGATCTATCTGTTCACTTCGCTGTGCTCTCTTCTCTCCCAGATATGTTATTTCCATTACATGGCATGTATATTTCGGTTATCTTTATTCCAGCAGCTCTGGTTCCTTCCAAGGTTGCTTGGAGCCTCTGGTCATGCTCATCTACTATTTTTGCCCCCTCAAATCAAAACAATTATCTATGTAAACCTTAGCACCTTCTATACCACAAAAAATTTGCTGCATTTTCCAGTTAAACACCTTGGGTGTCAAACACAAGCCAAATGGCAGTCGGTGAAAACAGTGTCTCCTAAAAGGGATGTTGAATGTGAATAAATGTGTCCTGTTTTTGCAAGGGCACCTGCCAGAATCCTGCTGATGCATCAAACTGAAAAACATCTGGCATCAGCCATCTCCCCAAAAATGTCTTCTGTTCCATGTAGTGGAAAATGTTCCCTTTTACATATTTAAATCTTTTGGGTCTATACCAAAGTGAAGGGTTCAGTCTTTTTTCAGAATGACCAACAAGTGTACCCGCTCTGTTGATTTTCTATTCATATTATGATTCTTAGAGTAATGAGCCTATCCGGCACATCTTTTAGTTTCTGCCTGAGGTTGAATGTGGGATGCATAGGCTCTTTCAGCTCTATTCTGTACTCTGGTGAGAGCTTCTCTATCCCATGTAAGACATCCTCCAACTCTTCAATTGCTTTGGCGTCCAATGAACGCACCCTCTTGATGAGACCAAGGGCTTGACACACTTTTAACCCAACAATGGGTGCTGTTTTCCTTGGTACTGTTACAAATTATATCTTTTCAAATTTGTTATTTACCCATACATTTAGTTCACATATACCTCTAGTGGTAATATACTCACCACCGTAAGCCAGGAGTGTCACCCATTTACCCTCCACTATCTGTGGCTTTTCTTTTAGTGCTTTTATCACTGTTTCTGGCAACACATTGTCTTGTGCACCAGTGGCCAACTTAAAAGTAATAAATGTCCCGTATGCTTTCAGATTGACAGTTCAGTTGTCTTCTACTGCAACAACGTCCACTGCTCCTAAAAAGAAGCTAGTGGTGTGGTGATCGTCCTCTTTGTGCATACTGTGCTGGTGCTTGAAAACTCTTGCAAAGTGATGTAACCAATTTCACGCCTTGCGCCTTTTCCCATATGCTGGGCATTGTCTTGATTGTGCAGCCTCATGTACTGTTTTTGCTGGACTCTGAGCTCCACATGCTTTTCTGCCTCAGGTTTATTTTCTTTTGTATTTTGGATTCTCTATCATGTCTACAGCATCAGAGCACTGTCCATGCTCCATAAGCTTCATTCTGGACTGAGGGATTTCTGCTCCTTGGCAAATTCTAATTGCTTTGTTGAGGGTTAATTCTGGTCTTTCAGTAGTCTCTCTGAGATGTTTGTTCCAGATTCCAATCACAATCTGGTCTCTTAATAAGGACTCAGTCCCCTGTGGTGGGATAGGTTCTCAACCTGGTCAGGAAGGGATTAAAGAGCTCTCTGGGAACAATCAGCCCCAACCTGTTGCACCAAGATAGGCTCCTTAAAAGGGAGGCTCCCAGCCCAGCGCAGGTGGCACTTAGAAGCAGGGGCATGTGCAGGAATTTAAATTTGACTGCTTTTGGAGGGGCACGTTAAACACCCACATATTATATACACATTAAATCCGATCAACACATACACATACATCATGTGCATAGAAATACACAGCAGTACACTCACCATTTCAATGAAAATCCATGTGCTGTGGAGCCATCTAAATAAATGTATCCACAAATACTTGGCTGCGGCAGGGTCAGACAGCTCCTCTGGCCCCGGAGCCGCAGCAGGGAGAGAGAGAGCGAGAGAGTGCTCCTCTGGCCCTGGGGCCATGGTGGGGAGAGAGAGCTCCTCTGGCCAGGGGGCCAGAGCTGTGCCCCCACCGCACCCTAGGGCTAGAGGAGCTCTCAGCTCCCATCACGGCCCCAGGGCTGGAGGAGCTCGCTGTCCCTGCTGTGGCCCCGGTGCCAGAGGAACTCTGTGACCCTGCCACAGCTAGGGTTACTACCTGGCCGGTATTTGACCAGCCTGGATGTTTTTTTAATGGATTTGCCAGTTGCCAGAAAAATAATTTAATCTGCTGAATTTTTTTTTTAATGTGGATCTAAAGATTTGCATTACTATCACAATACACTGGGATATCTAATGTTAAAAGTTTCTGAGTACAGCTGCAGTGTTTCCAATTCTGCAGTTTAAGCAATAACAGATCAAAACTGTTGAAAATACAGCAATCTACCCACCAACACACAAGTGCACTACGCATGTGTGAGAGAGGGGTTTAAGTCATGTGTGAGTGAGGAGAACGGATGGTTGCAGAGTTACCTTGTGATTGGAGGTTAGTGTTGTGGTGGGCTTGCCTTGTGTGCATGTACTGGGGGCGGGGTGATGCCAGTTTTTTTGCATTTCAAATGTGGTAACCCTAGCTGCAGCCCTGAGGCCAGAAGAGTTCTGTGACCCTGCAGATTACTGGGGGGTTGTGCCTCTGCTTGCCCCCCTTTGTGCACACCCCTGCTTAGAGAGAAGCAGAGCTAGAGCTCCCTAGCACCACAGAGCACAGCTACTTACCCAAAAAGCTGCTGAAGAACCTTTGCCACCTGAGCCCTCTGGAGAGGTAGAGGGACCATCTTCACTGTACTTTTCATTTGAGCCCAGAGTGCTCAAACTGGGGCTCTCACACTGTTGTGGGGGAGGGGGAGCATTAGGAACCCAGCCACCTTCACAGCAAATGCGGAGAAAAGTAAGGTGAGCCTGACTGTTTTGTGGCTGCAGAATTACTTTGTTTTTCCTTTTTATTTGTCTGGACTGTGGTCATGCTCAGAGATGGGGGAGCCGGCTCCCTAAGACGTACAGCTAGGAAACTGTATCCTGCACACCAAACAGGTACAACAGCAACCCCTTCAGCCAGAAAGGATGGGAGAGGTGCCCACCCTCATCCCATGAAGGTGCCCCACAGTTACAATCAGAGATATCCCCCAAAAATGCATGATTGGCTCTTTCAGCCTTATACCAGTCACAAACTCTTCAATGGTTTCACCTTCTTTTTGTACTCTTTGTTTAAAAAAAAAAATCTCACCTGTTTCAATTTTACATGGAGTGTATTACTCCTCAAATTTCTGTCATACATTTTCTAGTTGGCCTCCTCTGCCTGAATTTACTGAAAACTGTGAAACACATCAAATACCTGAGGATCAGAGATTGTCAAAAATAAGGCTACCTTCTGATTGTCTTCCTTTTTTTCTGGAACTCATTACACACACACACAGTGAAGCGCTGTTTAAACCAGTTGTTTTCCAGCCCAGGAAGACCTACAAAGCTTATAAAGTTGACATAATAGTCTCTATAAACCTTGTTTTGATATTGTTAGAATAAAATGCTTTGATTTTTCATTTTCAAATTACTTTTTTCCCCCGATTTATTATATTTGTTTTAGAAAGCAGAAATCAAAATGAAACATTCTGATTTTGTTGAAACAAAACATTTTGAGCAAAAGACAAAAAAATAATTCCTCTGATTTGAAATGAAGCCAAATTTTGAAATCATTCTAAATGGAACTGTCGTCATCCGGCCAACTCGAAGACATACCAGTAAAAATGCTAGAAAAGGAGATTTAGGGTATCACAAGTTCATGCCTTTTTATGCTACAAGCGGAGCATATCAGCATAACTGTAAAAGGCACACACCATTTTGTAATTATCCTTCATATGTTCACAATGAGAAATTCAAATGCATGTACAAGTCTTTTTCAAACCCACTCTTCTTCCCTTCTGATTTGATGTGTAAATCTGCTTGCACGTGTGTACTCATATGTTTACACATCATTTGTCAAAACATTCACATGACATTTTTAGATGTACATATGGTGCATCTAAAAACATTTTCAAAAAATTCAACATAAAAAGTTTTGAAACTGTTCATCTTTTGTAATGACTTTACGAGAGAAAATACTTTTTAGCCATCTTTGAATTACAAGAGACAGCAACGCAGAATCTGATATTTGATTAACTTCTTAGAAATATCATTGAACTAGTGCAAATAATTTAGTACGAATCATAGAACTGGAAGGGACTTCGAGAGGTCATCTAATCCAGTCCCCTTCACTCGTGGCAGGACTAAAAATTATCTAGACCATTCCTGACAGGTGTTTGTCTAACCTGCTCTAAAAAATCTCCAATGCTGGAGATTCCACAACCTCCCTAAACATGAATATGACTGACTGGTTCAAAATACAAGATAACTGATATTTCTAAATAGTAGAATCCTCAAAAATATCTATACAATTTATAAGTATATACATAAAATTATACCATTGAAGTAGGTATATGACTTTGATTTGCAGTTATCGCCCGCGACAATTAAAGTAGATTTAGCAAGGTGCTATTCTGCTTCCTCCCCACATTTAAATGCCTTTGAAATGGAAAGTCCCAAGAAACAAGTATTTATTGATATCTGTGTTGTTGTAGCCATGCTGTCTCTCTAATATCCTGAGACCAAAGTGGGTGAGGGAATATCTTTGAATGGACCAGCTTCTCTTGGTGAGAGAGACTAAAAGCTTGTCTCTCTCATCAACAGAAGTTGGTCCAAATTAAAGACAGTACCTTACCCCACTTTCTCTCTTTATTGACAGCTGTCATATAAGTTAATTAACAACCATAGCTGTGCTTAATCCTGTTTTTTCTGTTTGACCAACTAATAGTTTTAAATTCTGAGAAAGTTAATCACTACCACTTGGGACTAAAAATTAACTCTTATGTGCAAAGTAGCAATGTGCTACTATCAGCATTTAATCATTCACGGAAATGTAACTAAAGGCAGTATGGACCCAACCCTATAAGATGACTAGCAGTTCCACGGAGTTCAGAGGGATCACAGGGCACTCAGCACCTCTTGGAATCTGATCCTGCACATTTCTGAGTACTTCAAGTGAACATGGGGTCCCCAAATGATAGGTCAACGTTGGATGATATAGGGCCCAATCCAGCTCCTATTAAAGTAAATGAAAAACTCCCATTATTCAGACAGAAGTTGGATTGGACCCATACTATCATTAAAATAATGGAAATGTAACTAAACATACTGTGACGGGCTGGATCACAGAAACTCCCTTGGGAATTGCCAATTGATGTGCCGAGACCACCTCTGAGCCTGTTTTCCCTGGCAGCTTGGGACTTCGGTGCCCTGCCTGGTTTGAGCCAGACATGCTTGCCTGCTACAAACTCAGACCCAGGTCTGAACCACATCCCCCAAATGCTGCATGCTTAACTGAAAACAGCTTAAGAAGTGTTCCTGTCTCCAACACCCAGGTACCCAGCTCCCAATGGGGTCCAAACCCCAAATAAATCCATTTTACCCTGTATAAAGTTTATACAGGATAAACTCAAATTGTTCGCCCTCTATAACACTGATATAGAGATATGCATAGCTGTCCCCCCCCCGCAGGTATTAATACATACTCTGGGTTAATTAATAAGTAAAAAGTGATTTTATTGAATACAAAAAGTAGGATTTAAGTGGTTCCAAGTAATAACAGACAGAACAAAGTGAATTACCAAGCAAAATAAAATAAACCATGCACGTCTACACCTAATCCAGTAAGAAGCGGAATACAGATAAAATCTCACCCTCAGAGATGTTCCAATAAGCCTCTTTTACAGACTAGCCTCCTTCTAGTCTGGGTCCAGACTACACCTGTGTAGTTACTCTCCTTTGTTCCAGCTTCTTTCAGGTATCCTTTGGGGTGGAGAGGCTCTCTCTTGAACCAGCTGAAGACAGAATGGAGGAGTCTCCCAGGGGCTTACATAGACTCTCTCTTGTGGGTGGAGACCCCTTTCTCTCTCCTATGCAGAACCTAGCTACAAGCTGGAGTTTTGGGAGTCACATGGGCAAGTCACATGTCCATGCATTACTCAGGACTTTACAGGTGGCAGCCATTGTTCACATGCTATCTTGAACATCCTCAGGTAGACTTCTTATGTGGATTGGAGTCTTCCAAGGTTCTATTGTCCGTCAAGTGTTTCTTGATTGGGCACTTAACTTGCAAATTCCTTTCTTAAGAAGCTGACCAAATGCCTTACTGAGGCTACTTAAAATCAAACAAAGTACACAGCCAATATTCATAACTTCAAATAAAAAAAATGATACATGCATACAAATAGGATGAATATATTTAGTAGGTCATAACCTTTGCAGAGATATGTTACATGGCATATGTAGTACAAAACATATTCCAGTTATGTCATATATACAAAACGTCCCAACCTGCCAGTGGCTTACCCTGACGGGCTGGGAGCCAAAGTTTGCCAAGCCCTGAAATATAGGGTTGGCTTATGAAAGAGTCATACATTTTTACCTATCCATCTTGGGGGGTCAGCTTATAAAAGAATGGGCTAACGAACAAGTATATACAGTAATTTTTCAGAGAAATTTGACTCCATTCCAAGTTTTGGATTTCCTGCACATTCCCAGATCCTGCACTCAGACTTGCGTATAATTATGTAGTTCCATACTGTCTAAACAATAAATATCACCTCTTTCCCCCCGTCCTAGAGAGACACTTTAAATGTAGTGTCCTACCAGCCTGTACAGAGCACATCTGTCCAGGAAGACAGAATTCCTCTGGGAGATTTTGGACAGAAAGTGAGGATGCCCTGCTGGAAATTCTGGGTTCTGGGTGTGGAAACCATGTGCGTGTGTGTGAGAAATATGGGGTAATTATAAAAAATGATTCAGCGTCTGACATACTGTCGTAGGTTGTCCTACAACACAGCCTCTAACAAGACCAGGCTGTCCCAGACACCAGGTAACAGGATTGTTTATCTTTACACTAAGAAAGTTGGCAAGGCACCAAAGTCTGCATGTAGTGCGTGTCCAGGAAGACTTCGCGGTGTTCGTGCTGTGTGCCCTAAAGTCCTTATGAGGTTGTCAAAAATAAAGAAGCAGGTTAGGAGAGCCTATGGCGGTTCCACGTGTGCTAAATGTGTCTGTGACAGACTCAAACCAGCTTTCCTTATTGAGGAGCAGAAGGCTGTTGTGAAAGTGCTGAAGGCACAAGCGCAGAGTCAGAAATCTAAGTGAATCTCTTTGTATTGTCTGCCTAATAAATAAAAATGCAACTTCAAAAAAAGTGAAAGAGTTAGCACTGGGAAGAAGCCCCCCCGGCCCGGCCCGGCCCGGCCCAGGCACTGCAGCAAGACGCGCACGGAGCACTTTAGGGCCAGGCTTCAGGCAAGCACACGTGCAAGGCCGTAACTTGGAGAGAGGGCTCCAGCGCCCCCCCCCCCCCCCCAAGAGTTTTAAGGATTTAAGATCCACTCTGTGCAAACTATGCGGCCACAGGCCCCGGGCCCATCCCTTAAACTACGCGATTCACCTTCCGTGCGCGTCACGATGGCCCCCGCGCACCGCACTGGGCGTGGCCTGTTTTCCGCCGCTCGGCACCAGCCTCTGTCCGCCCGCCAGGGCGGCAGCGCCGGGACCCGGCTCCTGCCTCGCTCCAGCGCGGCCCGCGCACGCGGGCGGGGGCCGGGAGGGGGCAGTAGCAGCAGCAGCAGCAGCGGGCGCGCGCAGGGACCCAACGGCTGGACAAGCAAACGCGGGGCGGGGTGAGTGGCCGTGACGTGCCAGGGCCTCGCCTCTCTCCGGACCGGCCTGTGCCCGCGCGGCCATCCCCTCCCTAGGGGTATTTCCGGCCCTTTGTGACACGCCGAGCGCGCGGAGGGGCGCATGGGTCCCCGAGGAAAGAGACGCGCGCACGAGCACAACCCACCCCGTCTGGGATCAAATCACAGCACCAATCCCGCCCCCGCGTCCCTTCGCCCCGCCCCCCGCACATGCGCACCGCAGCCGACACTCACCCCGCATGCGCAGGTTTAGCCGTCGTCCCCGTGTCTTGCATGCGCCGTTTTACTCACCAGTCCCTGCTTCCGCCCGACCCAGGGAAACGGAAGGAAGGCGCCGCTTTATACTCTTCCGGTTTCGTATCATGTGACGTCCCCCTTCCCTGCACAACATGGCGGCCCCCATGCTGATTCCCGCGGCGGCCCCGGAAAAGCTGGGGTGAGTCTGGGGGCGCTGCTGTGACGACCCTTCGCCCTGCCTGACGCTGGCACCACCGGGGGCCGCTCCCTGGTGCCGGGCCCGCCCGGGCCGCAGTGAGATTCCCCCCGCCCGCCCTGTGCTGCCGTTAGCAACAACGGGGAGCCTGGGAGCGCCCCTCCCCCCCGCGCCAGGGTCGGCAGCGACATAAGCAGGATCCTTGCCCCGCGCTGCGCCTGTCCCGTCTGTATCGTGCGGTTAGTCAGCGCCCCCCTCTCTCCCCTGTAGATGTGTTGTGGAGGATGAAGCAGCAATATGTTTGGCTCATGCCTGAGTATTTGGGGCAAGAAAGAGAGAAGTCAACGAGGATTCTTCTCGCTCTCTCTCCACCAGGCCCAATTACAGGCCGGAATGAGAGTAAGGCTAGAGATGGTGGTAACAGTGCCGGGAAACTGGAGAAGGGGAGAAGTTTTCAGAAGGAAATTATCATGAGTTCAGTTTTGGCTGCAGTAAATTTACCTTGATGGAGAGCCACATTGATGCAGAACTGTCAGATGCAGACTGAGATGTGCTGTTGGCTAGAAATTAGAATTGGAAAGGTAGATCTCAGAATTGTCTGTAGTATTTATACACCCAGACAATATTTAGAAAGGGTAGAAGGCAAGGACAGAGTTGTAAGGGCCCTACAGACAACAAAAGAGAGGAGGAAGAGGACCCACCAAAAGAGATGCCCGAGGAATAATTGGGGAGATGTGAGAATAATTGGGAGAAAGTGGAGTAAACAACTGTCACTGCTAGCCTCATGTCCCTACATGTTATAAGTCAAAGAAGAACGTGATAAGGCATGTGTGATCAACATTGTAATGTCAAAAGCAGCAGCGAGCTTTAATTAGTAGCCTTAATTATTACTACTGGCCAGATGGAGTTCTAAAGTCAAGTTTTGCTGCTTTTTTTAAAGTAATGTCTAAAACTTTTATAGAAATACTGCTTCTGTGAATATTTGGTGTTATTTAGCATATTTGATTTTATGACTTTTTTTGTTGATGACAAACTTGAAATGTTTAACTATACAACAAAAATGTTCTGATAACCTTTCATAATACAAGTGATGTACTTTACCATCTTTAGCCATAAAAAATACAAAGCTATTCTGAAGAAAGAAAAACGAAAGAAAAAGAGACAAGCGCTTGCCAGATTAAGAGATTCAGGTAATAGATAAGTCTTTTTTGTTACTACTTTGTTGCTACTTGTACAACTTATTTTTTCTTGTCACAAAGAAAAGGAGACATTAAAATGTGAGCAACGTTAGCTGAAGGACCAGAAGACATACAATTTTAATGATGCTCCAGAAGAATGAGATTTATAAAATAGAATTTTTCTTTAGGAGATCTGAGCATGTAGTGTGTTATTACCCACATACAGTGTCAGATGACTTAAAACAATATGTAGTAAATATTTTTTAAATGAATCTTAAGTTTAAGTCTACAAGAGTAAAGGAAAGCATGTACACTAACACATGAATATCTTTGAAGAAATGGTATTTTTGATGTTTAGTTTAAGGAGAAACTAATTTAAAAAAAAAACTAGGGTAGCTCTAATTTGAAGGTTTATATTATAGCATTTCTGTTATACATAGTGATGAGGACCAGGAGAAAAATTATATTTAGATGTATGTACAGGGACATGTTACTTTTTCCTCAGAAATCACAGAAAAAAGTGAACCATTGCCTGAAGAGGAGGAACTGGAAGAAGAGGAAAAACAACTTGAGGCTGAAAGGTAAATAATCTAGAGTTTAAAATAATATCTGCAGTTGAAAAATTGTTGTTTAGTCTTTTATTTAATTTCATGTTGAAATCTCTGACAATTATATATTTTGTAAATCAAAATCTATTTTTGTCCATATTATGTAGCGTACAGTCAGATTTCTCTGAAAAATTACCATATATACTTGTTCATTAGCCCATTCTTTTATAAGCCGACTCCCCAAGATGGATAGGTAAAAATAGTAAAAACTGTATGACCCTTTCATAAGCCAACCCTATATTTCAGGGGTTGGCAAACTTTGGCTCCCGGCCCAGGGTAAGCCACTGGTGGGTCGGGACGCTTTGTTTACCTGGAGCGTTCACAGCGTCCCAATTTGACTGGAGACAGTGAACCGTGGCCACAGGGAACTGAGGGGCTCCATGCCTGCAGATGCTCCAGGTAAACAAAACAACAATAGATAATCAATTCAATGATTTTATAGCGTTTAAAATCATCACATTTTGGTATAGACCCGTTTATAAGCCGACCCCCGCTCTTTGATGCATCGCGTTTTTACCAAAAATATTCAGCTTATGAATGAGTATATACGGTAACTGTGGATCGAACAGAGTTTTCTGTGTGCAGCAATTTCAGAGAAACTGGATTTCCTTGTATCCATAATATATGCAACAATTTAACCAAAATCACTAAATTGGAAAATTTAAATCAGTTTATTTTGCCTAGTTTTAGCTCCTAGGATAAGCAACAAACATATGGCTGACTATTATGGCCGCAAACATATGGCTGATCATACAAGAAACTGCTGAGCTTGAATTAATATGCAAACTAGATACCATTAACTTGGATTTGAATAGAGACTGGGAGTGGCTGGGTCATTACAAATATTGAATCCATTTCCCCATGTTAAGTATCCTGACACCTTCTTGTCAACTGTCTATATGGGCCATCTTGATTATCACTACAAAAGTTTTTTTCTCCTGCTGATAATAGTTCATTGTAATTAATTAGCCTCTTATAGTTTGTATGGCAATTTCCACCTTCTCTGTGTGTGTGTGTGTGTGTGTGTGTGTGTGTGTGTATATATATATATATATATATATATATATGTTGTCTTACTATATGTTCCATTCTGTGCATCAGATGAAGTGGGCTGTAGCCCACGAAAGCTTATGCTCTAATAAATGTGTTAGTCTCTCAGGTGCCACAAGTACTCCTGTTCTTTTTGCGGATACAGATTAACGTGGCTGCTACTCTGAAACCATATTAAGTTATGTTCTAGTCCTGCCCAGAATTAATGTTGATCTATTGATTGGAAGCATATCCCAAGAAACTCATAATCTGGCAAAGGAATTCAAAAGAACATGAATAAGCACCTTTTTGGGGAAATGTAATGTTAAGAAAAAAAACTTATAATATCTTGCTGTGTTAAATAATTATAACTATGTTTAATAAGTCTGCAACCATGGCAGCTGAAATATAAACAAAAGTATGTCCACAAATTACTGATGAACACTGAACTTCTCTTGCTAAGTAGCATCTGATTTTATTGGTAGGCAAAAACTACATGAGGAATGGTTGCTGAGAGAAGAAAAGGCTCAAGAGGATTTCAGGCTCAAGAAGGAAAAGGAAGAGGCCACGAGAAGACTTCAGGAAGAAGAAGAGGTGAAGTATAAATTGAGAACAGTGTTTAACTGATACTGCCCATCATCTGGAAAAAATATTAATGTCTTTCTGTTGTGTAGCAGTTACACAATGCTTGGAAGTCCAGTATGTTTATTTTTTTCAGTTTTGATCTTAAAAAACATATAAACCATTCCTCACCAAAGGATATCTATGCAATGCTCTGGCCACCCTTGCCATAAATCTAAAAACTCAGTTCTGGAAAGGTTACAGTGTATAACATGGTTGATGGCAGGATGGATAAAAATCAATTATTACTATTTTTTAATAAAAAATCATATTTAAAATATAAATACAGGTTTATTGTTAAAAATTGTGCTGACTTAAAACTTAAATTTGAAATGACAATATGAAATATGTTAAGGCCTATTTGTGACGGGTTGGACTCCGTGGGATGTCGCCTGGTGTGCTGGGACGCCACTGAGTCAGACTCTTCTGCCAGCCTGGGCCCCCTTTACCTGGTCTTGCTGTGTTAGGCTCCCCAGCCTTTTCCAGCCAAGCACACCCACAGGGCCATACCCAGCTGCACAGAGAGACAGAGATTGGCTCTGCGAAGGCTCAGCTTAAGGAGCTTGCCACAATACCCAGATGTTCACCTCCCCTTCCCCTTGGAGTACAAACCCAAAATTATATGAGATTGGTCTCTTTCCTCAATGTGGAGGAGGGTCTGCACAACTTTTCGCCCCCCGAGTTAGAAATCACATAAACTGGGTTATATTCTAAACCAGAAATAAATGTTTTAACTATAACAGGTGTATTTTAAGTAGTTAAGGAGGTAGCAGACAGAACAAGGCAGATTACTAAGAAAATAAAAACAGAGCACACAAACAAAGCTTAATACACTAAAGAAACTGGTTACATGTAAATTCTCACCCTAAATATGGTTCTAATAATCTTCTTCACAGGCCAGACGCCATTCCAGCCTGGGTCCAGTTCTTTCCCCCAGTTCAGTCTTAGTTGTTTCCAGTAGTCATCTTGGGTGGGGTAGCAGGGGAAAATTGATGACCTGGATTACCTTACTCCCCACCCTTAAATAGGATTTTGCATAAGGCGGGAGTCCTTTGTTTCCTCGTTTGACCCACCTCCCCATCTTCTCCTAGAAAAGTACAGAATTCAAGATGGGTTCCAGTACCAAGTGACATGGTCATATGCCTCTGTAGGGCCCCTGTAGCCATTCTTCACAGGCTGATCCACATGTTCACAGGAAGACAAAGCTCTTTTACTGTCCATTGTCTCTTGCTGATGGGCCATCAGCGCAGTCTGGCTTTTTCATTGTTTTACCTGAAGTGTTAGCTGGGGCATCACCCAAAGTAGCATAGTTGAAATACAGATACATAGTCAGTATTCCTAACTTCAGATACAGAACTGATACAGGCATACAAATTGGATAATCACGTTCAGTAAATGATAACCTTTCCAATAATATCTCACATGAGCCATCTTGCATAAAGTATATCTCAGTTATGTCACATTCATATCATAAGCGTATTTCCATAAAGAATATGGACTGACACGTCACACTGTAATCTATTAAAATAATTTAAATTAAATAAAAATATTTAAGTAATACATGATTGCTGCCAAGTTTTGAAGAAACTCAACCAGTGAACTGGTGAAAGTCACTAGCTGAGCATCTGGAATCAGTTTGCTGAAGTACTGAGCCAGCTTTTGATAGCAGTAGCTCTTCTGCAGATGCATAGACAATATTGTCATCATCTCAGTTTAGTCAGCAAGTTCAGTTACATTATTGTAGTTCATTCAAAGTTAAGAAACCAATGGGGAGTTGAAAAAGTATGAAAGCTTATTTTCTTCTACCAGTCTCGATGTGAGAGAATAAGATCAACTAGTTCTAAAATCTTGAAGGACTTGGTGATCAGTTCAATTCACTCTTTACAGATTGTTTCCTTTATTTAATAAATCAGTTTTAAATGCAAAACATGTTTTAATTAACCTTTTTCTTATGTATCCAGCGCATTGCAGTAATAACATATTTTAAAATGCTGTCTTTATGCATATTTGATTGAATTCAAATATCCATCCAAATAGAGCCTGACACAAATTACAGGTACAAAATTATCTAGTCAATAAGAAATGCATCACTTACCATTTTTTACCATATTAAAAATATAAACATTAAGAATCTAATATGTAAGTTAAGCCGTATAATTGCTTAAATGTATATAGATATATATCATGTATCCTTCTAGTTTGCAAAAAGTACCAAATTTAGTGGAAAGGCTATATTTAGTTGCAAATCAACAAGTTATAACGACAGGTTTCAGAGTAGCAGCTGTGTTAGTCTGTATTCGCAAAAAGAAAAGGAGTACTTTTGGCACCTTAGAGACTAACAAATTTATTTGAGCATAAACTTTCATGAGCTACAGCTCACTTCATCGGATGCTCACGAAAGCTTATGCTCAAATAAATTTGTTAGTCTCTAAGGTGCCACAAGTACTCCTTTTCTTTTTGCAAGTTGTAATGGTTACCAAACAATGAGAATCAGCACTTCTTTAGGAAAATAATTAAGATGTATAAATGCAAAGCAGGATTAAAATTAAAGATTTAAATCAGCGTTTATTGCTTGGTGATTTAAAACATGATTAAAATTGACAATTTAAGTTGCTTTGATATAAATGAGTCCACCCTGGGTGATGGTTTTGGATTTACCTCTAGTTTTCTCATTCACGTACATATGTGTATGTATTGTATTTTTGAAGGAATATTCTTTTAATCATTTACCAAGAAAATGAACAGTTTCTTTCTTCTCATAAAGAGAAAGATAAAAGAAGAATGGGAAGAACAGCAAAGGAAGGAGAGAGAAGAGGAGGAGCAGAAGCAACAGGAGAAGAGAGAGAGAGAGGTGATGCCTGCACTGGGAGGATAAACACACTGCATATCCTCTTACAGTACCAAATGTAACAGTCTACAATTATATATAAATGTCAAAAGACAGCTTGTCTATTTATTGGAGTTAAAAAACGGGGAGTGGAAATAATTGACAGGTGTTTTTCTGAGACCTGGAAATAGACCCTCAGTATATTATTATACTATAATGAAGCCTTATATTGGGGATAAAAATTATACAAAAGTAGCCTCAGTCCTTCAGTCTGTGTAGCAACATATGGCTTCTTGTATTACTCTTCCCTTGTAATTATTTGCATTGGGGAAATATGAAGGTATATTGCTGGCACTCATTCTCACATGTGCACTTAACATGTGACACGTTAAAGATAACTCTTAACATAGTATTGTATATTTTCCCTATCAGACATCTGAGCAGTCTTAACGTAATCATTTTTAAAAAGTTCCTTACTTTGATCTGGAATTATATTGCTGCTGTTCCTTAACAGTGTTCTTACTCAAAAGATGTTACAGGTCCTCTATACCTGACTCATTCATCAGGATGTATCTTTTTCATAACTTGTTGGGTGGGGAAGAATACAATATTGAAAAGTGTTAACAGCTTTATAATGAATTTAACCAAAAAAAGTTATTTGGTAGAGTATCTGCTTAGAATTTAGAGAGATTGTAGCTGTCCCCCTGGATTTCCTCCTACAAAGGTCCAAAGTCAAGTTGACCCATTGCTGTCATCGGGGAGGGATGATCACAACTTTCTGGAGTTCATCCATCTCATTTCAACTTCTCCAGAGCAGCAAGAGATGAAAACCAATCTGATCCTACTCAGTTTCATTCAGAGCTGCTTCACCAGAAACAAAGATGTGATTCAGCCCACTGCCATCTTCAAGTAACTGCAGCAGGAGAGGAGAGAGAACAAGTAGTTTTCCCTCCTGCTTTTAATAATGGAAGATAGTACTGAGGCTACTGTACATACAGTAACTCCTCGCTTAATGTTGTAGTTATGTTCCTGAAAAATGCTACTTTAAGCGAATCCAATTTCCCCATAAGAATTAATGTAGATGGGGTGGGGGGAAGGTTCCAGGGAAATTTTTTTCACCAGACAAAAGACATTATGTACATATACAGTGTAAGTTTTAAATAATTTTAAACAATTTAATACTGTACTCACCAATGATGATTGTGAAGCTTGGTTGAGGCAGGGGCCCAGCAGGGTTAGGACACAGGGGCTTGCCCCGCTCCACCTGCCCAGCACTCCTACCAGGGAGTGGGGTTGAGGCATGGGGGCTTGCCCTTTTCTGCCCACCTGGCGCTCCTGCCAGGGAGCGGGATCAGGGGCTTGCCTGCTCCTCAGCTGGAATGCTGGGCGGAGCTGGGCGAGCCCCTGCACCCCGACCCTGCTCCCAGCAGAAGCACTGGGCAGGCAGAATAGGGCAAGCCCCTGCTCCTGCAACCTTATAATGGAACATTGCATGACTTTAAATGAGTATGTTCCCTAATAGATCAGCAACCTAATAACAAAACAATGTTAACCGGGATGACTTTAAGTGAGGAGTTACTGTACTTCTCCTGTAGAAGCAAAAGAGTAACACTGACAGAAATTGTCAGTCACTCTCTGGAACTACTGAGGAAGCGATATGAGTGGTGGCAGCCACCAAGATATAGATATGATCGTCTGGATAAAGATAAAACTAAAAAGTAAAATGTGGGTGAGTGGTAGAAGTGGACAGTAGACTAAGAGGATAGAAGACTGATCCAAATGGAATGAAAGAGTGGAGACTGTAAAGGAAGGAAAGGGTGGTTGGACTCGGTTCAGCAGTCAGCACTTACCCAGCTGGGGCAGAATTATGTCCCTCATTCCCTGGGTAAACAGGAGCTGGGAATACTGTGCTGTCTGGCTGCAAAAGCAGTTCTATCCACCACTCCCCCTCTCCCTCCACCTAACAGAAAGTTGCTATGATGCATGTCTTCTGTGTATGATTCTAGATGTCCAAACCAAGATGAAGGTATGAGGAGAACCTCAAACATGGTGGGACAGTCTGAAATGGAGAGAAGAGAAAACAATAGAAAGATTGAAATGATAACTAAAGGGGAAGAGAGTGGTGGAAATAAGGTGTTAGTTGTTAATTCCTGGAATCCAGTATACAGTATAGAAGAGCACTACTGAGTTGACAGAATAAATGTCATGCTTAAATTGGCCAGTAGAAATTTCTGAATTGTTAGCTAAAACTGGTTCCTGAATTCTTCGTGGTCACCTGATGGTGGGCCACAGACAACTACATGGTCAAATGGTGCTGACTCTGCACCTTGTTTCAGCTGCTAAATTACATTAAAATCAATATAAATACATTACATACTCTCCTAAAATTGCTCTTCAATGTAAACGATTGCTGTAATTGCCCAGAGAATATATATGATCAACACTTGGAAGAGAAGTGGTCCCCATGATTGTGACTGGGAGGGGAGGTGGGTGCATGAGCCATTCGTTATTAATACATAGTTCAGTCCATAAAAAAAAAAATTGAGAATACCAGAGTTAAAATAAAATCCAAAACTTTTGCTATAGATGTTACTGAGTGGGCTGTGTGTATGCAAAGAGACCTAAGACTAGGAAAATCCAAAGCTAACTTATTAATATTAAAAATGCATTTTAAACTTAAGTGGTCACTTCTCTTGGTTTGTCCTGAATTCCATTTTATATTTATGCCCACTTATCAAGCAGAGTGTTAGTGCCACAGATATGTTTAGGTGTGCAAAGTAACATACAGTTCAGTGGCAGCAAAAATAGAGAGAGAAAACTACTAGCTTCAAAAGTAACTTTGTGAAGTGCTCTAGCATTTAGATATTAGAAAACGATCATCTACATCGAAGTCTTCTCAGATGTATCCTTTAACAACATTATAGGGGGTCTGACTTACTGCAAAGCAAAATATAAATTTTCAGTGTTTTTAAAACAAACCACCACACTACTTTAGAGAGTATGGTCATTAAATATTGCAAATTAGGTTCTTAACTAAAGAAACCAGATGCGTTACCTCCCTTCAGGGTTTTCACTAGTCCTGTGTTTGCACCATTTATAGGAAGCTGTGCAGAAGATGCTGGATCAAGCTGAAAGTCAGGTATGTTCAGTCTCTCTTCAATAAAGAACTGAAAGATCACTATTCACTACCATCTGATTTTTGTTTTCTGGCATGATATTAATCTCTTCTGAAGAGAAGCTAATGGCCTTGTATAATTTAATATGTAATGGTTTCCATGAGCCATAAACAATGTATTTACTAGCTGGAACATATAATTAAGCACAGTTGTGGCTATTTGGTAGCAGTGCAGCTGAGAGTGCTTGTTGCTGTTCAGGAGAGCCAGGTCCAGAATGACTTTGGGATTCTGCTTTCTGGGCCACTGAAGACTTGTTATGATGGTATGTTTTCTTTGAATAAAAGCAGTCTGCAGCAGGAGAAAGTACTGATTCTGAAATAAAGAGGGAACCACTTGGCTACCTGGAAGAGTGTAGATCTCAAATTGGTCAAAAGTAGTAAGAAAATCTGCAGAATGTTCTTAAATTAGATCTCAGTGCCTGCATTCAGTCTTTCCATTTCTTTAAAAGAAAACAACTCATTTTATCTCACCCAGTCAGTAAAGGTTTGTAAAGGTTTTTGCACTGAATAGACTCTTGCACGTATCTAAGAAGTAAACTTAATTATAGTTACCCATTTCAGAGTTGATTGCTATTAGCCACATTGGAATAGTGTTGGATTCTCAATTATATTTAGACTGAGCAAGGAAACTAAACTTCTAATTGACAAAATCTGGATGGAATTCTTTGACTGTTTTTATTGTCTAGGGCTCTAATATACTTCTGGGAGAGAAACAAAGGGAAAATGTAGTATATTGGAGTTTGAAATTGAAAGATACGAGGTTTCAGTTTGTGAGTTCTACCACTGCTGAAGCCCCAAATGACATTCTGCCCTGGCCCCCTCCCAAATGGTGCTAGCCCCAGTAGAAGTGCCAACTGTAAATAATTATAGCTTTCACTTTATTTGGTGTGAGAAGCACTACTTCAATACTTTTCCAAACTGCTTTGCTTATTAAAATGAGTAAAATTCACCTTTTGAAGGGTGCTTCCAACTTTGCTTCAAGTCAACAAATATTTACAATTTGGTAATCTCATGTTGCATTTTAGGAGTCCCAGGTCAGTGGCTTGAGGACAGAACTAGAAATGGGGAATTCCTGAGTTTTAATCCCAGTCATAGCTCTGACCGATTTTTTTCTGTGGCCTTGAGCCAAGTTACTTTAACTTTAGTACTTCATTATTCCTATCTGCATAAAAATTGATACTTGTTTACCTACTTCACTGGGCTGTTGTAAGGATAAACAATGGACCCAACCCTCAGTTCCTCCCAGAAAGCATTCAGCCCAATTAATGGACCCAACCCTCAGTTCCTGCCAGAAAGCATTCAGCCCAATTCAGGAAAGGGGGTGCAAAGATGTCTTTAGCCACTGTTACACTCTCTCAGTCCTGGGGTTGCTTTGCTCTGAGGTGAATCTCTTCCCTGAGGATCCCCCTATGCTAGAATGGTGGGCTATCCTAATGCAAGAAAGAATATTCATAATTCTCTTTGACGGTGCAAGTCCAGTGTAAGGACTGAGTACTGTCGTTGTTTGTAAAAACTTAATGTATCCTGCACTCTGGCAAATGGAAAATTTCCATTTGTGATCTTAAGTTCCTTCTTTGTAGAGTTTCCTCGAATCTGTGTAGTTACCAAGGAAGAGCTGTCCATCTTTAGATAGATTAGAAGCACTTGGATGACCATACAGGGCAGTATTTAAAATCCTTGGTTCAAACTCACCTAGGTGTCAAAGGAGATAACATTGAGTTACATAAGTATTGAATTTGACTCCTTGCTGTCACATTTATTTATTTATTTTACTGTGTTCTGCTTGTTAAAGTAATGATATGTTGTTAATGGTGTTTTTAAACAGCTGGAAAATGGCACTACCTGGCATAACCCAGAACCCCCAGAGAACATAGGAACGGAGAAAGATAGAGCTAATTGCCCATTTTATATCAAAACAGGATCCTGCAGATTTGGAGACAGGTAACTGGTCAAATGTTGGAAATATAACATGGTTGAAAGGGGTTTGCTCCTTTGGGATTTCTTACAGGTTTGTGATCAGATTATCTCCTCACTATTGCTGTGTGGGTTTCCTGTAGACTTACTAGATAAGATTCTGTTCTCAGTTATACAGCTGTGAATTGAGAGTAAAAGCAGTGCACAGTCAGAATTGGGTTATCTTTTTTTATTAGAACATCAAACTGCTAATAGTCTGGTCCCAGTTTTGATCTGACTGACTGATTCAGCAGAAGCATTTGCAGAGGTAGATCATTATGTCATCAGAGTATATGCAGTTTCCTGTTATTATTGGTGCAGCTCCAAAAGAATATGTCCAGTCAGATGTCTACTTAAATTTGCATACACTGCACCTAAAAAGGCTACAAAAACAAGGTAGTGTACATCTGCACGACTGGAAGTGTCACGTGATTTTCCAGTATCTCATTATTTGTACAGTACACATGGTCATTGCACATGGTCCATCTAATTTAGTATCCTTTCTCCAAAAGTGCTCTGTACTAGATGCTTTAGAGAGAGACATGCAAAATACCCATTATGGACAATTCTACAACATAATTCTGGGGAAGCTTCTTTGGCAATTAATGGCTGGCTTCAATCCTGAAAGATGAGAGTTGGTACCACTTTTAAACCTCATCCTAGCTATTTCAACTGCAGATGACATTTTTATTACTCAGATTACTATTTAACCCATTTTAATCCTTCTAAGTTCTTTGTCTCAATGGTATATTGTGGCAGAGAGTTCCATGGGTTAATTATGTATGTATTGTGTAAAAATAAAAATGTCAGTGGTTTTAAATGTTTCCTTTTAATTTCATTGGGAATCCCCCTGTTCTCATAAGACAAGGTGAACAGAACTACCTGACCTTCTAATCTCTTACTTATTGCCTCTGAAAACTTAATAAGCCCTAATATGTTCCCATGACTTGAATCACACGTGTTTCCTTTCTTGGGCACTCATCTGTTATGAAATATATAAAATGAATGGTACAGAAGGTCAGTAGGGTGCTCTTACCATTTTGCAATACCAGAAGGGGTCGTACCATCAAATTGAAAGGCAACAAATTTAAACCTGAAATGAAGCCTTTTTGTATAATTCATAAATAAGCAGTGGAAGTCTACATGTTGAGGTTGAGCTTAGTAGGACTCAAAGTTAGACTCGTGTCAAAAATGAAAACATATTTACAGTAGGTAGGATCTAAGTATGTGTCAATCACTAATTGCTTGGAGATAGGAAAAAACTTTCTTCCTATGGACAGCCTATTCCATAGTTTTCTGTTCCAGGGCTTGTACCTTTCTCTGTAGTATTTGCTCTTTGCCGCTGTCAGACATGATACCGAGCTAGATTGCCCACTGGTCTGATCCGGTATAGCAGAATCCCGTTTATCTGATCTAATTGGGACCGGGGCCAGATTGGATAATCAGAAAGTGGGATAATCTGGAGAATGGGAGAGTGCAATGCTGCAGCACTAGCTAGCAGCGCTTCTGGCCCTTGGGTCCTGGTTGTTTGGCTAATGCGGAGAGCAGGAAAATGGAGGGTTGGCTAAACGGGGGTTTACATTCGTATATCATGAACAAACCTCCTAGCTTTATTGTAACAGGGTTTCTATATTTTCCAATTTTAGTTTCCTATCATACAAGGTTTCTTTGTATAGAGTTTTAATAAATGTGGTAGTTTGACTGCATTGTATTTAAGATGTATCCTCTGAAGTGTGCTTCCAAGAAAGAACTAGCACATTTTGGACAGAGCTTTTTGCCTCAGTTACCTGGGTGAACAGGGGAGTGTTTGAAGCAGAGATCCTAAAGCATAGTGAAACCCTTCTCATTCAGAAGCAAGACAGAGAGATTACTATTTGAGGGTGTCTCACTGAGCTTCAGGCTGTTACGGTGAACACCGTATTGCAGCATCTGAAGGCCACTTATAGCCACCAATATGATGTGATGTAGGTTAAAATAAAACTTCTGTACAGAGCTGTCACTTGTAAAATGTAGTATTTCCATAGCTGTAGATGTTCACAAGCTGGCGCCTAATTTTCCTTCCTCTTCCCCTTCCCAAAAGGATGAGAGTAGTTTCATTAACTTCAATAAGAGTTATTTAATTTTGCAGAGAAGAATGGAGGGGCTCTTACAGAAGTAAGACTTTAAAATATCTTGCAAGACCCTTCAAAAATTGAACAGACATTCCAAAATAGCAGCATTTGAATAAATGCCTTTCATCATTTTTGAAATTTCCAACTGATGATTCTTTGTGTGTTTGTGAACACTATTGGCATTTGTATATGGCAAGATGCTTTAAAACTATCAGGAAACTTGTCTTGAATTACCTGCTTTACTCCTTGAAATATGCTGATTCCCATAATTACACAAATGAAGCTCCTTTTTAGAATATTTTCTTGCAATTCAGAGCTGTTAGTGGGTCCAGAAATAGCAAATGTTTGCAGCTTTAGCAGGTGTAGCCTTTGCTGAAAGTGAGGTTTTTTTCTTTATCGTAAATTATATAGGTGTTCCCGCAAACATAACTACCCAACATCTAGTCAGACGCTTCTGATCAGAGGTATGTTTGTTACGTTTGGGATGGAGCAGTGTAGAAGAGATGACTATGATACGGATGCGAGTCTTGAGTACAGTGAGGAGGAAACCTACCAGCAGTTCCTAGACTTCTATGAAGATGTACTGCCTGAGTTCAAGAATGTGGGAAAGGTTATTCAATTCAAGGTATGCATATGAGCCCAGCGATAACCATCACATCTCATTGTTCCTTTGCCAGTCTTGACTAGTGTAAATCTCAGTTGTGGAATAGGTCATAGCTAAGTTTATGTACAATTTCTCAATTCAAACTGCGTATTTCTGATGGCACCTGTAAACTAATCTCTGTGTCATCACAGAGGATTATATTTCTTCAAGATTTAGGTGAAATCCCTCCCAAAACGTATTCTGGGACAAACTCACAACATATCTATAAAATTACCTTCTGAAACAATCTGCTTATTTCTCAGCCCTCATCTTACTAAGCTTTTGAGCAGGCCAGCACATTCTCAGATCGTTTTCAGGGCTGGAAAATTTTACCAACCACCTACTAGCCCAAGGACTAAGCCTTTTAGCCAAAGTAAAGGTAGCAGTGCTGCCATGGCTGTGCGTCTCTCACCTTCCCCCCCTTTCCCCTGACAAGCTATGCCTGTGGTAATTTAATGGAGTAAAATGGTTATATGCTTGATTTATTTAGAACACAGTCAACTTTCTGTTTAATTCACTTTTTAAAAATGTAACTTGCTACTAGGACTTGGTGAAGAGCAGAAAAATATTTGTTTGACAGATTGAACGAGTATGAAAGTAAAATGTTTGAATAGTACCTGACTAGTTAGAAATGGTAGAATTTGTTGCAGAAACTGCAGCTGTGACCAAACACCAGCTTTTTATAGTTGCTGCAAGTTTGAGTGGCATTGGACCTCCTGCACCAAGTTGCAGTGCCGTGCAATCAAATTTGGCCTGGCTGCCCCTTTGTCCTGAGCAGGTGGGGGCGGAGGCCACTGAGGAGAAGGATGGGGCCAGGGATCCATGTGGGTTGAGGCCAGGCTTCCCAGGAGGCTTGTCCTGCTCACTACCCAAGCTCTGTGGTGAGTGCTGCTGCCTGCACTCGGCCCTGCTGGTGCTGGCCTTGCACTTTGACTTGATGCAGTTTTGCCTCCACCAAGTGATGTGGGCTAGGTCCGCCAAGAAGCAGCTTCTGTGCGATCTTGAGGACTTCGCTTTCTGTGGCTGCCCAGCTGCACCAGAGGATAGGCTTGGGGAGGCCTAAGTGAATGGGGCCAGGCTGGGACTTGTGCCTCCCACAGACACAGGGCTTGGGACAGCAGAGCCCCAGCAGTTCCAGCCTCCCACAGGCTTTCAGAAGTCTCTCTGTGCCTGGGGCCAACTCTAGAGCACAGGGGCTCAGGCCCTCCACACCAAAACCACAACTTTAATCAACTGTGGCTACAACCTTTGAACCAAAAAAACCACGATTTTCTTTTCTTATAGCCTTAATTCTGATCTATTCCAAGAAAGACAAATATCTTCTCATGACCAGTCCTGATTGTTTTCCATTTTTATCCCTCCACCCTCTTTCCTTTTGTTGAACTCTCTGCCTTTCCTTTCCCCCCAGATATTTTTCTCCTGTTGTACAATACACTTGTCCATTGTTGGGAATTGTATTACAAAACAAAATTCCCACCTGAACGCTGTGAATTGCATTGTTGATAATGAGGCTTGGGGGATCAGAAAGCAAGGCAATACAATGACTTTTCAGTGGATTTCATTACACAGTAATATATATAGGAGTTGAGTTAGCTGATGATGTGGCCGAAGTTGGAAGATCTGAAACTCAGATTGGAATGACAATGGTTGAGGATATTGATGCCTTATCAAAGAAAATATTAGCTGAAATAAATGGTTGAAAGACAAGATCTTCTGAAACCAAAGGATTTCTGAAAATAACATCCACTGTTGTGAGAGTAAAGGGACACACACTGTAGGAATGAACATCAGCAGATGGGATCTAGATAGATGCACTCTGCAAGATGTTTCAGGAGCAGGCTTTCACAACCACCTATGCCTTTGAATATAATATTGTACGGATTTGACACCTTGCATCAAGCCCTTACAAAGAACCTTATAGGAGTCACCTAATTCATTCTCAGATTTCATGCTGGACATTATTACTGTGGGACAAGACAACAACAAATTCCCACCAGTCCAGGTGTAGACAATGCTCCTAAGGCCAGTCCCAGTTGTACCGCCATGCAATTAAACCTGCTTTTCATCAGGTTTAACTAACATGGTGATAAACACTTGAAGCTGCAGAGCCTTGTCAACACTAAAGCTACCATTGGTTAACTTGCACTGGTAGGTATTTTTATAAAATTCCCTAGTGCGCACTCGGCTTATTTCTTGCATGTCAATGGTGTAATCTGTGGTACACTATTGGTAAAAGCTTGTCTGTATTATGCTGCCGTGGGGCCATTCTATATCTAATGGCTTGAGTTATTTTACAGTGTCTGAGCCAGAAATGTTGACTGTAGCATTACTTGCTAATACCACATTCTCTTTATTCAAGTATTTCACCTATATCTGTCTGAAAATTCCTATCCTAAGCATTTTCAACCTGGGTAACATACATCTGATCAGTAAGTTAAATCT
This sequence comes from Natator depressus, assembly GCF_965152275.1. Lineage (NCBI taxonomy): Eukaryota > Metazoa > Chordata > Testudines > Cheloniidae > Natator > Natator depressus. The sequence continues at coordinate 135,372,689 of NC_134234.1, forward strand.
GAAATAATGTACCTTTACGTAACATTTCAAAGATTAGAAAAATCTATTTGTGCAACAAAACCATGCCATCAAAAGAGCTTTTAAATCACTTTCAGTGGAATGAAACCAACTTTTTGGTCCAGTACAGGAAAGAAAACAACAGGAGGGGCTAAATATTTAAGAGCTATTTGCCTAGTAGCCTTCTTTCTCCTCATTCCTAGTCAGATTGAGATGCTTATATGTGAATTTAGGAATTAGTGCTTAGTGCCCACTTCAGAGCTGGAGTATCTCATATTTAAAAGGGTGGCAACCCCACCTCCCAAAATATCAAACTTTTCCAGTGTCAGCATTGCTTGTCTGTTGAAATACATGTTGTGGCTATTTTTTCATATCTGATTTTTCACCTCTGTTGTTTTTCTCCATCTCCTTATTCATTCTCCCCCTTGTCTTGTCAGTTTTTCCTCTCCTATAAGTGCTATTAGTGTCTAATGATGAGCATTAGCAGCTCCAACAGCACTTTTAGCCTTTATTACTACTAACTGTCATTAGCTATTAAGAGTCCTGGTGGTGTTGACTGCCTCTGTAGTATTGATGATGCCTTCTTACAGTCCAGCTGGACAGAACACCATGTAATCAGGAGGATTAATCATGTGGTGACACATCAGTGTTGCCTACCCAGGGTGCAATTCTAGAGAATAAAACAGAACCTGATTAACAGAGCATGAGGTGTAGTATGAGATGTGTGTGTGTGTGTTTTCAACTAAAAGCTGTCAGCTATAGGGGAAAAGAAAACTCCTATGTTTAACATCAAAGCAAACCATTTTAAATGTTGTTCAAATATACCACAAATACTTTTTTTAAACAAACTTCTATTTAATCAGAATTAAGTATTCAGTTTTATTAAACCTGTATGTGAAAACCACGCCAGAAGAATTGATAAATAAAATACTTTTACATTCTTGTCACCCTACGTATGAGCTAAACTGGGATGCGTATAGTTCCATCATGAATGAACTATGTGGATCTCTCAGTATTTCAGAAGCCTTAATCTAACATTTCATCTCCTCTTAGGTCAGCTGCAACTTTGAGCCTCACCTGCGGGGAAATGTATATGTTCAGTACCAATCGTAAGTGCCTTGCAGTTAACTCTTTATGACGTTTGACGGTTATATACGCTAGATCATAAGCAGTACCCAAGTAATACAATTTTACTTTTTCCTGTTGGGTTCTAAAAGGTTTAATTCCATATTTCTATTTTACTTAAATTTGAATGTCACTTAAACCCCATTTTATATATGTGATCCATCCCCACACTGCAGTAAGAGTCCACATTTGATAGAGAACAGAATTTAAAGGATTGTATGATATCCCAATAATGCTACAGACTGCCTTATCTTTAAATTAAAGGGAGCGAGACTGTCAGGAAGCCCTTACTCTATTCAATGGACGATGGTATGCAGGACGACAACTTCAGTGTGAATTTTGCCCAGTGACAAGGTGGAAAACTGCTATATGTGGTATGTCAGGGATCAACCTTTATAAAAGGGAAAGTCTCTCATTACTAAAAGACTTATTAGAGAACTGAAAGATTAAGAAGTGATGTCTTACTGGCTTTCAAATCAGAGAGATCCACATAAAATTACAGGAACCTTTTGGGGTGCAAGGCAACAAACTGAAAACATGTACTAACTTGACTACACAAGCTTTGGGCAGAAAGTGTATATGGTGTCCAACTGACACTGCCGGGGGGATTTAGGAAACTGACTGTAGTTAGGATGCAGTAACACCCTCAACCTTTAGGAAGAGTGTTTTGGGATAACAGATGATTGTAAAATAGGCAGGATGTACATTTTTATATCTCATTCAAAACCAGCAACCTAACTGGTTCTGAAACGTTAAAACATAGCTTCTTCATTATGATCAGTGTTAACTATATTTAGCTGACTCTTACCTCAGTCTTGCTACAATCTGAAATGTATTTATCTTGAACAGAAAATTTGCACCTCCAGGATAGCACTTAGGCTATAAGGGGCCAGTCCATGCCGATTAACTCATGCCTTTACCAAAAATCCCTGAGATTTAACTAACACCCATCCTGCCCAATTTACATAAGTAGGAAAGTTAAGTTATAAAATTACTAGCTCACTTTAGTATAAGACATACTAGAATGTTTGAAAGCTAAAACTAATATCAGGATGGATGTGTCTCATGAGTAAGATTAGAGTATAATCTTTGAAAAGAATTGAAGTGTGTTTTTTCTTTGTCGATGAGGCTGATAGGCGTGGTATGACTATCTATAGTGGAAAAAGCCAAAAGATTAAGCGCAACAAATCTTTTAAAATACATATTTAATTAAAATGGCTGACATTTCATTAAAAAAATAGAATTGTTGCCTTTGTATAACATTACCAGTAACCTTCTTTTTAAAAAAATTAAAATATCTGTTGCAGGTTTATTTGAAAGGCAGAAATGCCCAAGAGGGAAACACTGCAACTTTCTTCACGTATTCAGAAATCCACACAATGAGTTTTGGGAGGCCAATAGAGACATACATATTTCTCCTGAACGGACCAATCTGTCAGCTAAAAACTCTGAAAGGAGAAACAGAACAGGCCATCATGAGGACTATTACAGCAAGTCAAGAAGACGGAGCAGCCCTAGCCCAGATCATTCTTACAAAAGAAATGGAGAATCAGAGAGGAAAAAAAGTAGCCACAAGAGCAAGAAAAGATGGCGGTCTAGCAGGTCAAGAAGTTGGGAACGAAGGCGGTCACATAGTAGAGGGAAGAAGAAGAGAGGTCGTAGTCGCAGCAGAAGTCGTAGTTGTACACGTGGTCGTAGCAGAAGCCGAAGTAGAAGCTCCTCTCGGTCCAGGAGTCGGGGCAAAAAGAGGTCAAATAGCAGAGGAAGAAGTAATGAACCACCTCCAAAAAAGTGAGAATTCTTTGAGGAGTTGCCACTTGAGCAACTGTTGTGTTACCAAAGATACCATGTGTGCAGTAGATGGCTATGTACCAAGAATAATGTTATACTACATTAGGGTATATCTTGTATTAAAATGAGTATCTTCATAGTAAAGGACCCAAGCAGGACTTAAGAGTTTAAGAAAGATGGTACAGATTTATTGATTTAAATTTACCACAGGATCCTGGGAATTCAATATTTTGTGTAAATCCTTCCTGTTGGACTAGACACCTAAATGTATCCTACGATCAGCTGGAGATCAGGGATCAAATTCTCCCCACCGTGGAAGAAAGCTCCCTGTGCTGCTGCTTCCACACAGTGCTTGCCCAGCAGGAACATGGGGGTGAAATTAAGAATGTGAATGTCACTTTGCCTCGGCTGCTAATGACACTGAGCAAATCCTGCATGTAGGAACAGCACGGAGGTGGTCGTGCTGAGGGAAGGAGAAGTGCAAGCCTGGAGAACAAAAATACCAAGAGGGAGTGCACAGGTGGTTGGTTCAGTGGTAGCCCACTTGATATTCAATACTGTGCTCCCTGAGCTAGCTGTAGAGATTATGTGCTTGGTTCAACAAGTTAGCTGGGGCATAAATCAAGGCAGTAATGTTAAGGCACGGTAATCTAAAGTGGGTTGGGTTTTTTTAAGTGAAGTAAGGGCTAAAGATTACTGCAGGGATACTATAAACCAAAACACAAGAGCTGCTAACTGAGGAGCAGAGTAGCTGAAGAAATGAATAAAGTATGTATAGGAGAGTAATTAATACTTATAGGGCTGTCAGGACTTCCTCATTCCAATTCCTTATACACTTTCCTATGTGGAGCATGCTGCCACTAATGAATTTGGATGAATTGTTTTGAACAAAGCGGTAATAAAATAACTTCTAGAAATCAAGGTTAATCTTGATAGATGGGGTGCTATTAGTGTTTAAAATCTTTGTTAGCATTCCAAATGGATGTTTGAAACCCATACAATCTTGGGGTATAAATTAGATACAATACTTAGGTGCCTAATTGCCCTTTGCAAATCTCTCCTCAACTCCCACTGATTTTTTTCAAGAGGAACTGGGAGCCTATCTTGTTCTGGAAAATATCCCCCACAATGCAGATACTTATAGCCACACTATTAAATAGAAAAGGAAATATTTATTCCAGCCTTGACTTGAGGGTGCAGCTTCTTCTAAAGCTTTTACCGTGCATCAGCGGTTAATATCAGTTGTGCATTCAGCAGCTGCTGTTGTTTTTTTCCTCCACATTTCAGCTGTATGGGCATGCATTCAGCACCAAAAACTAGACTGCCACAGGTCTGCTGCTACAGCTTTGAGGTGTTAGCATTCATTTTCCAACTGCTTTCATACCTCATGCTTCAGTACTACCGTTTCCCAGAACACCTAAGTGAGGTCTGAGTGTGTGAGGATTCAGAATCAAACAGTCATGTGCATGGCTTTTTGTAATAACACTACAGTTTAGTATGTGATTATTTTTATTTGAAATCACACCTAAAGGTTTTTTTAAATGTAAGCTGAAATATTGCAAGAGAAATAGCAGAAGGGCGCAAAAAGGAACTAACTTGAGGATGGATTTTCCGTGATGTGTATTTCTACTGCCATTACAGCTCATGAAGACTTTACAAAATGCAATAGTACTGGTACAGGTCCTATCACATGGTATCCTAAAGGAATATGACAGTAGGTCCCCAGTGTGCTAGGTACTGTACAAATACAGAGACAGTCCTTGCTCCATGGAGCTTACAATCAAAGACAGACACTCTTCCTCCTCCCCCACCCCGAATGAGGGCATTTCAAGCAGTCTATAGTGAGTGTAGCTATTGACAGGATCCCATCCCAAAATGACTTAATCCTGGTGGAATTAAACAGGGTTCCTGTACTGCTGCAGCATTTCTTCAGAGCACATAACTAATTTCATGGCTATATGTCAGAGAAAAGCTGAAAGTTACTGAGCTAGATGCAGGATAGTGGAAAATCAGGCCCTTCATCTCTTCTGGCCCTCAGTCAGCATGGATTCACCAAGGGTAGGTCATGCCTGACTAATCTAATTGCCTTCTATGACGAGATAAGTGGCTCTGTGGAAGTGGGGAAAGTGGTGGATGTGTTGTTCCTTGACTTCAGCAAAGCTTTTGACACGGTCTCCCACAGTATTCTTGCCAGCAAGTTAAAGTAGTATGGGCTGGATGAATGGACTATAAGGTGGATAGAAAGTTAGCTAGATTGTCAGGCTCAACGGGTAGCGATCAATGGCTCCATGTCTAGTTGGCAGCCGGTATCAAGTGGAGTGCCCCAAGGGTCGGTCCTCGGGCCGGTTTTGTTCAGTATCTTCATAAATGATCTGGAGGATGGTATGGATTGCACCCTCAGCAAGTTTGCAGATGACACTAAACTGGGAGAGGTAGATATGCTGGAGGGTAGGGATAGGATACAGAGGGACCTAGACAAATTAGAGGATTAGGCCAAAAGAAATCTGATGAGGTTCAACAAGGACAAGTGCGGAGTCCTGCACTTAGGACGGAAGAACCCCATGCACAGCTACAGCCGAGGGACCAAATGGCTCGGCAGCAGTTCTGCAGAAAAGGACCTAGGGGTTACAGTGGACGAGAAGCTGGATATGAGTCAACAGTGTGCCGTTGTTGCCAAGAAGGCCAATGGCATTTTGGGATGTATACGTATGCCAGCAGATCGAGAGACATGATCGTTTCCCTCTATTTGACATTGGTGAGGCCTCATCTGGAGTACTGTGTCCAGTTTTGGGCCCCACACTACAAGAAGGATGTGGAAAAATTGGAAAATGTCCAGCAGAGGGCAACAAAAATGATAAGGGGACTGGAACACATGACTTATGAGGAGAGGCTGAGGGAACGGTGATTGTTTAGTCTGCGGAAGAGAAGAATGAGGGGGGATTTGATAACTGCTTTCAACTACCTGAAAGGGGGTTCCAAAAAGGATGGATCTAGACTGTTCTCAGTGGTAGCTGATGACAGAACAAGGAGTAATGGTCTCAAGTTGCAGTGGGGGAGGTTTAGTTTGGATATTAGGAAAAACTTTTTCACTAGGAGGGCGGTGAAACACTGGAATGGGTTACCTAGGGAGGTGGTGGAATCTCCTTCCTTAGATATTTTTAAGGTCAGGCTTGACAAAGGCCTGGCTGGGATGATTTAGTTGGGGATCGGTCCTGCTTTGAGCAGGGGGTTGGACTAGACCTACTGAGGTCCCTTCCAACCCTGATATTCTTGGTTCTCCAATTCATAGCAGTAGCAGGACAGGTTTAAAACATTTTTGGTAATCTTTCAGCTCTAACTTTTGCCTTTCATGCTTAAAGGCAAGAGTCATTTCCTCAACAGAGATGACCACCATCCTGTGCATTACCACAATTATTGTATTAAAGGCTACACAGTTGTTCAACAGTGAGTGACACCTGTCTCAGTGATATTTGTCATTCATTGTACTTTGCCTCAAAGAATAAAAACTGCAGCTATACTGCATGTCAGACAAGTTAAATTGCTTCTTATCCTAGGTCAGTAGCTCTCAGAAGCAAAGCTCTCAGTACTATTTCTTGTTCAGCCAATCACTCAGACAAACAAGTCTGTTTACATTTGCAGGAGATAATGCTGCCAACTTCTTGTTCACATCACCTGAAAGTGAGAACAGGTGTTTGCATAGCATTGTTGTAGCCAATGTCGCAAGATATTTACATGCCAGATGTGCTAAAGATTCATATGTCCCTTCATGCTTCAACCATCATTCCAGAGGACATGCGTCCATGCTGAATAACAATCCAAAGCAGTGCAGACTGACGCATGTTCATTTTCATCATCTGAGTCAGATGCCACTAACAGAAGGTTGATTTTCTTTTTGGTGGTTCGGGTTCTGTAGTTTCCAAATTGGAGTGTTGCTCTTCTAAGACTTCTGAAAATATGCTCTACAGCTCATCCCTCTCAGATTTTGGAAGGCCCTTCAGATTCTTAAACTTTGGGTCAAGTGCTGAAGCTATCTTTAGAAATGTCACATTAGTTCCACCTTTGTGTTGTCAAATCTGCTGTGAAAGTGTTCTTAAAATGAGTATGTGCCGAGTCATCATCTGAGACTACTATAACATGAAATATATGGCAGAATGCAGTTAAAACAGAACTGGAGACACATAATTCTTCCTCAAGAAGTTAAGCCACAGATTTAATTAATGCATTAATTTTTTTTTAAATGAGAATCATCAACATGGAAGCATGTTCTCTGGAATGGTGGCCGAAGCATGAAGGGACATATGAATGTTTAGCATATCTGGCATGTAAATACCTTGCAATGTCAGCTACAAAAGTCCCATGCGAATGCCTGTCCTCACTTTCTGGTGACATTGTAAATAAGCGGGCAGCATTCTCTCCCATAAGTGTAAACAAACTTGTTTGTCTGAGTTTGGCTGAACAAGAAGGATGCCTGAGTGGACTTGTAGGCTCTAAAGTTTTGCATTGTTTTGTTTTTGAATGCAGTTATGTAAGAAACAAACAAAAGCTATATTTGTAAATTGCACTTTCGTGATAAAGAGATTGCACTATAGTACTTGTGTAAACGGAATTGAAAAATACTATCATTTTTACAGTGCAAATATTTGTAATAAAAAATAAAGTGAGCAGTGTACACTTTGTATTCTATGTTGTAACTGAAATCAATATATTTGAAAAAGTAGAAAAACATCCAAAAATATTTAATAGATTCCAATTGGTATTCTGTTGTTTACCAGTGCAATTAATGATTCATTTTTTGAGTTAATTGTGTGAGTAACTGCAATTAATCAACAGCCCTAGAACTAAAGATGCAATTTTTAACAAGGAGGGTAATTAACCACTGCATAAATTAGCAAGGCTGTGGTAGATTATCACTAACATTTTTAATCAATACTGGATTTTTCTGATGTATGCTCTAGTTCAAGCAGGAATTAATGCAGGAAAGTGGCATGGCTTGTGTTATACAAGTCAGGCTAGATAAGTCTCTCAAGACCTTATCTATGAACCTCTTTCAAAAGAGCCTTAATTGAGTAGGTTATTAGCAAGCTACAGGACTCCACTTTAGCATGCTGCAAACATCAGCATCCCTTATAAGCTATGGAGTCTGTATGCCTCACCCTTGTTCCAGCTTCACAGGATATGAATGGGAGGGAAAGCAAATAGAGAATGCATTGGCAGAGGAGGTTGGGGGGACAAGTGGCTAAAGCAACAATTTTGGGGGGAGAGCGTCGCTTTGAGGGAAGAAGAGAAGGAAGGTAGGGTGCATGTTCAGGTTCTCTAGTTAGTAACAGATAAATGGCAGCGCTAGTTTACAATACACTGGAGAGAGAAATCTGACAACCTTGTAAAGATGCTGGTTTATCACTTCACTGAAATATGAATACAAAACAACATCCTCCTGCTTTCTAAGGCAAGTAAAATCAAGCAGAACAAAACTTTTACAGTCCTGGTACTAAATGAGATCAAAAGATGGAGTTCAAACTGCCAGGAAAACTAGATTTCCATGGTAGCTGGCCCATACAGGTAAATTTTGCAGCATGGCAGAATTAGCAGAATCCTGCCTATAAATTAGAGAAGTGAGGTTAGCTTGAGGTTGATTTATACCCCTAAATGCTGTTTTGCAGTCTATCCTTCAACACTTGGAAAAATATTCTGCAAGGCATTCAATTTGAAAATTCTTGAAGAGTCCAATGCTCAGTATTCCAAGCACAGCACAGACTGTGTGGCAATAGCTGGTGTAGAAAAGGATGAAGTAGAGAAACTTGCTCTTGCATTTAAGCTTGCTTTCATCTTATCCGTGTCAGGAACCCTTTAAAGGGAGGGTACTAATGATTTTCCACACTTCTTTCTTCCTTCAGGTAAAGCCAAGTGGAATTCAGACAAGAATCTTAGTGCTCGCTTTTTGAAAAATGGGTGGCAGCTTCTCCCAGTTAGACACACACTTCAACTGAAATGAGGACTGCCTATGCTGTACTGAACTGCCCTTTATCATAATCAAGAAATTGAATGTTAAGTTTGTATTATCCAACACACCTTCAGTTAATGTGTTTTTGGCGTTAATTCTTAAATGAAATAGCACTATAGCCTAAACTGAATATCCAGTTAGATGAAGTTTCTTTACAGTAAAGTGTTTAATGTGATTAAGCTTTCAATTACCTGCTAACTTATTGTTTTCTGTAAAATTTTTAATAGCTGTAAATAAATGGAATCCTTCAGTACACCTTATTTTTTTTTAATAAAGTTTGATGCAAATCCAGTGATGTAATGAAGTTTAATTGTGCATTTTTACCTATCAAAGATTTACCCATCCTCTTCTTCCCCTTGCAAAAATATTAAACCTTTGATTATATATAAGCACACAGCTGTGGTGTAAAAGTGAACATTTATTAGAATCACATTAATTTAATTGTAAGACAGTGGTTACAGGTTTTGATACAATCACAACAAAGCTTAATCCAGCCTAGCACATACAAGTGACAGCGTAAACCTTAGAAATAGGTTTGTTTAAACACATAAAACTGCTTTCAAATTGACATTTTAAATGAAGGAAATTCAATCACTTCAACAGCACAAACAGCAGGCCATCCCATACCAGTTGTATCTCCTCTTTTTTTTTTTTTTTTTACATATTCGACATGAGTGAAATGCAGAACAGGGCTCTTGTGTACCTTTTCAAACATGATAGTCTAGTGATTTGAGAGGCTTGTGTTCTGTACATGAGATGAGTGGAAATGAATACTGTAAATGTGTGGTACTGCTTATGTCAAGTGAGCAAACTGAAATGTTATGGAGCCTATGATCAGTTCCAATATAACAAGCTTAGAAAAACACTCACCTTGTGATCACTGCAGATACGCACAGTAGAACTTTGCTACTCCACATATAATTTGCAGAAAAAAATGGCACTGACTTCTTAGCAACAGAACAGAGTTCTGTACAGAGATCTCATAAGACTAAATACTTAAAGTGTAGACTATATTGCAAAACACCTATAACTGTCAAAGTAAATGAACGAAAGTATATTTTGTGGTGTATTACCCTTGATTATTTGTTCATTTACATGCTGAAACTCCCTCACCAATTTTCAATAGGACCTCAGTGTTAATTAGTTTGGTGGTACTGTATATAAACACTTGTTTGCTTAAGCTTAGTAATTTCACAATGAATGTCACCTGCATGTACGGTAACAGTCAGGACATTAATGTATAGCAATGAAGCAGGTTAATAAAACAGATTTTTAAAACAGGTGCTTATGCCCCCATTGAGCATACCATAATATACTAGTAAATGCAAAGCCATTAGTCTTGTTTCTAGGGTTCAAAATAAAAACTTCTAAATTAGTTATATGCAGTGGTGTAGCCATGTCTGTCACAGAATATTAAACACACAAGGTGGATGAGATGGTATCTTTTATTGGACGAACTGTTGGTGAGAGAGAAGCTTTTGATCTTCCATGGAGCTCTTCTTCAGGTCTGAGAAATGTACTTAGTCACAGCTAAACACAATGTGGAACAGATAGCGTAACAGATAACGCATATTTCAATGGATCATTCAAGGTCAAGTGGCCTGTTAGCACCCCTCCAGTTCTAGGGGCAGAAGAAATAAGGGGGAAGGCAGCTTGGGTAGGGGAGTTATTAGTGGATACAAGATTGTTGTTATAAGCCATACATTCAGTGTGTCTGTTCAGTCCATGATTTTTAGTCTCTAGCAAAGTTATGAATTTAAACTCAGAGGCTCACCTTTTGAAAGTGTTGTGCAAGTTTCCTTTGAGGATGGGGACTGATAGATATAGAGTGATCACTTTGAGAAAAGTTTTCATCCACAGGTGATGTGGTGTTTTTGTCTTATAATTTTCACTGGATTTATGGTTTATCACAACAATCTATACCCCACTAACATCAGCACTGGAATGGGGGGGCTATGGCCCTCCCACTTTTTGAAAGCGGACGGGCCTGGCCTGTCCACTTTTCACCACATGCCCTGCCCCCAACTTTTGCCCGAGGCCCACCCCGCCAGGCCAGCAACTGGAGCCTGGCTGGGGAGCCTGGGCAGCAGGCGGCACTGTGCCACTGACTCAACACTTCCACCTGCCCAGGGTGGGGGGCCAAAGAGAAGCCCCTGGCCCATGTCCCTGCCCCTTGGCTCCCCATCCAGGGCAGGTGAAAGGTCCATGCCTCCTCACAGCTGACTGGCTGTGTGGCTCTTACCACAGCCGGGCTGCAGCTCCGAGGCCCTATCCCCCAGCTGGAGCTGAGTTGGGGTAAAAGCCACAAGCCCTCCACCTACCCTGGGCAGGAGGCCTGCAGGGCGGGGACACAGACCACGTGCTGCTCTAGGGACCCCCGCAAACCCCAGGCAGGTGGAGAGTCCACGGCTCCCAACCTGCTCCAGCTTCCGGCTTGGCAGGAACTCAGGCAGAGCCACAGAAGGGGCAGGAGCCCTGGTCCCCCCCCCATTTTTGGGAAGGCTCCACCGGAGCTGACTAACAACCCTCCCCCAGCTGCCTTCTCCCCCTTTCCATTTCCCCCTATGACTGGAGGGGTGTTAGTGGGGCACTTCACCTTGAATGGTCCCTTGAAATGTGTGTTAACTACTTATGCTAAACAATCTGTTCCACCTGGTATTTAGCTGTGACTCTCAGAGTACATTTCTCAGACCTGAAGTGTAGTAAGCTCAAAAACTTCTCTCTCACCAACAGAGTTGATCCAATAAAAGATATTATCTTACCCACCTGCTCTCTCTAACTTTTAAATTGCACATTTTTAACTTTCCCTTTAGATTATTCCCTTCTCTCCATGATGTCAAGTGCTACCCCAGCGTATTTTACATTATCTATCTACTCATCTGAATAGTCAGAAGGGCAAAGTACATAATCTAGGTACAAGTCTACAGTGATTAAGCAATAATATTGATGTTAAAACAGGATGGTTCCAATAAACAAATTACTTCTTACAACCTGCATTCCCTTTATAACTTAACTCTCATGTACTTGTGTGAAAAATCTTTGTATTGTATACTTCCATTTTATCAAATGGTCTGGTTGCAGCTCTGTTCCTAAAAAATGAAACCACCTTAACAGCTCATACCAGTTTGATATACAGATCATAATAGGGTTCTTTGGTATAATGAAAAAAATTCCATAGTAAACAGTTAATTCCCAATCTTTCTGTATTAACTGAAAAAAGCAGATTTTTCACAAATGTTGACATAAAATGTAGGTGAACAAATAAGTCTTTGGTTGCATAAAACCAAGTTCCATATTGTTATGTTTCACATTTAAAGTTGTCACATGTACTTTCCTCTCTGTTAAACATGACAATGTATTGAAGCTGATTCATTTGTTTCCTTAAGTCACTGGTGCTTATAAAACAGTATAATTACTGAAGTCGTCACCTATGATGCTCTCAAATGCAGAGAGAGGTCTTGAATTGAAATCCCTTTCTTTTATCCTTTTTTGGAAGTTTTAAATTTTTGTTCCCTTTTTTAAAACTTTAAATGGGATATTTTCTTGTAGGCCTGAATGAAGCAACTTAGCAAAACAGTAATACTGACAAACAGCATCTTACACCATTAGCTAAACATTAAAATGATGGCAGTGAACATTTACAGTATGTGAAACACCAGGAGACTTCAGAGGAGATTTATGTGAGTCCAATTTCTTCAAGTACACTACGTGGGGTCTCTGCTTCCTGTGGAGGGAAAATTTGAGACAGTGGTAAACAGATCCTGTGCTCCTACTAAACAAGCTTATATGCGGAAAGTTAATATGGAAAGTGCTTAATTAAAAAAAATCATAAGGAAAAATGTGTTTATATGTATGACATCAGATGCATTTCTAAAAGGATTAAGAAGTTTGCCATAGTTTACAGGGATGGCTTGTAAGCTTTATGACCCCTTAACACTAAAGAAAATAAATCAACAGACCTTCCATCATGGAACAAGTCACAACTTAGTAAAACAGACATGAATTTTTAAAAATCATGTAATGGATTAACTTTACTTCATTTTGTGATATTTTATGGAGAACCCAAAATTCCTCAAGTAAAAATGAAATGGCTAACGTACTGTACAGCTACAATATCCTTTAAACCTAAGTTTTGGAAGCAACAGGTCCTAGTCAGACAGAAACAACAGTATTAATTCTCAAAATAGACCTCCCAGCTAGAGACACTATTGTATACTGGATAAAAACTATTTGAGAAGGATGAAATGGCCACTCTTGAAGTGAAGGGAAGCCCAAGATTTTGTGCTCTAGTATTCTAGACCAGGTATAAACTTCTGGAACCAGTTCTTTCCTAAAGGTACTGCACTAAATTTTCAATGAAGACCTTTGGCCAAATAAAGCAAATAAGTGTTTAATATATTTATATATACTAAAATCTGTATCCGACTTTCATTTTGGGAATTTGAAGAAATATTTCTAAGCAACTGGAAGAAGATCTAGCCAATTAGAAAAACTGGGCTGTCCATTTCCACAATTACTAGCAACATCATCATAGTCAATGAAAAGAGATACTGTGTCTTTATGAAACCGAAACCAAAACCAAAGTAATTTTAAAGCACCCAGAGAATGAAAAAACACAAACTTACTTTAGCATCCTAAGACAAGGCATGTCATGAAGCAAGAAAAAGAAAGATTACAATTTAGCAGCAAATCCTCAGAAAGCTTAGTTTTACAGACTATTTAAATGCATTTTAAAAGTGTCAGTTTACCAGTCTTGTACCTATTTGACTCAAGTGGTTTAGTATTGTAACACTAGCACTTCAGAAATGAGTCATTTAACCTCTATACATGTAATACGTAGAATGAGCAAGTTTTTAATCTTAGATTAACCCATGTGTATACACTGATTTACTATTAAAGGCAGAAAGGTAAGTATTAAGACAGTTCCACTTCACTTGAAACAGGTGTATTTTTGTACTTTGAAAGGACACTGTTGAGCAGCTTACGCCCAACATTTGACCCAAGAGGTCCATTCTACCCTCAATGTATACACAACTCCATCAATAATCCTGGAAATTAAGTACGAAAAGGAGACTAAAATCACTCAGTGTTATTACAATCTGATTAAGAAAATCCTGTGGATTTTTTCAGTCCACCCACTTTTCAATAAAATTAAAAATTTCCCCTTTCTAATAAAGCCAAGGACATAAAAATCTCACTTCCAACCATGTAACACCCACAGATATGTTTTCCCACTGAAGAAATACTTAAATATTTTCAGACCTGTACTGACATGGAAGCTGGTGTGAAAGAGCCTTGGCATACTATCAATTATAAAAATGTTAAAAATACTTTTGCAAATTTCTACTCCATAATAATAATAAAAAAAATTTCTAAAATGGGGTGGGCAAACTACGGCTTATGAGCCAAATCTGGCCCCTCAGGGCTTTGGATCTGGCCCATGGGATTGCCCCCCATGGTGCTGCAGGCCCCCCGCTGCTCTCAGAAGCGGCCGGCACCACGTCCCTGGGCCCCCCGGGGGAGGGGAGAGAAGAGGGCTCCATGCGTTGCCCTTGCCTCCAGGCACCGCCCTCCACAGCTCCCATTTGCCAGGAACAGGGAACCGCGGCCAATGGGAGCTTCGGGGGAGGTACCTGGAGATGTGGCAAGAGCAGCACACGGAGCCCTGTGCCCCCCCGCTCCCTCAGGGGCCACGCTGGGTTGTGGTGCCGGCTGCTTCCCTGAGTGGTGTGGTGTGGGGCCAGGGCAGGCATGCAGGGAGCCTGCCCTGGCCCCGGTGTGCACCACTGCCACCCCGGAACCACTTTAGGTAAGCAGCACCGGGCCGGAGCCCAAACCCCTCCTGCACCCTGCCCCCCCCAACTCCCTGGCCTAAGCCCCCTGCCTGCACCTTGCACCCCAACTCCCTGCCCTGAGCCCCCTGCTGCACCCTGTACCCAAGTCCCTGCCGAGCCCCCTGTCGCACCCCGCACACCTCCTGCACCCCTGTCCTGAGCCCCCTCCTGCACGCCGCACCCCTCCTGCACCCCAACCCCCTTCCCGGAGCCCGTTCCTGCACACCACACCCCAACCCCCTGCCCTGCATACGATTTCCCCACCCAGATGTGGCCCTCAGTCCAAAACGTTTGTCCATCCCTGTTCTAAAATGAAATATCAAAACTGGTGAGAAAAGAAACAGCATTTTCATGCTTTGAGAATATTACAGAACAAAAACAAATTGAAAAGTATATTAAAACAATGAGCTGACAGTGTCTTTTTAAGTATTTGTTTCCCTGTGCACTAATTTAAGCATTTATTATAATAAATGAGGGTTGAACTTTATTCCGATGGTTGAATTAAGAGAAATAGAACTGTTAAATTCTCATGCAAGCTGCTGGAAGCTTGATGTCCACATTTATCCTGTTTATTTTAATGCAATTTTTCAACATTTGTCAGGGATAGTCTAGGTTTACTTGGTCCTGCCTCAGGGCAGGGTGCTTGACTTGATGACTGCTAGGTCCCCTGCAGCCCTACATTTCTGTGATTTTAACTTTTAATTATAATGGATTTGAAAACCTACAACTACAGAGGTGAAATTGATTATTTCCTAAATGACCAAAGAACACTTTTCACAATAAACTACAAGATAACTATAGATTAATATTGTCACTTCAATTTTTGTACACTAAGGAACTTTTCTGCCACAGTATATTCAAATTCCAGATAATCTTTAATTGTAAAAGTATTTACTGTACTCAAAATAAAGTTTCTTCCAGCTAACTGATCCTGTGTAGTTAAGTGCATTGCTTCACTCATGACTCAAATAAAATTCAATGGAATTTGACTGGATACTGTGTTATTAAAAATCTAGAGCTAGACCTCACGAGTAAATCATGAGGTATGCTTATTGTACAATAGCGATAAGCAATAGTCTTGTGACAGACATTTTATCGTGAATTCTTACCAACTGCCTTCATCATTCCAATTTAGGATGCCTTGATATTTTTAAACATTTTGTTACGAACTGTAGGAATCAATTTAAGACTTAAAAAAACATGGACAGGATCTATGCTATATTTAGTTCTATTTGTGTTTTTTAGATTTAGAAAACATTAGCATACATTTTTATCTAGCTGTTATGGAATGCTTTTTACAACATTTTATATGGCACCTGCAATACAGAATTTAACAGAGGTAACAAATACACATTTGAAATACCAGAACCAAGAGTTGAAAAAAAAAGTCATTCACATGAGACAGAAGTGCATGCAATACTTTATTTCAGACATGCCAGGAAAGCTAATTCATTATCTAGTCATTTAAAAGCAAGCAGCTGTATACAGATAACAAGAGAAAAAGCATCTTGTTACAGCTCAATGCATAGCATTTTAAGCCAACAGGCACGAGAGAATGCAGATTAAAGTAGCATTAACCAACTGCACATGTTCACACAAACTGTTAATGTCTTACAAAAAAGAGTAACAAACTTGGAAATGGAAAACCATCCCTATAATCTAATTTTCTATAACATATTCCAAAATGCTGCAAAATCAAATCCAAAAATTCCCCTTTCATGTCCCCCAATTTTTTTTAAAG
The DNA here is from genome assembly GCF_965152275.1 of Natator depressus. Lineage (NCBI taxonomy): Eukaryota > Metazoa > Chordata > Testudines > Cheloniidae > Natator > Natator depressus. The sequence goes on from NC_134234.1 coordinate 135,389,178, forward strand.
TCAGATAGACATTTAAAATGTAGTGCATTACCATATATGAAATACTTTTGAAATTTTAAACTGTTTGTGAACTGGTGAAATAAACGATTTATTTCACCAGTTCCTTTCTCTTTAAATGTATGTAATCTTTGCCTTAAAGATAAACCAGCTCTATATAATAATGTAACAATATTCACTTTTAGTGGGCAATATAGGGTGAAGTATGTGTCTTCATCCTGGCTCTGCATACACGGATAGTTATTTTAATAGACATCTTTAAAGCAGTCTTCATTTTGCGATTAAATACATTTCAAACTACAAATACTGATTAATGAACATTAAGATTTTAATATGCTAGTAATGACTGAATAGTAAAAGCAAAAAGTTACAACTCTGACGTATTAGGTTGCAAAGGAATGTACTTGGGTAACAATTTTAACCATTACTAGGAGGACAAGTGCTCAAGCTTACTCAACCTTTAAACACAAATCAGAATGTTAGAACTCTGAGATTGTGACATTACAAAAACATTATCTATCTTAAGTGCCAATGATTGGGCATAACAATTTCTCCCCGCTACCTCTATACAAAACAAACAGTAAATCACCACTGCCCCCAACAAATACTTTCAAAAGAAATTAAAAGTAAAGATAGAGGAAAATGCATTTTACTTTTGCATTTTTCATTAGAGATGTATACAGTTTTACAACTATACATAAAGCTTATACATATGTATGTATATATTCTATACACACTTTAAAAAGATAAGGCTTACACTATTTCATGGGATCACTAGTTTCTCTCTGTAAACTTCTGATGTATACTACAATTTTATATGTATTTTAAAGTAACACCACAGCTGAAATATTTAAAAGATCAAGTAATGTTACAATATGCACTTATTCAAGCTGAATGACTTCCACACAAATGTTAAACAAAAGACTTGAAACTTTTCACACCGTAAGAGATCATATGCTGACAAGAACAAGTTATATCAAGATGAGACATGAGAATACACAAACAGAAGGGGAGAAGGAAAGTACAACAGCGAAGATAATGGTTGTGGTTTAGTCTAGTGTGTTCAAGATGATTGATTTCACCAAGCTGAGGATAAAGTTCTGCCATGAATAAGTCAGGTCTATCTCCTCTCTGAAATTCTGCATGCATGATGAATGAAGTCATTTAGTAAACTGGGACATTAAAGTATTCATGACGTGGCTACAAAAAGAAATGTATACATTCTTACACATAGTACACAGGTGGACATATATACAATAAATATTCTTGCCAAAAGGTTCTTACAATACTATCTCTAATATAGAACTACACACTAGCCTTGTCTCCACTAGCCCTTTGGGGGAAATATTTTACCATTGTACTACCATTAATGCTCCTCCACTGGTGATATAATGCAGGGAGCACTAAGACAGGGCACAGGCATTTTTACCACTATATCATCTAGATCTAATATAAGTGGATCCAGAAGACATGGGTTACAACATGTTGGAGATCTATCTGCGTAAGCTTTCACCACTGCTACCAGTAATAGCACTGCCCCAGTGAGATTTCCAAGATTTCATGTAGACACAGCACCATCATTATTCCAAGTACGGTTATTGTTTGTTTGTTTTTTTGGGAAAAGATGTCCCTTTTTTCTTTCCTTTATATAAACACCACGAATTTCATTCATAGATTGAAGACTGCCTTTCATACTGTTAGGACAGCTCTTTAGAAGTGGTGAATACAACATCCATGTAACAATATGCTGCTAAAATGTTTGTGTTTGGATATTGAGAGCTTTATAAACTTATCTAATCTTCTACTGTGCATTACATGTGGAAAGGACCCATATCAACTACCTTAAACCAGATTACGGCTGGTGCTACCAACACTTTATCTGCACCAGTTCCAGCCAACAAAGACTTGCCCACACTAGGGCTCCGCATACTAATACCAGTGCATTTGAAACGATGATAGTGCAGATAAGAATTTTCTGATAAAATTCTGTAGTGAGAGTCCTGCCTCTGAAGGTACAAATATTTTAATCATCAGATACTCAGAAAGGAACTGTACTTCAACTAAATTTACCAAAATGATGGGCTGGTATGTTTTTCCTTACAGTTATCATCTACAGCATAGTACAAATTGTTAAAGGAAGTTAAAGGAATATTCTACAAAAATTAGAATTCCATTTGTACCTCCAAAAGGTTCAGCTGCAACAATTCATTTTTCTGTGGTTTTAAAATGTGTATGTCTCATGAAGAGGGGCCAGACACTATCAAGATTCCCTCCTCTCAAAAAAGCACTTTTGTTTAATGACTGCAAGACTTCCCTAACTCAGTGTCCTGATCAAAAACTTTTCCACAGATTAAATCTTACTATTTCACTGAAAATACTCTTGATTATTAAAATAACAGTTTGTTCTTGGACTGCATTATGAATATGCACATTAGAAAAACCGCTTCAGTTACAGTATATTGTTAAAACCCACACAGCATTCATAACACATGTTCACTTTATGCAATGCATTACGATGTCTTGAGGACATTTGGGTCAGAATTTCAAAAGCGCTCAAGGGACTTAGGAGCAGAAGCCACACTGAAAGTTGACTGGGGACATTTACTTTTCAGTCTGTCAGGCATTTTTTGAAAATCTTCCTGTCAGTTACTATCCTTTACTGTATGCCAATTAAAGACATTGTTTCACTTTCCATTCCAGGAGTCAACAAGAAATCTCAATACAAACAAAATTCTTAAAAAGGGATGGAAATACTTACAAGAAAAACTTCCACACTTGCTAATCTTCTCCGTAATACCCCCCATATAGCTGGTCTTTAAATATCTCCAATTCAGTTTAATGTCATATGTTTTTAACAAATCACAAAGAATAAAAATGTATAATTCCCAATTTCCATGGAAACCATTCTTGAGGAAGTAACGTTACTCCGCAATGTTTGCGACCCAAACATTGCAGCCCCCCAGTTATTTAGAAATTGACTATAAACAAGTGAATTTGACTAATTCAGCACTTCTAAAACTATGTTACATGTACCATTGGTAGGAGAGCAACAATCAAGTGGCATATGGGTTGGTTTAAACTTATAATGGATTCTTATTCAGATATGAACTGCACTGATTAAATTAGTAAAAATGCTATGGCATGATAGGTCTTGAAGTTTGAAAACTTTCTCATTGCCCAACCCAAAACAGATGTAAACTAACAAATAGTGAAGAGAAAGTTTCAGTCCTGGTCTACACTAGAAAAATCAGGCTGGTTTACCTGTGTCAGTCAGGCATGCGAAAAATCCACACCCTTAAGTGTTGTTAAACAACTCTAAGTCCTTGCGTAGACAGTGCTAGGGAGACAGAAGAATTATTCTGTTGACCTAGCTACCGCCTCTCGAGGAGGTGGATTATCTATGCTGACGGGAGGGGTTCTCCCATTGGCATACATACTGTCTACACTGAAGTGCTACAATGATGTAGCTGAGTTCTTGAGGCATATTTTCAGGGAGGAGGCATCTTCTAGCGCTGGGCCCTGGTGCTGTGGCCTTTGGGAAAGGAGGTATAGGCGCTAGCTCTACACCTACTGAGATCTCCCCCACGCAAGAGGTATTCCCTACAGGGTACTTACAGGAAGTTTCAGCTTCCCTTGTGCTGATTGAGTGGTGCAAGTTAGTGGACCAGGGGAAGCACTGCAAGATAGTAGACTGCCTATTTGAATATTTTGTTAACGAGTCTAAAGAAATTGCTCTTTAACAATGGTATATGAATGTTAACTTTACTGTGTCTCTTAGTAAGTACATTTAAACTATCTGCCCCCAATTTAGATTTGGGAAAGGTATGTGAAATAGCCTTGAATGTGTATCATTTTCTCCTCCTGGAAGGGGTCTTGGGCTCCCCTCCCCTAGTCCAGCACCTGCCACTATTCCACCTGGCTGGGCTATCCCTCATCTCACAGGTACTTGAAAGCACTTTCTGGTCAGGGAGAAGGAAGATTTACTGAACCCAACAAAAAACTCACCAATTAATTTAAGATCTTCCCAGCACAGTGCCAATTTCTCTCCAGCACAGGGGGTTGCCTCTGAGTAATTCAATTTCTTGCAGGATTGGTACATGACAAATAAGAACGCCCTAATCCTTCACTTGATGGTTTATCCAGTTGCTATCTTGCTGTTTTTTGTACTTTCCAAATTAGATTTATTTTTATTCTTGCCTCAGTGCCAATACAGAATAAGCCTTAACTTTTGTTTCCTCTATGCTAACCTAAGGGCTTCCTGATGCTGTATTCCAGCTGAACAATAAAAACCCTACTCTGTTTTGAAAAGCAAATATTTGCTGAAATGCACTTGTCTTTGAAGGGAGTAAGTCTCTGAACAGGAATCTACTTCAATGGGACTCGCGGCACATAGCTCACAATGAGAGAAACAGGAATGCTGGAGCCCAGAAGCACAGTTTTGGAGCCACTGAGGCTATGTGACCTACCCTTGTGGCAGAGTGTGACCCTTTGGGAGTCTAGCACACTGAACATATCCTCCCCAGGGACTGTCTAAAGGTTAGGAAATGGCACAGATCCTGTAAATCCATGACATATGGAACAATGAATTTTCTACACCTGGTCACTAGCATGGCTGATGAATCTGCAGCTTCTCAGCTTGGCCACATGGCAAAAGAAGAAACATTTAAAGAGCCATTTAAAAAGGGGTGCTGCTCTGAAGCAGGGGGCTTGACCATCACCACATGTAAGCCAGATGTGCAGGAAACAGAAAGGGCAGAAAGGACTCTGCTCAGCTTGAACACTGATAAGTTTCAGACTCTCAGAAGGAACCAGATCAGGCCCAGGAGAGATGTGTCTCAGGCCTGTTCTCAAAGACCTGTAACTCTCAAATACTTCACGAGTAGAGTAACTGTGGTTAAGAAATTCCTTTGCTAAGCTGATGTTCCTTGCTTCCATGCCACGTTTTCCCTGAAGGTGTTAAACCAGAAGCTTGAGTTCCACTGCCTAGACGGAACTCTAGAGAGCGTGTCTAAGCAACTGGGGGCTCAGAAAATCTGAGACATTGGTTTCAGGGCCTAGGCGGCTGCACTGTGAAGTCCCATGTCCCAAGGAAGGACTCAGACACAAGGTCTGAGCCTGGGAGTGCAACCTAGAGACCCAGGACTACAAACAATTAGTAGATTCTACCCAGACCCCGTGGGCTTAGAAGCACTTGGAACCCAGCAGTTAGGTCTACTCACAATAGACTTGTATTCGTACAGCTGCAGCACAACTGTCCACGTTGTGACATCAACCACCCACTTCTGAAAATCACTAGTCATTTTTGAAAATTTAAACTCCAACACTTCGCCTGACATCATGAGCTTGGTTTCAGATTTCTCTTTCTCAAATACTTATTTGGAAATTAATGCATCATGAGTACTACTTCAAATGACACAGTCTTTCTTAAGGGAAGGATGTTCAAAGGAACCGAAGCGAGTAAGGCTCCTCTGAAAACCCCAGCCTGTCACCAAGGATTTGTATACATTAGGAAAGTGGTTCAGATGAGATTCATGTTAGCTAAAATATCTAGCTAACCCCAACGTAACCTTAATCCTTTCCCAAGCATACATATACAGGTTAACAACTTTTGCCTCAATGTAGCTGACTGATGTCCGTAATAGTTAAACTGAGGCAATATTGTGTCTAGATCAGGGAAAAGTTGATATTAGCTCTCTAAGTACGTATGCATTAAATGATGATGCATACACCATCACTGTAGTATCTGAACACCTTCTACATAAAATCAATAGCAATAGTGAAATCCCTAGTGGACTTCATAGAGTTTCTTACTGCTCCATTTTTGGGATCAATATTCTGCGTAGCGTAGAGGATGATTTTTAAGGTTGGTTTTGTTTTTCTGGTAGGGGTTTAGAGGTAGGAAAGAGAAATGCATTAAACTGTGAGTGGAAATGTGTTAACTAACCTCAGGCCAACCTTGATCACTTTTCCTAGTCTAAACAAATACAAAACTGGAGCAACAAATCAGTAGTCAGTATAGAATTGGTAATAACTGTAGTCCATTTTTCAGTAGTGTTTTTGGTCAAAGAAGCAAACTATCTTTGGGGGAACAGAGTAACAGCCGTGTTAGTCTGTATTCGCAAAAAGAAAAGGAGTACTTGTGGCACCTTAGAGACTAACCAATTTATTTGAGCATGAGTTTTCGTGAGCTACAGCTCACTGTAGCTCACGAAAGCTCATGCTCAAATAAATTGGTTAGTCTCTAAGGTGCCACAAGTACTCCTTTTCTTTTTGGGGGAACAGTGAGAAGTCTTGATTAAGACTGAAATCTTCATTAACAACTATCAATGGGAATAGATTTCAAGGAAAAATGCACTTGAAGATAAGATTGCAAAATGAATGATTCCCCCCCCCACACACACACACACACACAATTTGTTTAGGAAATATTAACAGGTTTACAGATCCTAGCCATGTAAATATAAGAAACAAAACAATAATTACAACAGTAAGATTTTGTTTAAAGAGACATTATACAGGAATCCATCAGATCTTAGATCAGTTTAGCAAATAGAGGTTGAGTCACCAGGAAATATTTCATAAGAGACTTCTCTGTACAAAGCTGCTACTGTTCACTTTCTCTGCAGTTCCATCGTTAGGCAATTCAAGCATTATTTTGCAAGGATATAAAAATTTTACACAGGCACACAGTGAAGTAAAACTGTCATTTCCCTAGTCTTCACTTCACCAGCCAAGGAAAGGGTGAGACACACAACAGTAGTGACCTCTCTCCTCCTCAACTCTCTCCTGGGGAAACAGAAGTACCAGCTGAACCTTCATTCAGTGTAATCAGTCTTCAGTGGGTGTCTTTTTCCCCCCTCAATCTCTCCCACTTCTTCCCTGATCTGGTTGGAACAAAGGTGATAATCCCTTTAGAATGCAACACTTCACACCTGCCAGTTAATTGATAAATGGTGTATTCCAAAGGTCAGTAACACTCAGCATCTGCCATACTGTAGCCCCAAACTACCTCTAGGAATTCCCATCCATGCCAGGTACCCAATATCTAGCCAAGACCCATTTCCTATTTGGCAATGTAACATGGGAAAGGCAGGATGACAGCACAACCCCTAATTCGAGTACCCATGTCCTAGATGAATGTCCTTCAAATATAAATGTAGTATGTATCTTCTATATCATTATAAATAACTACCCTCCTATGGCGTGTAGGACTATATAAAGGCCACACTGGAGGTTGTTTTAATAAGATACAGTAAGTGCCAATAATTCTAATGAAGGCTCCATCCCATAGGACAATTAATTAACTGCATGAAAAAAGTGCTGTAAGGCTTTCACATGGAGCTCCACCCAACTAAGTTTCAAAATTATTCCAAACAACCAAATGCATTGTTATGAATGTTTATTCTCTATTTCCCTTAAACCAGCCTATTATTTTATTGAATTAATCCAAGTTTTTGTTCTTGTGCCCTAAATCTTCATCCTACACAATTTATCAAGTCCCCTCCCCTCTTCCCACACGCTTTACAACGCTGAACTCCCTCACATTCCAAAAAAGTAAAAAGACTCCCTTCCTCCAAATCAATTCCACAGTGAAAGTCATTAATAATGTTAAATCTAGATAAGTTATAACTGAATCTATGAGGGCCACAAGATTTTTACTGTTTAAACACAGATGCCAACAATGGTATTAACGGACATGATTTTGAATGCAATTTCGTGGTCACTGTAGACCAGAACAAACTAAAAGCATTGTAGTCAGCTGACATGAACCTGATTTTTTTGTCCTTGTTTACCCTATTAAAATGCATGCAGCATCATGTAAATCGTAATTGCTGGCAATCACGTTCATGTAGGATAAAATAGTGTAGTGCAATCCAGCTCCTTTAAAGTCAAAACTTTATCCACACTCTTGGATGCCATCACAGGAGTCATCAAATGAACAGCAAGCAAAATTTTATTTAAAAGGCAAAAAAAGACTCAGATTCAGACTTCAAGGTCAGAAGGGACCATTATGATAGTCTAGTCTGATCTCCTGCACAACGCAGGCCACAGAATCTCACCCACCCACTCCTATAATAAACCTCTAAGCTATGTCTGAGCTTACTGAAGTCCTCAAATCATGGTTTAAAGACTTCGAGGTGCAGAAAATCCTCCAGCAAGTGACCCGTGCCCCACGCTGCAGAGGAAGGCGAAAAACCCCCAGGGCCTCTGGCAATCTGCCCCGGAGGAAAATTCCTTCCCAACCCCAACTATAACAATCAGCTAAATCCTGAGCATGTGGGCAAGACTCACCAGCCAGACACCCAGGAAAGAATTCTCTGTAGTGACTCAGATCTTACCCCATCTAACATCCCATCACAGGCCATTGGGCATATTTAAGAAAATTTAACCATTAAAATAATTATCACATATATAAACCAAAATTATGACTCTAATCATAAAAGGCAAACTGAGCATCTGAATTCATTCTTTGCAAAATGTATTTTCTTAATGATGAAATTTCCTTTCATTACTTGCAAAATTTGTGTACATTTACATTCAACTGGTCTAATGAATTAAGTCTTAATCTTTATATATCTGAAACTACACTTGAAATAAAACATTCCTGGTTGCATCTGTACACAATAAAAGTTGATACATTACATAAAGGTAGTTAAATATAACTGACCTTGACTAATAGGCTTTCAAAGTGACTCATTTTTCAGGTGTGTGCTTTCTGAAGACAGTCTTACCTTTTCTTTGTAACACTGCCACAATGTATTCCTCTCTTAGGGGCCTGCACAAAAATATGTTGCAATGCACTATATATGCAGATAAGTTTGTTCTCTCATGCAGCATCACCCAGTATTAGATATACAGTCAATTGAAGCAGCACCCATTCTACACAGGGGCCCATGTCATTTGCCTACCAGAGGTAACAGTGCAATTTCCAGTAAACATATGTTTAAGTGGGTTGCTTACAAGTAAACAAAGCCAAACATCTGTTTAGTAATTAATTTTGGTATACTACTTCTCTAAACTCCATTAACCCACTTAATTACCAACACCAAAACAAAACTCAAAAAAAAAAATCACATTTCAAACTGATGCTGTTAGTATAAAAATGAAAATAAAACAGAACACCCAAAGCACTCTCCAAATACCATCATGCGAATGTTGCAGAAGGTTAAGCCCATCACCCATAATTTCTGCGTATATCCTTTACTCATCAGGCAAGGAATTCATTACACGTGCAACAGTCTCTGCATAGCACCCATTTAATCCATGCCACCAAAATGGTAAATCTGGTAGTTACCAATTTAGAGGGGGGTCAAAAGGGCTAAGGCCTTAGACTGCTCTTAATCATAAGATATCCTCAGACAAACCTCCCCAGTCTTCATTCTGGCTCTACAAACACAAAATCAAGCAGCAGTGAAAATTTCATAGTTACTACTTTAACAAATTATTTGTAGGTGGCTTTGTCTAGATACACTAAAAAAAATATTCTGAACTTCATACAAAAAATAAAATCAGTTACTTATAGCACTAGTATACTTCAGCTGCTATTGATTTTCAAGAAAACAAATAATTTCATTAGATTAACTAAAGTCCACTGCTAGGAAAAATGCAACTAGCAAAGATGAAGAACATCTGTTTGAGGATCCCAATAAGCTGCATTGTAAGAAAAAGCTCACTATGGTTTGATTTTGATAATTTTTTGAACAGAAGCATAAAGTTTAAGGATAGAGGAGTTTTAAACCTTAAAAAAAAAAAGTTTACTGAAAGTTGTTTAGAAACCCACATTAATAATTAACCCCCACCCAGGAACCAACTGAGCATTTTCTTACAAGAAAACTGTAGTATCAATTGTTCACTACTTATAACCGTAAGATTTATGAAGTATCAGTAGGAAGCTACAATATTTTGTATCTATTTAATCCCTGTGGTTGTATTTCACACAGAAAACTGATTTTTTAAACCATTAATACTGCTCTGTAATTACAGCAAAATTGGTTTTATGCCTGTACAAGGCAAAAGTTACATCATAGGTTCACTTATTAGCTACCATACTCCTCTCTGTTGCAGTTTAGAGCAAGTATTTTAATACAAAATTTACTCAACCCCATTTTTACATCACTTCTCCTCTGGTTACCATTATCAACAACTAAGTTCTGTATGTTAATTCATAGCAATTATTTTCAGGTAGCATTACTATATACAAAATGTTAAAAACAGTAGATGAATTAAGTACAAATGTCAATGGATTATCAAATTTATTTAGATTACTGATTGTAAAAAAACCATTTTCTTTCTATGTTCAATCATATAGATTCTCTGGCTTAACATCTAAAAACACTCTGCAATTATTTGTTACGGACCTTAAAATTCAGCACTAGAATTTATATCTTCTTGGTCAAAATTTCTTCTTTTGCGTAGAGATAGACATAACAGAAGCTACTGCTAAAAGGGCACCAACAATGTGCTTGGTACTATACAAGACAGAGAAAGACAGTCCCAACACAAGGAACTTACAGTATAAGACACAGAACAGGACACAATGGGAGGACAGATGCAGTGTTAACTTACTATTCTTTTCCTATTGTTTTGAAGCCTCATGAAACACATCTTTAGCAATAACGTGAACAAAGAGGGTGAGAACACTACATGGCAAGCTATTCCATGCAACTGGAAAGCCTCTGTACATATGAAACATTATATATTACTCTCTTCAGCATTGTGTTGATTCAAGGAAAGTATGAAATATACTGAAATGTAGATTATAAAAATATCACTAAACAGGAAACACAGGATTTGAGAGACAAGATGTAGTAGCAGCTTTATTGTAAAGCAGAATGTTCTCCATTTGTTCAGAGAGCTTACTGTGCACATTGACGGATAACCCCAGAAGGTAAAATCCTCAAAGTAAGTATGATACATCCAATGGCAATGCAAGATTCTTCACATTGCCTCGTCGCAGCATGCCTCAAGCCTGTTCTGGAATAGAGCATCTCTAGGGATGAACTGGTAGTTTAGATTGCAGATATACTGATTCCTTGGCATGTCTACAGAGATTGTTGATAATTTCATGATAATAGTTTTGGAACATGGATGCTCTTCACTAGACCTTGCATCACAGAGGCTACTGAACAGCTATCAGATGGTAAGGACTTCCAATTAGTACTAATGAGTCTGAGAGCCTCTAAATAGGAAGTATTATCATTGGGATTTCTTGTAGTACTTTGAACACAGCTAGCTGTTCTAGAAAACTAAATCTAGCACTAGAGAGGAAGACATTTTCCAGCTGGCATATGTGACATTAAGAATTTATTTTCTATTTTTATTTTTAACTATATGAAGCTTTTGAGGACACAGCTCCTTTTTATAACGTCCTTCATAAAAAGACATGTAAATTTTGAAGTCCCCTATCCAATTCCATGTGAACAAAATTGAAGCGGGGGGGAGAGGGAAAGGGGTATTGTTACACAGCTGAACAAATTTTTTGGGAGGCAGAATTGGTGAAATGAGGAGATTTTAAGGATCTAGAAAACTGCTTGAAAACCTGCAGCAGCACACATTAAGTGAAAACTCTCTGCAATCATGTTTCCCAACTAAAAAAAACTTATTTTCTATTTAGAGAAATTCGCATAGCAGCTTTTCATCTACCTTGGTTCCTATTCCTCCAAAGACACAAGAGAAAGAGTTTGTTGGTTGTTCATAAAAGAAAGCATGGTTAGTGGCATTAAAAGGCTGATAACTTTTATAATATAAAAAATATAAAAATTATAACTTATAATATAGATTCCACACTAAACTAGCAACACCAGCTTAGCCTACCACTATTTTAACAAATTGAGAACTTGATCTCTATTCGCAAAAAGAAAAGGAGTACACTTCATCGGATGCTATAGCTCATGAAAGCTTATGCTCAAATAAATCGGTTAGTCTCTAAGGTGCCACAAGTACTCCTTTTCTTTTTGCGAATACAGACTAACACGGCTGCTACTCAAACTTTATCTCTATTGTTTTAAGTAATACTAACCAACAGGGTGATGTTCCAATATTCCTGCAGTTTGCAAATATGCACACTTTTGTAATTTATCTATCACAAAGCCAGCTCTACTTCTATGATATGTTTAGGACATTTTAACAGTAGCCTCAAAAACAGTTAATGGAAAGTATATTAGTGAATTTATATACTTTTTTAAAACGTTTTACACAAATCCAACTACAAGCAGAGTAGTCAAACATCTAGCCAACCATAAAACAATTAATATAAAAACAGGATATAAAGATTATAAATCATATTTTATGCTCAGATATAATGCTATGAAGAGTTTAGTAATTATAAAACAGACACATACAAAGACTACATGATAATGTGGCATGGTTTAGAAGTTTTATTAGCATGACTTTGGGATGACCGTATTTCTGCAAGTCATTGCAAACAAGTTCTGATCAAACCTCGATACCACACTACCATGTACCCCATATATGTCATGTTACCAAAGAAATTATTTTAGAAGTGTTTTATTTATAAATTGCTGTACAACCCAATGACAGCACACAGTATAACTGAATGACAACTAGTTCAACCCACATTACATAAAATTTGACTAAATATGAATTGTTCATAAAAGTTATATCCATTGTTTTAGCAATCTCTTCTTGGCTCATGGGGACAGAAACTTTAAAATATAAACATTTACTTCCATCATTCCATCAAAAGTAACTAACTAGGCAGGAAAGAATAATAATTTATGTCTATTCAAGTTATAAGCTTGAAAACAAACATTTAAATAATTGACTTAATTTGGATTAAGCTGTTGCAGTTTGCTTTGGAATTCAATATTTTGTAACAAGTTACCCAAATCTCAAGAAACAAGCTGTGCAAACTATTTTATTTCACAGTTAGAGCCTACAGAGCCTTCTATCCCAGAGGATTCCAAAGTGGCTCACAGAAAGTAATACACTTCTCCCCAACCCTAGCACTGAGATACAGCCACATCTTGCACTAAAAGATACAAGAAACCAAGTGAGACTTCAGGGGAAAGTTAAGTAGGATGAATGTAGCTTCCCAAACTGTGCTTAAGTATTTTATTTACATATAGGCTTTTCTACAACATTTATCACCATAGTATTCGAGCGCCTCACAAACATCAATATATCTTCACAAAAATGTATAATCAGATAGGCACAAAGATTAAACGTCTTGCTCAAGATCACAGGAAATCTATGACACAGCCACAATAGAACCCAAATCTATCTCATGACCCAAACATGTCACAAAACAGGTCCATAGGCATGAGATCGTCCTTCCTGTATCTGGCCAGGACACTAGGGCTAACATCTCTTTGTTGGCTATCCCTCAATACTAGGATGATGTCTGCCATGGGGAAAAGTCATTGATGAGACTTAAGATGGCTGAGGAGTCCAATTCGTGCTTTACAGGTTTTTCCCACATACGTGACAGGTGGTTGCTTGGAAAGAATACAACTGCTGGCCTGGATGCTGTACCCTTTCCTTCCTCCTCTGCTGTTTCTCAGTCTCTTGAGCAAGGCGATTCTCTTCAAAATGGGATGAGGCTTGACGTATGATATGCCATCACTACAGCTCTTCCTAATTCATGGGATCAATGCCTCCCTTCTTAAGATATACTTTCAGGGTGTCTTTGTAGCATTTCTTCTGTCCTCCACGGGTCCTCTTACCATGACTAAGTGAGAAAAGAGGAACTGCTATGGAAGATGAGCATCAGCCATCCATACACAATGACCAGCCTGGTGAAGTTGATGTTTCATAATCTTTGCCTCAACACTGGTGATGTTAGCTGCAGAGAGAATGCTGGCATTGGTGCAATGGTCTTCCTATCCGATACAGAGAATCTACCTAAAGCAGCACTGTTGGTACCACTCCAGAAGCTTAATATGGCTTTGGTATGTCACCCATGTCTCAATCCCTGAAGAAGAGTGGGGATTACTACTGCATTGTAGACCGGGATCTTAGTTTCCAATAAAGACACAACGGAGCAACTTTCCAAAAGATACGCTGGCACAACGGATCCCATGTTCAATCTCCACATCAAGACTGGTGTCTAGGTGAGGTGGCTACCAACGTAAGGGAAATGCTCAACATTTTCCAGGGGTTCACCACCAATGACAATTTGTGGGTGAACAGGAGCAGCTTGTTCTGGGGCAGGATGGAGGAGCACCTTAGTCTTCCTAATGTTGAGGGAAAGTCCCAAGCTATGATAAGCGTGTGAGAAGAGATCTAGGGCGGACTGCAAGCCAGCCTCAATGTGCGTGAGGATAGCACAGTCATCAGCATACTGAAAGTCAGTAATAACAGTCCTGGTGACTAATTTTAGAATGAAGACCTCACAGATTGAAGAGCTGGCCATCCATGTGATATTCAATCCCAATTCCAGAAGAAATGCAGTCACAAAGAAGAATCAAGATTATGGCAAGAAAGATGGAAAAAAGGGTTGGGGCAATAACACAGCCCTGCTGTGGCTGGCTGGCTGGCACCTCTACTGTTGCTTAATATGCCTTAGCATCTCCTACAAGTACAGCTGATTGGAATGAGATGTGAAATAATTCCTGAAGACTACACCTCCAAAATGCAGAGCTTCACTCCCCTTCACCCTCCTGACATGTTGGGACACTGGTTCAGTATTACATTTAGGGGAAGACTGCTGTCTACTTAAATCAACACCACCACTTCCTACATCTCCCTGGGACTTTAATGTCTCCCAACCAATATATAGATTTCCATTGTTGCCCAATCTTCGGACACTTCATTAACTGAATGCCTCCCACTGACACACACAATATTGCTTTCCCACCAGGGTTCCTACAATATAGCTTAATTTATAAAATACAAATAAAATGTTCAGTGTAAAAAAATCCTTGCATGAAATAAAGCATATGTATAAGTTTCTAAAGGATTGAGGTCTAAAGGTATGATGGTGAGATGTGTCCCGTATACAACTCCCACTGATGTCAGTGGGAGTTATGTATGAAGAACACATTTCCCAATAATACTGTCATGATATGCAAGCTTGCATTAATTAGTCAAGACTCTGCTATTCTCATTAATTCTTTTGCTTTTGTGGAATATGAGCAATAGCAGAAGCACCAAATCTGACAACAGTCAGGACAACAGTATTTCATTGCTTTATACTTTAAGATTATATTCATAACTATAAAGGCTAGAAACATTTTTAAATGAAAGATCAGATTCTGCAGAAACTGAATGTGAAATCACCACATTCACACAGAAAGTGCTCCACTCACCAGTGGCTGAGTTTTTCAGCCTCTGTTTACTTGAATACAGTAGAACTATCTTAAGGAATCACTCAAGGGGGACAAACAAAAGCAGCTGCTTACAGAGGTGGTCTTCTAATAGAGATGGTGAAAAATTATGTTCCCACCCACTTGTAGAGATCCCTTATACAGGTTAAAATGTTCGGGGATTTTTATTTTTAAAAATTGCTATTGCTAGCATTATTTATATGCACAACGGTTATATACACTGGACCCTCGCTAGAACATGGGATTTGGGATCCATGTGCGGTACCGTGTTAATGCAAGGACCGCGTTACAGCGGGAACCACATTAAAATGAATTCCAATTAAAGTAATTAAATTTGGGATCTGTGGCCACAACCGCCTTATATGCGAATTCGCACTATATAGACGCACATTCTAGAGAGGGTCTGGTGTACTACTGAAGGCATATTACAGCCTTTAGAACCATACACAATCCTACAGTCTACATGTAGTTGCTCTTTCCAGTCGAGAAGTTCTTCCTCTGAAGAAAAATTCTCATGGCAATTCCAAAATAGCCTCCACTTCCATACACAAGTTGCTTATCTCAGTGGGGAAGTAGGTTTTTAATACCAAAAAAAAGTATACACCTTCAAAAAAGTAGATAGAGAAATAACAGATTGAAAATACACTTATTCTTCCTCATATACAAGGACAAGAGGTCACTAACTGAAATTAGGATGCAAGATATTTTTAAAAGATGAAACAAATACAGCTAATTGTTAATTTTCATGAAGCACATCCTTTAGTAGTATTTAGTAAAGGATTAGACAATTATATGAATAATATGGAAACAAAAAGTAAACAATTTTGATTTACCAACAGACCTTCTGGCCAAACTGTTGGAACTTCCAATGAAAACAAACACCAATATTTACAGTGAAATATCCAACCTGTTCTTCTGAAGACCCATGGAGGAATAAATAACCTCCAGTGATAATATGTGGGTTGAACAAGATTTGGGAAATTCCAGTGAAAGAAAAATTCACCTACAAAAAAAGATTACAAAACTATTTTGAAATGTGGTTACTAGAAAAATATTCACCAGCTGGCAAGCCTTTAACGGTTATGTTCGTTGTTTAGTAAACACTGATGGTAATGGTTTTGTTTAATGAGATTAATTCTTTACGTATTATTAAATAAATAAATATATATATATAATAGTATCTGTAACTTGTATTGGGACAAGTATGTAGGTTTGCACAGTGTTAGTTGGACAGTATCTCATACTAATGGCCACCATTGAATTATTGAATGACAATTCCTATATTCCTATGCGAAAAATGGATACTTTGTTATTGTTCTGTACTATACTCAGAGATACAAGGTAGGTGAGGCAATATCTTTTATTGGACCAACTTCTGTTGGTGGGAGACAAGCTTTCCAGCTTCACAGAGCTCTTCTTCAGGTCTGGAAAAGGTAACTAGAGTATCACAGCTAAATACAAGGTGGGACAGATTGTTAAGAATAAAGGGTTAACACATGTTGCAAGAAACTTCTTAAAATGAAATAGGCAACTAACCTTTTTCAAACCTGAAAGAGAGGTCTGTGCAGCTCTAAAGTTTGTCTCTTCCACCAACAGAAGTTGGTCCAATAAAAGATGTAAACTTACCAACTTTGTTTCTCAAATCCTAGGATCACCATGCTACAATATCAATGCAAACTATATTGTTTGTGTTATTTATTTGTTACGGTGTCAAGTATTAAAAACAATTAGCAGTTTTAACTGGAATTGTTAAAAATCATGAAATTGGCCACATGACCTTTACTCATCCACAAAAATATGATGCATAAGGAAAAGTAAAATTACTTTTCAGCTGTTCAATAGGAGATACATAAATGAGCACAAACGCAATAGCATTTTATGCTTAGGGAAGAAAAAAGTCACTACAGGCAAAGAGTTGAGCTATGATCTCAAAAGCAAAATGTCTTAACAAAGGTATGCCTCAGTAATGGTTTTGAGTTACTAAATAGACTGGTAACTGCAATAAAACAGGATTATCAAATAAGGCCCTGATTCAGCAAAGCACTTAAACACTTCCTTAACGTAAAGTGAACCACAACGCTTAAGTGCTCCGCTAAACCAGGATTTACTTAAGATTGTGCTTAAATGCTTTGCTGAATTGATGTTTACATCAGGAAACAACAAAAATAAAATATAAAATGAAAAAAGCAATATCCACACAGAAGAAAAAATTGCATACAGATATTAGAAATTGCTACAGTTCTTCTGGAATACTGTACTAATGTCAATGCCAACCTGAGAAAAGAAGAATAGAGGGAAGTGGCATGGAGAACTGGCTCTGTAAATATAATTACAATGCAACGTGGTTAATATCACATCAAGACCTGAAAAATTTTATTTCACAGCTCCATAATATGACAAAAAATGTATCCTTCTCAAATGGAAATGCATGTGCCCCCCTACACCTCCACACACAGAATGTCAAACTATTGTCAGGGTTGCAGCTCTTTTAAAGATGAGGGTGAGCTGTGTTTCATTGATAACTTTAGTGGACAGCACCAGATACAAAAACATTCAATGTGTTGTCAGTGGGAAGAGAGCTAAGAAGAACACTAAAGAAAAATGAGCATCAACTACACACGAAACCACAGCATGTAAGTCTCCAAAATCAGTATATTAGTGAGATGAGCGCTAACAGAAATGAGGACTGCTCTATTCTAGGAAATTACATCAGTATAACTACGTCGCTCTTGGGTGTGAAAAATCCACACTGCTGAGCAATGCACTTAAACCGACCTATCCCCCGGTGTATACAGCAATAGGTCGATGGAAGAATTCTCCCATCAACTTTGCTACTGCCTCTCAGGGAGGTGGAGTACCTACGCTGATGAGAGAAGCCCTTCTGTCTTCACTGAAGCACTACAGAGGCACAGTTGCAGTATTTTAAGTGTAGACAAGCCCTGAGTGTTTGTAAGTGACTATAACAGTACTGAAAGTTTAAGTGCATGATACTCTAAAAGGTGCTATACAGTATAAAGCATCTCCTGGAAAACTGCTGGGGGAATACAAATGGACAAGCCTATAAGGGGCCAATTCACTCTTCAAACAACTCTTGCCTGTACATGTTTTCCTTTTAATATTACTCACAACAGTCATTGCTTCCTCCCACTTAAGATCCGTAAAATGATGTTCCTTTGTGTGATAAACATTTCTGAACAGCTAGTCATCAAAATCCGTTAGAAACACTAACTAATGATACATATATAAAATTTATTACATTTAATGTATTAAAAATACAGTACTTAATTTTTTTTTAAATGACTGTCAAGTAACAATCCATTTAGGGCTCAAAGAAAATCTTTATCTTTGACTTATATTGTGCATATGAGGAGTGGATCTGGTGAGAAAAAAGCAGTGATGTTTGAAAAAACTTGGGATTGGTAGAACTGAAGAATGTATTCTATTCTTGTGGACTTTTTCTGAACTATTCAGAGAAACAGAAATTCACTGAAATAAAAAGATTCTCCAATGGTGACACATGAATTCAACATTTCAGTATTCTTCATTGTCAGACTCTGGACTCACTTTGCATCAACTAGCATGAAAGGAAAGATCCTATACTAAAATATATAATTTTGTGCTAAACCTCTTTAACATCCTGAAGTCCTTCAACTGAACTCCCACTGAAGTAAAAAAGCAGCCATATAAAGAGTGCCATTTTACATTTAATTGACATCATTAATCTATGAAACGGTGACAAAAATCTCAATTAAATTTCCACCACCACAATGTAAAATAAACTTCAAAAGCAGCAAGAACACACATTTTTGTTACTTATTGGTTACAATCAGGAAAATAGTTAACCCAGAGACCATAAAAGTAATCAGAAGGTGGGGGGGGGGGGGGAGAGGGGGTGGATGACTACTTTCAAAGAAGCGAAGTCCACATTTAAAAAGAAAATGGAGGGAAGGAGAAAATTTCCCATTGTAAAAAAATTTAAAAGGGAGGCTTTTTATTTTGCATTATTTATTTTTAGTGTCAAACTAATCTAGGGGTAGTAGAATGAAATTAAAAATAAAATTTAGGCAGAATATCAGGAATTATTTCTGACAGTAGGATACAATAAAACAGCCTCCCAAAGGAAGTCTCATTGCTTGTAATTTTTAAAACTAGACTGGACAAAATGCTGCAAGACATTGTAGGAAACAATCATGCATTTGCAGGGAGACCGATTATTTCCTAGATCACTTCCCGTTTGTAACTTCTGCAATTCTTTGATTCTAGGAAAGCAGATGCTTTAGATGAAAAACCCCATGGAACATTTTCTCTATGTCATAACAGATGGCATCAGTAGAGTACCAAACAGCTAAAATTTCAGCAGACCTGTAATATCCACCTCAATAAAGGAGTGACGAGAGGAAGGTTTCAGAGCATCCTTTGAAAGCAGGAATAATTACGCTTCCCAAACCAAAAAAGGATACATCACACAGAGGTGCTAATAAACTATCTACAAATATGAGTCTTAGCTGATATGTCATCCTCTTACTTTCACCTCAAGTAATAGGATTACAAAATGCAACTAAACTATGAGAGTGGAGAATAAAGGATGGGATGATTTTTCAATCCTATAATTTAGCAATAAGATGTTCATGGGGCAATATCAAAGATGGCAGAAGGAGAACCTCAGAACTATGGAATGCTCACATGACAGATCAACAGAAACAGATCTCTCACAAGACAAAATAATAACTCATTAAAATGTTCACAGGACAAAGCTCGAATACTATTTTGCATTTATATAGCTTCTTTTACCAGTGACCTCTAAACATTTTACAAGCCTTCAACTTTAACATGCATGTGAGATGGGCAAGTTGTACATCCCTGTCACCAACTGGTGCACAGAGAAGTTAAGTGACTTTCCCAAGGTCTTACTAGGTGTCATTGGCAGGGTCTGAACTGCCAGTTCAATGTTCTAACCTTGAGACCACAGTTAGTAAATAATAAAATACAAAGGGGCTGTTAGAGACAAGAGGGTTTTTTTAAATTTACTTTATTACTAGGGATTTTGCAGTACAATTTTTAAAAATTGCTTTCCAAATTCTGGAAGATCTGAGTTCATACTTTAACATTTCTCCGAAGTCAGAAATGAACAGTGGAAATATTTTTATTTCAATAACTGAATAACAGGTGAAGTTTTGAATGCCTTTTCTACTTCATTCTATATATTTCTATGACTACTGACGAACTATTATTCTAACTTTATAATGCATTTCTATTTTAAAATAAATTAACTACATTAAGACATAATGCCTTTAGAATAGTTAATATTAACTATACCTGAAAGAGGCTCAAAGAAGAGAGTCTAGCTTCTGGATTTGAGCAATGAAACAGTAAAGAAGCACACATGCATCAGGTATGACAAAAAACTAGTGATAATTATCAAGATGATTAAAGTGCAACAAAGATAAATCTAAGGAAGAGAGATTAAAAAGAGCAACATCTATAAATATTAGGTATATGCATGAAAAAAGCAGCTTGCAATTCTAGCAAAACATACAACACAGAGAATCTCTAAATAAATCTGAAGCTTTAAAAAGAAGCTTTACATATGTGTGTACTGAATACAAGGTGAAAAGAATAAACAAGCTGAAAGATAATACTGTGATAGTACATATACTACACAAACAGAAAAACTAACAGGAGATTACATGCTAAGCATGCTAAAAAGCGCTTTCTATCATGTTAGAAAAGTGAGAGCCTTCATTAGACATTAGCCAGAGCACAGCAGGCTGGTGCTTAGGCAGGAGAAGTACCATTTGCTTACCTCCTGTAACAGATCTGCCTGCTCAATGGCTTTAAGAACGTTTTTCTTGGAGGTCTCCTGAACTTCCCCTCCCAACAGGAACTCATCCAGAATAAAATAAGCCTTTTCAAAATTGAAGATGATATCAAGTTCACACACCTGAAAAGCACAAAAAGTGTTGTGATGGGGGGGGTAGCACTGCCTTATTAAAGTTGCCTGACACTTCCTATTATTAGATTCTTCTTTCACTTGCTCACAACTTTGCCAAACTAACTGTTTGGGCTGAAAATTTCGATTTCAGGCATTTTCCTAAGGCTGAATTTTTTGTGGAGAATTTCAGCCAAAATGGTTATGCCACTTCTGAGAGTGAGGCTAGTGAGAAATACATCTTGCCCATGTTAAAAAATTCTGGTGACCATTTCTCTGACAAGCTCTGGTCCCCCCAAGCTTTGGAGCAGGGACTTGAAATTTGGCAGGAGGGAGGCCTGCGTGTCAGGGATGAGCCTTTCACTGTCCCCATGAGACTACACCCAAACTGCGATTTGGCCCAAGCACCTGAAAAACCACAGTTCGCATCTGCTAGTAGAGAATTGCTTGAATTTCATAGCTAACTATGGTTCTTTCTGCACTGAGTATGCTCTAGCCTGCGGCTGCAGAGTGCTGCACAGAACTCTTCCTGAAATTGCAGCTGAAGGAAAGCAGATTGGGGATGGAGCCTGGGGGGAGAGGAACAGGACACACAACCACCTCCTCACTTGACAAGGGTGTTGTGAAGATAGGTTAGTTACCAGGTTGGTTTGGCAGAACAAGTGATGTAAGATTTACCATATATATCAGATATCCACGTCCAGCAGCAAACATATCACTTTTAAAAATACTTTTTGTCCACTAAGCAAGATGATGATGCACTTACTATATTAAAAACACAATGGAATTTTGTAAAAAACTGACACCAAAATCAGAGTCACTAACTTACACTGCCAAAATACTTGTCAAGTAGTTCCACATAACGATGAATTATTTCCAGGGTTATCAGTTCGTTGTCCTGATCTTCAATAGCACAGCAGAAATAAAGGCTTGCATATCTACAACAACAAAATTATCTTTATGTTATTATAAAAACACCAGCCCCCATGTCACTTAAATTTGTGCTCCTGAAAGGTGAGATTCTTCTCAGTCCTGGAAACTAAGATCTGTGTATCCTCAGAAGTAACAGATTAGAAGCAGCAGCACTGCAAGCTTTCCCACATAATATGACCACTGTTCCTTAAAAAGAACTGGGAGGGACCACCTCCCTGGATCAAATAATGTTTCAATTTCTATGGCCTTTTTAACCATTGACTTCTCTCACGTCAAACTGAACTTGTTAGAAAATTTAAAATGCTTTTTCAATTTTTTTTTTTTTTTTTACACCTTTTTTGTCAAACCCGATTTAACAGAAATAAAAACAGTAACTCCACAGGATTTTTTAATGCACTACAAAACCAATTATGTCTTTTATACACAGTTATTGGGTAAATCACTTTCTACTGGCTTAGTTTTTAAAATAGATAAGATTTGAAAATCTAAATTAGAACTAAAACATTAAATAAAACATTATGAAAACATCAGTCTGGAAAGAAAAATATCTGTATTTTTTAGCACAACAGTTTGAAGCTTACTCTAAATTACTAGCACTCAAAGCAAATCTGTCTGAATACTTCTATTCTGTTACTCAAGGCACATGACTTTCTCCACATTCATTTTAACGTCAGCTGATTATTGCTATGTTCAGCTAAATTGTTTCCCTTCCAATGCTTAAGGATAATTTGAACCTCATGACAATAGCAGACCTTTATTTCAAGTTAAATTAGTAATAAGCTCTTAAAAGGACTGGCCTTAAACATGATTAAACAAGCAATTTGACCGGTTTCAGACAAAACAGCTTTTGTGTCACTTTAAAAAAAAAAATGAACTCCCACTCCATAACACTTGGTCACAATACAGTGTTCACAACTAAATACAGATTTGAAAACTACACCCAACCCTTTCAGACAGGGCTTTGGAGCTGTGCTCTGGCTCCGCTCCAGCTAAAAACCTGCAGCTCCACTGCTCCGGAGCTGCTCCATGCTCCAGCTCCAGGCTCCGCTCCAAAGCCCTGCTTTCAGAGTCCTTTTTAATACATCAAATTACTTTTCAACAATACAAAAGAGGATATCACCTGGAACTTTCTTCTTAGAAGACTGTTTGTCCTTCATAACCATATTTAAAGACAAATTTAAGGATGGAAACCCTGTCTATGTAGTATTTTCAACTAAGTTAAAGCAAGTGTTAACTAGAATGCATTTTCAAGTTCCACAGCATACAGTTTGAAGGGGGAAATTTAAATATCTGTAAGTACAAAAGCTTCTAAGTTGCAACCCCCAACACAAATTGGAGGCAAAGGTACCTATAATGATATGCTGGCAGGGAAGAGAGCATTGTCCATCAAAACATTCAGCAATAATCAAATAATCGAAACAGGAGCTAGTAGCCTGATCTCTTGAAGAAACTCACTCCCATAACCAGGCTATGAACACCAAGCACCTACACCAGATACAACCAGAATTGCAAGGGCCACATCTATAATCTTCTGAAGAAGTAAATAAAGGCACATGCCCTCATCAGGCCCCAATGCTTGAAGGCAGCCATACTGGTTCTCCTAGCTTGGACCTCAAAATATTCAAAACAAGCCCTGAGACGGGCAAGCTAAATCTCTTGTCAAGTCTAGAGTGGGCCCTCTGGAGATGAGAATGTGCAAGAGTTTATTTCTGTGTTTTTTCTCATGGACACACATGAAAATATATATTTTCCCTCTTAGAACACTTCATTAAGAGGATGTCTTGCCAATACTAACCATGATGAAGGGCTACCGGCTTGGTCAAAGCATTTCAACTTTTTTGATTTGCGTACATTGAATATTTCAGGTGATGTATATATGGCACAAGCTGTAACAGGGGCGGGCAAACTTTTGGGCCTGAGGGCCACATCAGGTTTCCAAAATTGTATGGAGAGCCGGTTAGGGGAGGCTGTGCCTCCCCAAACAGACAGGCGTAACCCGGCCCCCACCTCTTATCCAACCCCCCACACTTCTCACGCCCCGACGGCTTCCCTGGGACTCCTGCCCCATCCAACCCTCCTGTTCCCTGTCCCCTGACAGCCCCCCCGGGACTCCTGCCCCATCCACCACCCCTTGCTCCCTGTCCCCTAACCACTCCCGGACCTCCCACCCCTGACTGTCCCCTGCCACCCTATCCAACCCCCCCTGCTCCCTGCCCCCTTACCATGCTGCCTGGAGCACCGGTGGCTGGCAGCGCTGCCACCACCGCGCCACCCAGAGCACCAGGTCAGGCTGCAGCTCTGCAACTGTGCTGCCTGGCTGCCAGGAGCAGTGCGCCAGCGGCGCGCTGAAGCTGTGGGGGAGGGAGAACAGCAGAGGAGGGGCCGGGGACTAGCCTCCCGGGCCAGGAGCTCAGGGGGCGGGGAAGAAGGTCCCGTGGGCTAAATGTGGCCCGCGGGCCGTAGTTTGCCCACCTCTGAGCTATAAGCATACCAAATTTGTATTTGAGTTTGTACTGATCTCACAACAAAGGGATGTTGATGAGGCCCTTGGACTTCTTTTTTTAGAGCATCAATGATCACTTCAAGTGTGAAATTTCCTAGAAAATTCTCTGTAAGAGTGGATAAAAACTGACTTTAAAAAGTCAATTTTTTCATTTAAAACTAATCTTATTTGAAATTATGACAACCCATGTTAAGGTTAAACTTACTTTAACCTATTAAAATCACTTATATCAAATAAAAAAATTAAAACAGTGTATGTTTACTGCCAAAGTTTTAAAGAAAGTCAAACCACTGAATTGGTATATGTCGTTGGGTACACACCTGGAACCAGGTTTTGTTGAAATAGTAAATCAGCTTTTGACAGCAGTAGCCTCTTCTGCAGATGCAGAGAGAATAATTTCTTCATTTCAGGTTATTTAACTAGTTTAAGTTCAATGACTAGTTAATTCAAAGTTAAAAAGCATTCGAAAGTTGAAAAGTAGTAAAGCTTGTTTTTTTTTCCAATCTATGAATAAAAACTAAATGCAAGAGGATGAGATCTGCTAGTTCTAAAATCCTGAAGGACACCAGAAACAACTAGTTCAATTCACTAACTGCAAGTAACACTTTGTTTAATAAATCAGTTAGTTTTAAGCGGGTTTTGATTTTTTTTTTTTTTGTGTATCCAACATATTTAAGGTAGCTTTAGTTTACTAATTAAAAACTTTAAAATTTTGTTTGCATTTTAATTGCATTTGAGTTCCTATCCAAAGAGCTCAAAACAAACCACAAGTAAAAAAATTAATCTTGCAAGTAAGAAATGCATTATTCACCATTTACTAACATAATACAAAATGAAAAAATTAAGCATCTGAATAAATGTAAAGTAAGCTATATAACTGCTTAAATAAATGTGTATAGATATAGCGTTTCCTCCTAAGTTTGCAAAAAGCAGCACCAAATTTAGTGTAAAGGTTGTATTTAGTTGCAAATTAACACGTTTTAAGTATTATCAATCAGTAAAACCACCTCTCTTTAGGAGTACAAAGGCAAAACAATTAAAATTGATTGCTTAAAATTTGCTTTGATTTAAATAAACCTACTACCTTGCTCTGTAATATCTGAAATTCTAACAATTAGGTAGTTCTAGAAGAAATAAGGATTAAGCATGCATTTCAGCAATTTAGATTATGAAATAAGAAAAACATGAACTAGCAACATGAAACTAAAAAATGTTAAATGTTTTGTGTTTTTTAACAAGTCATGGTTTTTACCCAATGTGAGTCAAACTGTCCCCAAACTATGGGATAGAAGAAAGCAGACCTTGGTAGAGGATTGGCTCAGGATTCTCTGTAGAGTCCTCAACCTTGCAACCAAAATGGAGCACCTCTTGCTAAGGAGGATTGTGACCCCTGCCAAGGTTTGTCATTGTCTGGTTCTCTTTTGGCTACCTGCCCAGGACAAAGACTACCGGAATGCCCTGAATATGAAGGATTGTTTCCTCTGAAGGCTGCACTTGGACTCTTGGGCCACTAGAGCCTGCTCCTATTGCTTCTGGGTTTCATCATTATCTTTGGAAGAATGCACTTTCTCCAAGCCCAAAGGCACTTATACCTATCAGACTAAGTGGTTTTTATTTATCATTACTTAAATCCAGTCCTCTCGGTGGTGTTCCCTCAGCTGTGTGACGACCATAACTACCCAAACTTGAAGAAAAACAAGGAAATAAAACAAAGGAAAAATTAAATTACTTTCCCTGACATCAACTAACTTGCAATTTTTTTTAATAAGTTCCTCAACTTGACCACAGCAGTTGGTGGAGAGAGTGAAACAAGTGATTACAGTGGATGTTGCATGCCTTTGGTCAGTAGGTTATAGGACTCAAAGGACGCATGCGTACCCCCTCATCAAGTACTGCCTACAAAGGTTTCATGGCCAAGTAGCGAGGCATGAGAGGTATAGACCCATGTATATATATGCTTCAGGTTATATCCTCTTTCATACTGAGGCCCTGATCCTGCAAACATAAGCATACCTTAACTCACATGATTAGACTGACATTAATCAATGGCAGTACTGATATGAATAAAGTTATTTACACTCTTAAGCATAGGCATTATCATGGCCTAAGTGTCTAATTCTTTCTTGAATCCAGTTATACTATTTGACACAATGCCTCAACATTATTAAAGTTACCTACATAACAATTTCAGTTCCAGTTTTGGGGTGGAGGAAACTATCTTCTCACCAATGGAAAGAAGGCGAGAACAGTAGAGCAAGATATTTTATTTACAATCCAAGAGAGAATTACAGGAAATGCTAAAAAATATAAACCTCTGAAAGTGCCCCGATTCCCTACTTAAATATTAAAAATGAAAGGATGGAACTCCTTTTATAAAATTAGCTTTTAGTAGGATTCATTTATTTCCTTCATCTCACTGGAATGTCAATTACAGTAATTTGTGGAGAAAAGCAATTTCACAGCTGTTTTGTATTACATGTAAAAGGTCAGCAGAATGAAAAGATTCCAGCTGCACAACTTTAGCATTTTGCAAGTAAACAGGTACAAAGGGAGATTTCTGACTAAGAAAATTAGACAGTACTTTCACCCATAGAAAACTGATCTTGATTTCTCAAAGTAAAAAAATACTGTTTTGTACTGACAGCAAAAATCTTTTCTTATTCATATATCTGGTGCCTGAGACCAAATTATATTTGTAACCAATTTATAGTTACCCTCTGCTTGAGGTAAACATGTTTATAGAATTTAGTCATTCTAAATAGCCCTAGAATCATACATTGTTTTTCATATTTGTATTCATCCTTTTACTTAGACAGCTGAACACAGAACCGGAAAGAATCACTTTTTCTTAAGTTTAAGAAAATCTAATCTCTGTTCTTCAGCACATTTCTAAACGCATGAGTGGCTCTTTACATATAAATGCTTCCTACTAGGTTATCAAACTAGATTTAAGAAAAAAAAGCTCAAAACCAGCCTGTTTTCATCATCAGTAAGGGAGAAAACATTTCACATTCATCATTTTCTTTGCTATTCATTACATTTTTTTTTGATGTCTAGTAATTACAAGCTTAGTGAGGCAGAACCACCTTTTGTAGACAATCTTCAGGTCTCTCCACTCCAGGAAGCTGCACATTTTCGGTTTACGAGCCAGCACTGTCTGAACAAGTTCCCTTGTGATTTTCTTCTTCTCTTTGTCAGACAACGGGACATACCACTTCTGAAGTCTCAGCTTCCCCTGACGACTAAAAAGCAACATAAACTGCATCTGTTGAATTAACAAATAAAACTGTAATGACTCTGTCCTTCAACTGTATCAAATGCAAACATTTTAAAATTAGTTTTGTTTTATTAGTTGAAATATGTTTTAAAGTAGGAAAAGAAATTACAAGTGTCAATGACAGCCATTCAAAAGCTAGTATACTCTACAAGATACTTTTAAAGGTGTAACCACTTTAAAGGTGTAAGGCATGTTCTACACTAGAAAAAAATGAAGCACTGCTGATAACAGATGTCCACAACGAGTTAAACAGAGGACTGCACAAGATTAATGTGTAGACAAAGAAACAGTGTTCGGGAACTTCAGAAACAGAGGTTACCACCACCAGATGCTGAACGCATTAGTCCAAGCTTGCAGATAAACCATGTTCAGCGCTAGTACACTCGCACCTTTTGCTGATATTCCTTGTCCTCAACATAGCTGTTCCACTGTCGACAAATTAAGAAACTGCACCCTCATCTCCTTAATGTCAAAACCCATGATTTCTGATACCAAATTCACTGCCAACTGGATTATAGATATTGCTTTAAGAATACTTTTTTCACCAATGTTAATTTATTCCAGAGTACGTCAAAGCACTTTAAAGACGCTGATCAAGTTTCCTAACTCCCTGGGAGGTGGCAAGCCTTTTCCCCGTTTCACAGATGGGGAAAAGGGAACAAAGACGAAGAGGTTGGCCAAGGGGCTGCTGTCCCTCCCCCAGGGATAGTACGACTGTGTCTGAGGAAGCACTTGTTTTAAGCACGGTTTCCTGCACACTTGGGGGGGGAGGGGGGCCTCAAATGCCCACTGAGCGGGAAGAGCAAGCGGGAGCACCAGCGACGCCCAATTTGCCTTTCAGGCGGGTCTGCCGCGCGAAGGGTCCCCCCCGCCCCGCCGCGGGTCGGCCTCTCCCCACGCAGGGCTCCGGCAGCCGGCCGCCTCGCTAGCGCGCCCCACGAGCGGCGGCAGGGAAACCACCCCGAGGCCGGGCAGCGCCAGCCGCGGAGCCGCCCGGGGGCAGGGCTGGCATCCCAGCCCGGAGCCGGGCACAGAGGGGCCCGCGGCAGGCGAGTCCGGCCCCCGGGGGCAGAGCAGCAGTTTAACCGTCGCGCACACCCGGGGGGGGGGGTGAGGAAGGGGACGGTGCGCACGGCGCAGTCCCGGGTGTCCCCCGCCCCGGGGTCCCGTTAAGTCACGGCGGCCACACGCGCTAAGCAGGCGGGCGGGGTCGGAGCGGGGCAGGGCTGGGCTGGGCTGGGCTCCGCGCCCCCCCCCCCAGTTTGCGCAACGGAGGGAGCGGCGCGGAGCCCCGGTATCGGCCGGGGCGAGAGGGTCTGTGCCCCGGAGACTCTCCCCGCGCACCCCCCTCCTCCGGCCGGACCGGGAGCCGCTTACCGTGCCCGCAGGAGGAGGCGGCGGCAGCAGCTGGGGGGGAGCCGCCGGGAGGCTCCGGCTCGAGCTCTTGGCACGCGCGCAGCTGGGCGAGAAACAAGCGCCCCAGGGCCCGAGCCGGGAGGGAGGAGCCGGGCGCGGCGAGCGGCTCCAAGAGGGAGGGGCAGGAGCGAGAGGAGGCGCCGCTTTTCTTCCAACAAAACTTTATTAGCTCGGCGAACACAGGAGCCGCAGGGGCTGCGCGCACCCGGCGGGGGGCGGCACGGTTGGAGCTGTCAATCAGCGAGCCGGGCATATAGGCAGCTCGGGAGGTAGCCTCGCAGTAGCCAATCAGCGAGCCAGGCACCCTGGCCAAGGGGGGGGGGAATGAAAGGAGCCAATCAGCACGACAGAACCACAATAGGGGAGAAGTAGGGATTACGGCAGCCAACGAGAAAATCAAACACACACCGCGTTTTTTTTTACAGTAGCCAATCACCGAGGGAGACACAGATCGGAAAATGGCCTCAGTCAATCAGCAGCCTGGAGATAAACCCCTCTAATCCACCCACAAAGCCGGAAGTGACTGAGAGCGGGAGGTGCTCATTACGCATGCGCCCGCGGTAGCGTTCCCTAGTCTAATCTATACACATACGTCCCATGGGTGTTCCCTAAAGCTCGGGCACGCACAGCGGGGGGAGGGTCGGCCAGGCCTCCGAGGGGGACCAGGGTCAACGGCCGTTGGGCAGGAAGTGAGGCACGTGCTTCCTCTGCCCCAGGCCAGGGGCTTTTCCGCGGCCGTATCCGGGTGGCGAAGGGCAGTCGGTGGTTCCCACTGGTTTCCCCCCCGGGGGGCGGGCGCAGTTACTGAAGAGGGGATATGGTTATTCGCACCCTCGCAGTACAAGGTTTAGTTGTAGAGAACAAAGACTTCCTTGCTGAGCAGGCTTGAGTGTGACGCCTTGCACTTTTCATTAACGTGCACGCACTAGTGTCAGTGCCACATTAAAGTTTGCGAGATCATCTACTCGTACAGTCAGAAATTCCCAAGAGTTACAGTTGTCCCTGCAACTCTATACCATCCATGCTATGCATCTTGTATATTTTATAGTGCAAGTGCCTCCATTTCAGTCTCCTTCCTGAGTCACAGCACGCCCTTCTCCTTTGTATCCCTCCCTAAAATGCACTTTCCCCATGTGTTTTATTCCTAGTTTTTTCCCTCCAGAAATATTAACTAAATTCCTTGAAATGAATTTTCTTGAATATAATGTATTCCACTGAAATCCATTGGGTACTGTTGTTTTTTTAACAAATGCATAGCTACACTGAGTCTACAAAACTGGAAATACATTGTGTCCATGTACAAAACTGCTGAATTTAGACATGCATAATTTTAAACTTACTCAACAAATTTTCTTAAAAGTCACCTTCTTTCTGAGTGTCAATGAGCTTCACAAAGTAATCCCAACGTCCTCTGGTCAGAGGTTTGAATTACGTCAGAGTGCAAAATTTCTTGATTAGTGTATATGGAAGAAGTGTTTTTTCCACATTCACATAGCTCAAACAGCAAATTATTTTTCTCACCCGCCTTTTTATGCATCTTTGGACTGAGAGCCTACATGGAAAATTTCAGTATAGAAAGAATGTGAGTAAGCAAAAATTCGGAATGATAAAACAGAGGATGGAATTAGTCTTAAACTATAGTCTATAGTCAATGTTACATGCACCTGCTGCCCTTCTAAAGCAACTTCTATCCAAGGTACTCAAAGTGCTTTAAGAAACAACTTAAATTTTAACACTCCAATGGTGTTAATAATTATTTTCCCCCAATATTAGTGATGGAGAAAGTCAGCCACACAAAGCTGTGAATAATTTGGCCAACAGTAAATCATTAGCAGAACTAGGGATTAGAATCCAATTTTGTGCTTTGACCACTACACATCGCTCACTCCCTTATCAATAGCTTCAATCACTTTGGAAAGTGTCCATTTTTATATAGCTTTTTACTATTAATATACTTTATTTTAATAAATTATATGCTTTTGGAGAGAAAACAGTTGTAGCAGCAGAACTGTTACTGAAAACAGTATTTTAAAATGTTTCCTGCCATTTCATAAGATGTTTTAATCAAAAGTACTTGAGGAAAATTGCAAATATATTACTTTTTCCTTGTATAGCCCAGGTGGCAATTGTAAGACTAGAACCTAATGTAAGGAGGGGGAGGAATGTGTGGAACTAAACTGAATGGAAAAGTTGATTACAAGCTTGAAGACTAAACAGAAGAAGAGAGAGGTCAACATTCACAAAGGGACCTAAACGTTGCAATGGCCAGCATCACAGTGTCTAACTTTTAGGTGCCTAGAAAATCATTGAAGCAACAGTGGGATCCACAAAGCCTGACTGAGGCACCTAGACTCCCTATACAATGAATGGGGAGAGATAGGCACCCAAATGCAATCTACAGAAGCAAGTGTAACAGATGGTCAGTGGTGGGCAGGGTCGAACCAGGGACTTCTGGAGCTTAGTGCATGAGCCTCTACTGCATGAGCTAAAAGCCAACTGACAGTTAGCTAAGGCTGTAGAGCAGACTCATTTTCTCTCTCTCTCTAAGTGGTCTCGGTGCCACTAGATGGGACAGAACACCACATCCAGAAGGTGTGTGGGTTACACGACCAAGCTAGACAAGGAGCTGCCTATGCTTACCAGTGGGAGATACTGAAGAGAGCAGTGTGTCCTAAACCTTCTAAGGAGTTTGGTGCCAAAATCCAGGCTGCAGGGAGGCCCCTATCTCTGCAAAAAGAAAAGGAGTACTTGTGGCACCTTAGAGACTAACCAATTTATTTGAGCATAAGCTTTTCTGAGCTACAGCTCACTTCATCGGATGCATAAAGTGGAAAGTACAGTGAGGAGATTTTATATACACACAGACCATGAAGAAATACACATTGTAAGGAGAGTGATCACTTAAGATGAGCTATTACCAGCAGGAGAGTGGGGTGGGGGGAGAAAAAACCTTTTGAAATGATAATCAAGGTGGGCCATTTCCAGCACATTTCCAGGAATTGACAAGAACGTCTGAGGAACAGTGGGGGGGGGGGGAGGAATAAACAAGGGGAAATAGTTTTACTTAGTATAATGACTCAACCACTACCAGTCTCTATTCAAGCCTAAGTTAATTGTATCCAATTTGCAAATTAATTCCAATTCAGCAGTCTCTCGTTGGAGTCTGTTTTCGAAGTTTTTTTGTTGAAGGATAGTCACTTTGAGATCAGAAATCGAGTGACCAGAGAGATTGAAGTGTTCTCCGACTGGTTCACCTGCACATCTACCAATGTGATATATGCCATCATGTGCCAGCAATGCCCCTCTGCCATGTACATTGGGCAAACTGGAGAGTCTCTACGTAAAAGAATAAATGGACACAAATCAGATGTCAAGAATTATTACATTCATAAACCAGTCGGAGAACACTTCAAACTCCACCCCCCACTGTTCCTCAGACGTTCTTGTTTACTCCTGGAAATGTGCTGGAAATGGCCCACCTTGATTATCACTTCAAAAGGTTTTCTCTCCCCCCACCCCACTCTCCTGCTGGTAATAGCTCATCTTAAATGATCACTCTCCTTACAATGTGTATTTTTTCATGGTCTGTGTGTATATACAATCTCCTCACTGTACTTTCCACTTTATGCATCTGATGAAGTGAGCTGTAGCTCAGAAAAGCTTATGCTCAAATAAATTGGTTAGTCTCTAAGGTGCCACAAGTACTCCTTTTCTTTTTGCGAATACAGAGTAACATGGCTGCTACTCTGAAACCTATCTCTGTTTGCAATCTAGAGCTAGGAACCCCTCTCCTGGAGTCAGGCAGTTTAGGTACCTAAATTGTTTCTAGTGAGAATGAGTGAGGCACCTGCTCATTCCACACAAAATGGTCAAAAGAGGAAGTGGTGACCTTATAACTTTTAGCCTATTGATTAAAACACTCCCCTGAGAGGTGGGAGACCCAGGTTCAATTCCCCCTTCCGCTTGATGGAGGCACGTGCTCAAACCATTAAGTTATGGGCTATGCTGATGTGGGATTTATTGAATCTTACCTGCTGAAGCTGTTTCACAGTCAGCTTGCATAAATAATGAAGGCGTCATTGCAGCAGGGGGACTGGACTCTGTGTCACCCACCTCCCGAGTTGGTGCTTTAACCACCAGCTATGCAGGCATTCTCAACTCTGGCCCTATGACTCTGAATTGGTATTCAAAGTGGAACAGCTTCAACAGGAGAGATTGAGGGAGTCCTGTGATGCTGGTAGACCAGGTGCCAGCTCATGCCAAGGTCCCTAAGCCTCATTGAACACTGACAAATGCATAGCTGAAAACCATCCTGGCTCACCTGTGTGTTAGCATTGTTAAAATAGATGTTAAGTTGATAAGAATGTATTTAGTGTGATAAGAATGTATTTAGACTTGATGAAATGCTTGTAGGATGCTGCATGTACTGATCTTACTTATAACATCTGTAGTGTGTAGTAGGAAGTTATATTGAGTGTTTGCATTGTAAAGCTCTCTAATTGTGTAACTCACCAAACAGGAAAGAAGCATTAATGAATGTGAAGTGGTTTCACAAGAAGGCCTTTTGAAACCAAATGAGCCATTTTGAAATATCAAAGGACAAAGAATTTGTTGGTTGCCCTTCCCCTCCCCCACCCATATCCCCACCCCAGCACAACCCAACCCAGCCCAGCCCTCACCCTATACCCTATATCCATGAAGAGGAAAAAGGCACTAACACTTGTCCCATCAATTTGAACTCTGGGGAAAAGGAATAAAAATCACTAACCAGAAAGCACTTTATCACTGTGCTGCTTGGAATTTAGAACATAAGCAAGAGAGCCCCAAATTTACTCCCTGGGGGAATTCTGCACAATTGCGCAGGCATAGGATTCAGATCCTCCGCAGATTTTTTTTCTCTGCAGAAAATACCTTTTGCTTGAGAGGCAGTACAGTTATGCCTTTTGCCCACCAGGGTTGCTGTGGTGCCAGAACAGAGGGTAACCGACTCAGCCAGCCACAGAGAGGGAGGAGGAGAGGCTGTGTGCCTCATGGTGCCCTGCCCATGGGACCAGGTAAGGAGGCATGGGATATGGGGGGACAGACGGCAGTGCACATAGGGCTGCTGGGGCAGTCACATAAACTGGGGTTCAGAAGGGCTAGTGGAGGGGACAGACTGGGGCAGGGGCTGAATGGGAGTCGGGATGCAGGGCAACATGGGGATGGGTAAGGGGTGGCTGAGTAGGGGTGCAGGGACACATGGGGAAAGGGGGGAGGGGATGGGTGAGTGGGGACATAGGGACACATGGGGATGAGGGAGGAGGGGTGGCTGAGTGGGGCTGCAGGGACACATGGGGATGGGGGGATTGTGGGAGGGCACTGACACATGGGGAATGGGGCAGATGTGCCTGACTGTATGGGAGAGGCTAAGGGTCAGCCAGGGTCTGCATGCGGGAGGATCCTCAAATCCCTAAAAGTCCTTCCCCCCCCCAAAAAAGCCCATGTTCCATACTTCTCCCACCCACACCCAACAACCCTCCAGGTTCATTCCCAGGACCCTTCCCAGAAATTTCTTCCCTCTTTCTCAGCTCCTCTGATACCCCTGACTTCCCCAAGCCTTTGCACTGCTTCTGAGGGATGCAGGAAATAATTTCTGTATTGTAGTTTAAATGAATTATTACTCAAAGTTCTGTATTAATATACCTAGTAAGGAATCTATTTGTCAAAAAAAATTTCCTGAATCTTTTTTGTTGTCTGTATTGTTACAGACATACTTGCTGACAAATATTTTGAAATAAATTATCAAAATAATTGAAACTGGTGTGATTATATTGTGTTATTTTGACAAATAAAATATGCAGAATTTTAAAACATAGTGTGCAGAATTTTCAATTTTTTGGCACAGAATTCCTCCAGGAGTACAAGTTGCTTTTTGGGTTAGCCTTCAAGTACATATAGAACTTGCATATTTAGCAGCTACTATTACCTTTTGGAATCTAAGACTTAGGGCAGGTCTAACTAACATCGCTCAGGGATGTGAAAAAGACACCCCCTTGAGCGACGCAAGTTACAGTGACCTAAATGCGGTCAACACCGGCACTATGTCAGCAGACGATGCTCTCCTGCCGACATAGCTTCCACGTCTCATGGAGGTGGAGTAATTATGCTGATGAAGAGCGCGCTCCCATTGACATAGAGTGTCTTCACCAGACAGGCGACAGCGGCACAGCTGCACCTATGTAGCCCTTCTAGTGTAGACCTGGCCTAAGTCATTTGTGTGTGTATGTTTACCTGCTTTAACCTCGTAAATAACTCTAATTTCTTTTTCCTAGTTAATAAATCTTTAGCTAGTTTATTACAGGGTTGGCCAAAGTGTTGTCTTTGGAGAGAGATCTAGGGTATAATTGATCTGGGGTAAGTGACTGGTCGTAACCTGAATATTGTTGTGATTTTGGTTTAAGGGACTATCTATCATAAAGACACGTTTGCTTGGGTGGCAAGATATAGAGCAGAGTACCCAGGGGGACTATCTGTGACTCCATGGTAAGGCCGTTTCAGTGCTTTAGGAGTTCACACTTGTTCCTGGGTTGGTGAAATCTAATTATAGAACACACAGCCAGTTTGGGGTTCGTGCCCTGGTTTGTAACAGTCTGCCCTGAGGTTGGCAACCACATTGGTGAACCACAGACTGGACCCTGGGTCACCCACTGCCTCAGTGGGTGCTCTAACCACCGGTTATACAGTCATTCTCACTCCCTGGCCCAGTGAGTCATTATTCAAAGTGGAACAACTTTAACAGGAGAGAGCCCCATGTCAGAATATCCGATAGCTAGGGTCCTATCAAATTCACAGCCATGAAAAACATCATGGACCATGAAATCTAGTCTCCCACTGCAAAATCTGGTCTTTTGTGTGTTTTTACCCTATACTATACAGATTTCACAGGGGAAACCAACATTTCTCAAATTAGGGCTCCTGACCCAAAAGGGAGTTGCAGGGAAGGTCACAAGGTGATTTGGGGGGGGGATGTCACAGTATTGCCACCCTTACTTCTGCGCTGACTTCAGAGCTTGGCGGCCAGAGAGTGGCGGCTGTTGGCCAGGGGCCCAGCTCTGAAGGCAGCGCCCCACCAGCAGCAGCGCAGAAGTCAGAGTGGCAATACCGTAGCAGGCCATCCTTTCTTCTGCACTGCTGCCTTCACAGCTGGGTGGCCGGTCAGTGATGGCATCTGGCTGAGGGCCCTGCTCTGCAGGTAGTAGCACAGAAGTAAGGGTGGAAATCCTTCTGCGCTGCTGGTGGTGGTTCTGCCTTCAGAGCTGGGTTCCCATCCAGCAGCCACCACTCAGCTCTGAAGGCAGTGCTGTGCAGAAGTAAGGGTAGCAGTACTGCAAGTCTTCCTACAATAACCTTGAAACCCGCCCACAACTCCTTTTTTGGTCAGGATCCCTACAATTACAACACCATGAAATTTCACATTTAAATAGTTGAAATCATGAAATTAACTATTTTTAAAATCCTATGACCGTGAAATTGACCAAAATGGACGGTAAATTAGTGCAGCCTTGTGAGAACTACCTGTTCAAATCCTTGCTCTCCTGCAAGCAGAAGGGGGAATTGAACCTGGATCTCCCACATCCCAGGTGATGCACTAACCATTGGGCTAAAAGTTATAGTGTTACCTCCTGCTCTCCCCCCACAGATTACTTTTTGAACAAAGTTTGATCCCTTAGCATGCTCTGAGCATGATTATCAGATCAGACAAATAGGCACCCCTCCGCCTATCTTCCCCTGGTTTGTGGATCATGCTGGGACTTAGGCAGCAGATGGGTATGCAGAGGACTAAAGCGAAGCAGCAGTGCACATGCCAGGAGGCAGAAACATAGGTACTTGGGAAACTTTTACCTGGAAAATTTAGGCACCAAAAGAGTCTAGACAACAACAGGGTTAGGCAGCAGCCTAACAGGATTATGTTGATTGCAATAGACTCTGGCATGACTCCTGGGACTCCTGGTGCTTAAATCTGGGGCTGAATTGATGAAGTAACTTTGTGGATTTAGGCCAGAGACACTATCTAAGGCACATGTCTCCAAAATATGTAAATGTTTATTTTGCGTTCATCAAGTCCTCATATGAACTTGTCTTTCCACGAGTCCAGGATTTATTTATTGCTGATGAGTAAAAGAAAGAGAGAAGTTATATACCGATTTGTTAAATCACGTTCTCACGTTTGGAGTTATAATAAGTCACGCAGATGGCACAGCAATGACAGCTTGTTGTTATCTTGTTCTTTGGTTCTTCGCCCCCCCCCCCCCTTGGGGCGGTTGTGGGTGGATTCTGGTGTGCCCTTAGGGTTATCGGGCTATCTCACCCAGAGCATTCTTCGGCCAAACAGTCCTGGATAGTTGTTTTTCTTATTCTAGGGCTGGCACCTCAACCTTTTATTACCCATCCAAATATACATCCACAATCACACCCTATTTCACTTAACTGTATTTTCTATCACATCTACATTTTATTATCTATTCATCCTTTATCATGACCATTCTAAAATCATTGGGGCATGACAGACTTCAATAAGCCCATTCATACCACTTGTTACATATGAAAAGGAAACAAGCAAGATAAGAATGCAAGAGTGGGGTTAACAAATCTTATTCCTGAGTCCCGGAAAACAGAGTTGTAAAACAGCTGTCCTTAATGGTTATCTTATCACTTTAGAACAGACTTTTTGTCAGGGGATGTTGTTCTACAATTAACATAGACCTTGTAAACTGACAGGCATGTTTCAATTAGCACAAACTCAGCAGGCTGAGACACATATTTCTTTCTAATGGTCAGGCCAAATCCGGGGTTTGTTCTGGAATCATTCTTTCTTACATTTTCCCATAACAGAAGTGTATTAATTATCACTTTAATCCAACAAGTACATCCTTTTGCCAGTACAGGATTATTCCCTACAATACATTTTATAATATTTTGGCCATTCTAGTTTTAGAAGTCCCGCAGAATAGGGTTCCATCCCTCTCTTTGGGAGACTGTTCCAGTCTAATACATCTCACTGTTCAGGAAAATGTCCTGATATTGAGCCTAAATTGTCTCTTTCCTAAATTAAATCCCATTACTCCTTTTACTGTCCTATGCACTACATAATTCTTTTCCATCCTTGGCATATATATCCTTCAAATATTTGTATTTTCTCCTTAGTCATTGCTTAAGCAAGCAATACAGTTTTCTCAGTTTTGATCTTTCCTCATAAATCATCAATCCAACTCCTTGGTCAATTTTGTTGCTTTTCTTCCAGTGTGTTAGCATCTTCTGGTAATACAGAACGCAGAAAGCAAACACAGTATTCCAGTATCACACCAGAGCCATATAAAGAAGATCTATTATCTCTCTGCTCAGCGACATATCTATGTGTGCAGACCAAGGTCCTGGTCCTACAAACACTTAGGCACAAGCTTTATCTCAAGCACTTTAGTAGTTCATTGAGTATTAGTCACATGCTTCAAATTATGTACACATTTCAGTGTTATCAAGATCAGGCCCCAAAATTTCATTGACTTTTTTAGCTCTCATATCATACTCCAAATTAATGTCACATTTGCTGTCCAGTCTGTCCATGATCTCTTTCAATGGTACTACCGCTGCTGTTTCTCACCCAGTGGATATCTGTTTGGATTATTTTCCTTTGACTATATTAGCTTGCATTTTTCAAGATGAATTTTTTTTTTCTATTTCCTGTCCTTACTTCTCTTCTCTTTAGGTCTCATTGTATTATTTCTCTATCTTGATTATGTTTGCAAATCCTCCCAATTTATATCACCTGCAAGATTACATAATGAGATGCTAACACCAACTTCTACTGAATAATAAAGATATTAATTAAGATCAGGCCTAATACTGATCCCTGCAATAACCAGCTAATCACTATTTCCATAACTCAGTAATTATTTTTCATAATTACTTATATAGCAGTGTGCTGGGACTTTTATAGACTTAAAGCCCAGGTCCTGCCCCCAAAAGCTCACAATCTAATTTTAGACATGGCACAATGAGTCTTCCTTTCACTTTGCTCATTTATCATTACCCTTTGTTTACCATCTCTTAGAGTATGTCTGCAGTGCAGCTGGGAGTGTGCTGGGTAGACAGATATGCTAGCTCCGCTCAAGCTAACACGCTAAAAATAGCAGCATAGCAGGGGTAGCAGAGGCAGCATCTTGGGGTTAGTCACTTGAGTACGTACCCAGGGTGTCTGGGTGGATTTGTACTCAGGTAGCTAGCCCGAGCTGCCACCCACCTGGCTATATACCTCTTAGACCCCTAACAGTGCTCGCGCATGTCTGTCTGTGTGTGCTGGGAGACACACTGCCTGCTGCAGTGTAGACATACTCATAGACAACTTTAACAAGATGGATTTTTAAAAATGAGTTCAGAACCTCTCGTATTTTGAAGACATTAGTTTTATCCCTCTCTTTTATTAATGGGCCTGTTTTCTCCATAGTATTTATTTTTGTAACCCTGATATACTTGCAAAGTCCCTTTTCCCCTTGTAAAACACAAAGCAAGCCTTCAGGGTACATTCTTCTGGTTGAAGGTTGCAGACTACTGGGCAGGAACTAAAAAGAGTATATATGTAGTCACAAGAGTTGGCAACACTTATGGCCCCCTCCAACGAAGCTAGTAAGGACTAAGCAGGCTGCGTCTTCCAGCTCCATAAAACAATAATGGCCACACTTTTCTAAACAATCCAAAATGTACAATCAACAAAAATCATTGACTCTCTCCTTCTCGTTTTGTATTATTATATAACATTTGCATCTGGTACAATAAGTGTATATGGTCCTTCACACGGAGAAGTACGACAGCTGGGGTCCCAGGGCCAGGAGATTTTGCTGTCTAGATTTCATCCAGCATGATGTGATGCAGGGAAAGAAGACAACAGGCCATGGAGAGGGAGGAAGGAGGCTTGCCCAAATTAAAGATGAAGTTGCTTGTTTTGCAAGGTATGCTTTATGTTAATTTTTTTAATTACAGTAGTTAAAATTTATTAGATTGGACTGGGAATGTGGGTGTTGTATAAAAATTAATAAGGAAAACTACCAACATCCTGGTATCTGGCAATTTATTGCTGTTGCAATGCCAAGTCTGAGGTCCCTAATAGCATTTTGTTGTGTTTTGTTATT
Source organism: Natator depressus (assembly GCF_965152275.1). NCBI lineage: Eukaryota > Metazoa > Chordata > Testudines > Cheloniidae > Natator > Natator depressus. The sequence goes on from NC_134234.1 coordinate 135,429,682, forward strand.
GGGAACATGAATGATTGGTAAACTAAGAGACTTTTATAACCTGAGTTGCTCATTAATTCCAAATAAACGATTGCTTATTAAATTTTAATAGCTTTATTGCAGAAAAACAACAACAACCCAGCACTTAGAAGAGTAATGGTTCTCTTCCCTCCTCCTTCAGCACAGAATGCTCACAGCCTTGGGACTAGCCATAGACAGAGAGTATTCTGAGAAACCCTCTGACCATTATTGCTGTCCACTTGGTATAAAAAAACGAATCCATCAAACTTCAGCTAGTTCCTCCCTCTCTGGAAGTAAGGTAAAGTACTTCCTGCAGGGCAGGACCTTAGAACAGCCTAAGGGCTGTAGGTCAGGAACAAGGAGCATACCTGAGCCACGTGGGGAAGTTTGTGTATTGCTCTGGCTCCATTGTTCTAGCTCTGGACAGCATCAACATTTCTTCAATTCCTACCAAACTGATTATTTAAAAAGTCCTTATCAAATACATATTTGGGGCTACATGGTGCATATTCACCACTGTAGTGACTAGCACCATGCAGGTGCTCCTCCTGTGAAACAGAAGGAAGTAGCGTAACCCATGGTACTACCCATTTTATATCATGCCCCTTACATGCCATGTGCTTCAGGTTTGTTCAAGATAGCTATTATTAGGCAGTGTAGCTAGAGGACTATACTGGAACTCAGATCTGCTGTCTGTTTTCTTGCTGAATGACCTTGGGCAAATCACTTCACGTCTCTGTACCTTTGTTTCACCCTTTATCTGATTTCTCTATTTAGACTGTAAGCTTTTCAGGGCAGGGACCATCTCTCTGTTTGTTTTTGCATTGTGCCTTGTACAAGGATCGGCAACCTTTGGCCCGTGGCCCACCAGGGTTGGCCCCCTGGCAGGCCGGGCTGGTTTGTTTACCTGCCGCATCCACAGGTTTGTCCGATCGCAGCTCCCACTGGCCGCGGTTTGCCACTCTGAGCCAATGGGGGCTGCGGGAAGTGGCATGGGCCGAGGGATGTGCTGGCCACCGCTTCCCGCAGCCCCCATTGGCCTGGAGCAGTGAACCGCGACCAGTGGGAGCTGCGATCGGACGAACCTGCGGATGCGGCAGGTAAACAAACTGGCCGGCCTGCCAGGGGGCTTACCCTGGCGAGCCATGTGCCAAAGGTTGCCGATCCCTGGCCTAGTATAAAGGGGACACTATTTTGGTTGGGGACCCTAGGTGCAACTGTAATACAAATTAAGAATAGAATCTTAATTTTCTAGTTATGGTTTTAATAAGTGGAATACAGTTATTTCAATAAGAAAATAGAGATTAATATGCAAGGTAGTTTTTTTCAACTCTTAATAAAAACGGCCTAATAAAAATAGCATCTTGGAATATACAACTATTCCAGTTGATGCACTTTTATAATTGTTTCAGAGTAGCAGCCGTGTTAGTCTGTATTCGCAAAAAGAAAAGGAGTACTTGTGGCACCTTAGAGACTAACCAATTTATTAGAGCATAAGCTTTCGTGAGCTACACTATTTTGGATGCATCTGATGAAGTGAGCTGTAGCTCACGAAAGCTTATGCTCAAATAAATTGGTTAGTCTCTAAGGTGCCACAAGTCCTCCTTTTCTTTTTATAATTGTATATGTCTCAGTGCAGGAGTAACATATGGCCATTTTATATTTCTTTTTGGGCATGATTTTAAAAACATTGGAAAGGTATCCCCATGGACACAAATATAATTTATGTGCAATTTGTGCCTACCTGAGATTAAAAGGATCTGTTTGTTATGCTACAGCCAGTTATAAAACAAATGATCCAGGTCCAATATAATGTGAACTGAAAATATGCCAGAGGGAGCCAGCTGTCACTACATTAAAAAGTCATTTTCTCAGACAACACAGATTTAAACCAATCAGTTTAGAAAAATATTTCTTTGCCCAACCAGATCTGTGTAACACTAAGGGTTTGTCTGCTGCATGGAGAAACAAAAAATCAGCTTTCCCTAAGATGATTTGTCAGAAACTTTTAATTTGGATGAACAGATGGTGCTAAACTATCAAACAAAGATAACAATATTAGCAGCATTTGAGCTACAAAATTAATTCTCTCTGCATATTTTTTTATGTTTAAAATGAGAACATAAATACAAAAATGCCTTTGGGCATACTCGAGCCAAGGTGTGCCTCCACAGAGGTCCTTCTGGCTCCCATAGTTGAGGAAGCGGTAATCCCTGGTATTAAGATTTTTCTTTAAACAAAATTTCCCACCACCTAGTCCGAAGAAGGGCCGCCATCAGTTAGGGAACAGAGAGTCCCAGGAATGAGGGGTACTGAGACATAGAAGGCATTTATATAAGCTATGCAATTAATGGCAATGGAACAGGTTTGTTCATTAAAAGTGTTCTGCAACATGCTGACCGTTATGCTGAAAGTGTCAGGCACGGGTATTTTTGACTGATGGGCTCTTGCCCAGTAAAATGGACTGTGTACTTTGCCTTTCCTCGTTATTAAATGATCCAGATTGCAGTGTTGCCAGCTCTTGCAATTAGTGCAAGTCTCATGACATTTGTTGCCTTTCTTCAAGCAAATGGTGGAGGCAAATGATTTTGTGAGAATCATTAAAAAAAATAAAAGCTACATTTCAAGGTCATAGGGTTGCAGAGAAAAGCCTTAAAATGTGACCTGAGTGAACCGTAAAGGCCCAGAAACTAAAGGCAAATAAAAGGATTTTTTTTTTAATCTCATAATTTTTAAAGGCAATCTCATGCTTTTTTGGGTCTAACTCATGGTTTTTGAGCACTCGGGGTTGACAATATTGTCCATGGAAATTTTCCTTCTTTCAAGCCAGTGTAGGTTCCACAATTTAGTCTTTGGAGTGGCAGGTGGGAGCAGAGCCCTGGTATGTTACATTAAAGCACAAAAGAGATTATTACTCTCCTTCCCCATTGTGGAAGTTACATCATTAATGGTAATATATATTGGTATATCTTAAAAGTATACATTATTAACACTTCTAATGATAGGATCTAAATACACTGTAGCTAGAGCCTATAGTTCTGCTTCTTGCAGATAGCTACAGAGATATTATTATATGAAAGCTGATGTGTCAGAGCTCTTCCATAAAGTGGCAAGGCACTGGCTCCTTCCCATATCACTCCAGTGGAAAGATTCACAGTGAAAATCTTTTTGTCTACTGTTTGGGGTGTCTGTCTCTCTTAGAACCTGACCAGAGTGTGACCTCTTGTGCACCTCCCTCTGGCTCTGAACATGTTCAGGCAGTTTCTTCTGGGAGGTGCTGAGCTAGTCAGGCAGTCTCTTCCTAAACCTGTGCAAACAAATTCCTTTTTTAACCTAAAGCTGGGTCTGTGCTGGGTCTACTCTCACAACAGATCTGCTTTTAATTTTACTCCCAGTCACCAAGTAGTGAAATACTCAATTTTGTCAAATGTGTTAATGAGGATTTATCAAACATACATGAAAAGCAGAAGAAAAAGAAGGAATAAAAACAACCTTGCTACCTTTCCCTCAATAGCTTGTTTTTTTCACAAATCATCTGAACTTGCTTCAATTATATTTCAACTCAGTTTAAGATTCCCTCTTTTATTATGATGCACAGCTACTGACCATGGCACCTATGCAGCAAGATACTGAAGCATATGTATAACTTTAAGCACTAATGACAGGTTTCAGAGTAACAGCCGTGTTAGTCTGTATTCGTAAAAAGAAAAAAGAAAAGGAGTACTTGTGGCACCTTAGAGACTAACCAGTTTATTTGAGCATGAGCTTTCGTGAGCTACAGCTCACTTCATCGGATGCATAGCATATCGTGGAAACTGCAGAAGACATTATATACACACAGAGACCATGAAACAAAACTTCCTCCCACCCCACTCTCCTGCTAGTAACAGCTTATCTACAGTGATTATCAAGTAGGGCCATTTCCAGCACAAATCCAGGTTTTCTCACCCTTCCCCCCCCCCCCCACACACACATACAAACTCACTCTCCTGCTGGTAATAGCCCATCCCTCTTTGAAACCTCTCTTTATAATGCGCATGATAATCAAGGTGGGTCATTTCCAGCACTAATCCAGGTTTTAGAAAACCTGGATTTGTGCTGGAAATGGCCCTACTTGATAATCACTTTAGATAAGCTGTTACTAGCAGGAGAGTGGGGTGGGAGGAAGTTTTGTTTCATGGTCTCTGTGTGTATATAATGTCTTCTGCAGTTTCCACGATATGCTATGCATCCGATGAAGTGAGCTGTAGCTCACGAAAGCTCATGCTCAAATAAACTGGTTAGTCTCTAAGGTGCCACAAGTACTCCTTTTCTTTTTTCTTTTTAAGCACTAAGCAATACCATTGAAAAAGAATCAGTGCAACTCACATGCTTAAAGTTAGGTACATGCCTAAATACCTTGCTGAATGGAGGCATCTGACCCCAAGCAGGCTGTGTAGGCTCAGGCAGATTGTGATGTGAGTAATACTCTGGCCCTAGATTGACTTGCTGGACTGAACTAATGAGAGATTTATCTGTTGCTTGCCACATGCTAACATTGGAACAGGACAATCAATTCCAAATTAAATATTTACAGAAGATTAATAGATAAGAGAGGTTCAAAGCAAACATTCATCTGTTTCCATTTTCAAACAGCTGTTCTTCATTACATTGTCTCTCTCACTTATAATGATATAATTGACTTTTTCTTCTATCTCCACTTTGTCCTCAAAAGCAGTGTCTCCCAGATGCATACAGGGACGGGGTCTTTCTCTTTAAATGTATGAGTTAATTTAGTGTTCATGAGAGTCAGGAGCTGAACTGACTTGAACAACTTCAAAGGAAAGTTCCCAAGCCTATTGCTCCCATATGTCAACTGATCTAACTCTGAGGGTGAATATGTGAGGTATGAAACCTCCAGTTTGGCAAAATTAAAATAATATGAAGTCATCAGTTTTATTTATGTATTTTCTTTAGCCAAGAAAATTGTCAGATGTAAGTGTGCCACAGGCATCCAGGCTGAAATCCAAATTCACCTGAAGGATGGACTAATATTTAGATTACTCAGTTTGTGTGTTACTTGAAAATAAAAGGGTATAAAAGGAGACATATATAGGCTGATTTGATTTATCTTCTAAACATACTGCCTTACAAAGGGAGGCAGAAGAGGGACTCTTTCTAGCTACAGTAGCTATTTATACACTCCCTGTTACTGTAGGAGAGGCTCTGTATTTGGGGGAGAAAGAAATCCTCCCCAAACTATTTGTTATGCACAAACCAGCATAGAGAGGAGACATTACTAAGGAGACGTTCGTGTTCAGGATATTCTTGCTTTTGGGTTGTGGAAGAGCATGTTGTTTTCCTTGTTTTATAACTGCATTTCTTTCCTTTTCTCACTGCTTCACTCTTTGACGAATTATACCACTTGTTTCTGGTAACGCACACAGGAGTGGGCTGGAGGAGGAGAGTCACTATATAAACTGTGCTGTTTGTTATAGCTTTTTAGTTTGCTGATTTGAAGCAGACGTATTGATGAAATGCTGGCAACCATCTGTTGCCAACAACACTTGTAAATAAATAGAAGTTGATTTATATACTCCCTCTTCTGTTGCTCTGTTTCAGGCAGAGGGCTCTTTTTTAGTATGTTGCAGGTTTTTGTCTTATCTACTTCTGACTACATGGATATTTTTATGGTGATTGCACATAGAGCTCTTTGACACACCTTATTTCAGCTGCTATCAAGAGTGTATAATCTATTCATTCAGTGACAAAAACTTTTTTCATTTTTGTGGGATGAATTATAAGATATCTCTACCTACAGCTCATTTCAGACATTTGTCAAAGTGGGACTGAACTCTACCAATTACAAATAACAATTTATTATTATATTTATTTTGTATTACTGTAGCACCTAGGAGCCCTAGTTATGTGCCAGGATCCCATTGTGCTAGGCAAGGTATAAAAATAAGGGTTGACATTTTAAAAGGTTTGCAGCCTAAGGATTTTTTTCTTACTTTATGGGTTACCAAACTTTTTTTGTGGATTGGACCACGTTTTAATATAGAGATTACACATTTTAATACATCTCCCTTGCATTCATGCTCTCATGGACACTTTCCTTCCCAACTGTGACAGTGTAACCTCACTTGCATCTACGACGACTTCTTACAGGGAAAAGTAACATTAGGAAAGCAGTATTAGATATCAGACACTAGATGTCAGATGATAGTATTAGATATCTGATGGTAGTGCATCAAGCACCTATCCCAAGAAGTGTTACTTGTGATCCCTGATACCATCTTGCACCATAATGTCCTAGGGAAATAAAACTCTTGGATCCGGTTTGCCATCTGATAGCCCTGTGTCCACAACAAACACTGCCTCTAAGTGTTCAATGAAAAACCCATGTCTAGGGGAAAAGATTAAATGAAGAAATAAATGAGTGTCTGATTGCCGGTTTTCCAGCTAAAATGCTGTTAACTTCTGAAACTTTAGTAGTAAACCTTTGATTACCCTTCGAATACAACAAGGATTAGACACACATCGATAAATACTTTTTTGTTAGTTTTCTGCTAAACATAATATTGAGAACAGTTATTGCATCTTATTTAGCATTATACACTAAACATTTTTCTGTAACTATAACATTTTTCTGATGAATTTTAATATATAAAAATAAAAAATGCAAACTCTCTTTTTCCACCAGGTATCCGGATCTATGAGAGGCAAATACAAAGCATAGCTGTATTACTTTTCACTGACTGCTGATTATTTTTTCTTCCAGATGACTGCAATGCTTATGGAAGCTGCCAAGATAGATTAAAATCATTCATGAATCTATAATAAGAGTCTTAGGTTCAACTCAGCAAGTAGTCTGCAGGAAAAGGGGTCATTGCCAAAGGATTGATCCCTGTTAGCAGCCTACTCTGCCATTTTGAAGTACTGGCCTTCCATATTCGACCAGATAATTGAGTCTGTTTCTAACTTTCTTCCACTAATGATGCATTGGTCAAGGCCTAGTAGCACAGGGCAGAATCATGCAGTCAGATGGGGAATGCAGTCTTCTTAATGGGATGTGCTTCCTACCAAGTTTGATAGGCTAGCGCATGGATGGCAATGAAAGGAGAGCCTTGACGATGGTAAGGCAGGTAGTGAAATGGAAAGAATTCCTGAGTGCTCTTCCATGCTTTAAAGCTCTTTAAGGGCAACGAAGGCCAGGTGCATGTTTCCTCACCTGATGGTCAATTTCCCTGGTAAAGAAGATACCATGGCTAGGGTGCAGTTGCTTTGTGCCAGGGGAGTGAGGTTATTACAAAATTGAGCTCTATTATGCAGTAATATTGACTGCTTACAGGTCTAGAAGGGACTATGTAGATAGTCATTTTGAGAGCTTGATGAAAGAAGTTCTAGTGGATTAAATTCAGTACCATGCAGAAGCCAACACAAAGTCTGTGCACCATCTAAATTCCATTTAAGACTTCAAAATAAGGAGTACTTGGTTCATATGCCTTGTGCTGCCCTACTACATGAGGGTAAATTTCACTCTCTGTGAATAGTCCAATAGGAAAGAAAAAACTGAAAATTGAAGGCATTGTGTGGTGTGTCTCCCTTGTGTATTAGTGGGGAGAAAAGTGGCAAATCATTTTGTGCATTTTCTAAAAAAAGATAAAATAAGGGAATGTTGGACTAAGTCACACAGAAGGATTTGAAATGGAAGCCAAGTGCAATCCCGGAGGATCATTTTGGAAGACTGGATGATGTAGGAGACTGGTTATAGGATATGGAGCATTTCAGATCTGAGCTGCCAATTCAAATTCAGCCCAGGTTAGTAATGACAAAAAGCTGTTACCCCGGATGGATGTTCAGAGGCATGTGTGAAATGAGTAGGTGTTCCTAGTCCAGGTCACATGCCAAAACCACCTTCCACCATTGGTGTGCTTATTGCCAGTCTCAGAATAGGCTTGAAAATAGGACTGACCTCTTGCTCCTAGCAGTGGTTCTTCCAGATGTGACATGAGCCACATTGGCATGTCAGCATGGAAAAGCTGGCATCATGCTTCATGTACTGTGTGGAGAGGGAACTTTACTGTTCGGGACTGTCAGACTGGCACTAAATTTATACACATGAATACAAGATGGCAAACTCTTCAGGGCGGGAACTGTGCCTACCTACATGTCTGGACAGCAGATAATTCAAGGGTCCTTCATCTTTACTAGGGACTCTGAGCTTGGGCACTACTGCAATACTAATAATGAATAACTAACTAATAATAAAACCAATACCTACATCATACAAGGGGGCTAATGCTGATGACTAGACCAGAATAGGGAAATTTGCTAGCTGTCTCAGGTGTGTATTGCTGATCAAATGGCCACTGTGTTGTGCAGCAGGCTCAAACTAGTAAGTTTTGAGAGCAAGTGGGAGCCCCTGGGAAACAATGACTGGCAGCTGCTGTAACACACATGTATAGGGGAGATAGGGTGACCAGACAGCCCAATATTAGGGTCTTTGTCTTATATAAGCAATTTTACCCCCCCCCACCCCCCCAAAAAAAAGTGTCCCTATTTTTCACACTTGCCACCCTAACGGGAGAGCTACACCAAACTCTAAAAAAAATTATATATATATGTACCCCCAAAAATGGTATATGTGAAAACTGACACTTCAGCTTAAACTGAAACCAGTTTGTTTCAGATTTGACCTCTTCCTCTGTTTCTGAAACTCCAACATCAGGAGTGAAACTGTATCTTTGGTCCCCACTGTATTGTTGCTTCTGCCCTATCCATATAGATGAGGACTTTGCAACATGTATCCCACAGCATTCTCGTCCCTGGATCAGCAATTAAATCGCTCTGGAGTAAACTGGTGGGGCAAAGCTGTGCCTAGTTGATAGATTGGGATTTGCTGAGGAGAGCCCAAAAGGCTAATTCGCCTGAAAGTGGAAGAGGCACAGGAAGGAAGTGTTCATGTGGGAGGAGCGAGACTAGCAGGCTTTTGACAGTCACAGCCAGGAGAGATCGCTTAGGGGGAAAGATATCTTCTGTCTCCCTGCTCCTTAGCTAAGTGAGCTAAGGATCGTACGCTTGTGAATGCAGAGCTTTACATGTTTGTAAAGGTGGTAGGGAGAATGCAGTAAATAAATTGCACAATATGTTTGACCAGTATACAATCTCCAACCCATTTGTGTCTAGAAAAGAGACAGGAGCAGGACGATGCCCTGTCATACCCACTTGCAGGGATTCGCTGTTAGTAGAAGACTGATCACATTTAGGGGGAATGCAGATGTCCAGAAGCTTCCAACAACCTGCTGTGTTACATTCACACTTAAGGGCGAGGGAGATGAAGACTCAAGATGAGTATTGCAAACCAGTGAATCAACAGATATCAGCCTACTAGTTTGCACTGAAATGTATTTCATCCTTGACAAGGAAGATGGCTACGTATAAAAAGAGATGCATGGCAACGAAGATAATACTCTAATGTATGGCCTCAGTGTATGCTTATTTCCAGCTCAGCTGAAAATAATAGCATTCTATATGAAGCATAAGGGTACACTAATAGCTTGGCCAACAGTCAGATAGTAGCTAAGTGAAGATAATTGTATATAAGATTACAACATCCTGTTTGCAATTTTAGGCAAAATCTAACAGCAATTAGTCACAGAGCTAGTAACTCAGTTCTTACTGCCTTCATAATGACTGCACTGTTATTCAGGCAATGGGAATGTTGTCTGATATTGTGCACCAAGAAGATAAACTTACAGTAAAATGAGTTTCACACACACAACCAGTATCTAGTATAGTCCAGAGCAGCAAAAAGACAATATGCACATGTCAAGTATACCGCCCTCCTCTTGGGGAAGGTGAGCCTAGCTAAAAGAAATGATGTGGCACAAATCAAACAAAACTAGATTATACTTTGAAAACATTAAAAGTGTATCATCAATAAAATCCTCTATTAAGGGGGTCAGAGGAAACCCTCTGGGGAAAGGAGTCTCCAGACAAAAAATGTCTGCAAGGGAAAATGTTTTGGAGGATTCCTCTCACAGGGGTAGGGGAAGCCCTGCTAAATAAAATGCCTCCTGGTAGAATGATTCTGGAAAGTACCTCTTTTGAGAAACCCCTCCTCTAGCACAGTGTCTCCTGAGCTTGCAAAGTACGGCGTTTATAATGTTAAACAGAGCCCAGACAGCCCACAGGTTAACTAACCGTTCCTATGGCTACTTAATCTAGCCATTTACATTTGATCCAACAGGATCCATTATAAAACTCTCTTAGGGCCTGATCCAATGGTACCTTATTGTCCCTTTGCACCAGCTTGAGGCAGAATGGCTCCGGATGCTTCCCCTGGGGCAGTGCACTCAGGCTCTCCTTATCCTGGGTTCTGCTTAAATAGCACAGTTTACCTCTTTGTTAGACTGTAACCTAGACCATAGACTAGCTGTGAATTTATTAACCTGGATTTTATAACAAACATTCCTTTGAGATACTTTTGGTCTCCTCTTGGGGTATCCAGTGCAGATTATACCCACAGGCAGGGAAAACAAACTTCTGAACTATGATAAGAAGCAGAACAGGGATCAAAAAGTACCTGACATAAAATACTTGGGCAAAGGGGTGAGCCAGAAAGAAGCGCATGCCCCTGTACTGTTGTCAAGATGCTGGCGGTGGTCTGTAAGGAGCTCAGGGAAAGCCTGGTGACAGAAGTAGGGAACCCAAAGTTACAGAGGCAATGCTATTAAAATACCACAGATTTTTCATTAAGAGGCTTTATTTTCCATGGCAGGATTTTCCCCAGCATCATGGATGAACTGGGTGTTTTAGTTCTTAACTATAGGGCAAGACAGAATAACAATCCTAATATTAAAATAAAAATACACAAATGCAGAGGAAACATATTGAGAAATTGCCACACTATTGTAAGTAAAAAAGTTAATAATTCTGAATATAGTTTTCTTAGCAGTGTTTGTGAGAAAGATCTTGATCCAGTATTGTAAACTATCGAAGGATACTCTCAGATGTGAAACTTATCATAAAGTATAGTCATTGTAGTTACTGAGATTACACTAAGTGTCAGTAATGTCACCTTAGGTGTGTTCTAATGTGGAACAGCATCTAGGAGGGTCTCTAGAACAATATCATTTGGGCAGTTCTCTAACAGCAATAGCTCTTAAATCGGTAATTGTTCTGCTTAAATTGCACGTCATTACTGTCCTATTGCAAACATCAGAGAACCCTTTTTAAATGGAACAGATAAAAATGTTTAAGAATTTACAGTATGAAAGGAAAGGGCTGTTTTGATTATTTTTCCCTGATATTTTCTAAGCAGGGAACCACCCTTCTTATGTTGCACATATTTTGACTATTTCAGCACAAAAACTGATGTATCTTTTTGGAAACATTGTCCACCTTCCATTAGTAATAATGATAGTTGCACACATTATTCACTGTATTTTTGGGAACAAGAAGTCCCTTATGCAGCTAAAAAAGGGCCCTTGCTTGGGAAAAGTATGATGTAGCACCTCTCCAAGCTGCATTTGAAGAAGGCTGCAGCCATAGCACCCTGTGCTTTAGTTTCTTAGATCTCAGAAGCTAATTGCAGCTTGAAATATGTCCAGTGCTTCAGTCAGAGACTTCAGCAAAACAGAGCTGTTATAGGAACCAATGCTGATGATGCAGTAAGTGAACCAATACCCCAGCATTTTACTGGGGAGTAAGGTGCTGATTTCCGATGAGCCATTAAGCTGAGTTCCTGACCTCCGATGGTCATTAAAGATCTCATGTCACATTCTGAAAAAGCAGAGCCGTTAATCCTGTTTTTGTTCCAGTTTGGATGATCACAGCCTGCGTGGCTAAATTCTCCCTGGAGTTTCACTCGCATGCAGTGTACTTGCTGTCCTTGACTGTTGTGCAGTGTGCTACTGGGGGGAAAAATGTTGTGTTTCAGCTCAGAAGGGACTGCAGCTCGGTGGTGGCGAAGTGATGCTAGTTGGGGCCTTTCGCGTGAGCCGGGGGCAGTGCAGACCTGCACCATTACAGGAGTAGTGTGAGGAAGGACTTACTCACCGAGGCACAATCCTTCCCCAGGTGGCCTAGTGTGCAGGGGAGTACACAGGCTGCACCATCCTTTAGGTTGGTGCAATCTGCTTCCCCACAGTCCCACCAAGTCCTGACAGGTGCTGCAACAGTACCTCTCATGATAGAGAAAAGACAGCATTCAGGTATGGTAAAGACAAAGGGGATTCTTTATTGATTCAGCATGACACACAGAGACCATATAGTTCCCAAGCTGGCAGACCAACACAGCTCATGCTGTACAGAGTCACAGAATCTGTCTTAAATTCTAGCCCAGATTAAATAATCATGGAATCGCACCACCACATTTAGTCCATAGTTAAAAATGTGCTTTGTGATCCTCGAGGTGCTGTATAACTATGATAGGAATAAAATGACTAAAGGCCTTCTATTTTAAACAGTGTTTAGTTTAAAGTGTATACAAGTCCCCAGATATTTATCAAAATATTAGAGCTGGTCAAAAAATTTCTCCCGGAACACTTTTCCATCAGAAAACATGAAAACATTCTGAGCGAATGTGTCAATTCCATCAAAACTTTTGATGGAAACCAGGCTAGCCACCCTGGTTTCCTGCCAGCGTAGGCTCTCTGATTCCCCAGGCAGCCCGTTCCCTGAGGAGCTAGGGATCACTGAGAGGAAACTGCTCAGGGAACCACTTCCCCAGCTCCTTGGCAGCTGCCTCCTGGGCTGCTTGATCCCTGGGGAGTCAAGTATCATATGGAGGCAGCTGTGCAGGGAGTTGGGCAGGTAGGAGCAAGGTGAAAAAAATCTGTTTTGCTTCTCCTGAAACAAAGTTTTGCATGGCTAAAAAAATTCAAAATTTTGATTTTTTTCATTACTAACAGACAAAAAGTCTTCCCAATTTTTTTTAAATTTCCCGGGAGGGAAATTCCATTTTTTTTTTTTTTTTTGGTCAGGTCTAGTCAAGATAGACTTTAATAGAAACAGCTGATCTTCCCTATTACATCAATTCAAAAGCCAGTGATACCTGGTACCACAATAATATAATTACAAAACAGTAAATTGATCTCTGTTCTACTTTACATTTCACTGCCAGTTAATGCCTGGACATTTTGCACATAAATCTGCCTAATTCATTTTATATTGGATCTGAAGATACTTTTTCAGTCATTGAGAATTATATATTACTAAAATATTAGGAAGTCATTGCCAACTTTTTACTTTAGAGCAATCTATTACCACAAAGTTAGCAAATAGCTTCTAATGATCAAAATGCCTAAAAATCCTCAAAGTACCCTCATTATATTAATGGTGTGTTCAGACTGCAATTTCAATTTTTGTAAGGGTGGGAATTAAAAACATTAGGACGCTATTGCCATTAAAACAATCTCCATTGCTTTGACTTTAGTTATATTTATATTGGTAATTGCCTAGTTCTCTTTCAAAAATGTATTTCCTCTTGCTAAACGTTCTGTGGTAGTGAGATGCCATCTTGTGGCTAGATTTGAGAAATAAGTGACTTAATTTTGTCAGTTTCTGAGCTTCTTTAACTTGTTATGGTAAAGCAATCTAAACATATAGAAGATTCTTTTTCCTTTTTTTTATTGGATTGCTTACAGTTTAAAAAAGAAACAATAAATTATGTGATCTGGAACCATCTGGCTCAACACCACTGGAAAGCCCTTTCCAATGCTCTTTAGATCTTGTAAGAAGAACAAGTGCTTCAAAGATCAGCCTCACCCTTTTTGAAATCCTCCTTTTTAATACATGTCCCAACATTATATTAAAAGGGGTCTAACTCAAAATTCAGTGACCAGCAAGATTGCTTATACGGGGTTATTAATAACTGTGTCATCAAAATTTTAATTAGTTCCCAATCCTGAATCATTGTCAATGCAAACTACTTCTGATTATTTACAAATTCTGACATAACCTTAGTACATGTTGTGACACTGCACCCCATATTCTTCATAGTGATTATTATGATATGGCTACAGCATAATTATGATGCATTTTATGTAAGATAAGTCTTGTGAGGGGTCATTGGAAAAGTTGTGATATGCTGAATATGATTATCCTATTTGTATGCATGTATCATTTTTGTATCTGGAGTTATGAATATTGACTATGTATTAGGGATGTAAAATATTAACTGGTTAACCAGTAAGCATTAGTCTTACCGGTTAACCTGCCTTAACCATTAACCCCCTGGGCCAGCCAGCTGGCCAACCCCAGCAGCCCTGCACCAGCCAACTGACCGACTGATCCCAGCAGCTCCGTGCTGTCCAGTCTGCCAACCCCAGCAGCCCAGCACCGGCTGGCCGGAGTGGCTCCAGCCACAGCCACTCCAGCCAGCCGCAGTGGCCCCAGCCCTAGCCGCACCAGATGGAGTGGCCCCAGCCCCTCTCCCTTTAATCAGTTAACCATTTAAATGATATAATTTTAATCGTTTAAACGGTTAACTTTTTAAACAATATTTACATCCCTACTATCCGTATTTCAAATGTAGTTACACCTGAGTAATGGCCACTAGACAAGATGCTTTCAGTCTAGATAGTGGGTGGGGAAGGGCCTATTCAAGGCAATGGGCCATTAGGAAAAAACAATAGGCCTTAGGAGAAGCTTTCTCCCACCTGAGGAGCCGTCCTGAGAACACTACAGACAGCCTCCAAGTAATGGCTGCTGTGACTCTACAAAGACGTGTGACCAGACCACATGTCTCTGGACTCCATCTTGGCATGTCAGTATTTTTCCACAGACTGGTCTGGGAACCAAGCTTTGGGTTCCCACCATATGCAAAAGCTATATCAGGCAGGGAGTGACATCATCTGGTGTTCTTGACTCCCCAGAAGACTCCTGGAATCACCTGAGGAACAAAGACTGAACTGGGAGAAGTGCAGGACTCAGGCTAAAGAGATTTCTAGCCTGCGAATGAAACGCCTGGGGATTCCAACCTGTAAACCAAATGCAGCTTGCCCCTTAAGAATCTGCATCCTGCTTGTATTTTTGTTTATTTGCTAGGTAATCTGCTTTGATCTGTTTGCTATCACTTGTAATCACTTAAAATCTATCTTTTGTAGTTAATAAACTTGGTTTTGTGTTATCTAAACCAGTGAGTTGGAGTGAAGGGTATGGGAATCTTAGCTCAAAGGGCAAAGACTGTTGCATATTCCTCTCCACATTGAGGGAGGGGGCCAACTTTATGAGCTTATGCTGTACAGTTCCCTGTGCAGTGCAAGACAGCTTAATTTTGGGTTTATACTCCAGAGGGGGTGCATGCCTGGGGAACTGGGGAGTTGCCTTGCTGTAGCCTTTCTATTGTTGGTTCATTGCAGGGGTTGGACAGAGAGCCTACATGTAACTGAAGCTGCGTGTGTCCCTACCAGTATGAATGCTAGTGAAACTGCAGGCTGGAGGGCTTTGCAGCTTGTCACTGAAGTACCGTGTGAGAGGGAGCCCAGGCTGGTGGGACAAGGGGCTCAGTGGTACCCCAGTTCCAGGTGGCACCCTGGGGGGAACCTGTCACACGTCTTGGTAAATGACTACTGCAGAACTGACACAAATTAATTGCAGTTATTGCAAAATATGGGGACAGTATGACTTAATCACATAAAAGTAGGAGAACTCTTGTCATCACAGTAAATCTGTTCTTTTTCTGGTTATATAGGCAGTGTTTTTGTCTGCAGTTGTTTGTATATCAAGCAGCACTTTAACAAGCTGTAAATATGTGGATGACAGAATCTAATTCTTTCAATAAACAGTGAACTAAAATGGAGGCATAAAAGAAAGATGAGACTCCCATTTTTAAAAATTAATGGCTTTTATTTTTATATTCAAATAACCCACATAGTTTAATTGTGTCATCTTTATTCATTCCTTAGGCATCTATTGTAAAAATGGTAATGATGTAAACTTACTTAGTAATACTGTAGATGTAACATGTAATTGCATAGGACTCAAAATATAACACTTGCTTCCCATGGGATCTTAACTACCCACTCCCTGAGTTTGCTAAAGTCTGCCTTCTTGAAATCCATTGTCTTTATTTTGCTGTTTTTCCTCCTACCATTCCTTAGAATCATGAACTCTTATCATTTCATGATCACTTTCACCCAAGCTGCCTTCCACTTTCAAATTCTCAACCAGTTCTTCCCTATTTGTTAAAATCAAATCTAGAACAGCCAATCCCCTAGTAGCTTTCTCCACCTTCTGAAATAAAAAAAATCTCTCCAATACATTCCAAGAACTTGTTGGATAATCTGTGCCCTGTTGTGTTATTTTCCCAACAGATGTCCCCCATCACCACCAAGTCCTGTGTTTTGGATGATTTTGTTAGTTGTTTAAAAAAAGCCTCATCCACCTCTTCTTTCCGGGTAGGTAGTCTGTAGTAGACCCTTATCATCACACATGGATATATCCAGCTGTGGGGCATGGAGTATCCGGAATGCATGTGAAGCCCACGCTGGGCAGGATAGCCTGTGCCTCCAATGGCCACCTACTAGCCAAGTAGGGCAAGGCAGGGAAGCTGACTGGCTGCTCTGTCACCGAAGATCCATCTCAGACTTTCAAATGCTGCCCTGCTTTACAGGTCATCACCGGGGTAGCTGGGCTACAGGCCTGCTGTGGGTCTGATCAGATTGCCTTTTTGGGGATCAGGAAGGAATTTTGCCAACAGGGGGAAGACTGGCAAGGTGTCATGTGTCTTCCCCCACCCCCTTCTTCTCACAGCACCAGGAGGTTGCTTGGTGGAATGATAAGGACAGAGATAGCAACAACAAGAAAGTAGTATAATAATGAACAACTGTTGTTGCAGCCAGTGTGAGGAAAATGTTTTGGAGACCACCTGTTGGGGTAAACCCATGCGCAGGAGGCAGCTGGCATGGAACTCAGCAACCTGAGAGGTTGAGAAGATCATACCCTTGCTGAGACTGAGCACCTGTACCCCTGTCTGCCCTGGTAGGAAGAGTCAGCAGCTGAGCTGAAGCTTGCCTTTCCTTCAGAAAGGTTGGGCTAAGGCAGCTGACTCTCCTTTCATGTAGTTGTCTGGCTTAAGGCTAGTTGACTCCACACTAAACCCAATTAATGCCTGGTAGTTTGAGGGAGCAGCTGTCCCACAACATTAGTCTGTTTAAAAGTTAACAAAGTTGTAGCCTAATATGAAGGGACTTACAAACCCCACACTCAGACCAAGGCAGGGGAAAGGCTGGAGCTGTACTGGGTCAGGAAAGCTCTGCCTCTCAGGCATTGCTGAGCATGCTTGTGGAGAAAGGAGCTGTATAGAGAGAACTCCGGTAGCCTAGGCAGGGGAAGGAGAGAGAGAAACTATTTCTTGGAGGAGTGGTGCCCTGAGATGATGATGATGATGATGACGATGACGACGACGATAGCAGCGGCTCTTACTGAGCAGGTCTGTCTGTACAGCTTTCTCCCCCTCCTTTGAGACATCACTCCAGGGATAGGGAGGACCATGTACAGGACACCATATGGTTGCTTGCATCAGCCCTGAGACTCTGGGGTTTGGAGCAAAGGAGTATAAATGAGCAGCAGCCATATCCCAAACTGAGGTATTGGGTGGGATAGGAAGTGGCCCAGGGGAAGGTGAGCAGGAGGTGCTATCCCACTTCCAGGGCCATGGGCTGGGACCCAGCAAAGGGGGAGAGCCCCTATCCACCCCAGATTCCCCTACACCCAGCCCCAGCCTCAGCCTGCCCCCAGCTGCAGCCTCAGCCTCAGCCCCCTTATCCCTGTCTGTGTCCCCCCTAGTGCTCCTGGCTCTGGGGGAGGGGGCCACAAACAGGGGCAAGGGGGGTTGCGACCCTGAAAAGTTTGGGGGCCCCTGCTTTAATGCCATTCCTGTGTCCATCTGCATTCTTCTGCTTGGACTAATCAAAAGCAATTTCCTAGTTTGTCCATTCATGTGTAGAAAATACACGCATCAATCACACTGGAGACTCATTAGCTATGCACTAATAGCTCTATCATACCTCATTACTCTTATATACCCTCTTCCTGAAAGTGATTCATAAAGGTAGATGTTATCTATTAACTAAAATGCCCTCTGTCCTTTGAATTGAAATAACTAGTGACCAATAAAGTCTCAGATTCCATCATTACATTCTCTAATAGTTTCTTTAACGAACTGCTGTTGAAGCAATATTGCTAAGTCTAATTGTTTTTTGCTTAGGTTTCTCAATCCATTTCTAATCTATTGGACAAAGCCTCAGAGACTGCCTGGGAAGACACGAAAAAATAGTTCATTATGTCTCAATTAACAGAAGGCAATTCCTGCATATCACCTTTTTGATTTCCTGCTGCTTTTACCCAGTCAAACTATCCAAAAGTATAAAATCCAATTTATTAAAATATACAGTTGGTGTCTGGGATTTTTAACACAGGCAAAGAATATCGGATCAACTAAGCCGTTAACAATTGGCTTAGTCTGATTAAGGCTACTTGTTTCTTCCTCCTAAATTAATGTCTTGATCATTAATTTTTTTGATAGAAGTCAGTGGGTGGGAGGGCTGCCATTAACATGTTAAAAACCAAAGTCATATGTAATCAGTGGGGGTGGAGCCACAACCTGCAACAGGAGGTGAAATGTGTAAGCTAAGGTTTTGCATAACTGAAGGGCTCCGCACCCAGCGATGCAGCCCACAAGGGGAAGGGGGCTGTGATGAGGCATTGGCCCCACACTGGCCTCTAAGGGGTTAATAGAGCCCTAGGAAGGCTACACAGAAAGCAGCCAATAGGAGAGGGGCTGAGAGGAGCAGCCAGTCAGGGCCTGGAAAGCCCATATAAGAAGAGCTGCAGGGCAGAGCAGGGTCAGTTACTCCCTGAAGCTTAAGGATGGAGGAGTGGGTGGAAAGAAAGAAAGAAAGAAAGAAAGAAAGAAAGAAAGAAAGAAAGAAAGAAAGAAAGAAAGAAAGAAAGAAAGAAAGAAAGAAAGAAAGAAAGAAAGAAAGAAAGAAAGAAAGAAGTGAGCACCCTGGATAGAGCAGTACTGCTAGCAGGGACCAGGGATCTAGAGAGAGCTCCTGACTGGTTGCTGGGATTTGCAGGCTTAGGCCCTGAGGCAAGGACAAAGAGGGTGCTGGGGCCTCGGGGAAGTGGCCAGGCAATTGGCTACAGTTGCCACTGGAAAGTGGCAGGACAGTTGGACTGCAGCACTCACCTCCAGAAGAGAGGAGCACAGATCATGACACGGCCAGAAGGCTGTGTCATGGAAAGGATGCCGTGGTCCTTGGAGTGATGTGGGTCCAGGAGCAGAAGTGACAGCAGGCTAAGCATCATCAGGAGAGGGCGTACTGACCTGCAGCGCTAATCCCCAGGATGACCAGCAGGATGCACCAGCATGGTGAGTGGAGCCCTGTTACAGGGGCTCTGTCCCCAGCCCAGAAGTGGCAGCAGCAGTAGCTAGAGGGAGCCAAGGTTTCAAGTGATGTCACTTGCAGGGGAACAGGCTAGCCCTCTCTCCTGGAATCAGCCCTCCATGCAATTTTTAACAACAAATTAGAATGCAAAGTTAGTCTGTTGAAACCATCTAGATCTTATAGGCCACACTATAGGTTCTATGTCTGGCCAGCACAGCCCCAAAAGCAGCTGAAGATCTGTCTACTACCCTCCCCTGGCAACATAACCAGAGAAAGGTGATTGTGCAAACACAGTCTACCTCACTGATGGGTGTTTTGTCCCTCGGTGCAGCTACAGAATGCACCAACAAATACGAGTCACACCTATAAGGAAAAGCATGAAACATACAGCCTAACTGATGCAAGACCCTGATTAGTATTACTTATTAATATCCTAGGGTTGATTTGGATAAGCAGGATAGTGGCTTGGAGAGCGGGGGTATCTCCTGGAGGAGAGCAGGGATCTACTAGGCATTGTAGGTGAGTTGCTACAGGTGGCTTAGTAAAAACAAGGCCTAGAAGTAAACAGGTAGGAACAGCAGTTTAGTGTTGGTTGTTTTACTTGTTAAAATTAGATAGGGGCCCAAAGCAAAAGCTCATGTTTAAACAGCCTATAACGTTAGTGAAATTCAGATCCAACAGCAAGATTCGTGACTTGGGCTTGTCTCTAGCTAAAATAGAAAAATGGATAGTAAATTGTGACTAAAAAGTATAGCCACTGGGAGGGATAGAAAAAACAACAGTTTTTAACTAACTAGGTTAGTTCAGATGATTTGATAGGAGTAAGGGATGTATCAAAATGGCTACCTTCAATACACATCAGGGATAGGTCCAGTCCCCAGTTGGAATTCAATTGGTAAACCAGAAAAAGAAATCAAAGCTATTTACATTATGAGCCCCATTAAGCAGTGCACTCCACTGACGCAAAACAGAAATAAACCTGCTTTAAGTAGCTGGTTGAACTAGGTTTTCAACTCTTATTTTGCCAAAGCAGAACAAAGCAACCAGAGCATATAATTGAATCTGGCTCAATGTTTTGAAAAATGAATGAATATCAGACAGGCATATGTTGACTTGTCCTGCGCCCTCTGATGAATCTCTGAGCTGACTTGCTTACAGTCATAACTGATCAGTCTGGGAGAGTTTGGCATATGCCTCCATTTCAAATTTGCTTGGAGCATAATGAATAAGTAGATGACAGTTCTGTATCCGCAGAAAGAACAGGAGTACTTGTGGCACCTTAGAGACTAACACATTTATTAGAGCATAAGCTTTCGTGGGCTGTTGCCCACAAAAGCTTATGCTCTAATAAATTTCGTGCGCTACAGCCCACTTCATCGGATGCATAGAATGGAGTTCCATTCTATGCATCCGATGAAGTGGGCTGTAGCCCACAAAAGCTTATGCTCTAATAAATTTGTTACTCTAAGGTGCCACAAGTACTCCTGTTCTTTTTGTGGATACAGACTAACACGGCTGCTACTCTGAGTTCTGTGTCTGACAGTAACCTAAGAAAATCTGGCTGAAAATTGTGCGAATCCACAGTCTCCCATGGCAAATCCACATCAGAAATGAGGAAAGCATGTGGAGAATCAGTCACCCTGATGTTTAAGAGCTCTTGCCAAGGGTTACTGGGCAACATGGTGTCTACAGAATAGCAATCCAATCTCAAACAGCGTGGAGAACAATGGATTGATAGAAGAAGGCACAGCCTAGAGGAAACCTTGGAAAATCGATTCCCAGGGGAGAAGAGAATTCATGCTGCCCTGAGTGAATAATTCAGCTCAGAATTTTTGCTTTGGGCAACTCATAAAATTACCAAAGCCTTTTGTATATATAATGGCATTTATGAAAGTTTTATCCATTCATTCAACATTGCATAGCTCAAGCACAGACCTTGCTTATTCTGCCCAGTATTTCTTCTCACTTTGAGTCAGGATTGATGGGGCTTTTATGTGGCGTGGAGTACACCAATTGCTGTTCTCAAAAAAACCCTTTCAAGAGCAAATTCATGTAAAATCACAATAGGAACTCTAGAGTAACAACAAAAGTTATGTACAGTTTCTGCAGCTAAAAGCAATTTCCTATTTATTCTGAGCTAGGCTATGTATATTTATGGATAAAGGTTTTATAAATGCCATTATATACACTTTTCAGTTTTAAATGAATGTCTGTAATGTGTTAATCTTTTATATGTGCATCCATTATTTTTAATGTATAGAAGATTGAGACATTTACTTCAGGCTGGGCATTGTTTGTATAATTCTAAAGTTAGCAAAATCAGCCAAGTGCTGGAATCTAGTATGTAAAAAATTTTACGTAGAACTAACACACAGAATCACCCAGGAGTACAACTCAGGACTGTACAACCCAGTTGGAATTTGATTGTATAAACATGACACCCAGGAACAGTACAATCCAGTTGGAATTGTATTGTATAAACATGCATGTACACATATACAGGTATGCAAAAACACTGGTATTTGATTTTTAAGGAGAGCTTATCCTACCCAGGCTGCAAATATCAACATTATTTCAAATGCCAACCCCTAGTTCCACTGACTAGTACTAAGGTGCTCAGATACTAAGGTAATGAAAGCCTATGACGGGGTGTACTGGCCCCACACTGGAGCAGAAGGGGTTAAGGAACCATTCTTAGCAGCAGAAGCCACACCCCCTCGACCCTGCTGGGTATGCTCCAACTGCTGCTGCAGTATAAAAGGGAGCAGCCTAGCTCAGTCTGGGTGGACTGCTGAGGAGGAAGGATGCGCCTCGCCAGCTCCAGTTGAAGAGTAGCCAGGTACCTAGACGAGGGACCAGCAGATGCTAAGGCCCAGACAAGCCCCCAGCCCCCTGCAGATGCCCTAGAGAGACTGCAATCATCACCGAAGGCACACTGACTTCAGCTACAGGAGCCCAGGGAGGGACTAGTCAGTGTCCCTGAAGCAGTTGGCATATTGTGGGTGGCCCCCACCAGCTTTCTAGCAAACCCCATTGCCACTACCAGAGCCCTGGACTGGGACCTGGTAGAGCAGGGAGGGCCTGGGTCCTCCTACCCAGCTGTCCCCGCTTTTCGGGGTGCAGGGCAGCCCACCAAACCCTCCTTCCATTGACTCTGGCCAGCGGGTCGCACTCCCCTGCAGACAAGGGGAATCCCATTGACTCTGGCCATTGGGTCGTGCTTCCCTAAAGATAAGGGGAGTTCTGTTGATTCTGGCCATTTGACTATGCAGACTTGTGGCTGAGCGCAACCATATTGACTTAACCGTGGGTCTACCATGCCCTTACCCCTCCCCCAGGGTGATGGGTGTAGGGGTACTGGCTCCACAACACTTGGTGGAGAATGTGGGCAGTGGTCAGGACCTGCTAAAAGGCCCCCGAGCAATCACCTTTATTTGGTGATTTATTTGGGAATCTACTCAGCCCTGACTTTAATTAAGATATATAATTCTTGATTGTACTAATATTTGCACATCTTTTTTTCCTTTAAAATATTGTTCAGACTGATGTTCATCAGGTCTGGGACTGCCAATAACAAAACTGACCTCGGACTGACAAGGCTACAATTACACTGCGTACAAAAATATTATAGCTGTTTTGAAGAGGGAGCACTTTTGGCATGTACCAGCAGAGGGCAGTAAAGGCACCAGCCATCTACATAGAGAAACTGGCTTTACAGCACTCTGAAGTCTGACTAGAAAGAACTTTCCATTTGTTCATTATTTTTACAAATTTGGCTGGGAAACATTTAATAAATGACAATGGGAAAGAGCCTTGACTATTCTAGGCAAAGAACATTAAATAGTACTGTAGTGCCATGGTGATCCTTCTAAGTACTTGTTATAAATACTAGTTTACTAGGAATGGATTGAAGACCATAAGCTATGAAGTATTTGACTGAAGGCACTCTCACATATAGTCTGTGCATTGAAAGAAAAATGTTTATATACATTCCTAGAAAAGCTACTTACCCTAATGTACAGTATCTTTCTTCCCTTTCAATAACAGGAAATGAGATAAGAACCGGGCATAGAAAGGTGGCAACTGAAGCTGAATAAAGCTTTATATTTGCAACTGCTGCAACACAAAAATCTTAATAATCATTGTCTATTATCTTCAGTTTCTTTTATTACAGTAGAGTAATGTCAAGGGATAGTCAGCCAATCTTTAACTTAAAGCTCAAATTTGATTAGGGCTTTATTTGTTGATCGAACCTGTGCTGAAATGAAAAACCATGGCTGTCTTAATGAAGCTGAAATCTCCAATGGAATTCCCTCAGATTTGTTTAAAAGTGCCCAAGGCTTGCTCAGCTTCATCAAACTTTTCAGCACTTGAATTATTTACAGGTAAGCAAGACTGGATACATCAGTTGCCATCAATTATAAAATTCAGCTTTTTCTCACTCAGGGCAGTTACACTAATATAGGCAATCTTGCATAAACATGCAGAAATACCGCTGTTTACACCCTGGGCCTTGGCATCCCTATTGGTTAACTCTATCTTGGATAAATATAAATTAGGTTCAAGGCCAATATCCTGGGATGCCTAAACAGTGGGGAAGTAATTATATTCTGTGTAGCTGTAGAGAAAATATCTGCATCCGTAAGTTTATTAGTTGGTTTAGAGCAGGTTTTACTTTCAGTGATCCATATTCTAATGGTAGTGGTGTTTTTCAGCAGATGTCTATAACTAACCTTACCGGGCCTTCGCTTGGGGTGTTGCAAGTTGAACAGCTGGAATACTTTATGCACCAAGGAACTCTGCATTGCCCCTCAACTTTTTTTGTATGGCTTTGCAATTGTTGCTGTTAGATTTGTGTATTCAGACTGTCATCAGTTCTCATGAATGTTTTTAATTTAAATTTTTATTTATTTTGGCAAGGCTCTAGGCACCCCACTACCTGTTACAAAAACATAAATGGCATTAAACAGCAGCTACCCCCAATAATCAATAGAACAGAACCCTATACCAATCACACAACTCCCTACCTGACCACCATCATGAAGATCTAACTCCCATCAAGCCCCCCTCTTCCCAGCAGCCCTTGCAAGTAGACGCACCCTGGGGACTGTCCTGAGGGTCAGAATAAGGGAGGAAAACTTATTCCCTAGGTGGAGCCCTTTGACAGAGAACACTTCCCCTCTACCCCATCCGCCTTTTTAAAGTGAGAGTATCCAGTTCTAGTGCTTCTGATTGGAACGCTGGTAGTATGGCAATCTAAAGTAGGAGGGTACCAAACTACTTCAGTTGTGTTGAATTACAGATTAGTCTAGTTCTTGCTTTGGAGTTATATGGGGGAAAGTAAGGGTAAATGGGGCTTAGTTAAACAAAGCTAACTTTCTGTGGTGCTCTATAATAATGCAAGCACCTACAGTTATGCTTTAATAAGAGTTTTTTGCTGTCCCAAGTACAGTGGCCTACACAACTATGATGTGATACAAATAACATGTCTTGCCAAGGCTATTAATGAACAAAGATGCTGGCCCCACACCCAGGCCTCTATTCCAAGCCACCAGTCCTAGGTCCCAACCGCTGGCCCTGCCCCCCAGCCACTGGCCCCATGCCTGGGGCTCTGTGCCAGGGGCTCCGTTCCTGGCGCCCTGTGCCTGGGACTCCGCTCCCTGGCCCTGCACCCAGGGCTCAGGTCCTGGCCACTGGCCCAGCACCTGGGGCTTGGGTCTCAGCAGCCGGCCCCACTTCCTGACCACTGGCCCCACACCTGGGGCTCTACTCTTGGGGTGCTGGCCTCGCTCACTGGCCCCATGCCCGGGACCCCACACCCAGCCCCCCACTCATGGGGACCCAGCCGCTGGCCCCGTGGCCAGGACTCTGCTACTGGCCCCACACGCGGGTCCCAGCTGCGGGCCCCAAGCCTGAGGCTCTGTTCCTGGCCCCGTGCCCACCCCCAGCCTTTGCTCCCTTATCCCTGTCCAGATCCCCCCCCCTCCCAGAGACATGGCACTGCTTCCTGCCCCAGCTGGGGTGGGGCAGGTGTGGACAGGGGTAAAGGGGCTGGCTTTCAGCAGCGCCACTATTAAAAGGGATCCAGCGCCACTGCACAGACCTGCATATGAGTCAGGAATTAGCTGGTAAAGGGGGCATAATCCTCTCCCTCTGCTCTGAAAAGGAAAGGATCCAAGCTGTGTTTGTTTTCAGCCATCTGAGGGCTTCACTCTCGTTCTGTCTCAGAGAGAAATGCACACTTTGTTTTACAGAGGAGGAGGAAGTAGTCTTGGGAAGGCAGCCCTATCTCAGTAGCAAGTGCAGATGGCTGCTTTGTATTAGGGGACCAAGACTGGAACCCCAATGTCCATGGCCAGTTGTAGTTTCCCTTTTCTCCTAGCACTGAAGTCCTGCTAGGAGATTACTCTGAGATGGCCAGCTTTGTCCTAGTTGCTTACTGAGATACTATATAGCAAGTTACCAAATAAAGAGCACCACAACGTTCTAGAAGAATATTCAAGGCCCTGTGAATTGCTGTTATGTGAATAGTTAAACATGAAGTAGTATGAAGTCTTGTTCTCAGAAGAGTTGCTGGAATGTTATAGACAATACAATTTCTTGCCAGAAAGGGCATATGAAAACCTCACATTTTATAGCATACATTGCTTTGTGTAAACTTGGCCTTCAGGATTCAGCATTGATGAAGCAAAAATATAACTGGGACCAGGGCTTAAATAGGACTAGCTGACCCAATGCTCACTCGTCCTTGCTAAACTGGACTGACACATCATGTTAACAATGTATTAGCTAACTCACCTCTACACCATTGTGTTCTAACATGATAAAATGTAGCGAAGACAAAGCTAGAGAGGTGAGATATAGTCATTGTCTCCAACCTACCTCCATTCTCCCGAATAGCCCTGTGTTTGGTGGTGTATACGCATTTCTTTTGGACCACTTTTACTCATTGTTAGGAAAAAATGAAGACTGTGTTCTGTGACTATTTTGATATTGTCATTCTTTTGAAATATTTATTTTGACAAACAAAAGGCTGATAATATTTTCTTACAGTTCCAGTAATTAAGTATTTTTAGAGATGCCTATCACTGTAGTGTGTAAGGGCCAGACGTTCAAGATACTTGGGCCTGGTCTACAAAGTTAGGTCGACACAAGGTAGCTTATGTCAATCTAACTCTGTAAGCATCTACACTAAAATGTTGCTCCCACTGATGTAACTCATCTGCTATGCTGACTTAATAACTCCACCTCCATAAGAGGCGTGGTGCTTAGGTTGGCATAGTTAGGTTGACACAGTATCAATGTAAAAAGAAAAGGAGGACTTGTGGCACCTTAGAGACTAACCAATTTATTTGAGCATAAGCTTTCGTGAGCTACAGCTCACTTCAGGAATGCATCCGATGAAGTGAGCTGTAGCTCACGAAAGCTCATGCTCAAATAAATTGGTTAGTCTCTAAGGTGCCACAAGTCCTCCTTTTCTTTTTGCGAATACAGACTAACACGGCTGCTACTCTGAAAAAAGTATCAATGTAGACACTGCTTTACTTACTTTGACTTTAGTGGCCTCCAAGACGTGTTCCACAATGCCCCCTTGTGACCGCTCTGGTCATCATTTCAAACTCTGCTGCCCCACGGCCAGGTATGCGGGCACATGCCCCTCCTCTTTTAAAGACCTGCAAATTTTTGAAATTTCATTTCCTGTTTGGTTGGTGTGGAGAACTCACTTAGCAACTGCCCAGCTGACCATGCTGGCTCCACGCAGCAAATGCACTCCTGTCCAGAGTACACAGAAGGTAGTGGATCTCCTGGGAGGGGAAAAAAGGCTCTTCAGGCTCTGAACCAGCCATAGAAATGTTAACATACAATATATGAGCAGATCCCTTGGAGCATGGGGGAGAAGGGCTACAACAGGGACATGTAGCAGTGCCGCGTGAAAATCAAGGAGCTGCGGAAGGCATACCAGAAGGCAAGGGAGGCAAATAGTGGCTCTGGTGCAGAGCCAGAGGCATGCTGCTTGTACAAGGAGCTGCACGCTGTCCTTGGGGGAGACTCCACCAACACCACCAAGAGACCTGTGAATACTTTGGGGAAGTTGGAGTCACAGGCCCACACAGTGAGGAGGAGGTACTGAACAAGGAAGAGGAGGAGGACTATGGGGGACAGGCAACCAGGGGATCCAGTGGCACAGCAAGCCAGGACCTCTTTCTGATGCTGGAGCAGTTGAGCCACTCCCAGCAGTCAAGCACTGACAAGTCTGATGCGGAGGAAGGAATCTCTGGTAAGTATGCAGTTTGCTTTGATATTGCAGGAACACATCTGTTCATTTACTATTGTTTAATCAGGCTAGAAGAGGTAGTGAAATAACCAATGAAGGTACAGTTGCTACCTGCTTCTTTTTCCTCTGTGCAGCTGGGCAGAGGGGATCCTGTGGAATAGTTTGTTTATGTGCACCGGGATGTCCCGTGACTTTTCCATTGAGATTTCAAGGAAACTTTCCTGGAGGAGGTCTGCAATCCTCTGCCAAAGGTTTCTGGGGAAGGCTGCCTTATTTCTTCCACCGCGGTAGGACACTTTCCAACGCCAGTCAGCAATTACTTCAGCAGGCACCATTGCAGAACACAGGCTAGCAGAATACAGACCTGGTCTGCAGCCAGATGCATGCAAGAGTTGTTTCCTTTCAGGCTCCACTACCCTCAGGAGTGAGATATCCGCTAAAATCACCACAGCCTGTGGAAAATGGTGCCTGTATTCAATTAAATTGCCCTATATGCATATACTGATGCCCATGTGCTCCCTGCTCATTGTCCCAAATAGCCCCCTTTCCCCGGGGCCGTACTCACCATGGCTGGGACTGCTGCTGTGCTCTATGAATCCCAAGGGGAAGTGAGAATGTAGTGCTTATAACTTGTATGGATCAAGGGGAGTGAAAACACTCCTCATAATACCTCTGTGCATTGTGTCTTTTGCAGATAGAAATGTGGCCTTGAGGGTCCTTCCATCCACACCAGTGGAGCGGCTCAGCCACATAAGGAGAAGAAAGAGAATGTAGGATAACACGTTCCCAGAGATCCTGCACACCTCTGGTGCTGCGGATACTGAGCAGAGGGCTTGGAGGAGCACTCTTTCAGACAGAATGGAAAGGGAGAGTGGGGAGAGGAGAAATATGTAGCAAAAGAGCAGACATGTAGCAGGACATGATAGCACTTCTCAAGCACCAGACAGACATGCTGGAGACTCTTACAAACCTTCAGGTCCAAGTCACCCATATTTGCATCCCACTGCAGCCTATTGGTAAGTGCATTCTGAGACCTCCCTGCACATTCCACCTATGGTCCAGGACCACTGCAGTACCCCTACCATTCTATCCTGAGGGAGAGTACACACAATCACAGCCACACATACACTGACCCATGAGAGACACAGTTGTTGTACATGTTTTTGAAATAAATGAGAATGACTGTTTTCCCCCCTTCAAAGGTTCAGTTACAATTATGTGTGTTTGGAATAAAAGTCTGTTTATGGAAACTTAATTCATCTTTATTAGTTCACAACATATGGTGGCTGGGGCGGACATCTTTCAAAGAAAATAGCAATAGATTCACTTGCAATGTTATATTACCTTATACACAGCACTCATTACAAGGTTTATACTGAGGTACTAAAAAACAATGCCAAGCAGAGCACACTACAATAACAACACACATTACTGTGGCTCACTATTGAAATGGTCTTTCAGAGCCTCCTTGAGCCATATATCTCCCCATTGAGCTGCTCTTATAGCCCTGGTATCTGGCTGCTCAAAATCAGCAGCCAGGCATTTCACTACCAGGCTCCAACCCTGCAGAAACTTTTCCCCCTTTGCTTCACAGATATTATGGAGTGCTCAGCAGGCAGCTATAATCACAGATATTTTTTTCACTAAAGTCTAATCGCATGACTAGACAGCGCCAGTGCCCTTTCAGAGAACCAAAGGCACATTCAGCAGTCATTCTGCACCTGCTGAGCCTCTATTTGAAGCACTCCTTTCTGCTGTCGAAGTGGCTGGTGTACGGCTTTGTAAGCCATGGGAATAAGGGATAAGCTGGGTCTTGCAGGATCACTATTGGCATTTCAACATCCCTAATGGTAATCCACTGGTTTGGAAAGAAAGTCCCTGCTTGCATCTTTCTGAACAGGCCTGTGTTTTTAAAGATGCATGCATCATGCACCTTCCGTGACCAGCCCATGTTGATGTTGGTAAAACGTTCCTGGTGATCCACCAGTGCTTGCAATACCGCAGAAAAGTAGCCCTTTCAGTTTTGTTGATGTACTCCATGGCAATGTGGTCTGGTGCCAAAAGAGGGGTATGAATGCCATCTATCACCCCACTGCAGTTCAGGAACCACATTGCTGTAAAACCATTCAGAATGTCCTGCAGGTTACCAAGAGTCACAGTCCTTTGTAGCAGGACAAAATTAATGGCCCTGCACGCTTGCATCACAGCAACCCCCACGGTGGATTTCCCACTTCCAAATTGATTCCCGACTGATTGGTAGCAATCTGGCATGGCCAGCTTCCACACAGCGATCACCACTCACTTCTCCATGGTGAATGCAGCTCTGATTTTGGTGTTGCTACACTGGAGGGTTGGGATGAGCTCCTCACACAGTTCCATGAATGTGGTCTTGTGCATCCAAAAGTTCTACAGCCATTGCTTGTCATCCCAAACCTGCATAACGATGTGGTCCCACCACTCAGTGCTTGTTTCTCGGGCCCAGAACCAGTGCTCCTCTGTCTGCAGCTGCCCTGTGAATGCCAACAACAACCTTGAATTGTTTCTTTGTATGTCCGTCAACAAGGCAGCCTGCAAGGCATCATCACATCCTCCGCAGCTCCTCTGTGGCTGTGAAAATACCAAAGGACCAGGTGCGTTGTGTTCATAACAGTCAGCACAATGCTGAAGAGCAGAGCAGGATCCATGTTTCTCATAGAGATGGTGGATGTGTGGGTTTGCAGGGCTTTTGAAAAGAGATACAAAACATTATGGGATGCAGATAATATTATGAATATAATAATATAAAAAACATGTCAGAGATCTTCTGACTAATTTGAATGAATTCAGGTCAATGGGGCCTGATACTCATCCCAGGGTGCTGAAGGAATTAGCCAAAGAAATCTCAGAGCCACTGGCAATAATATTTGCAAACTCGTGGATAACAGGAGAGGTCCTGGAAGAATGGAGAAGAGCTAATGTGCTGCCCATCTTTAAAAAAGGGGATAAAGGAGGAGTGGGGGAACTATAGACCAGTCAGCCTGACCTCAATACCTGGGAAGCTACTAGTACAATGCATAAAACATTCAATTTGCAAATATCTGGAGGATGCAGGGGTAATCTCTAGCAGCCAGCATGGATTTACTAAGAACAAATCATGCCAAACCAGCTTGATTTCCTTCTTTGACAGGGTAACTGGTTTGGCATATAGAAGCAATGCAGGGGACATAATATTGCTGGACTTTAGCAGGGCTTTTGATACAGTCCACATGACAAGCTGGAGAAATGTGGGCTTGGCAGAACTACCATTAAGTGGATACATGACTGGTTAAACAACCGCAAACAAAGAGTAACTATTAATGGAATGATGTCAGATTGGAAGGAGGTCTCAAGTGGGTTTGCACAGAGATCTGTTCTGGGTCCAGTGTTATTTAACATCTTTATTAATCCTGTTGGGATCCAGGAAGTGGGCAGGCGGAAGACCGCCCACTGCTGAAGGATCTCCCCACAGCCTAAGAGGAGGATCCACAGGTCCGGGATTCCAAATGAGTGTGGGGGACAACTAAAGATATAAGAGGAATGGGAGTGAGGTCACAGGGCTAAACAAAGGGAACCTGACAGGGACACCGAGCAGAGAACCCAGGACAGCACCCACTGCTCCTCGAAAGTGTCAAGGGAGCCAGTGGACGCCACCCAGAGGAACTCTGCCCGGATGCGTGAATGGACTGAGGAGTGAAAATAGGCCCCACAGTCGCAGAAAACCCCTTCGGCCAACCTCGTCTCCCTGGTTTTGTAGATGGCCATTTTGGCCAGGGTTAGGAGGAGGTTAACAAGGAGGTCCTGCGACTTTGTGGGGCCACAGATAGGGATTGTATAGATGAGAAGGTGAAGGGGAAAGTGCAACCAAAAACATAATAATATATCTAGGAGGAGCTGGAATAGGGGCTGCAACCTGGCACACTCCAGATGTACATGCGCCAGGGTCTCCCTCATGCTGCAAAAGGGGCAGGAGTTTGGCATGAAGGAGCCGCCAGTTGATGTCCCCAGCGGGCCTCGGGACCAGGGTGGAATATAGGTTGGCCCACCAGGGCGCCTCACCCTCCAGAGGTGGCAGGAGGTCCCACCACTTCATGTCGGAGTGGGACACGAGAGTGAGGACATGAAGAGTGTGGAGCATGAGCATGTACAGTTGTTTTCTTGGCATGGTCTGGAACCGAACCGGCTGCAACATCTTCATTAATAACCTGAATGTAGAAATAGAGAGCATGCAGATGACACAAAGCTGGGTGTGGGGATTGCAAACACTGTGAAGGAGAGAGCTAAAATTCAAAGGGATCTTGATAAATTGGAGAGCTACAAAATGAAGTTCCACGAAGACAAATGTAAGTTGCTTCACGTAGGGAAGAAAAACCAAATGCACAAATACAGAATGGAGGATAATTGGCTTGGCAGCAGCACTGCTGAGAAGGCTCTGGGAGTTGTGGTGGATTACAACCCCAACATGAGTCAGCAATGCAATGCTGTTGCAAAAAAAAACAAATGCAATTTAAGTTGAATTAACAGAGTCGAGTCACGGGAGGTGATAGTACCGCTCTACTCAGCTCTGGTTAGGTCTCAGTTGGAGTACTGTGTCCAATTTTGGTCACCAATGTATAGAAAAGATGAAGAGAAACTGGAAAGGATCCAGAGACAAGTGGCAAAGATTATCAAAGGGATGGAATGGAAGCCATATGAGCAAAGGCTGAAGGAACTGGGTATGTTTAGTTTGGAAGAAGAGATGGGAGGGTGGAGCATGATAGCAGTCTTCAAATACTTGAAAGGCTGCCATAAAAAAGATGGAGAAAAGTTGTTCTCTCTTGCCACAGAGGGCAGGACAAGAGGTAATGGGTTCAAACTACAGCATAGCAGATTTACATTAAATCTCAGGAAAAACATCCTAACTGTAAGAGCAGTAGGACAATGGAACTGACTGCCTAGGGAAATTGTGGAAGCTCCTTCACTGGAGGTTTTCAAAATGAGGTTGGCTAGCCCTCTGTCTTGGATGGTTTTAGCTATAACACATCCTGCATCTTGGCAGGGGTTAGATTAGATGACCCTTGCAGTCCCTTCTAACCCTCTGGTTCTATGACTGGGCAGCTGCCTACCAGCCAGGGCTCTGAGGACCAGGAAGTGGCCCCCAGCCAGGTTGCTGGGGAAGTGCTACTGCCCCTCCCCAGGGGCTTCAAAGAGCTGGAAACTTCCCCTAGCTGGGCTGTTGCACAAGCGCTCCTCCCCCAGTGTGAGTAAGATCCTGGCCAAGCTCAGAAGTGCTCCTAGGTCCCATTGTGGTTGGGCAGAGCGGCTCCAGGGGAAAGGTTTCAAGGGTCCCCAGATGGCTGGGGGAGGGTTAGGGGAGGCTAGATATGTAGTGGCCTCAATCAGAATTAACCTCTGTTAAGAGTATGTTTCTCTTAACCAGACTAGATTCACTGGCGCACTCTAGCTCTTGGGCAACGTTTTGACAATATAAAACCATTGTCAACCTGGTCTGACCAGCCAGTTAAAATGAGTTCATGCAGTGGCCCAAAAGAAGCTGGAGTATGCCAGTGAATCTTGCCCCATATGGGGTAATAGCAAACCCTGTCTGAATAGTATGTGTATCTAAGAGGTACTTAGAAGATGTTACAGACATGGGTGGGGACTAGTTTTTTATGTAGGTCAGGTAACATTTCCGTGATATGGAAGCAGATACACCATAAGTACCTGACTTGGGTAGTAATGTAAAATGGACTACATTGTGCTGAGGATGTAGCTGTTTAAATAGGTTTTTGGGTTTGTTTAATTGCATGGAGATAGAGAAAGGGTTACAAGCAAATAAAAGTGCAAATGCACTTCTAAGACTAAAACTTAATTTCAGCACATTACAATCTTTGCCTAAGCAGGTTTCTTACCAAAATTTAGCTCCCAGGGACTTCAACCCTCTTGGTCGGAGGATCCACTTTTCTCAGATGTACAACAGCTCTGGACTCTTGTATCTGCCCAGTGATGGATAACTGTGGGGATCTCTCCCCTTCTTCTTATGGCCCAGGAAACCTCTGAAATGTGTTCTTTGAAAAGTAAGCCTAGTCAAAGTCTCTTTGTCCTGCTGCTGGGGTGTAACATCATTTTGTCTTCTCCCCTGCTTGATAGCTTTGTTTACCTTATATGTAAATTTGCCTTCATTGTTGGTGCCTGATGACTAGGCTGGTCAGAAAAGCAAGTATACATTCCTTCATCTAGGACAAGCTGGGCTTATTCATTGCTTGCCAAACACCTTTTAAGAACATAATTCTAGCTCTTAGTTATAATTCTTTGTACACACCCCATTTGTACAAAACACAAAGATTGTTAACACAGCGTGTTATCAGTTTGTATATAATATCTCACATAACACCTTTTTAGTTACAGATTATGAAACCAGTGTGTTAGATGTTGCGAGTATGTCAGGCCTGACAAGCGTTGCTGACAGAGTAGTGAACCACCAGTGGGCCTCTGTGTCACATTGTGACAACACTTCTTGGCATTTGGTGCCCAGCCACATGATTGATGAATGCAAAGCAAATGTTTGTGCTCAAATTGCAAGTTTTTCCATGGGCAAAATTGTGGGCTTAGGTATAAAGATCTGGGGCTTGAGTCCCTATTACATTATTCCCATTTTACAGAGGTGTAACTCCATTCGTTTAGTTCCAGTAGAGCTGTGCCAGCTTGAAACTGAACTAACACAATTGTGACTGAAGGCCTTGGGCTTTTTGCCTAACTACACGTGTATTCTGGATGTGCCTTGCTACTTAGTTTAAAGTTTGGCATATGAAAGATGAGTTGTGCATGTTCTATGTGGATGTGGTATGTGTATTTATTACTAATGTGTGATGTCACAATTGCTGTTGTGCAGATTTTTAATTACATATGTTTTACTGGTAAAAAAAAATTAGGTTTTCAATATGGATGCTTTAGCTTAGGATGACATCACACACAAGATAAATTTTGGAGACTGTTTCATGCATGACAGAATTATCAACGTGAGATCATTTCTGCACAGCTCCTGCACTATAAAATTTAACACTATATCACTGCCAGTGAGTATTTTGTATAAATGTATAAACAGAATTTTTCTGGGTGTGGATAGTCTGCATATTGTGTTTGCGTATCTATGGATTAGACAGGTACGCTCTCTTTTTCCAAGGTGGTAAAGGTATGCAAAATCTTCAACGTTTTTTTTTAGTTTTGAAGGGAGCTCCTAACCTATTCTTGCACCAGTGGGCCTTGCAGCACCTCTGGATGTGTATGCCATCTGGGAGGTAAATGTTTAAACTTCTCTTGTCACTTTCAATCTGTTTTCCATGGCTGTTCAAATTTCCATTCATCATTCTTTCAGAATCCTCTGGTTCTGGCTCATATATTAAATATTAGGTTGGGTTAGTGATGTAAATTGATGAGATCTTCAAGAGCTCAGCAACTTTAGTTTCTTCAATAGGAGAGAATATATTCACTTAGTAAAGAAGCCATGACTTTTTCAGAACAGCAAAAAACCAATGAATGAAATAGGCGAAAAACAATCGAAGACACAAGATAGAATCCTGAATCCATTGAAGCCAAACTTCTGTTGACCTCAATGAGGCCAGGATTTCATCCATAGTATCTAAGATAGGTTAAAGAGATGAGGTGAAGTAAAATGAGGCCATGTCTAAACTGACCTTTTTGGGGAAATCTCTTACTATCACGCAACCATCAGTACAGCTCTACCAGTGTTACCAAAGGTGGGAATGCTCGAATAGATGGAGCACAGGCATTTCTACTATCATGGCATCAAGAACCCTGCTTCAGTGCTAAGTGGCTCTTTGAAGTATAGAGTTAATTGGGTCTTAATACTTTTCTGAAGCTTGTATATCACTAGATAAATAATTGGAGGTTCTGGTTTTCAAGTATTTAACAAAAATATGGGAGTATTTTTGGTAAGTGAATAAATAGCTGGAAGCCCTCATGTGTTTTACCTTTTTGTTTTTACTATGTGATCCCAACTCATGGAGCTGCTTAATGCGAATGTGACTGGAAATAGCATTAATTGACATCTGAGGAAATGTAACAAATTTCAAGTATTTTCATTTAAAATAAATATTTAACAATATAATAGAAACAATAAAAAATGAAGTCAGGCTAAGGAGAGATCTTGCAAAACTGAAAGGTCTCCCATTCATTTAGGAAAGAAGGTGAAATTCTGTCCCCATTGGAGTCAATGACAAAACTCCCATTGACTTCAATGGGGCCAGGATTTTACCCCTAAGGAGAGCAGTGATTTTGCTCACAGCCACCATTTGTTACTTCAAAGAAAATCCACTGACTTCAGCGGAGTTACTTCTGATTTACACTGGGGTGAGAGAAGAATTAGGCCCTTAAATAGCAAGGTTTAACCAGCTGGCATCTGTAAGAGGGCATAAAATGGAGCCCAGCTGGGGTCACCTGTCCCTTGAGCACCCAGAACTGTGACTCAATCCCAATCTGGGGGCACTAAGACCCATGAGGCGCCTTCCCTCCCCCCACCATGTGGCTTTGGGGGGCAAAAAACTGCAGAGAGGAGCCAGCTAGCTGATAGGAGCAGAAGCAAGGACCTCTGGATACTTGGCGTATACCTACACAGCCTGTGGCAGCAAGCCTCCCAGCCCGCTCGACAGGCCTGGGGTTGTGAGGCACGTACTAGCGCTCTCAGAATAGGTGGGTCGACAGTGCTCTGAAGTTGCAGCTCAGGCTCCGAAGCCCCCTCCACCCCCTTGTCAAAGCCCAAGCGACAGCCTGAGCAGCAGCTTCAGAGTAGTGTCTACACAGCTATTTTTAGATCGTGAGTCCGAGTCTCTCGACCCGGGCTGAGCAGTTTGCTGTCGCTGGCTGTGCGGACATACCCTGGGAGAACTTTCTACAGTTCTGCCCTGTGCTGATTGAGTGGGAGTGTTGGAGCAAACAGCCACTCAGTCTCTTCACCTCAGCATCACTCCTTCCCTACCCCTCTTACTTTCTTCTTCCCTGCCATGTCCCCGTCACCCGCCTTCCCTTCCCTTTCTATTTAGTTGACCCCCCTCCTAATTAAACCCACAGAAAGAATTGTGGAACTAACATGCCATTTGCCACCATGACATTGTTCACTCTGCTATGTTCTACCCTTTCCCCAGCTCTGTTTCTTGTCTATTTAGACTGGAAGCTTTTTGGGGCAGGGACTTTCTACTACTCTGGGCAGTGCCTAGCACAATGGGGCCCCCATTCCTGATTGGCCCTTAAGCACTGCTGTAATAAATATGATTAATAATAATAGCCAGTGGCTGACACTGAACATTTTAATCTTCATTTTGGCAGACTAAATTACAAGGTTATTGTTAAATACTTGTTTAAAATGAAAACTGGAAGTTCTATGCATACTGAAAAGCCGCATTGGTTATCCAGTATTTGCTGTGCATGATCTTGCAGAATGATAATGCTGAAAATGTCCTATGTAAAGCAAAGCAAAATCTTATAGATAATTTTGTTTCTATCCCTCAAATTGATGCCTTTTTTTTTGGTGCCCCTGGGTATGAATGAGGGAAATACTGCAGTATGTGGCTTGCAGGTTTTGTAGGTCTTGCATGCATTTAAAGAGAATTGTATGACAAAGACTGGCCAGAGGAGGGCAACAAAACCTCAAACAACTGTCATTCTACAAAGGAAAGTTTCTTCAAAACTCAAAAGGTTTAATAAAAGATAAATAATTCCTCAACAAAAGGTACTTCTAGTATTTACAAGGCTAAATCAACAGCAAATACCCCGTCATAACCATAGGGGTAGCCTAAATTCCTCCTTACCTGTAAGGGGTTAAGAAGCTCAAGTAACCTGGTTGGCACCTGACCAAAGGAACCAATGCGGACAAAAGATACTTTCAAATCTGGTGTCAGGGAGAGGTTTTGTTTTGGGTTCTTTGTTTCTGTGGCCGTTCGCTCAAAGAGGGACCGGACATCAATCCATGTTCTCCAAATCTTTCTAAACAAGTCTCTCATATTTTTTCTCTTTAAATAAAATCCTTCTTTTTAAGAACCTGATTGATTTTTCCATTTTTCTAAGACCCAGGGGTTTGGGTCTATAGTCCCTTTGTAACCAATTGATGAGGATATATGCTCAAGCCTTCCCCGGGAAAGGGGGTGTAGGCTTGGGGGAATATTTTGTGGGAATAGGACTCCAAGTGGTCCTTTCCCTGATTGTTTGTTAAGTCACTTGGTGGTGGCAGCGATCCCAAGGCAAGAAAGGAATCTGTGCCTTGGGGAAGTTTTAACCTAATCTGGTAAGAATAAGTTTAGGGGGTCTTTCATGCGGCTCCCCACATCTGTACCCCAGAGTTCAGAGTGGGGAAGGAACCCTGACAACCCCAAACTCCTTGTTGGAGATGAATGAAAGTGATAGATTTATTCATTTTTAATTAAAATGCCAATTTTAGGAGACAGAAGTGGAAAGGAGATAGGGAAATGCCTTTAAGAGATAGGAAAGAATTTTCTGTGCTTTAACAACCTCTGATTGATTAATATCTGACAGTCCATGAGGATGCTATTTTCTGAAAAATTATAAATGTCCTGAGATCAAAAGGAATAATTACTCAGAGTACTACTAATAAAAGTCTCTTACTCCACTGTGTACTTATAGTGTCAAAAAGATTAATTTTTGGAAGATTCTAAGTATCGCTCATATGTAGTTTTCCACCTCTCTCTCAAAAAGTCTCAACTTTATAGCCCAAAAGGAAGTTCATTTGAAATTAATTTTTTAGGAGCTAGATCATAACCTCACTCAAGGCTGATTGTAGGGGGCATTGTGTAGCTGTATGATTTTATCACCAGAAGGAGGAAGGACCAAGTATAGTTCCTACTCACAGGGATTGCTGAGTGTTCTCTACATGCTGTGCATGGGGTCAGGAAGCTTTTAGTGCACACCCTGCCTCCTGCCACATTTGTGCAGGGGCAGATCATAATGCATCCCAAAGAATAGCAACCTCTATCAGGGTGAAATTCCCCAGAGCAGAAAGCCCTCACAAGTCCCTACATACTATTTAGATCCCTTTTTAAGGGCTTAAATGGTGCCTATGGACTTACACATACCTCCTGTACTCTTGTGAATTTTAAAAATATATATAACCTTTGTTATGCTTTAATGGTGTCAAAGTCAGATTCAAGGCACACAGAATTTGTCAGACCACTCTGTTTATTAGCAAAGCGCTTTGCTAATGCACCCAGATATATGTGAGCCCCTCTCTGAGGCTCATGCTAACTTATTTATACGATTAAGCCAAAGCCAATTTAACATAAGAGACAAAAGGAAGCAGAAACTGACAAATATACATACATATCTTATTTGCATACTAACGTTTACCGATCTCCTAGCTCAGTAGGAGCTCTAAGTTAATTAGTTTGAGGACCCATTGTCTCACACTCCTTAATGTTTCTCTTCCTGACAACTATATTTCAACAAACCCTTCAAGTAGCATTTCTTTAATGAATTATAATTTCAATATAATTCATTCTACTTTCACAATGGATAGGACTTCTCTTTTTGTTTTTTCACTTTTGCATACAAGAAATTGAATAGCTCATTTCCTTTTAAATTCATAAAGATATGATTTGACAATTTTTTATCCAAGCTAAGGCATTATATGTATTCACAATGATTTAGAAGAGGCCTCTAAAAATATGTAACAAAAATAAGTTTAAAAAAAAATCTGAAGTGTGGTGAAAAGTGAATCTAAAAATCAATATCTTGGCTGCCCCATATCTTATCCTTTTGGGTCTTCTGAGTCTTTTCTCCTAAGACAAGAATAAGTGTTCCTGTGAGCACCGCAGAGCCCATATATCTGTGGAAACTTATTCTGTATTCCATTTTCTTGTGCAACAAGGCTCTAATAATGCTGCTCTATCATGAACGGGTTCACTTGTGTGCAGGAGGACTGCTCTTGACGCTCTGCCCCTCCCAGGAGCACAAGGATGGCATTTTTGACAGGCCTCTTTTTGAGATTGGAGGGGCTCCTTGTATGCTCTGCCTCCTGGACAGCTGCATATGGGTCTCTCAGAATCTGGTCAGTACAGATTTTGTGTGTGTAATAGCTAAATCAGGATGAGTCCTGTGTGACAAAAGATTCTACCCACTCAGATACCAAGAACTACATCCTGGCCCCGTGCTCTTCAGTGTTTGCATGAGACTATTCAGGTAGGTGCTGAGACCCCACAGGTTCTGCTGCCACTAACATGCTGATGATACTAAGTTGTGTACTGATCTTTCCTTTTCAACTGATGCAACCAACACCTTTGCAAAAACGTCACAGTGCCTAGAGGAGACCAGCCCTGAGAAGTTTGCGCTTGACCCAGGCAAGACCAAAGTGATCCTGATCAGAAGGAAGAAACAGTCTTGAAGGATGGGCTGGTTACTGCCTTTCCCCTCCAAAAAAGAGTGCTTGCCTCCTGCCACCCCACCCATTATCTGAGTGATGTGACTCTTCAGGGTCCTTTTGAACACTGCATTTAACCTAAAAATCAGTGATGGTAAATAACCTTCCTTTATCCATAGTTTGCTAGGAAACTTCCTCCCTTCCTCCCAGATGAGGATCTGGCCACAGCAATCCATTCATTCATTGCCACCATACTGAATGACCATGACTTACTGTATATGGGACTGAAGATGGAAGCTATTCAAACGTTCCAGCAAGTGCAGAAGGCCATAACTCATCTCCTCAATGGGACAGGCCACTGTAAGGATGTCACTCCTGTACTTCCTCTGACTCCCTGTTCATTTCCATTGTCATTCCAAAGCTTGATCCTGATCTTCAGTGCATTTGGCATCAGCTACATCAGTGACCACATCTCCATTCATGACCAACAAAGCTATGTTCTTTTGTGGCAATGCAGTTCGCAAAGCCTAAAATGAAGAGTATGAAAACTATACAAGGTCTTTATCCAGGAGGTCCAACTGTGAAACAAGCTTCCAAAGGAACTAAGACTGATCCAGAGTC
Source organism: Natator depressus (assembly GCF_965152275.1). Lineage (NCBI taxonomy): Eukaryota > Metazoa > Chordata > Testudines > Cheloniidae > Natator > Natator depressus. The sequence continues at coordinate 135,470,339 of NC_134234.1, forward strand.
TGATAATCTTCAGAGCATGTTGTAAAACCCTCCTCATTGACAAAAATGTCTAATCATAACATGGTAAATGAAGAGGGGTAGAAAGAAAGAAAAACAGGAAATATTATGTGCCAAATGACAGCTTCTTTTCCAGAGAAGAGCAGAAGAATCCATGAGGTCCACTAGGGAGCTTGCCATATAGACCTAAAGTTCCTAGGAAGTGCTTTGATACCACCATTATGATTGCTGTAGAAAATGTATAGATAGATGGTATCTGCTGAACTAGAATTGGATTTGAACTGTAATTGTGCTTCTCTTCCTCCACCAGAAGGCTGCATCAGCCCTGACCTGGGCCCCCTAACACTACCCCATGCATCTCATAGAAGCCACAGAAGAACAATATAAGGTGCTCTCTCCCACCATTGACAGAGCATTCTTCTTCTCCACATTCCAAGCTTATGCCAGTCCTAGGATCTCATGAGTCAAAGTTGGATTCCTTGTATGGCAGCACACTACCATGAGACTGCTCTTGTACTTTCCAACAACAACCCATTTATGCCTTACTTTCTTTTTCCATCCAAGAAACAGAAACATACTAAAAATATATTGGGCATGAAATGGGGGAGGTGGGGGGTAAAAAAGATTTACTGATGTCCATTGTAAGAATTAGGCTTAGCAATGTATTTATTTGTTTAAAATAGCAAGGTACCCGACCAGGCTTGGGCAGGGGCACCATGGATGGAAGTGTTCTCAACCTCTGTGGAAGGGAGCGGGTCATCCTGCTCAATAGAGGCACTTCTAGTTGATGAAGAACAACACGGGCTGGCTCTGAAGGGAATTCTATCCAGTTCTTTACTGAAAAGTGTGACTGTAACCTAGGATTGGAGGATAGGTTAAAGCAAAGGAAAAATTAGGAAACGAAGAGGTCTGAACAGATACTGACTTTGGCTATGTGTGACACGCTACACCCCGGGAGAGCACCCTGTAACCCCCATATTCAGCATTTGTATATATCTCATATAAAGCATGCTATGTGAGGTATCATGGGAAAGGTTATGATCTGCTGAAACCCACTGTTCCATCTAAATATGTATGTCGTTAATGCATATGAAATTACGAGAATTATGTTGTATGGTTGTCACTAAAATATGCTGTGGGTTTGGGAAGCACCCAGATACTAGTTTCCCAAAGACAATAACCAGGGCAGGTGTCGAACAATGCCTGGGCAGGTGTTGAACAACCATCAACAGCCATTGTCCAGCAAGGGAGTTGCAATTCCAATGACTCACTTGCATAAGGCCACACCAAGGGAATTGCTCAACTTTGCCTGGTGACTCAATGATGCCCACCAGACATGCCTGGACTTACGTTATCCAAGCACATGGACTAAGAGTATAAAACAGAACACAGTGGACCCATGGTTCATCTTTTCTCTTCTCCCCCACCCACGTTGAAGGCAACGAGAACACTGGAGCTGAAGACACTGATCCCTGGGCTAAGAGGGAAAAGCCTGCCTATAAAAGACTGTGACCAACTACAATATCCAGTGGGGTGAGAAAAACTGCTTAATCTAGATGTTGCCCAGTCTAATAAGATTGAGAGTTTAGACTGCATGCTTATCTTTTATTTTATTTTGGTAATTAACTCTGACCTTTGCCTATCACTTATAATCACTTAAAATCTATCTTTTGTAATCAATAAACTTATTTTAATGTTTCTCCTTACCAGTGAGTTTGACTGAAGTGCTTGGTAAATCTGCTCAGGTCACAAGAGTGGTGTATGTCCACTTTCCATTGATGAAGTGGTGAACCAATTAATAAACTTGCGTTGCTCAAGAAAGGGTCTTGAGCAGTGCAAGATGGTATATTCCTAGGGTACAAGGCTGGGAGCTTGGGGGATTTGGCGGGTGCCTTTCTCTGTGTGATTCATGAGTGGCTCTGGGAGCATTCATGCAATCTAGTTGGGTGTGGGGCTCCACATACAGTTTCATTGAGTGGTAACAGGACCTGGAGGGGTTTGCTGCTTGCTACCAGTAAGGCATTGTGAGAGACAACCCAAGATAGTGAGAAAAGGTGGCACAGCAGTCTCACAGTCCCAGGTTGCACTGTGGGGCTCCCGTCACACTATGTTATGATGAATTATACATGATTGATCATTTAAATACATTATTTTTGTTACACAAATTAATTTAGCCTCATCAACACTCAGGAATTCTCTGATCGGGCTTCTACCCCACAAAACTGGCAAAACGGTTAAGTTGGGCCTGAGAGGCCCATCAGTCCCACCTGGATGCACGTGGAGAGTGGTCCGGCCTAATTAATGGTGAAACCCAGTGTGGGAGGGTCTAGGTGATGCTATAAACAGAGGAAGTTTGGAGAAGAAGAGGGTGTAGGGAGAAAATCTGCAGTCATGCTCCTGGTGGTAGGGAGTGACGAGAGCTATATGCAACAGGGATCTATATGCAACTCTTGCAGCGTGAGGAGAAAGGCTAGGGAGTGGTTTGGACATAGAAAAAGCCCAGGGAGATAGCAGTAAGGAGTCTGGTGGATTAGAGCTTGACTTTCTGTTCTAGGGTCCCTGCACTGGAGACCAGTGTTCCCCTACCAGCCACTGGTAAGGTGGTGTGAAGCCTCTGGGAAGGGGATATAGATTACTGGAAGCCCTGAGAAATGGGCATATGGAGCATTTGGCCCAGAATTGAGGGTGGCAGAGCAGATAAAGGGTTCAGACACTTGTATTTGTTAGACTTTTTGTTATCCTAGAAGGGGTGGAACTAAAGCATAACCTGGCCAGAGAGCTGAGTAACAAGAAGAGCCAGATCACTACAGGACAAGAGCAACTGTCAGCAGAGGGCACAAGAGGAAGAAAGCCTGTTATGCCATGTCCAGGTATGAAGAGATGTGCCTGCAGTGAGTTACTGTTATATGTGGGTGGAGAGTGCGGGTCTGACTATCTACCCTAATAAAAGGGGAGGGTGAGACTCATCATTAACCTAAAGGGAAAAAAATGGAAGAAGTGGTGCATCTGCTGGAGGCTGCCCAGCAACAACATATGGCTGTGCTACAAAGGCAGCAAGAGCAGGAACAAACACAGCAGGAATTCTCTGGCAGCTTATGGAAAACCTGCAGAAGTAGCAGGAGGTGCAATGTGCTGCCCAGCAACAATGGCATTCTCCTGGGGGAATTCTGTGCCAAAAAATTAAAAATGTTGTGCAAAATATTTTAAAATTCTGTGTATTTTATTTGTCAAAATAACACAATATAATCACTCTGGTTTCAATTATTTTGGTAATTTATTTCAAAATACCTGTCAACAATATAGAAAACAACAGATTCCCCCAGGAGTAGAGAGTTAAAGAAACCTCTACAACAACCAAGACCCAGTTCGGGGGTGCTGGAGGGAGCTGTGTGGGGCCACAGAGCCCAGATATCAGCATCCTCCTTCCCCGCAGGGCCCAGCTGTGGGGCATCCCTCAGGCACCAGACCCCGCCCCACAGAGCTGAGCCACAGGGCAGCCCCCAGTCACCAGCCCCCCACTTTCCACAGAGCCAAGCCTCAGGGCAGCCCTCAGACACCAGGCTCCCCTACCCCCAGACACCAACCACCCTGGAGCCTTTACTCCACCCTGCTTCTTTACTGTCCCGCCAGGGGACATGGTATGATGTGGCCTTGCCCTTCCTCATGCTTTGCCAGAACTGGCTGGGTCTCCCAGGTCCTCTCCCATCCCTGGGAGAATGAGGATCAAAGAGCATGCAGCCTCCAGCTCAGCCAGTCTGAGTGCTCCACTCACTGCAAGCCAGGCTCTGCAGAGTCCAGTGGCCCCTCGTGGTGGCCAGAAATTTTGTGGGGCAAACAGGGAATACTGGAAAATTCTGCATTGCGCAGTGGTGCAGAATTCCCCCAGGAGTAAATGCACAGAAATTGTATGGCGGGCCATGGATGCTCACAAAATTGGGGTTGGGGTGCAGGAGGGGGTGCGGGCTCTGGGTTAGAGCTGGGGATAAGGAGTTTTGGGTGTAGGAAGGTGCTCTGGGCTGGGACCAAGGGGTTCGGAGGGTGGGAGGGGGATCAGGGCTGGGGCAGGGATGCAGGTTCCAGCTGGGGGTGCAGGCTCTGGGGTGGGGCTGGGAATGAGAGGTTTGGCGTGCAGAAGGGTGCTCCAGGCTGTGATCGAGGGGTTTGGAGAGTGGGAGGGGTATCAAGGCTGGGGCAAGGGGTTGGGGCATGGGGAGAGGCTCAGGGGTGCAGGCTCCGAGCAGCATTTACCTCAAGTGTGGTCCAGCCCCTGACCCAGTGCCCCTCCGAGCCAGGTGGTGCGGCTTGTGGGCCCGCTTAAAACAGTTCATGGGCCGAATCCAGCCCATGGGCCGTAGTTTGCCCACCCCTGCACTAACCTATGATGACTGTGGGCAGCAAGGTGATTGCAATGAGATCCTGGAAGGTTTTGCATCCTAGCCAAATCCTGTGTAGGAGCCATTCAACCTGCTACAATACACCTGTCTTGCAAAATCCTTCCCATGGTAGCTTTGGTCTCCCATATAAGAGAAGTAAATCTGCTAATCAGTTGTGGAGAGATGGCAACAGCAATTTAATGACAATGTAGGTCCAGGGTGGAGAGGAAAAGATGACGTGGGAGCAGCACAATCCTTGTCAGTAGTCACAAATAACCATTTTGGGAGACATATATATTTAGGGCTAGAACGTGAGCTGCCCCTTGGACTCTGATTGACTTCAGTGAGTTTTGACTGGAGGCTATAAAGACGCTCTTGCACCTGCAGACATATGGAACCATAGAAATTAGAGTTGGGGGGGGAATCTATTAAATCTATAGGAAAATTCATGTGTGCACATGAGGGAAGAGGGGTTATTGATGTGTGTGATCTTTTTGTTTTATTTTAAATATTTGTACTGTCTGAAAATATATAAAAACTTTAGTAATAGGTTCTTTACGGTACTTAGTATATACACTCTTGGGAAGGTTTGGACAATTGTTCTGTTGAATATAAAATAGTGAAATTTTAAAAGGTTTTCTCCTCTCCTTCCCTTAAAAAGCAACACCAGAAAGCTCCAAGACAGCGAAATTACAGTCACATATTTCAGAGTAACAGCCGTGTTAGTCTGTATTCGCAAAAAGAAAAGGAGTACTTGTGGCACCTTAGAGACTAACCAATTTATTTGAGCATAAGCTTTCGTGAGCTACAGCTCACTTCATCGGATGCATACTGTGGAAACTGCAGAAGACATTATATACACATAGTAATCATGACAGTATGCACTTAGTGTTTAAATTTTCAAGGCACTTAACAAATATTAACTGATTAATCTAAAAACTCTCAGTGCATCCCGTGGAAGTGACTATTGAGGGAAATACATTAACTAAAGATTAAATGAAATCAAGAGAACTTCCTGCTGCAAATAGAAACCAAGTACCCCCCCATGTTAGAAAAGATTATGCTGTAGAGGAATTTATACAGGATACCATCCTTTCTAGCTGCCAGGGACAGGGAAGAAATTTGAGAATTCGTTGGAGAGCTGGTCCTGCTACTCCTTCCCTGAAGTCTGCTATTATCTAAAACAAAAATGTCCCCATTAGATTGTGAACATTTAAAAATATACATTAGGATGAAGAAACTTGACTAACATAAAATACGTTACTAACAGTAATTTAGAGCATTCTTCCTTCACACACACAGTAAACAGTATGCAACACCTTGAGTAGTGGGACTACTCTTGTAGCAAAATGCTACTAAATATGTCCTTGCTCATAAGGCATATTTTTGTATTTTTCATTCTTTTCATCACCAAATGGTGGTGTGAATATATCCTGAGAAATATACTCTGCAGAACTGAAATGATAAAGATTCTTCAAAAGGAGCAAAGTCACATTATACAATAAAACTAGCCAAAAAATAGGGTTACTTAGCAAGATAATTGTCTTTCTTATGTAGACAAAAATATGCTTTATGAGCAAGGACAGTTTTAAGCATGCTCACCATAGGATTCTGAAATATCTGTGATGGTTACTGTAAGCTTTTTATTTATTTGCATTTTGATTTATGATCAGATGAAGAAAATCAGACCTTCTTTCTCTGACTGAAGTTTTTTAACATTAAAAATGTAAGGAACATTAAACCCAACCTTCCTGTTGTTCTCTGAAAGGCAAGCAGTTAATGATCTCTCACCTCTACCAGAAATGCCTCATCTTTGTCAAATGAGTATTTCTTCCAATGTGGTGGAAATTCCTAGTTCAAATGATGTGAAAAACGTGTAGATTATGGTTATTTTCAAAACTATAGAAAAATGTATATTTCTGCAAAATACAAATCCTAGCAATATACAGATTATATATTACAGACCGTTTGGGCTTTGAAAATGGTATCTGTATCAGGGCTGCTGGGTGTCTTTGAACTGCGGGATCAAGAACACACCATGGTAACACCTACAGTTGTGCCAGTTCACATTTTGCTGTCTGGGCTGCTGTGATTGGCTTCCTTATTCCTAGGGCTTCCTGTGGTGTGATCTGCTCACGTGAGGCTGACTTTCCCACTGGTGTGTCACTGCCGCTGCTCACTTTGTGGCAGCTGACTGTAGTTTGGTAGCTTCATCATGTGTAATTCCCTTGCTTCCAGGAATTCTTTGGCTATGATTTGCAGACTGATGAGTGATTGCCTATTGGTTCTTCTTGCACCACATTTGTAACATCCATCCTTTTTTAACTCTTCCCCTTCCCCACTGCTAATGCTCTCTTTTATGTCATTTCTCTTTAGCTACTGCCAACTCTGACCTACCTGCATCTTCTCACCCTCCCTGCTAATGATCAGACTACCTCTGCCAAAAATCTCCTTCCTCTCCCACAGCTGTGACCAAATCACTGCGGCTATGTCTACACTGGCAACTGAACGACAAAACTTTTGCCTTTCAGAGGGGTTAAACCCTCCCCCCACACCCTGAAAGGCAAAAGTTTTGCCGACAACAAGCACCGGTGTGAACAGCACTTTGACAAAGCTGCTGCTGACAAAGCTAACGCTGCTTATTGGGGGTGGAAATTATTGTTGGCAGGAGAGCTAACAAACAGCGGCTACACTGCAGTCCAGGCTCACACCATAATGCAATGCTGTACGCCATTGTGCAAAATGACTTGTCACTAAACTAAACCAAAGGGACCATCTTTGGCACAGGGATGCCTAAACTAAAGAAATGCAATATCTGATCATTAGAGCTGGTTGAAAAAAAAATCAAAATTTTACATCAGAATTTCAAATTTTTGCCCTAAAAAAGGTAATTTTCACAAAATTTCAGCCCATTTTTCATCCTACTCTACTGATGACAATGGATGCATTTTGCTCAAAGGAGGTTTCCTGGGTGAACTCAGTAGGGTCAAAGAACATTGTAGACATGAGACTTAATTATACTACGTTCCAGGCCAAACACAAGAGAGGAAACTTAAAAATAGAGGGCCCAGATCCTCAAAGGTATTCAGGCACCTTTCAGTGGGAATTAGGCATCTGACTGCCTCTGAGGATCTGGGCCAGAAGTGAAGTATTTAAAAAAACCACATTACTGAAAACAAGAAAGTAAGTATTGGTGATGTGGCAGAAAGTTTAGTTACAGACTATACATGTAAATATACTTACCAAAACGTATAGCTATTTCTGTTTAAAATCTTACCAAGACTCCTTGTGAGTCAGATGGTCATGGCACCAGCAAGCATGTCTTCCCTATTCAAACTTATTTAGACACCCTGCTCCCTTCAACCCCCACCTCCTGCTCCTTCACGCTGTTGTGTAGGTGGGTTTTTAAATCACCCTTCCCTTTAGGTTCTTCCCTCCAGAGCAGTTTCATTAGTTTCAGATGCAGTTTCTCCACCCCTTTGAACAACCCTGAATGTTGATCGTTCTTCAATATATTAACCTCTGGATAATTAAGGTCTCTGGCCTGACCCTTGAATTGGAATGATTTCCTTTTAGTGTACTAAGCCATTAAACCGTAGGCAGTTGAAACTTAACCTTTCTCCACCTAGCATCAGACATATGGATTTCCAATATCATAAGGAGTAATGGAAAACAAATATAAAAAATGTAATAGAAGCAGAGAAATCGTGGTTAGTGCTATTAATTGTTGGGGGTGGGAGGTTAAAATATGCACACAGTATAATCTGTCACTGGTGAAAATCACATCTTTTTACATCAGCTGCACAGATGTTTACTACTGATCTTATACTGATGTGCTCATTGCAATATCCATGAGGTGAGTCCTTGCCTGGCTTGCTGGAGGAAAAGGGGTTCTTTCTCCATTTAAGGGGGCTTTCCCCCCAACAACAGGTAGTAGGGGGGGATGGGTAAATTTTACTGGGTTGGAGCAGAGGTAGAAGAGAAGAGCAGGAAGCAACTGGGCCAGGTCTGAGGGGGGGCACAGCCCTTCCTGCTGCCTAGAAGAGAGTGTGTGTCTGAGGGGGACAGAAGGGGGTATTTATATCCCATGCAGCCATGGAAAAGCCTTCTCTTATCTGCATTGGGCTGGCAGCACCCCATGCAGGTTACTATGGTAGGGAGCAGGAGTATAAGTCAGGAGTGGTTAAATTTTTCCTTCAATGTAGCCTGAGGTGAATAATGCGGCAAGCTGGGTTGAGTATCGAACAAGAAAAGAAAAAGGACACTTTTCTAATGGATTGTTTTTGTTATGTTGGAGAAAAAACCATGAAAAATCTTTGAATGGACTACGTCACTCATGTACAGCACGATCTCCATCATTTACCTTAGTTCACATAAAAAAACAGCTTAGTAAATTTTTATAAAACATCTTTTAAAAGCTTTGTGCAATTAATGCCCAGCTTTGGATTAATGGTTAGTAGGCTGCTGTGTTGTAATGCTACTTATCAGGCCATCATAATGTCTCACTGTTACCCTCATCTGCTGGTTGTATCCACCTGTTGTCTCTGGTCTTATACTTAGATTGTTAGCTCTTTAGGACAGGGACTGTCTTTTTGTACTGTTTAACACAGTGGGGCTAGGGCTTTTATGTGCTATTACAGTACAAATAATAATAATAGCCCTTTGTGTGACAGGCAGCCATCTATCAGGGCACCCCCTCGTGGCATAGCGTGGCCCTGCAAGTGCGCTCCCCTCTATTCCCCTAGTCTGGCTCTTGCAAGAAATCACTCCGTTGTGTTGATATTTATCTCAAAGGCCTTAAGAGTTAAAGGTATTTATAAACTCTTTCACTGTCCAACATTAAACAGTGATAGGTTTGGGGTTATGTTTCTACAGAGGCTTTGGTTCTACTCAGTTATTTGGCAAACATCCAAAAGCATTCATTCAAATTGAAAGTTTATTGATTAAACACAAGAAAGAACAAGACATTTAAACAAGTATTCATATTTACTCTCATTTCTGATGTGAGAAGGGCGTTCTTTTATCCTGTTCTTATCAGACAGACAGACATAAGGTGGAGGTGAGACAGGATAGAAAAGATGGGTGAAATATAGCTTTTGTTGATGTTTTGGAACATTGGACGGCTGGCTAGTTGGTCATGACACCTATTGCTTGGAATGGTTCATGCTCTGATCAGGGATGTCATCTATTTGGATCCATTCTTCTTTGACAAGGCAAATTTGGATGAATGCAGTATAGCTGATTTTAGGATTTGATGAAAAGCTGAGAGAATGAGAGAGAGGATAGGAGGTAGCCTTTTATTTTATTGTAGTTAAAGTGAATTTTGTAATGTGGTATTACACCACCATGGGTTTGGCTCTGGCGGCTACAGTTTCAACAGAGTGAAAGTCACCTCTGCTACTTGCTTCAGAGTTAGTCTCTAGGAACACATAAAGACCTAAGATAGTGACCACACATACATTCACAACTACACGGTCTGGTCTATTTTACAAGTTTTATTAAAGTTGCCATTACAGTTATGAATACCCAAGCATATTGAAATTCTATACAGACCTATGCACATGTTACAAATGTGGTTATACTCACACCCTTAACAATAGTGGTAGTGTCTGATGGGTTTCTCATGGCTTGATCATCAGTAGAGGAATGGTTCCTGCTGGAGTCTCCTATAGGGAGCTCAATTTTCGTGTTCTGGGCATCCCCTTTTTATAGTGTGATTCTGTTTATACCTACATTCTGTGCATGTCCATAAAAGTGTCAACGCTCTTTTCTCTTATTGGTCTGGGTCCCCTGGAAACTTAAGGGACTCCAATTTTCTATAGGCTGTGTAAGTTCCCTTTATTCTCATTAGCATTGATGCACAACTTGTATCCTGTGGTTAAGACACATGTTAGAGACAGGTGCACCTTTATAACATTTTTATGATCTATTATTAATCTTCTGGGTAATTTTGTGCAATATTACCATTTGGTACCTCTTTTCCCATAAGCTTAGGGCATCGGATTATTTTCTGGTCACTTATGTCATCATTTCTTGTCTCCAAGGTCTAAAATAGCTAAGATAAAGTCTTGCAGGACTCAATCTACAGGTTTTGCATTTCAGCTTGTCTTACTCATGTCTAATACTTGGTTCCTCTAAATACTGATCAATCTGATGCTTTTATAACCCTACAAATTAACTCTAACATACACTGAATATATATGATATAACATATTGATTAATCATCACATCACACAATAAATGAATAATAACTAAATTAATTGGCTACAGAGGAATGAGGGAGGGTAGAAAGTAATACAACAAGGGAAGGGAAAACAATACAGGGTCTTATGTGCCTTAAGATCTATGGGCCATATTTTCATAATAATATTTAGCTGTATATAGCACTTTTCATCAGTAGACCTCAAAGCACTTTACAATCGTTAATGAATTTATCCTCCCACCACCACTAGAGAGAGAGGGATAAGAGCACTGCCCTATTTTACAGATAGGGAACTGAGGCACAGCGTGGCTACGAGGCAGCTGGGAGACCCAAGATCACACAGGAACTCTGTTGGAAAGCAGGAAATTGAATCTAAGTCTCCCAACTCCTAGGCTAGCACCCTGGCTACTAAATCATCCTTCCTCTCATAAGTGGTTATCTAATTTGCACCCATAAAATGTGAGCACACATTCTATATATGTCATAAATATAAAGGGTAGGCTAACCACCTTTAAATCCCTCCTGGCCAGAGGAAAAACCCTTTCACCTGTAAAGGGTTAAGAAGCTAAAGATAACCTCTCTGGCACCTGACCAAAATGATCAATGAGGAGACAAGATACTTTCAAAGCTGGAAGGGGAGGCGGGACAAAGGGTTCTCTCTGCCTGTGTGTTTTTTTTTGCCGGGACCAAAGCAGGAATGCAGGTCAGAACTCCTGTAAAGGGCTAATAAGCAATCTAGATAGATATGCATTTGATTCTGTTTTGTTTAAATGGCTGATAAAATAAGTTGTGCTGAATGGAATGTATATTCCTGTTTTTGTGTCTTTTTGTAACTTAAGGTTTTGCCTAGAGGGATTCTCTATGTTTTGAATCTGATTACCCTGTAAGGTATTTACCATCCTGATTTTACAGAGGTGATTCTTTTACTTTTTCTTCAATTAAAATTCTTCTTTTAAGAACCTGATTGCTTTTTCATTGTTCTTAAGATCCAAGGGTTTGGGTCTATGTTCACCTATGCAAATTGGTGAGGATTTTTATCAAGCCTTCCCCAGGAAACGGGGTGTAGGGCTTGGGGGGATTTTTTGGGGGAAAGACGTTTCCAAGCGGGCTCTTTCCCGGTTATATATTTGTTAGACGCTTGGTGGTGGCAGCAATAAAGTCCAGGGGTAAAAGGTAAAAGAGTTTGTACCTTGGGGAAGTTTTAACCTAAGCTGGTAAAAATAAGCTTAGGGTGTTTTTCATGCAGGTCCCCCCATCTGTACCCTAGAGTTCAGTATATGTATTTATGTATGACAATATATGTATTTATTCATCTAGTAATGTCATCCATAACTATCTTGCAGTTACCCCAGATAGCATGCATAGATAGAGATTGTTATACGCAAATACTGATTTTGTGGATGCTGTTGCTGGGCATACAAATTTTGCTCACACACTTTCACTGTCCACTCTTGTACCAACACACTATACCATCCTGTGTATTCCAATCAGAACACAGAGATGGGTTCTTCTGCAGTTTGGCGGTTTTGCCCACCAAGATGGAGCTTTAAAAGGTCCTGGTTAAATATGTGAGGCACATGTATGATAACAAAGTGGGATTATTGCGCCTGCTCCCATTTGTGTGTGAAGGTTTTCAGCCTGTTGTAAAATAGTCTTCCAGGGGATTAACTTAATCTTATTTTAATAAATCTATGGGCAAAATAAATAAGCATTCTGTGCAAGAAATAGAAGAATTCTTGATCCCCTGCTGTTAGTTGGGATTAGCCCGAGGATGGAAAGATGGTTGCTCTATTGCCCTCTCCCTTTGAATTCCCACCATGGAGGAAGCATCTTTAGATTACAATTTGGGATCCAAAGGGGACTGAGGAGGCATTTGCTTCCTGGAGGGAACTCCCACCTATGTAGAGGGCCAACATAAGGGCCACCCTATTTTTGGCTGAAGTAGGAGCTGAGTGGTGACTAGGTCTTGTGTGGACACCATACAGGGGTGAATTTCAACCAATAAGGACATCACCTGGCTGCCTTAGCCAGGTCTTGCTTTGGCTAGCACCACTCACTTCTTGTACAATGATGGCCTCTAGTAGAGGGGCAGGAGTGGCTGCTTTTCAGAGCTACAACCTTCCCCTGGGTGTACTATCCACTGTCAGGGACTTGCAGCAGGATCCATGTCAGCCGTAGCTGGTGCAGATCACAAGATGAATGTGTGTAGATGCAGCTCTGATGAGAACAACCACACTCTGGCTTGGAACAGGAACCTCCTCCTGGAAAGGACTTTAACCAAGAGACTAAACTGAACTGGCAAAGTTGATACTGTGAGGGTTTAGGGGCTGAAGGTCTAATTTAAGGCCCACTGGGAAAGACTCCCATTGTCTTCAATAGGTTTTGGAACAGATCCTCAATAAGCATTTACTGGCAGCACCAAGTTGGTGTGGTTGCCTTAGAGGGGAGCAGGAGCAAAGTGAGCCACTGTGGATAATTAGGGTGCTAGAACACATGAGAGTGGTATCTAATAGACAAGAGGAGGCAAAGAGCTTTCCATCAGAAAAAGAATGGTTGAAAAAGTGTGCCATTGTCCCCCTCTCTTTAAGGTAGAGTGATTATTTGTGCTATTCTGTGTGGATGGGCAGAATGGCTATAGAAATCCATTTATGATTGTTTGATTGGCTAATCATACATTTACTAGTCTCCTGCCTAATCTATGTTTTAAATTCTATAATTTGGTTTGTCAGGTACTGTACTAAAATAATTAGCATCATGCACTTGAAACAAAAATTACAATTGCTGCACATAAAATGTTATGAGATCTTTGTGTTCTGTCACCACAGCCCGGCCCACCACTCTTGGCAGTGTGATATATTTATGTGGAAAAAGAAAACATGAAAGACTGGGCAAGCTGTCTCTGAGATACCCCCTACTAAGTGTAATAACTCTTTTCCATTTTAAAAAATTCTATTTCTGAGTACCGTAGTTTTCTCAAATTACTTTTTTCAGGCAATTGCCAGACCAGTGAGTCATTTTCCTAGTCACATTTTAGACATGAACCACAAGCAACGAGGCTTGTCAAAAATCAAACTTCATAATGTCTCCTTTGACAATGAAAAATCTAAAATAATTTCCCATTGATTGGAGGCACAACTTTTCCTTCTTACAGTCCTGTTGGTATCCTCATTCATCGGAAGGGGAGACAGTACAGAGGAAGTCATTTGGCAAGAAAGCAGTAGTTGTATTAGATGCTCCTGTGTCCCAGGCTTTTACTCCACCACAGTGTCACCCCAAACCATTGCTTCAAGGGGAGAGTGTAATGTGTCTTAAAAAAAAGACAACTGCTTCTCGTACGTTAGTAATGAAAACGTAGAGGATATTGGAGCTACCGTTGTCACCAGATGAATGTCTTTTCCTTGGGCAAGAGCATGTCTTTAGGAACAATCCTCAGTAAGGGGCAGGGATGAAACTTCACCACTCCAGAAGTAGCTCTGGGAGGCATTGTACCTCAGAAGCAAGAAGCCAGTATTGCCAACCAATGAGGTGGAGTGAGTGGTTGAGGCTGTAAAACCATGCTATGAAGAACCCTAATTTTCTGTTATTGTTATAAACCTTATTATGGGGGGGAGTGACCACCTCCATCCCTTGGTTTTGAATAAATAAACTTGTTGCTACCCATTAGCAAGTTTGGCATTTTTCTTGGCCTCCTAGAGTACACTTACACTGCAGCTGGGAATGTGCTTCCCAACTCCAGTAGACAGACCCACCCAAACCCATGGGTATGTATTTAGGTGGCTAGCCCGAGTCACTGCCTATGCTACCCTTGGCTATGCTACTATTTTTAGCACATTAGCTTGAGAAGAACAAGCATGTCTATCTACACCAGGTGGGAAACATACACCCAGCTGCAGTATAGATGTACCCCAAATGGTAGCAATAACCTTGGCTGAAGGAAGTATGTAGGCAACTCGAAGGAAAGACCCTTCTCTGAGCTCAAACGCAATCTAATATTGCTTCCAAATGGTACACTTCACCGCTGTGCAGAAGGCCAGCACAAGGGTTATGCACCACCTGAATTCCACTTAAGTATTCAAAATAGGGTTTAAGTGGGACTTAAGTTGTATAGAGGCCTAGTTCGGGTTGGCTGCACAGGAGCTCAAGCATGTAGGAGTATTCATCTCTCTGTGGCTAAAACATCTATATTAGAATTGTGACCGTGGTCGCTGGAAGGGCAGGGGTGTCATTTAGGGGGGATGGGGGAGTCCTCCCTCCCCCCAACCCTGAGTTTCATCCCAGAGGTCTGCTCACAGCACATGCTCCACCTCCAGATGGAGCTCTTAACTGCAACGCATCTTGAGTGTGATATCTGATGAGTTCTGTGCTGCTCCCAGCTTCCGCCCTTGGGGCAGGGAGTTTGTTTATAAACAGAGGCAGAGTAATTAAGGTATCAAATGGCTTGTCACTGAATTAAATTAAATTAAGGATCTTACATGATCCTGAAAGCATTACCAGGCACGCCAGTTGAAAGATAGGAAACAAAGAGTAGGAATAAATGGTCAGTTTTCAGAATGGAGAGAGGTATATAGTGGTGTCCCCCAGGGATCTGTACTGGGACCAGTGCTGTTTGGCATATTCATAAATGATCTGGAAAACGGGTTAAACAATGAAATGGCAAAATTTGTAGATGATACAAAATTATTCAAGATTGCAGTCAGCTTTGGACTTAACTAAGAGTTACAAAAAGGGATCTCACAAAACTGGATGACTGGGCAACAAAATAACAGATGAAATTCAATACTGATAAATGCAAAGTAATGCACATGGGAAAATATAAATTGATGGGATCTAAATTAGCTGTTACCCATCAAGAAAGAGATTTTGGAGTCATTGTGGATAGTTCTCTGAAAACATCTGGTGAATGAAAAAAGCTAACAGAATATTGGAATTATTAGGAAAGGGATAGATAACAGGACAGAAAGTATCATACTGCCTCTATATAAATCCATGGTACACCCACATATTGAATCCTGCATGCAGATCTGGTCACCCCATCTCAAAAAAGATATATTGGTTTTGGAAAAGGTACAGAAAAGGGCAACAGAAATGATTAGGGGTATGGAACAGCTTCCATATAATGAGAGATTAAAAATACTGAGACTTATCAGTTTGGAAAAGAGATGACTAAGGGGGATATGACAGAGGTCTATAAAATCATGACTGGTGTAGAGAAAGTAAATAAGGAAGTGCTATTTACTCCTTCACATAACACAAGAACTAGGGGGCCACCCAACGAAATCAATAGGCAGCAGATTTAAAACAAACAAAAGAAAGTATTTCTTCACAGTCAACCTGTGGAACTCATTGGCAGGGGATGTTGTGAAGGCCAAAACTATAACAGGGTTCAGAAAAGAACTAGATAAGTTCATGGTGGATAAGTCAATGTATGGCTATTAGCCAGGATGGGCAGGGATGCAACATCATGTTCTGTATGTCCCTAGCCTGTTTGCCAGAATCTGGAAATGGGCGACATGGGATGGATCACTTGATGATTGCCTGTTCTGTTCATTCCCTCTGAAGCACCTGGTATTGGCCACTGTTGTAAGACAGGATACTAGGCTAGATGAACCATTTGTCTTACCCAGTATGGCCATTCTGATGTTCCTATATATAACCCACATGTATCTGCCCACTGCTGTAACGCACTAGACCCCACATCCCTCCCAGAGCTGAGGTAGAACCCAGAAGTCCTGATGGGGTCTCTCTTTCCACAGAGCTAGTAACAAAGTAAGAATATACATTAACATTTTAAACCTAACCCTTAAGTGACTTGCCACAAGATGTCAGAACATGTTAGTATTAGAGTCAGTGGATCAAATATTTATTTAATTTTCTTTTATATAGGAATTAGATACAGTGCTCTTGTAAGCTAATTGCTAAATTATTTGCCAAAAAAACTAGTTTTCAAGTGCCTAAGTAGCCCCTGAAATCACAGTTAAAGTTGCCCACCCCCAACCAAAATCTGAAATGGTGCCCCTGTGAAGGGGCCACACTGAGATTGCTCAGTCAGGGCAAATTGTAAATAATGGGACAGAAGATCATCAAAACTGGTGGTTTATTCTAATAATTAGATTCACCAAGCTAACAACTGAACAGCTTCTACGATACCTTTCTGGTTACCCAGAAGCCCAGAAATACAGTTTCCCTTAAGCAATCCAGCCCTGGGCTCCCACCCAGACAGTTAAGTCAAATATGGTGAAGATTATTTAAAATCTTATTCACCATATATAAAGTTCTACCAATCCCAAGAGATCAGACACATTACCCACCAGAATGTTTCAGACTTTACCCAAATACACGCTTACAGCCAATTCTTATTAATAAGATTTATTAAAAAAGAAAAGAGTTATTGAAGTTAAAGATCATTATAAATACAGATATGAGTGAAGTTCTTAGGTCAGTATCATAGTGGAGATGGTGAGCTGCTGAGTTACAAAAAGTTCTTTCAAAATCAATTCCGTAGGTTATAATTCAATAGGCAGTCTATATATAGAATTTGTTCAGATTCCTCCATGAGAATTAGCAGGGTAATCCAGAGACCTCAGTCTTGCAGGTCAAGCTTCCCATGACCAAGCTTAAGCAGATCTGAGATAACAGGATTGGAGCCCTAGAGTTTTTATAGATTTCTGCCAGGCTGCAATCGCCTCTTGACAGTAGTCAACACAGCAGGCATTCATTGGATGAAGAATATACATTATGGCTTTGAAGTCAATTCTATTTACTATGTATGCACCGGTAATTAGTTGCATTGAGTAGCATAGGTAATTAGTCATTCAAGCCATTCATAGGTAGTTTACTACAAACTTCAAAGAGAAATAAAGGCTGATATTATTACACCACATCTCATCTAAATGTTAATATTCCCTTTGGATCTCTGAATGAATAGAATATAGTAACAGAAAGAACCTAAGTTTAGCATCTACAAGCTAATCTGGTTACATTGTTAACATCTAACAAGATATAGGTAAACACAATCAGTATCTACGTCTAATTCTCTAACAATTGCAGATTTACATTTCAAAGCTCTAGTCTATCTAACATGGCTTTGTTAGCTATTTATAATGAATGGCCCTGAAGAAACAAAGTATGGACACCATGTAGAATCAAGCACATGGGTTTATTATGCACAGCGCTGGCAGAGTGTCACCTTGCTTATTATGCTCGGAGACACTGCGAAACAATTGATTACAATGGATTATATGGATTTTCCATGGGCAGAGGGAAATGACGGGGTAGGCAGTCCCAAACCCCTGGATAGGTCTAGCAGCAAGACAAGATAAGCACAGTAGCCAATAGTCAAAGATTACATAATGTCTCTGCCCATGGTTTCAGGTTAACAAGTAACATACAATTAGTACATAGGTGTTTTCCTTTAAACAATGTATAAACTGTGTTAGTATAAAATATATATGTTGAATTCTGATTTGGGGTCCATAGGAATGAAGTAGCTCATCTGATTGTCCAACAGGTACATACCTAGGGGTTTAAGCAAAAAGGCAAATGAAAAGTACATGGCAATAAAGATTGCCTTTTAGTTGCTCATTTGTGTTTTGAAGGCTGGCACTGGTAATGGCTTGGGAGGAGGGGTGTACATCTGTGAGAGGGAGGATGTCATATCTCATACTGACACATTTGAACCTCTTCCATAAACTCAAGGTTGGTGTGTAGGAACGCACCTCTTCTACAGAAGAAACAGGGCCCCTTTCATTCCTTAGGTCTGCTTGCAACTTTTAGATAAAACCACCAACTATAATTCTCCATCTGGCATCTTGCTGACCAAGCTTATTTCAGCAATAAGCAAGGTTGTCTTTTGTTTGATCTGCTTCTTTTAGCTAATATTGTTCACTATTTGCTAAGCCTGTGGCCTCTTGACCAAACTCTGGACTTTGTGCCTGTAAAAAGAGCTGACATAGTCTATATATCAGGTTGTAACATAAACAGCATATGGATTTTAGCCCTTCAGCCCTAATTATCATTTATATACTATTCTAATATGTCTTTAAAGGTTGAATTTGGGTCACGTAGCCTGCCAGTTGCTTAACCCTTTCTGGCTCAGTTTCACACAAATATATGTTCTTTATTAATTTAATCACTTATCACCTTCCAGCTTGATTCTTTGAATTGTTTGTTCTGTGCATATTTTTTACCCCTGGTGCCTGCAGAAAAATCTCTGCAAGTGACACAGGACTATTTATAAGACAGAATGTGAAGTTTCCACACCTGCTAGTTAGAAAAATAGAACAGAAGTAGGCTAGCCATTCCCAGCATCTTATGATGTCAGGCCACTTGCTTATTTATATTCCTGTGTGCCTCATAAAATGTTATATTTTTATTGCAAATGCTTTCCTGAGCCAATGAAAGTAAAGTCAGTAGTTCTTATGGTTTATTTTATATTCTGTGTTTCAACTGGAAGAATAAATATGAGCAGTTCCATTATTCAGTTTTAAATGCTGGTACTAATGTTTTAAAAACTATATATTACAGTATCTTTTCGAGGACAATTCATTCCACAGCAAAACACCTTTCGTGAGCTTCACTATATATCAGAATGAAGAATGATGAATGCAGAAACTGCTTATCTAACCGTTATGTGCAACTACTATTACATGCAACACTTTCTTTTACTATAGAGCAAGTTTTTCAAATCCGGCCCAGTAAGGTTTGCATGGACAGTTTTTATTGGTAATATTTAAAATAACGAACTCTACCAAAATACCACCAATCCCTACATTTTCAGCGTTGTGCAGGGTGTTAGCTGCATTGTGTCCATTGGCTTTAACTGAATCTTTGTGGCTAAAACTGCACAACTCTTTGAAAAATTATAGCAATGAATTTCATGCTGTACCCTCTGAGGACCTGTCCCACGACAAATGTCATGGGACTGAGCCAGTTTCACCTTGATATTTTACTTAACAGTTAGGAGAAGTCTAGCAGTATTCACACACACACATTTGTAAACTAGTGAGCCTGCCCTGTTCCCAAGAGTGTTTTATTATCTGCAGGTTATTTGAAGAGAAGCTATTGCTGGTTTTTCCATCTGACAACTTCTATATGTGATATACTCCCAAGCAGCAATTAAATACCAACTCCTGATGGAAATGAGGGCAGCATTTTTCAGATGATGTAGCAGAACAGATTCTGATAGCCATGGTCCATGGGATGATTTTCTTCCATGCAGACATGTCTCGAATGATAACCATTTGTTTCACTATAAACACCAGTTAGAACTGGTTGAATAGAAAATATATGAATCATTTAATCAAAAATATCAACATTTGCAATTACTATTATGCACAAAAATATAATTCATCCACTTCTAAGACTAGTTTTGGGGTTGTTGTACTATTTCTTAGGTATTTCGATTTTCAGTCTAATTAGACTGAAAATCAGCATAGTTCAATTCTTCCTCTATACCAGACAAAGCAGGCTAGAAAATGAAAGACAGAAATTCTGAATTTTAATCCCAGCTCTTCCACAAACAGCATGTCCAAAATTGTCAAAAATATTCACTAATTTTGGGGGCCTCCATTTTTGTGTGACCAGCCTGAAACAAAACAGGCCCAGTCCAAAGCCCACTGAAGTCAATAGGAGTCTTTTCATTGACCACAGTGGACTTTGGATTAGACTCTTATTTAAGTACCTGAACATGAATTTCGGTGCATAAGTTTAGGTAACCAAGTGTGAAAATTTTGGCCTTCCCCTCTGTTTTTCAATTTCACTATCTGTGAAATAGGTTAATATTATTATCCCTATCTCACAAGGGTTTGGGAGGAAACATTAGTTTGTAGGTGTAACACTAAAGCATTAGGTAGGGTAAATTTCATAATTATTAGAGTTTACCTCTTCAGTCATTTTTTAGTTGCAGATCAATGAAACATTGATTTAGCAGAGTTTTCCCCTACGGTATATTACAAGTAAGGATACGATTTGGTCACAGAGGTCACAGATTCCGTGACTTTAACAGATCTCAATGACTTCTTCGGCTTCAGCTTTGGCCCTGCTTGGGCTGGGGCTGTCAGCCCCCCGCAGCAGGGCTCTGGCCTGGGGCTGTCAGCCCCCTGTGGTGGGGCTCCAGCTTCTGTGATTTTTTGTTTATTGCCTGTGTCCTGCCTGTGACTTTTACTAAAAATACCCATGACAAAATCTTAATCTTAATTACAAGTGATTTACTCAATCTACTCTTAAATGACACACAGTCAGAATGTCCCTTGGGCAATTTAAGCTCAACAAATCTGCAAGATGCTGAGTGCTTCCCATGCCCTGTAGAGTGCTCTCAATTCCCCTTGAATTAAACGCTGAGAAGGAATCTTTACCAACTCACGGGATTGGCCTCTGCTTTCTAAAGCGCCAAAAAAAAAAAAAAATCCATCTCAAGCATTTTAACATGCTGACATGCTCATGGAGTTCTGCACATAGTAATATGACAATTTATTGGATTTAATTGGTTTTGTGGAGTGTATGTTGTTGCTATATATATTTTGACATATAGGTGATAGCATTTTAAAATATTAACAGCAAACTAGGCAGGTGACTTATGTATAGAAAAAATTAATTAGCACACAGGATGCACAGCTTGCTGTATCGCAGCTGACAGGGTCTATTGTATTTCTCAACAAGGTTTGCAGGCACATTAACATCAGTGGTTAAAATAAACCAACTACAAAAGGTTATGAAATTCAAGATACGACTGTTCTATTAAAATCCATTTGCTTTTTAATACAATAAATGTCATGTTGAAAACATGTACTTAAGTGTCCTAGCTTTTATGAGATTTTCCAAAGTACATCTCTGTGATAAAACTTTCAATTCAGAGTCATTTTAGCACATATCCAAATTGTTTTTATTAGTATTCTCAGTCTTGTCAATGTTATTTAAAGGTGAACCACAGTACTCTGAAAGTACAAACTGATTTTTTGGATTGTTGGCAATCCCAAAAATAATTATAAAAAATTAAATTGGGGTCAAACCAAATAAAAAAATTGCAGAGGATACTGGTGAATTGAAGAAATCCTTTTCTGGTCAAACCAACCATGTTTCATTTGACTTGAAATGGATGTTTTGCAATAGCCACTTCCCATTTAACCTTTAGGTCACTGGTTAGAGCACTCATCTGGGATGAGGAAGACCCAGGTTCAATAACCCTCTCTGCAGGGGGTAGAGAAATTATTTTAATTTGGGTCTCCTACGTTGCCAGAGTATTCCCTAGCCACTGGCCTATTGGATATTCTAGGGAAGGGCTCTCTCAATCTCTCCTGTTGAAGGTGTTCCACTTTTTTATAAATAGTCACTGGAGCAAGAACCTGAGTTTACTACATACTAGGTGAGTGCCCTTACCACTACACCATACAGTCCTTCTTGCTCTTTCCCTGGCCCAATAACTATTAATTGTCACTCATAATGGCAATTTGTAGTCATAATGACAGCGTAAGGGAGGCTTCTTGTTCCTCTGATCCTGAATACATTAATTCCACCAAAACTGCATTTTTTGGCAAAAAAAACCTATTTGTTTGAAAAATTTTACCCAGCTCTAATAATGATATGAATGAGAATCTAATTAACAGACCTCACCTTTCTCCTCAGCTAATCACAGCTGTGGAGGATCGGCAAGTGTTTATATTGTCAGAGTAGAGGATTGAAACATCTCTCCCTTGCCTATTAATACAAGTAATTTATCTAAAGTGCTGAAAATAAAATAATCAATAAACCTAACCTCATGTTGTACTGTAGCAATGGATACACATTACTAGATAGTTGGGCCATATTTACCATGATGCTGAATCTGTGCTACCATTTGCTATTATCTACACATGGCAGGAGTCAGGAAGCCCTAGCCCATGAAAATGTATTCAGGAAAACTTACTGAATATCTAGGATTATATGTATCATAGACATTGGACTCTCGTTATTGTTAATAGGATTTATGTGCCTAGAACCCTGTGTGCCTGGAACACTTGGTGAACAGAATATAAAGTTGTCCAAACTAGAAAAGTACTTTAAAATTTTTATTTAAAGAAAACCCCACCAATAGTACAAGAGTGAGAACAATCAGAGCATTGCATGTAATCTGATATTATATATACAGAGAGAAAAATAAAGGTTCTGTGTCAGGGTACCTCCTTTGCCTTGTTGGCTTCAATATTTCTTCCTTGTATAGTATGGGGCCTGGAGCAAATCAGTCTGACTCCAGAGGGTTTTTCTTTTCACTGTGGTTTTATTTTTCCCTATTTACATAGTTGGCCCAAGAAGTTCTCTTAAGCAAAACCACCCCCTTCTCCGCAGACAGAGAGGAGAGACCATCTTCCGCCCAGGGGAAACCTTTCCTTCCTGCTACCATTACCTCCGCTGCAGCTTCTCTCTCACCAGAAGAGGGTTTTTTTAAAGGTCTCTGGCAGCCCTTACCTGGCCTCAGGTGTCTCTAGTTAACCTGAGGTAACCTTTTTTCAGCTCATAGGAACCAGAGCCTTCACCATTTTAGGGCTGATATATCCTTTAACTAATGATCACTAAATAAAATTATGTAACTTTATCTATCTACAATCTGAAAGGATCATACAGCAACAACATAACCATCCAGCTGGTCGCAGGGGAAGGAACCAAGGCAGTGGAGTGCCAAGCTCCTTTTAAAACCTTGCCCTGGAAAGTGCAGAGTTCAGCTAGGGGGTGGGGGCAAGGATGGCACATGGACTCTCCAACAGTTTCTGCTAGTAGAATGACAGGTTTCAGAGTAGCAGCCGTGTTAGTCTGTATTGGCAAAAAGAAAAGGAGGACTTGTGGCACCTTAGAGACTAACCAACGTATTTGAGCATAAGCTTTCGTGAGCTACAGCTCACTTCATCAGATGCATAAAAGTGGAAAATGCAGTGAGGATGTTTTTATACACACAGATCATGAAAAAATGGGTGTTTATCCCTTCAAAAGGTTTTCTCTCCCCCCACCCCACTCTCCTGCTGGTAATAGCTTATCTAAAGTGATCACTTTCCTTACAATGTGTATGATAAGGAACCTATCCTTGCAACAAAGCCCGTTGCCAACTGTGCCCACATATCTATTCAGGGGACACCATCACAGGGCCTAATCACATCAGCCACACTATCAGAGGCTCGTTCACCTGCACATCCACCAATGTGATATATGCCATCATGTGCCAGCAATGCCCCTCTGCCATGTACATTGGTCAAACTGGACAGTCTCTATGTAAAAGAATAAATGGACACAAATCAGATGTCAAGAATTGTAACATTCATAAACCAGTCGGAGAACACTTCAATCTCTCTGGTCACGCGATTACAGACATGAAAGTTGAGATATTACAACAGAAAAACTTCAAAACCAGACTCCAGTGAGAGACTGATGAATTGGAATTCATTTGCAAATTGGATACAATTAACTTAGGCTTGAATAAAGACTGGGAGTGGCTAAGTCATTATGCAAGGTAACCTATTTCCCCTTTTTTTTTCCCACCGCCCGCTCCCCCCCCCAATTCCTCAGACATTCTTGTTAAACCCTGGAAATGGCCCACCTTGATTATCATACACATTGTAAGAAGAGTGATCACTTTAGATAAGCTATTACCAGCAGGAGAGTAGGGTGGGGGGAGAGAAAACCTTTTGAAGTGATAAACACCCATTTTTTCATGATCTGTGTGTATAAAAATATCCTCACTGCATTTTCCACTTTTATGCATCTGATGAAGTGAGCTGTAGCTCACGAAAGCTTATGCTCAAATAAATTGGTTAGTCTCTAAGGTGCCACAAGTACTCCTTTTCTTTTTGCTAGTAGAATTTTACCTTTCAGGCTGCACGGGTCAGAGCATCCATGAGTGTGAATATGCAGAGTTCATCTTGAAGAACTTCAGTTACAGGCAAGTAACCTTCATTTGTTACATATATAATCAGAGGAGGCCAGTCTGTCATCTTGTATCATGTTTTTAATTTTTGTTAATCATTTTTCTATCCAGATTGTCTTACGTGTGTAGTTGACCTTGATCTGGAAGCGCAGGTTATCCCATAGTGGTACAAGATGAGAATTAATATGACTGCATGCTGTGACTGTTTTAATAAGACTGGATTTTTCCTTAAGGATGTAGGTAGCCTCTTCAGGTATAGAAAAGAAGAGAGGGAATCAAACGGCATAGCTAAGCTTTTTTCAATCTCAAAACAACCCAGTATGGATAGAGATCCACTGAAGGGGAACCACCTTGCTATAGGACACATTTGGAATGCTAGATAACATAGATACAAATCTGGCAATCTCATACCCAAAGTTGCCCAGAAATTTGTAAGAGGCTTGTGTGACAAATGAGGCAAACATAGGAACCTAACCCTAGGGCGGGGATCCCTGCCCATGGGAATGCTAACCCTAACTACAAGGGCCCTATTCCATATAAATTGCATGAAAAGGGCATGGGAGAGGCTTTGAAAGACAATAGGCTAATGATGAAAGTCAATCGTGGGCAGATATTCAATTTGGCTACTTCTATTCTCTCCAGTAAAGATAGAGGAAGGAGATGCCATCTCTACAGCCATGGAAATTTGTTGTAATATTTATAGAAACAATTTTGGGAAGATCAGGACAAATAACACAAAAAATAAGTGATGTTCTTGCATATTTGAAATGGAAAGTGCTGAAACGGAGAAGGACCTGGTCTTCTGGATACACCCATTGTTTGGAATTCACCAGAATTTTTTAACAGGGGCAACACAACATATTATTTCCTAATCTTGTTCTCAGAAATGGCTGAACTGCTTTGGCTGAAATTTTCCCCCAACAACATTCTGCCTGAAGCAGACACCTGGGATGGAAAATTTCAAGCCAAACAGATAAAGTTTTGACAGGTTTCAGAGTAACAGCCGTGTTAGTCTGTATTCGCAAAAAGAAAAGAAGTACTTGTGGCACCTTAGAGACTAACCAATTTATTTGAGCATGAGCTTTCGTGAGCTACAGCTCACTTCATCGGATGCATACTGTGGAAGCTGCAGAAGACATTATATACACACAGAGACCATGAAACAATACCTCCTCCCACCCCACTCTCCTACTGGTAATAGCTTATCTAAAGTGATCATCAAGTTGGGCCATTTCCAGCACAAATCCAGGTTTTCTCACCCTCTGCCCCTCCCCCACACAAACTCACTCTCCTGCTGGTAATAGCCCATCCAAAGTGACCACTCTCTTCACAATGTGTATGATAATCAAGGTGGGCCATTTCCTACACAAATCCAGGTTCTCTCACCCCCTCACGCCCCTCCAAAAACCACACACACAAACTCACTCTCCTGTGTATGGGGGTCGGGGGTGAGAAAACCTGGATTTGTGCTGGAAATGGCCCACCTTGATTATCATGCACATTGTAGGGAGAGTGGTCACTTTGGATAAGCTATTACAAGCAGGAGAGTGAGTTTGTGTGTGTGTGTTTTTTGGGAAAAAAAGGGGGGGGGGTGAGAAAACCTGGATTTGTGCTGGAAATGTCCCACCTTGATTTTCATGCACGTTGTAAGGAGAGTGGTCACTTTGGATAGGCTATTACTAGCAGGAGAGTGAGTTTGTGTGTGTGGTTTTTGGAGGGGGGTGAGGGGGTGAGAGAACCTGGATTTGTGCAGGAAATGGCCCACCTTGATTATCATACACATTGTGAAGAGAGTGGTCACTTTGGATGGGCTATTACCAGCAGGAGAGTGAGTTTGTGTGGGGGGGGGGCGGAGGGTGAGAAAACCTGGATTTGTGCTGGAAATGGCCCAACTTGATGATCACTTTAGATAAGCTATTACCAGCAGGAGAGTGGGGTGGGAGGAGGTATTGTTTCATGGTCTCTGTGTGTATATAATGTCTTCTGCAGCTTCCACAGTATGCATCCGATGAAGTGAGCTGTAGCTCACGAAAGCTCATGCTCAAATAAATTGGTTAGTCTCTAAGGTGCCACAAGTACTCCTTTTCTTTTTGAGATAAAGTTTTGTAAAGTTTACTGAAATTAGGATTTTAGGGGGAAGTGTTGGGCAACCCTAATAAAAAGCAGCACTACCAGCTCCACCTAAAATTAATGTGTCTTACACACAGTAGCTGCGTGAAAATCATAATGTACAGTACAAAATAAGGAACCAGTGAAATGAGGCATTTGCTCCCTCTCCAAAGTACTACTTAGTGTCTTTTCACAGGTACGATACATCACTACAATTAAACAATTTCACTAAGTGGTTCATCCAGTTCATTTGTATGTGTAACACGCTGGCTTGCCTTTAGGCTGGAGTGCCTGGGGCTCAGCCAGCCATGATTACATGATGAACCCCACCTGAGGAGAATCAAGAGATCCCAAGTTAAAAGGCAGCAGGAAGCTAGAGGGGGGAATGGAAAGCATAATTAAGACTGCAAGAAGCAGGAGAATGCTCTCCAGGCAGCGAGGCCTGGAAGGGACCCTGCCCAAGGGGAAGACTGACAGCAGACCCTCAAGGAGGAGGGGGCTGCATTAGTTTGTGTTTTGTTTTGAAAGACTGTGTTGAACCACTGGGAGAGGGGCACTGAACTGGGTTTAGGGCCTGGAGGGCCACTGTGCACCTGATGCCTAAATAAATGGGATCCCTTCTGGGGACTGAATAACTTTGTGAACTGTGAGTTCTTACAGGGCCCCTGAAGAAACAGGACAGCCACAGACAGGGTGCCATAGTACGACCTCTGCTAGGGGTTGCTTGAAAGACAGTAAAAGGCCACACACTGTGCCAGTGCAGGATGTATTCCCTACACTTTCTAGTGTTTTATCCAGTCTAATTTTAAAAGTTCCACATAATAAGACTTACACCACATCCCTTGGGAGGGTTACACATGACGAAATAACTCACGGTCTGGAAGCTTTTCTTGACCCTAACCCTAAATACAAGAGCCCTACCCATAGGAACCCCAACCCATAGGGCTTGGAACCCTACCCGTAGGAACCCTAACTCTAACTCCAAGCACCCAAACCTTTGGAACCCTAACCCTAGGCTGGGGACCTCTACTCATAGGAACCCTAACCATAACATGGAGGGCCCTACCCATAGGAATCCTAGCCCTTGGACAGGGGGCCCAAGGCATAGGAACCCTAAACCTAACTCCAAAGGCCCTACCCAAAGGAACCCTAACCTTAGGCTGGGGGACCCTACCCATAGGAATCCTAATCCTAACTTCAAAGGCCTTGGGGCTAGTGTTAGGGTTCCTGGGGGTTTGGGAGTTGGGGATAGGTGTTAGGGTTCCTATGGGTAGGGGACTTGGGGCCAGTGTTAAGGCTTCTATGTGCAGGGGACTTGGAGCTAAAATTCGGGTTCCTATGGGAAGGGGACTTGTGGCTAGTGTTAGGGTTCCAATGGGTAGGGGTCTTGGGGCTAGGGTTCCTATAGGGAGGCTCTTTGGGCTATGGTTAGGTTTCCTTTGGGTAGGGCTCCCCCTCCTAGTGTTAGGATTCCTATGGGTAGATCTCCCCACGCAAGGGTTAGGGTTTCCATGGCTAGGGGACTTGGAGTTAGGGTTAGGGTTCCGATGGGTATTGCTCCGCACTGTACAGTTAGGGTTCCTATGGGTATGGCTCTCTGCGCTAGGGTTACAGTTCCTGTGGTAAAATAACATTACTTTCTACTTCTAAATCACCTTCCAGGCAATGATCTTAAAGCACTTTACAGAAATAAATTAATTTTGCTTCACATTCTCATCCAAATCCTCTCACTTTTATTGGGACCATCTGCCATAGGTAAATGAGATTTGATAATCTCAATCAACCATTACATTCTTCTAATAATTAGTATGAGGGTAGCAGGAGTACAGTGTATTTTGATTTCTGTGACCGGTATATGACTTGCCTATAACAAAAGTACAGATTTAAATTTTTTTGCAATTCTATAGAAAATAGTAAGTTAACATATCCATTTGAAGATCATAGCATGTTATAAGTTAAAATAAATAAAGTTCACAAAGGCCCCTGTGAAGTAGATAGCTATTATTATCCCCATTTTGCAGATGAGAAAACTAAGGGACAGGAAGTCCAATGGCTAGATCCACAAAAGGACTTGGGCACCTTACTGCCACTTTACATGCCCAAATCAACATTTAGGCATCAATGAGATCCTCAAAATCCCTGCTCAGCTCTCACCTAACTCTGTAGGTTTCTAAAGTCCCTGGAAGCCTACATTTCCATTGCTAAAGTGCCCTAGATGCCTAAAAATTGGCCAGAGAGCATGCACACAGCTGCCTTACTCAAGGTGCCTGGACACCTACGTCACACCTAAGCCCCAGCAGGATCCTCAAAATATGTGTTCTTCCACCTATCTCCTATGTGGAGCCCAATACAATAGGCATGCTCAGAGGCCCCTCTAACAGATTTGGCCTTGCACAAAATGGAGGAGGAGATGGTGGTTATACTATCCCACCCTTATACCTTTTATTCCAGTGGTTAGGACGCTCAGCCAGGCTGTGGGAGACCTAGGTTCAATTCTCCACTCTATCTGTTGTGGCAAAGGGCTTTGAGCTTACATTGCCCCCACCCCATCCAACAGAACACCCTAATTACCAGGCTATGGGATATTCTGGGGTAAGTGGTTCTCAAACTCTCCTGTCGAAGCTATTCCACTGTGTGTTAAAGAGCCATTGCAGCCTGGATCTCCCACATTCAAGTGAGTGGCCTAACCGCAGGGCTCTCGAGTAATACCCAGACTATAATATAAAAAGTAGGGATTCTGTTTAGTCAAAATCAAGTCATATTAAGACCTGATCCTCAGCAGGTGTAAACTGGTATAGCTCAACTTGAGCTGCTAACCTGATACGCCAACTCTTCACTAGTATTTATCTGATCTTTCAATATTTGTCCTCAAAGGAAACTTGCACAACACCTTCAAAAAGCAAGCCTGGGAACTTAAATTCAAAACTCTGCCAGACACTAAAACCCATGGACTCAACAGGGACCCTGGTTTTATGGCTCATTACAACAATTGGTAACACACCACATTGCCTGCTAACTTAATTGCCCACTTCAAACCCTTCATGCAGAACAATCTAGCCTCCAGTTTCCCATTTCATTTCAAGTGAGTGCGTCCAACATGCAGGACCCCTTCTGCTTTCCAATCTGTCTCAACTTGGATTCAGCTTAGACACTCTGCATCCTTCCTCAGAACAGAAGAGCTCTTTTTATAAAGTAAAAGAGGTTTTACTTTCCACCAACAGAAGTTGGTCCAATAAAAGATATTACCTCACCCACCTTATCCCTCCCATTTTAACCAAAGTTAGCTAACACAGGTTAAGAGTTAAGAACACACCTTTTTTTCAGTACAGACATTTGTGAAAAACATGGGGCTCTACCTATCCCAATTAGTGAATCGCTCTGGGGCTTGGGGAGGGGGGGGATAGGCGTGTGGATGCCTAGAGCGAGGCAACAGTGCACACATGCAGCGGCAGAAACATAGGCCCCTAGGGAACTTTTACCCTGAAAACTTAGGTGCTGAGTGAGCTTAGACACCTACAGGATGTGGATCACAGTGGAGCCTAAACCCAGGACTTTGGCACCTAACTACTTTCTGATCAGAGCCTTAGTCACTTTGAGCCTCAGTTCCTCTTCTGGAAAATGGGTACAATAATAGGCCCTATCTCACAGAGGTTTTGTAGGACGAACTGATTTACATGTTTGAGATGCTCAGATGTAATATGTTGATGAGGTCCATACAAGGCTTCAGACAGATATTTCACCTCTTGGCTAGATTTCTGCAGTGTGCTCCTATCACGGTTACTTTTTAAGAGAATCCAGAAACTTCAGCTGGTGCAGAACAAACACTGTTCCTCCAAAGTAGGATGGTTTGTTGTGGGCACATTATGTACTAATGTAACTTCCACCTACTTGCGTCTGGGTGCACATCTCTTTTATGGTCTCAGAGCTAGTTTCTTCTCTTCCTGGGACCCATCCCAGTGGTTAAGATTTGCTGAGGATGAAGGCAGGGCATTCTCAGGAGAAGGCTTCCACCTCCTGGCAAACTCATTCCCTTTGGTGAACCTGTGGAGCTGAGTTGGCAAGACTGCAGGGCAAGATTGGATACAGAGACATTTGTGTAGACATCATTTATCAATGTAAGTTTTCTCTGAATCTGTTCCATTTCTATTCGTTGTAAAGATGTTGGCACGGTATCTGGACAAGTGCAATATCAGATAAAAAATAAACACATAAAATGTGAACACACCTGCACCTACTCAGGCTTGTAGTCATACAGCCATCTTGCACAAAGCCAAAGGCAGGGCATCAGGAGCTATGTCTGGGTTTTGCTATTAATGGTAGTGAAAAGGTGTAGCCAGCTATGTTATAGATACGTGGGCATATGCTAACTAAGGTATAGGTATGGATTAAGGTACTGATGCAAAAGCCTACAGGTCTCAAGTCTGTAAAGACAACCTCTTACCCAAATTCACTAAAGCCTATGGAATACAGATATTACAAGTGAGATTAATGCATGCTGCAATTTACAAGCACCCCACAGAGTCTAAACACTAAAATACATTCTTATAACACTAATACCTATTTTAGTTTTAGCAAAACTAACACACAAGTGAACTGCTCTGGTCTCCAGCTACGAGTCTGTCCGTTCTTAGCTAATGCCAGCAGCCTGGGCAAAAGCTGGCATCTGGCCTGCCAGCCTCACACATCTTCACATTAAAGATGAGCCAACTGATTAAAGATGAGGACAGAGTCCTATTTCAAGGACAGAAAGCTGTTGTCCCCACCTCATTACATAAGGATGTCATGCAAAGAAAATACATGCCTCACTCCTGGGCATTGACAGCTGTCTTAGATGGGCCTGAGAATGTGCTTATTGGCTTGGAACAAACACAGAGCTCCACTCCTTGATTGAAGGGTG
This sequence comes from Natator depressus, assembly GCF_965152275.1. Taxonomy (NCBI): domain Eukaryota; kingdom Metazoa; phylum Chordata; order Testudines; family Cheloniidae; genus Natator; species Natator depressus. The sequence continues at coordinate 135,501,802 of NC_134234.1, forward strand.
TGACACTTGCCAGTCATGTGGTAACTGCCATCATAAGGACACTGCTGCCCACCTGACTATGAGAAAAGGTGGGAGTGGACTTATTTATCATCAGTAAAAAGCAGTACTTCATTACAGTGGACTAATATTCAAATTGTTGGGAGATCAATGCCTCTCCTGATACAAGTCAGTGACTGGCAAACTGAAGGCCCACTTTGTGAGATATCGCAAAAAGAAAAGGAGTACTTGTGGCACCTTAGAGACTAACAAATGTGAGATATGGCATTGCAGACACTGTGTTCACTAACAATGGACTTCGATTTGCCTCAGAAGAATTCCAGGAATTTGCATATAAATGGGAGTTTGACTACCACATCTCCCTATAAGGACCAGGGCATGAGCAGTCATGCCTAGTGGTCAGAGTCAAGACAAGGGTCAAAGACAGAGTCAGAGCAGAGGAACAAGGACCTAAAGCCAGTCAGTCAGCCCAGCCACCAGCAGACAACCTCACTGGCCTCCTTTTTGCTTAAGTAGAGTGTCCAAGCCAATCTGTGAGGTCACACACCTCCCCCACTTGGGCAATTCATGGGCAGAGCTCTTGGTGAGCTAGAGTTCCACTATCACCCTTCTTCAGTGGCTCCAGTTTGCTGACAGGTGGCAGCTGCAGTCTGAGCACTGCCTGGGGACACACAGTCCTGGGTTTGAGATCTGCCATCCCTTGTACTCCCAGCATACCCAAAGAGTAATGATAAGGTGGAATCAGCTGTGAAAACTGGCTGGCTGCTTCTGCTTCTTCAAACCCCTTGTTAGCATTTTTGGCGCACAGAAATGCCCCATCAAGGGGGTACCAAAACAGTCCCATGGTACCAACTCCCTCAAGGGTTCCTTTCCCAGAGAGCATAGACACTTCACCTCTGAGTGCCCTATCTTCTGTCTTTAAAGTTCCTCTGCTCCCCACCTGACCACACCCTCTCCAGATGTAGCCAGTAGGCTTACTCAAATTCTCCAGCTGTTCATTAACCCCTCTCCTCTTTTCAGGCTGACCTTCCCAGAATAATCCCAGTCTAGACCAGTTATCCTGGGCACAGACCAGCTCTCCCTTAAAGGGACCAGTCACCCTGTGACAGGACATTACAAGATTGCTTTGCATGCAAGAATTGTCCATTGTCCAAAGGCAGGACATGCTGTGATCGGGGAGTGAGGGGTTGAGGCTGTAGGGGCTTTTTGTTGGTGGAGTTTGAGTTCCTTGCGATGCCTTGAATTCAGTTTATTATATTCACATTAACTGCATCTTTCAGTTGCACCATGGTTCTTCTGTCCATGCTGATAATTATGTTGAATAGATCTCCCTGTTGGAGTGATCCCAAGGTGAATTCCTGCCTTCCGTCAGGCTATAGCAGGGTTCTTCATCCCAGCACAAGGGGTGGGAGGTTGCAGTCTCTTGCCAGAGAGGGGTGCTTCCACTGCAGTGTAATTATTTTTTCTATATTTTTCAGCATCCAGCTCTGGTATCCAGTAATTATTTTGGGAAGAGATAAGATGGGAGAGTCTGGTATTAGTTACATAAATCATTGACATTTGCTATTGGATTGTTATTAAGCTGCTGGTTGAAATTTCTATTGGAGTTTGATATCTTGTCTCTTTCACCAACAGAAGCTGGTCTAATAAAAGACATTACCTCACCCACCTTGTCTCTTTATCTTTCTTTATTTTCTCATTCTGCATTAGCGACATTCTTCTTTTCAATTTACAATTATTTGATTCTAATCAGAGCTCAAAAATCAAGGGTATGTTTTCATTAGTCTAGTGGTTCACTTAAGAATGCACCAAAATATACTAAAAAGAGGTTATTTCCCTAGAAGAATTGGTAATTGAATGGGGGACGCATTTAAGATTCATAGGAATATTTGAGCTGTCATTTGTGTTCTGCCAGAGGGTGCATATTCTTCTTGTTTTAGTGGCATTTCAATTTCAAGGTAGGTTGCCCACTTGGTTGTAAAGGTGTCAATTTATTAGAATATAGAATCCTATTAAGAAAGGGTGTATTTGTAAGAGCTCTGGGCAATTGTACTGCTAGGGTGCTAGCTGACAAATGAATTTTGTTTTTTTACATGTAGGTGAGAGGGGCGATCCTAACTCGTTTTATTTTCTGAAATATTTTATTTGAAGGCAGAATCTTATTTTGAAAGCAAAACTGCTTTGAGTGAAACTGGAAAAATGATACAAATTTTGTAAACTTCAAAGTAATATTCAAAATGTCAAGTCATCTAACTATACAGCAGTATAAATGTATGGCATGTAGATATAGTGGCACTGCAGTAAAAAATGCTAATGAAATGTAAATGCCTGGCTGCTAAATAATAGTGTGAGTTGTATAAATTGAAATATTTAAGTTTGTGTCCTTTTTGTTGGCTCTTTTCTTTAGTGGTTTAGTAGGATAGATTAGTATTGTTATGTATTAGTACAAAAATATGCTAGACTCTTTACAGAAAAAGGTAAAGCCACACTCCCTTTCCTTACATCTGAATTGACATTGTGAGATATTGACACAACACGTGAGGGAAGGAAAGGGAAAGGAAGGACAAATGTAATGAAAATAGGATCATTAAGCATTAAACTGACTGTAGACACTGCTCTGAGCAAAGGGCAGAGGATACGCTGTACAACTCCAGGAGTAGTTTCAGAAGGCATTATGTCCTGAAGACACTCCCCAAGGCCCAATTCCTTCAAATTCCTCCTGTTGCACTGGGGTGAGGGGGATTAATCTGCTACAAGTCTCGACTCTTGCACATCCAATCAGCTCTACTGGTCAGCCCGTAAATGGAATTGCTCCACCACTCTCTGCCCATTCCCCACCCACTCGTTCAGGAGGAGAACACTGAGCATATAGCCTGTGCCCTCACCCAGTCCCCAGAGCCATTTTCCAGGCATGCCTAATGCAGTTGCGCAGCAGGGATCTCACTTAGCATTACTGCCCTGCATGCTGATGTTAGGCTCAGCCACTTTCTGTCCCTAAGGTTTGTGACATCTTAACAGGCATTGTTAAATTCATGGGGTTTTTTTTATAACTCACTTCTTGTAGACAATGAAGTTGTAACAGAATGTGATTTTTAAAGATTGCTTATCATCTGATGATAGACGGGAAAGAGATTTCTGAGAGTAGACGGCTCTTTAATCTAGCAGAAGAAAGACATAACGAAATCCAATGGGTAAAAGCTGAAACTAGACCAATTCAGACTAGAAATAAGATGCAGATTTTTAACAGTGAGGGTAATTAGCCATTTGAACAACTTACCTAGGGATGTAGTGCATTCTCCATCACTTGAAGTCTTTACATCAAGACTGGATATCTTCCTAGTAGATATGCTGCAGCTAAAATAGAAGTTATGGGCTTGATGCAGAAATTACTGGGTGAGCTTCTATTGCCTGTGTTTAGGCAGAAGGTCAGACTAGATAATTGCAAGGGTCCCATCTGACCATAAATATCTATTAAAAGACTCTGCTGATTTAATGCTGTATGTGAAAAGTAATGTAATGACTATAAATGATCCAGGCATAATAATAAATATAAATGATTTTATATTTAAGTCAGCAGTTCCCAAACTTAATTGGTTCACCTACCAACTGTTTAAAAAATTCATGTTTGAAGTATCACATGCAAATTTCTTTCTCCCCCTCCCCTTTTTTGTCCATATTTATTTTCAGCTTTAATAAAGTATTTACAGACTCTGCAGTAAAATCAGTTATGGATTTGGCTGTGGAGATTTCGATGTAAAGGGAGTTGTTTGGCTAGGGGAGGCTGGCTGGAAGGGTTGGATGAGGTTCAGAGCTGGTAGAGAATCTTTCAATTAAAATTGTCTTTTGTCAGAAAAATGCCAATTTGTTGAAACCAACATTTTGAGGTATCCTACTGGTTTTGACTAAACATTTATCAGAAAAGGTTTCTCAGGTCCCGGATTTTCTGGTCAAAGCCAGAGAGAAGCTCACCCCAGAATATCCTGGTGGTCAATCCAAACGTCTGGGATTTGGGAGGCCAAGTTCAAGTCCCTAGTCTGCCTGATTCAGATACACACCCTGACTACCTGGCTATTTGAAGGGGGCGCTCTTTTTTTTCCCCTTGAAAAACTTCAAAAGGTCTCATTTTCATCATGATGCAGAATGGGAACATTTTTGATGTCACAAAAAGTTGCACAAGATGGAAAAACAGTTTGCTGCTCAGAGATAATGAGGTTTGACTAAGGGTAGGGATTGTGGCTAGAGGGCAGGGAGTGCTTTGGTGATGTCTGTGTGTGAATGTATGTGTGTATGAGTTAGAGAGAAGAAAGGGGAGAAATGGATCTGATGCAGGATGTGCGGGGGGGGGAGGGGGCAGAAAGGGGCCAAGGTGGGGGGAGGTGTGTGGGGGAAGGGCGGGGGGGGTAAAGAGATGGAGGAGTATTGGCTGGAAGTGGGGAGCTGCACATGGGCATCAGTCAGCTTCAGGTCCAATTCTCCCTTCTTCCAAGGCTTCTGAATCCGGGAGTGTTGCCAGTTCCACTTCTGCCCCTGGCCTCTCTGGAGAGAGCCTTTCTAACCAGTCTTCTCCTGCCCTGCTTTCACAACTCCTTCCTCTGGGTTAAAGGATTCCACAGATGTGTCATGATTCAGGCAGGCCTCACCAGGATCTGGGTTCCAACCTCATTCCACAGAGCCTCCTTTGGTCCTTGGATTCCCACACTTTGTCCTCTTGACACCAGAGCCCCACAGCCCTCCTTCTTGGGGCTATGGTTTGATTCAGGCAGGCTTCCCCAGAGCACCATTCTCTCGTCTGGTTTTGCTTCCTATAGCAATGAGTACCTGACTTGATGCTCCCAGGAAAACCTGCTCTCCAAGCTGTCTGCCTCTTTCCTCTTAAACCTCATGGTAGTCACCTAACAGGATTAGATTTTATCATGCTAAGGAGATAGCTACCATCCTGTGATAGATATTGAGGAACATCTTGGTTAATGAGTTTGTTTGCCTTGGCAGCACAATCAGTGGTCATGGCCAACTTCATAAGGAGGTGGAAGCAAGAACTGGGAAGGCAAGTGGAGCTTTTCTGAGACAGGTAAATATTTGGAAATATAAGGACAAGAACCAAGATAAACCAAGAACCATTCACACAAGAACCAAGATAAAGTTATACAATTTCATTGTTATATACTTCTGAAACTTGTAAAATGTTAGAAGCCCATTACAGGAAACTTTACACATTCCATCAGAGATGCTTGTGGAGAATACTTTGTGTCCACTGGTGGGACAAAGTAACTAATGCTGATGTGTTACAAGGAACTGGCCAACAGGTGGTAGAGACAATGATTTGAGAAAGAAAGCTGAAATGATTTGGGCATGTTGTACAGATGTAAAAAAAAAAGTATTCATAAGTAAGTCCTTGAGTGGATACCACTTGATAGAGGATGAAAAAGGGGAGGACAACAGATGACGTATAAGAAAACCATTGAGAAAGATGTCATGTCATGGAAGCAGACTACAATGAAGCAAGAAACATGGCACTAGACAGACGGAGCTGAACACACTGGGTTACTTCATGTGTCACAAGGCAGAAGAGCCTCTGATCTAATTAAATAATATCTTCAGCTAGTCTGCTGCTCCCTTGAAAATCTGTTTTGTTAGAGGGACCATGTAATGCAATAGGGGTTAACTAGCCCCAAGCCCTATTACTCTTTAAATGGGGGGGCCTCCTACTTCCAACAAACTCATGTACCATCAATTCTACATATACCACAGTCTGGGTCCTTGGGAACCTCTGGCCTGAGTCTTTCATATCAAAATATTTCAATTTTTAAAAAGAAACTGAGGAATCAAACTGAAAAATAAATGAATAGTGAGATTAAAACAAAAACCTCTCCCATAAAGCTACAAAATTATTGCCTGCCCAAGCTTTCTGTACTATGGATTGTGTAAAATGAGGATGTTACCAAAGTCAAGAGCAATTGCTGCTAGGATTACTTTTGTGTGTCTGTGTGCATGTCCTCTGTTTTTTAAATAATTGTTTATTGATTTTGGACATAAAAGAAATGAATCAGTGCTGCAAACCTGAGCATTTACATCAATTAATCTCCAATGATCTTCATTAGTGAGATTCTGTTGAAGCACTATAGCTGATAAATATTTTATTCAAAATATTTATGTAACAGTAGCGGATGATAGCAGTTAGTAAACTTTTAAAGGGGATAACTACTTATTTGACTATTCAGTTTGCTGGTCAAGAACCTTTGGTGTGGCGATTTAGCAATAGAAACATAACAACTTGCTTTCTTTTACCTTGGAAACATTTTAGTGTCCCTAGCCTTTGTTTGCCAGAAGCTGGGAATGGGCGACACAGGATGGACCGCTTGATGATTACCTGTTCTGTTCATTCCCTCTGAAGCACCTGGTATTGGCCACTGTTGGAAGACAAGGCTAGATGGACCATTGGTTTGACCCAGTATGGCTGTTCTTATGTTCTTGTTAGTAGGGTTTTGATCATTCTCCATTGTCGATCCACTGTGCATACAAGACTCTTGGCAGGTCCATTTTCCTAGTTTGTTCAGGGATTGCATTGTGCCACCTAATGGGAGCCACATGGCTAGATCTCCCATAAAACTGTGAACAATTTCTTCTCTAGTTAGTCTTAATTTTCTATTTAGGAAGGACAAAAGTCATGTTGGAGATAATGTGCTACCTGCTATTAACAGCATAGGTGTAATAAATTGCAACACAGAAAATAAGATTAAACAAAGACCTGATTATTCCTTGATGAAAAAATGGTTTGTTGAAGTCCGGACTGCCACATACAGAGCGTGAGGATTCCCTCTTCACTTCCTTAATTTCTCCTTTTCTACACAGGGTTGAGGCAAAACCGTTTGTTTCAAAACAAAATGTAGAAATGGTTTGTTTTGAAAATGTCAAAAGGAACCACGGACTTTTTTTGGAAATATTTCCTCTTATTATTCAACCTGAATTCTCAAATAGTGTCAAAGTGACCGAAACCGCAACAATCAACTCCAGTGTGCCTGTTGTCCCAGCTGTAAAATGCAGGTAATAATGCTAGCTTTGTACAGTGCTTTGGGATGTATGGACGAAAAGGTGCTGAAGATGTATTTTGTGTGATGTTATGTCATTTAGATTGCTATGGAAACTTATAGAAGTTTATGCAAATCTCTCTTTCTGCTTGGGGAAGGAGAATGGAGAGTCTTCTCCTTTTCTAACATGTCTGTTATGTCTGGATGACTGCAGCTGCTTAGAATTTCCTCAGATGCTACAGAATTAAGTTTACAGGCATGAATGATTGCTTCTGAGACAGAACTTCAAACTCAAAGTCACGGCTGATTGTTAGGCAAGGATGCAAGTGGGAGACCATAGAGATCTTAAATATGTGTTCAGCGGCTGGGTTATTATATATGTTAATTAATAGTGAAGGGGAGGATTCCTGAAATAGGCCATTTTTAGGGTTGTATTTTTAAACAGTGTGAAAGAGCATGTAGCTGAAAGGATAGTAGCCCCTTCTGATGGAAGAGGAATATAAATTACAATGGCAGACTATACTGACTTCTTTACATCTTTACTTGCATGCAAGTACAGTTAATTTTTAACAGGATCATCAGTGATATCTGACATATAGACTGTGCATGGTGTTCTGTGCCTTGGTTATTGGAAATATTAAAATTAATTATATAGAGCTGCCAAACTTAAAGCTTAAAACATGCTTTGTTAATGTCCTTCCTGCCCTAAATTAATTACCAGTGTGATTAAAAACTTGATTAACATACTTCATTTAAGTGATTACAAATTTATTATCACACTAATGTTTTTTTAATACTGTATGTATTCATTTAAAAGTCTTTCAGTGCATCCTAACTTGGTGTCATTTGACTTAACACAAGGAAGAAAATCTATCAGTTCTATTTTTACAGATCATTTCATGATTGGAATAATTATATTAAGTGCATAAAAAGTTTTATCATTTTCTTAGATTTCAGTTTTATTATTGTAAAAGAGTTAATTTGAGAGAGAGAAAGTATATAAATTGGCACGTAGTTATGCTGGTATTTTGGGAGCTGATTCAATTCTCATTGAAGTCAAAGGAGTATCTCTATTGACTGTAGTTGGTGTTCTGCTGAGCCATTGAAGGATTTATTTTCTTCAGCAATCTCAGTGGGTTGAAGGCTAGCACAGAAAGTCTTCAGCCCAAGAGAACACTTTCTCTGTAGATGAAATATCTAAATGATCAGCTTGAAAAAGTGTTGTTTAATTTATTATTGGAGTCCCATCCCTCCCCACTCAAACAGATAATAGGGACATATATTTCAAATATGACCACTCATTTTGGATGCCTCAATTTTGGGTGTCTAATCTCTCAAAGTCAGAGCCTCACTTTGAGAGATGCAGAGCACCCACAAATCCACTTGAAGTGTATCACTTTCCAATAAGTAAAACAAGGATAATGCTACTCTTCTGCCTCACAGTCATTGATGTCTGAGGATCTCAGATACTGTAAATAAATATTACGGTTTTTTAACAGTTACGATTTTCATATTGTTTTAGCACATGGTACAGATGTGTGCTGAATCAACTTTATTAGAGGGTTATATATTTTGATCACATCCTAGGTCTAATTCTTCTCTATGCTTACACCAGTGAAAGTCAGGAGTATCTTTGTCAAAGTCCATGAGATAGTCCTGGTTTCCACTGTTGAGGAAAATCAGGCCCACAGGAAGCCATGTTAATGGTTCAGGCAGAGGAATCTCTCTGGCATCTCTCTCTGCTGCTGCCCACACATATCACAGGCACAGCTTAATATGCTTGCCTATATCATTGGTTGTACCAGCCCTTCCCACCTGTCGCCTTGCTTGTGATAGCCATGTCCTTTGCTACTATCTTACACTTCTCAGAATCCTCAAATAATAATAGCACTCAAGTAAAAATGACCACTTGACATCTTCAGAGTGCCACTCAGCCAATTACCAATTCATAAACTGAAAATCCAGTCAATAGTTCTTTGATTCTCCTACTACAATCAAGTCTGATAGTCACAGGTTTAGGCAAACCAACTTGCATTTAATTCCTACGTGCCATTTCAAAGGAATTTTAAGTAACGCAGATAATGCAGTCTTTCATTTGGAAAATTGTGATTTGCTACCTGAGCAACTTTACTTCTTTCCAACCCCAGTGGGACAACTGAGCTTGAATCATGTGAATACAAGTGAATGTCAGCCACTGAACCTCCTGCCACCTGCATAGAGCTCAGTAGCAGAGACTGGCTTGAAGCAGACTTTCAGAGTTCATGCATGCAAATCCCAGTGCTAGTGCCACAAAGAAAGTATCTTAGTCAGATGTACAGTTTCTGAAGTTGCAGCACTGAACTGTTTGCCAAGATCATTCCTGCTGCTCAGCCAGCAGGAGTTGTTTTTCCCCATCATCAGATACTAACATTAGTTAGAAACCCCTTGACCCTCTCAGTATCATACAGCAGTCAGTGTTCACTCCTGAATCTGTGGCACCGTGACGCCTGTGGTGAAGCATCACCTTGAGAAGCTCACATGTCATTTTGACAGGAAAAAATAGGAACACTGATGTCATTTTGGATGGAACCAGTCTGGGGTCTAAAAAGTTATTTAGCAAATCTGACAACTTTATTGATGATCATCAGGCTCTCAGTCGTTGTGATAACTATATTTTCACAGTCCTCCGTGATAATACTTTTCTTGCTAATGTTACATTTTTCCTTCCTATATATGCCTTCTCACCCCCTGATAGCCTGAGATTGCATGACTGCAACGTCACGTTAGCCATCCCTCTTTCCCCCCAGAAGTGTCTCTGACACATCCCCTATGCTAGGCCTAGGATTGGGGGATAGCACATAATCAAATATGCCAGCTCTTTGCCCACCAAGACTTCCTGTACATTGGAAGAATTTCTAACTGGCTCATTAAGCCAGTTTTCTGCCTACTGTGCACAACCAGAGTGGTGCAAAACAGGTGGATTGGGGCCAGGATTTGACCCTATCAGTTTCCACTCGCAGGGTAAAATCCTGACCTCACTGAAGTCAATGGCAAGACTTCCATTGCATTCCAGTGGACTGGGATTTCACTTTCAGACTTCTTTCTAGGTCTAATCAAAGATGCTATAGATGCACTTTCATGAATTACCCCAGCAAATCCTCAGTGCCCTCTTTTAGAATATACCAGGGGTAGAGTTCCAAATTCCAGTACATTGGCAATCACGGTCACAGTGTTGCATCAACAGTAGATGGCACTTTTAAGGTAATGTAAGTATAGAAGATCTGCCTGAGCATGGAGCACTGTAGTATTGTACTGGTGAGGGAGAGGTAATGTCATGATGTGCTCCCAGGTACCATTATTATCAAAAGTATCAATGCACCATTGGAGGGAAGATGAACATAAGGCATGAGATTCTATAAACTGTTTAAGAGTAGTGCGAATTCAGCATAACCATTGCATGAACAAGTGAAGGCATATTGACCTATCTTTGATCCTATGGATAAACTGGAAAAGATTATATCAAATATATGAGACAAATGAAAACTGATATAAAATGAAAATGAGAAAAATGACTCAAGGTCAAATCATGAAATAAATTTATTCATATTCCAGGAAGGCTGCTCTTATCTTTCCAGTGTTTAAATTAGGGCTGTCGATTAATTGCAGCTAACTCACATGATTAACTCAAAAATTAATTGTGATTTAAAAAATTAATCGTGATTCATCACAGTTTTAATCACACTGTTAAACAGGAGAATATCAATTGAAATTTAATAAAAAATTTTGGATGTTTTTCTACATTTTCAAATATATTGATTTCAATTACAACACAGAATACAAACTGTACAGTGCTCGCTTTATATTATTATTTTTGTTACAAATATTCGCACTGTAAAAATGATAAAAGAAATAGTTTCAGAGTAACAGCCGTGTTAGTCTGTATTTGCAATAAGAAAAGGAGTACTTGTGACACCTTAGAGACTAACCAATTTATTTGAGCATAAGCTTTCGTGAGCTACAGCTCACTTCATCAGATGCATACTGTGGAAAATACAGAAGATGTTTTTATACACACAGACCATGAAAAATTAGGTGTTTATCACTACAAAAGGTTTTCTCTCCCCCCACCCCACTCTCCTGCTGGTAATAGCTTATCTAAAGTGATCACTCTCCTTACAATGTGTATGATAATCAAGGTGGAAATGGCCACAAGTACTCCTTTTCTTTTTGCAAAAGAAATAGTATTTTTCAATTCAGCTCCTACAAGTACTGTAGTTCAATCTCTATCCTGAAAGTGTAATTTACAAATATAGATTTTTTTGTTACATAACTGCACTCAAAACCAAAACAATGCAAAACTTTAGAGCCTACAAGTCCACTCAGTCCTACTTCTTGTTCAGCCAATTGCTAAGACAAACAAGTTTGTTTACACTTATGGGAGATTACGCTGCTCACTTCTTATTTACAATGTCATCTGACTGTGAGAACAGGAATTCACATGGCACTTTTGTAGCCGGCGTTGCAAGGTATTTACATGCCAGATATGCTAAACATTCATATGGCCCTTCATGCTTCCGTCACCATTCCAGAGGACATGCTTCTATGCTGATGATGCTCGTTAAAAAATAATGCATTAATTAAATTTGTGACTGAACTCCTCAGGGGGAGAATTGTATGTCTCCTGCCCTGTTTTACCCGCATTCTGCGTATATTTCATATTATAGCAGTCTTGGATGATGATCCAGCACATGTTGTTCGTTTTAAGAACACTTTCACTGCAGATTTGACAAAATGCAAAGAAGGTACCATTGTGAGATTTCTAAAGATAGCTACAGCACTTGACCCAAGGTTTAAAAATCTGAAGTGCCTTGCAAAATCTAAGAGGGATGAGGTGTGGAGCATGGTTTCAGAATTCTTAAAAGATCAACACTCCGATGCAGAAACTACAGAACCCGAACGACCAAAAAAGAAAATCAACCTTCTGCTGGTGGCATCTGACTCAGATGGTGAAAGTGAACATGCATCGGTCTGCACTGCTGTGGATCATTATTGAGCAGAACCGTCATCAGCATGGACACATGTCCTCTGGAATGGTGGTCAAAGTATGATGGGACATATGAATCTTTACTGCATCTGGCACTTAAATATCTTGCAACACCAACTACAACAGTGCCATGTGAACACCTGTGCTCACTTTCAGGTGACATTGTAGATAAGAAGCAGGCAGCATTATCTCCTGCAAATGTAAACAAACTTGTTTGTCTGAGTGATTGGCTGAACAAGAAGTAGGACTGAGTGGACTTGTAGGCTCTAAAGTTTTACACTGTTTTATTTTTTAATGCAGTTCTTTTTTGTACATAATTCTACATCTGTAAGTTCAACTTTTATTATAAAGAGATTGCACTACAGTAGCTGTAGGAGGTGAATTGAAAAATACTATTTCTTTTGGTTTTTACAGTGCAAATATTTGTAATAAAAGTAAATATAAAGTGAGCACTGTACACTTTGTATTCTGTGTTGTAATTGAGATCAATACATTTGAAAATGTAGAAAGCATCCAAAAATATTTAAATAAATAGTATTCTCTAATTGTTTAACAGCACGATTAATCAAGCGACTAATTATGATTAATTTTTTTAATTGCTCGACATCCCTAGTTTAAATGTATGGCATATTTGTCCTGTTTACTGCGGAGTTTGGTGACATTTCCCAATCTGATATGTACTTAAAGGTTTGATTTGATTTTTCAGCTGAGATAGTCTTTCTTTATTCAGATATCATCTCCTTAGTGAAGAAAGGAGAGCAACCTGCTTTGAGCTAAGTGTTTGTTATCAAATTTCCCCTACTGTTTTTAAATGAATGTACACAGGAGATTGACAATTTGCCTTTAATTAAAATCCTTCCCACTCAGCAGGCTGCTCAAGTACTTCAGCTACTGCCAAAACTTTGAACAACAAGTGCACTGCACTCACCTGCTGTTCTGGTACCTCCCTTCTCCATGGCTGGGTTGAGATGCTTCTTTGTGCCACCCAATCCTAGATCTTCCCTGTGCTTGGACAGTCTCCCACTGTAGATTAGAGCAGCCGGAAGGCTGTCTTGATTTGCACGGCCTGCCAATGCTTCCCAAGGTCCATTCCAGGAACTGGACCCTCCCTACCACGTTTCCTTATTTTTCAGAGTGCTTCTGCTCCTGCAGTCTTTGCCCTGGTCTACACCAGGAGTTGAGGTCGAATTTAGCAGCGTTAAATTGATTTAACCCTGCACCCGTCCACACGACAAAGCCCTTTTTTTCGACTTAAAGGGCTCTTAAAATCGATTTCCTTACTCCACCCCCGACAAGGGGATTAGCGCTGAAATCGGCCTTGCTGGGTGGAATTTGGGGTACTGTGGACACAATTAGACAGTATTGGCCTCCATGAGCTATCCCAGAGTGCTCCATTGTGACCGCTCTGGACAGCACTCTCAACTCAGATGCACTGGCCACGTAGACAGGAAAAGGCCCGCAAACTTTTGAATTTCAATTTCCTGTTTGGCCAGCGTGGCAAGCTGCAGGTGACCATGCAGAGCTCATCAGCAGAGGTGACCATGATGGAGTCCCAGAATTGCAAAAGAGCTCCAGCATGGACTGAATGGGAGGTACGGGATCTGATCGCTGTGTGGGGAGAGGAATCCGTGCTATCAGAACTATGTTCCAGTTTTCGAAATGCCAAAACATTTGTCAAAATCTCCCAGGGCATGAAGGACAGAGGCTATAACAGGGACCCAAAGCAGTGCCGCATGAAGCTTAAGGAGCTGAGGCAAGCCTACCAGAAAACCAGAGAGGTGAACGGCCGCTCTGGGTCAGAGCCCAAAACATGCCGCTTCTATGATGAGCTGCATGCCATTTTAGGGGGTTCACCCACCACTACCTCAGCCATGTTGTTTGACTCCTTCGATGGAGGCAACACAGAAGCAGGTTTTTGGGATGAGGAAGATGATGATGAGGTTGTAGATAGCTCACAGCAAGCAAGCGGAGAAACCGTTTTTCCCGACAGCCAGGAACTGTTTCTCACCCTGGACCTGGAGCCAGTACCCCCCGAACCAACCCAAAGCTGCCTCCCAGACCCGCCAGGCAAAGAAGGGACCTCTGGTGAATGTACCTTTTAAAATACTATACATGGTTTAAAAGCAAGCATATTTAATGATTAATTTGCCCTGGCATTCTCGGCTCTCCTGGACGTACTCCCAAAGCCTTTGCAAAAGGTTTCTGGGGAGGGCAGCCTTATTCCATTGACCATGGTGGGACACTTTACCACTCCAGGCCAGTAGCACGTACTCGGGAATCATTGTAGAACAAAGCATTGCAGTGTATGTTTGCTGGTGTTCAAACAACATCCGTTCTTTATCTGTCTGTGTTATCCTCAGGAGAGTGAGATATCATTCATGGTCACCTGGTTGAAATAGGGTGCTTTTCTTAAGGTGACTTTCAGAGGTGCCTGGTCCTGCTGGGCTGTTTGCCTCTGGCTGAACAGAAATGTTCCCCCCGCTGTTAGCCACCGGGGGTGGGGGGGGGTAGGGGGAGGGGAAGGGCTAGCCACACACTGGGGGGAGGCAAAATGTGACCTTGGAACGAAAGCACATGTGCTATGTATGTAATGTTAACAGCAAGGTTTACCGTGAAAGAGTGTACCCATTGTTCTATAAAATGTGTCTTTTTAAATACCACTGTCCCTTTTTTTTTCTCCACCAGCTGCATGTGTTTCAAGGATCACAGGATCTTCTCCTTCCCAGAGGCTAGCAAAGATCAGAAGGTGAAAAAAACGCACTCGCGATGAAAAGTTCTCTGAGCTCATGCTGTCCTCCCACACTGACAGAGCACAGACGAATGCGTGGAGGCAGACAATGTCAGAGTGCAGGAAAGCACAAAATGACCGGGAGGAGAGGTGACGGGCTGAAGAGAGTAAGGGGTGGGCTGAAGAGAGGGCTGAAGCTGAAAGGTGGCGGCAGCATGATGAGAGGAGGCAGGGCTCAATGCTGAGGCTGCTGGAGGGTCAAACTAATATGCTCCAGCGTATGGTTGAGCTGCAGGAAAGGCAGCAGGAGCACAGACCAAGCAACAGAAGGCTGGCATTCAATAAGTTTTAAAGTTTTAAACTTTTAAAGTGCTGTGTGGCCTTGTCCTTCCCTCCTCCACCACCCCTCCTGGTGCTTCTCTCCTCCACCACCCCTCCTGGGCTACCTTGGTAGTTATCCCCCTATTTGTGTGATGAATGAATAAAGAATGCATGAATGTGAAACAACAATGACTTTATTGCCTCTTCAAGCAGTGATCGAAGGTAGGAGGAGGGGAGGGTGGTTAGCTTACAGGGAAGTAGAGTGAACCAAGGGGCGGGGGGTTTCATCAAGGAGAAACAAAGAGAACTTTCACACCGTAGCCTGGCCAGTCATGAAACTGGTTTTCAACGCTTCTCTGATGCGCACCACGCCCTTCTGTGCTCTTCTAACCGCCCTGGTGTCAGGCTGTGTGTAACCAGCAGCCAGGCGATTTGCGTCAACCTCCCAGCCCGCCATAAATGTCTCCCCCTTAGTCTCACAGATATTGTGGAGTGCACAGCAAGCAGTAATAACAGTGGGAATATTGGTTTCAAATGCACATTCTACCACCATCCTGCACTTGCTCAGCCTGTAGTTGAACAGATCCTGACTACTGTCCAGGCTGCCTGTGTATGGCTTCATGAGCTATGCCATTAAGGGGTAGGCTGGGTCCCCAAGGATAACTATAGGCATTTCAACATCCCCAATGGTTATTTTCTGGTCTGGGAATAAAGTTCCTTCCTGCAGCTTTTGAAACAGACCAGAGTTCCTGAAGATGCAAGCGTCATGTACCTTTCCTGGCCATCTCACGTTGATGTTGGTGAAACGTCCCTTGTGATCCACCAGAGCTTGCAGCACTATTGAAAAGTACCCCTTGTGGTTTATGTACTCGCCGGCTTGGTGCTCCGGTGCCAAGATAGGAATATGGGTTCTGTCTATGGCCCCACCACAGTTAGGGAATCCCATTGCAGCAAAGCCATCCACTATGACCTGCACATTTCCTAGGGTCACTCCCCTTGATATCAGCAGATCTTTGATTGCATTGGCTACTTGCATCACAGCAGCCCCCACAGTAGATTTGCCCACTCCAAATTGATTCCCGACTGACCGGTAGCTGTCTGGCGTTGCAAGCTTCCACAGGGCTATTGCCACTCGCTTCTCAACTGTGAGGGCTGCTCTCATCTTGGTATTCATGCACTTCAGGGCAGGGGAAAGCAAGTCACAAAGTTCCATGAAAGTGCCCTTACGCATGCGAAAGTTTCGCAGCCACTGGGAATCGTCCCAGACCTGCAACACTATGCGGTCCCACCAGTCTGTGCTTGTTTCCTGAGCCCAGAATCAGTGTTCCACCACATGAACCTGCCCCATTAGCACTATGATGCCCACATTGCCAGGGCCCTTGCTTTGAGAGAAGTCTGTATCCATGTCCTCATCACTCTCGTCACCCCGCTGACATCGCCTCCTCGCCCGGTATCGCTTTGCCAGGTTCTGGTGCTGCATATACTGCTGGATAATGCGTGTGGTGTTTAATGTGCTCCTAATTGCCAAAGTGATCTGAGCGGGCTCCATGCTTGCCGTGGTATGGTGTCTACACAGAAAAAAGGCACGGAACGATTGTCTGCCATTGCCCTGATGGAGGGAGGGGAGACTGATGACATGGCTTACAGGGTTGGCTTACAGGGAATTCAAATCAACAAAGGGGGTGGCTTTGCTAGAAACTGAATGGCCCCCTCAAGGATAGAACTCAAAACTGGGTTTAGCAGGCCGCTGATTTCACGTAGGGAGGGAGGAGAAAATGAATTCAAAACAAATCTGGTCTATTTCTTGTTTTGAGCCACTTCATCTATCTTTATACATCTTGCTGATAGCAGACAGTGCAGTTCGACCGCTAGCCATCGTCATCTCCTGGGTGCTCGGCAGAAGACGGTGCAGCATGACTACCGGCCATCGTCTTCTGCTGGCTGCTGATTAAAAGACAGTGCACTGCCGGTAGGACTCAATCGCCATGAGACAAAACTTAAAAGGCAAATGACCTGGTTGAGTCACTCCCATGTTTGCCCAGGCACCCCGACCTCGTCGAGGTCAGTTAAACGAGCACCCAGGACTACGTCGATGACGGCTACCAGTCATACTGTACTGTCTGCTGCCAAAAGGCAATAAACTGCTGCTGCGTAGCAATGCAGTACCACGTCTGCCAGCACCCAGGAGACATACGGTGACGGTGAGCTGAGCGGGCTCCACGCTTGCCGTGGTATGGCGTCTGCGCAGGTAACTCAAGAAAAAAGGCGCAAAACGATTGTCTGCCCTTGCTTTCATGGAGGGAGGGAGGGAACGGGGCCTGACGATATGTACCCAGAACCACCCGCGACAATGTTTTAGCCCCATCAGGCACTGGGATTTCTACCCAGAATTCAAATGGGCGGCGGAGACTGTGGGAACTGTGGGATAGCTACCCACAGTGCAATGCTCTGGAAATCGTCGGTTGCCTCGGTACTGTGGACACACTCCACCGACTACATGCACTTAGAGCATTTGTGTGGGGGGACACACAATCAACTGTATAAAAACGCTTTCTACAAAACCAACTTCTATAAATTCGACCTAATTTCGTAGTGTAGACATACCCTTTAAAGTGTAGCGTGTACTCCCTTCCTTGCCTAGCCTGTTCCACTAAGCAATGGGGAAGGGGGCAGTTTCTGGCTTTACTTTTATTTACTTTATTTTTACTTTTATTGCATAACATAAGAATTGCATAACATAGAAACCTTAGTTTGCTCTTAGCTGTTGTCTGCTACTGTCTAATCTGTCCCTTGTCACCTGCAGTCCAGAGAGCCCTGCCTTCCAAAACGAGCTTTGGTCTCTGCAGCCATACTCCCTGTCAGTCACAAGGATATCTGCTCCGTGCACCATCTGACTCTTTTTGGGGTGGGTAATAGCATTAGCAGGACAAGCCAGAAGCAGTCTTTGCACTGTGGAGAGCAATGGGTAAAGGGTACAATGAATAGAAATCTCCTTACACCCTCCCATTGTATAGGGACAGGGCACACTTTCCCCCTCAGTTAGAAAATACCCTGTCTATTGTCTTTACACAGAGCTGCAAGACGAGTGCAAATGAGTTTTAGTTGATATGTAACTAGTGATTCAATTTCTCTTGCATAATATATGCTCACAAGTAATTTCCTTCTTGTAAACATATATTTAAAAACTAATTTAACCAATGGTATTTCCCCCCCAATTTGAATACATATTTAAAAGATACAAACAGGAGATCTATTATAGTTCCCAGGTTTATTACGTTTTAATATGTAAAAATTAAATAATAACGAATCATTGCTGGAAGTAAGAAGAGTCTTCATGCTACAAGACTGCGTGAACCCTGCTAACTACATCACAATCACTTTATATGGAGTTTAAAGATTTGTATCATTTATATGAATCTACAGTTTAGTACTGACAAGAAAAATGCATTCTCTGATCCAAATCTCCACTAGGGAAAAGAGCTAATGCGGTTGAGGTAAAGATATTAAAGAAAACCATTATCATTCCATGCGTTGTCAGCTCATCTTTCATCTATGTGAAGTTATTTATCATACTGGTTCCATAATAAACTCCTATTTACTAATCCACTTTAAAATTATCTCCCATTTTATTGTTTATTTTTTGATTGATTTTCATAAGGAAATACAATAAAAATACAGAATGGTAAATGGCTTGCAGCTTGAATATGTTACCAATTACTGCACATTTCAGAGGATGTCTTATGCAATTACGCAACTCTACAATTTGCCAAAGATGCAATACCAGACTTTACAAAATCAGACAATATCACACAAATGTAACATGTTAGGGTGGGAGTAACTGTATATAAAATAAAAGACATACACAAATAGGCAAAAAGGGGAAGGAGGAGATGGGGCAGGAAGAGTGAAAGTCTGGCATTATTTAAGCTATCTCCGCATTCTTTATCCAAATGTATCAAGAAATGGAATACAACTTTCTTCAAATTTATATAATTTCTCTCTATTTTGATAAGCTAATCTTTCCTTTGCTGCTAATTCAGACAGGTCCGAATACCACTGCTCTATTCTGGGCATAAACCTATTCCTCCATTTTTATAAAATTATGTGCTTGGTAATCATTGCTGCCCACAAGAACCAATTTTTTTGTGGCAGAGTTAAACTCAAGATATAATTTTCAGCTGAGGTTTGCTAAAGCCAAGCACTATGTTCACTTTTGTGTCCACCTCTTTCCACAGTGGCCTGGCTGTTGGACAGTCCCACAGCATATGCATCAGGGTTCCTTTTTCTTTATTTCAGCATCAACAAACATGAGAGGACAAGGCCCCCATTTTGCACAATCTCTGTGGTGTCCAATACGCTTTGAATAGAATCTTTTCCTATATCATGCCTTGCCTGAGGACCACAGAAGCATTTTTAAGGTCCTGTAATATTGCTCTGCCAGTTGTGTTCTTTTAAGGGCTGTGATAACTCCCCTTCCCATCCTTTCACAAAACCCCAGACCAGTGGAGTTCCTCATCATTAGTAAAGCATACATAGTGGACATGGGCCTAAGGAGTTTATGAAGCATTTCCAAGGTTCCCAGTAACTCTGGGTTCTCTGGCAGGCTTAGGGCATCTGGACCAAACAGATATATTAGTGTTTTAGCTGTAAGTTCTGCCACTCGCTGAGGGTGTCAGGTGATATTGTTCTTTAGTGTTAGAAAAGAGACACAGCCCTCATCTTCGACGAACTCAGAAATCCATATGATGTACTTGCTCAGCCAGTTCTTCCAAATTATAGGTTTTTTCCCAGTGTGTATGTCTGGGTTATCCCAGGCATGAGAGCAAGGGTGAATCTGGTACCTCTTAGCTCTGACCCTTCGCATAACCACCACTGTAGGTATCTTATTTTTCTCCTTTGGACAAAAAGGAACCAAGCAGACCCAAAAGGGGAATTGGCTGTCTTAACATCCTTTCTTTTCCACCCAGGTGGCTGGCAGGGGGATAGCATGCTGGAACCAGTTTGACATGTGACATGATAAAAGCATAACAGTAATTGTGTAGGTCTGGGAGCCCAAACCTTGGCTACAGGGAGCTGGAGATTTTTAAGTGATAGGTGTGGCCATTGACGAGGGTGCCACAGAAAGGCTCCAATAATATTATTACATTTTCTAAAATAAAATGGAGGAACATATACAAGTAGGGTGCTTAGACTACAGAGAAGTCTAGGCAGAATAGTTATTGGTATTGTACTAATCCTTCCCCACATGCTCAGGGAGAGAGGATGTCACCTCTTTGTATCACTAGTTATTTGACAGAGTGCAGGCTCTAAATTTATCTTCACTAGTTTGTTCATTGTTTTTATACTTTTATACCTACATGCTTAATTGCATCACTTTGGCTGTGGAAATTCCATTGAGAAAAAGTCCCACTACATGACAACCAAGAGATTTCCAATAGCTCAGTTTTTCCCCAATGTATTTTATAACCAGAAATTGCTCCAAATGTTTGAGTTAGTGATCGGAGGGATGGAATAGTGGTTTGTGATATGGCTATATACAAAAGGGCATCATGTGCATCTAATACAAATTTATATTCCATTGAACCAAGCTGTATATCTCAACTATCTGGATGAGCTGTGTAGCTATTGCCAGGGGCTCAAGAGACAAACCAAGGCTTCCTTGCCTAGTACCCCAGAAGAAACTGTGAAGGTATCCAAGGTCACATTGTTGGTCCTGATGCAAGAGGTTGGGTGAAAATATAACAGTTGGATCCAAGAACTAAATACCGGTCCAAATCCAAATTATTGTAAAGTATAAAATATATTCCTCCAGCCCACCCTACCAAAAGGCTGTTCTGTACCTAAGGCTAATATGCTTTGGAGTTATCATATTTTACTGCTATAATATCAATAAGTTGTCAAAAGTTCTCAGACCCATGATGACTTCTGACCGACGTGACTTGATTTGGGTGTATGATAGAACCCAATACTTTCTCCAGTCTTGTACCCAGAATTTTTGCCAATATTTGTACATCTCCATTAATTTAAATTAGCCTATGATTGGAACATAGAGTGGCATCTCTTTATGGTTTAGGAATAACTGATATTAAAGCTTCCCTCAGTGTAGGGGAAAGGGTGCCTTCTAGGAGTGGCTCATTAAGCATCTTGTCAGACAGGACATCAAGGAACTGTCCACAGAATTCAGGAGGAAAACCTTCTGAGCCAGGGGCTTTCCTCATTTTCATATTCTTACTCACCTCTTCAATTAACTCACCCTCTGTTAGGGGCATGTCAAGGTTTCCATTTGGGCTGCAGTAATTTGTGGTAATGGAATATTTTTGAAAAATTGATCCAAGGTATCTGAGAAGGTGTTTGTGTCTAAATTATACAGATTGATATAGCAATTAACAAACTCTTTATTAATATATTTAGGTAATTATCATTGCCCCTGCCAAAGCATGTCCTGGTGTCCGGGTGCAGCGTTGCAGGGCTTTTTTCATTATAGCACCCCCTGTAGTTGTTCTGGTGTTGCAATGGTCTGTGATTGTACCTGGCCTAACCCACTGGCCAGGTCATTGCTCAATCCATTCCCCTTCTGGGGTTAAAAGAAAATTCCCAAATAGGAAGCCTCACAGTCTAGTGGCTTTTAACGCTGGTCCTCAACCTCTGTCTGGGACTGTCAAGATTCCTTTCCCACTCTGAACTCTAGGGTACAGATGTGGGGACCTGCATGAAAACCTCCTAAGCTTACTTTTACCAGCTTAGGTTAAAACTTCCCCAAGGAACAAACTATTTTACCCTTTTCCCTTGGACTTCCCCTGCCACCACCAAACGTTTATCTGGGTTTATTGGGAAAACGTTGTTTGGAAACGTCTTTCCCCCCAGAATCCTCCCAACCCTTGCACCCCACTTCCTTGGGAAGGTTTGGTAAAAATCCTCACCAATTTGCATAGGTGACCACAGACCCAAACCCTTGGATCTTAGAACAATGAAAAAACATTCAGTTCTTGAAAAGAAACATTTTAATAGAAGAAACAGTAAAAAGAATCACCTCTGTAAAATCAGGATGGTAAATACCTTACAGGGTAATTAGATTCAAAACATAGAGAATCCCTCTAGGCAAAACCTTAAGTTACAAAAAGACACACAGACAGGAATATTCATTCTATTCAGCACAACTTAATTTCTCAGCCATTTAAAGAAATCATAATCTAACGCATATCTAGCTAGATTACTTACTAAGTTCTAAGACTCCATTCCTGTTCTGTCCCCGGCAAAAGCATCACACAGACAGACACAGACCCTTTGTTTTTCTCCCTCCTCCCAGCTTTTGAAAGTATCTTGTCTCCTCATTGGTCATTTTGGTCAGGTGCCAGCGAGGTTATCCTAGCTTCTTAACCCTTTACAGGTGAAAGGATTTTTCCTCTGGCCAGGAGGGATTTTAAAGGTGTTTACCCTTCCCTTTATATTTATGACAGGGGCCCACAATACTAGGCCTCTTCTCCTTCTAATGCCCATATCGTTCCTTGTGGTCTGGAGCATGGTAGGGAAACCCAGGCCCCTCTTCTCCTCTGAGTTCTAGCCCAGGGGCCTATTCCTTCAATCTCTCTGCCATTTTCCCTGAGTTGCTCCTACCTTTTGCCCAGCTTGTCAACGTTTTCTCCCCAGATCTCTGAATTTTACTATCCCCACCTGGGCTGTATGAGTCCTCACCACTTCTTCTTTGGCAGCTCCAGCAGCACCTCCTTAAAGCTGCTTCCAGCCTTTTTTGCAACAGCTGGGCTGTGACGAGTAGCTCCTCTGTTTCTTGCCTGGGTCTAGTGTAACGATGCTGCCCTTGGTGGGACACTTCTGAGAGTACCAATTCAGGACAAATTGCTTAGAGCAAGGCAGTTACAGCCCAAGGCTGGGGTTCCTTTGCACACCGAAGCAAACCAAACCAGCTGAACAGAAAACACGCTGGTTTTACCCCAGTGGCTATCCGGAAGTCATATAAGCAATTCCCATGGACACTCCGGTTTCCCAGTATTAGCACCAATGCCACTCGTTATGGGGACGAATAGTTATGAAAACCAATACCCAAGTAAATGAAAAAAGATTCTCTCGATCCCAAAGGACCAAGCCCCAGACCCAGGTCAATATACAAGTCAGATCTTACCCACAAATCACACTGTTGCCAATTCTTTAAAATCTAAAATCAAAAGGTTTATTCATGAAAAGAAAGAAATATAGATGAGAGCTAGAATTGGTTAAATGGAATCAATTACATACAGTAATGGCAAAGTTCTTGGTTCAGGCCTGTAGCAGTGATGGAATAAGCTGCAGGTTCAATTCAAGTCTCTGGAGTACATCCACAGCTGGGATGGGTCATTCAGTCCTTTGTTCAGAGCTTCAGTTTGAAGCAAAGTCCCTCCAGAGGCAAGAAGCAGGACTGAAGACAAAATGGAGATGAGGCAGCTGCCTTTTATAGTCTCTTCCAGGTGGAAGGACACCTCTTTCTTCTTACTGTGGAAAATTACAACAGCAAGATGGAGCTCAGAGTCACATGGGCAAGTCATATGTCCATGCATGTCAGTTTGCAGGCCGATGCCATTGTTTACATGTTAGTTTGAACGTTCCCAGGAAAGTTCAGATGTGGATTGGCGTCTCCCAAAGTCCATTATCAGTTAAGTGTTTCTTGACTGGGCACTTACTGAGAATAGTCCCTTCTCAAGAAGTTGACCAAATGCTTCACTGAGGCTACTTAGAATCAAAACACATTGATATAAAAGTACATAGCCAATATTCATAACTTCAACTACAAAAATGATACACCCATACAGATAGCATAATCACAATCAGCAAATCATAACCTTTCCATAGATACCTTACACAACAACCTTTGTACAATATTTGTGGCAAATATATAACAGTGGTTGCAACAATGATGTATACGGCCACAGGTTATGTCATTTACGTCACAACTAGTCAATATTTCATTCCTCCAATCCGAGGTTTCCCCCTCAGTTAGGTCTCAGCAGCTGGGATTCCGCCTTAAAGCAGCAACAAGGTTTTTGCCAGTTTTCTTTAGCTCAACACCCTTCCCAATTAGCCTTCCAATCCAGAGGGTTCAGCAGGCCAGCCTTCTCCTGTCAGTGACTGACTGCTGGGAGGGAGGAGCATTAAATATAATTAAGAGTATGTAAAGTCATTGGCCAAAGCAAGCTACAGTGATTAATGAAATGTCATTGCATTCATATTCAATGATCACAGAAAGTGGAACATTTTGCCAAACTATTGTACACTATTGTTAAAGTTAGCTGAGACCATGACTGTGAAATAAA
Organism: Natator depressus; assembly: GCF_965152275.1. NCBI lineage: Eukaryota > Metazoa > Chordata > Testudines > Cheloniidae > Natator > Natator depressus. The sequence continues at coordinate 135,526,198 of NC_134234.1, forward strand.
ATGACCAGCTAGCAGAGAAGGGGGAAGTGAGAGAGATACACAGGGCGAACCAAAACAGTTGTGGATTGACCCTTTTTTCAGACTATGGGACAGTGACTGAACAGATTGTGAATTAAGTTAAAGTGAATTAAGCCACTTTAATTCTGAATGAGTGTGTCCACACAAGGATTTAATGCAGTTTAACAAATCTACATTAAATTAACACCTTTAGTTAATTTTGATTAATTTTTCTGAATGTCCTCTGTGTACACGAGACCAGAGACCTACTGATGTTAAACTAAATCACTCTCTTGGGAGTATTCATTCCCTCGGGGAATTGAGAAAAAAACATTTAAAGGGAAGGTATGACATAAAGAGTTAAGTTTCAGCAGTAATTTTAAAGTTTGCACATATCCTGCAGGACACTATCAAGTGCCATGCTTCCTGTTGGTTCTCACACACAAACAGGAAGCCTTAGTAGAGTATGAATCAAAGAATATAGCCAGACTAGATTACAGCAGCCTCAGTACTGTTGTATAATTTATTTCTTGCTGTCAGTTAAATACATAAATTATCCTAAAATCTGCCACAATCATCACTGAAGTACTACAGGTCAACAGTGGGAGCAAGGTTCTTTGCACCCTCCCATTTTGCATACCCACATAGGGGCCAGTCACAGTCTAGCATTTCATTAAGAAAGAGTAATAGCATACATCAAGGAGAAAGCTAGATTCCTCCACACCTGAGCCCTTGACTATATGGACCTTTGTTACAGTGTTTCATTCTGACAGTTCCAGCCACTGAGTGGACCCAGATCTGAAGAGATGAGCAGTTCCAGATCCTGGAGTGTTGCCAGCTCTCATGATTTATTGTCAGTCCTGCAATATATGAAGTTTCACTTAAAGCCCCAGCTCCTGGACACAAGTTACTATGTGAGACTCTTGCTTTCATTTAAAAAAGTAATTGTCTAGCCTTTATGGTTTCAGAGAAAAGCTTGAAAGTGGGACTTTAGCGCACCCCAGAGGCTCAATGGCCAGAAAGGAAATAAAAAGAACCCAGCATTTGTTACTGTTTTAAAATCTAATGATTCTAAAGCCAACCTAATGACTTTTTGTTCCAGGCATGACTCAAAGATTTCTGAACATTTGGAGTCAGCAGCGCTGGTGATGTGAAATCAAATCTATCTGAATGAGAGAAAAAAATCAATATTTTATGTGTTTGCCATTTGCTATTGTGTGATGAATGCATTTACATAAATTAGACTATAAAAGTTTTCAGTATGATGTGGCGATGTTAAAGGACAAGCCACAGACTAGACCTGGAAGACTCTGTGAGTCTGTGATTACATCTACCTTTGAGGAAGAAGAAAGAAGAGAACTGTGCCAGGTGACACTAGTATCAGTACTCACATCTTTGCTTCAGAAATGATATTCCCAGCAACACTTGGAAATAAATACATTATTTAACCCTATCATAACTTAAATTCTTAATTAAAAAGCATTTTGCAAGCATCTTTCTGCTAACCTAGACCTGAGGCTTAGTAATTCAACTGCTGATTTATGGAAGTCATTCACTAATAAAGTAAAGCACCGGTTTGATTTATTGCTTGGTACTGTTCTTTCCCACTGGTAAAAGAACATCATTTTAAGGATTAGGCTGTAAATCTGGCACAGTCTTCTGCTTGATTTGAGTAATTGTTTCAAAAATGCTCTTTCTAATATCACAGAACATGTTACAAAATATATTATTATGAATATTATCATAGAAAACATTGTCACATTTAGGACTTTAAGAGACAAATGCTACCACCTGATATTCTGCTTGGATCTGCCCATATTTTTGTGGTTAAGAAATTTATAGCAGATCTTGCAACTCGCTGAGGATCCGCTGACATGTTCCTAGCTACAGGCAATAATTTTTGGCCTCCTGGCTCTGTATTAATTTCTTTCTGGAATCAGTTTGATCTGAACTGTTAGAGCTACATTATGATCTTACGTGGATATGTCTCATCCATATTTGGCTGTGGCATGCCATAAATCATCAGTGTGGCACAATCTGTTTGCCAAAATACAGGTATGTGGGATATCAAATTTTGTTCTCTGACAGGCATGTTATCTAATGCTGCAGCCTGTACCATACTGAGTATTTTGAAAAGTATCTAGATTTTAAAACCTCTGTATTTTTACTTATATGTATTCTTTACTTTCTGATACATCTGTGACTTATAAACTGCTCATGTTAGATTTTAATTTTATTTTTTACAAATTCATTTTAGGGCTTACACTTTCTATGGAAGAAATCAGCCCAGACATTTTTTCCCCCAATATGGCGGAGTTAAACCACCCCTGCAAATATAGGTTTATAATGGATACACGGACAAACTTTTAGTTGGATGATTGCTAGAGGGCACAATAAATGTAAAAATCTTAACTGTTATGGGCAATATCAGCTTTTCATGGTACAATGGAAAAATTAGCACATTCTAGGAAGTTAACTTACCTCAGGTAACGTAGACCACTTTCACACCCAACAGCAGTTTGTAATGTGAACCAACCGAACAAACCAGATGGCGTGAATCACTATCTTATTCAGTAATACTTACTTGGACACTACGTGTTGTTTATACTCTTCAAAAAAAATCAGAAACTTTCAAACATTTGAAAACAAATGAGTTTAGTCATTGCCTACTGTGTAGGTATACAAGTGAGACTTTAGTTCCAAAATAAACATTTCAATTGTGCTCACAGTTCTAAATATATTTTCATCCATGTAAAATATTTGACATTAGCTATGCTTTAGTGTTGTTCGTGGTATATAGTTGTGCATTTATGAACAGCAAATGAGAAAATATTAAGGACTAAGTGCAGGTTGGAGGGAAGACGTTGAATCTAAATGTTCGTTCTATTTGCATTATTCTGGGGGAATATAGTACAGCACAGTAACAGTGAAGGACTGTATAGAACAGATAGTTGTTTTAATGCCAAAAAGCAGTTTCCGACTGAAGGAGACAATTCCCTAATATCCAATTATTTAGCCATTCAGGGGACTATATTGAAAAGGGCAGGTTAGAATCACCAGTAGAACCCAACTATCTTGAATATCAGCAGTGCCTGGCTAATCTGCATGAATGACTGGGAGACCTATTGCAGATTAGTGAAATATGTGATTTAGGGGGGAAAACAAGCTTCTTGCTTGACAAATGTAGTTGGGTTCAACTCTATGTTCAAACTTCGGCATGCTGCAGTGGTACTGTCGTGTATTTTGTAAACATAAAGGTGTTTTAGAGAAATGGTGCCTTAGTACAGCAACATGCTGTTAAGTATCTTTGCTGAGAAGTGGAGTGTGGTGTAAGACAACAGCATTTTTTGTGGAGGATTTTATGAACTATATCTGGGTTGCGAGTTAACAGAATAAGAATGAGCAAGGGTCTACTCTAAGTGGAAAAGAAGCTGGGGAGTGAAGTAGGTTAGGAGACCAGGAAAAAACCTGCAGAGTGGCGGTGGGGAGAATGGGGAAGCATGACTATGTAAGCAGAGTCAGGATGGGCTCCACCCTGACATCTGGTGGTGAGGTGTGGCAAGTAGTGGAAAAGAACTTCAGGGGCTGATCTCAATTTGCATAGGCACACCCACCCCGCCTAGAATGAGGCCATAACTGCCCAAATGGTCACTTTGGCTGTTGTGGGATCCCCAGTGTCTTTGTTATTGGGGCGGGAAGAGTAAATTGTTATTACCCTGATTATGGGAACTGTGCTTGGAACTGTACTTGGCCTTTTGTTATGATGGAGGGACTCACCATCAACTGAGTAGCACTCGCTAGGCAAGGGACATGGGTTCCAAAACTCTGTGAAGGGAGAGAGACTTGAGACAGGTATTAGTACCTGGTGGTGTGGGCCCCTTTGTGAGGGCCTGAAGCACCAATTGCACCTCTGTCTCTCTCCACTGTGGAATGTCAGAGCTAATGTTGGGTCTATTAAGAGTCTTGCTACAGGTACTGTGCTGCATTCACTTTGGCCTTATGGTGCACCAGCACTAAGGCCCCCACTACTATGAGCTGAAATCACTGAGAGCTGAAATCACTGAGCACTGTGTCAAGTAGTGGGGAGCCGGAAGATCTAGAGTGCAGTGGTGCTGTTCGTGAGACGGCGAGCTGTGCAGAGCGGAGCCGTTCGCGAGACGGCTAGCTGAGCAGAGCTGTTCGTGGGACAGCGGTGTGTTCGCGAGACGCCGAGCTGAGCAGAGCTGTTCGTGGGACGGCGAGCTGTGCAGAGTGGAGCCGTTCGTGAGACAGCGGTGTGATCGTGAGACGGCGAGCTGAGCCGAGCTGTTCGTGAGACGGCGAGCTGTGCAGAGGGAGCCGGTCGTGGTGGAGCGGAGCCGTTCGTGAGACAGCGGTGTGTTCGTGAGACGGCGAGCTGAGCCGAGCTGTTCGTGAGACAGCGAGCTGTGCCGAGCGGAGCCGGTCGTGGTGGAGCGGAGCCGTTCGTGAGACGGCAAGCTGAGCAGAGCTGTTCGTGAGACGGCGAGCTGTGCAGAGTGGAGCCGGTCGTGGTGGAGCGGAGCTGTTCGTGAGACAGCGTAGCAGAGCAGAGCCCTGTGGGGCAGTCAGCTTCAGGACACGTAAGGTACCCCTTACCTCTTTCCCCCACACACAGGCACATTTTAGCCAGACTGGGGAGTAACACTCTGCAGATGAACTTTTGAACTCTGGGGCTGGACTTTTTGGATTTTGGGTGATTTGAGGGTTGCTGGACTCAAGAGACATTTGGGTTCTGGGACTCAAGAACCCGAGGGAAAGGATGTGGCCCAATTTTCTGGGGTGGGTCTTTGCTCATGGTTTGGTTAATGAACACTAGTTGTGGTGTTTTCCCAATTTAATGCTGATGTCGTTTACCTCATGTTATTAAAGATTCTCTACTACACCGAGACTCCGTGCTTGCGAGAGGGGAAGTATTGCCTCTTCGAGGCGCCCAGGGGGTGTGTAAGATTTTCCCAGGTCACTGGGTGGGGGCTCGAGCCAGTTTTGTATTTGCTTTGATGAGAGGGAACCCCTGTGTACTGAACCCGGCCCTTGCTGCTATCAACTTGGCCTGGCAGAAGGGTTACAACTAAACCAGGAAACAAACTGGCGGCTTAATTCAGCTCTCTGCTATAAATGAGGAATAAATGAAATTAATGTAAGAAGCTAAAAAGAACAAAGCCAACCTAATCTGCACAGATCTGTGCCCTAAATATGAATAACCAGTAGTGGACAGACTGACCAAGTCTCCTGGTATGTCACAAGATTCTGGGGAATGTAGTTGACCTCTGCTGTGCTTTTGCTTTGACCAGTGGGAGTGCAGGAGGGGTGGGGACAGCCAGGCTTGGTGGCCAATAGCAAGGTGGAGGGTGGGGGCTATGGTGGTGGCAGCACAGAAATTGGGTACCGTGAGGCAGAGGCAGGTCAGTATGTCAAGGAGGGGGGTCATGCCCCATTCTCCCCCAAGCCTTGGCTGCGGCAGGGAAGGGGTAGATGCAGGGTTCAGGGAGTGGGTAACAGCCCCACTCACCTTGGGACTCACCACAGCAGGGGGAGTTCAGGGATCAGGCAGGGGGTTCATGCCCCATTCTTCCCAGGCCTTTGGGTGCAGTGGGAGGGGGATTGGAGGGTAATGCCCCCTCCTCTCTGAGGACTCAAAGAAGCAGGGTGGTGGGGGTGGGCCTGCATGGTTCTGTTCTGCTGCAAAAACTCTGCTGAAAACTAACTTCTTGTCTCCACTTCCCCAGGTGTAACTGAGGCCCTGCCTCCCCTAATACCACCTATGGCCAGATTTATTATAGCCCTGCTAGACAGGGCCCCACACTGTGGGGGAGCTGCAACTCTGTTTGCCTTGCTTCATGTTCTACAGAGTACCTGGCACTGGACAGAGTAGAGCGGTGGAGCATGAGACTGAACAAGCTTGGGGAGGATAAACTTGACCCTCATTATCCTGTAAAGAGCACAATGAGAGTAAAAAAATATAAATTGTACTACTGTGGCTGGAGGAGGAAGTGTGGCAGTGGCTGTTTTGGAAAAGTTAGAAAAACAAAGGGGAAGTGTGGTGGCAGCCATTTTCAGAGCAGCGCAGCAAGCAATGAGGAAAGACAACAAGAAGACCTACGTGTCTGGGAAAGGAAAGAATCATAGAAATGTAGGACTGGAAGGAACTTCAAGAGGTCTTCTAGACCAGTCCCCTGTACCCAAGGCAGGACTATGTATTAACCAGACCATTCCTGACAAGTGTTTTCTCTAACCTGTTCTTAAAAACCTCCCATGACACAGATTCCGCAGTCTCCCTAGGCAATTCATTTCAATGCTTAACTACCCTGACAGGCAGTTTTTCCTTATGTCCAACCTAAACTGCCCTGGCTGCATTTAAGTCTATTGCTTCTTGTCCTATCCTCGGTGATTAACAAGAAAAAATTTTCTCCCTCCTTCTCGTAACAGCCTTTTATGTACTTGAAAACTGTTATCATGTCCCCTCTCAGTTTTCTCTTCTCCAGACTAAACAAACCAACCTTTTTCGACATTTTCTCTTAGGTCATGTTTTTTAGACCTTTAATAATTTTTGTTGCTTTTCTCTGGATTTTCTCCAGTTTGTCCACATCTTTCCTGAAATGTGGAGCCCAGAACTGGATACAATACTTCAGCTGAGGCCTTATCAGCTATACCAAGTAACCACAATTCTTAGAAAGAACAATATAAGATATAAATCATAGAAATGTAGGGACCTGGAAGGGACCTCAAGAAGTCATTGAATTAGCCCCCTGCTCTGTGGCAAGACCAAGTAGACCATACCTGACAGGTAAGTTTTTCCAATCTGTTTTTAAAAGCTTCCAATGATGGGGATTCCACAACCTCCCTTGGAAGCCTATTCCAAAGCATAACTGGCCTTAAGGGGGTTCCCATTTAGACTGTCCTTTAAATAGAAGGACAGATGCAAAAGAAGGGAAACAAGTACTTATGGACATGGGAATTGTGAATCAACTCTAGAACAATCTGGATGGGATCAAAAGCTTCTGTCCTACAGGTCACCAAGAAATCACTGGGGATCAATGAGATCAAGGAGAGCCAGAATAATTAAAAGAGATGCATCTTCAAGACAACATGAGAGCAGAAGAAACTGTCCAAGTCCACAAGAACAAAATTGGGCTAAGACATTCCAATAAATAATGGATATTATATCCAACTGGTTATAATGATAAAGGGATGTAGTTAAATGGAAGCTTTGGAATTTGAGCAGGTATTAGGCTTCAAAACAAACAAGAAGTCAGAAATTTTAGGAACTGATATTCCCGAAAGGGTCAAAACCAGCTGGTGTCAGCTACATACATTTAAATGAGTAAAGGAATCTTTAAAATATTTAGGAATAAAGATTGTGGAGAAACATAAATATCTTTTAAAGATAAATTACCTTACACTGTGAAATAAAATAATAAAAGACTTGAAGGAATGGAACAAATATGAAATTGCCTGGCTAGGTAGGGTAGCCTTGGTAAAGATGAATGTCCTCCCAAAGGTATTTTTGTTTCAGTGCATCCCTGTTGGTATCCCTGACATGACATTAAAAAAAAAAGAAGATAGGATGCGCTATTAAAATTCACCAGGAAACATAAAGGACAAACGGTGAGTTCCAAAGTTCTATAAAAGCCTACAAAGTGGGATGGACTAACTTTCCCTAATTTGTCTTATTATGCATTACAGTTAAAAGATGTGATCAACTGGATCAATAGACCATCCAAACACTGAGTATAACTTGAACAAGACTGGAGCCTAACTATAGATATTCATAATAATTTGGTACAGGTTCAACTTAATTCAGTAACAAGAGATGTCAAATAGATAGGCTATTTAATTAACTTTATTAATCAAAGATTATTAATCAAAGATTAAAACAACATAACACAGAAAGGAAAAACAATATCTTACCACAGATCTAGGAGGCAGCAGTGCAACTGGTCAATTTGTCTCAAAATCTGAGCACACTCCACCTCTATATACACTAGGGTTGAGGGTTTCACATTTCTTTCCATTACTTCTTATCTATTATCTTTTGTATGTTTTTGAAGACTTTGCCAGGCTTGCACAGCCCCATGCAATAGACTGCACCAAACCTGTAATTAGTTCATTATCTTGTTTTGGCCATAGTATTGTAGACGTCAGCAAAACCTTAGAGACATCCTTTACCAGTCATAGCTTGGTGCACAGGGCATGTTTGCTAAGCATCAACAAAATCAGTCATCTTTGTCCTTGTCTCTGGAATGTCTCTATACCTAACACGGAGATTATAATATTTCAATTATCCCCTTGGTTAACTTGGTTAATTTAAGAAAAATCATTCTGGAAAAGCTGAGCATGACAAAGTTCTTGGTAAGAAAACAACCCAGATGAAAAGATGGGAGAAGGATTTGGATAAAAGAAATTGAGCTGGATAAGTGGGTCACTATATGGGAAAGGGGATATACATCTTCAATTTGTGTAGCTCCTAAAGAAAATGTTTATAAATGACTGTATAGATGGCATTTGATTCCAATTATGATCCATCATATTTTTGCCATGGAAGCTCTCTGGTGGAGGAATTGTGGGGAAAAGGAACATACTTGTACATGTGGTTGTTGTATCCAGGAATTAGATAGTTTTGGAAGAAAGAAAAGGATGGGTCATTACACAAAGTAAAACTATTTCCCCATGTTTATTCCCCTCCCCCCACTGTTCCTCAGACGTTCTTGTCAACTGCTGGAAATGGCCCACCTTGATTATCACTACAAAAGTTTTCTTCCTCCCAGCTCTCCTGCTGGTAATAGCTCACGTTACATGATCACGCTCGTTACAGTGTGTATGGTAACACCCATTGTTTCATGTTCTCTGTGTATATAAATCTCCTCACTATATTTTCCACTGAATGCATCCGATGAAGTGAGCTGTAGCTCACGAAAGCTTATGCTCAAATAAATGTGTTAGTCTCTAAGGTGCCACAAGTCCTCCTTTTCTTTTTGCGGATACAGACTAACACGGCTGCTACTCTGAAACCTGTCATAGTTTTGGGAGGAAATTATTAAAGAGATTCATCTCATAACAAAATGGTGGCTTCCTAGAGATCCCCTGACCTGCTTACTTGATGCTGCAGTGAAGGATCTACATTTTAAACAGAATGACTAGGGCCCTACCAAATTCACAGTCCATTTTGGTCAATTTCACAGTCATGGGTTTTTAAAAATAGTAAATTTCGTGGTTTCAGCTATTTAAATCTGAATTTTCCTGGTGCTGCAATTGTTGGGGTCCCGACCCAAAAAGGAGTTTGGGGGGGGGGTCACAAGGTTATTGTAGGGTGGGTTTGCCGAACTGCTACCCTTACTTCTGCGCTGCTGCTGGCAGCGGTGCTGCCTTCAGAGCTGGGCAGCTGGAGAGCGGTGGCTGCTGGCTAGGCACCCAGCTCTGAAGACAGAGCTGTCACCAGCAGCAGCGCAGAAGTGAGGATGGCATGGTATGCTATTGCCACCCTTACTTCTGCGTTGCTGCCTGCAGAGCCGGGCCCTCAGTCAGCAGTGCCACTCTCTGGCCACCCAGCTCTGAAGGGAGCACAGAAGTAAGGGTGGCAATACTGTGACCCCCCCTAAAATAACCTTGCAACCCCCCTCAACCTCCTTTTGGGTCAGGACCCCAATTTGAGAAACACTTCTCCTCCATGAAATCTGTATAGTATAGGGTAAAAGCACCCAAAAGCACCCAAATGCTGAGTTGTACAACTGCAGAGTATTGTGGGCTGTAGCTTAGCATGAGGGAACAGAACTCTGGGAAAAACATAGGCCAGTTCAGCTCTTGTAACTGCCAGGCATCTGTATAATGTGTTGGCTAACAAGTGTGGCTAACCTAACATATATGTGTTGGCTAACAAGTGCTTACAAGCCAGAAGCTTTAAGCAGTTTCTTAGAATATTAACCTGATCCTGAACAAATAAAGTATGATGCAGTATGTTAAAATTTAATGTAGCTATGCCAAAAGAAAGAAAGAAAGAAAGAAAGAAAGAAAGAAAGAAAGAAAGAAAGAAAGAAAGAAAGAAAGAAAGAAAGAAAGAAAGAAAGAAAGAAAGAAAGTGGAGACTGCTCAAAAGTCTTAGGTCCAAATTCTTTCCTCAGAAACATACTCACCACACCCATTGCCTTCAGTGGAAACAGGGAAATTCAGCATTTGAGGTCTGAGAATCAAACAGAGGCTTGAACAGACTGGAAAAATAGGCTGATATTGGGGTGAGAAGAGGTGGCCTAAAAGGATCTGGTTTAAAAAATGGCAGAAAGGTGGTTAACTTAGAGGAGCTAATTTGCCATACCATGAGAATGCTCTTTTCATTGACATTCACCATATAGAAGTGGAACTCAACAAGGAAACAGAACAGTACATTGCTTTAACCTCCTTCAGACATAACTGTTTGTAATGGTTGTTTCTAATTACCTTCTGAAGAGTCTGTTTACTTTCCTTTCTGTCTAAAAGCCTGGTGATTCTCAGTATGGTTTTAGTACACTACATTACTTTTGTCTTTTTTTTTTACTTTGCCTATTGCATAATGTCTTTTATATATATGCATCCGATGAAGTGAGCGGTAGCTCACGAAAGCTTATGCTCAAATAAATTGGTTAGTCTCTAAGGTGCCACTAGTACTCCTTTTCTTTTTGTGTTTAAATTAACAGTCCTGGAATATTTCTGAACAAAAAAATCTATTCAGCTGTTTATATCTGCCTGGAACTATTGCTGAAGAAAAAGGTGGATGTCAGAGTATTCTGAGTCCTGTCAAAGTCTGTGAGAGCAGCTATCTAAATGGATTTCTAAGGAAAGGCGGGATAGCACATAAAGGAGCTTGACCAAAAACCAAGCAATGCTGTTACATAAATCAGTGGTACGACATGCCCTTAAATGTACAGATCTGGTCACTCAGTCTCAAAAAGCTAAAGCAGAAATACGGTTCAAGGATGGATGATGACAGTTATCATGGAGAGGCTTCTTTATGAGAACAGATTGAAAAGACTTTAGTTTAGATTGGAGAGGAATAAGAGGAGACATGATAGAGAGATATAAAATAATGGATGATGTGGTGTAGGCAAATTGACTCCCATTTACCCGTTCTTAGTTTACAAGAACAAGGGGGCATTCAAGGAAATTGACAGGATAAATGGAAATACTGTTTTACACAGCACATTGCCATCAGATAACATGGAGAACAAGAGCTAGTAAGATTCACAAAAGAGTTACATATGTACAAAGACAATGTAAATATCCACAGTTACATTACTTAAAACAAATTTACAAAGGATATAATTCCTCAGGCTTCAGGAAATAAGCTAAGAACTAACTGCCTGGGCTAGGAAGTAAATTCTCTTATCTGGGCTACTGGTCAGATTTAGTATGGTAATTCTAGTATGGTCCTAATCAGACATTAAGCTCAGATAATTGTCCTGCATCTTTAATTTTTTTTATTTTCATTTTCTGTTAGGTTTGTTTGTCTTTGCTCCTCCCCCTGCACCCTTTTTTTTTTTAAGCTTTGGCAGACGGTCTGAATGAAGGAGAGTCACTCCATTTACATTGTGAAATGATTATGTATTTGTGATTTCAGTTTCCCTTACTGGGTGAAAGAATTAGTCTTACCATCAAAATATGATGTGTTCAGAGTAAATTAAAGCCACCATATGAGCCAGCTCATTGTTTATTATAATATAATTTAGTTTCATAACCAAACATCTCAGTTTTCTGTTTTTTTAAAGTGTAAAGTATACAACAATGTATTACAATATTCCACGAAGGAAAATCTATGTGACCTTTTCACAATAGGTGTATAAAATTAAAACGTCCTTTGTGTGCTGCCAAATGTACTATGTTAGATATCCTAATAAGCTACTGAATGTTGCCATCAAAGCTGTCTGCAGAAGACCAGTAATGAAACAAACTCTATTATCTTCCAGGTGGAAACAGTTCACCCTGAGCAATCTGATACAATGAATCCATCCAAGTATTTTTTTATGTAGTCATTATCCTCTAGCTGTATGATTAATAGGCTTAGTTGCATCTGGGTGGGAACATATCTCAGATAAATAGAATACATTGCCATTAACCATAACAGCATAACAGAGTTTTCATTGGCTTGAGATAGAAGCCAGTTATCTTTATAGTACTGCATATTCCTATACATGGATTTGGTTTTTCTTGTTAATCTTTCTGATTACAATGACTGCTGATAGTCTTACTTTGTCAAAAATAAGTTAATGTGTTGTATTATACTTAGATCAGGTATAAATAAAGTGGTTGGCTTGTGGGGTTGGTTTAGTTCACTTTTGGTTTAGATATTCAAACTGGGTCAGATATATTTGTACAATTTAATGTTATTGTATTAGTGGTTCTCAGTAGTCCCTGGACTTTCAGAATGTGCCTCTCCAAGCAACTCAGACTGGATAAAAAATTTGTAAATGTTGCAAATTAATCACTGGATTGGCATCAGACTGAAAAAAAGAGAGCTAAAATCAAAGGGCAGATTTTGTACCTTAATAACTTAGAGTTTGATGGCTTTCAGTGCATGTGATTGATCAGAATCAATTATTGATGGAATCAGAACTGCTCAGCTGTATGATTTGTAGGATTGATGTGTGATGTATGATTGATCAGAATCAATTATTGATGGAATCAGAACTGCTCAGCTGTATGTCACAGCCCATATACCGCCACCCATCAATGGAGATGGTCCGTTAGTTCGAGTGACAGGGGCCTGGGCTTCTGGACCAGAAACTGAGTGCTATCCTTGCTCTTGCCATGAAGTTCCAAATGGCTATACTGTGCAGAACAAGAATAATGGTGAAATCCCATCTGTGTGTAGATTTGTTACATGTAGTGAAGTCACCTAAAAATTTAGAAGTTAAGAATTAGAGCGTGACAGCACAGAAATTCTTGGAGAATGTTCGAAATGAGCGTGGCAGTTGACTTAGAGACAGACTCTATGAAGTCAGAAAAAAATCAAGGTAGTAGGGCCTGTAAGACTCTGAGAGAGAAAAAAATGGCATGGTAACAGCTGCAAATCTGTGCCAAATAAGGTCAACTCCTCCTTCTTTTATGTCCTTTGGAGCTGAATAATAATCAGTGTAGTAAATAACCTGCAGTGAAGCTGGGCAAACTCAGCAAGAGAACTGAACTGGAGGTATCCATTGCAGAACACCAGTGCTACATACGCATCTGTGACGCAGGGAGCGCTTTACTGATGAGACGATGGGTCAGAGAGAATCGGTTTGAAAATGACCTAGGCTAGGAGGAATGGGACAATTTGATTTTTTGTTTCACTTAACATTACCAGGCCTCCTTCCAATGTCTAAATTGCTTGTTTTCCTTCAATCATGGTGAAATTGATTGCATTTTCAAAATGTTAGTTATGTTGACATTTAATTTCTGATTCTAAAGTGATGATCCAAAATAACTACAAGAAAGGCACGGAATGAACTCATATGACTACAGTGATCGGTGGAAGAACAAGCTCTTTTCAAGAGCGCTTGAACTGGGAGGAAAAATCAGGAAAGACGACAAAAGAATATCACTGAATAGGTTGTTCTATAGGTAAGATAATCATCTCTGGCTGTTAGATGACTGTGAATGTCCTTTTTAAAAAAACAAAACAAAACATAAAATCTCTGGAAAAGTCAAGGTGCTGTGGAAGGGGGGAGATGTTTTGTATGTAGAAGCACTGATTTTTCTCCCTGACGTACCACAATTAGCAACCTAGCATAAAAGGCTGATGCTAAAGTGATACTGAGAAGACTTTCGAAGAGCAGCAAACCTTATGATCTCACCATCAATTAAGGATGACTGCCAGAGGTCAATGTGGTGTGCAGCTTGAAGGTAAAAAAAAGGCACAAAATAGTTGCAGCTTGTTTGCCAGGCAGTGGCCTGCATGCTGGAAGAGTGTGTGTATGTATATGTAATATACACACCACCCAAGAGCATATAGCACCAGTCCTTTGCAACCTATGCAGGCTTCCCATTCGTTGCCAGATCCATTAAAAAGCACTAGGCCTAATACATTGCTTTTAACAGGCCCAACTATCTCAGAAATTGCTTCAGTTTCTGTAACTTCCTGCATGCACTATGTTTTTTCTGGAACACTACAGCTGCAGTGTGACCAACTCTCTCATGATTGCATCATGAGTAATGTGATTTTTGGCCTTTGCTGGGATGAAATGAAAGCTCTTCAGGGAGGGAAGAAGGGGGAGAAATTCCCTCTGATTGGCAGCCTTCTCCATATCCCCACCTATTGGGGAAGAGCAACCAATCAGGGCTGCTGCAACCCTTCCCACCTCCACTCCCTCTTCGAAGCCCAGAGGAGTTTTCAGGTAGTAGGGAAAAGAGGGAGCAGCTGACATAATTGTTACAAGAGGAAAGCCGAGAGGAGAGAGCAGAAAGAGCCCAGCAGCTCAAGATGCCTGTTCCCGACTCCCTTCCTGTGAAAAATTGATCAGTCTGCTCTTTGCTTCTCCTCCCTCCCCCTTTCCATCCCTGAAAAACTGGGCTGCGAATGGAGAAAGGGTGAATAACTCCTGGAGCTGCAGGCATAGGAGAGGTACGCTGAGGGGCAAGAGGCTGGGGGTGCATAATTAACAGCTCGACTGGGGAAGAGGTAGATAAGAGGTTGGGGTGGCAAGACACGGAATTAATTAATTAGAATTTCTGGGTTGGGGAGAAGAAGCCAGAAGCTCTGTGTGAGCCCCAGCCACTGCTACCCCCCGCCCCCCGGGGCCCTTTAAATCCCTGCCAGAGCCTTTGCTGCCAAAGCCCTGGGGTAGCGGCGGCGGGGCTCTAGCAGGGATTTAAAGAGCCCTGGAGCTCCAGCCCCTGCTACTGCCCCGACCCTTTAAATCCCCGCCACCGCTACCCCAGGGCTTGGGCAGCAGGGCTCTGGAAGGGATTTAAAGGGCCCCGGGGTGGTAGCAGCGGCTGGAGCTCCAGGGCCCTTTAAATCCCCACTGCAGCCCTGCCTCTGCTACCCCAGGGCTTTAAATTGCCCTCTGGGAAAGCCGGTCCCGGTATGGCACACCAGCTCTTACCGGTACGCCATACTGGGGCGTACCGACTTACTTTCACCTCTGGTGATACTTCAGCCTTCATCTCACTGATGGTCTCTGTACCATATCCATTAAGACCTTGAGGGCAGCGGTAAAATAGCATTGGTTATATTTGACTGCTGCACTGGGTGAAATGAGGAGGTGTGACATTGGGATGTCAGCGTACATCATCACAATTGCTTTTCCTTTAACATCCTTCACCCAGACTTGGTTCCATCCGTTCAGGATAGAATTTCATTCTGTGTAAAATTATCTTAAACTTTCTCACAGGTTTTCTTTAGATAGCCTTGTTCTAGTAGGCCCACATCCCAAGGGCAGCACGTGGACCAAGTAGAAAATTGAATGGATCAGGTGGTGCCAAATACATGAGGCAAGACCCCAGTGTCAAAAGTCCAACAAAAGCTTGGATGCAGGCAAAGCCCTCAGGCAACGGTGCCTGTCTATTTTAGAGCCGGCAACAGGAAGCTCCACCCTCCAAAAGAACACTATTTCATTTAACATTCCCACGGCTTTTCAAACCACACCCCCCTGCAACCCAGCTCCTGCGGAAGGAAAACCCCATTACGACATTGTTAGAAAATATATTAGACAAAAGTGATTTGTGTTAAATCTTACATTGCCTAATTACCTTCTATTTAGCAGAGTACTCAATTATGTGGAAGCATATATTTGTGAAAATAAAGGTCTGAGCCTGTATCCATGGAATTCAATGACAAAGCCATTGGGCATGGTTCCCATTTACACTAAGGGCACTTTACACTGCTCCGGCAGTCTAATGGGGCTTTAAAGTAGAAATAAATTACATTTGTACCCACTTTAAAGCTCCTTTGTACTATTAGAGCAGTATAAAGTGGCTTCGATGGAAATGAGAGTCTGGCTCATCGTCTTCAGTGGTGCAGGATCAGGACCTAAACATGGAACAACTTGATAACATTTTTACCAATGCACTTTTTTTATTTGAACTGTACATTATGGTAGTAGATGGTATTGTGTTCCAGAGCCCTGGAAACGGATTCTGAAGTGTAATTAGTAACCACTGACTAGACCATATAACTGTAGTTTAGTAGATTAATGCTGTTTATTGTTGCTAATACATTTTTAATTAAATTTATTTGGGGATTGAGACTAGGCTGATTCTTGTGCTTCTTCTGTTTCCAGATATGTGGGGGCTGGGATTGCCATGGCGTACCTCCTTTCCTTTTCTTGTTCCATCATAATGTTAATCTCAATTACAAAAATATTCCATAAAATTTTAGTTTGAAAATAAGAAACCTACTCTGTAATTGACAGAACAGGGCCCTTGGAAACAAGACAACAAATGTGTAAAGTGCTCTGTAAGTGTATGGTACTAGATATTTTTTAATACTACTATTAATAAAATTCTGGTCAGGCATACATCTTCAAATTAAATGGGCATAGACCACATAAAGAAGCAGTGTTTATTTGGAAGTGCCTCCCACAGCCAGCTTCAGAAGGTGAGAACCATGTTGCAGGTAGAAGATTTGGTTTTATTACCACTGCCCTTGTTGATTTGCAATGGTGTACTAACTCTTGCGAAAGTCACCTGTGTCTGTCCCCCTGTCAGCATGATGTAACCAGAGAGCCTAATAAAGGGAGATTGTGTTTAGTTACCCTATGAATGGAAGACCTGGGAGCTGTGATAAGTGGTTGTTCAAATTGCTTTCCTGATACAAAGCTCAATACATTGTCTAATCCCTTGATTTATGACAAACAAAAGTCAAAACTGGTGGAAGGAAGGGGGAAAAACTTCCTTTCAAAAGGAGTATAATAGTACAACTTGTTTAACATGATTTTGAATATATATATATATATGATGATGATGATTGGCTGTGAGTTATTTTATTTTATAACCTTCACCATGGTGCTACATGGTGACCTACAACCCACAATGGCAAAACCAACATCAACAGGAACATTTTTGTCCTAAAAATGCGGTCAAATATATTAAAAGCTATCCAAGCTGGGGTTTAAACATTCTGTTCCCAGTTACCTGTGCGGGTTTTTTTACATAGTTGGTAAAGCTCTACATCTAGACAAATTCCACTGTGTATAATAAAATGCATGGATGGGTACTCAATTATTTAGAGACAGATGTTTTGTCTTGGTAATATGGATGGTAATAAAAAAAGCGTATTAGCCAAATTCAAGTATCTATTACAAGTTCATATTTGTCTTTTTACTAATGCAATAAAAGTTGTCCTAGAACAAGATGGCATATCTATTAGCTTTACACTTGCTACAGTAAGATAGCAATTTACTATTTTTACTTTTTATTAATACAAATCAGATTTAAGAATAGAATGTATTGTTGGTGCTATACAAATAAATAACATGAATTCCATCAGTAGGTTTTTTATTTCAAATTGTAATATCAAACCAAGCCAGTAGGGTTTTTGTTTGTTTGCTTGCTTGCTTTGGTTCCTTCTGGCCTCAGCTTACAAGTAGAGCCAATCTCATCAGCCTTCTACTGTGAGCTGCACACTTCTACCCTGAGCTGAATGCAATTATGGGGGGTGATGTCACCACTACCCCACCACTGTCCGTGGACACCTGCAAGGAGGGAGTAGCACGGAGCAAGGAGGGTGAGTTTTTGGAGGACGAAGAGGAGGAGGAGGAGGACAATGCACAGGCGGAAAGTGGGGAATCTGTTTCCCCCCCTAGCCAGGAACTATTCTTAACGCTGGAGCCAATAGCCTCCCCCTACTCCCAAAGCATGCTCCCGGACCATGACCCTGGAGAAGGCACTTCTGTTGAGTGAGAGCTTGATCGGAGCCACACGGTGGGGGGTGGGGGGAAACCCAGCCATGCTGGGCTGTTTGCGTTTAGTTTAAAGGGCTCGTCCCTGTTCAGAGCCTCATCGGAGCCCCGCGGTGTGTGTGTGTGTGGTGGGGGAAGGGTGTTGTGTGAAGCAATCATCCCACAGAGCCCGCAGGCCCTCCTTTTATATGGCAAACCCACCAGGCATTGCTTGCTATGGGAAAGGGGGCCCGGCAGTTTGAAAGCATTGAAATGAATGCGGAAGAAGCAGAACCCCGCGTGCCCCTAGGGCTTACCATGGCTGCCTGAAAGCTGAATTCTGTTGCCTGGCCACATGCGATGGCTTACTCACCCCAAAGTGGCAGGCATTTCAGTATGAGGCAAAATGAGACCTTGTACAGAAAGAACATGTGCTATGTACTATGAATTGCCTGTTTCACTGAGAAAGAGTGTCCCCTTTGTTCTCTAAAATGTTTCTTTTAAAATACTACCCTCCCTTTTTCTCCTCCCGCAGCAGGTGCAAATGTTTCAACATGGCCCCTATCTACTCTGTCCCAGAGGCTGGTCCAGATTAGAAGGCGGAAAAAATGAACTTGGGACAGCATGTTTGCCGAGCTCATGCAGTCCTCCCGCACTGATAGGGCCCAGCTGAATGCATGGAGGCAAACAATTGCGGAGTCGCGTAAAGCGTTACA
Source organism: Natator depressus (assembly GCF_965152275.1). Taxonomy (NCBI): domain Eukaryota; kingdom Metazoa; phylum Chordata; order Testudines; family Cheloniidae; genus Natator; species Natator depressus. Next base: position 135,544,754 of record NC_134234.1, read on the forward strand.
TGAATACGAAGAGAGGAGGGACGTGCATGATGAGAGCAGGCAGGATGCTATGGTCAAGCTCATGGGGGAGTAAACTGACATGCTCCGCTGTATGGTGGATCTAATGCGGGAAAGGCAGCAAGGCCACAGACTGCCGCTGCAGCCCCAGAATAACTGCCCTCCCTCCTCCCCAAGTTCCATAGCCTCCTCACCCAGATGCCCAAGAACACAGTGGGGGGAGGCTACGGGGACCCACACAGTCAACCCCAGAGGGTTGCACAAGCAGCAGAAAGCTGGCATATCCTAAATTTTGATTTGGTTTCTGGACTTGTCCTACGCATACGAAAGTTTCTCAGCCACTGGGAATCATCCCATACCTGCAACACTATGCCATCCCACCAGTCTGTGCTTGTTTCCCGGGCCCAGAATCGGCGTTCCACAGCATGAACCTGGCCCAACCGCACCATGATCTCCCAATTGCCACGTGCCGTGCCGTCTGTGTCCATGTCCTCATCACTATAGTCGCTTCCTCACCCGGTTTTGCAGGTACCGCACATACTGCTGGATAATGCGCGAGGTATTTACAATGGTCAAAACTGCAGCGGAGATCTGATCGGGCTCCATGGCTATGGTGCCTGTACGGGGAATCCTGGAAAAGGGCGTGAAATGTAGGAGGGCAGAGTGGCAGCGGAAGCTGTGCTGTTCGGTTCACAGTAGCCAAAAAAAGGTGGAAAATGGTTGTCTTCTGTAGCTTTCCCGGAGGTGGGAGCCCAGGACAGACAACATGGAGAAGCTTGGAAGCGTGGCAATAGTGGGAGAGCAGAGTTGGCGGCGGAAGCTGTGCTGCTCGGTTCACGATGGCCGAGCAGAGTTGGCAGCGGACGCTTTCGATGAGGAAGAGAAAGAGTAATAGTAGAGATTACATAGGAAGATGAGAGGAAATGAGAGGTGGATTCATAGTAGCAGGAGAGCAGCGGTGCACCGTCTGTTGAAAGCAGTATAGTGTCTGCGTGCCAAAAAGGCGCGAAACGATTGTCTGCCGTAGCTTTCATGAAGGGAGGAGCAACTGACAACACACACCCAGAAACACCCACGAGAATGTTTTTGTCCCATCATGCACTGGGAGCTTAACCCAGAATTCCAATGCGCAGCAGAGACTGCAGAAACTGTGGGATAGCTACCCACAATGCACTGCTCCAACATTCGATGCTAGCCTTGGTAATGTGGATGCACTCCGACAAATTCACGCGCTTTAGTGGGGACACAGAAGACCGAATGTATAAAATAGCTTCTGAAAATTCTAATAGAATAATTTCAAAATAATTTCATACTCTAGACGTACCCTCACATGCTTAAATTGCTTGTGACAGGAAAAATCTATGAAATCTTCTTCTTTATGCCTGACTTTCTTATCCAGAGCTCAAACAAATGCGTGTTTAACCTCTGATATTTTTCCTTGATGCTTTGTTGATGTTTTTGCAGAAGTTATCTAGGGTCACAAAAATTGCCAGTCAGAGCCGTGTTGCTTCTTGACAATATAGGTGTTCATCCATTGTGAATAGCCAATGAACTCTGGTAGTTTCACCTAGTCAACATAATAGCAAAATTTCAACCAGTGGAGATTGGAAACAATGAAATGGTAGTGCAGAGCCAAGCTTCTTACAGTGACTGTAAAGGAAGAGCACTCTTTGGTAAAAGTGATAAAGTTTGTATCAATTAAAGGTGCACTATACATGATGTTTAATGTGTGGAGTGACATAGTAATTGACATCTTTCATTACTTGAGCTTTAAAAGTGTTGAAGAGGTCATGGTGCCCAGTATGGGTCTAGAGGAAGAATCCAGAGCTGCACGGGAACTATTTAACTTTGATCTTTAAAAATACTGAGGAAAGGACATAAAGTGAAGAGAATGATGCAGGCGGTGGGGATAAAATCGACAATGAGACTTTAGCAGCAGCTCAGTGTAATAGGGGCTCTATTCTGGAAAATACGCTATATTCAATGACAGAGGAAGAGAAAGGTGAGAAAGCTGTTCCACTTTGAAGCCATTTAATCTTTTGAGAAATGCTTTTGTGGGGGTAGAAAATGGAAGTTGCTGATTGTGTGTACCTTCTCTTTAGGCAGTGCTGCAGCAGGATGAAAGAGAAAATAAATAATATAAAGAAACAAACTGTTGCCATGGATTTCACATCTTAAATTTTAAAGCATTAAGAACACACAATTTAATTAGATAATTCATTACATTTTAATTGGTTTATTATATTGGATTAAAAACTGTTTTGCAATTAATTGGACTTTGCAGTTTAATTGCACTGTTATTTGAACTTTAAATAAACTCAACATTGAACATTAATATGTTCTATGTATTCATGTCCAGCCATTACGGATTTCATGTATCAAATGTATAAATAATAAAAGCACACAACTATTATTTAAATTAGATAATTAATTATATTGTTGCGTGGATTAAGCAAACACAGCATTGAACATTTTTATCTCTGCCAGTTATTCATTGGTTCCCAGAACCTTAGCAAAATATGGGTGGGGGTTACATTTGATAATTTTGAATTCCTGCTCTAACAGGTACCTTGGGTAACCTAAATTGTTATGTACTATGCAATTTTTAAAGTCATGAAGTTTTTCATGTTGAATATATTATGTTGCTGAACCACTTTGCAGCTACTTGAGGACATACCACTGAGTGGCAACACAGAACCTTCCACTGAGTCCAGAGAAGAAAGAAGGCCATTCTTTGATCTTTAAGTTCAAGTCTCCAAGGTCATACATAGCTCTGATGCAACATAGGGTCAGAGAACAGCAGTGCTCCAATACACAACCCTTTGCCGCAAGCTAGATCTCTTGAGATGAAATAGATATATGGTATAAAGACAAAGCTAAGCAAACCCTGGTAAAAAGATCAACAAACCTATTTAGATTGCAATGACAAAGGAGCTCGACCATGACAAGCCAGAAGATGACATCTTTAAAATGCGCTGCAGCAAAGCAAAAGGTCATGCAACAAAGACCCTTGGAACGAAGACAAAGACACATCACTCCAAAGCATAATTGAATGCACAAAAGGCATGCACAGCATGGAAAGAAGATCAACAGAAACAAATCTCAATAAAGCACTTGGAAGAGTGATAGATAGCAATTCAACACACAGCTATTTTTAGAAAGGAGACCAAGACAAAGCTGTTTCAGAATATTCTCAAAGGGCACATAATGAGAGTAAACTGACAACACAAGGTAAAATGGAGGATGGAGGAAAAGAGTGAGCATATACAACACACATTTGGGCAAACCATCAAGGAGAGTGTGCTTTATTGTTTAAACTGACTGAAAAATGTTCTCCAAGGGAGTTAATTTGTATAATGTGACCCGTGCAATAAAGGCCATTGTTAAATAGCAAACGCTATATTGTCATTTAAGAGCCACTTTCTTGAAACGTTCAACAAGGAAACAAGAGTTGGGGTGAACGTTAAAAAGCATGAAGGGAAAAGGGGGAGGGAAATAAATAACTGAGGGGAAAACAACGGTCATAATATTTACATTTGCACAGGACCCAAGAGTTAGATTCTCAGGAGTGGTGGTGATGCATGATGAAGTGAGCTGTAGCTCACGAAAGCTTATGCTCAAATAAATTTGTTAGTCTCTAAGGTGCCACAAGTACTCCTTTTATTTTTATAGTGTGTCAGTGACCCAAAAACAACAAAAGGAAATCATGAAGTGAACAAGTGAGCCTTAAGAGATCATTGAGCCTTAAGAGATCATTGTGTATGTGCATATGGGCATTTCCCTCTTTTCATTACATTTATTAAAAGAAGAGAAACACTTATTTCCATCAAGGCCTGCTCTCTTTTTTTCCTGCTCATTGTATAATAGCACTTCTTCACTTCTATTTCTTGGTCCGTTCTTCACTGTCCAGTATTCATTCTTGTTCTCAACAAACTGTGCTGTCTTAGCAGTGGTAAGACTCAGATATCTGAGTATTTTGTTCCAGGAGGACGGCTGAGTTTTGGATTGTCTTCTTGGCCCACCACCACTGTCTGTTTTGTAGCCTCTGCATTTTTGGTGGCAGTTTAGCTAGTTGAGGACTTCACAGCTGTTTGCTCCACTGAGGATGGAATAGCTTAATGATCAGGTTGATAATGAACAGGTTAAGTAGCCTTGTCAACCTGGAGACATGTTTCTAAGACTTATGTAGAATCATCACCCACAAGTTTATAATTTAAAAAAAGGTATTCCTGCTTATGGATTCCAGAAAAAAGTAAGACATGTATTTATAAAGGGAGTTATTTAACTTTTATAAAATTGTTGAGTTTCCATACAAATGCAGGGGCCTCTGATTAAAGGCTGATTACATCTCATTTATAGTTGGACTGTAAACAAAAGGCCTACTATTGTATGCAGGAGCCCATCTGTTATCCCCAAAATATATACTCTAGGTGCCTGAACTTAAAAGCATGGTATTGCTGTATTTTAGGTCGAAAGAGTTACTCACTGAAAGAAAGATAAATTAAATGCAGCATCACTAAGGGATGTTCTGTCTCATATTAGAAATTGTAGTATGAATATATACCAATTAAAAGGGCCTGCCAAGACTATTGGGACTCTCCCAGGATTTACTGATATCTCTGTAGAGAAGAGGTACTTTTAAATAGTTTAGTACTGTATTTATTCAGTGGTTCTCCTAAAAGCACTACTATCTCTGCCCATTATTTATTAGTCTTTAAATAAACAGGATAGTTTAAGGCTAATCAGTTGTTAATGTTAGAGTTAGATATTACAATTAAATATTCACTTCTTGAAGCAACCCCAGAGGTTCACCACCACTATTGTGGGTTTATTTAAGTAGCTTAGCAATATTTTCCCCTCCATAGGTGCTGGAATTATGGGCATTCGGGGTGCTGCTGCACCCCCTGGCTTGAAGTGGTTTCCATTATATACAGGGTTTACAGCTTGGTTCAATGGCTCTCAGCACCCACACTATACAAATTGTTCCAGCACCCCTGTCCCCCCAGCAAAAGTTCCTGGGTCTCCAAAGAATGATTCAGCAAGATTGAGACTCCTGGAACCATCTAGAGTCAGAGTCTCTCATCCTCCAGCAAAGTGCACTCCTTCCCCTGGTAGCTAGAGCCCAGATAATTCTTTGAACGGCTCAGGCTCCGATCCACAAAGACACATAGGCATTGCAATGCTCAGCTCTTGCCCAGCAATGCATGGGGAAGCATAGGTGCCTGAGAATGGGATCCACAAAAACAAGCACAGTAGGTGGGGAACTGTCTAAGCTAGCCAATAGCAAACACCAAGGAGAGGGGTGTGTCTCAAGTCCCACACCTTCACAGAGCTAGACACCCAAGTCTGGGCTGCAGGGAGGCACCTATATCTGCTTGTGATACGCAGTCATGAATCCTCTCCTGGAGTCAGGTACCCAAGCTGTTTTCTACCAGAACAGGAGCAGTGCATGACTAACTCCACACAAAATGGCAGCCATTTGAGCTGTGTGAGATCCAGGTTCCATTCTCGCCTCTGCCATTATGTCTGGTGTTAGAAGTGCTCAGCGCATACCTACTGGGCTGTCACCCAGGCTCCTGGCTCAGGCTGCTGCCCCAGCTCCCCACCCCCTTGTGGGGAGTCCTGCTGGCCCCCGAGGTCCCAGCTCCCCACTCATAGCTGAGCTGCCGCTGGGGCTCTCAGCTCCCTGACGGGAGTACAACAACTGACCGGACTCCGGACATGCATATCCCCACCAGGAGCCCCGCTGCCCCCTTAGGGTTTTGGTGCCCCACTCCCTGGACTCTGGGTGCAGATTTCCCCTCCGGAAGCCTGGCTGCCCACCCTGGGTTCACCGTTCCCCACCGGGACCATCGCTGCCATGCTCCCGGTGGGGAGTGAGGAGCCGAGAAGCCCAGTGTGGCTGCCCCATCCGCAGCAGGGAGTCGGAGTGGGGCACCTGGGCTCCCAGCAGGGAGCAGGAAGCTGGGCTACCAGTGGGGAGCTGCATGCAGAGCTGAGAGCGCCCCCCCCAAACACACACACTGCCCCTCTTAAGCCAGTGGAAGCACTCCTGCTGAGAATGCGCACCACCAACAGAAGCAGGGCAGTGTGGACGTGAACCACTACAGTAATTACTGTGGTGGCTGTAAGTCAAGCTAACCTAACCAATTTAAGTTTATAGTGTAGGCATGCCCTAAGACAGGGAGAGATTAATAGTCTGATTTTCAGAGGTGCTGAGCATCTGTAGTTCCCATGAATGACATGCTCCAGAGGTTACACAGAAACTGACATAACTTGAAATGTTTTTTTAGAGCTTGTCTAGGTGTCATCTGATTCCTCTACAACCCCTCAATTTTGTGAAATTTGCTTATTGAAATTTTATAAATGTAATGTGACCACACTCAAAACTGGGGCACTTTTGTGACAAGAAAGTTTTTAGGGTTGCGAAGCAGTCATAGAAAAGACACAAGGACACTTGTGTTGTTGTTAAGTGTCGGCATTGCTACTGGAAGCTTGTAATTCAGCAATGATATGTGCATATGACTTGGAGTGGAGGATTGTTTCATGTAGTGTTGTGAAGGAGTTTGTCATGGAACGCTGAATAAGCATTATTATTTTTCACTTTCAGCTAAAGAACGGCTTGGATAGTGAAATGAGATGCCCTTACATGCTGTGTTATGCAGGAAATAATGAAATCTCCATATGGCCTTTAAACATACAGTGGTGTGGTCACACTCAAAAAGTTTCTTTGCTTTTTAGAGATATCATCAGTTCTCGTGAAGACATCACATTTATTCTTTCTGGTTTTGTTATTACCCTTAATCTGAAATAAAAGTCATTCAGCATGTAATTATAGAGTTTTTCTTTGTGTATAACAGTAATTTGCTACTGGTTTTAGTCTCTGATATGGACAAAAATTATTTTTAGATAATTGCAATAGCAGAAAATATTCCATAAATTAGCCTATTGAAGTAAATTAAAAGACTACTATTTGACTTCAGTGAGTTTTCATCAGGCCCAGAAAGTTGATAGCATGGTTCTGAAACATAGTGTTCGGTGTGGGAACAGATTTACTACAATGCTTAGTAGTAATTGTCTTTGAAAATTGTTTCAGACAACATTGTGGACATGGTCTAATTACACCAGTATCTAAGCAACTCACTTTGAGTGGATAATTTTAATTAGAAATTACAGTATTTTGTCATGGAGATGCTGTAAAACATAAATTCTCTGCTCTATCCATTCTTTCTTCCACGTGATTGAATGGGTTTCAGACACTGAGGAGAAGCATTTAACTATTTTCAGATCAAATAGTCACTTCCTGAACTTCCAAAGTATTTGATCACATTTGGCAGTTCTCTACATTCTGGCAAGCTCATGAGATCAGACTGGATTTGACTCAAGCTTTTAACCTCATACTAGAAAAATAAAAAACGCCTCTCTCTTTGTCAATCAGACTTGGCGTTCCTAGCAAGGATTTGACTAAGTGTGACAACGTGATAACAGGTACATTGGAAATTTTGGCAACCCAGATTCCCCTGGCTTGCTTTCTTCCTGATGGATGTCTCTAATAGAATAAATGTTATGTCTAGGGTGGCCATCCTTTCTAGTGACTTTGGATCATTTTCCTTGATGGTTTCCTTGAAAAACCAGCCAATAATTTTTTTCCAGGTATAGGCACTATAACTAGCAGATCTCATATTTATGGTAAGATATGTCAGAAGGAGGTAGTTAGGAGTTAAAATGCTCTTTGTGATCTTTGTATAATTCAGGCAAGTTCCATGTTGTGCATTAGAGTTGGATTTAATCTCCTTTGAAACCCAGACGCTTGAGGGTGAGCTTTGCCTAATTACAAGCAAATATATAACATCTCTAGCAAATCAGTCAACCAATGATAAAGTTTGGTTGTGTGTCAGTCAAGGATAGCCACATTTATTTATTTAATTTAAAAAACCCACTTGCAGCCGTCAGGAACCTTCAAGTTATGTAACTGATAATCTACCATATGTGACCATATGATCTTATTTTTGTTTCCCTCATTCTTCTCTCCTTTTGTTATACTCGTGTCTTGTCTTGGTTTTAAAGGTGAACTTTGTGGCACAGAACGTGTGAGGTGAGGGGAATTTTCTTACACCCTCCCATGCCCCATTCAAGCAATCTGGATAGCAATGGGTTTCCAAGTCGTTAGTATGAATTAGTGAGGAGGTCTTATTTTATATAAAACTGCTGAGCCAGGAAATAGATCCTGGAGATTCCCTAGCATCTTGAGCCCCTTTACTGTGAGTGTTGATAATAGCTATTGTAACTCCTTTACGGCTGCTAAAAGGAACAGATCTTTTATAGTAATATACTTAAACACCTGGCAGCAAATTGAGATCAGATCGGTAAAATTCAGTTGGAGGCACTTTCTGTATTCACTGATTTATGGACACCTATTAACTGCTCTTTGTAGTCACATTACATGATATCCCATTTAACCAAGCAGGCAAACTATAACTATGGCAAAAAAACAGATTAACTGGTATATGAAAAAATATACCCAAATGTTTCCTGCTTAAGTAAACATCCCATTTGTATGCATCCCAAATAAGACGGTCATACTGTTGTGTTATAGGAATAACCAAGGCTTATGTTCAATGCTTTAATTTTATCTCTCTTTCTAGAGAACCCACAAAGCATTTTTTTGAGAGCTATGGTCCATCTCTTTATTGAGTTCTTCTGAAACCCTAAAGACAAGATCTACAAGCTTTTATCTGAGTCGTTGTCTCTCTTGAAGCTGAGAGAAAATTCTAGCAGTTATTAGAATTAGTTTCTAATCAGTTTTTGTGCTATAGTAGAATCCACTCATTTGCGATTTGTATGAATGGGATGCTTCATTAAGCATGATAATATGCTGGAAAAAAATTAGAGTAAGTTATTTCATATACCACATTGTCTGTTTATTGGCAAACTTCTAGCTTTCCTACTCAGTTAAATGAGATATATTGTAGTGTGGCTGAAAACTAGGAAGAGCTGTCAATAAACCTGTGAACTCAGAAATTGCCTTAATCTGAGTTTAATTGATCGGATTTTGAATGCTTCTGCTTGATGACTGTGGGCATATACTGAAAGATCCTTTCTCATTTTAATAACCATAATGAAGGAGTCACAACAACCATTCCATGAGACAAAATTATGGTTCTTGAAGCTCTAGGGATCTCATATCTTGATTGCTTAATATATATAGTATCACCAAACTGGGAAGTTAAGCCTAATAAAGGCCTATATCATGGTGGAATGACATAATTGAAACCTTGGGTAAACCACATTTCAGAAGAGATGGTTGGGCAGATTTGAGGATGATCTTTCCCAAAGTTTCCAGAGTCTCAGACAAACTGGTCTTATTCATTAAACCTAATTCATATGCACTTTCTCCACAGACCTGTTTTTATTTCTTTTCCCATCGAAACTAGGAATTTTAGTTATTAATGAATTCCTATACTGATGATCTCTTATCCCATTTTAGTGGATATACCATGTTTTTCCGTATTTGCAAAGTACGACCTTTATTATTCATTTTCAAGGTCAGGTTTTCAAAGTTCACACATAACTGCACATCTAATTTGTGTCTGCAATTCTTGTGCTTGTGCCTGGAGTTGCTGCAATTATACATAAAATAGGGGAATACACTTGCCTGTATATTTTTCTGAAAATCTGACCCAGAAATTTAATTTAATTTCTAAAGCAATAGATATCTACTGATCTTAATATAATGGACCTGATTTGGTCTCATTTACACCACAGTAAATCAGGAGTAATTCCATTGAGGTCTATGAAGTTACATTATTATAAAATTGATGTCAGCTCAGGATCGTACTGTCTCATTGTTAATGAAGCCACATTCCAAATATGGACAAAAAAAAGTTTCTTCACCTGGCCTACATCCAATTGAATTTCTCATTTCATTTTCTGCCTCTCTTCTGTGCTGTACCTGTTCTGTGGATAAAACTCTCTTACAGCTAGGGCCCTACCAAATTTGTGGTCCATTTTGGTCAATTTCACGGTCATAGGATTTTAAAAATCATTAGTTTCATGTTTTCAGTTACTTAAATATAAAATGCCACTGTGTTGTAATTGCAGAGGTCCTGACCCAAAAAGGAGTTGTGTGGGGGTCACAAGGTTATTGTAGGGGGGGTTGCGGTACTGCTATCCTTACTTCTGCACTGCTGCCTTCAGAGCTGGGCAGCTGGAGCATGGTGGCTGCTGGCCAGGATCCCAGCTCTAAACGCAGAACTGTCATCATCATCAGCGCAGAAGTAAGGATGGCATGGGATGGTACCCATACTTCTGTGCTGTTGCAGCAGAGCTGGGCCCTCACTCAGCAGCTGCCACTGTCCTGCCATCCAGCTCTGAAGGCAGCAGCATAGAAGTAAGGATGACATGGTATGGTATTGCCACTCTGACTTCTGCACCGCTTCTGGCAGGGCGCTGCCTTCAGAGCTGGCTGCCCAGCTCTGAAGGCAACACAGAAGTAAGGGTGGCAATACCATGACCTCCCTAAAATAACCGTGCAACCCTGTTACAACTCCCTTTTGGGTCAGGGCCCCCCATTTGAGAAACACGGTTCTCCCCCGGGAAATCTGAATAGTATAGGGCAAAAGCACACAAAAGACCAGATTTCACAGAAGGAGACCAGATTTCACAGTCCAAGATGCATTTTTCATAGCCGTGAATTTGGTAGGGCCCTATTTATATCCCTTGTAACTTTTATCTCACAACCTGTATTCACCTTTTTTCACTCTTTACCAATTCTGATCAAAATATTTGTTGCAATATTTTTCTCTTTCTTCCACTCTTCATTAACTGATCATGTGTTTTATATATTTGTTGGTTATTCATAATTGATCAATGAACAGTTTCTGTGGACATCTTTGAGTCCATAGATTTTCACAAACTGTTCATAGTGAGCACTCCTCTTAGTATATATTTGTAATTTGGGATTTAGTCCCCTAAATTGCTAATGTATTCTTTTCCCTGATTGGATGGCCTAATCTTTATAAAGAGGAGCAGCACTTGAAGTAATCACACATAGGGTGCTGAATCTCTTATAAACGGAGTGGGAAGAATTTTATAGAAAGCAAAACACAGGAAAAAAAGAGGCCTAGATAATTTTTGGACTTAAAATGTTTTCCTTTTCTCTCTTGCTTAAGAAAGGACATTATATGTGGTTATAAAACTTTACCTTAGGGTGTAAATGATCTCATCTACCGGCCATGGTTTTGTCAGCTTGCTTCTCCACATGAACTTTCTACAATGGATGCTTCATAAACTGAAGCTCTTGTTTTGGGTTAACTACTCTTGCCTTTCCTCCATTCCCTCCGATATGGCTTACTTTGCCATTACTCTCCTCTGGCAGAATTTATTTTTGCTACCAAGACCAGAAATCTTGCATGCATCCTTGCCTGCAACCTTTCTTTCCTTTCTTACATCTCCTTTAGTTTCAAGTTATCCAGGGGCCAGGGCTCTAACGTGGCACTATGCATTCTTTCTCTCAAGTTCTTATCTGGCTGGTTCTTCCTCACATGTTCAGGGTCTAACTGATCACCATATGTAGGTCTGGGAAGGAATTTTCTCCCAGGTCAGATTGGCAGTGGCTTGGGGTGGGGTATTGACTTCCACTGCAGCCTGGGACATGGGGTCACTTGTCCGGATTATCTGAATCGTAGAATCATAGAATTTCAGCATTGGAAGGGACCTCAGGAGGTCATCTAGTCCAACCTCCTGCTCAAAGCAGGACCAATCCCCAACTAAATCATCCCAGGCAGGGCTTTATCAAGCCTGACCTTAAAAACCTCTAAGAAAGGAGATTCCACCACCTCCCTAGGTAACCCATTCCAGTGCTTCACCACCCTCCTAGTGAAAAAGTTTTCCCTAATATCCAACCTCCAACCTTCCCCACTGCAACTTGAGACCATTACTCCTTGTTCTGTCATCTGCTACCACTGAAAACAGTCCAGATCCATCCTCTTTGGAACCCCCTTTCAGGTAGTTGAAAGCAGCTATCAAATTCTCCCTCATTCTTCTCTTCTGCAGACTAAATAATCCCAGTTCCCTCAGCCTCTCCTCATAAGTCATGTGCTCCAGCCCCCTAATCATTTTTGTTGCCCTTTGCTGGACTCTTTCCAATTTTTCCACACCCTTCTTGTAGTGTGTGGCCCAAAACTGGACACAGTACTCCAGATGAGGCCTCACCAATGCCAAATAGAGGGGAATGATCACATCCCACGATCTGCTGGCAATGCTCCTACTTATACAGCCCAAAATGCCGTTAGCCTTCTTAGCAACAAGGGCACACTGTTGACTCATATCCAGCTTCTTCTCAACTGTAACCTCTAGGTTCTTTTCTGCAGAACAGCTGCCTAGCCACTCGGTCCCTAGTCTGTGCATGGGATTCTTCAGTCCTAAGTGCAGGACTCTGCACTTGTCCTTGTTGAACCTCATCAGATTACTTTTGGCCCAATCCTCTAATTTGTCTAGGTCCCTCTGTACCCTATACCTACCTTCCAGCGTATCTACCACTCCTCCCAGTTTAGTGTCATCTGCAAACTTGCTGAGGGTGCAATCCACGCCATCCTCGAGATCATTAATGAAGATATTGAACAAAACTGGCCCCAGGACTGACCCTTTGGGGCACTCTGCTTGATACCGGCTGCCAACTAGACATGAAGCCATTGATCACTACCCATTGAGCCCAATGATCTAGCCAGCTTTCTATCCACCTTATAGGCCATTCATCCTGTCCATACTTCTTTAACTTGCTGGCAAAAATACTGTGGAAGACCGTATCAAAAGCTTTGTTAAAGTCTGGGTGTATCTCACTTAATTCCCTGCCATTTCAGGGGCCTCAGGCACTGGTGCACCTCAGTCCCTCCTATTCTCTGCCTGTGGCACAAAACAGCTTAATCTCCTTTGGTCATAATAGCTTAATACTGCGGTCTAATGTCAGTTGTGGATTTAGTGTGCAGGTGCTAAATGGAAGTTGGAATGGAGCTTCAAGCTCTCAGCAGCTGACCTCTCAGTGGTCTGCTACAACCATCTATCCATCTTCTCACAGGTTGTCCCCTACTCTAATGACTTGCCACTGTTCCTTCCATGATCATTTTCTTGAGGTTGCTTCCATTGCTACGCCTGATGTGACCAAAGTAAATAAGGTTGCCCCTGTTGATTTCCATCAGCAGGGTCTAATTCTCCCCAGTAATGTTTCTAACAGAAGCATTAATCTTCTCCACGCAGGGGATACACAAGAGTCTTTGCTTGCACTCCATCTCAAAGGCTTTAATTTTCTTCTTGTCAGCAGCATTCACTTCCCACAATTCACATCCATTTGTTGCTATGGGGAAAAAATCAAGCTTTTCACTAGTTGACCCTGCATACATTTTGAGATGCCATGTTTTTTCCAAACTTTTATAAGGGAGGCCATGGCTGGGTGAGTCATTACTAGTCTTCTTCTGATTTCTTTGGAACAGCCTCCTTGGTTGGATATGGATGATCCCAGATAATTGATCTACTGCCTCTACAGGATGACCATTGATGGTGATGTTTGCTTGCATCCTGTTTTTGTTGATCATGTCAACGTACATGCATTTTGTTTTCACCACAATCAGGGACAGTCCATGTTCCTAACTATCTGTTTTTAGAGACGCCAACCTTATTTAATTGCATCAGTGGTAGCAGCAAAGATCATTGTGCCATCTGCACTATTTAAGTCAGTTATGAGGTGTCAAGCAATGGAAATCCCACCACCTTCCACTTTTTCAAAACCTTCCGGGGCTTATCTCATAATGATTTCTGCATACATGTTGGAAAGGCTTGTGGACAGAATACACCCTTCTCTCCCATTCTACCCAGTGGAAAACCACTCACTGTGGCCTGTTGCTCTTTGCATCGTGGTCTGTTGATGATGGCAGAGAGTCGCAATGAGTCCAGTGAGGTGTCTTGGAATCCCCATGTCTGTCAGTATCCTCCAAAGATGGTCACATTGGAAAATATCGAACGCTTTTGAGTGGTCAGTGAAAACATGATTAGAGGGTGATTGTACTCTAGCATTTTTCAGTGACGTGATAGATGTTGGCACTTAAATCACTTGTGCCTCATCCCTCTCTGAAGCCAGCTTGTTGTGGGGAGTTCTGCTCCTATCATTCCCTTCATGTGGTCCTAGATTATGTGAAGCAAAATTTTGCTCTTACGCAGTATCAGGGAGAAGTTACGATTGATATATTTCCTTTCTTTGGTAAGGGCAGAAAGATGCCCTTTGTCCAATCGTCCAGCCAATTTCTAATTTTTCCGTACAGCAAAGCAAATTTTCCAATGAGATCATTACCATGGTGACCAGTTGCTTTCAACAGTTTTGCTGGTATGTTATCAGCCCCGGGTGCTTTCCGCTGATCCAGTGCCTCTTTAATTGTTTATCCAAAGTAAAATGGCTTCAACTGGAGAGACTGAGGAAGAGGCACATCCACCACCTCCTCTTCTGGCAATTCTTGCAAAAAATGGTGTAGGCACCAAAGGGTTTGCAGCTGTGGACCACAAGCAGAGCTAGGGGCCTGTCTCAGAGAGGGGGCTTCGGACACACCCTTCTAGATGGCATCTCCCATTGGCTAGCTTAGGTGAGGAAATGCCTAGCATGCTAGCTTTTGGGGGTCAGATTCTTAGGCACCTGTCTCTCCCTGTTCATTGTATAGACCCCTAACTCGGGCCTCATGGATCCCATTGTCGCTCCAGTGATTTCCTGTGTGCCTCAGCATTGAAATGGCTAAGTCCCTTTGTGGATCTGGGCCTATTAGACTTTATGATGAGCCTCCAACTGACTCTTGGGGAAACTGACAACTTCTGTGACTTAGGTTAAACTCCACCTGACTGCTGCGCATGATACAATACTGTAGCAAAAATTGTATTTACAGTAGAAGCCCTTTAAAAATTAAGATTTGTCAATCGTTAATACACCATTATCACAGGTATCTTCCATTGCACTGGTAAGGATTCTGAGAACCTGTGGTGACCTCTGTGTGATAACAGGTGACTAATGCTGATGGTAGCACTGAACGCAGAATAGCGTAGCCAGTTCCTGTTGCTAAGAGTAGACATCATTGCAGTCTCTGAGAGTCAGAAAACCTAGACCCACACATGAACAAAATGCAAATGATTTAATTAACTTCCTCTATTGAAAAACATGCTTTCTAGTTGCTCGTGCTGATATGGGTGGTATAAATCCCATGCTGCTAGAAGGATATCCTGTGTGATTATTTTGGGGTTATTGTATTTTGCTTCCATAGATAACATAATATTTCAGTTTGTGGAGTATGCTTCTTTGATCTCTTTAGACCTATTCAGGGAAACTTAGTTCACAGGAAGTGAGTTACAGTGATTATGCAAGAAGTAATTCATTGTCTGAAAAAGAGTTTATGGTTATTATTCAATATAGTTTCCCTTTTTTAGTTTTGCTGAAAACAAAAACTCTTTAGCTAGACCATAAAACCTCAGCAATATTTTAATGCATACAATATGTAAGTTTAGGCATTACTGCATATCTCTGTGCTGTTAAGAATATCACTTAAATGAAAATAGTGTACAATATATTGCTAGATTTAGCAATATAAATATAATCATTGGTCAACTAAAGTTTTGTTCTATAGAGGGTTAATACTGTTGATATAGACATTTCTGATGCTTCACCTTAAATAGAACACTCTCTCCACATGTTCAGTAACAATTCTTGATAAATATGGCATTTTTATATAGAGTTAATGTTTGTGCAAACAAGGAGAAATGTATTCCAACATAAATACAAGAGGACGGCTAGAACTGAACTGAACTGAATCAAAACAAATAATCTGAGACTGGCTGCCAACTGTGATAAATATTATGGTGCCTTTGATACAATACAAATATTTTTCTGTTTGTAGTGTGATATTTCATTCCGTATTTATAACCTGTAGACATGTACTTTTGCAGCAGCATAACCTGATCACTGTGCAGGTTTGTTTTTAGCAAAAGCTTTTGAAACTATAAAGGATCTTTGAATAATGCTTTTGGCTTGTTTGTTTGTTTTAGTTATAAACCTTGATCCAAACATTAAATGCTTTGCAGGATATATCTAGAGATTTATGTTTTCATAGTATATGGCATTATATGAGAACAGAGATGTCCACTACTTCACCAGAAGCCTTCTTCTTTATTTATATCATTAGCAGAATTTGCCAGGATTTTAAGAAAAGATGTACTCTTTCAATTTAACTGCTAGATATTTGTTTCATTCAGACTGCATAGTCCACGAGTTTCTGGAAACCTTCAGCTTCTAGAAATGAAGAGATCTGTAAGTCTGCAGTAAATGTTTTGCCACTTTTGTACTTTTTGCATGTGCATCTTAGGATAATTATTATTGTATTTTATTAGCCTTTCAAATGTTTCTTTGGTACTAGCATGTACCATCCAGCAGGCAGTTTCAACTGTGTGATGTCACCTCATTATAAAATTAATTTATTAATTCACATTAATTAAAATCAATCAGATAAATTTCCTTCCTGGATAAGCTGAAAATGTACCCTCTTAAGTACAGTTGGCAAGCATGTGGTCTCTTATATTTTGAAATAGAACAACATATAGAATATTAAAATAACCCAGAAACATAATGAAAATGCGGTGCACACACGTGTGTTGTGCGTTATAATAGACTGTAAATCCTGAACACTTTTAGATGATGGGCCAAAACTGGAGCCTTTGATTTCTAAGGAGTTTGAATTCAGAACTGGGGGGATCCTATTTTCTGGTTCAGATTGGCTCAGCTCTCACAAGAAGAGCTGAACTCATGAGATTTCCACTGTTATTAACTTAAATGTCTGAAACATCATCAAAGCCAACCCGTAACTCTTTCTTAAACCTAATCTCTACCTGGTTATACCACATCCTTGGTCAATGTGTATGTATTTCTACCTCTTGTGCCTCTTTTAGATCTTTTGAAAGCATAGTGGCCTCAGTATTTGAGGAAAAGGAGATGTAAAGTTGAGTGCCATGCCACAAACCAAAGCATCTCACTAACACCCCCTACTGGGCCTATGTACACCCTGATAAAGAGGAACGACAAGTTAGGACCTGGAGGAACTTCATGTGTGAGGGTCCCTGTGATGAGACAGAGAAGTCCCATGCTAGGGTTAAGGAAAGCCTATGGGCCCAGCTAGACTTGCTCCACTATATCTGCACCCAGTGCCAAGCCTGAAGAGGGAATAAAAAGAAAGAGGAGGGCTCAGTTCAGGGCTGACTGGCCAGAGCTCTGCCTCTCAGCCTGAAGGGAGCTTCACCTGCTGAGCTGCAGAGAGATGGGCCTGCTAGCCGGAGCAGCCACTGGAGAGGAACAGTTAAACCCCAAGGAGGGAGCAACGCACGAATCAGAGACTGATTGAGAACAAGCCTGAAGGGAAGGATAGGAATGCCTCCGGAAGACTTGGGGACAGCCCACCACTGAGTTACATTTGCTTTTTTTTGTAGAACATTTCAGAGCTGAGCGCCTCAAAACCCCCAGAAGGGGCTAAGACTGAAGAGACAATTAGCTGGTGGGCTGGAGCCTGCCCCAGTGAACACCAGAGAGAACTTCTGTTGGTGAGAGAGACAAGGTTTTGAGGCACACAGAGCTCTTCTTCGAGTCTGGGAAAGGTATTCAGAGTGTAACAGCTAAATACAAGGTGGAATAGATTGTTTAGCATAGGTAGATGGAATTACGTAAGGACTCAAAACACGGCTGACACCCAGTGTCTACTAAGACATAAGAATGGCCATACTGGGTCAGACCAAAGGTCCATCTAGCCGAGTATCCTGTCTTCCGACAGTGGCCAATGCCAGGTGCCCCAGAGGGAATGAACAGAACAGGTAATCATCAAGTGATCCATTGCCTGTCGCTCATTCCCAGCTTCTAGCAAACAGAGGCTAGGGACACCATCCCTGCTCCTGGGAATTTATGCCAAATTATTAATAGGTGGTAGAATCATAGAATATCAGGGTTGGAAGGGACCTCAGGAGGTCATCTAGTCCAACCCCCTGCTCAAAGCAGGACCAATCCCCAATTAAATCATCCCAGCCAGGGCTTTGTCAAGCCTGACCTTAAAAACTTCTAAGGAAGGAGATTCTACCACCTCCCTAGGTAACGCATTCCAGTGTTTCACCACCCTCCTAGTGAAAAAGTTTTTCCTAATATCCAACCTAAACCTCCCCCACTGCAACTTGAGACCATTACTCCTTGTTCTGTCATCTTCTACCACTGAGAATAGTCTAGAACCATCCTCTTTGGAACCACCTCTCAGGTAGTTGAAAGTAGCTATCAAATCCCCCCTCATTCTTCTCTTCTGCAGACTAAACAATCCCAGTTCCCTCAGCCTCTCCTCATAACTCATGTGTTCCAGACCCCTAATCATTTTTGTTGCCCTTCGCTGGACTCTCTCCAATTTATCCACATTCTTCTTGTAGTGTGGGGCCCAAAACTGGACACAGTACTCCAGATGAGGCCTCACCAATGTCGAATAGAGGGGAACGATCACGTCCCTCGATCTGCTGGCTATGCCCCTACATATACATCCCAAAATGCCATTGGCCTTCTTGGCAACAAGGGCACACTGTTGACTCATATCCAGCTTCTCGTCCACTGTCACCCCTAGGTCCTTTTCCGCAGAACTGCTGCCTAGCCATTCGGTCCCTAGTCTGTAGCAATGCATGGGATTCTTCCGTCCTAAGTGCAGGACCCTGCACTTATCCTTGCTGAACCTCATCAGATTTCTTTTGGCCCAATCCTCCAATTTGTCTAGGTCCCTCTGTATCCTATCCCTACCTGCCACTGTATCTACCACTCCTCCTAGTTTAGTATCATCCGCAAATTTGCTGAGAATGCAATCCACACCATCCTCCAGATCATTTATGAAGATACTGAACAAAACCGGCCCCAGGACCGACCCTTGGGGCACTCCACTTGACACCGGCTGCCAACTAGACATGGAGCCATTGATCACTACCCGTTGAGCCCGACAATCTAGCCAACTTTCTACCCACCTTATAGTGCATTCATCCAGCCCATACTTCTTTAACTAGCTGACAAGAATACTGTGGGAGACCATGTCAAAAGCTTTGCTAAAGTCAAGAAACAATACATCCACTGCTTTCCCTTCATCCACAGAACCAGTAATCTCATCATAGAAGGCGATTAGATTAGTCAGGCATGACCTTCCCTTGGTGAATCCATGCTGACTGTTCCCGATCACTTTCCTCTCGTGTAAGTGCTTCAGGATTGATTCCTTGAGGATCCACTCCATGATTTTTCCGGGGACTGAGGTGAGGCTGACTGGCCTGTAGTTCCCAGGATCCTCCTTTTTCCCTTTTTTAAAGGTGGGCACTACATTAGCCTTTTTCCAGTCATCTGGGACTTCCCCCGATCGCCATGAGTTTTCAAAGATAATGGACAATGGCTCTGCAATCACAGCTGCCAACTGCTTTAGCACTCTCGGATGCAGCGCATCCGGCCCCATGGACTTGTGCACGTCCAGCTTTTCTAGATAGTTCTTAACCACTTCTTTCTCCACAGAGGGCTGGTCACCTCCTCCCCATGCTGTGCTGCCCAGCGCAGCAGTCTGGGAGCTGACCTTGTTCGTGAAGACAGAGGCAAAAAAAGCATTGAGTACATTAGCTTTTTCCACATCCTCTGTCACTAGGTTGCCTCCCTCATTCAGTAAGGGGCCCACACTTTCCTTGGCTTTCTTCTTGTTGCCAGCATACCTGAAGAAACCCTTCTTGTTACTCTTAACATCTCTTGCTAGCTGCAGCTCCAGGTGCGATTTGGCCCTCCTGATTTCATTCCTACATGCCCGAGCAACAATTTTATACTTTTCCCTGGTCATTTGTCCAATCTTCCACTTCTTGTAAGCTTCTTTTTTATGTTTCAGATCCGCAAGGATGTCACTGTTAAGCCAAGCTGGTCACCTGCCATATTTACTATTCTTTCGACACATTGGGATGGTTTGTCCCTGTAACCTCAATAGGGATTCTTTGAAATACAGCCAGCTCTCCTGGACTCCTTTCCCCCTCATGTTACTCCCCCAGGGGATCCTACCCATCCGTTCCCTGAGGGAGTCGAAGTCTGCTTTCCTGAAGTCCAGGGTCCGTATTCTGCTGCTTACCTTTCTTCCCTGTGTCAGGATCCTGAACTCGACCAAATCATGGTCACTGCCTCCCAGATTCCCATCCACTTTTGCTTCCCCTACTAATTCTTCCCGGTTTGTGAGCAGCAGGTCAAGAAAAGTTCTCCCCCTAGTTGGCTCCTCCAGCACTTGCACCAGGAAATTGTCCCCTACATTTTCCAAAAACTTCCTGGATTGTCTGTGCACCGCTGTAGTGCTCTCCCAGCAGATATCAGGATGATTAAAGTCGTCCAGGAGAACCAGGGTGTGCGATCTAGTAGCTTCCATGAGTTCCCGGAAGAAAGCCTCATCCACCTCATCCCCCTGGTCCGGTGGTCTATAGCAGACTCCCACCACTACATCACTCTTGTTGCTCACACTTCTAAACTTAATCCAGAGACACTCAGGTTTTTCTGCAGTTGCATACCGGAGCTCTGAGCAGTCATACTGCTCCCTTACATACAGTGCTACTCCCCCACCTTTTCTGCCCTGCCTGTCCTTCCTGAACAGTTTATAACCATCCATGACAGTACTCCAATCATGTGAGTTATCCCACCAAGTCTCTGTTATTCCAATCACGTCATAATTCCTTGCCTTCACCAGGACCTCCAGTTCTCCCTGCTTGTTTCCAAGGCTTTGTGCATTTGTATATAGGCACTTGAGATAACCTGCTGATCACCCCTCATTCTCCGTATGAGGTAGGAGCCCTCCCCTCACAGACGTTCCTGCCTGTGCTTCCTCCCGGTATCCTGCTTGCCCACTTACCTCAGGGCTTTGGTCTCCTTCCCCCGGTGAACCTAGTTTAAAGCCCTCCTCACTAGGTCAGCCAGCCTGCTCGCAAAGATGCTCTTCCCTCTCTTCGTTAGTGCAGCAGTCTGTTGCACTTTACTGGGACAGCAACACATGGGTAATTCAGAAGGCAACTGTTACACACTGCAAGTGTTTCTGCACTCATAAGACAAATTGTTTCCTTTATACAGGATTTGTTCTCACTCAAACAGAAGAGAAAATAATAGAAAACAAACTGTGATAGTAGGTGTAGTACAAAATGATTTGTTCAAAATTAGTACTATTGAAAACCTCTGCTATATTACATGACTCCCGCCCCCTCAAAAACAATATGAAAAACTATAAAGGCTAATGTGACATCATGGTGTTTCTTTAGCGCATTTCTCTGTGACTTGTGTCACCTCGTTTTGTAATCTCGTATTTTTAGTTAAAAATGGGTTAAACAGCCCAGCTGACAATGTACCATACGTTTATTTTTCTTAAAATATACCTATTTGACAAATGAATGTATGTAACTGCCTTGTTTCCCCCCCAATTTAAGTGTTATCATTATTATTAATAATATTGCCATTTTTATCTGCCTTTGCATTACTTGGGGAATTGTGGAGGGCCATGATGATTGACTCTGAAGAAGAAAAAGTAAGTTTAATGCTGAAGAAAAGGATTTATAAACTTATTTCTGCAACATTTTACTGCAACAATTGTCTGTCACTGGCAGCCAGGAGAGAAACAGTTCCAGCCTTGGAAAAACTGGCACCTGCAGGAATATACTGCAATCTCATGGAAGGGACAAATATCTGACAACAAAGGTATCAGCACCACCAGAGACTGGACAGAGCTCAGCCTGCTTCTGTGTCCTCACTGAACACCCCACAGTCTCTGGCAAGGACTACACTAGCAACTGTCCGGGTGCCCTTAAGCAGGGTTGTGCTATAAGCTCCTTATTGTCCACATCTAAATCCTGAAAGCATGTGTCTGAAGTGATAGAGGGAGTAAGCTGAGAGGGCAGGTGTGTGTGGGTAAGGACACGCCTCAGGCTGTGGCATGGCCCCGTGCTCATGCCAGCATGAAGTGTGATCAGGAGAAAAGTTTATGTACCAAGTCTCAAGTTGCAGTAGTCCTGCACCCTGCATTCCCACAATGCACTGAACCCTTTTCTGCCTGACCCTTACCCAGTCTATAAAGTTTCCAGTCCCCCTGTTTTTCACCGGTAGTAGCGAGAGTCAGAACAGCTTTCTGCTGCACTCTTTTGATCAATCCAGGGGAATGTGGATCCTGCTCTGAGAGCAGCCGACTGGCCTGCTAACCGCACCTGGGTGCTGATCAATGTGTGGTTGGAGTACAGCATCCTCCACATTAAACCCATATCCAGTACACCATGTGTAGACACTCGGTGTGGGTATGGGGAACACACGTGAGCATGTACACAGTCAAGTAATTGGGTATGCATTCCAGTTCAGACATCGTCTCTGTTTGACAGGGCACAGGAATCACTCTGACCTCTGTGCCCTTGTGTTCCATGCTGAAGAAGATGAGATGGGACAGCGAAAACCTGAGGCCATGATTTTTATTGGGCCACAGAGCTGATCATGTGCAGGAGCAGGAGCAGGCTGTGCCATCTCAAGGAATCGTGTACCCTGTGCACTCCCTCTGCATGCCAGGGACATGGGGGAGGGGGATAGTGCTACTTGAAACGCAGTCTCTGTCGTCTCACCTAGATTGATGCTGCTCTGACCTTGTTATATTTAACAGCTTCTTCTGGTCTTATGCACTCAAAAGGTCACACACCCGGCTGCCATTAACATAGCTAGCAAGTGAAACAATACTTCCGGTGACCCCCCCCCACCAGTTTTCCCTCCTCACTTATTAATATTGTTAATTAGCATGGAGGTAGTCCCTACAGGCCCCAGTCAATTTCATGGCTCCATTGTGCTAAGCACTGCACAGACTTAAGAGGATAAAGTCCTGGTTCCAAAGAGCCTAGAGGTTATTTTTACACTCCTAAGCCCCATAACATTAGGACGTGTATGCTACATGTCACATTGTACTGGGCTTGGCTGGTAGCATCTTCAATTAAATACATTCAAATTTAAATCCTACACCAGCAGCCAACAATTGTTAAGTTTTGCTGCTCTGCCCAAGAGCAGTAGCAGGATTGAATTGATTAAAATGCAAGGTCTCAAGCATGCTCCTTGTGAAGTAATGAGCCCATCTGAAGTGTGCGTTTTCCTAACCCTCACCAACACTGCTCTCCCCTACTTCCTCTACATCTAGGCTCAGATCCTTCCCTTTCTGTGTAAAAAGACATGTTGATTTAGTTGGGGATTGGTCCTGCTTTGAGCAGGGGGTTGGCCTAGATGACCCCCTGAGGTCCCTTCCAACCCTGATTTTCTATGATTCTATGATTCTAAGAACATACATGAAAGTAGTTCAGATCCTGAACTCTTCAGGATTCTTTTAGTCACTTTGTCCCCTCTGGAAACTGGGGCTTGAGTGATAAGGTTCTAGGAGAAGAAAGAGTGTAAAATAAGAAGATTCTAGGATCCACAGGATTAACAGAGGACAAACCTCAAATGCCTGGCTTTCTACGAATATGGACTCTGGCTCACACCCCAGTACCAGTGGCTCATGGCTAAGAACACAGGGATCACATACTGGATCTGACCAATAAGTCCATCTAGTGTAGGCTTCCATCTCACGTCCAAGAGGAAGGTATGAGAAATCCCATGAGGCCACATTTTCAAAAGAGCTCAGCATGTTAGGTATTGAGCTCTTTTTGAAAATCCGGCTGTGACAGTTTCGGGAATATGTCTCTGTCAACTCATGAAATCTATTTTTGTATGTGAAATACAATTTATGGTTGTAATACTCGTGAATTAGCTCATCCATTTGGTAGCAGTGACCTGGCACATAGTGAACAGAACAGACTATGCCTGGGGAGCTGAAACAGGGCCATCAAGAACCGTCAACAGTTGAATAGCTCTACCCTACTAGAACAATTGAGTTTCTGTCAGCAGAACCAATGAGTTGTAAGGGCTCTCTGCCAGCAGTCCCACATGGGTGCATGGAAAATCCCAGCATAAAGGAGCAACAGTCAAGGTGTCTCAGACTGCTTTTAAAAAGAGATGTGCTCTCTGAGTAAGGACAGCCATCCCAATGCAGAAACACAGGAGACAGCTGGAGAGGTGGGTAGGAGGAGAGAAGGGAGCTTTGCCTTACCACAGAGACAATGATGAAGACCCAGGGACTCTCAGGAGTGGGAAGGACTAAGGACTTGCATTCAGGTTTTATTGTCTTGCCTAGATCTGTAACTTTCTTATGCTGTCTAATAGTGAAGTATGTGTTTGTTTAAGAACTCTCTGTGCAAAGCCTGTGTTCCCTACTTTACCTGCTGTGTGTCTCTGAAGAGTTAAACTATAAACCATAGAGCCTACAAGGGTGGAGCTCTGGGGGAGTGTGCCTAAGCAACTGGAGAGGCTTGGGAGATTCACCACTGGTCTCGGGGCTTAGGACAATTGGACTGCGGAGTGTCATGTCCCAAGGAAGGATTTCAGACAGGGAACTGGCACTCAGTAGTATGCTCTAGAGACTTTGAGCCAAAGATAGTACTTGAACTCTGCCCAGACCCAGTTGGCTCGGATGCACATACGATCCAAAGATTGGTATGATTATGAGTCTGGTGATCATCCACTATGGGGCTCTGCCAGGGGTGTTGTGCTGACCATAGCTGTCTCAGTGGGTCTGCTGAGTTCATATGAAAATCTGTCTCCGTTTGTGGAAGTTTTTAAAAGGGCCTACGTGAATTAGGTCCCTAAGTCTTGTTGCCTTTCAATGGGATTTAGACACTTTTGAAAATTCTATTCACTGAGTTCTTGACTATCTAGCCCTGAGCTCTTCTGAAAAGCTGGGCCATTGTGGCCATTCATGGAATAAGGATGAGTTTGTTCCTTATAGCTGTCTATTAGTGGTTGGCTTTATGACCCTTTTTAAGAAAAAGTCCTATATGTGACTTTGGCTAGTCCCATTATCTGTCAGAGAGACACTGTAATGCAGTTGATAGGAACAGGGTTAGGCTGCAGGAGACCCGGATTCTATTCCCAGCTCTGCCAATGGCCTGCTGGGTAACTTTGTCCAAGTCACTTCACTTTTCTGTGCCTGAGTTTCCCCATCTATATAACAGAGGTAAAGGTACTTCCCTTCCTTTGTAAGGAGACTTGGCATCGAAAGATGAAAAATGCTATCTAGCACCTAGCTTTTGTATAAATTTGCAATCCCTTTACCTGCCCATTGTGTGTAAATACTACAAAGAGTGAGTGTTGTGCATGATTAAAGGAAATATCCCAACCATATACAATTTATGGTAAGAATGAAAAGACCTCTGGGAAATATCTTCATTGTTTCAAAATTATTGTTCTGAATTTACAAAGGCCAGATGTTGAAGTTTCGATAAGGTCTATCAGTGAATGTTATATGCTTTGGTACAGTGAAATGGCAAACTAAGGGTATGTCTACACTATGAAATTAGGTCAATTTTATATAAGTCGATCTTTAGAAAGCGATTTTATACAGTCAATTGTGTATGTCCCTACTAAGCACATTAAGTCGGTGGAGTGCATCCTCAATACCATGGCTAGCATCGACTCACGGAGTGGTGCACTGTGGGTAGCTATCCCACAGTTCCCACAGTCTCAACTGCCCATTACAATTCTGGGTTAAGCTCCCAATGCCTGATGGGGCAAAAACATTGTCGCGGGAGGTTTTGGGTACATGTCATCAGTCTCCCCTCCCTCCCTCCCTCCGTGAAAGCAACGGCAGACAATCGTTTCATGCCTTTTTTCCTGGGTTACCTACGCAGACACCATAGCATGGCAAGCATGGAGCCCGCTCAGCTCACCGCTGCTGTTGTGACCATTGTAAACACCTCGCGCATTTTCCTGTAGTATGTGCAGAACCTGGCTAGGAGCCACCAGCACGAGGACGACTGTGAGGAGGACATGGACACAGACATTCCTGAAAGCACGGGATGTGGCAATTTGGACATCATGGTGCCAGTGGGGCAGGTTGATACAGTGGAATGCCGATACTGGGCCTGGCAAAAAGGACAGACTGGTGGGACTGCATAGTGTTGAAGGTATGGGATGATTCCCAGTGGCTGCAAAACTTTTGCATGCATAAGGCCACTTTCCTGGAACTTTGTGAGTTGCTTTCCCCTGCCCTGAAGCACAGGAATACCAAGATGAGAGCTGCCCTGACAGTTGAGAAGTGAGTGCCTATAGCCCTGTGGAAGTTTGCAATGCCTGACTGCTACCAGTCATTCGGGAATCAGTTCAGAGTGGGCAAATCTACTGTGGGGATTGCTGTGATCCAACTACCCAATTCAATCACTGACCTTCTGCTAACAAGGGTAGTGACTCTAGGAAATGTGCAGGTCATAGTGGATGGCTTTGCTGCAATGGGGTTCCCTAACTGTGGTGGGGCAATAGATGGAACACATATCCCTATCTTGGCACCAGACCACCTTGCCAACCCATACATAAACCGCAAGGGGTACTTCTCAATGGTTCTGCAAGCATTGGTGGATCACAAGGGACATTTCACTGACATCAACGTGGGATGGCCGGGAAAGGTGCATGACGCTCGCATCTTTAGGAACTCAGGGCTGTTCAAGCAGCTGCAAGAAGGGACTTACTTCCCAGACCAGAAAATTACTGTTGGGGTTGTTGAAATGCCAATAGTTATCCTTGGGGACCCAGCCTATCCCTTGCTCTCATGGCTCATGAAGCCGTACACAGGCAGCCTGGATAGTAGTAAGGAGCAGTTCAACTATAGGCCGAGCAAGTGCAGAATGGCGGTAGAATGTGCCTTTGGACGTTTAAAAGCTCGCTGGCACTGTTTGCTGACTAGGTTAGACCTCAGTGCAACCAATATTCCCATTGTTATTGCTGTTTGCTGTGTGCTCCATAATATCTGTGAGAGTAAGGGGGAGATGTTTATGGTGGGATGGGAGGTTGAGGCAAATCTCCTGGCGGCCAATTTTGAGCAGCCAGACACCAGGGCAATTAGAAGAGCACAGCTATGTGTGCTGCGCATCAGAGAGGCTTTGAAAACCAGTTTCATGACTGGCCAGGCTATGGTGTGACAGTTGTGTGTGTTTCTCCTTGATGCAAACCCACCCCCTTCGTTGATTTTAATTCCCTGTAAGCCAACCACCATCCCCACTTCGATCACAGCTGGCAAAGGAAATAAAGTCACAGAAACCATGCATTCTTTCTTTATTAATTGAAAAAAAAGTGAGCATAACTGACAAGGTAGCCTGGGTGGGGTGGGGGAGGAGGGAAGGACAAGGCCACATTGCTTATTGTAGCCACAATACAAATGAAAACTGTTTGAATGACAGCCTTCTGTTGCTTGGGCCATCCTCTGGAGTGGAGTGGCTGGGTGCCCGGAGCCTCCCCTGCGTTCTTGGGTGTCTGGGTGAGGAGGACATGGAACTTGGGGAGGAGGAAAGGTGGTTATACAGTGGATGCAGTGGCGGTCTGTGCTCTTGTTGCCTTTCCTGCAACTCCACCAGATGCCTGAGGATGTCCGTTTGCTCCTCCATTAGCCTCAGCATCGCCTCCTGCCTCTTCTCATCACACTCACTTACTGCTTTCCTGGCCTCTGCCACTGAATGCCTCCATGCATTCAGCTGTGCCCTATCAGTGCAGGAGGACTGCATGAGCTCAGAAAACATGTCATCGCGAGTACGTTTTTTTCGCCTTCTAATCTGCGATAACCTCAGGGATGGAGATGATAGGGGGAGCATAGAAACATTTGCGCCTGCGGTGGGATAAAAAGGAAGAGTAGAATTTAAGAAGATACATTTCTGAGAACAAAAAGGAGACTCTTTCACAGTGAATCAAGCAATTCACAGCAGACAGCACATGTGCTTTATGTACAAGGTCTCATTTTGCCTTTTATATTGAGCTCCTGCTAATATGGTGACACATCACACACAGCTGGGCAACAAAATTCAGTTTCCAGGCAGCCATGGTAAGCTAAAGGGTATGCAGGGTTGGCCTTTTACGCCTTCATAACGTGTGGGAATGGTTTCAAACTGCAGCACCCTCCTTTCCCATAGCAAGCAATGCCAGTTGGGTTTGCCATTTAAAAGGAGGGGCTGCAATTTTCGGGTGGATGTGCAGCACACCCCTCCCCCCACCACTTGCTTATTCTCAGGGATGATCCCTTTTAACCAAGCGCAAACAGCCCAGCATGAACGGGGTTCTTTTACTGTTCCCTTACAAAAATTCCCCTATTTCAACCAGGTGACCATAAATGATATCACTCTCCTGAGGCTAACACAGAAAGATATAGACCGAATATTGCTTGAATGCGACCAAAACCCAGGACCATTCGCTGCCATGCTTTGTGCTGCAAGGATTCCAGACTACTTGCTACTGGCTTGGCGTGGTAAAGTGTCCTACTGTGGAGGACGAAATAAGGCAGCCCTCCCCAGAAACCTTCTGCAAAGGCTTTCAGAGTACCTCCAGGAGAGCTTCATGGAGATGTCCCTGAAGGATTCCTGCTCCATCCCCAGACATGTTAACAGACTTTTCCAGTAGCTGTACTGGCCGTGAATGCATCCCGCTTCTTCAGGGCATATCAAACATTAAACACTATTGCTTTTAAACCCTGCAGTGTAGTTACAAATGTGCACTCACCAGCAGTGCCTTCTTCAGCTTCAGGGTCCGGGAACCCACCTGGGAGGGTATTGGCTCCAGGTGATGAAAAGGTCCTGGCTGCCGGGGAGAACGGATTCTCCGCTTGTCTGCTGCGCATTCTCCTCCTCCTCCTCCTCCTCTTCCTCTTCCTCATCCACAAAATCCTCCTCCCTGTTGCGTGAGACACCCCCCTTGCAGGTGTCAACGGACAGTGGTGGGGTAGTGGTAGGGTCCCCCCCAAGAATGCCATTCAGCTGATCATAGAAGCGGCATGTATGGGACTCTGACCTGGAGCAACCGTTTGCCTCCTTTGTCTTTTGGTAGGCTTGCCTGAGCTCCTTGACTTTCACACGGCACTGCTGTGTGTCCCTGTTATAGCCTCTCTCCACCATGCCCTGTGCGATTTTGGTATATATATATATTAGCATTTCTTCTTTTTGATCGGACTTCAGCCTGCACAGATTCTTCTCCCCATACAGCAATCAGATCCAGTGTCTCCCGCTCAGTCCATGCTGGAGCTCGTTTGCGATTCTGGGACTGCATGGTCACCTGTGCTGTTGAGCTCGCCACGCTGACCAAACAGGAAATGAAATTCAAAATTTCCCGGGGCTTTTCCTGTGTACTTGGCTTGTGCATCAGAGTTGAAAGTGCTGTCCAGAGCGGTCACATTGGAGCACTCTGGGATAGCTCCCAGAGGCCAATACTGTTGAATTGCATCTGCACTACCCCAAATTTGACCCAGCAAGGTCAATTTTAGCGCTACTCCCCTCACCGGGGAGGAGTACAGCAGTCGATTTTAAGAGCCCTTTAGGTTGACGGAACAGGGTTGGTTGTGTAGACACATTGCTTATAAAATCGACCTAACGCAGCTAAATTCGACCTAACCTCGTAGTGTAGACCAGGGCTAAGTTTGATGTAAACAACGCAACATTTTTGTAACATAAATACTGTTTCAAGCTTCACAGTATTTGGCTTTTCCTTCTCTTGCTTTGTTTCTTGAACTTTCCATTCTCTGGATCTCCATTTCTAATCTTCATCTTTTCCTTTTGACAAACTAGGTCAGTGCTCCCAGAACTTTTACGAACTAAAGAACTTTTCAATCATTTATCAGTGCCTAGTGTCATTTCTTGGACATCACTGAACATGATGAGCTGACTGGATTTGCCTGTCTGGCTACAGCTGACAAAGGCACTGCAAGATGATCTCCAAGAAGAGGTGACAGAGAGGGATGGCAAATAAAGGAACCCGCTTGACAAAGACAGAGTTCAAATAATTGTCCCATCTTTACTTATTTTCCTTTTATTTGTTTGTCCCAAATAGTTTGAATGAAGGAGACTTTACATCCTAAATTGTGATGGGTTGCGGACTTGTGTATTCAAAGAAATGAGACTGGCAAGTGCTGTGATTTGACTGTATTTGTTGTTTAGATTTTTTAAAATGGCCTATTATCAGAAGAGAAGTTATTACAGATCCAGGCAGAAGTTTCTAAAGTAGTATACATTGGTGCTCATTGAAAACATACCATGCTGCATGGCTGTTGTCCATTCTCCTTTTCATAGAATCATAGAATATCAGGGTTGGAAAGGACCTCAGGAGGTCATCTAGTCCAACCCCCTGCTCAAAGCAGGACCAATCCCCAACTAAATCATCCTTTTCTCCAGCAATGTCCCCTCTCCCATGCAGTAGGTGCTATTATTAGAGCCTCTCTTCTTTTCTGCATAACCACATGATCCCATTTCTGTTGGACTCCCATGATTTGGCTCCCCATTACCCTGAAAGGAAATAAAGGCTGCTACAGTAACTAACAACAGAGTCTGATAGAGATTGTGTGTGTGTTCATTTTTCTGGGCCAAATGCATGGTATGTTCTTAAGAGTAAACTTTAACTTTTGTCATACCTTTTTGTTTCAAATGGGAACAGTGAGATTTATTTCTTTTCCTACTCTCTTCCGGTAGGCACTGGAGCCCCGCTTTGGCAAAGCAGTCATTCATGTGCTTAACTTTAATCATGTAAGTAGTCCTGGTTAAAGTGAAGCATGTATTTAAGTTCATTTCTGAATCGGGGCCTGAATGGATAGCAGCAAAGCGTAGATCACATGGTTGAGTCAAAACCCAGTTACCAATACGCTACAATGGTCCACCTGACCCTTAACCTCATTTTAGCATACAACTCATGAGTATCTGGCAATTAAAGTTGGTCCAATTATATCTGGAAATATTCAGCTCAATCTAATGGTCAGTATTTATGCTTTTTAGCAAATGTGTTATTTGATTCACCCATCCCTTCTTGTGAATAATTCTGGTAATTGATAGCTTATTGTTTTACTTGCAGAATTACCAGGGTGCAATCCAGACCAGTCAGGGACTGTATCACCACATGCCCCATAACCCTCACAATGCTTTGCTGCTATAGCTCCCAACCTGGGCCACTCACAAACAGCCTGACAGCATGCAGGTCACACCCTGAGTGTCTGGGTATAGCTATAGCCCTGGTCCAACATCTCTGACCCCAGGAGCCTGTCAGCAAACACCAGCCGCATTCTGGCTTCCAGCAGCCTTGATTACTACCTGCAGGGCGAACCCAATCCACTCCGAGCTCTGATTTTTCCCAAAATGTGTGTTATGCACTGTCCAGCGTTCTCCTGGGCAGTTTGGATATTAGAGGTCCACTGCCCTTGTAAAGGGTCAATATTCAACATTTTGCTACTTTAATTGGAGTTTCCACACAGCCCAGTTTAACTGCAACACTGGCTTAGTTTATATTAAAAATAAAACAAGTTTATTTCACTACAAAGAGATAGATTTTAAGTGAGTACAGGTACAAGGTATTAAAGTCAGAAATGGTCACAGGAGAAATAAAGATAAAACGGTTCCTAGTAGCTAAAACTTAACAAGCTAGACTTGATTCAAGGTAAAATCTTTACCACAGGTTCCCAGCAACATAGCTGACCAAATTCTCAGGACAGGATCTCCCCCAGAGTCACAGGGTGGTTCCTTTGTCTTCTTAGGTGAAAGAGAAAGAGAGACGCCTTGGGATGTTTTTGCTCCTCAGTTTTGTAGTCCAGTCACCCTCTGACGTGGATTCTTCTGAGGATTACCCTCAAATCAAAGTGTATTCAAACAGTAAAGAAGGCAATAGGGAGTCTCATGGAGAAAATGGATCCATGCTCTTTCTTCTCCCCTATGAATGCTGAAATGCAGATTTCATTGTCTTCTCCCATTTCACCCCTCTTGCTGTCTCAAGGACCCTGTTTACTACTTATATGTAAATTGAGGTAAACACACATTCCTTTGTTTAGGATAGACCTGTTTAACACCTTTCTCCTAGTCAGGGCTTTGTGGGTTTGAACATGTGCTAACAACAGCATGCAAGGAGAAGTCATAACTTTACAAATAATGTTCCTACATATATTTCACCATGATATTATTGACCACCAAGTTATTAGTTTTCAAATGATACCTCCCAAGGCATATTTTATACAAAAGTTATTACAATAGTGGGTAAGGAGTGAATATAGGGGTGCTTTCGGTCAAAACCAGTTGCAAGGGTAACTTTCAAATTACATAACATCATTGAATTTTGTAGTGTGATTTAAATTTACCCTCATTCCTTCAGAAGTCAGAGTCCTCATACTGTGAGTTGCATTTCTGTTATAAAGCAGTGAGGAATTAGTCATAATGGTCCCTTGATTAATTTATAAGAAAGATCACCTGCAGTACTTGGAGTGACCTAGATACATCATCCCCATGCTTCATCTAAATGTGTATTAGTGTTCTGTGTATACAATTACATTGAAGAGAAGTGTTTGGATCACTAGCATGAAAGGCACCTCAGAAATAGAAATTCCTGAGTTAAACAGTAAAATTTACCACTCCTCATGATTGCCATGGAATTCCTGAATTATAGCGATGTTTCCAATAATGTGCAGATTTCAGGCTTATGGCAGTTGCTTAGTTTTCATAAGTGTCTACCTAGGCTAACTGTAATATTGATTTTGTCTTAATTGGTCAAGTTCAGTGGAGTTGTCCTGGGGGATGATTTTATTTTATTTTATTGAAGCAGATTGAATATTAGAATGCCAGCACTCTCAGTTGCAAAGGTATAATTGCTGGGCAAATCATGGTATTTGCAGGCTAATAAAACAGTCATTTTTTAAGGCATTCCCTGAACCACATTCAAGAGTGAATTAAATGAGACAATGAAGCTCTTTTCGCTTATAATACTGAAAAAAACAAGCAGTAACAATAACAGTTTTATTGGTCTAAAGAGTTAACAGCGACTTCTTTTGTGATCAGGCAGTGATTGAATTGTCCAGCAGGTGGCTGGCATTCTCCAGCAGAAGCCTGCAGCTTCCATACTATTACTGTAATCATTTAAGCAAGCTTGCTATCCTCCTACAAAGCAGGGAGAGTGTTGACGTCCAGAGGTTCCTGCCTATAGGATCAGAGTCTTTAAAAGAGCTGTTCCCTTCCCTCACATTTAAACCCAGCCTACAGCTGCAGGTTCTGAGTACCGGAAGAGACTGGGAAATGCAGTTTGACAGCCACAATCAAAAGTTTTTGCAAAATGTAATTCATGTAATTCAGACTGAACTCTGCTCAGAAACAGTGTGCTGATGCTGAGAATTTAACTAGCCTGGATTCTGAAAATGCCTTGCGTCTATTTGTCTCTTAATTTGGTAAATGTCCTTTTAGAACTCAGTAATACGTATTCGCAAGCCAAATGAATGAGAGGGAGAAAAGTTCAAGGATCAAACTGATTCCAGATTATGGAAATAGTTCTGTTCAGTGACTTTTTTAAAAAAAATCACACAGTGATGTATGAAGTTCAGTCTCTTCTGTCTATTTAAAACAAGCATACAGCAAGAAAACTCAACTCAAGCAGCTTTATGTGAGGATTTTTGAACAAGAACATTATCTTCCAGTAGAACTGAATTCAGACAATGGCTTCTGAAGAGTGTTTTCTTCTAGACTTGGAAGTGGATAACTTTATTCTTTGCAACATCTCCATCAATCAAAGTGCAAATCTTTCCATCCTGAGTGATGATTGGTTCTACCCAGGTTTCCTGTATGCTATTCCAACTATTTATGGAATCATCATTTTGATAGGACTTATTGGCAATATCACTTTGATTAAGATATTTTGTACTGTGAAGTCCATGAGAAATGTTCCTAATTTGTTCATCTCCAGTCTGGCTTTAGGAGATCTACTCCTCTTAGTGACCTGTGTCCCTGTGGATGCCAGCAGGTACCTAGCTGATGAATGGCTCTTTGGTCGGGTTGGATGTAAACTTATCCCCTTTATACAACTCACTTCAGTGGGGGTGTCAGTCTTCACACTTACAGCTCTCTCAGCAGACAGGTGAGCTTCCTACTGAAAGCCTGAAATGTGATCTAGACTTTTATGGACCCACAGGCCATAAAAGGTACAAATGCAGATAGGTAGAATATATACTGTTGCCAATCTAATATAGTAGATTAATGCAGTTTCAGTTTATTTCTGGTGTTCATGCCTCCAAACACAAATGTTAGTGGGGAAGTTTTCTGAGGCTACACTGAGTCTTTGTACAGATTAGTTAACATGGTCAGTTTAATTTAATGCAAAGAAAAATGATAGCAGATTAAGATAAAGTTAAAGCCTGGTGAGAAAAGTATCCATTAGTGAAGGATTATTTGTCCTAAGGCAGTATTACAAGTTTTTTAAATAAGATGATTTAGTCACAGGTCTTCACCAGGTCATATTTCAAGAAGTATGAAGAGACTGAAGTAGCAATTTACTATAGGTGAAATCATTTCTCTCTGATGGCTCAGCTTTCACACAGCTGATTTCATCTGAGGCAACAGTTTATCACGTATGTTCAAAATATTCAAAATTAGGTGCCTGACGTTAGGGACCTAAATCTGTATCAGACACCTAAGTGGTCTGATTTTCAGAGATCCTGCCCTCAAAAGATTTGCCCTGGTTCACTGATTTGTCATTATCTAACCAAAACTGATCTGTGCTATAATTTCTGGCAAACATGTTTTTCCAGTTAGTGTTCAGGTTATCTATCTATCTATCTATCTATCTATATTTGACTTCCTAAAACTGCTGTGAGTGTAGGAATCAAGCTGTTTTAGATTTATGTAAAGCTTTTTGAACCAATTTTACAAACTTTAGTTTTCAAAAGTCAACAGACATTTGAATTGTAATATTACTTGTAAGGATACAGCCTACTTTTCTGATATATTACAAGAATTCACTTGCAGTACAGCTCTTACATAAATGCATGCCTATGTCAAACAGCCCAGACTGTCTCATTTGCACTCTGGGCTGCAGAATTGAAGTAACAGATTAATGAATAGTGCTATGCCTGCTTTAAGTTCTGAAACCTCACAAAGGTACCAACTCTGCCAGTAAGAAAAATGGTGTCCGTTTTGTTCTGCACAGAAAGACATTATGGGTGGTATTTTCCTATTCATAAGGAAATCAAATATAAACTGCTGTGCGAAGATAGAATCAACCATGTGCCAGTCTGGTTGGGCTTTCCTTCAAAAATCACTTCAAATATTTTCATTTCATTGTAAAGGGAGTTTACACATCGACTCCTACATATGCTCCGTGGCTTTAAAACAAACAAACAAAAAAACCCAGTCCATGACACTTCAGAGCATGGTTAGATGTCAGTGGGAATGGAATACAGTTTTGTAGTCACAGTGATTCGACGACTGTATATTAATGCACACATAAAGACACCATTATCAGTGTCAGTCCTAGATAAAACATACACCTTAATGAAGCCAATACTCTCGCTGTAAGAGAGGCGAGAAAATGAGCAAAGCTATACCAATACACCAGAACAGGATCCTGTGATCCACCTGTGCTCTTCATTTCTGTGTGACAGGCAACAGGGCTCTTCACCTAGCACAGCTCATTTGAGAGGTTACCGAAAAGCAGGGATCTGTCATGATAGTATTTTTTTCTCGAGAAACTATTGAAAACTAGTATCCTTTCTATGGGTTTAATATAAATCACTCAAAACATGTCAGGAAAAGAAGAGTTCACTGTAAAGAACAAATTACACCAAGGGAAAGATTTGTTGCTACCTAATCACTTGACAGTAAAAGCAAACAGTGCAGATGTTTTTTACTGAACAATCAGTGAACACAAGCTACTGCTGGAACAAGGGAGCTGAACAGAAAACTGCAGCTGTAGCAAGCTGTTTTCCAGAGATTGAAACTTTTAATTTCAGCCCCATTTGAACTCAAAGCCATTTGCCCATCATACTGTGCTGATAGTTGAAAATTGCACCACACTGAAATGTCACTTTGGGAAAATGACTTAAGGAACTAAGGCACCCTTCTTTCTGGCACAATCTGCCCACTCTCTGAGGTAGATTTTGAACTCACTGTATGAGGCTGTATCCATGGAACTACTATTAACCTTAATTAGAGTGAAGAAACTTAAATCCTGTGCATCATACTGACACTGTTCCTTTAAGGGCCTTTTCTGTTTAGTTTACTAAGATTTTTATTTTGGTTATTGTCAGTGCTGCTGAGACAATAAAGTTGCAAAAGAACAGGGGTTCACATTGGCCAGTTTGCAGATGCTCAGTAATATAATGTTTATTTTCTGGAGACTGTCAGCTTATGTTCCAGAATCCAATTAAAATTTACAGAATGGTTTTTAAAAAAAAAAACCCATCTCTCTAGACTCTAACCCTCATGGGAGCAAAGAAAGCTGTCCAAGTGTGAACCACCTGTAAACCAATGCAGTGATCTCTGCCTGAATCAGCAGCCAGACTGAGATGGTAGCTTTGATGTGTATGAACTTTGTCATTCATCTCAGTAAAGTGTTGACACTTAAACCCAGTGATTACAATTTCATTGTTTACTATTTCAGAGTTGATCCAAGTATGTTAGGAAGGACAAGGAGGGTCATATTTCTGAGGAGCTGCTCAATCTACTTTGAGCGGCATCCAAGCCCCACTAAAAGTGAGCTTAGTCCACAGAACTCAGCTGGGCATCTGAGCCTCACCAAGGAGGAGCATAGCCCAAGGATTCCAGCAGGGTATGCCATCCACACGAAGGGTAACCAAGTCTGAGGGGCCCAGTAGGGCATCTGATGGTCACTAAGGGGAACTCAGGAGAATCTGAACTCCACTGCCCTGTTATACCAAAGCTGTGGAGCCAGGAGAGCATGAACATCTGCACAGCCTGCTTTTATGTCTCCAGTGGAGGGGGTTTGTCATAGCATCGCAAACTTTTTTCCCCGGTTCATCTTTTGCATAAGAGTAAACTCAATTCTAGTGTACCTCAGGCGCCATTGGCAAAGTTGCACAGTGTGTTGACAGTTAGAAAAAATACTATTATTATTGTTTATTGAAGTGGTCCCTAGAGGTTCCAATTAGGGATCAGAGCTCCAGTGTATTAGCTGCTGTAAGAACATATAGTAAAAATAGAGTCCCATGCCCAGACAGCTTACAGTCGTATCTTACAACCTAAGCACACAATGAGAAACAACAGGTAGAATCAACAAACAGATTTGGGGGGGGCAGGAGTCACAAGTTAGCAGTGAGATGAGTATGATAGTATAATAAGCAGTAGCCACAGCACCCCTTTGTGTAGGCATCATGGCAGAGGTGAGTTTTAAGGAGATTGGAGAGAGGAGGGTGAAGTGATTGGGGAGCTGCTGCCTTGCAATCTTGCTCTGGTATTTACATTAAGCTAATTTGATATGGAAATCAGGGATAAGGAATAAATAGGAAAACCCAGATGTTTGACCATAATGACTCTTTAACCACTGAGCCACCACATTATTTTAAGTTCCTTTTAGTAGAGAAACCAGAAGAGTTACAAAAACCATAATCAGATTGAGTGCCACATAGGGTGACCAGATGTCCCAATCTTATAGGGACAGTCCCTCTATTTGGGACTTTTTCTCACATAGGCACCAATTACCCCCCACCCCCGTCCCGATTTTTCACATTTGCTATCTGGTCACCCTAGTGCCACAGAGAACTTTATATATTTATTTACTTTACTGATTTTCTTTTAATTGCCAAATGAACTGAATTTATCAGGCAGGAAAAATTTAATGAAAGTACAATGTAGAAGGAATGCAATTTTTAAGCTCAAGATAAAATAATTGAATGAGTTGATTCAAGTCAATTTAACATACCCTGTGCTCAGAGGAAGAGAGCATCCCAATTAGCAGAGTCCATGACAAGCTCACTGCAGCACATGGCAATAAATAACCCTTTAACCTTGACAGCACTACACACATACACAGATTTTTTTGCTAAGTGAAAAGTGAAATTGTTATTTAATGACAGTAAGAATGATGGAAACTGCAGGAATGAAATGTGACTTTTCTTAACTTTTTTTCATTAATGAAAAATTAAAGTTTGTATTTTATGGGCAAATGTTCATACTTCTCTGGTTTTCTGAAGTTAATTTTAACATCAATTAATCCATGGTTTCATCACCTCATGTGATCGCTCTCATGTCTTTCCACTCTGTTGAAAAATCCATTCCACCAGTCTCCAGTTAGATCTGGAATCTTTAAGAAACAGCCCACTCAAAAAAATGCCAGTCATGATAATCTTTCAATGAAGTGTTCTTCCGTGAAAGGTCATTTTGACTGGCTTGGAGATATTTGTATTTCCTTTTGGCTTGGTAGCACCATTAGTTTTATATTTTCTTTAGGCTCATTCTTCCTTTTGAGCCTGTCATAAGGAAGAATGAATTCACTAGGACAGCGGCATGAAGTTTGTGATCTTTAAGCAGTTTGTTTAGTGTTCTCTAGAAAGGATGAACAGAACTTCTCTGATGAGCGACCAGTTGTGATCTCAGGCCACAAAGAGACGCAGTTCAGCAGTGTAAGAAACAGAATGTTTTAAAGCAGGGGTGGGCAAACTTTTTGGCCCGAGGGCCACATTGGGGTTGCGAAACTGTATGGAGGTCCGGGTAGGGAAGGCTGTGCCTCTCCAAACAGCCTGGCTCCCATCCCCCTGACTGTCCCCTTCAGAACCCGTGACCCATCCAACCCCCCTGCTCCTTGTCCCCTGACCGCCCCCTCCCGGGACCCCTGCCCCTAACAGCCCCCCGGATCCCATCCCCATCCAACCCCCCCAACCGCTATCCACCCCCCGGGACTCCCATGCCTATCCAACCCTCCCCCGTCCCCCCGCTCCCTGTCCCCTGACTGCCCTGACCCCTATCCACACCCCCACCCTTAACTGCCCCCCAGGACCCCACCCTCTACCTAACCCCCCCTGCTCCCTGGCCCCTGACTGCCCCCCAGAACCCTCTGCCCCTTATCCAAGCTCCCCGCCCCCTTACCAGGCCGCTCAAAGTGGCAGGAACTTGCAGCCCCGCCACCCGGGTAGAGCGAACCACACTGCCGCGATGCCCAGCAGGAGCAGTAAGCCAGAGCGCTGGTGGTGCAGTGAGCTGAGGAGGTGGGGGAGAGGGGCGGTGGGGAAGAGGGGACAATGGGAGGGGCTGGGGCAAGCCTCCCTGGCTGGGAGCTCAAGGTCTGGGCAGGACGGTTCCGTGGGCCGGTTCCGGTTCCGGAGTTTGCCCATCTCTGCTCTAGAGGAACAAGCACAGGACTAGGAGCAATGAATTCTTGCTTTCTAAGGGTAGATCTGAGGTGGACTTCCTCTGTTGACATAACTATGTCACTTAATCTTTCTGTTGTAGTTTTCCCATCTATACAATAGGGATCCTACCACACAGAGTGTTTGCAAACTACTGTATGAATGCTAAACTTCACTAACATACACACAAACTCCTCCAGTGACCTGCCCTCCAGGGACCTACAATTTATTTAGACAATTGAACTGTCACTTGCAAAACTTCTGGCATTGTTAGCAGCTATGCACAAACACCAGGACAAAGTTCTGAGCTCTATTTCTCCTAGAGTAGGAGACTAGGATGGGAGCTGAAAAGCCCCTCCCCCTCCCCCCAAATTGAATCGGTTAAATGTGGGTGTACCCTGAAACAAGGGTTCTCAACCTTTTTCTTTTGGAGCCCCCCCCCAACATGCTATAAAAACTCCATGGCCCCGAGGGAGGGAGGGCACTTTGGGATTCAGTTGGGGAAAGGGGGCTTACGCCCCATTGGGCTGTGGGGAGCTCAGGGCTTTAGGCCTGCAAGGTGGGGGGCTTGGGGCTTTATCCCCATGGGGTTGAGGGCTCGGGGTTTCTATCCTGTGGGGAGCTTCTGCCGAGGCTCAGGTCTCCGGGCTCAGGGATTCTGCCCCGTGGGGCGCCAGGGCTTGGGGCTTCTGCCCTGTGGGGCAGCTTCTCTCAGGGCTCGGGGTGCTGGGGCTCCGGGCTTCAGACCCACAGGGTGCTGGGGCTTGGGACTCTGGGCTTTAACTCCACAAGTGGGGGCTCAGGGCTTCAACCCCGGAGGGTGCTGGGGCTCAGGACTCCGAGTGACAGCCGTCAGGTCTCAGGACTCCAAGCAGCCCTGCGGGGTGGACCCCGTAAAAGGGCTTGCAGTCTCCCAGTGGGCCGTGGAGCCCTGGTTAAGAACCCTGCCCTAAAGAATCATCTCACAAACTATCTGCTAAACCCTTAAGCCCAACCTGTGAATAATAGTGTGATCATAATAAACAGGAATCAGTTAAATTATAGGATGTGGGGAAACTGTTTTGCTAGATGAGATGGGGCATGCTACTGACTCTTTACTGTTTATTTACTCTTTGTGTTCCAGTAAAGCCCAGAGGCCCCAATCAGGGTCACATCCCCACTGTGCTAGGTCTGTACAAACCAATAATAAATTATTTAGCACATAGACTGTTTAAAGAAAAGACACAACATTTGAATGAGACAACAAGTAAGGGAGGGGGCACAAGGAAGAGGTAACAATAATATGAATGTGTTGTCAGGTTGGCTACATTGTGCACACATCTGTACAGCTGTGTTGGGTATGAGCAAGGAAGGTTGTATCCTGTGCAGTTTGGCTTTGTATCCACCTGGGTGGCTTCTGGTTTCCTTTGAGCACTTCAGGAGTGTAGGGGCAGATAGGAAAGCGCTAAAGGGTGTGGGGTATTTGAAGCTGTGCTCCATGGCCTATCAGGCACCATTGCTGGGTACAAAAGAACAGGAAAATAAGTCGTGGCTGTGTGGTGGGAGAGAGATCAGGCTAAAAGAGGCTTGGTGAGTCCTTGGAGAGAGAGTGTGTATGTTTTCTAAAATCTGTGAGTGAACCCCGCTGGAGGAAGGCCGTTCATCAGGGTTATTGTCCTGTCTTGGCAAAGGACAGGAGTTTTTGTAATAGTGTTTATTAAATCCCACACAAGGACTGACTTTGTCTGCTTGGGTGTATGCTGGACACAGCTATGTGGTGAGAGCTCACACGTGTGACACTGGCCCACCCAGAAAAGTCAAAACTGTCTGTGTAGGTGATGCTCTGTGAGCTAAGAAAAAAGGCAATTCATTTTATCGTCCCTGTCACCGGAGATTTCTCTGTTGGTTTGTAAGAGTTTTCCCTCAGAGCATGACAGGCATTTCACTTTTTTTTTATTTAAATGAGCTGGGCTACCATGCACTGAACACGCACTCTCAGTTTTTCACAGAGATTGTTAAAACAAATGTCAAGGTTTTCATGCAGTGAGTTACAAGCCTTTCATCTTCCCAACATAATCTTGTTTTCACAAAACACAGGAGGAAGAAGTGTAGTTGCAGTGAGTTTGCAAATGGCATATTTATTTTAAGCATTCTAGGACAATTTCAAATGGAGGTGCGGACCCCTTTGGAAATCTTAGACGTAGTCTACAGTCCCCAAGGGGTCCACAGACCACAGGTTGAAAAACACTGTTCTAGATTATCAAGGTGTTAATACTGGCAGAGTGCAGGGTTGTGTGCCACTCAGCTCTTTCAGAAAACTGCATCGTTATAGAATACAACAGCATTTGATAAATTTATGTGCAGGAGTTGCAAGCATACAGTGATGTGCTAGATCTACAAATGGGACTCAGGGTCACCACTGCAATGTCTAACTTTAGGTGCCCTGACACCTGATGGACTCCACGGCCCAGAGTTAGGTGCCCAGGTTCTCTATACAATGCCTGGGAGAGTTAGGCACCTGAGACTCCAAATTCACAAAGCCCAGCATGCTAAGTGCGGAGCTGTCTAAGCTAACCAATAGGAAGGTGAGGGGTGTGGCCCAAGCTACACCCCTCAAAAGGACTTGGGCAGCTTCCTTTGCTTGGGATTCTCAGCTGTGAGCGCTCTCCTGAAGTGAGGTGCCTAAGCCATATCAGCCCTTTTTCATAAAAAAGTGAGGAGGTAGACCCCCATCCCCATAGCCTAATGTTTGAACACTCTCTCAGGCTGTAGGAGACCTGGGTTCAAGTCCCTACTCTGCCTGATTCAGAGCAGAGAGCTGAACACAACTCTCCCATTTCCTAGTTGTGTGCCATATCCACCAGACTATTAGGTATTGTG
Organism: Natator depressus; assembly: GCF_965152275.1. NCBI lineage: Eukaryota > Metazoa > Chordata > Testudines > Cheloniidae > Natator > Natator depressus. Next base: position 135,586,855 of record NC_134234.1, read on the forward strand.
GGATGGGGCTCTCTCCTGTTGAAGCTGTTCCACTTAGTATAACTATTGATTGAGCATGAGAGCGATGCTATGCTCCAATGGTGAGGGCATCCACCTGTGATGGGGGAGAGTCAGGTTCAAGGCTCTCCTCCAATTTTTATATTTAATTATTTATACAAAATGGAACAGCTTCAGCAGGAGACCTCAAGATACCCAGAGCCCAGAGGTTCAGGTACTCTCCTAAGAGGTCTGGGGTCAAATTCTTGCTCCATGTCAGACAAAGAGGGGATTTGAAACTGGTTCTCCCACTGAGTACCTGTATTTTGTGGTGGCGTGTCTGATCTGGTAGGCATGCTCTATGGTGGCCCCTGAGCAGTCTTCCCATATTGGGCTCTGCAGGCAAGATAGGTGGGGAAATGCCTAGTTTGAGGAGCCTGCTGGGACTTGGGCATGCACAAGGCATCAGACCTTAAGTAGCTGTGCAACACTGGCAGAAATGTAGGTACCTAGAGGACTTTTCTTGGTGGAAACTCAGTCAGCGATGGGAGTTTAGGTGCCTACTGGATTAGGCGGTAGCTGAGTGGAAGTTTTGAGGATCAGAATTTTGGACTTAGGTGCCTAAAGTGGTAGTTAGGCACCTAAATCCCTTTGTGAATCCAGACCTTGGTTGTTTACAGTTGAAGACAGTGGTAGCTGCAGTAGTTGAGGGCTTTGAAAATCAGGCTTGAGGTGTCTAAAGTTGGGTACTCAAAAATTGAGGCTACTTTTGAAAACGTTGGCCCTAACACTTGGCTTTGTGTTGTCTTGGGCAGCAGCAGAAACGGAATTAAAACTCAGACACACCTGACTCTCTGTCCTGTGCTTAGACTATGTTGTGTCCCTTACAGTAAGTGTGACTATACAAACAATGTGTGCTTCTCCTATGTACTGTTATAGCAGTTTATTGATCTCAAGAAAACCATGGAAGGAAAAGAAATCCACATCCTTTGGGAAGATATATCCAAGGACTGAAAATTAGAGAAGCTGTCTCCTTACCTGTTGAATTAACCTCTCCTGCTCCCTGTAGGCATACAGCATACTTTAGTAACTATATGTATAATACCAGAAGAAAGGGTAATGCCTGTAGATCCATTCAGCTGTCCAATTTTATTACTAGTGGACTATAGTGTCTACAGTGGGATTAAATAAAACATGCCACAGGGAAATAATACCACAATGTGGCTTGCTTTTCGACTCAGATTGGATTTCCATGCTATTGTTTTAAAGGTTTGATCTTCTGTGCGTGAAAAAAGCTTGAAATCATTTTTAGCATGGGTTATAAAACTTCAATGTGCATCTGGGTTATGAATGTATTCCAGGCAATCTAGCAATAACACTTCATAAATTCTGTATTGCTTCCAGGGCACTAAAGCACTGTTTTCAGATAATCTGCTTGTTGTGCTATAATTTTCTGTGTAGTAACGGGAAGCTTTTGAGTAAAGTCTGAGTAAATCATTTTCCGGAATAGCAAAAGATTGCCTGTTCAAAGCTATGAAAATTTGCTGAATGGTTCCCTCACAATTACTTTCTGGATTCAGATATGAGAGCTCTGAACCTGAACGTTAACACTTCCGGTTCAGATAAGAAAATCTGAACCTGCTGAATGGCATAGGGTTTGATCCAACTCCTATTGAATTCAGTGGAAAGTCTCCCTTGACTACAGTGGGAGTTGCATTGGGCCCTTAATGAATTGTTTCCTCGTGATTGCTTTTGAATAGTTCTTATTGTGCTGCATGCACCGTATACATGTAGATATGCGTATCTCTTTTGCTTGATGTACAAAATCTTACATCCTGTGTTGATTTCCACTGTGTCAACACAATACAAACCCTTATAACAGCCGTGGTTTTAGTTTGCATTAGCTCAGCTCCCTTGTCCATCTGCACCAAGAAAAACAGCACAAACAGCATGAGCTTTCTTAATATTTTGATTACACTTCCAGTTACACCAGATGGCCTAAGCATGGTGGACCCAATTCCATTATCAGAAACACATACAATGGGACTTGTGGATGAAATCTGAGGGCAGAATTGGTGCTAATGGGCCAGTGTGTGTCAATATTTAAGCAACAGCAGATTATGGGTGGGTTATTGTTTAATATTTGATGTTTTTAGGCATTACTGTAACACAGTCAGGAACCCTGGCTCCATTCTGCTAGGCACTGTCCAGACAATTACCAAAAAGAGCCCTGTTTCTGTCCCAGGGATCTCACAGTCTATACATCAGATGGAACACAACAAGGGATAAAACAGAAAAATAGGATGTAAGTGAATTGGGAGGGTGAGCTTTCTGTAAAGGGAACAAGTGTTTGTGACAGATATTAGTCATGGCCATCAATTTACTACTGGAAGGCACTTATGCCTGGATCCACAAAGGGATGGAGACATTGCAACGCTCAGCATCGCGGCACCTAGAAAATCCAGGGACAACATTACAATCCACAAAGTCTGAGCTAGGTTCCCTATACAACAAATGGCGAGAGAGAGGCACTGTAGAATGAGATCCACAAAAGCCAGCATAGAAAGCAAGGAGTTACCTAAGCTAGCCAATGAGAGATGCCAAGAGAAAGGGTGTGTCCTAAACCCTGCACCTCTCTCGGACTGAGGTGCCTAAGTCCAGGCTTCAGGGAGGAGCCTATCTCTGCTTAGTGTTCCATAAACCAGAACCACTCTCCTGGAGTCAGACAGTTTCAGCACCTAAGTAGTTTCTTGTAGGAATGACTTAGGTGGCTGCTTCGTACTGCACAAAACAACTGCTCCATGGTGGATAAACATTTACAATAGTCTGTGGGCCAGAAAGAGTGGGAGTGTCATAAATATAAACACCTTTAAAATCCCTCCTGGCCAGAGGAAAAACTCTTTCACCTGTAAAGGGTTAAGAAGCTAGGAAAACCTCGCTGGCACCTGACCAACATGACCAATGAGGAGACAAGATACTTTCAAAAGCTGGAGGGTGGGGGAAACAAAGGCTCTGTCGGTGTGTTTGATGCATTTGCAGGGAACAGAAAGGAATGGAGTCTTAGAACTTAGAAAGTAATCTAGCTAGATATGCGTTAGATTCTGATTCCTTTAAATGGCTGAGAAAATAAGCTGTGCTGAATGGAATGGATATTCCTGTTTTTGTGTCTTTTTGTAACTTAAGGTTTTGCCTAGAGGGATTCTCTATGTTTTGAATCTAATTACCCTATAAGGTATTTACCATCCTGATTTTACAGAGGTGATTCTTTTACTTTTTCTTCTATTAAAATTCTTCTTTTAAGAACCTGATTGCTTTTTTCATTGTTCTTAAGATCCAAGGGTTTGGGTCTGTGTTCACCTATGTAAATTGGTGAGGATTTTTATCAACCCTTCCCCAGGAAAGGGGGTGTAGGGTTTGGGGAGGATTTTGGAAGGAAAGACGTTTCCAAGCGGGCTCTTTCCTGGTTATATATCTGTTAGACACTTGGTGGTGGCAGCAATAAAGTCCAAGGAAAAAAGGAAAATAGTTTGTACCTTGGGGAAATTTTAACCTAAGCTGGTAAAAATGAGCTTAGGAGGTTTTCATGCAGGTCCCCACATATGTACCCTAGAGTTCAGAGTGGGGAAGGAACCTTGACAGGGAGCGAGAGAGTGAGTGATTCCATAGCCTTGTGGTTAGAGCACCCACATAGGATCCAGTCCCTCTGCGCCAATCACTCTTTCATTATTTATCCAGCGGAACAGCTTCAAAAGAAGAGACTGAGGAAGCTCCAACATTGGAATATCTTATAGTTCAGTGATTAGAGCAGTCCCCTGCAAGGTGGGAGACCCCCTTGTTTAAATCCTTTCTTCCCCCACTTCCAGAGAGGGGGGGAACTGAATCTGGGTCTCCCGCATTCCCAGGGATGGCTCTAACCCCTGGGCTAAAAGTTACAAGATGGGCACCACCTCCTCCAGCTGGATTGTGAATGGGATTCTGCCTTTTCCAGACAGATTTTGAATGAGACCCAATCCAGCCCGCAGCCTCGGAGTACACCTAAAGCAGAGGAGTTAGGTAGATGAGCATATATCTTCCCCTGGTTCATGGATAACATAACTCTAGGGCTTAGGCAGGAGGTAGGCATCCAGACGCCTAGCGTGAAGCACCAGTGCACATTCCCAGAGACAGAAAGTTTGGTGCTGAGGGAGCTTTCACATGTGAAAACTTAAATGCTGAGTGAGTGTAGGTGCCTACTCGGCTCAGTGGGAGTTTTGTAGCTCACAGTAGAACCGTAAAACTTGGACGTAGGAACCTAAAAATGAGACTTGTGGATCAGAGCCTTAAATACTACTACGATGAGGGAGGCATAAGAACCTACCTGAAATAGAACAGAGTTTAGCAGAAAATCATAAGCATGCAATCATGAAAAATGGACTTGCATCAAACATATTGACACATCCTGAACAATGGATAGGCACCATTGTTTTAAATTGTGTTTTCTTTCTGAAAAGTGACTTTAAACATGGTATTGTGCGGGTTCCTTTGGGCTGCTTTTCACTGGTTCCATATCAGATGTGCTTATTTTACAAGTAAAATGATGGGCTCTTTCTAAATGTGATCCTTGCAAATTCAGTCTGGGATTTTAAATTAACCTGTATTTTCCTTCTCATTTATCACCACCACTAACAAAGATTCTTCAGGTTTAATTAGGCTGTTAGCTAAACAAGAAGCTCTTTTCTCTTCTTTTCTTTCTTTCTTTTTTTTTTTCATTTTACAGTTATTTTTATATACTCTCGTACCCATTTTTATCCATGAAGAATGCAGGATCTGGGGTTTCACGATGTGGAATGGATTGTTAATCTTCATCTGAGTGACTTGTGATGTGTGTGCAAGATACCATATGGTCAGACTAAAACATAGTACAGGCCTCCATAAATTAGGAAGAGCAAGAACAAGGGCAGTGTAAGCTTCTCCACCACGCCACCGATGCCTAAGAACTGTTCTAGAGCAGATCACTTCCAAGATCGGCAGGCCATTTTTGTCTCCATGCTCATTCAGTTCCTGGCCTCAGTGCTAAGACTGCCATAATTGCTAAGACTTCCAAATTTTATAATGCTTTTAAATATACGGCTACAACACCTACTAGGACCTGGACTGAGACCACATATCTCATTTCACAAAAGGCAACAAAAAGCCATTAAAAGACAAACCATGAAACCCTGGCTTCTTTGAAGTCAGTAGAGTTTTACCATGTACTTCAGTGGGACCAGGATTTCATGCAAGAACTTTTGACTGATAATCACAAGTAGAGAACAGGGGCACTATTTAGGTGGGACAGGGAGGGGCTTCTGCACCTCCCCAGCCCCCACGAGTTTCCTACAGGAGGTGTGCTCCCAGGTGGAACTCTTAACAACAGCACTGCATGCATGTGGAATGTGAGTTCTGCGGAGAGGTGCTGCTCCCAGCTTGTGCCCCTGAGGCAGGGAGTCGGTGTTTCCTTTACAAACAGAGGCAGAGTGATTACAATAAGAAAGGGCTGGTAATTAAATTAAGGATCTGGAAGTCCTTAGATGAGCCTGTAAAACAGGAATCCCTCTGCAGGAGGTGGGAAGTGTTGAAGAGAGAATGCAGGGCACTCCAAAGGAAGAAATGCAGCCAAGCCCTCTGAGCCAAGGTTACATTCAGAAAAGAGGGAGATTTGAGGTGTGTGAGCCAAAACCAGGGAACAGCCAAAACCCAGGGAAGTTCCTACTCTACCTGTGGTACATATGTGGCCCCATCACCATACGGTCTGAAAGCCTCACAATATCTAACCTATTTCTCCTCACAGCCCCTCTGAGGTAGAGCAGTGCTGTTATCCCTGTTGTTCAAATGGGCCACTGAGGCACAGAGAGACTAAGGCCCAGATTTTCAAAGGTATTTAGGCAGCTAACAGGATTTTCAAAAGCACTTAGAAGGTTTGGTGCTTTGTAAACCCCACTAGATGTTTAGCTGCATTTTTGGGTGCCTAAAAACCTTTGAAACTCTGTCCCTAAGGCACCAGCCTGAGGTCATTCAGGAAGTCCCTAGGGGAAGTAGAACACAACCCAGGTCTCTCAAGGCTAACTCTGCACATGTGCTTTCTTCTTTCGGGGGGGGGGGGTAAGGGGGGACTCTACCCTCACTCCACCCCTTCCCCCAAGGCTCCACCCTTCCTCCACCTCTTCCCATCTCCGCTCTGCCCCCTCCCCCCAACACCTCCCACACACCACTGAACAGCTGATTGGCGGGTGACTGGTGGGTGCTCAAAACTATTTTTTTTCCGTGGCTGCTCCAGCCCCAGAGCACCCATGGAGTTGGCACCTATGTAGCTCCCTATACACTGGATCAGCCTATCTTTCTGCTGTAGGCTGCAAAAAAAGAAGACTGATAGATGGGAGCAAAACCAAGAAGGCCAGTTCTCTGAGACTCCAGCAATCGGTCCCAGGCAATTGGGAAGGATGTCATGGTTGACACCATGAAAAGCAGCACAGAGGTCAGGAAGGATGAAGAAAGAAAGAGAACAAGAGTCAGATGAAAGGAGATCACAACCCCCAAGGGGTGGCAGGTTCTGCCCCAGGCTGGGTTGTAGAGCAATGGTTGCTGTGCAATTTTAGATTTTAACATTTTGTCATTTTTTGTTCTGAGTTTGAGAAAAGGAAGGAATGAGAACGTCATATGAGTATCAGATGTGTTTATGTCTGAAATTCTTAGGGTTTCAGCTGTACCCAGGCCACTTCCAGAACAAAGAACAGAAATTGCGTCCACAGAGTCCATAAAGTCAAAAATTATTTTCATGGTTTGTATTATTTGCAGGGCACCATCTGTGTGCTCAGCACTGTTCAGCATATGCCAGAAAATGTAGTCCCTGAGCCAATGCATATAAGATGCATAACTCTGGATATGATGGCTCAGATATTTAACTCTGAAATGTATAGTTATTGAGCACATGTTAATATCTATGAGTGGAGGCACTGATGGCAGTAGAAGTTTTATTTAATTAAGGATTAGAAGATTTGACCGTCCAACTTTCTTTCAAGAAGAAGAGCTGCTCAGAGGTCCTGTGCCTGTGTATTTCCCTTTCCTGCCTGCAGTGGCCCTGATATACCTCAGAAGTCTCAATTTTTTTCTCATCTTTAAAATGTGGAATGTTCTTGATGTTTGGTTTTAAATCTCCTCCTGTGAGAACTGCATCTCAATCACTGTAGTGCTGTGTTTAAGAGCCTCCTGGAAAGTAATTAGTCTTTAAACAGAAGTGAAAGCAGTGTTGCCAACTCATGATTTTTTCATGAGTCTCATGATAATTATTGTTTTCCTTAAAGCCCCAGCTCCTGGAGTCAAGTGGAGATGTGATGATTTCAGCCTTCATTCTTAAAGAAAAATGAAGTTTCTAGCTCTTGTGGCTGCAGAGAAAGCTTCAAAATGTGACCCTAGTGCATCCTAAAAGCTCAAAAAGCAGAAGGGAAATAAAAAGAACACTGAATTGATTATTTTTACATAATCTCATGTTTTTAAAACCAATCTCTTGATTGTTGGCGAGCCTGATTAAAGATTTTTGAACATTTGGGGTTGGCAATACTGTGAAAGTGACTTGAAAGGGTCAGTTTCACTTCTGTTTAAAGTCAGTATCTTGAGTATTATTTGTAGGGGGGTAACACCCTTAGAGCCCCAGGCAGTTGCAATATAAACTCACAGGCTCTTGCACTAGTAGGATGTTTCCAAAAGTTAAATAATCTATTCCAAGCTTGGTGAACTGCAAAAAAGTGATAGAAAGTAATCTGGATTTTTCTACAATTGTTTCAATTGTTGAATTCAAGTTAGTAACAAAGTAAGAATATACATTAAAATTTTAAACCTAACCAGTGTCCCTTAAGTTACTTGAAACAAGATGTCAGAACATGCTAGTATTAGAGCTGCGTGGGTCTAATATTTAGTACATTTTCTTTCTTTATATAGGAATTACATACTGTGCTCCTGTCTGCTAATATCTAAGTTATTAGAAAGTAGCCACTGGAATCACGGTTAGAGTTGCCCCCCACTACCAAAATCTGAAATGGTGCCTTGGTAGAAAACTACTGAAGTGTTTGCTAAGGAATAGACTGTCCCTAGGGCTGCCATTATTTCAGTGCAGTAAACTACTTCACCTCTTCCACAGATTTGTTTTCTATTTTTTAAATTAATTTGGGATAGATTTGAGTGCTCATGACAGGAAGGATCTATAGCAATGATGTTAGCCAGGAATAGTGCAGTCACTGTTAATAGTCACTATTAAGCTCTCCTTCCCAAAATACCAATGAAATGTAATTCTGCTCTAATCCCCTTTGCTGTATCAGTCCTGAGCCATTCCTGACTTGAAATTGCAATTCATTCAGATTGTACGGTGATTTTGTAATGCGCACCAGTGAGGAGTAGGATTTGAATTCAAGTCTCAAGAAGTGAACAGTACCTACTATGCTAACTCTGCCATTGAAATGTCAAGTCAGTGGAAAAGGAAGAGGAAGTGACTGACATTCCAAACACTAGCTGCCTATGTATTCGCTTGTCCCAGTATAGATGTACAATTTATTAAAATCAACAAGCTTCAAATACGGATTTCAACAACAACAAAAGTCCACCCTGGAATCAAACATTCTAACCACAATCTGTAGCAAAGCCCCACGAAAAACAGGCCCTCTATGAATTGCTAGGCAGCTGTCAGAAGTGTCTTGATGAGTTGCACAGTCTAGCAACCATGTGTGGAAATATATCTATTTAATAGATTTGCTGATTTACTGATCTACAGATGTATAAATATTCATACGGTTCAATCCTGAAAAAAAAACAAAACAACCCAATGTTTATGGTATTGTTCCGCTCGCTGCTGCTGCAGATGTCCAGTCAGATTTCTTTTTAATTTCTCCTGTGAAATGCTACTTTACTATCAACAAGACTCCTTCTTATATTTAATTAATATAGTAATTCACACATGTATTAAGATTAAACTACTTTCCCGACTGCTCACGGCCTTTTATATATAAATTAAGTTAGCTTGAATAATGCCCATACGTTACATTTCATGTTTTCGAGGCAACTCTTGCACTGTGACAATAGAAAACTGTAGTTACATATCTTTAATAATTTTCAAATTTTCCCTTTATATGCCGGAGCTGAGCTTGAGGTGCACATATTATGTTTAGCAAAAGGGACAGAGGAACCAGTTCAGGTGAAATTTTAAAAATACATTGAACTTTTTGACCTTTGGAAAAGTTGACTTTTTAAAAATTGTTCATGTTTTTCTGTTCTTTTCAGCTGGGAGCTCAAATATGGGAAGACAGTAATAAGAGTTGTTTTTTGCTTCATTACAGCAGGACACACTAGATACTTCATGGGAGTTTTGTTTTCTAGATCTGTGCAAAACTCAGCAGTTTCACTTCTCAGAAATTCACCTCAACATCTGTGAACACTTCAGTCCACCTGAATTAATACCCTACCCCCTGAGTTTTTTCTTTAAGTTTCAGGATGAAATGAACCCAGCATCTCAAAGTAAAACTCAAACTGTGTGAGTTAACATTAAAAAATAAAAAGACTCATGATTTCAGTGTAAAACCTGATACTAGCACACAGTTGGCTCCAACTCAGCCTGAAAGGTTCACAAAGTATTCAGCAAACCTGGTACAGTCTGAATGTTGGGTTTGTATTCAAACAGAGGCCAGGCAAATTTTCTGGAATTTTGTTGTAAACCTTTTGCCCAGGCGTCCGGACTTCCCCCCCGCCCCAATATACCCGAGTTTTCTGACCAATTTATAAATTGTAGAGGATGGTCTACGGTTTTGTTTTATAGACTGTCCAAAACCCAGCAGCAATAGGATTCTTTTTAGCTGGTAATATTTGGGCCTTGTTCTAAGCCCAGAGGAATGCTCTGTCTAGCAGATGTGATGCAGAGTTTTCTCCTTATGTCTCTCCCCAAGATGCATGCAGAGTCTCAGAGTTCTGCCATATTGGAGTAAGGCTTCAACCCTGTCCGCGGTGGGAGGGGAAAGGCCAGCGGAATGGTGCTCTGATGGGAAAACCAAGGATCTCTGGAGGCATTGGGAGACAAGAGACCAGGAGTCTGTAAGGGCACATGTGTACCCAAAATCTGGTGGAGTGTTGGAACAAGTGCAGTCTGACCTAGCAGTCACACTCAATAAGGCAGATATGTAATGCCTGAGAAGGGGGACATTACTATGCATGGCTGATAGGGGACTGGTGCAGGAAGTAGGTGGAACAGAGGTTCTGGGAGGGGTCTGTGAAATGCAGCAGGCTAGGGGACAGTACACTACATGTTCTGATCATCTATTCTGAGTAAAAAGAAAAGGAGTACTTGTGCCACCTTAGAGACTAACCAATTTATTTGAGCATAAGCTTTCGTGAGCTACAGCTCACTTCATCAGATGCATACTGTGGAAAATACAGAAGATGTTTGTTTTTATATTCTGAGTAAAGATCATTTCCTGAGCTAGATCTCCAAACGCCTATCATATCAGAGGGCAGATGCAATCTTAGATACTGCCCTTTGAATAAGCGTAATGAGGAAATTTTTCTGGTTGCCACCAAGTCAGTGCATGTTAAAGGGAGATCTCTGTCTAATTGTCAGACTGAAAGTAAGTGTGACTTCTGATCAGTAAGATGAGTTTTTAGTACACTAAAAAGGCATCATTCTGAGATATGCTGTTGAACATCTGGCTCACCTTCCATTGCATGTTCTTTACTGGAAACTACTGACTTTGGGAAACGTGCTGTTATAAATTCATATAAAGCTTCATGACAAGTCATATTTATCAGGGAAACTGTAGGCTCCAGTTGTTTATGGGGATAAGCCAGGGCTATGGGTAATTTGAGATTTGTGAATCCATGATATCTTATACATCTGTATTGGAAAGGAGACTTTGGAATGGCTGTATGGCTCCTATGCACTCTGAGTTTTTAAACTAGGCCCTGCTCAGGCCTCCATTTTTGTAAGTAGGTGTGTAAATAGTTGCAGGCCCCCTTTTGTTGCCATGCTCATTTGTACCCACAATTTAGGTTGCTTGGAAGTCTGTGTCTTTGGTTGCATCCACAAATAAGAACTTCAGACCTAAATTGTGAGCAAAAATAATTGCAGTACAAAATTACACCTTCAGTTATGTGCACACTCAGAAATGGAGAGCAGTGTCCCAATGGACAGAGACTTTGGGTAGTTTAATATGGACACTAATGACTTCAGCTTCTCTGAGATGAGGCAGCCAGACTCTTCAAAGAGCTGACATTGTTTAGTCAAGGGTTCCCATGGTTTGTTCTGTTATTCTGTGCACGTAGCCCAGATATCCACTTCTAGATCAGTGGGCAATCATTCTCTGTGAGAGCTGAATCAAAATATTTTGGACAAAATTTAGTTTTTGCCCCCAAAAAATGCATTTTCAGATCAACAGAAACATTTCACAAATTCATATCCATTTCAGCAAATTAGCTGGGTTGAAATGAATTTTTCTTTCAACATTAGCGAAAACAAAACATTTTGATTGTTTGGAGCTAGCTTCACAAAAACCAAGGAGAAGGTAGTAGTGGTCCCCTTATACCTAATAGCTCATTGGCTAGAGTGTTCACCTGGGCTGGGGAAGAGCTGTGTTCAGATCCCTGCCCCAGAACAGGCATTTGACCTGGTCTCCCCCGTGTCCCGAGTAAGTGCCCGGACTGCTGGACTACTAGATATGAGGAGGGGAACTCCTCCGTTTTTGTAACTCTAGCCCTTCATTTCCTTTGCCTCTGTTTAAAGAGGTGAAAACAGACCAAAACCAAAATGTTTCATCTGACCCAAAACAATTTTTTTAAATCTTTTGATTTACCCAAAATTTGGGAAAATGTCGGTTTCAGTTCAGATCAAAACAGATTTTTTTTCAGAACCGCCAGAAAACTGAAAAAGTCAGTTATTCACCCAGCTCTGTTGTCTGCCCCATCTATATCATCTCCTTCAAGGAGTGGGACAATCAGAAATAATACAGGGACCCCCATCAAAGGGCCTTGTGGCAGAGCAGGGATGCAGTGATTCAAACTTCTCCTACACTTGTTTCAGCTGATGACCTGAAAGAGGGAGGAAAAAAAAAAGAGAATGTGAGTCATCAATTCAAAAGAGGCATGAAACAGAAAAGAAAGGTAAGGCTGCCAGGGGCACCAGCTTCCTCACACAGCGCAGAATTACCTCCTTTAAACAAATGATGGAAACGGAGACAAACATGGCTAAATGGATTTAAACCCTGAGAGAAAACATCACATGTCTTTCCCCAGATTTAGTCATTTTTAAGTTATTTTGCAATGGATGCAACATCCATAGGTCGCTCCTCAGTGAGGAAAAAAACACTAGGGACTTAGACTGCGGCAGCAGGGACAGAACATCTCTCTCATTGCTGTGGAATAAAAACCGCCCCTCAAATCTCTACAGTTAGGGGTGACTGAGCAATAATACATTGGGGGCAGATCCTCGGCTGGTGTAAATTGTCTTAACTTTGTAGAGGAGCACAATGGAGCTAAGCCAATTTACACCAGCTGGCAAGGAACAGAGTTCCCGGTGTGGAGATTTGTTATAATGAGTGCTTTTAGAGAATAGGTGTGCAGTTTTTTTTTCTTATGGCACACATATTAGTCTGTTTATGTCTGTAGGTGCTGCATTAGTGCTGTTTGCATTGCACTGACTAATGTTTGTGTAGCTGAAGCTGGAAAGTACATCAGTGGTGGTATTATTATTGGCAGTATTATTACATATCGGAGTGATAACGCAATTTCCCAACATTTTCAGTGACATATTAACCTCAGTAGGAAAAAACCTAACCATACAGATCCCTTGTCTATGGCATTTATTAGAAAGGTAAGGCAGTTTCAATGATTGGAGAAGCAGGAAATAATTATCTAATCATCACAATACAGATCCAGCCAGATGCACGTAAACAGAGGCCTGCTGGGAGTCAGTCTAGACTAGTAGAGTGGCCAACCCTCCAGGATTGCCCTGGAGTCTCCAGGAATAAAAGATTCATCTCTAATTACAGATGATGTCATGATATGAAACCTCCAGGAATATGTCCAACCAAAACTGACAACCCTAGTCTAGAGACACATACTTAGAGAGATCTAAGTACTGTCGTGTCCTCAACAGCCTGTCTTCTATTCTTCTCCCAGCGTGGTTTTTAGTTCTGGCAGTTATAACAAATTCAAAAGAGCAAAAATTAAATAAATCAGACCACATATTGGAGGGAGTCAGTTAGCCACGGCTCACGAAAAGGGGTGAGGCTAGGAAGTGCTCTCGGTGAAACACGACTGAGTATTGTATGTGTAGCTATTATCCTGCTTCTAGGGCAACGGCAGGGACTACACTGGGTCAGGTTTTGCTAGGCAGATTCTTGCCTTGTTCAAATTTGAGAAAAATTCATCGTACATAATTCAGTCAGACAGAAGTTTATTGGCATTTAGAGTCAGTAGGCCAGTTCCTGGGCCTTGGCTGAGGAGAGCTGGGTGCAGCTCACAGGAGAAGATTTAAAAGGGACCTTTTGGATCTTCCAAGTGGCGACTTCAACACTAGACCAGCCCCCTGGCACAGATTAGAGTAGCCATGTTCTAAACTATGCTGGCTGCCTGTGACTCTCCCAGGCTGTTCAGCAGCCAGGAATTGCCAGGGGAAGGGACATTCTGGCAAGGCCCCCTTTGAAAAGTCCAGAAAAAAGGACTAGCGCTGAAGCTGTTGTAGCAGCTCTTTGCCACCCTGTGGGGTGCCCTAGGGAGGGGGAATTGTGAAATGGGCTAGCTGAGCTGGCTTTAGGGCAGCTTTGTACTGCTGCAGCACTGGCTGAGCATCCAGCCCTATGTTTTTATGATTGACTGCTTTCCTGCTACGTATGGTGCCTTAAGAATGGGTTTTAAAAGAGTAATTGATTTTGTTTAAAGCCTCATCTATGATTTCTTTGTCCTGGTAATAATAGGATCCCAAGGCACATAGCACTCAGGCAACCATCCTGCATATGAGGTCATTAGTGGCTTCTGTGTGATTCTCTGTCTAATGCGTACAATGGGTACAGAACAGTTCAAAGTCTGAACAGAAGCATAGGTCAGTCTCATTCATATTTCCAATTGAATCAGCAATCAGGCTTTTTCCTCTGTGCAGATAGACAACTTGGAATGCTTGGCACTGACGGTGTTTCTTGACTAGCATCAAATTTTATGTGATTGAGTCTTCAAAAGGCATGTTCTCCTTTCCAAATGTTGGCCTTTATTACGGCCCCTGAATCATCTCTTGCTTTTTAATCCTTTGTGGGAATTCCTTTAGGCGTTTTTCAACTGAAAAATGTCAGTATCACACAATAATTAGAGATATTGAATTTGAGAGCAAACTGGGGTAGCAGCAGCAGGAAGGTGGTGGCTAGGTTTGTTACTGAGAGCTGAATGGTGCCGTACGATGCACACCTCAAGCTGCCATTGAGTTTAGGGGGTTTGTGTGCTTGTGTATGTATGTATGTATATAATGGCAGGATCAGGCCCTGAGTGTGTGTGTGTGTGTGTGATGACAAGATCAGGCCCTTAGTCTCACTGCATGGATAGCAGAGAGCACATTATATTAAGAGCTTCAATTAGGCCCTGCTTCAGCAGGGTACGTAAGCTCATGGCTAACTGTCAATATTACCACCGAAGTTCTATTTGAAATGAATGAGACTACGGTGACCCAGGAATCTCTCAGTGCCATCTGTCAAGGGACACAGAGGGGGTGTACATGGGTTACAGGAATCTTCTGCCCCAGCCCTGAGCCCCCTCCTGTACCCCAAACCCTCATCCCCGGCCCCACCCCAGAGCCTGCACACCCAGCCAGAGCCATCACCCCCCACACCCCAACCCTCTGCCCCAGCCCTGAGCTCCCTCCTACATTCCAAACCCCTCATCCCCAGCCCCACCCCAGATCCCTCACCCCCAGCCAGAGCCCTCACCCCCTGCACCCCAACCCTCTACCACAGCTCTGAGCTCCCTCCTACACTCCAAACCCCCCCAGCCCCACCCCTGTATACATCACCTCCATATTGGTGCACATAACAAAATTCATTCCGCACATGGACGTAAAAAATTAGAGGGAAAATTGATCTCAGCCAGGCTTGGCTGAAAATGCTGGAGAGACCTTTGGGTGAGAAACTTCTTTAGACAGGAAGTTAACCTGTTAGTTAGGTCTAAAAAGAAAGCATGTTATGATTTTATTTTACAATAAACCATTTGAATCTCTATTCTTTGATTGATTGATTGATTGATTGATTGATAGATATAGTGAAAACAAGAGTAAGCGTAAGTGCTGTGGTGTTAAACCAGCTGGCGATCCTGAGTGTATTGTGACTTCGGGAACAGCTGACCTGGTAATTAGGCGAGTCTCCAGTGGATCAGGAACAGAGCACTGCAGGGAATGCTCTGAGGACCCAGAGGTTGGTGTGTGCCTATTGCTACCTGTACAGAGGAGGCGAGGCCTGTGGAGGCTGGTAGGCAGTGCTTGTGCTGTCAGAGAGCTTATCCACAGCAGGCACAGAAAAGACTGCTCCATGCTAAAGGCAGGTGGTGGGAATGGTGAGGGGCCTCACCCCGCTGGGTACACTGGGGAGTGTCACAATTACGCCCATGCTTAAAGTTAGGCATGTGCTCAAGTACCTCGCTGTCTAACATAGAGAGTAGGAGAAGCGCAGATCCTCATTATCCCCTATGGTCAGTTATGTGCTGCGTATGTGTTCTCGCTGCATGCTGCACTGGTTCTGGCCAGATAGTCCGTACAGCAGGCTCCAATCAAACTGCCCCAAAAGACCACAGACTTCATTCAGTGGCAGAGGCGCTTGGCCAGGTTTATTGCCAAGAAAGCACAGTATTAATGCCCTATACGTGCTACAAGTACACTTAATACATGTATGCCCATGACAATGGATCAGCTCAGTGAATGGCGGGACTTTCAGTTCCCCCCTCGACCAGCCAAAGACACCCCCTTTTTGACCCCTCTTTTATACGCCGATACAAACAAATTACGCATTGCCCCGCTGACGTGGCTAGTTGCCACCCTTTACCTTGTACCTGTTGATTTGATCAAAACGTCTCTAGCCATCACCCTGTCAGCCTGACCTTATCTTTAAGGGGGATACAGTGTGTCCATGTATCATCTTCGGGGAGCGTGTTTATACCATAACCTTGTATACCATAACAAACTTCGGGGTGTTCTGGTACGAGCCTTCTGGAATATGTTTACAGAAATTCTTAGTGCCTGGGAATGCTTGTGTTTTTGCAATGACAGCTCTGTTCTCGCCAAGTTCATATATCGGACCGTGAACCTGCAAGCAAGCATCTGCTTTGTAACAGGGCCTGACTTTTGCTCATAGCCAAACTTTTGCTAACTTTGCTTTATATCAGCAGTGCCTGACTATTTTAGTTCAGGCCTTAGGCCTTACACCAGACCCGCTATACCAGGCCTCATGTCTCAGGCTCTCTCTTTCTACTACATCCCGCCAAATATGTGGTATTAGTAACCATGGGAAGCAAAGATTCCTGTACTTTTACCTATCCATGGGTCTGATCCAATGTCTTCCCACTGATTTCAGTGGGCAGACTCCCATTGACTTAATCGTACATTAAGTTAGAGACAAAAGGAGCCCCACCGTGGTTTGGGGCAATATATCACTGGCTACACAACAGTCAACGTGGATGTGTCTGTAGATATTTTTGGGTAGAGACCATTTTGAATCTAGTACTCAGCTCTGAAGAATGTTTACCTGTTGAACAGGTGACCCAACAAACAGGATGCTATAATGCTGAGTGACAATGAAAGATTTAGAAAAAGCCTTCAAGAAACTTCATGAATGGTCCCTCAACACAAATGTTCTAGCATGGATATTCAGTGTAGAAGGTTTCCCATCTGTAGATCTGATTACAACTTGACAGAACAGGAAGTATCCCCACTTCTGTTCCAGGGCGGGACACACCTCAGGATCAATGTCAGACACTTTCCTGTTTCCATGGAACAAAGAGCTCCTCTTTGCCTACCTGCCAGGACCCCTGATTCCCAGGTCATTCTCAAGCTCAAGCAAGATCAAGGCAAGATGATCCTTATAGCTCCAGCCTGGCTAAGACAGATGTGGTACACAGAGTTCTGCAAATTGTCCACTATGAACCTTTATTGTTACCAATAGTCAGAGATCTCCTGACACAGAACCACAGCTGGGTGCTACATGTTATGGCATGGTTCATCAGTGGCTGAATGTAAAGAAGGCACATTGCTTAGTAGCAGTTCAGAAAGTACTCCTTAATAGCAGAAAGCCACCCACAAGAGCTACTTACCTGAGTAAATGGAAGTGTTTTTCCATCTGGGCCACCTCCCAAATTCTGGACCATTTTGTGTACCTTAAGGAGTCAGATCTAGCCCTTAGTCAGGGCGCATCTGTCAGCCATCTTGGCATTTCACCCTTGCACAGATGATTAGACTGTTTTCACTTGCGCAATCACTACCAGGTTCCTTTAGGGTCTTGATAGATTGTTTTTATTTGTCAGAGACCCAACACCTTCTTGGGATTTAAATCTGCTGTTGTCTGCGCTTATTGACCCTCCTTGTGAGCCTTTAGCATCATGCTCATTTCAACATCTGTCAGCACAGGTAGCCTTCTTAAAGGCCATTACCTCCATCACAAGGATGAGAGAACGGAATGCATTGGTCACAGATCCATCCTCCACAGTCTTCTACAAAGACAAGGGTCAGCTGAGAATATACCCCATGTTCCTTTCAAAGGTGGTGGCCAGTTTCCATTTTAATTGGTTTATTCACTGGCCAGTTTCCTTCCTGAACCACATACACATAAAGACAAGCAGAGGCTCCGTACTTTGGACATTCAGCAAACATTGGTGTTTTACCTAGATAGAACAAAGCCTTTTTGTGTCTCTTCCCAGCTTTGCGTCTTTTATGGCATATATGAGAGACCACCCGATTACAACTCAGACTCTCGAAATGGATCACCAGCTGCATTACAATGTGCTATGCGGGCAAAGGAGCAATGCCTCCTGAGAAACACACAGTGCTCTCAACAAGAGCTCATTTGAACTCAGCAGCATTTGTGGCACAATCCCAGTTATGGGCATCTGTAGAGCAGAGACCTGGTTTCCATTCATACACTCACCAAGCACTGTATGCTGCATCATAGAAGCATGCCAATGTTGGGAAGCAGTCCCTCTTCTGATGAGACTCCCTACCCTGCCTCTTGGGGTAATATCTTGGGAGTTACCTAGAGTATAACAGGCATATGCAAGCACTTGAAGAAAAAATGGTTACTCATCTTCTCATAATCATTGTTCTTCACGATGTTCGTAGGCATGTGTCCATTACACAACCCACCCTCCTTTCCTGATGCATCAGAGCCTACTATCGGTTCCGGTGTGAAGGAACTGAAGGGGGGATTGGGCAACTCCACCCTTTATATCCTTGCTTCAGAGTATGAGGACCCCAGCAGTGGGCAGAGCCACCCAGATGGGTAACACTACGGAAAACTCTCCAGCACCGGTGCACGTGATGTGCAGACACCTAAAGTGTAATGGACATATTCAACACACCGCGAAGAACAGTTATGAGAAAGTGAGTCGCCATTTATGTTTTATGATTCTATGATGACCACTTAACCCCTAACTCTATAGGGATTCATTTTCCATATACTCTTTTAAAAGGGGATTGGGCAAATAAAAATATCTAGATTTTAAGTAGAGAATAGGATATAAATTCCATTATCATGAGTATGATTAATTTAATAATACTGTATAAAACCTGTAGATATTATTCCTAAATGCCATCTGTTACTTCTAATTTATACTTTAAATATATTTATGAATTGTGAATTTTTAAATGCACCTATTTCAATCTGGAGTTCTTTTTATATGTGGCTATTTTGTTATATGGGCTTTTCATTCTACATACGAGCTTCAAATATATTTTGCTTCTGTGCTGAATTGGAAATTCAAACTTTTAAAAAAGTTTGAAATTCTGAAAGGAAAAAGTGTACAGAAACACAAAATCTATTATGCATATTTACATAATGTAGCATGTAATTTCTTTCTTCATAACTTGTCTTCTGTAAATCACCACAAGCTAGTTAATTTGGATACAATTAATTATGGACAAATGGAAACTGCGTCCTAGACCACACATAAGTAATTTAAAGGGGTAGGATATCTGTTACAATTTTGAAAACACAAGGTCTGAGTTTCAGAAGTGCTGTGTACCCTCAACTCCAAAAGAAGTCACCAGCAGCTTTTACAAACTCTTTAAGCAATATCTAGTCTAGTTTCCTTGAACCATACTGAATGAAGTGCTATTCTATTTGTAGTAGTAGTGTCACGGTGTTTATGCTTTAAAAGTACACTCATTTATTTTACTTCCTCTTAATGCCACTTGTACACATACGTGGATTTCAGAATATATCTGTACATGTTCAAAATCAATACACCTGAAATTGACTTAACTGGTGACAAGTTGAGCTGATTGCAAAATTTCAGAAATGTTAAAAATTTCAACCAGCACCGGTTGAAAACTGTTGTTGGGATTTTCCAAAATGAAAAGGGGACTCAGTGAAAGATTGGACAAAGATACATTTGACCCAGTGTGACTATTTTCAGTGTCATAGTTAGTAACAGTTCTTTCCCTTTGCTCTTAGGTATAAAGCGATAGTGAGACCGATGGATATCCAAGCCTCCCACGCGCTGATGAAGATTTGTGTGAAAGCTGCTATGATCTGGATTTTATCCATGCTGCTGGCCATTCCTGAAGCAGTGTTTTCTGACCTGCACCCTTTCTATGACCGAGACACTAACAAAACATTCACCAGCTGTGCTCCTTACCCCCATTCTGATGGGCTACATCCAAAAATTCATTCAATGGCATCATTTCTGATCTTTTACATCATTCCTCTATCGGTCATTTCAGTGTATTACTATTTCATTGCTAAAAATTTGATCCGGAGTGCTTACAATATACCTGTGGAAGGAAACATACATGTTAGGAAACAGGTATGAATTTATTTTATTTGAAAGTACATTACCCTTGTGGACGATATCCACCTTGATTGCATTGGCCTCGTTAGCACTACAAAAGTACTTTTCCCTCTCTTGATATTCACCCCTTCTTGTCAACTGTTGAGAATAGGCCACTTCCACTTTAATTGAATTGGCCTCATTAGCACTGACCTCCCACTTGGTAAGGCAACTCCCATCTTTTCAGGTGCTGTAATGTACTGCTTACTGTATTTTTCACTCCATGCATCTGATGAAGTGGGTTTTAGCCCACAAAAGCTTATGCCCAAATAAATTTGTTAGTTTCTAAGGTGCCGCAAGGACTCCTCATTGTTTTTGCTGATACAGACTAACACAGCTACCACTTTGAAACCTGTTCTCATTTAGTGGCTGGAGATTTGTGAATCTACTACTGCTTCCAGCTAAGGGCACTTAAGGTATGTTTATACTGGAGATGGCGTTATTTCCAGCTCAGGTAGACATACCCTTCATAGCTTTGATCAAGAGAGATCACTAAAAATAACAGTGTCCATGGGGGCACAAACAGTGAGCTGGGCTAGCTGCCCCAAGTACAATCCTGTCTGAAACCCTTGGCATGTACTTGGGGGACAAGTTGCTTGCACCAGTGTGGCTCCACTTGTATTTTTAGCACACTAGGTTGATCAGAGCTAGCACAGGTATGTCTCCTTGAGCTGGAAATGACCCCTCCAGCTCCAGTGTGCTGCTACCCTTAGATCTTGTCTAAATGAGAAAGTTACAGTTCTTTAACTTGAATTGCTTTTAAACTTTTAAATTAGTACAGCCCCCTGTGTGGACTTTCCTATTTCAGTTTACATGTGGATTATTTCAGTCTGGCTTAATTCCCACTTGATTTTAAGTAAACTAACGTAAGCCATGCTTAAACTGAAATAAGTGTTAGTACAGGGTTTTGCTCCAGTTTCAGTAAATCAGTTTAAATCCTTATCTTAAATTGAGCTGGTGCAACTTTCTCATGTAGCAACTTTCTTGCTACTTTAGCTCAATCAGTAGAGGCTCATGCTTTTGTGTTTTAGGCTCCAAGTCTGCTGTTAGCCTCAGTGGGGTCGGCTGTACAAACAATGACTTTACCCTCTGTCAGTAACAGATCTGAACTGAATTTCTTGAACCTTTAGAAATTTTCCCATCACTGGTTATCAGGTAGCACCACGTGGGTGAAAAGATGTGCTTTCAGCATAGTAAGTGGGGGGATTTCACAAAGGACGTATCTTACATTACTCTTGAATGTTTATAAGTCTTTCTCCCACCACTCCCACCTTTCTGCCTGTTTAGTGACTGCTTTGATTACCCACTAAAGTGCACTAGAAGTATAAAGAGTCACTTCTCGCCTGTCCTTTCCCCAAAGGTTTGTATACAGAATTATAAAGATAGCAAAAAGTGAGTCTGCTCCAGCAAAGTCAGTCAATGATTTCACTCCTGTAGTGCATTCGGCAGTGATAGGTCTTTGTCTTAGATAAGTGATATTGATTTCTTTATTGCATTGTTTCCTTTCTTCATAGTGCAGATGTGGGCCACAATAGCTTCAGTATCAAATTAAGGATACATTAAAAATATATATGTACAGTTCACTTATCCCACAGGGTTTAATTTACAGTTAGATCTTTGGGGACATTTGACTGTCATCTGGTACATGTCAATCTTTTCTGAATTCAATAGCTAATTTTCAGCTTATGCAATTAAAGGAACACAAAATAAAGTCATGACGTGCTATGGCAGTGTTCTGTTGCCTGCTTCGTGCTTGCTTCTATCATGGGAAAAGATCTGCTTGTTGTGACCATCTTAATTCTCAATTTACTTATAGTGCTTTGGGATGTGACTATGTGACTTTCATGTGAGTAATGAGAATATAGCATTTGCCACATTGGGTCAGAGCACAAAAAGCCTCAAATCTTGCCTCAAGCAGTGCCAAGCAGTACCTAATGATTGTTCAGTGCTATACACTGGGGTGTGAAAAGGAGCACAAGTGTGTAAAGGAGTGGCTGATCAGACTTTGATACACTTTATAAACATCTATACCTCAAATGAGACCCATCTAACTCTCCTTAAATTTTACAAGGATGAGAGCTGGGATTCTGAATACGACTACTCAGCAAAAGCTGTGGACAGGCTAGTGTATACCAGTGTTTCTCTACCAGGGATATATATACCCTTGGGCAGGGGAGGGCAAACTATGGCCCACAGGCCGCATCCGGCCCGTCAGGGCTTTCAATCCGGCCCACAACATTTCCAGCAGCCAGGCCCCCTGCCTGCCCTGGCCCCGTGCCACCTCCCGGAAGCGGCCAGCACCACGTCCCTGGTGGGGGGGCGGGGGAGGGCAGAGGGCTCCGTGCGCTGCCCTCACCTGCAGGCACCGCCCTCCACAGCTCCCATTGGCTGGGAACGGGGAGCTGCGGCCAATGGGAGCTTCAGGGGTGGTACCTGCAGGCGAGAGCAGCGCGCGGCGGAGCCGCCTGCCCCACCCCACCCCCAGGAGCCACTGCCAGACATGCTGGTCACTTCTGGGAGTGGCGCGAGGCCAGGGCAGGCAGGGAGCCTGCCTTAGGGCCGCTGCACACCGCTGCCAACCGGAGCTGCTCGAGGTAAGAGGTGCCGGGCCAAAGCCACACCCCAAACCCTTCCTGCACCCTGTACCCTCTACCCCGCACCCCAACCCCCTGCCCTGAGCCCCCCCTGCACCCTGCACCCCTCCTACATCCCAACCCCCTGCCCTGAGCCCCTTCCTGCACACCGCACCCCCCCTACACACACAGCCCGCACTCCCTCCTGTACCCTAACCCCCTGCCCCAGCCCTACATTCATGGCCCTGCATACAATTTCCCCACCGAGATGTGGCCCTCGGGCCAAAATGTTTGCCCACCCCTGCCCTTGGGGGGTACGCACAGGTCTTCCAGCGGGTACATCAACTCATCTAGATATTTGCCTAGTTTTACAACAGGCTACATAACAAGCACTGGTGAAGTCAGTACAAACTAAAATTTCACACAGACATTGACTTGCTATACTATACACTGAAATGTAAGTACAATATCTATATTCTACTTGCTTTATTTTAGAATTATATGGTAAATGAAAAAGTAAACAGTTTTCAGTAATATTGTACTGTGATACGTTTGTATTTTTATGTCTGATTTTGTGAGCAAGTAGTTTTTAAGTGAGGTGCAACTTGGGGGTACGCAAGACAAATCAGACTCCTGAAAGGGGTACGGTAGTCTAGAAAGATTGAGAACCCCTGATCTATCCAAGCTAGGAGGTAACAAAAGCAGTGAAGACACTGCAGCAAGAATTTGAGAGCACGTAGCGAGACTCTGGGCATGTAACCAGCTTGCTGTGCTGTCTTCCTTGCTATTGTTATCTGTGCCAGCTGGAGTCAGGCATGGGTAAGCGAGCCTGTGCACAGCTTTTGCTATGTTGTCATACCCACAGTTTCAGCTCTCACCCTTCTCAACTGAAGCAATCAGAACCGAGCCCATTACTCTGCAAGGGCCTGAATGTGCCCAGCTGCTGCCCGGATATGGAAGAGCAGGGAGGCCCCAAGCGGTGTTCACAATTTCAAGACTTACATGCAGAGCAAGTGGAGCTAGCAGCAAAAGCCACTCTAGGAAGGGTGGGGAGGAGGTAGGGCATGACCACAAAGTGACATGCATACAGCAGCCTCTTAAGACAAGTGGTAGTGCACTGTCTGTGCCAGCAAGGTCCAGGGGGCATTGCATCTCCCATGATGCAATACTGTCTAGAGGTTCCCTGGGTGGAGCAGCTATATCTTCCTCTTTTGGATGGTGGGTCCCCTCTAAGGTCTTGTCCTCTCTAGGGACATAAATATGTTTTTACAATGAGAGAGAGAGAACACATTGTATCACCCTAGTGCAGACTGGGCAGGTTGTAGCTTTACTTAGATTTAGCTGCTCGAGGTGAACCCTAGGCCCCCCTCAGGATTTCCCCTTCGCCCTCTAAATCAATGTAAGACCACAGCTTGCCCTGTCTGTGTAACATGTTAGCTATCATGTGGTAAAATTACAGCTTTTCCTAGTGTAGGCCAGGCCTCAGGGAGTTTGTCCTTTCATTGCGCCTCGACCTTCTCCCATCATGGTCTGAACTGGAAGATTGGCACAGCCATTTCTGAGATGGCCCTGTGACAAGTTGGGGGTTCTGTCTGTGCAACTTACGAATGGTGGATGATATTATTAAATTGTATCATGAAATTTCTGTGTCACGGAAAGCCTATACGTATGTGGATCCATCATTGCTGACAGGACATGCAGCTGGTACTCACTAGATGAAGGACAATGGGGAATACTTAACGTTAATGATGGTTGTTTGATCATACAAGAGTTATCCTAAAGAGTGACTGCAACTTAGGGAAAGCCATTTTTACCCTTCTTCTCTGAGGGGAGGGTTTTTCTGGAGAAAAGTTACTAAACATAGAACAAAGAAACCCAGGAGACTAGGAGGGGTTTCAATAAGGAAATATACAAGAAGCTTGGAGAAGGAGAAAGGAAGGCTACAGGAGCTGGGGAAGAAGACTCCATGAAGGAGAAACAATGATCCCACCTGCCTGACGAGCAGGGTCTGCCGGCATTGTATACGCGTATGTTTACCACATGGCCCCAAGTAGTAATGTATTTGCACTCTGTGAAGTATGCTAGGTAGCCCCTACCCTGGCTAATATGTTGCTGATTCTTGGACTTCTATAGACCATGCTGGGGTTAGTGATACTCTGTCACTGAGCATTAGGTTCACCTGAGTTTTATCTTTAGGATAGAAAAGATGTTTTAGTTGTTTGGTTTCTTACTTTTTGGGCAGCTGACTCGCTCAGTGCTAAAGTCCTGTCCAGTCCAGACTCCCTTGCAATAACTGTCTCATTTCCCCCACATCCACGCCCTGGTGACAGGAAAAGTAATTAGCTTCCAATTTCACCAACTTTTGCCAGAGTGAGGAACATTTGCTAATCTACTTTTCTCTTTGTTCTTTTCAGATCGATTCACGTAAGCGTCTGGCCAAGACAGTGTTGGTGTTTGTGTGCCTCTTTGCTTTTTGCTGGCTTCCTAATCACATCATCTATTTATACCGGTCCTACCATTATTCAGAGGTAGACACATCAGTGTTGCACTTCATCACCAGCATCTGTGCTCGAATCCTGGCCTTTGCTAACTCTTGCGTAAACCCTTTCGCGCTCTACTTGCTCAGCAAAAGTTTTAGGAAACAGTTCAACAACCAGCTGTTGTGCTGCAGAACCCGTCTCCTCATCAGGTCCCAAAGCATGGGCAGAAGCACCACTCGAATGACCTCCCTCAAGAGCACCAACCATTCAGTGGCCATGTTCAGCCTCATCAACGGCAACCACATCTGTAATGAAGGCTGTGTATAGGGTACATGGCAGGGGACAGCTTTGGAAACTGTTGTGCAGTGTAGTTAGCATGGCTGCCTGCTCTGCTTTGCGGGGATAGTGCGTAGCATACATGCGTAGAGAAATCAACTGCATACAAGAACTTCCAGGTACTTTAGGGCCTGACACCGTCATAGTGAACATCTCGTGTGATGTGCTGAATGCCTTCAGTGCCCACCGATTTAACAAGAGTTGAGTGTACTCAGCCCCTATAAGATCAGACCTTCACTGGCTTGGAGTCAAATCCTGAGATCCATAGTTTTGCCTCAGTTCTGACTCAGGCAGACTCCAACCACGGTCATATAAAAAAACTGTGTAAGGGACTCAAGATTTGTCCCTTTGTTTGCGGAAACAGCTTCATGGAGTTTTTTTTCTCTGTCTTGTTTTTTGGCTGAAGTAAATTCATCTAAATGAGAGAAACCCTTTTAAAAAAAGTGAAGTGTAGATCATTTCCTAGAGCTGTCAAATATTTATAAATGTTTGAATACAGTATTCATAGTGTAAAAAGATTTTCACAGTGTTTACTGGGGTGTGCTGGCCCCATCTGAAATGAGTAGTATCTTGTACACTATCAATGTACCATTTGAATAAATGTGAGTTAGAAGATGTTTACAGTTTGAGTGTGTGCATTTTGCCATATTGCAGAGGGAAAAGCACAGCACTTTGAGAGTCACTGACAATTCTGCTCTTCTCTTCAGGGGGCAAAATAATGGGGGTTACATTATTAAACGTATAATACAGAATTTGAGTTGTGTTTGATTAAGGATGAACAACAAATGTCAAATGAAGCACAGAAGTTCTTCATTGGGATGTATTCTAATATGGGGATGTACAGTGAATGTCATTACAAACTCAGGGCCTGGTCTCAAACCCATTACAGTAGATTTATACCTGTATTTCCACTGAAATCTTAATAAACTGGTGGAGAATCAGGCCTTCAGTATTTTCCACTGCCAAGTGGTTGGGGCACCATGGCATCCATTATTCTCAGAATAGGAAGATAATGTGCCACGGACACTGCAGATTGCAAATCCTGCGTTAACATAAGGCAAAATCCAATTCTCATTGAAGCAGGTGGGATGCAGATTAAGCTGTACAGTTACAAGCCTCTTAAAGCAAACTGGTGCAAGTGAGAGCAGAATTTGACCCTTGGAGCAGTGAATGCTGAGTTAATGGTGCATCTTGTTGGGGGAGGGGGAAGAATCAAAGACAAAGAGAGAATGAAACCAGCAAAACATTGTGGTAAATTTGGATTGAAAATGCAAAAACATAATGTAATGGTTGGGGTATAATCAGAGCAAAACCTTCCAGTGCCCATTGAGTTCAGTAAGAGGTGCCTGCCTGCCTCCAGGGGCAGACATTGGATGTTCAGCAGTTCACAAGGGTTGGTTTCCTTCTCTTTCAGTCTACGGGAGTGCATCTCCCCTAAATTTTAGTTAGGGGGTTATATTAACTCAGCATTCACAGCCGTAGAAACGACTTTTGTCTCGTTTAGATGTGAAACCATAGATTGTCCTGGGATCTCAAGACTAGGGCCCTACCAAATTCATGGCCATGAAAAACACGTCACGGACCATGAAATCTGATCTCCCCTGTGAAACCCTATACTATACAGATTTCATGGGGGAGACCAGTATTTCTCAATTTGGGGGTCCTGACCCAAAAGGAAGTTGTAGAGGGGTCACAAGGTTATTTTAGGGGGGTCGTGGTATTGCCACCCATATTTCTGCGCTGCCTTTAGAGTTGGGCGGCCAGAGAGCGGTGGCTATTGGCCGGGCGCCCAGCTCTGAAGGCAGCGCCCCACCAGCAGCAGTGCAGAAGAAAGGGTGGCAATACCGTACCATGTCATCCTTACTTCTGTGCTGCTGCTGACAGCGGCTCTGCCTTCAGAGCTGGGCTCCCGGCCAGCCGGCGACGCTCTCCAGCTGCCCAGTTCTGAAGGCAGCACCGCCGCTAGCAGCAGTACAGAAGTAAGGGGAGCAGTATCGCACCCCCCCCACTCCAATAACCTTACGACCCTCCCAACTCCTTTCTGGGTCAGGACTCCTACAATGACAACACTGTGAAATTTCAGACTTAAATAGCTGAAATCATGACATTTATGTTTTTCAAAATCCTATGACTGTGAAATTGATCAAAATGAACTGTGAATTTGGTAGGGCCCTGCTCATGAGATTGGGCCCAGGTCTGGGAACCTTTGAGAGACTCTGGGTTGCATTTCAAGCAGTCCAGGAAATGCCAAATGAGAGGAACATATGTGGTTTTGGATTTTGCAATGAATATTTTCCATGATCTAGTACAGTGGTGGGCAACCTGAGGCCCACGGGCCACACGCGACCCATCGGGGTAATCCGTTGGCGAGCTGCGAGACAGCGTTTACATTGACCATCCACAGGCACAGCCGCCTGCAGCTCCCAGTGGCCAGGAACAGCAAACCGGGGCCACTGGGATCTGCGAGCGGCCGTGCCTGTGGACGGTCAATGTAAACACTGTCTTGCGGCTCGCCAGCAGATTACCCTGACAGGCTGAGTGCAGCCCACAGGCCACAGGTTGCCCACCACTGCTCTAGTAATTAAGTAAATTCAACTAATGTGTATTAGTGAACACAATGAGGAAACTGTTTAGGGCTTAACCGATTTTGAGTAGTACCTTACAGCGTAAGTAGTCCCACTGAGGTCAGATGGACCTACTTGTAGCTCAGGGTACTACTTAGGCCTTGTCTACATTACAGGGGGGAGATCGATCTAAATTATGCAACTTCAGCTATGTGAATAATGTAAAAAGAAAAGGAGTACTTGTGGCACCTTAGAAACTAACCAATTTATTTGAGCATGAGCTTTCGTGAGCTACAGCTCACTAGCTGAAGTCGATGTGCTTAGATCTACTCACCACGGGGTCCACACTACGTGATGTTGATGGGAGAGGCTCTCCTGTTGACTTCCCTTGCACCTCTCATTCAGGTGGAGTACAGGAGTCGATGGGAGAGTGATCTGCATTTGATTTAGCGGGTCTTCACTAGACCTGCTAAATCAACCGCCGATGCATCAATTGCTGCGCATTGATCCCCCGGTAAGTGTAGACAAGCCCTGAGTGTGAATAACCCATCAGACTCTGGTACTAACTGACTATTGTTAGTTTTCACCTTTCTACTGCAAGTACAGGTACTGAGATCTATGAGGGCGGCAGTGGAGAGATTTGCTGTTCTGATTTAAAAGTGCTTTCCTCAAAATGCAAACAGCAGGTAACAGTTTGTTCTTCAAAAGCAAATGCACTAATTTCGGTGCACAAGATAGATGGGACAGTACAGTGAAAGAAGAGAGTTCTTTCTAGTTACAAATTCATGTATGTAATTTACTATATTCTCCTGATGTCTCAGTTTTGTTCTTCACATCTAAAGCTGGTCAAGGGGGTGTGTGTGTGTGTTTCTGCTGAAAATTTCAACTTTTCACCAAAAAGTGGAAAACCTGAAAAAGTGTTTGGTTTTTAGCAACTGAAAACGAAAACAGTTTGGCTGAAAACAGGTCTTGCGGTGGGGCAGAAAAAAAATCAGGGTTTGGTTTTCTGCCAAAAATATTTCAGAAAGCGTCTACTTTCCTCAAAATAGTCTCCCTTTAATCAAAACCCCAGTTTTCCACTGAAAAAAGCTTTGATCGAATTGGGCTGGCCCAGACAGATTTCTCAAATGTGTTTTCTTTGAAATTTGCAAAGAATTTTTTTTCTATCAGACAAAGAACAAATTTTCTCTGCAGCTTTCTTGCCTGTGTGAAGCTGGCATTTGTTTTTGGCCCGTCACTGTGCTAAAGTAGCAGCAAAACACAACCTGGGACATAAGGAAGGACAGGGACTTTGAGAGGGCTTTGTTTGTTTGTCTGTTTGTTTGTTTTTAAGGACGATGAAATATTTGGGGTTGTATTTTTTGTAGTCTATTACTTGTCTCATTACCCCAGTTTCAAAAACATGATGCAATTTGTTACAGAACTGCAGAGGTCTGAATCCTGATCTCATTGAAATCAATAGCAATTTTATCATTGACTTCAGTAAGCCCATGGATTTGGCCCAAGATGTAGTCTCAGGAAATTTGGTTTTTTTGTTTTTTGTTTTGCTTATTTAAAAACAAATGGGACTTTAGAAACAATTAGCACTAAAGAGCAACCTGGGGTTACACAAGGTATACATCAGGCTGAAATATTGCTTAATCAGACTGTAATCATAGAATATCAGGATTGGAAGGAACCTCAGGAGGTCATCTAGTCCAACCCCCTGCTCAAAGCAGGACCAATCCCCAATTTTTGTCCCAAATGGCTCCCTCAAGGATTGAGCTCACAACCCAGGGATTAGCAGGCCAATGCTCAAACCACTGAGCTATGCCTCCATCCCTCCTTCCCTTCAATGCTTTATACAGCAGAGGAGTTTTGCCTTTGACTTCAGTGGGGCCAGGGCCAAGATTTCATCTTAAAATTGCATTGGCTTAGAATTATTCTTTTAGAATTGTTCATAAGAAAAACACCAGAAACAATCTAAAAAGACAAGAAAACCTCTGTGATTGAAAGGTACAAATCCAGCTCTCTCATTCACCATGCAGCTCTGCACCAGTAGTGCAACTGTAACCCAGTGTTTCTAAATATTGTATTAGGTCAAATATGTAATTATTGACCCTCAAATGTTTGTGCTGCATGGCAACAATTACCTAATCAAGCACATGGTGGAATATAAGTGTGATATTATTGTTGAATCCAAATATTTATTTTGGGCAGAAAAGACTGCCGTTTTACTCTGAGCAGTGACTTCTAATTTTTCATTTAAAGGAAGTTTTTTAACCAAGCAAGGAAATGGGAAATATGGCATATTGATAAACATATAGGCAATTTTCATAATTAATTTGATCAGTATGGAAGTAAAGCTATGGCCATAGAATAGAAAGATGACATTTTCCATGCATGATTTGGCAAAAGATACTTCCATTATTGCTTGTGCCTCTGTCCCACTGACAAAAAAAATCCCATTTTAAAGCAGAAAATCTGTGTTTATTCCATGAGAAAAAACTGTCTTTCAGCCTAGCTCAGGTTTGGCCTCTAAAGGCATGAAATTCATTGCTGCCTAACTGAGCAATAAACAATCCACTGAATGTTATTATTGCCAGTGTTATGCATCATTATCACAGTGCAGCTTAGAGTACAGATTCTGTGGAGTCACATAAGATGTGCCGATATAGTTTTTTAAAACATTGTTTAACCCATATATAGTATTGGTCAAGAGAAAAGAGGCAACCTTTCAGGGATGCAGTGGAATATACAGAGGACATCGTTTAAAAATGGAATGCTTACCACACCTTTATGGCAGTATTTGTGATAAACCCTACACTTCATCCAGTTTCTAATGGTACCACTGTATATAATCTCTCATGATAAAACACACATTACTTAGCCAAGGAGCCATAAGAGATTACAGTTAAAGAGGTAGTTGATTTGAGGGTCACTTAAATCTGTATTTAGGATCAGAAAAACACACACTTTGCCATTACTGTGAGGATGTGGTTTGCCAAGTATTTGTATTTTGGTTTGTATAGTTCATGAGTCAGTTTCTGCTTTTAGTTACACGGGTACTATTCACACAAACGTAATTAAGGCTAGTTCAGGGCTATAAACTCTAGACCAGATTTTGCTTTCTGTTCTGTCAGTGTAACTGAGCTGGCCCGGGATTTATAAGACTGTCCCAGCCCCAGTTACATTAATCAGTGCCAATCATACTAACAGAAAACACGTGGCCTTTAAATTACTAGAACTAGATGTGGAATCTGAGTTATAGATATTTAGTATAGTTTTAAGCCCTCAGTTCTACAAAGGTTCACATACATTTAACTTAAGGCACATGCTCAGGTGTTTGCAGGATCAGGACTTTAGAAATGATACTGTATTGAATCAAAACATATACCACCATTTGTAGAACAATTTGATAGATCGGTGTTAATCTTTCTATGTTACATTTCACAATGATTAGTTCACTGGGAATTATAAGTCTGTGTTGTGCCCCAGTTATCAAAGAGACTTTTTTACAAGTCTCTATAAAACCACATTCAAAATCTCTCATTTTTTAAAGTATATAATTGCTTGTTTCTGGAAATAGCTACTTTATATAATGCATGTGATTAGTTTGCTTGAATATTTACAATAAGTGGAGCCACGATAGTAGAATTCCTATGGAATTATGGATTAAATCCATTTTAGTATAAATGAATTAATTATACTTCAGGCTAATTAATGATGAATATCCTTTTGCTGAGACGTGTTGCTGTTTGTTTGCAAGACAAGTCAGATTCTAGGGCCCACACAGTATATTGATTTGAATGAATCTTGTATATTTGTGAGCACTTTTCACCCTGGAGGCAGATAGGAGTGCTATTGATAACCAGACCATCACAGGACATAAGCATCCAGTTACAGGGACCTGTTTTCTCTTGTTGTTGCTTTTTACTGGAAAGTGAATGTGAGAAGTCCGTGCACCAAGAGGCAGACTGAGGGCTTGTCTACACAGTGGGGTAATGTGCATGATCAGGATGTGATTTCTAAAGCTCATTAACAAGATGTGCATTAATTGGTCTGTGTAGACCCTGCAGGTGCACACTAAAGATTCCCTAGTGCACTTTAGTGGACTACATTAAAGCGTACTAGGGAGCCTTTAGTGCACACCGGGAGGCTTTATACAGACCAACGAACGTGGAACATGTTAATAAGCTTTAGAAATCACCCCTCAGGTAGTGCGCCTTTTCCAACTGTGTAGATAAGCCCTGAGAATGATGAGAATATTCAGCTCTTATGTAGCACTATTTCTCCTTAGAGCTCAAAGGAAGTTTTCATTGTTCCCATTTTACACTTGGTAAAACTGAGGCACAGACAGGTGAAATCACTTGCCTAAGATTACCACTGATCTCAGAGGCCACCAACAAAGTTCAGAGACCACATGAGTAAAATGAATTTGTTAACTACTAAGCCAGCTATGCCTTGTAACTCTGCTAAAGCCATGTTGTGGCCAGTTTGTGACTGCCCCTTACCCAGATGTGAGGAGAAGGGGTTGAGCAAGGATCTTCCCTCACCCTTGAACTGTCTATGTGAGGGCCTGTCAGGTGCAGCCTGTGCTCAAAGAGGCAACTCCTTTGCTATGGCCCTTGTGGGAGGGCGATGGTCACAGAAATGAAAGGCTTATGGATCCACCCCCGCTCTGCCAGGGCTGCCAAAAGGTTGGGTAGGGGGAGAACTGTGGAATGAGTACTCATCATTCCTACAGACACATTGAGGGGATTAGAAACATGAGGCTAGACAACTGTGGTTTCTACCTCATTCCTACCTCAGCCCCACAGTGCTTATATCTTTGACCTCTGCACCAAAGGCTGGGGGTGAAAAGCAGGCTGCAACATCTTGCCTTAGGCCAGTGACTAAATATGGCCCTTCATCTGGTGTATATTAGTTGTGGATGCACAAAGGAGGCTGGGCCAGGTTGGTGGCCTATCAGGAATATTCTGCACTGTGGTAAACCTGAATTTATTCTCAGTCTGTGTGCCATATTCCTGATACAGGCAGGAACTGGGATTGCTGCAAAAGCTCTGCATTTTACTTGTGGTGCAGAGATTGTGTTGGGGGGGGGTCCCCTCACACTGTTCAACAGCAATGCAGCCCCTCTGTCCAATTTATAAGCAGCACCAATAAGCTTCAAAGGGGATTCCATCTAGTGGACACAAGGCAGGGCCTTGAGATGGTGATTGAAAGCAGGACTCCAACAGTAATCCAGAGCCACCTTCCCATCCATGGAGGAAAAATAAATGTGGTACTATAACTGCTCTGGATGGGCATTCGGGACCAGTTGGGTACTATATAGAATTGGTTTGGATGGATGGCAACCCATGCACTTTAAAATTGTCTCATAAAAAGACCATTTAGTATTTGTTTTTCTACAGAAGTATTATGATGGTGATCAGTAAATTTGTTAGTCTCTAAGGTGCCACAAGGACTCCTCATTATTTTTGCTGATACAGACTAACACAGCTACCACTCTAAAACCCTTCTAGACTAGATTTATTAACACTTCACACTTAGGTGGTTCAAAGACACAGCCATCCTTTGTATCATTTTCTGAGTTTAGATGTACAAGTGCTGAACAAAACCCGTACCTATCTCCAGGTGTGTATGATTTTAATATCTACTTTGAATATTTATTGCCTTATAAAGTAATATATGCATTATTAAACCATCTGGCTAGGATTACCGTACTTTAGTTATTGTGTACAGAGATAATGACATTTATTTTATTTGAAACACGCATCGCTTTCTCTTTTCCAGAATGCTGTGTAGTTAGATGTGAAATCTGTTGACCAACTATTTTTCTTATAAAAAGAAAACTTGCATTGATTGTAATGTTTCAGCTCCTTTAAAATAAGACTCAGAAGCCAATTTTTAGGAAAAACAAATGCTAAAATATGTGTCCTTAATTTCATCTGTATGTTTCTGAAATATTTTCTAGTTTTAAATGTGCTTTTAAATGCTCATGAACAGCCTGTACGTAAATGTGGGCTCAAATCAAATGCACTCTATCAAAAGATAAATATTGAATTACATGAAGGTTTGACTGAACAGTACCCCAGTAGCTAATAAAGCATGACAGATGAAATAAAAATGTATCTTCTTGGTTTAGAACAAATCTCCTGTTTGCTAAGTGTGTATTCTGTTCAATTGACATCAGCTGTCAAGCATTTCAGCTGCTTTTCCAATATTGATCAAATGTAGAAGTTAAAGGTGGCATCACATAAAATCCTTAAGCTTTCCTTTGTCACTGGGAGTTCTTACATTGGGGTGAATTTGGTCCATGTGTCCATTTTATCTATGATGCTCGTTTATAGCAGCTGAGGATCTGGTCCTTAATGTTTTACTTTGCTGGCAGTAAGCAAACTAAGCAAACTAAGCAGGAAAGTGCTCCTTAGGTGGGGTCCAGTTGGCTACCAAATCTCTGACAGCTGTGGCTGGCATCTAGTCAGAACAATGGCATTCATTAGAACAATTGAATTTCCATGATAATCAGTTTCAGGTAGCAGAGTTCAACTGAATTAGTCTGCTTGATTAATGGACAAGGCATCATTCTACATTAGGGAAATTGTCAGCAGCTACACCAATGGGAGTCTTTCCATTGACTTCAGTGGGCTTTGGATCAGGTCTACTGAAAGAAATCGATCAGCCTTGGTTTAACGTTTATTCTGCTTTGACTGACCATCCATTGCATAGCAATTTCGGCTTTTGTAGAATCAATGGCAGATTGTGTTTAAGAGAGTCCCTGTTGACCCCTGATGATCCAGGATGCAATAATGTCCTTCACTAAACATTTCCCACACTTGATGCAAAACAACACTGTCAACTGGACTCAGAAATAAAGAGTGAAGGAGGCTGTATGGCAGTAGAGTATCAAAGTAGCAATACTGTTCGTTCAAGTCCTGCCAATTTCAGTCCCTTCTCTTTGGCATGGTATGATTCATGTTTATATTCCAGCTCATACTCTTTGTTCCATTTCTAACCTAGTCATTCCATTTGTATCATATACAGTATCCAGATACCAGGTTTGTTTATTGAAGGCATTCTCTTCAATACAGTATTCACACTAGCTAGTTTACCTAATTTTTTACCTTTGAACAGTGAGCATTACTGTTGTGTGCGCTGTATTGCTACTCTTTTATACTGCATTTTGATACTAATCAGGGGTGCTTTCAAATTAATAAGTGCTATAATATATAAGAAGAGTACTATATTTGGAGTGGAGTTTTCAGTCAGCATATGCACCCAAACTAAGATATTTCAATGTGTGTGTGATGTGAGGGAATATGAAACTTGATAGTCACAGATTCCAGTATCTTTTTAAACGCAAATTTAATTCAGTGGATTGCACAAAACAGAAAGCCCCTTTTACTCCATGGAACACTTACTTTCTGCACAGAGGTGTTGCAAGCTTCCTCATAGCACAGCACTTGAAGAAGGTCAATCTTTGGAACTGTAGAGGAAGATTAGATTCTAAGCTTATTCCATCCTGTTCCTTTCTACTGAGACAAGCAAAAGTTGTGTCATTATGATAGTGTTTTGGTGATCTTGTGAACAACTATCTTCTTGGAATTAAATGAACAGTCACCTACGGCTAGATTTTTAAACAGGTATTTAGATGCCTAAAGGTGCAGATAGGTGCCTAGTGGGATTTTTAAAAGCATCTAGGTAGCTAACATCTTTTGAAGTCATTGAAAGCTGGCCCCTAGATACTGTGATGATTGGTCCATTAGAAATATCCTGATAGATTACAGCAGATAAAATTAGATTGACTATTGAACAATCTTATGAAAAGTCTTTGATCCATAACATAGGTAAACTATTCTGGAATTAATATATCTATAGAGATAATAAATAAAATAAGAATTGCCTGAGCTCAGGTTAAATTACTTTGTGACACTAGAAATGCACAAAAGCTAGGGAACTGACCCTAAAAGCAGAACACTTAATAACTTATTCACTAAGCATAACTGAATCTTGATGTGCAACTGATCTACTGAGGAATATGTTGGAGTTCAGTTAACATTAGTTAGTAGTACACATCCATTTATTTCTGTATGATAGGTGTTGTGAACTCTTTCCAGGTAACAAGGCCTGGATTCAAAGCTAAAATAATTTGTTAAATGTAGGTATTTTCTGCAACAAAATTTGGGGTATATTATGATTTTAGTATGATGGGATTTGGATTTGATATTTAAAATGTCAATCTAGCAGTCCTCAGATTAGATTTCTGCCAGAAGCTTAAAACAAATATTAAATAGAGTCTAGATCTAGTGATATTTATTTTTCAACATGATCTGCATTAAGCTCTCCATTAATTAGTACTAACAGGGCCCTGATTCATGGCTATTTAAATAATGGCTGCATTAATTTTTTCCTAGGAGTTATACTACGATGCTTCAGGCTAGTTAATCAATTCTATTTCATGAATACGATCTAGGTCGGATTCTTATGTTTTCCTAAATCCCCTTTATTATAAGGTGTGGTCCTGCAAAATACTGTGTGCCCTCAACTCCTGTTGAATTCTGTGTGAGCTGAGAGGAGAGCACTTGACAGCTTGCAAAACTCGGCTTCTACCTAGACAGATTATTTTCCTCCCAAAAATATGAATTTATTAACAGAGACTGTGTCTAAAACTATTGAAATCCCATGAGCAACTCCAGTAAAACTGGAATTGGGTCTTTTATCCATTGAAAGTAAAAACTTTTGGAAAGAAGCCATTGCACACAAAAATAAAATAAGCTCCTTATGAAAATCAAAGCTTCCGAGAACATGAGAGGAGCAAAAAGCAGAATCCACCAACATCTTCCTGCACCAAACAAAACCATTGGATTTAGCACTTAGACATTGTGGTGACAGGCAATCTAGAAATACCTAAAGTAGATTAGATGCATAGAAATGAGTTAACCCCCATTATCCAGTAACATTTTGGTTAAAATAATTATTATTTTAGAAACAGGAAATTAGCTGTTTCTAGCCAAAATTATTAAATCAATTTTTAACAGATATCACTAGAAATTTTCTCTGCATTCAATTTTTCAGCCCAGAAAGATGTTATTTTAGTCTCTGCAAATAGGGTTTATAATAAAATTGCACAAAGACTGACTTATAAATACTACTTTCCTTTAACCAACAAAGTAGTTGGTTAAATGACAATGACTAAATTACTGTCACTACAGCTAGTTGCAGTGTACCAGTACATGAGTGATTACATTTCAAATGTCTTAGGTAAGGAACATTCACTCTTAAAAAGAGCTAATGAAAAAATACCTCCAACAATAACTAAATGTAATCTCATTTAAAATAACCCATCAATCACCTTCTTGTCAAGTCCAGGGCTGCAGCAGCAGACCAGTGATTAAAAGACTTTGGAAAGGAACAATGCACTTAATTATTTTTCAGTTCAATGTAAAATAGGACAAAAATCTGAGTAAAAACATAAATGGAAGCACTAACCAATGCCATTGCATTGCTCACATAGGCTCTGATTCTTTTCCCAGTAGAGTCAATTGGAGCTGGGCCCACACTTGGCAACAGGTTAGGGCCCCGATCCTCAAAGGCATTTAGGAGCCTAACTCCCTTTGAGTTCAGTGGCAGTTAGGCACCTAAATATCTTTGAAGAGCTGGGCCCAGGAGCCTACAGTGGTCCAATTATTATTCATTTTATTATTTTATGCTTACTTTGTAGAGCAGGGCCCCTTTGTGCTCTGAACTGTCCAAACACACAAGTAGATATTGTACCTACCACGTAGAGCTTCCGATCTAATTTGAAACAAGTGAATAACAAATAATGACAGGAAACAGGCAAGGGAAAATGAGCACAATAAGGTCAAGAGGTTCCATATGTGTACAGTTTGATCGCTCCAAATCATTTGAAAGTTTATCTTAAAATAAAAATATCAGCTATCCCTGGCTGCTTGTCAGTCTATCATCAGTCAATGGTTGGCTGATTTCTTGAAGGTGCCACATATAAAGATGTGAAGATCTGTGATGTGAAGATGTGAAGAAGGGAAAGTGCTGTCTCATGGGGTACTCACTCAACACAGGCGGCGCCTCCTCCTGGCTGTTCTGGGGATTATCTGTCTTCCTGGTCTAACACCTCCCCTTGCAGTCTCTCCCCACCCCCCACCCCTCACCTCCACCCCCCCATCGTCCTCTTTCTCATGCTGCATCCCCTCTCTTGCTCCAGAAGCTGCAGCTTCCTCTTAGTAACTAGGCTCTCTAGCCAGCTCACAACAGTCGAACCTCAGAGTTATGAACTGACCAGTCAACTACACACCTCATTTGGAACCGGGAGTACGCAATCAGGCAGCGGCAGAGACCAAAATAAAAGCAAATACAGCACAGAACTGCGTTAAACGTAAACTACTAAAAAAATAAAGGGAAAGATAAAAATAAGATTTGACCAGGTAAGGAAACTGTTTCTGTGCTTGTTTCATTTGCATTAAGATGGTTAAAAGCAGCATTTGTCTTCTGCATAGTAAAGTTTCAAAGCTGTATTAAGTCAATGTTCAGTTGTGAACTTTTGCAAGAACAACCATAATGTTTTGTTCAGAGTTACAAACACTTCAGAGTTATGACCAACGTCCATTCCCAAGGTGTTCGTAACTCTGAGGTTCTATTGTAATGTGTGTTCCCAGGTTCAAATCTCTGTCCTTTTCAATAAATGTATGGAGTGTATTTGTGTCTTTTTGTTAATGTTTATAGAGCAGGGGAGCAGAACTCCTGCTTAGCTACTCCGTTGTATAGTCTACACTTGACCATTTACACTGGTTAGCTACATTTCTGTCTTTCTAATGTCCTTTTCGTGCCTCTCAATATGCATTTTGCCCATGACGTGGCTTTGTAGTATATGTCCATATTGCCTCTAGAGGCCCACTGCTTGGTTCCCCGGGGCACTTATCTGCCCCGCCACATAACGTTTCCCACGTGTATGCTACTTCTTGTGTCCTGCTGGCAGCGTAGCACTCCACGATGAATAGGCAATGGCTAATCCTAGCCTGCCTCAGCACATTCCAAAAAAGGCTCTAAGGACCCAACCCATTCGCAAAGGTGCCAGCCTTTCACTGAGCTGCTTAGCAGTCACAGTGGAGCAGTGAGGGGCACTTTTGAAAGATTCCTTAACTAATGAATGAGTGCATCTAAGAAGACTTATAGATAAAGTTCTGTTAGAGCCAGCACTGTATGTAGGCTAAAATTCCTATGATAATACAGGTCTATTTCAACCTTAATTAACAGAGCTCTCATTGCCCTTTGCATAACTGTTCTTAGTGTAAACTCCAAGGCTTGCAATTTCCACTAGATTAAATGGATAATTGTGATAAGACATGCTGCCATGTATCTATTGTGAGACCTTGAGATGAGAAATACATTCGTGCATGTCACAAGCACTGGGTACCGCCTTCCAACATGTCGGCATAAATAAAACTCATCAAGTATCTCTGAGTTGCTCATTACTCAGATTTGAATGACACACCTATTGTTCATCTGTCTTCTGTGTCTTTCCAGAACTCTTCATCATGTCATTTT
This sequence comes from Natator depressus, assembly GCF_965152275.1. Classification (NCBI taxonomy): domain Eukaryota; kingdom Metazoa; phylum Chordata; order Testudines; family Cheloniidae; genus Natator; species Natator depressus. The sequence continues at coordinate 135,626,383 of NC_134234.1, forward strand.
GAATCTCTCCAGAGACAAAATGTATTCATTTTTCTAAATTATATTTTTGGCTTGTTACTCTTTTATATTGGTCAAAAACTACATAGGTCTCATTTTATTCTGGAAAGTCTGGGGGAGATTTTAGTTCCCCAGACATAAAGATTTCATTAAAATAAAATTTTAATCTATACTTCATAAGTAAAATGTGTCCACGTGGATGCAGGAGATGAGGCTGGGATGCAATATGCTGCAACAGAAGCTAGGACCTGAGCCAGGATAATGAGCTGGAATCCTTATCTGATATAACTGTAAGAAAAACATTTAGGATTGCTGTTCATTATCTTAATTATCTGCTGTGCTGACATCTCTGCAGGTGTACTAATCAACAGTGAACTCTGTGGTTCGGGCAGAAATGGAAGTTAATCACTTGTGTTCTGCTTTCGTTTATCAGATCTTGGTTTCAGTCATTACTAATGGCAAATGATGGAAGGGTCAATTCAACGTTCCATCCTCACAGATGGAGGGCCAGCAAAAGCAAAACGGACTTTTCTCTAGTCCCACCTGCCCTTTGGGAAATCAGACAATGGAATTAATGTCTTTGCAAAACATCAATGAAAATGGTTCTAATATCCATGAAGTGAGGTTTAATTCACCATACGTGACATAGTACTGTGTTTTTTATCCATGCTGGATGAGATAGAATGTATCCTATAACAAGGTCTCTAGCAACCTCTGATTAGGCAACTGCAAAATTTGTTGCAATGTTTACATTCTGCTGTACGTTGGAATGACTGCAGTATTTTTAATGTTTTACTTTTTGCAGAACCCCATGGAAGAGCCTACAAGCTACTACATTTTACATAGTTATATCCTGGCAAAACTCTCCATAATAAAAAGGACCCTTTTTACATGGGTGACATATTTTCCAGTGAGGTTTTCTCCATTTAAGCCTGGATCCAGTGCCCACTGAAATCAATAGAATCTTCTCAACAGCTTCAAGGGGAATTGAATCAGACTATACAAGCCTGATCCAAAACCCATTGTAGCTAATGGAAAAATCTCCATTGGTTTCAATGCCCTTTGGATCAGACCCATAGTTTCTTGCAAAATCTAGTAATAAGCTGTGCTCCGTCAAACCAGTGCTGAGTGATGGTTGGAGTTTTCAGAGATGTGTTAATTATCTCTCCATAACTACTTCATTAGTGTGCGTCACCATGGCAAAATAATTACGAAATTAGTTATTGAGATAGCTAGGGGCAGCAGTAACTGTGAATTAGTCGGAAAGTTAAGTAGTTTCTTCAACATAATAGATCTTACTGTATTGATACAAGATAATCCAATTTAGAAGGGGTGTGAACAGTTTTTTTTAACCAGAAGCAGTAACGATTTCTCTAAAACAGCAGCTAATACTGGAAAATCCGACGGAGAGATCAGAATTCTGAAAGGAACAATCAAAACACATTGAAAACATTAGAATGTTTCAGTGCTTCTATGAACACCCTCTTTGCTATAAATACCACGAGAACAAACTCACCGTCTCTCCACAATTCAATAGCACCACATCCTACGACAGTACAAGATTGCAATCTTCAAATGTATTGAGAATGTGCTCTGTTTCTACTCCATTTACAATAATGATCAATAGGAAATATTACTGTTTGGCCATTATATCTATTTGTGACACACTATCATGAAAATAGACCTTTTGTGTCATCATTGTACAGTACTTTCTCATAAGGATATTAAACTAGTACTTAGCTCTTCTATATACTTTTGGAAAAACAGTAAGACTTTTAAATATTATTTTGATTGTCTGCCTATGCTAACTTTTTCCTGTAGTTTACGGATGCCCCGTAAACAAAAGAGAATAGGGTGAGCATAAAAGAAATTGACATTGAAAAGATCAGATATTTGACCCTGCGGGCTCCTGTGTGCAGCTGAAAGAAGCACAGAGAACAAAATGGCTAGCACTGAGTGGCTGCTGAGCACCAATGCAGAGTGGTTTCTGAATAGTGCAGAGAAATAGGTCCAGTTCACAGCAGTGTCAACACACCATTCTTCTTGTATTCAAGATAAGCATTGCTGAGTGTTGGGGAAAGCGGGCATGGCGGCAAAGGCTGCTTTAGCTATAGGTAAGCTAGAAAACTGCCTCGGGTGGCAGATTTCTGGGCAGCAGATTTGACCCAGATACTTCTCAGCCATGCTGGAGAGGCAGTTGGGCCAAAGCTGACAAAGTTGGTGCTGTGACTCTGTGCAGCAGGTTGCAATGCGACTCGCTCACATTTGGCCTGGCGGAGGTAGCTGGACCATATTTGAATGGAGTGGGGGGCAGCACACTGAAGCATTGCTGAGGGCAACAAATTGGCTTGCGCAGCCTCTGCAATGGCAGGGGGCAGAGTTGGATCAGTGCAATTCAGTGAATGCAAATTATGGGTCAGCTGGTGTAAACTGGCATAATGTCACTGCTTTCAGTGGAACTGTGAAGGATTTCTGCTAGCTGCAGCAGATCTGGCTCTCTGAAAGCACCGGATTAAAGTTATTAAGGTTTTGAAATTACTTACTCCTGCTCGTCATCTGGGAGTAGTGGCTCCTCTGAGCACGCCTATGAGCAGGGGTAGCCAGGAGGGCTGGACCGTAGGAGAGAAAAGTTCTAATAAAACATTCTATTTCACAAGCAGGTGGTCAGTGCTGCATGACATGTACTGGACACAGAGTTCTTGCCAGCCCCAGCCTGTAGTCTCCTCCAGGTTAGATTATGAGAAGCAGCCCTCCTGGTGGCTCAGTAATGGTCTCGCACACTCATCCATACCCCAAAGGAAGGAGCTGCAAGCAGTGCAACTGAAATTGTTTTGCAAAGTAAACTACACAAGGCTTCACACGGAATTTAATCTCTAGGGATATTAACTATAATGAAAGAGAAAACAACAGGAGGGGGAAAGTACTTGAGAAACTCTGAGTTGAATTCTGCATGTAATGGGAAAAAGTTTGCTGATTTCTGGAGAGGGTGTGAGGTGGAGTCTATCCATTTTGCAGGCTCTTCCCTCTGGCACCTGAAGCTCTGTATTGCTCGTTAGGCCCCATTTCTCACAGGCAGCACAGCTCGTTCCTATGTGCCTGTTCCCTATGGAGCAGAAATTGATGCTGACTGGAACAGCATTAATTTACGTGTATGCTAGCTGAAATCTGAAGGGAACATGCCATACAGAGCGTCTGCTCCCCAACTCCACTTCTCATCCCCAAGAAGCCCCTGAGTATGTTCGAGTCCTATCCATACAGAGATACTGACTGGTGTTTCTGTGAGTGAAAGTAAAGAGTAGCATATCTTAGCAGCTCTACTTTCTCCTTCTCTGGGTTCAGGGTCCTTTTGGCTCCTTTTTTATATGGTTTTAATGTCTTCAATGTCTCAGTGCATGGAGCAGAGGGATCTAGGCCATTTAACATAGAAAATAAGTTGTATTTTGTCCTTTCTGCAATTTTCACAATGCTGCCATGGCAAAGTCAAAAGGATCCATTCATAAAGAAGAGAAAACACCCCCCCCCATTTATTTTGGGACCCAGAAGAAGGTCAGTAATCCGCTATTGGTCACAAAGAAAGACTGGACTGCAGGGTCTGGTTCACTGATGAGCTCCTGGGAGAGCACCTCTGTGATGTTCCTGTGGTGTTATCTGGACTGGTGATCTGCTAGGTCACTCCAATCCTCAACTCTGGGAGCCAGCCTTACCCTGCTCTGCTGTGAGAACCCCCACTCCCAGGCTATTCACGCACAGCCTCTAGCATGTGAGCTGCTTGGATTGTGCAACCGAATGACACTAGCCAATATCTCCGGTCCCAGACACAACCCTAGCTGCAACGCTGCAAGCTTATATGAGTTCGTCAATTTAACAAATACATTTATATGCACCAGGTTTGTTATCCCAAGGGGAGTCTCTGACATGCTTCAAACCAAATGCACTGCTTCAGGTGGAATAAACAAACGGATTTATTAACTATAAAAGGTAGATTTAAGTGATAATAAGTCAAAGCATAACAAGTCGGATTTGGTCAAATGAAATAAGAGCAAAACACATTCTAAGCTGATCTTAACACTTTCAGTGTTCTTACAAACTTAGATGCTTCTCACCACAGGCTGGCTGGTTGCCCTTCAGCCAGGCTTTCCGCTTTGATCAGTGCTTCAGTCGCTTGGTGGTGATGTCTGTAGATGGAGGTGGAAGAGAGAGAGGAAGAGCATGGCAAATGTCTCTCCCTTTTATCATGTTCTTTCTTCTCTCTTGGCTTTGCCCCCCACCCTTCAGGGTCAGGTGAACATACCTCATCGTAGTCCCTGACTGACCAAGGGAAGGGGGGGATGACTCACTCCAGAGTTCAACGGACCCTTTGTTGCTGCCTAGGCCAGTGTCCTTTGTTCCTGTGAGGCTGGTCTGGGTTTGTCCCATACATGCCCTGATGAGGTGTGAACTGCCCCTCTGTTCCTGGAGAGTTTTGCCTGGGCTTGTTTTAAGCCAGGAGGACACATTTTCAGCCTCATAACCATACACATGAAATTACAACCTATAACGTTACTATAACATCACTATAACAACTATGCTCAGTGCATCATGAGCCTTCCAAAGACACCCGACATGACAAACTTTGCATTGGATACCACACAATCATATTATAAGGATGAACATGGGGGTGCAGGGTGTTCCCCTGAGGTACAGAGTGTCACAACCTCAAACACGATTTGGACCTCAGTCAGTAACCACATTATGTCTCCAGGACCCTTCATTCCCCTTTTACCCTCATGTAGGAGCTAGCCTAGTGCAATCGCTCTGCTCTCCTGAGTAGCATTACCTCTCAGAGTGCAGCATAGAGTACTGAGATACAACAGAGTTAACAGAGTTCTACTGCTCTCTTATAACCTGATCGCCCACTCAGCCACTGGCATCCTTCCTGGCACACCTAGCCTTGGACTAGAGGAGCCCACAAAGCAGAGGCCACAAGCAAGCACCCCTGTGTATATGTGTGCAGCCATTCCTGAACTAGACACACTACAGCAAGCAACCCCAGAAAAGGAAGTCAGAGGAGAACTGGAGCCATGAACATCCGCACTCTACAGCCGTCTAAAGGACAGGGTGCATGCTGAATGCTGCTTCGGCATGCTACTGCAACAGGATGCTCTTTCTGTGCAATGGAAGACTCCAGGAGGCCTTGTGAGGACCAATACTTCTTGGGGCTCCACCTAGGGCAACATAACGCCATGTGTCAAGGTTCCTTCCCCACTCTGAACTCTAGGGTACAGATGTGGGGACCTGCATGAAAGACCCCCTAAGCTTATTCTTACCAGCTTAGGTTAAAACTTCCTCAAGGTACAAACTTTGCCTTGTCCTTGAACCCTATGCTGACACCACCAAGCGTGTTAAACAAAGAACAGGGAAAGAGCCCACTTGCAGATGTCTTCCCCCAAAATATCCCCCCAAGCCCTACACCCCTTCTCCTGGGGAAGGCTTGATAAAAATCCTCACCAATTTGCATAGGTGAACACAGACCCAAACCCTTGGATCTTAATAACAATGAAAAAGCAATCAGAATCTTAAAAGAAGAATTTTAATTAAAGAAAAAGTAAAAGAATCACCTCTGTAAAATCAGGATGGTAAATACCTTACAGGGTAATCAGATTCAAAACATAGAGAATCCCTCTAGGCAAAACCTTAAGTTACAAAAAGACACAAAAACAGGAATATACATTCCATTCAGCACAGCTTATTTACTAGCCATTTAAACAAAAGGAAATCTAGAGCATTTCTAGCTAGATTACTTACTAACAAGTTCTAATACTCCATTCCTGTTCTGTTCCCGGCAAAAGCATCACACAGACAGACAGACCCTTTGTTCCCCCCCACCCCGCCAGCTTTGAAAGTATCTTGTCTCCTCATTGGTCATTTTCGTCAGGTGCCAGCGAGGTTATCTTAGCTTCTTAACCCTTTACAGGTGAAAGGGTTTGGGCTCTCGCCAGGAGAGATTTTATAGTTCTGTCTACAGAAAGGTGGTTACCCATCCCTTTATATTTATGACACCATGGTATTCCAATGAGAGCAGTTATTAGCGGCCACCATCAAGCCTCGAATGCTGATGAATGTTAGGGGCTGGTGTATGCGTGTATTTCATTTTAGAGGAGACACTGAGTTAAGGTGCCATTCGCAGCTCAGCAAGTCCCCCAATTAAGTACTAAGCACCACTGGTACATTTTAGTGGGGGGAGCACTGCTGACAAATAGGTGAAAGAAAGAAATCAGCTACAGATATAAAGGCATCACCAGGACCCTTCGGAGAAGTGTGTATTATGCAGGCTGCACCAGGCTTGCCAGCATGGGTGGAGAAAGTGCTGACTTGGTGACAACAGGAATGAAGAAATTCTCATTCGCACTGGGGCTGAGCTAAGGGAGCAACAAAAGACAGATGTCAAAACATGATTTATCTTGCAACACAAGTTTGACAATCGTGCTGGAAGGCATGACTTTGAGGCTTCTTGTATTATATTTAAAGTGGAGAGTACAAAATGACAGGGAAGATATATATATGGAGCAGATGAAGAAAAACTGTCACCAAATACGAAATAAGTAATCAATAGAGATGGAACTTTGGAAGGTCACCATCAAACAGTAAATGAGCTCATGGCCTGAGACAAGACATAGCAGATTATTATGTGAACATAGTAGTTACACAATGATCAGCTGAACAAATGCAGAATGACTTTTAAAACTTTCAGTAGGCAATCTCAAAAAACATCCCTCTTTCTGAATCCCAGGAAATAGCAGCAAAAATAACCCAAGAGAAGGCAGAATGACCAAGTACCTCTGCAGCCTTCCTATGAGAAATTCCTCTCCTATCTTACCCACCCTCAGACAGATTTTTGAGTAAATAGATGGACCTTGCACTGTGCTTCGATGGTCAATAAATTTGGGTTATGGGGGACCAAGCAGAGGAGTGAATTGCAGAGCAGAAGGCCTCACTCTGGTGGAGCCCTGCCTCCAGTCCCGTGGAGTTCATATCCATGGACTGTCAGGGAAGGATGAAAGGTGGTCTCCTAGGTAGCCCAAATTCGGATTATGTGTCATGGAAGGTTGGGGTGTCGAGCGGGGTCACCCCTGTTTGCCCAATGAGGGGTTGACACGCCCATCACACACACATCCCTGCAAGTCAGGACCAGATAACAGCCCTCCCTCTTCTTCTTTCCCCTCTTTTTCTATCATTGACTACCTCATTTCACAGGGAAATAGCTTCCTGATTAGGTAGAGTATCGGGTGTTCTTCTCCTTTCTGCTCCTGAGAAAGCATCACTCCAAGGCCTATCTCTAAGGTGTTGGTCTGAAATATAAACCCCTTCAAAAAGTCTGGGCAGAAAAGGACTGGTTCTCAACTTAATCAATCCGTCCAGGTCTGGAAAGCGTTTTTGCAGTCCCTAGACCACTATTCCCTCCTAGGCTTGGAGTTTTTCTATCATGTCCAAAAGGGGAACTGCTAGGGTTGCAAAATCAGGTACAAAGCACCTATAGTAACCGGCCAGCCCAAGAAACTACCTCACTTGCTTCTTGGTTGAGTTTGTCAGGCAGTCCCTCAGTGCTTGGACCTTATTCATGAGTGGATGCAACCGACCCAGTCCCATCTTGTATCACAGGTACGTTACCTCCCTCTATCCTAGGTAGCATTTGGATGGTTTCACAGTTAGCCTGATTCCCCAAGGGCTTGCAACACCATGGTGAGATGTCTTTGATGGTCTTCCCAGCTGGTGCTGTATATCACTATGTCATCAATATAAGATGCTGTGTATTGGTCATGTGGCTGCAACAACTGATCCATAAGCCAATGGAAGGTAGCCATGGCCCCATGTAATCTGAAAGGCATAGTTGTAAACTGGAAAAGGCAGCATGGTGAAGGCTGTCTTCTCCCAGGAGGCCAGGGTCAGGGGAATTTGCCAGTACCCTTTTCTCAGATCCAGAATAGATATAAACTCAACATTCCCTAACTTCTCAAACAGCTCATCTATCTGGGGCATAGAGTAGGCGTTGAATCGGAAGATCACATTGACTTTCTGGAACTCTATGCAGAAGCTCATGGATCTGTCAGGTTTTGGAAGGAGGACAATGAGGCTCCTCCACTCACTGTGTGACTCTTTCATGACCCCAGCATTGCCTCAATCTCTTCCTGGATGGCTCCCCACATCATCCTGGGCAGTGGCTGGTGATGGTCTTGCACCTTCTGCCCTGGGCTGGTGGTTATATGAAGTTAGTCATATTTGTCGGTCCAGGGTGAGATGATAGTACGGCTGTATCTATCGCACAGGAGCTCAGTTGCTGCTGTTCCTATCCACTGAGCTCCTGTCCGATGGATACAGTTGTTGAGTGGGAGGGGTTCAACGCTACTGGCCCCAATTCTAGTTCAGCGGGGTAGAGAGCAATCAACAAGCCCTTCTGAGCCTTCCAGGCCTTTAAGAGGTTGACATGGTACACTCAGGTGCTTTGTCACCACCTGGGTAACCAAACTTCATAGTCTACTGGCCTGACATTTTGGATCACCCCTGCCAGTTGGCCAACATCTTGAACTCGGACAGGGGGAGCAACAATAGTACCTGGTCATGGAGGTCAAAGGTCTGTAGCTAGATCCCCTGGTTGTATCTTTGCTCCTGGGTCTCCTGGGCTTTTATCAAGTTCCCATTAAACCTGTCCATTTAACCATCAATTTAAGGGTGGTAGACGGATTTCTTTAGGGCACGAATGTTCAACAGCCTGCACAACTCCACCATTATTCAAGATGAAAAGTTGGCCCCCCCAATCCATTAGTACCTCCTTTGGCATCCTGACACAGGGGAATATTTTCAGGAGTTCTGTCGCTATGGCAGTCACAGTTATTGAATGCAACAGGATGGCTTCAGGGTATTGGGTCGCATAGTCTACCACTACCAATATGTGGTGGAACCCTGACCCTCATTTCTCTAAGGATTCCCATCAGGTCCATACTGTTCCTTTCAAAAGGCACTCCCACCACTGGGAGGGGGATCAGTGATGCCTTTATTTATCCATTTAGGGCCAGCACGTTGGCATTCTAGACAGGAGGCACAAAAATAACTCACTTCCTTGTGAATGCAGGGCCAGAAAACTTTATGGGCCACCCTCTGTAAAGTCTTCTCCTGCCCCAGGTGTCCAGCCCATGGCACTGAGTGAGATAGATGCATCAGATCCCGTTGGAACTTCCGGGATACCAGTAGCTGTTGCAGTACCTCTTGGGTTTGCAGATCCTTGGTCATCTGGTATAAGCAGTCATTGTGGACTTTGAAGTGGGGCCCTTGAGGTATCTGTTGATCGTTGCCCCCTTCCTCCTTGGTGTTGGTCATTTGTTCCCATGCACAACTCAGTGTTGGGTCTTCCCTCTGCTCCCTCATGAAATCTCCATTGACCATCAGACAATCATGTCCCACTTCCTTCGGTGCATCGCTCTCTACAGAGTGTGGTCCAGGGCCTTTGAACGGGTCAGGGGGCTCTCCTTCTGGCTCTTCATTCTGCTTTGGCCTAGGAGCGCCCTTAGCCATGGTCTTGGGTTTGTTTCCACTGGCAGTCAGATTCCCCACTCCTCCATGACCTCCCCAAACCATGCCGTCATGTCCCAGGACCAAGGGGTATGCTAGCATCTCTGCTGCTGCCCTGGCATGTTTCCTCATGATGACCAACATCTAGCTTTATCCTGGGGGTGGGATATGGCTGTACATCCCCGTGGATGCACTGCAGATATATCGGAGCCTGTGTCCAGCCGAGTGATTCACTAGTTTGGCCTGTACAATTATCTGGCTGCACCCCGAGTTGACCAGACATGTTACCAGGGTTCCATTTACCTGTATAGTGATCAGAAGCTTTGGCTGGCCTCTCTTCTGGACCCGCGAACCTGCCACACAGGCCTGGCCATAATTACAATCCATGAAGGTGCAATCACTTCTGAAGTGCCCCTCCTGGCCATACTCGTAACATCTGTCTCTCATTGTCTCCATTGTGGAGTTCTGTCATGACAATCCAGGCCCGTTGGGTGGGGTTTCATCACACTCATGGTCTTGTGCTGGGGTTGTCTCTGTGATCCACTGGTTGTCAGCAGTGTAGTACGGGTCCACGGTCCCAATGGCCTGGAAAGTCGACAGTTCCTCTGCAGCAGCCTGCAGCACACATCCTTCCTCCTCCTCAGGCAGCCCTGACTGAGCTGGGCTGCCTCCTTTTATCGGTCTCCTCCACCTGCAGAACACACAGGAGGAGCAAGGGGGCATGGTCTCCTGGGCCCACAGTAAATGGTCAGCCCTCATTTGCTCAGTGAGGGGTTGATACACCCTGTCACACTATGCACTTGGAAACAAAAAGGAAGAAAGTGCAGCCTACAAACTACAGGTACATTATGCTCAAATTGGCTTGCACCCTGAGCAGATAGGCTGCCTTATTCCACACTCAATGAAACAGAACATATTTCAGTAATCCAAAGACAGGGATATCTGAAACTATAAGGTTGTAATTTATTTCAAATCCCCGAATCGGACAGAAACATTTTCCAGGACTTTTTTAGTCTTGTGTATAAATGAAGCCAGGTAAAGTCCAGAACAGGTGGTTACAGAATGCTGGATGGTTCTCTGTAGGTTTATATTCTTTCTCCATATTACAAGGAACAAGACCGGGAGTCCAATTTTGTTTGTCCTCTTTACAATCATTGTAGAACCTAGGGCATAATAATTAGAAAGAACAAAGCCATCTGAGGTTTGTGCTACACTAGATGGAACTTCAGGTAACCCTCTATACTAATGATGTTATGCTTAGCATTAGAACACCAAATTTTTGAAATACTAATGCCCTGAATGAAGAAGAAAAATTTGGAATGAGTTTGGAGTTTAAAATACATATATATAAAAGAAGCTCTGAGAACAGATATAGCAGCTAGTGATAAGGTCAGTATGAAACATTCATTCTAATTTATCATAAGATAAAAATTCTCATAGGGGGTTGGGAATATAGATATCCCACCCCAATTAGAATATTTATTTGAATGGATTTATATTCTACTTCTTCATCTTAAAGATGACGTAGAAAGTTGGATGGATGTATTTGTTTCATGGTTAGGAAGAATCACTCCATTCAATGGAAGGGAATGCAAAGACTTTGTTGATGATCCAAAGGAATTTCTTAATTCAATGGAAATAACCAAGAGTCTTGGAATTCCCAAACATTAGAAGCTACTATTAAACTGAGCAATGATGGGCAATTATTGGCAGGATTTGAGCTTTGCAGTCGAATCATTGGATTGATGAAAGCAAAAACTCTGCTAGGACAACTGTTTTAAATACATACAAACAAATAGATTGACCCAGGAAATTATTTATTAATAATTCAATTACTAAACTTGGCAAATCTGGAATCCTGTGGATTCAAAATATGGTCTGACATCATTTCTATCCTTTATGGTGCATATGCAAAAACTAGCACTACAGTAGGTAGTTAGATGGCTGTCCTGCTGCCCATTCTCACACCCTTTGCAGGAAGGGTTTTTTTGGTTTATAGCCCAGGAAGCACAAGGACTATAGCTGTGCTCAGGTAGTGCTAAAAATAAGATTATTAACTTGCTTAACTAAGCACATGTTAAATGCTTTGCTGGAATGGGACCAGAGTGCTCAGCACCTTGCAGGATTGAGCCATCAGTACACGGCAGCACAAGAAGGGGTAGAAGAGGATACATCCCATTGCACAACCATGGAGCAGCTGGGCACAATCTAGCCCTTACTTTTGTAAGGTAATTAGCCAGTTTTAAAGGGCTACCACTGTGCAGGTCTTAAAAAGCAAAAGTAGTTGTGTGCTACAAACATTGTTTGCTGTGTGGATCAAAGTGATGGATGAGTAGATTTGATAACAAGGCTGAAAGGGAGTGCAAGGAAAGATCCTTGTGCACATCTCCTTTATATTCTTTGATGCTGCTTGAATATAAGAACGGAGTGTGACAGTTATTAGGGACACAGGGGCTTTCTTTGAGACTATTGGATCACCTGTATACATTTTACATGTATCTGTATGGGCTAGACTTTATATTTTAACTCTATGGAGGAGTTACAGGGGTTTCCCACAGGAACTAAAATCACTGGGGGATAGTTAATGCAAATCCCTAGGCAGGTAAACAAGTCTGGAGAAGACTTGCCCCCTAGGATAAATTGCATAGACTGATTTGAATTTGCTGAAGTAGGCTAACAAAGAACTGAGAACTATTAGAAAGTGACCAGCCTGGCACGGTGAGGGAGGTCACTGGAACTGGTTGATCCAGGAACTGATTGATCCAGGTTGGTTGATCCAGGAACTGATGACACTGTGACCAAGAGAGACACCCTGTGGGAAGGATTTGAAGTATTTTGTTACAAACAAGATCTTCGTTTAGAAGATGAGTGACTGCCAGTGCAAGTCTTTCTATCCATTTCAATCTGATTTAGATCAAGATATACAGATGGAAACTCAGTTTAAAACTTTTTTCTTTCTGTATGCGCATACTTTCCTGACCTTTTCCACTAAATATTCAAATTTAATTAATGGAATGGAGAATTATATTTTTCAATTAACAAGATCCAGTGGCTGGAAGTTGAAACCCGGGGTGGGTTGATTTAAACCAAAACTATTTAAATAATCAATTTTAATCATGATTTAAATCAACAAGCAGGAAACCTTGATTTAAATAATTGATTTTAATTGTGTTTACATTTGTATTTTTAGTTATTTTCCTAAAGAAAAGATGATTTTCATTGGTTTGTAATGATGACATTATATTGATTTGCAACTAAATTTAGTGTTTGCTCTAAATTTGGGGCTTCTTTTTGATAACCAGGAGGGTACACTATATCCGTATCTTGCCACCCAGGCAAGCTGGACTTAGTGACAGATAGTTGCTATACACCAAAGACAATAAAATATTCAGGTTATTCCCAGTCCAAAAGGACCAGTCACTTACCCCAGGTCAATTTGCACCTTAGATTTCATACCAAAGAAAATGATCGTAGCCAATCCTATAGTAAACTATCTAAGGATTTATTAACTAAGAAAAGAAATGGGAGTTATTACAAGGTTAAAGCAGGCAAGCATATAGACACAAATGAGTTACAGTCTGTAGTTCCAAAAGGTGACAGAGTTGTAGCAATTATCAGCTCTGAATCTCTTTTAGGGCTAACCCAGGTTGACCTTGGAGATCTCTGCTTCTGTTTTATAACTCGGACCTGCGAGAGTCCAAACAGCAAAAGAAATGAAAAATTTTCTTGTCAGTTATTTTTATTTCCTTCTTCTAGAATTCAAGGTGCTGGGATGAGCCCTTTTGCACTTAGCCTCTTCATGAGTCCAAGGGGCCATTAACAAAATCTTTGTATTGTGATGTCCGACAATGGTCCATTTAGTTCTGATAGGCCTTCTTGATGGGCAGGACATGATCCCTCCTGACTGGATTCACAGTTTCAGAGCAAAGATTTTTTTACAGTAACAAAGCAAAAACTTAAATATTACCATATAGCAGGTGATAAAGAAATTATAAATGAGATTAATGAATGCAGCATTTTACAAGAATTCCATAAAGTCTAAACACTAAATACATTTTTATAAGTCCAATACCCATCTTAACCATACTAACACACAGGTCAAACAAACTGGTTTCCAGCAATGATTTTTTCAGGGCTTGTCTGAGACCTAAAACCTTAGCAAGAGCTGGCATCTGGTCTGCCAGTATCACAACATGGATGGAAATTAAAATTCAATTAAAAATGCACAGAACAGCATTTTAATTTTTTTATTAACTAAATCTACCTTAAATATGCTGGATACATAAAAAAGTAAGTTTATCAAAACATGTTTTGCATTTAAAACGACTGCTTTATCAAACAAAGGATGTATTATCTGTTAGTGAATTGAACTGATTTTTTCTGGTCATTGTGTCCTTCAACATTTTAGAACTAGGAGACCTCATCCTCCACACTTAGTTTTCATTCATAGACTGGACGAGGTCATAGACAGGCTTTCATGCTTTTTCAGCTCCCAGCTGGTTTCTCCACTTTGAATGAACTAGTCATTGAAGTGAACTAGTTGAATGAACTGAACTGAAAAAAAAATCTCTCTGCACCTACAGAAGAGGGTACTGCTATCAAGACCTGGTTTAGCACCTCAACAAACTCTGGTTCCAGATGCTTAGCCAATGATTACTATCAGTTCAGTGGTATGACTTTCTTTAAAACTTGGCAGCAAACATGTACTGTTTAATATTATTTTTTGTAGACAACATGTCTTCCAATCTTCTCTCGCTCTGGCCATCCTTCGCCATGCTTGTCCATATCTCCTTGTTAGGAAATCATCCCACCTCTTTGGAGGCCGACCGTGTGGCCATTTCTGTTCTCACGGATACCACTTGGATATAGCTGTGGTCCATCTGTTGTCGCTGAGTCAGGCCACGTGTCCCGCCTACCACATTTTGCTGAGCCTGCTTTCAACAACATCTCGCACTCCAGACTGCTGCCTAATTATTTTGTTGGGGATGTGATCAAGGAGCAAAATGCCCAAAAATGTTCGTTCCATCGCCCTCTGTGTGACAGACAGTTGATGTTCTTCAATCTTTGTCAGCAACCATGTTTCACTGTCATATAACATTGCTGGAAGCACGGTTGAGTTAAAAAGATTTGCATGAGTTGTTCTGTTGATCTTTCCTTGGAGGGTGTCCTTAATATCATTAAATGCGCACCGTCCAAATTTTTTTCTGAGCGACAGTTCGCCTTTCTGATCGTGGCACATGTTGACCTCCTGGCCCAAATAAACGTATTTATCAACCTCTTGGATCTGCTCTCTTCCAAGCGTTATTCGGGTTCTTGGCAGAACATCTGATCTCATGTATTTTGTTTTCGACCGGTTCATTTTTAATCCGACTTGACTACTTTTCACATTCAGTTCTTTAAGCATTCTCTCAAGCTTGGCTGTATTTTCGGCTATCAGCACTATATTATCTGCGAACCTGAGATGGTTTAGCCACTCATCATTGATATTAATCCTGCCTTTCTGCTCTTATTTTTTGTATTTAATTTAAACAATTTTTGATAGATTATAATAAGATCAAGGCTTAACATCGGTTGTCAATTTCAAATTTTATTTTAAACAGTTCTTTTTAATAAATCTGCATTTAATTTAAATAATAAAACATTAAAGTCCAATTTCAATAAAAACAATCTGATTTTTAATATCAATATTTACTCACCCTGGTTATAACTAGACAAATTAAACTAGAAATAAAGCACAAATTTCTAATAATGAGATAACAACTTGCCTACAAATGTGGTAGATTACCCATGACTTGGAATCTTTAAATCAAGATTGGCTGTCTTTCTAGAACAGTGGTTTTCAACCCATGGTCCATGGACCACTGGGGGTCTGCAGATCATGGCTAAAGTTTCCAAAGAGGTTCGCACCTCCATTTGAAATTTTTAAGGGCCCGCAAATGAAAAAAGGTTAAAAACCAATGTTATAAAATATATGCTGTATTCTGACCACAAATTTTTAGGTTTGACGGTAGAGCTGAGCTGTTGGAGTCATGGCTGTGGAGATTTGTGAGGCAATGAAGACTGCAGTTTACCCACAGGTGATTGGCATTGTGATGGGGCGTCTGCTCCACTCTGGTGAAGAAAGGGTTAAAAGCAGCCCTGGGGAGGCTATTCAGCAGGCAGCCAATCAGGGCAGAGCAGGCACATAAATAAAGAGAGCTTCAGGACAGAGGAGTCAGTTCCCTTTTGGGAGCTCAGGGAGAAGAGACTCTGTCCCTAAAGGGCTGAGGGAACCGCCAGCACCCTGGACAGAGTAGTGCTGGGCTGGGCTGGGCTGGGTCGGGTCGGGTCGGGTCGGGTCGGGTCGGGTCGGGTCAGGGGAGCAAGAGGGAGCTCTTGTCTCACTGGCTGAAAGAATGAAGCCCTGATACAGGGGCAGGGAGGGTGCTAGGGCTACCTTGAACTGACCCAGGAATTGGACTGTGGGGGTTGAAGGATATGTAGTGTGTGGCTGCCACCCAGAGTATCCTTGGATTGGGACCCAGAGTAGTGGGTGGGCCTGGGTCTTTCTCCTCCTGCCCCTCACCCCCACTTGCCCCTGAGGGGAGTGGCCAGTAAAGGTCTGCAGTTTGCCACTGAGGCAAATGGCTAGAATCTTGGGTTGCAGTCAGCCATGGAAGTGAGTGGCTGGACGGAGGACTGCTATTATCTCGGAAGGGGGGAGAATGGAAAGGGGCACGGCTGGAGGGCTGTATCCTGAAGAGGACACCGTGATCCTTGAGGCGACAAGGGTCCAGAGCAGAAGTAACAGCAGGTGATACACCACCGGAGGAGAGCGCCCTGCAAAAAGTCTGAGCTAATTCCCAGAACAACTAGCAGAAGGTGCCACAGTGGTGAGTTGGAACTGTTACACGTGGTGGAGAATGTGGGCACATGGTCACCCCTGATACATGAGGAAGAGAAAGGACTGTGGACTATTGCCTGTTTAAGATGCTCAGAGTGGAGACCATGGGGATGGACTCTTATTGGAGAGCCTGGGTGGTCTGGCTTGTCGAGCAGCAATGGGGGTTGTACTGGCTGCTGTGGAAGGGGTTCCATGGTACTTACTGGAGGCCAGGCACCATGGGCTGGAGGCCAGTGTCTGGGCCAAGAAATTGTTTTGCCTGTGGGCGACCTGGACTCTTCAGAAGGGAGTGCCCATACCGGGATGGAGCGTGGAGGCCCCACCCAGAGACTAAGGAGGAGAAGCCTGATAGAGGCCTCTCTGTGAAGCAAACAGGAGGGCAACGGACATGTTGGGCCTGTAGGAAGCCAGGGCACCTGAAAAGGCAGTGCCTGTATGGGACTTGCAGGGCCCAGGCTAACCCCAAGGGAGGAGCTACGCCAGGGATAGGGGTGGAGAAGGCCGTGGCCAAGGGAAAGCATGAGGGGTGCTTCCAATGCCACCAAGAGGGCCATAGAAAATGTCA
The DNA here is from genome assembly GCF_965152275.1 of Natator depressus. Taxonomy (NCBI): domain Eukaryota; kingdom Metazoa; phylum Chordata; order Testudines; family Cheloniidae; genus Natator; species Natator depressus. Next base: position 135,643,371 of record NC_134234.1, read on the forward strand.
TTTCCCCCTGAGACAGAATGGGGGGATGTCTGAGACACGGGCTTGGGCTGAGATTGGCCAAAAGAAAGTGGCAGTGAGGACTGGGACTCTCAGAGAAAGATCAGCTGGGGCAGAGTGGCCCCAGATAAAAAGGGGAACCCACACTGGCGTGGGATGGGCTATGGTGGGAAAACAAACAGAAGAGGGAACCCACACAGGAGCTGAGAAGGCTACAGCAGGGACCCAAACCCTGGAAGAGGGAAGCAGGTTGCTAGAGTTGGTGGATAACCTGCAGCAGCAAAGGGATTCCCTGAGGGCCCAGCTGAGAGGAAAGCTTGAGAGATAGAATGCACTCTGCCCTGCCCCCCGCCGGGAATTGTCTTAAGGGGGGAGGGTGTGTGATGGGGCCTCTGCCCCACATTGGTGAAGAAAGGGTTAAAAGCTGCCCTGGGGAGGCTGAGCAGCAGGCAACCAATCAGGACAGGGCAGGCCCATATATAAAGAGAGCTGCAGGGCAAAGGAGTCAGTTCCCTCTTGGGAGCTCAGGGAGAGGGGACAGTTCTGATGTGATAAGTGCAGCAGACAGCTACCAGTGCATAAAGGGGGGACAGGGTCAGGAAAAAAGGGTTCAGTACGTTGTGGGAATGGGGGTGGAGGACTATTGAAACTCAAGATATACATATCCCTTGCCCCCATTCATACTGCAAACTGGCACAGGATGGGGCCAGGCCACAGCTAGCATGTGGACTTACCCACATGCCTCAGGCATGCTAGCTTGCTTGCCCCCTGCTTACCTTGAGACATGTGCTTCAGAGGTTCCAGTGTGAACAATGGGGAGGTTATGGAACAAGTCCATGCATGGAAATGTGTACCATCTCTACTGTAGACATCCCCTAGAATGCAGCTGGGCAGGATACATTTTCTGAAGTTTGCCTATTGCTAATCTTTTTTTTTTTTTGAAGTTTGTCCCATTGTGTTGCTTGATTTCATTAAGTTTCTTAAAAATGTAACTTTTTTAAATTGTATGGTCGTAGTGTTTTGTTTTTTAATTGGTACCTAAGGTTAGGCTCCTGAGTCTCTTTAGGCACCTCAAGTGGCCTGACTTTTCTACTCTGCAGTTCCCATAATTATAGAAGCTTGACTTTGGAGACCCATTTTTTAAAATCTTGGCTATTAAGTTTTGGATTTTGACTTGTAGTATAATGTACCTTCTTGTTTGCCCAGTTTTAAATAGAGGGGATATACCTTTTTAATCCAGGGGTGTGTAGTTTATTTATGCTTTGGCAGACTTGCTAGACAATTGTAGTGTATTCATGTAAGAGGTCTGTCTCTTTAATTGCTCTGTTTACCTGTTTGTTCTAAACATTGGTCGGTGATACAAAACATCAGCAGGTTAGTGTGTTTAACAAACTCTCCTAAAGAGCATCAATAAACATTTTAAAAATATCTCCTTGAATACTAGGCCTGTGTGTCTGTTTATCTGTTTGCTTAGGTATCTATACCATGCTCTCTGTAGTACTGGAGTGGGGACAGACATATGAACCTTTAAATAGCTCTTGGAGAGTACTTGGAGAACTACATGACCTACCCAGTTCCTCATGAGACAATTTAGTTTCTTTCTCCCTTAATCAATACAGTGTAAATAGGGCCTTACCAAATTCATGGTCTGTTTTGTTCAATTTCACGGTCATAGGATTTTTAAAATCATAAATTTCATGGTGTCAGATATTTAAATCTGAAATTTCACAGTATTGGAATTGTGGGGGTCCCAACCCAAAACGGGATCGTGGCAATGCTATTGTGGGGGGGTGGGGTCGCAGTATTGCTACCCTTACTTCTGTGCTGCTGCCTTGAGAGCTGGGCAGCCAAAGGGCAGCTGCTGGGTGGGAACCCAGCTCTGAAGGCAGCACCACCAGCAGCAGAGCAAAAGTAAGGGTGGCAACACTATACCATGCCACCCTCACTTCTGTGGTGTGGCTGGCGGCAGCACTGCCTTCAGAGGGGGACTCCCAACCGACAGCCATGGAGCTTCCTGCAGCCTGGGGAAGTTCCCGGTAGGGTGCTAACCCTCCAGGATTGTTCTGGAGTCTCTAGGAATTAAAGATTTAATTAAAGGTAATGTCATGTGACGAAACCTCCAGGAATACATCCAACGAAAATTGGCAACCATCGTTCCCAGAGATGGGTCTGACTCAGCCTCGAGAGCAGACTGTGCAGAAGAAAAGGAAGTCCTATCCCTCCCCAGCCCATGCAGGACTAGCAGCTGGAGCCCAGCAAACAGTAGGAGCCCCTGGCTGGGGCACCTCCAGCCTTGCCTCTCCTTGGCTCCAGGCCCAGCCCTTGGGAGTTGAAGGGGCCTTGAGCTGGCTGCGGGGGTTTGTGTGTGTGAACACAGCAGCCCCCAACCCTGGTGCTCTCGGCAGGTACCCACTCTCACCCACCTGTAAGGCCAGCCCTGCCCCCACAAAAGTGATTACTGCCACCCTTACTTCTGTGCTGCTGCTGGTGGTGGCATTGCCTTCAGAGCTTGGCTCCCGGCCAGCAACTGTCACTCTCTGGCTGCCCAACTCTGTGAAATCTGATCTCCCCCATGAAATCTGGCTATTGTGGGGGAGACCAGATTTCACAGTCCGCGACACGTTTTTCATGGCTGTAAATTTGTTATGGCCCTAAGCATAAAGCAGTTTTTTACTTTGAAAATAAGAGTATTTTCAAGTACAGTAAACAAAGCAAAGAAAATCAATCCAGAATATACCTTGGATAATCAAGACAGAAGGCAATCACTTTAAGGCCATTAAGCAACAGCTGATGACAAAACTCTAGAATCAGGTAGGATCCATTCCATAATTATTACGTAAACAACAAAGGGAAGCCATTCACATATAATGTAGTGTTATGTATAAAATATCTTGGTGTACTGACAACCATTGACTGGATGGACGTATCCAAACTGGTGAACAAACTTCAGTAATATGGAAGATATTCAGACCGCCTAAGGACAGACTAGGGGAACTCCAAGGAAATGATGATGAAACTAACAATCTGTAAATTTATAAAGAGCATGCCTATACTACTTGAGAATGTTTGAAGAAAAATTGATTCTATGAATGTTTGAAGAAGGATTGACAGAGCTGTAATATTTATGACATGATTATCCTCCCTCTTTGTACTTTATACCCAACAAAAGCCTGAGATCCAAATGCACTGAACCCTAAAATGTAGCTCATGCCCAACTTTCTGGTACATTGTATCTGTAACTTAGCTATGCAAGCACAGCCCGTGAAGAAGAGTAATGACCTGGACAGGCCAGCGTATTGAGAATATCATTCTTTTCCAGTGGTCTTTGTGATGTATTGTCTGCCTCTTTCATTGAGCCTCCTGCTGCCATGGGAGTTCACACTATTCCTCCCAGAACAAGGTCCATTAGCAGCAGGGTTACTATTTATCAAAGACAATTTTTATACAGGCAATTTTCCAATTGTGTGCATCTAGTTTTATTTCTAAAATATGACAGTGTATATACACAAGTTACTGCCCTCAGGCTATTGGCAAGACATCAGTATGTTCCTTGACGTCACAAAGTTTGGGCACATTATATACAACATTGCAGAAAATATAGTGATTAAAATCCTGTTATCAAAAACTTTGTTCTCTGACGACAATGGTAGCAACTTCTTCCTCATTACAGTTGTCTTTCTGAAACTGATCTGTGACTCCCATTATTTAGTCTCAGATTCCTGATATCAGAAACTTGGACTTCATATTGGCAGTCATTTGACTGATATTTTAACATTTCTTTTCTTATAGACTGAAAGGTTTGGAGGAATCTGGTGGTATTAAATATCCTAGCAACATGTGGGACTTGACACTGAAAACATTTACCTTTGCTTTCATTTCCAAGAACACTAAAAATAGTTGAATAGACAAATGACCCAAGGAGAGAAATGTTCTGAATTCAATGTAATGATTCAGCCTTTCTTCAGTGATAGTTATGATAACATAAACTAGGCAGCAGTGTTTATAGTTGCTCACCATTGATCCCACATCTTATTCAGTGTCTTTTCCAGAATGTTGCACCTAGAGTCCTTGAGCCATAATGTAGTTTCCAACTCACTTAGCAGCAATTGTTCACGATCTTCCAACTCTATGTAGCAACTGCTAGGGTTTTTTTGATATGGTACTGTGCACAAAATCAGGTTATAAACTTCCAGTGCTAATTCTAGTGAACCAACATATGAAGGGCTGCAGCATGGTTGGTGGGCTGGTCTTTAGCCATTTCTGCAAAGACTTTTGGTCTCACTGTAAAAATTGCATATGTTAATAGTCTAAACACTTGCGTTTCCATTTTTCAACATCCCTAATAGGAGGCAAGAGGAATAAGGCTCATTCCTAGAGACTGTCAAAATTGAACTGGATGCCTTGAACACCTGCAAAAGGCTAAGTGCTCATAAATTACCATTGTTTACGACTCCTCTGAGCTCCTCTACCTGAATCTGGAAAATGTCAAGACTTATGAATCTTATAGGAGGGGCAGCTTTGCTTATAATTGTGTCTGTTAGTCTTCTTATTGTTTCTATCAATATCTGTTTCTTCAGATTGCCAGTAAGGGGCTTTTTCTCTCACAACGTCACTGGCTGGAATTTGTCAATGCTCTGAACAGTTCCTCCAGACCCTCCCCCCCACCCACTTCCTGTCATCGCTGAGAGAATAAACCGAGTCAAAATGCATCATGTATTTCCAAACTGTGGTATTCATAAGCTGTTAGGTAGGTCTGGTAACTCAAGCATGCTTATTTATTCATCAGTGGGTTATGTTATACTACTAATTGTGATATTGGGAACCGTACCTTTAATTGGTGTAGCTTCCCAGATGGGAAATCTGGGGAGGGGCACTTCAGAAGTCTATGTTGTGTTATACAGAGGCAGTTGGAACTATGTCATTGAATAAAGAGGCTTTTTTTTTTCTTCAAGTACTTTGGGCCCAGAGGCCTGAATCAAAAAAGGCACTTAGGCATTGCAACACTGAGCATAACGGCACCTAACTTTCAGGCACCTAGAAAATCACAGAAGCAACACTACAACCCAGTAAGCCTGAGCTCAGTGCCCTGGCTCCCTATACAATGAATGGGGACAGATAAGTGCTTTAGAAGGTAATCCTCCAAAAACAATACACTGGTGAGGGGTGCTGCCTAAGCTGGCCAATGGGAGATGCCACTGAAAGGGGTGTGTCTTAAGCCCCTCCCCTTTCTCAGCTATAGGTGCCTATTAAGGCCAATCTGCAAGGAGGTGCCTATTTCTATTTAGCAATCCACTACCAGGAACCCCTGTCCTGGATTCAGGAGGCTCAGGTGCCTAAGTAGTTTCTTGTGGGAATGAGTTAGGCACCTGCCACACTCCACAAAAAATGGCTGGAGGAGGTGGTAGCGCACGCCCAAAACTTTAGCTGGGGTTAGTGCACTCACCAGGGATGCGGGAGACCCAATTTCAATTCCCCCGTGCTGGAGGGGGAGAAGGAGCTTTGGGATATCCCACCTCTCAGGAGGGGGCTCTAACGCTGATTTGGGGAATATGGAGTTTAATTTAGGTGACACTTTTTTTTAACCACTACACCACTGGCTCTAACCACTGGGCTATGGGGATATTCTGATGTGGGTGCTCCCCCAGTCTCTCCTGGTGAAGCTGTTCCACTCTGGGTGAATAATGAAAGAGTAAGTGGAGCAGGGGGTCAGGATCTGGGGGTCTTTCACCTCCCAGGTCAGTGCCCTAAACCATCAGGCTACAGAGTCATTTGTTCTATTTCTCTGGCCCAATGGTTATTTAAGTATTTATCCACAGTGGAGCATCACTGGGCCAGAGAGAGACTGTAGTCCGGAGTTTAGGGCACTCATCTGGGAGGTGAGATACCCTGGGTCCAGTCACTCTGCTGCTCCAGTCACTCTTTCATTATTTACTTACAGTGGAACAGCTTCTACAGGAGAGACTGAGGGCGTGCTACATCAGAATATCCCATAGCTCAGTGGTCAGAGCACTCTTCTGGGGATGCCTGGTCAAATCCTTTGTCTCCTGCTCGCGGAGGGAGGAATAGAACCTGGGTCTTTCTCATCCCAGGTGAGTGGCTTAACCACTCGGCTAAAAGTTCTACACCAGGCACCAGCTCCTCCAGACAGATTTTGAATGGGATCCGATCTGGTAGGAAGCCTCTGAGCATGCCTAACAAATGGGTCTTTGCGTGAAAGATGGGTGTTCATCTGCCTATTTTCCCCCAGGTTGCGGATTGCTCTGCAGTTTAGGTGGAAGATGTCTGAAACCCTAGAGTGTGCATGCTCAGAGACAGCCTATTAAAACAGGAATGGGTAAGTATACTTAGTAGCTGCTGCATTCAGATTATCCTCCAGCCACTTCTGTGCCTCTGCATAACCAAGCCCCTCATAATTATAAGAGAAAAGTAATTAAAGGGGGGCGAGGGAAACCATGAAACTCTGAAATTCTGGGTGCAATCTGGGCTCCATTGAAGTCATTGGGAGTTCTGCCACTGTTTACGGTAGAGCCAGGATTGCACCCAAAGTATTCCCTGTTGACTGGAGACAAGTGAGAAAAATACATCTTTCTTTGTCCCTTACAATTATGCTTAGGTAGCTGGTTCTGGGCACTCTAATGAGAGAGAGAAAGAGAGGACTTTGCACTAAAACCTTGAGTTTAAAAAAAATCATGCTATCTGTAGCTGCATGTCACAAGACTGTAATATGTATATGAGATTGCATTTCTTGTGAGATGTAGGTTGCTATGGAATCCTTATTTCTCTTCATAGTTTAATTCTACAATGCAAATCACTCAAAGGGCTCTGGAAAGATAGAAATAGGAACTCACGATTTTCAGGCTGTTATATTAAAAATGTTTTAATATATATGTATATTAGAAATTAAATGTATCATATACCTACAAAAGACAGAATATGAGAAGTTTAGGTTAGCAATTTAATTCTCTCTTATCCCTAGATATCCCTTCCACATGCTTTATTGTTAATATGGATGTAGCAATTGGGTCCAGAGGCCTCAGTGAGGATCAGGGCCCCGTTATAATTGTCTTTGTAAGTGCTTCTACAATATCTTGGTGCTTGCCCTGCAGAATTTACAGTCTAAGACTAGAATATCTGAAGTCCTGTCTAGCTGTTATCCATTTCCTGCAGGCCCTATTGTACAAGTAAATCTTTAGGAGGACAGGATCATGACTTGACAGGCTTCTTTGGGGACAGTTTTCCATGAATAAAGAGCATGTGGAACAGGTGAAGGCACTTGTGGCAGGAGTGAATTTATGATAATCTGGCATCATTGGTGAATTGGAGGGCTTGAAATTGATTAAATAAGCTACAAGAGTAGATAAATAGGGAGGGCTGAATGAGGATGAGCCTTGGAGTAACAAAGTTGTGTTTGATGCTGAAGAGAATGGGGAGTTAAGGAGTGTGACAGGATCAGAGCAATGGGCCAAGAAGACTATCTGAGTAGCTGCATTTTTGAATGGGTCTGAGAGGAACATGGTAGTTGTCAGAAAGTCCATAGAGGAGGATGAGGTTGCAGTAGCCTAAATGAGAGATGAAGAGGCCTGGGCAGGAAATTTGCCAGTGCGGACAGAGAAAAAACTGGATTGCAGAGATGTTATGGAAGAAGAAACACCTAGATTTAGACAGGCTAGATTTGCAGGTCTGCATGAACAGGTGTTTATCTATGTTAAAACACCACCCCACCCCCCAGCATGCAGTCTGGGACTGTGGTGGGCCCGCTCTGCACTTCTGACTCTCCCCCCTCCCTTGCTCCTGCTTGCCCCCTTGCCCCTGCTTGCCAGGAGCCAATCAAAAAAAAAAAAAGGAACAAGAAGCTGCTACAAGCGACAAGCCAAAAACTAGCCAACAAGCAACTCACAAGCCAATTAAGTCAAAAACAAGCCCAATTTCTGCATTTTTTTTTTCCTTGCAGGTTTGGCATGTCTGCCCAGGACAACTGATTTGGGCAGGTAGGGCTCATGCTACAGGGCTAAAAATAAATGTAGACATTCAGACTTGGGCTGGTTAGCCCGCATTAGCCAAAGCCAGTTCCTTAACTGGTGTAAAGTGGCATAACTGTTGAAGTACACAGAGCTATGGTGACTGATCCTGGCTGAGGATCTGGCCATGAATCTTCATTATGAACATCTTCTACAGTAGTACTAGAGCAGTTACTCCAACGTGCAGGAAGCAACTGCCTGCAGCTACTGTGTGCTGTTGAACAGCCGCAAAATTGTAGCAGTGGTTCATAAAATTTGGAATATTTAGCATCAGGTCCGTTAAAATGCAGGATATATTCTCAGATCAAAGCAAAACAGAATACTACCCCAAAAAAGCCAGCAAAGGACTTCCTTGGTGGGTGAGAATCTGAGGATCTGACACTTGCTATTAGCTCAGCCAAACAAATTATGCTGAGATTGAGAAAAACACAAAAAATCCCACGTAAAATGACAATCTTAAACCTTGCTCAAACCAGAGATTAAGGGGGAGTTAGGGAGTTAGTCACCTACATGACAACTGTACCTTTGAAAATCTCCCCCTCTCCCCAGGAACAGTAAATTGAAACAATGCTGAATGCAAGTTTTCCTTCTCTTTATTTGAGGCTTAACCATACTCGGGACCAGTTTGGTATAACTGATTGCTGATACCCAGACCCAGTAACCATTTCATTTTTGTAGCATACACAAGGCCTGAGAGAATGATTCCAATCAGAATGATGGAATCCTGGTGGGTAAAGTATAGTAACTGAACACTGGCCAATTAGGTTTAATTGTAATTCTCTATGATTTTTTTATAAAGTAATGGAAAGGTCATCAGTAGAATTTTGTTTGTCTCTCCCCACTCACTCCTTAAGAGCTATGATCTCAGAAGGTCTCGTTGTGAAGCTCATCTCATTGCTGATCTCAGTGGATGTGATATAACTAAATTATCCTAGCTGTACAAAAGGAAAAGCTTTACAAGCAGGGAGAACACTGTGAATCACTCACAGAAACTGCTTCCTCTTTGGCCAATATTGGCCAAGGCACTAAGTGCTAAGCACAAAATAAAATCAGCCTGACCTGTGTCACTACACCTAAAGATGCCAGCATTCGTGTACGCAGGGCTTTATCTCTCAGATGTATCGTTGTCTGGTCACTCTCGCAAGAAAGATCAATTTACATTTGACTTCATTCGAGAGACTTTACAATTAAATTTACAGAGGCAGATCAAATTTGCTATTAAATGTATGAAGACACTGTGTTTCTGTTACAGATGAAAATCTTCCATAGGATCCACATCTCCCCAGCTCTGCTTCATGCAATTATTATCTTGTGGCTGGAAAGGATTGTGAGTCATTGCTTCACATGAAGTAGCTGTGCCCCAAGATATAAGTTTAACTGCTGACCGCACTCAAAAAAATAGATAATGGGCATACAAATCCCCCTCATGCACACAAGATTTTCTGTTTGGAATGTTGGACTATTTGTTCCTTTTGAGCTGGGCATCAAATCAAAGTGTCTAGAAATTACGTTGCCTATAAGTTCCAGCTCTCACTCCACATTGGACTTTTATCAATATATTTGGAACATGAGAATGTATATAAATAAGAAACTGCAGGCTTACAGAACATGCTGAATGTATGACAGCATAGCCTCCATTTCATGTGTATTCTGAAATGGAATGGTCAACTGCCCCAAATTCCAGAATCTCCATAACTTTTCTTCCACATTTAAGTAAAAATCTAACCCACTCAGGTCAGCCACTCTCCCTCTCCCCCAACTCAGTTTACAAACTCAAGTATATTTTTCTTTTCTCCTCTATATTGTTCAGTTTGTTCGACTGACCGGTTGAGAGTTGTTAGGGTCTGAGTGTTTGCCTGACTATCTGTGAAGCGCCTATCACAGTTATGGGTGGCATAAAATGCCCACCAAGTGCACATGAGTGATACGTATAATAAATCTTATTCTGATCAAGTTGATTATTTGCCAACATTTCCACAGACTGCTGAAGTATAGATGATTATTTTGGTCTGTGTGAGGTCCCCACTAATTCATTCTTACCCTAAGTATCAGCATTAAAATAAAGTTTCTAATTTTGTATTGGAAAAAACACAAAGATTGACAGAATACAATCGGAAATTAAAGAGAGCAAACTGAAAAAGCTAGAACAAAAGAGCACTGGATCAGAAGGTCTAATCCACTCCATTCTGCTCTGCTACTGGGTTCAGAGCTCCATTTTTTCTTTCCACTTTTAGTTCTGATAATTATGAATGATAATTGCAGTCCTTCTGGGTGGACTCCTGGGAGAAGGCAGTGTTGTGCAAAGAAGGAGCCTTGGTCTTGACAAGCCTACCTTGGCCCAGGGAAGGACTTCTTGTGAGCTGGATTTTCTGACCTATCTACTGATTGGTTTGGCTAAGTGCCCTATCTGGAGCAAACACCATGAAAGAAATGCTCTGGCCTCAGTTCCACACAGCCACTGCACGGTGGAAATCTAGGAGTGGTGACAGGCATGCTCTCTAGATGCCTAGGTTGACTCAGTGGGGAAGGCACAAGTCAGGGCTGCAGTAATCTGGATGACTGCAGGCTGCTGCTATCCTCCTCACAGAATGAGGTTTTATCTTCCTAGACAGACAAGCATTGAGTGGGCTGTGGGGTGTACTCTACAGTGAGCCAATTCTTAGTGCTTAATTTATTAGTAGAAATCAGGTGGGCTTCTGCTGAATACAGCCTTTATCAGTGGATGCCATTAAAAATGTTTTTCTTTGTGGAGATGCTCTGCAGCAAGTCAAGTATTTGTACATCACAGGATTGTATCATATGATGCAAGCAATGCTACAGAATAGAAGAGAGCTAATCAATTAACCAAGCTGGTTTTTAGCTGTTTGAATTAACTGAAATGACTTGCTCGTCTATTCAACACTTACAAGTATTTATGCGCTCAGCACTGACACACACACCTGAAACAGAAAGCTATGCTTTGCTACTAAAGGACCTGACTCACTCCACTTCTGTGCTAGTTAACTCTACTGAAATCAGTGGAGTTACTGGAGCAACACACAGGTGAATTAAGACAAAAGAGAGCAGCATGGCTTTGTTAAACACGTGGGGCTGGATTTTCATGTGGTTAGCACCCACCCCTGGAGTGAACATTCAAAAGAGCTCAATGCGTGAAATCTGTTCTGAGTAAGGGCTAGTCTACACTGGCAACGTTAAAGCACTGCTGCTGGGAGGAGAGTGCTGGGAGAGAGCACTCCCAGCGCTCTAAAAAAACCACCCCCACGAGGGGCGCGGCTCCCAGCACGAGTGCACTGTCCACACTGGCGCTTTACAGCACTGAAACTTGCTGCGCTCAGGGGGGTGTTTTTTCACACCCCTGAGCGAGAAAGTTGCCGTGCTGTAAAGTACCAGTGTAGACAAGCCCTAAGAGCTGAGCTTCTTTTGAAAACCTGGCCCCACCTGTGGGTGCTTCGCACTTGTGAAAATCTGACCCAAAGTGGCAACAGATCGTTCTGCTGAGAGATGACTGTTTTTTCAAATTCTGGCAGGCTGCTTCATCTGAAGTGTTAATAGCATGCAAATTGTTATGTTCAGAGTGTGTTGAGTGGAATTTAAGGTGCTTGTTAGTATAGCAGAAAGTTATTTCTGGTGCTACAATTTTGTACACTACCAGTGGTGTTTCAGAGAGATATGAAACCAGGCAATTTTGTTTGCTGCCGAAGTGTAGCCAAAAATAAAGCCTCCACCTCACTATGCAATAAATAAATGAAACCTTAATTATATTATTCATACTGCAGTAACCCAAAGTCTACTTAAGTTAAGACTACCAGATAAGCTTGAACGGGATCCAAAGGAGAAAAGGAAGAGCTTCTTTCATTTGCGTTTATCCTGAACGTTATGCCAGGATGTGTGTGTGTCAGGGCCAGATTAAGGCATAAACTAAGCAAGCTACAGTTTAGGGCCTCGCAATATGAGGGGCCGCTAAAAAAGGAAAAACTGACTCCATTTCAAATTTTATCAAAATCGGTTAATAAATAAAGGAGAGATGAGAAAAAGAAGATGCTCTCTAAATATAGACATTTGCATTCAAATATGACAAAAATATACATATCTGGCTACACAAATACACTTACCCTTCACTAATTGTTTGTTATTGACAGGCAGGAGGCCAGGGCTGAGAAAAAAACAATAATTGCACTTTTAAAATTAGTATTTGTAAGAGTAAGTCGGCTATCAGTCTCCTGAGGCAGCGTTTTGTTGGCCAGCTGCTACTGGCCTAATTAATAAAATTCTGACCGTGCCTTCCTAACTTTTGTAAATAAATAAATAATCTCACTGCCGATAAAACTGGGGAAAATGTGAGGTCGGAAACGGCAGTGTCATGAAGCAATCCTGCCACGCTCATATTCATAGTATGGGACTCGTCCTAAGAGTGATGTCATGCATAGATTGATGTCCTTGGCTGGTAATAGCCAGAAGGCTGCCATCTTTCGGTTACGGTCCAGCACGCTCAGCTGTATAGTGCCTTCGCTCCTGTTTTTCTTCGTTTTCTTAAGTGTTAGTGTGTTCTTTCTCCTTTTGATCTGTACATACGTACAATTGTGCTCACCGCTTTCTGCTTCATGCACTATCCATGCTTCACATGATTCAATTTGCAGGTGATCTCTTATGGACTTGGGTCAAGTGGATCTTGAGGAGGATAAATTTGTGTTAACTTTCCTCCATCAGTTTCGGGAACCTTCATAGTAAATATCAGAGCGTGCTGATGAAAGAATAAATAGAGGGTTTTGAGAGAAGTGAAGAAAGCTATACATATATATCAAAATATTCTGAGTACTTAGTTTGAAATAACTTGCTTACCATGTGCATATATGATTTATAGGCTATTAAAGCCTATAATATTCATTATATTTGCTTGAACATAGGCTAGTTTTTCTCACTTTCACAATGCCTGTCTAGAGATTGCCAGTCTTTTTTCTGGTAAATTCTTTCTTTCTCTTTCGTGCATATAGCTTGTTGTCACTCTGTGTGTCCAAGGTGTTTACTTGAGATTAATTAGTGGTCCTGGGGAAGACAGAGGATAGAGAAGAGAATACGAAGAGAGATGTCTGCCTAGAAAATGCTGCAAGAAAAACCATCTGCCCTAAGCATCCTGTGCATCGAATGTGACAAACTCCATAGCTTATCATTTGAGGACATCATCAATGACTTTGCTCTCCAAAAATCACAACAGAAAATGGTTTAAATTTCAGTGTTAAAATTAATGTGATGTGCAAATAGACATACTGCCGGTTGTACTGCTTCCATTAAGTAAGCTGGTCTGTGTAACTATAACTGCTTTTGTGTTGCTATAGATATACAATTTTCAGATCTACTAATTAAGAAATCATAGATGAAAATTTGTTAATTTGAAAAAATTTATAATGCAGACAGGCTTGCAAGATGTGTTTTATTTAGATTATTATTCTATTTTTACAATTTTGCCTTTGTATATATGCAAATATAAAGCTTTTGTGTTTATATATTCAATGTCCTTTCTGTGAAAATAATAAATTACTTTTTTATGGTATGGGGTCTCTTACCCTTGACATAGTTTAGGGCCTCAGAACGTCATAATCTGGCTCTGGTGTGTTTGTGTGTATACTGAGCAGAGCTATTAATGTGAATGAGGGTTTCAGATTTGATTTTCACAATGATAGCTAATTTCTCACATAAATGACTTGTGGAACATGGGTGCTCTTGAAAATTTTCCCCAACATGCATAAGCTGAGTGTGCAATTTATGTAAATTGTTCACTGATTCCAAACAACAAATAGAACAAGGCAAAAGAACTAACAAATAAGAAAGTAACTGTTCTGTCATGAAAGGAAAGGCCTAGTAATGGAATAGCAGATGTACTGCATGTCAAAAGAAGCACGTCAAAAAGGAAGTTTACAAGAAGTGGAAGATTGGAAAAATGACCAGGGAGGAGTATAAAAATATTGCTCAGGCATGCAGGAGTGAAATCAGGAAGGCCAAATCACACTTGGAGTTGCAGCTAGCAAGAGATGTTAAGAGTAACAAGAAGGGTTTCTTCAGATATGTTAGCGACAAGAAGAAAGTCAAGGAAAGTGTGGGCCCCTTACTGAATGACGGAGGCAATCTAGTGACAGAGGATGTGGAAAAAGCTAATGTACTCAGTGCTTTTTTTGCCTGTGTCTTCACGAACAAGGTCAGCTCCCAAACTACTGCACTGGGCAGCACAGCATGGGGAGGAGGTGACCAGCCCTCTGTGGAGAAAGAAGTGGTTCGGGACTATTTAGAAAAGCTGGACAAGCACAAGTCCATGGGACCAGATGCGCTGCATCCGAGAGTGCTAAAGGAGTTGGTGGATGTGATTGCGGAGCCATTGGCCATTATCTTTGAAAACTCATGGCGATTGGGGGAGGTCCCGGAAGACTGGACAAAGGCTAATGTAGTGCCCATCTTTAAAAAAGGGAAGGAGGATCCAGGGAACTACAGGCCAGTCAGCCTCACCTCAGTCCCTGGAAAAATCATGGAGCAGGTCTTCAAAGAATCAATTCTGAAGCACTTAGAGGAGAGGAAAGTGATCAGGAACAGTCAGCATGGATTCATGAAGGGCAAGTCATGCCTAACTAACCTAATTGCCTTTTATGATGAGATAACTGGCTCTGTGGATGCGGGGAAAGCAGTGGACATGTTATTCCTTGACTTTAGCAAAGCTTTTGACACGGTCTCCCACAGTATCCTTGCCAGCAAGTTAAAGAAGTATGGGCTGGATGAATGGACTAGAAGGTGGATAAAAGCTGGCTAGATCATTGGGCTCAACAGGTAGTGATCAATGGCTCCATGTCTAGTTGGCAGCCGGTATCAAGCGGAGTGCCCCAAGGATTGGTCCTGGGGCCAGTTGTGTTCAATATCTTCATCAATGATCTGGAGGATGGCGTGGACTGCACCCTCAGCAAGTTTGCAGATGACACTAAACTGGGAGGAGGGGTAGATATGCTGGAGGGTAGGGATAGGATACAGAGGGACCTAGACAAATTAGAGGATTGGGCCAAAAGTAATCTGATGAAGTTCAACAAGAACAAGTGCAGAGCCCTGCACTTAGGACTGAAGAATCCCATGCACTGCTAACAGACTAGGGACCGAATGGCTAGGCAGCAGTTCTGCGGAAAAGGACCTAGGGGTGACAGTGGACGAGAAGCTGGATATGAGTCAACAGTGTGCCCTTGCTGCCAGGAAGGCTAACAGCATTTTGGGCTGTATAAGTAAGAGCATTGCCAGCAGGTCGAGAGACGTGATCATTCCCCTCTATTCGATATTGGCGAGGCCTCATCTAGAGTACTGTGTCCGGTTTGGGGCCACACACTACAAGAAGGATTTGGAAAAATTGGAAAGAGTCCAGCGGAGGGCAACAAAAATGATTAGGGGGCTGGAACACATGACTTATGAGGAGAGGCTGAGGGAACTGGGATTGTTTAGTCTGCAGAAGAGAAGAATGAGGGGGAATTTGATAGCTGCTTTCAACTACCTGAAAGGGGGTTCCAAAGAGGATGGATCTAGACTGTTCTCAGTGGTGGTAGTTGATAGAACAAGGAGCAATGGCCTCAAGTTGCAGTGGGGGAGGTTTAGGTTGGATATTAGGAAAAACTTTTTCACTAGGAGGGTGGTGAAACACGGGAATGCGTTACCTAGGGAGGTGGTGGAATCTCCTTCCTTAGAGGTTTTTAAGGCCCGGCTTGACAAAGCCCTGGCTGGGATGATTTAGTTGGGGACTGGTCATGCTTTGAGCAGGGGGTTGGACTAGATGACCTCCTGAGGTCCCTTCCAACTCTGATATTCTATGATTCATGCATTGAGACACACTGGCAGAGCTGTGAGGAGAAGTGTACGGATTGCCTGTGTGACATTTTGACTATTTCTAGCTATAATGACTGAATGCACTCCAAAATTAAAATCAGAAACAAATTATTTTTGTGGGGAACACTGTTTTTTGTTGGGGGGTGGGAAGGAACCAAAGGAATGTTTCCTGAATATTATTAGCATTTTTGTATTCTGCAGATACAATAATAAAAAAGAGAAGCCACGGGATTCACTAATGGAATCTGTTGAGATTAGGTCTAGGGAAAATAGACAATTACTTGCAAAAAGAACTCCCTTTATTATACAATAAAGAAACATCAACACCACATGCTGAATCAAGAATTCTGTCTGGAAACCTAAACAATCCCTGAAGAAGCACCTTCTTTGTGTGCCAAATTGTGCCTGCTCAGAATGGGGTATGCTCAACTGGTGCAAATCATGTCTTTCCTTGCCTGTCCTTGGGCATTGCAATAATGCAGCTACACTGGTTGCTTCCTCCTGATGGCTGAACCAGGGCTATTATCCCAAGAACAGAACAGACCTGAGCACACATTTTCTATACCAATTTGTTGAAGCACTGGGGGTTGTTTGGGTTTTGGGGGTGCGGGGCATTCTGGGTCCTGTCCCAATGCACTGTGATGCATGGGTTCGCATCCCAGCAATCCCTGTGCTTCCGTCCACATTTGGCGCCATCTTTCAACGTTTTTTGTACTGCGAGCTCTGTCTTCCCTTTCAGTCTGCAGGAATGGAGCCTGAACTGCTGAGGAGTATGCTGACGAGTCTCGCCAGCACGCCACGTTTGGCAGTCGAATTATTCCTTATGATCCAAAGTGACAGTGAGGGCTCCGACGATGATATCGACTCGAGTAACTCATATGACACGAGTTTGCTTGTGGCACTCACGGACATGCTCACCACTGTGGAACGCTGCTTTTGGGCTCTGGAAACGAGCACTGAGTGGTGGATCACATCGTCATGCACGTCTGGGATGGCGAGCAGTGGCTGCAGAACTTTTGGATGAGAAAAGCCACTTTCGTGGGACTGTGTGAGGAGCTCGCCCCCACCCTGTGGCGCAAGGGCATGAGATTGAGAGATGGCCTGATGGTGGAGAAGCGGGTGGCTATTGCAATCTGGAAGCTGGCAACTCCAGACAGCTACCGATAGGTCACTAACCAGTTTGGAGTGGGAAAGTCGACTGTTGGAATTCTGTTGATGCAAGTTTGCAGGGCCATTAATCGCATCCTGCTCAGAAGAACTGTTACTCTGGGTAATGTGTGTGACATTGTGGATGGCTTTGCACAAATGGGTTTCCCTAACTGCAGAGGGGCGATAGATGGCACAGCTATTCCAATTCTGGCACCAGCCCACCTAGCCTCCGAGTACATTAACCAGTAATGTCTGGTGCCCTGCACGGGAGTGAAGTGCAGTGGTTCCAATGTTAGTAGGAATCTGTGTTTGCTACGCTGACTTGCAGTGCCTGTTTCTTTCCTGAGCTAAGGTATCTTTTACTTTATGCAATAATAAAGAATGCTTTCACCAAAAAATTCATTTATTGAAAAGAAACACAACTGCTTGGGACACAGAAGGGGCGAGGGGGTGGGGTGGGGAACGGTACAATCACAGATTTGCGTATGTCCTGTTATCATACTCAGCCTTCCTGTCTGGAGTGCTGTGCAATGAGTGCTGCACTTCAGGATGGCTATACTGCATGGTGATGGGGGGTGAGTGCAGTGGGTAAGGGTCGTAGTTTTCAGGGCTGGGTGGTGAAGCTACAGGCGTTGGAGGCAGCTGGTGGCGGTAAGAACCCGGATGTTGGGGAAAGTGGGTTGGAGGTGACATGGGGACACAAAGGAAAGAGTTTTGGGACAAGGGCTGCGGGGGGGGGGGCATGGTAGTGCTCCGCCTGCATGGCTACAAGCACCTGGATCGAGTCCGCTTGGCGCTCCATTGTGCTTATCAGCCGATCCGTGCTTTGCTGCCAGAGCACCGCGCTTTTGTGCCGGCACTCCTCATTCTGCTGGCAGATCCTCCTTTCACTGTCCCACCACTCCTGCACTTTTCGATTTTAATTACTTGAATGCTGCATTACTTCATGCAACATGTCTTCCTTGCTTCTACGTGGCCTTTTTTCTGATTCTTTGGAGCCTTTCGGCCGGTGATAACACGGACGGCTGAGATCTCAAGGTTGCATCTGTAAAGGCAAAATGCAACACTTAACAGAGGCAGCATTGTTCATACCAGACAGAGCAATGATTCCCCCGTACTTAAGGCCAAGCACAGTCTACACAATAGCATAATTTGCCCATCCCAAAGCAAGCGCACATAACCCATGGAAGCCCCGAAATGGTGAGTAAGCACAGGGTCAAGCGTGACTGACTGTTTCACGGCTGTACTGTCCTCTGGGTTTCTGTGCTTTGGGGAGAGCCAACAGTGGCAGGGGGCCCCCTATACTGAACACTGTCCCCACATTTTCCACAGGAGTTCATCCTGGATGATATCTTGCTTCCCAGGTCACCCTCAGCAGCGAGGGAGGGTCTTCTACTGCAATGCGGATTCTGGCCTGGTCCATAGGCAACTTGCCTGTGTGCAGCAATAGTCCCCCCGCCCCTCATGGCATAGTGGCGTGGACAAGTTAGCCTTACTGGGACAAGGAACACAGTGGCTCTCCCGAGAAATCTGCGCAAGCACATTGCCCAAGTCCTGAATGAGACCTCTGAAGAGATCATTGAGGCCAATTATCATGATGTGAGAGAGCACATCAGTGCCCTATTCTGCATCTGCATGCAGCCCTAACCCTCCTCACCCCAAGAGCCCGCGCCGAATAACTTCCTTCCCAAAATAAAAGCCA
This sequence comes from Natator depressus, assembly GCF_965152275.1. Taxonomy (NCBI): domain Eukaryota; kingdom Metazoa; phylum Chordata; order Testudines; family Cheloniidae; genus Natator; species Natator depressus. Next base: position 135,662,079 of record NC_134234.1, read on the forward strand.
CTTACCGGGAACCTCTTCTGGTGTTTGTCCTTCCCCAAGCACCGGCCGCCGTGACTGGCTACCTTCCTCCAGGCTTGAGAACAGCTCCTGGCTGCATGCATCTAGGGATTCCGGGGTTTCTTCCTCCGCCTCAGCACCCTTGCTTCCACTTTGCTGCTGCTCCTCCTCCTCCCGCCTTGTTGAACTGGGCTCTGAAGTGTCCATGGTGGTACTCGGAGTGGAGGTGGGGTTACCCCCAAATATCGCATCCATCGCTTTGTAGAAATGGCAGGTCGCAGGGGCAGCACTGGAGTGGCTGTTTGCCTCGCAGGCTTTGCGGTACACATTCCTCAGCTCCTTCACTTTAACCCTGCACGATCATGGCCTCTTTCCATCATGTCCCTTGATATCTGCCTGAAGGTATCGTAATTCCTCCAGCTGGAGCGCAGCTGGAACTGGACAGCTTCCCCCCCACAAACACTGATGAGGTCCAGCATCTCACCATTGCTCTACACTGGGGATCGCCTGGCGCGTGGAGGCATGGTCACCTGGAAAGATTCGCTGAGAGCACTTCACGCCTGGCTGAGCAAACAGGAAGGGGATTTTCAAAATTCCCAGAGAATTTAAAGGGCAGGTCTGACGGTTGGTCACCCGAGGGCAGGGCAGTAGAGTTCAAAGTGATGACCAGAGTGGCTAGAACAGGCATTGTGGGACACTTCTGGAGGCCGATCAGAGCGCACTAACAGACCAGGGCGTCCACGCTGGCCCGGCAGCATTCCAGCAGGGGTGCACAAAACGTTATTCCACTCGCTGAGGTGGAGTACCAGGAGCGCTCTAGCTGCGGAGTCAGAGCGCTCTACGTGCCTTGCCAGTGTGGACAGGTAGTGAGCTAGTGCACCCGGGGCTCCTTTAATGCGCTGTAACTCGCAAGTGTGGCCAAGTCCTGAGAGTGAGGAGAAGCACACAGCAGCTGGAAATCTCCCACTGCTCCTGGCAGAACCCAAACTGCACATTTCAGGCCCTGATCCTGCAAGCTGTGTGTGACTCCTGTGCCCATGCATAGCCCGGCTGACAATAGGGCTCCACATGGGCACTGGGGTGTGGAACCATTACAGGATCAGAACATAAATGTTGTCTGTGGTTGCTGACTTTACGTATATTTTATAAGGTACAAATATTCTGATGGTGATATTTCTGAGCTGCATTCAGTTCCATCGCAAGAACAACATGCTCTGTGTCTTCTTGATTCAAGCCAGCAGTACAAGTCCAGATGCTCCTCCAGGGTTAGAGAAATAGTAGACTGGATTTAATCCAACTGTAGAGTGAAGCAATAATATTCCTCATTATTTTTAATCAGTTTTCAAGTCTATTGGGGATAGACTTGTAAGCCATTCATTTAAAAGATAAGTAGGAAGGAGATATTAAATAAGATGCTTTGCTAGATACTTGAATTTAACTTGACAAATGAATGATTCAATCTCCTCCCACCAACAAATCTTTTAAATAAATATGGCTTCTTCATAGGAAATGGTTGATCAAGCCAAACCTCATCACATGTCAGGGCTTTTGATTCAAACTTGATTATCCATCTTGTTCATTCTTAAATAGGAGTGGGGTAATATTTGCAGGTCAGGGGAATTACCCACTTGTGGGAGACTCCAGCCCCATCTTGCTAAATGAGTAATTTAAACTGGTGTTTAACAATTCAAATACCATCTTAAATCAGCATTTCAGGACCTATACAACTTGAAGTGCTTAAAAAGAAAACTTCTTTTTCCTATTGAAAACTGTATTCTATAGGGCTATGGCTTTGCTGGAGGTTCTGGGTAAGGGGCAATCTGTAGTTAGAGACTGTCTCAGGAACAGAGTAGGAAGAGGATTATTGAGAGACACAATCAGGTCCCTGATTTGCCCTTGTTCTAGGCCAGGGGAAGTAATCTGAGCCAGTCCTATACCTCTTCACTCAGCCTACACTACAGTTGGAGGTGTGATTGCAGCATATGTAGAAATATCTACATATCCCTCTAGAAAACTTCCAAAACTTCTGAAGAAACAAACATTTTTGATACATTGTTTTCCACCAAAATTTTTTTTAAATTGTTCCTTTTCAAACCTAGTGGAATGAAATCAACTTTGACATTTTTCATGATTTGTTTTTTAGCATTTTTCAACCAGCTCTTCTAATTTCTAACTAAGAATGAAAGCATGTGCAAAGCAAACATGGCAATGGGATATTACAGGGTTTAAGGCAGTGCAGAAATTGAACCTAAAAATTCTTGTTTGAAGGTAACTCTTAACTGTTTCCAAGATTACCAGGGGACTAAAATAAACAAGCAGCAATCTATAACTTGTGTTTTTCCAAAACCCAAGCAGAACTCAGCCTTTGAGAGTCTTCTGTTCTGCTCTAAATCACACATCCACATTTTGTGAGTGGATTCTGCATCTAGCAAAATAAGTTCACCCTTGCTTACTTTGAACAGCAGGGTCAAAACAATTCACACTGCTCAGAAATGCAATCTAGAACTTGATTTGCCTGGCAAAAGGCAGAAATTACATTTGAAGTCAGTAATGTATCATTGTTTGTTTGTCAGGTTAAGGTGATAATAAATTGTGAAAATTAGTAGTGCCTACCAAGCAGCAAATGAATATTCAAAATTAATTACACTGATTCTGTGAATTGTAACCTTTCAGCCAAAGTGGGATGAAGAACAGAGAAAGGGAGTAGATGAAGGAAACTGAAGGTTGCCCCTAAAGAGCAATATAAATTGCTTCTACTGTTTATTGAACAGAATTTGCAGGAATGCAGTAAACTAATGAAGAGAAGGAGAAATTGTGCACAGAGGAAATTAAGATGAGACTGTCAATTTAAAATGATATCTGTGCTGTCCAGATCAAACAGTAGTTGACTTGAGTCTAGTAAGAATGAAGGCAAACAATAGCACAGAAAAGGGGGATCCTCTGGTGACAGGATGGAATGCACCAAGCCAAGGAGTGTGGGTCAGTACATGAATTTTGGATGGTGGTGGGCATTAGTAAAAATTTGGAGGGTTGTTGTGACTGGGTATAAAAGTCATTCCATGATCCTTGGCGAGATGTTTGCAGCAATGCTGTACTCCACTCTAGTGACTTCCCTGAGGAAGAGGTACTGCCAAGCTAGACATCAGCAAGCTTCTTTTGAGGGGTAACATGTCAACAAGAGGTTGCCGCTGGGAGTGCCTCCTTGAGATGAAGAAATCAGGTGTGACTGAATCTAGTTAGGCTCAGAACCTTAAAGATGGGTTCTGAATTTTAACCAGAAGCCTGAACCACCCATAGGAGCTGCCCTTTCTGAGTTGTCTGCCTTCGCTGGATTTCATCCTGCTTGTCTGGAGCTGACAGACTCCATGAGAAGAATGTAGCCAGACTCTCTGCTGGGTAGGGTTCTTCTGACTGAACTAGAACCTTGTAAACAGATCAGACCTCAGAGAGGCTGCCTTCATTTTACCTGGACCTCCTGTGAACTTTCTCTCTGGTTGCTCAGACCTTGGCTTTGCCACAGTGTTCATATAAGGCAACATTCCTGACTCCGCTGCTGTTCCTGATGCCACGTCTACACTACAGACTTTGACCGATGCACGTTATGCCCGCATAAAGCTGCAGCAGTTAGTGTATCACTTGTGCACGTGCACACTTGGCTCCTTGCGTCGGCGCTGCACCTACTCACCAGGAGTGCTTGTGTCAAAGCACCGTGCGTAGGTATCCCAGTCTGCAACCCGCCACTGTCCAAAGCCCTGTCTTTGGAGAAGCTTTGGCAATGTATGGTGGGGCAGAAACAAGTCACGCAGGGGCGACTGGTAGAAAGCAGCTTACATCAACTTAAGCTTGTATCATAGACCGTGCCTTGGAGTTATAAAGAGGGGGCATAAGGTGAGGCAGCAATAGCAAAAACTGTATTCGTAAAGTCTAACATAAAAATGAGCGAAGCAAGATCTGAGAAATGAGAAAACAAACTGTAAAGCTGGACTGTACACAACACTTCCACATGTACGGGAAAGCACGTCCAATACTTTCTTTTCTACACCTGTTGCTTCAGGCAGTCTTACAAATAGGCTCTTGCGGTCATGCTGAGACTCAGTGAAAGTAAAGGCCCCCCTCTTGGCATGCGATCAGCCCAGAGGAAACGGTGCTGGCTTTAGGCTGCTGACCTGGGAGGGCTGTAGATAATGTTGCGATGCCATTGGAGAGAGAATAATGCTGATAACCCGGTTTTGATGTAAGGGGAGCGATAAAAATATTGTTCACTGAATGGTTTGGTAGAATTTCAGAACGTTTAGAACATGGGAATCGAAAAGGCTTTTTGTTAATATGCAGCCTGTTCGTTGTTCATAAAACTGCTTCATCAGCAAACCCTTAAGCCGAATCACTTCACTGACAAGCTCCACTAGGGAATACAAAGACACCTGTACAACAGCCTTTCTTTTCTTTTTTGCCGACTGATTTTTATCCATGCGGCAAAGTGAGGGCCAGACCCTTAAGTCCCTGGGCTGATGCAATGGCAGGGCAAAAAAGCACCCTTAAAGGGACACCCAAGGAAGCAGAAGAATCTATGCCACCCATTTCCCCCTGTTCTGTGGATGTGGTGTGTCAGAGAGAGAGGGTACAATGGGCAGCACACAGCACACTGCCTGGTCCTGGATGAGGAGTTCTGCAACAGGGCTTAGAGGCACTTTTCCTGACCCCGTTTCAACTGCACTGAGCACAAACATTGCCACTGAGGACTGAGCCCGGGGGGGGGGGGGGGGAGGGGGCTGTGCTATCATGAGTCTTGTTTAGCTACTCAGAGAAGATTAATACAAAAAGCAAAGAGTGAAGTTCGTCTTTTGCTGGCTTCTCTCACAGGGCAAAAGAGAAACTATTTTGCGTTGCTGTTTCATGAGTTTTGCAGCCGCAGTTGTGGCTGAGTCCTACATAAGCCACGCCAGGGTGGAAGGCTCTCCCTTCCCCTCCCAATGCACATGTGGAAGGGTCAGTTGCAGTCTAGTACTTTGAGGATTATTCCCTCCTCCCCCCCCCACCTAAAATTTAACAAAATTGTAAATGATGGCTCATTTCCTATGGAAAGGTCTGAGCTCTGATTATCAGCAAACATGCAGTGTATTAAAAATCAGATGTGTGTTTGGACTGTGATTAAGCCCGTAGTGAAGCATGGAAAATGTCAAGAAATGCAATGACTTCTGGAGATTATGCACACAGGGAAAAGGAATTCTGAAGCAGTCTTGTAGGAATTATTTAAGCTCTCCTCAGCTGCCAAACTTTATTTAAAATGGGTCCTTGTTAGAGTTGGTTGGAAGGTTGTTGTTTTTTTGGACAAAATGGTTGTTTGTAAAAAATGGAACTTTTGGCAGGAAATGGTGAGTTTCAATTAAACTTTTGGTGGGAAACTTTCTCAGGTCTCAGAAAGAAAAGGAGTACTTGTGGCACCTTAGAGACTAACCAATTTATTTGAGCATAAGCTTTCGTGAGCTACAGCTCACTTCATCGGATGTATACTGTGGAAAGTGTAGAAGATCTTTTTATATGCACACAAAGCATGAAAAAATACCTCCTCCCACCCCACTCTCCTGCTGGTAATAGCTTATCTAAAGTGATGACTCTCCTTACAATGTGTATGATAATCAAGTTGGGCCATTTCCAGCACAAATCCAGATTTCCAGCAGGAGAGTGGGTTTGGGGGGGGGGGGCGGTGAGGAAACCTGGATTTGTGTTGGAAATGGCCCAACTTGATTATCATACACATTGTAAGGACAGTGATCACTTTAGATAAGCTATTACCAGCAGGAGAGTGGGGTGGGAGGAAGTATTTTTTCATGCTTTGTGTGTATATAAAAAGATCTTCTACACTTTCCACAGTATTCATCCGATGAAGTGAGCTGTAGTGCACGAAAGCTTATGCTCAAATAAATTGGTTAGTCTCTAAGGTGCCACAAGTACTCCTTTTCTTTTTTCTCAGGTCTGGGATGAAATTCCTGGTCTTGGAGAGAGAAAGATTCCCCAGAACAGCCACCAGCTCAGTTATTAGGGCTCAAGCTGGGATGTGAAAGACCTGGGTTCAAGTTCCTTCCCCATATCAGGCAGAGCTGGGAATTGAACCCAGGAGACTTCTACATCTCAGCTAAAAGAACAGGAGTACTTGTGGCACCTTAGAGACAAATGTATTTGAGCGTAAGCTTTCATGGGCTACAGCCCACTTCATCAGATGCATTGAATGGAACATATAGTAAGAAGATATATATATATACACACACACATACAGAGAACATGAAAAGGTGGAGTAAGAGGCTAATTCATTAAGATGAGCTATTATCAGCAGGAGAAAAAAACTTTTGTAGCTATAATCAAGAGGGCCCATTTAGACAGTTGACAAGAAGGTGTGAGGATACTTAACATGGGGAAATGGCTCAGCAGTTTCTGAGTTTTTGAGAAACTGCTGAGCTTGAATTAATATGCAAACTAGACACCATTCACTTGGGTTTGAATAGAGACTGGGAGTGGCTGGGTCATTACAAATATTGAATCCATTGCCCCATGTTAAGTATCCTCACACCTTCTTGTCAACTGTCTAAATGGGCCATCTTGATTATCACTACAAAAGTTTTTTTCTCCTGCTGATAACAGCTCATCTTAATTAATTAGCCACTTACTGTTTGTATGGCAACTTCCACCTTCTCTGTATGTGTGTGTGTGTGTATATATATATATATCTTCTTACTATATGTTCCATTCTATGCATCAGATGAAGTGGGCTGTAGCCCACGAAAGCTTATGCTCTAATAAATTTGTTAGTCTCTAAGGTGCCACAAGTACTCCTGTTCTTTTTGCAGATACAGACTAACACGGCTGCTACTCTGAAACCTACATCTCAGCTGACTGCCCTGACCTGTTTTGCGGTGGGGCTGCCTCTTGCCCCTATGAAAAATATGGAAAAGTCTTGGTTTTGTCCCATGCGGAATGGGAAATCTTTTGAAATCTCAAACATTTTCATGGGATGGGAAAATCTTTTCTCACCCAGCTCTAGTTATTTACATTTCAGTTAGTGTTAACCAACTGGAGGCACGCAATCCTACCCTGGATTAAATTTTCCTTTTGGCTCATCATTCTGTTTTCCTCCTTCATGTGTGTGAGGGGGATGAAGGGGTGGGAGTGGAAGGGGAAGGTGAACTCTGGAAAATATGGACAAAGTGAAATAAACATTGTAAATCAAGGTATAATTATAGGTCTTTCAGACAATTTCAGTTACACTATAGAGACAAAAATTCCATGCTATAAAAAGCATTTTGGATTTATAAATAGAGCAACTAAGACTTGTCCATATAAAGTTACTGAAAAATGGAATATTAAAAAAGCACATAGAATCATAGGTGTTGGACACTCTGGATTCTAAATACTGTAGATCTTTTATATCTCTGTGCCCATGCACGCTTGCTCTCTATTGTACATTAGTTAGTGTCTTTTCCAGGATAGTTTTAAATACCCCCAAAAGAATTGCAGTTGTAAAATCTAAATATCTGCACCATTAACAATCTGGTTTTTATTATCGGCTGGGTACTTACAGATAAATGTACTTGGCTTTGTACTCACAAATTAACTGCAGGTGCAAGAATGCAGGCACAAATTTTGCTGGCCAACCTGACCTTACAAAAGGAAGGCCACCACTTGGAAAATTTGCTCCCGAGCGTCAAATAAACGCAATCAAAGTACTCAATATCTGCCAATCTATGCATGGGAGTACTCGGGGTGATTATAACAAGGAGTCCTTGTGGCACCTTAGAGACTAACAAATTTATTTGGGCATAAGCTTTCGTGAGTTAGAACCCACTTAAATGAGTGTGAAAATGAGAGAGCTTTCTTTCACACTTCCAAATCCATTTGCATGCTCCAGACTTGATTTGCTCAGGCCATGCTTGAATATTTAGCCCTCTGAATCATTTTATACCTCTTAACATAGATGCTAATTTATAATAGGGCTAGCCCATCTCCCCAACTTTAGCAGAGCCCTGGCCTGATATTGCACGGTTTGAAGTCAATAGGAGCTTTGCCACTAATTTCAAATGAAGTAAGCTTGGACTCTCTGTGAGGCTGCAAAGGGAAAGGCCACTAACTCCAACTCAGGCAGCGCTGACATACCTCACTTTCTGCCCCTTACGATGTTTTGATGTTTTTTTTCCCCTCCAGTTAGCAGGACATTCTGCAGTATTTGGCTCTGAATAGATATCAACTACTTGACACCACTAGGATACTTTGGTCGTGAATTGACACACCCCAGCAGTCCTGTTTATCTAGCTACTCTATCAATAGCAAGACAAGGAGAGTGGGGTGGGAGGAGGTATTGTTTCATGGTCTCTGTGTATATAATGTCTTCTGCAGTTTCCACAGTATGCATCCGATGAAGTGAGCTGTAGCTCACGAAAGCTCATGCTCAAATAAATTGGTTAGTCTCTAAGGTGCCACAAGTACTCCTTTTCTTTTTGCGAATACAGACTAACACGGCTGTTACTCTGAAAATAGCAAGACTGTCAGCAAGCAATGTATGGAATGGGGAACTGCTCAGAAAAGCCAGACTCATGGAGTGAGGCAACCAAGGCACTCTTCCGTCTGTGCACATCACTGTATGCCAAGGTAAAGGCAAGACCTAACAGAAGCTCAGGCTTTCCTTCCATGTCTTAAGGCGGTTGCTGACCTGCAATGATCTCTAACAGCCTTGGTTGGGACTGAACCTGAGATCTCCAGGACTGAAGCATTGACCGCTACAGCTTGAGGTACAGGGCAAAGACCGCTAGGTCATGGCTGTTGCACACTTATCCTTTGTGGGTCAAGCGGGGGGGTTGTGTAACCCATGCTGATCACTCACACTTCATCTCACTACCCAGAGACTTTCAGGACAGACGTCACTAACTATCTCCCATGTGGTATTGGCCAAGCTGTTCTGGTACGCTGTACTGCAATGCTTTTGCTCTAACTTCTTTCCAATGATAACGCTGAGTGAATGATCCATGGACTAGCATCTTTCAGTGATTCCTCAGTGTCCTCCTCTTCCTGGCTCTTTCCATGGGGCTCACTCCTTGGCTCCCTCCTCTTCTCCCTGGATGATCTCATCTAATCACACAGCTTCACCTTCTGAAGTGACACCAGTGACACCAGTGACTCTCAGACCCGCTCCATTCCTCCCTTGTCTCCCCCCTCTTCCAATCTTCCCTCTTCCTGGATGCCCTGCCTTTGCCATGTGTCAAAGTGGGGATTTTGGTAATATTTTTATGATTCCCATGAGTGCCTCAGTTTCCTTCTGTGCTTTGCATTCTTATGAACAGGGTGTAAAGGATTAAAAGCTGCTCTTGGGGCAGAGCAGGGGACATGAGGAGGTTGTCATGTAACTGTCTGAAGTTGGATGAATGCAGTCATTAAAGGGCTGGGTGAAACTGACCCATATCAGTGGAGGATCCTGAAAGACAAGGGAAACCCCAATGGCTGGGACATTCATAGTTAGCCACTAACAGCAAGAGGAAGGGGGTTTTCCCCCCACCCCTCTGTGGGGAAGCAGCTGCTGTGACGGGGGAGAGGCTGGGAAGGATGGCCGTCTCTCCCCGGCAGCCGCAGCCCTGGAGCTGGGGAAAGTCACCTCTTTCTCTGGCCACCGCAGCCCTGTACATCCCAAATTCCCCCCACCCCCTCTTCTCACCCCACTGCCCCCTCCCACCTATCCCTATTCCCCCCAAGGCCACCACCTCACCTTACATGTGCGTCTTCTCCAGGGTCCAGGCACCGAATTAGCAGAGCCACACCTGCCAAAGTCTAGATATTAACATCACAGTGAACATGTCATAACATGTGTGGTCAATAACTATACACTTCATACTTAAGTATCTGAGCCATCTTATCCAGAGTTGCACATCTTATATGCATTGGCTCAAGGACTACATTTTCTGGCATATTCTGAACAGTGCTGAGCACACAGATTGTGCGCAGTGAATAACACAAATCATGACAATAATGGTTGACTTTATGGGCTCTGTGGATGCAATTTCTGTTCTTTGTTCTGGAATTGGCCTGGGGACAGCTGAAACCCTAAGAATTGGATGTATAATCATATCTGATACTCATATGACACTTTCTCATTCCTTCCTTTTCTCAAATTCAGAAAAAAAAATGGTTTTCAGTTAAAATCTAAAATTGCATGGCAGGCATTGCTGTACAACTCAGCCTGGGGCAGAACCTGCCACCCCTTGGCGATTAAGTGCTCTCCTCTCATCTGACTCACATTCTCTTTCTTTCTTCATCCAGCCTGACCTCTGTGCTGCTTTTGATACTGTCAATCATGACATTGTTCCCAATCATCTGGGACCGTGTGCTGGAGCCTCAGAGAACTGGCCTTCTTGGTTTTGCTCCCATCCATCAGAGGCCTCTTTTTTGCAGCATGAAAGCCAAGAGAAAGGCTGGTTCAGTTAATAGGGAGCTAGCCCTGAGAAACCTGGGTTCTACTGCCCCTCTCCCATGGACTTCCTGTATGACCTCAGGTCAGTGCCTTAGGGACAGAGTTTCAAAGGTTTTTAGGCACCCAAAGATGCAGCTAGGCATCTAATGTGGTTTACAAAGCACCAAACCTTCTAAGTGCTTTTCAAAATCCCATGGGGTGCCTAAATACCTTTGAAAATCTGGCTGTTAGTCTCTCTGTGCCTCAGTGCCCCACCTGTACAATGGGGATAACAGCACTGCTCTACCTCGCCAAGGGGCTGTGATGTGAGGTGCTCAGATACGACAGTGATGGGGCCACATGAGTACCACAGGCAGAGTGGGAATGTCTCTGTACCACTGCTAGCCCTTCCCTGGGTTTTGGCCCCTTACTTCACTTATGCCCTTCACATCTTCCTCTTTTCTGAATGTAACGATGGCTCAGCGGGCTTGGCTGTATTTCTTCTTAGTCCCCTGTGTTCTCTCTTCAAACCCCCTTACCCTGAGGGGTTCCTATTTTACAGGTTCATCTAAGGCAGTGGTGGGCAACCTGCAGCCCATCAGGGTAATCTGATTGTGAGCCAGAAGTCATTTTGTTGACATTGATCCTCTGCAGGCATGGCCCCCCGCAACTCCCAGTGGCTGTGGTTCCCCTTTCCCAGCCAGTGGGAGCTGGTTGCCCACCACTGATGTAAGGACTTCCAGATCCTTAATTTAATTACCAGCCTTTTCTTATCTTAATCACCCTGCCTCTGTTTGTAAACAAAACACTGACTCCCTGCCCCAAGGACACAACCTGGGAGAAGCACCTCTCTGCAGAACTCACATTCCACACTAATGCTGAGCAGTTAAGCCTGGGAGCCCACCTCCTGTATGAAACTCGGGGGCAGGCAGCAGCCACCCTCTGCCCTACCTAACTGATGCCCTTGCAGCTTGGCTATGATTGCACACTGGGGCTGGGCACAGCTTGAAGTAAAAAGATGCCATTCCTGCATAGTCTAAGGAGCAAGTTGTTTGCAAAGGCACCTGATCAGGTGTAGCATCAACTTTAGCTTCATTGCTATTTGAAGCAGGATCCTCTTTCCTCCAACCTAAAACCCCTTCAAGGGATAAATGTGAACAAGGAACTATGAGGTGGCCTGAGAATGCTGCCAAGGCATCTGGAGGCAGACGTGTAACTGGCAAAGATAATATTTCAACTTGAGTTGTTTGCTCAGACTCTCCAGTGAGCTCTCTTGTGTATGGCTTATTTGAAATGAATCATCTTAACTTGCTTTTATTTTGTAAGTATTGCTCCCAGCTGGCTTCCTTTCATGGATAGTGGGTTTCTTTTTCCTTCCAGGACTGTTAAAATTGAAGTGTGAGCAGAAACCACACCGCAGGTGATTGATTGAAAAAGACGAAAGAGCAAGAAAATGGAGTCTATAAGGGGCAGGTAAGAGGTGGGGCCATGGGCTCTTTCCTTTCTCCATTAGGCCACAGAGTGGAACTGCCTGTGCGGGGGGATGTCTGTGTCATCCTAATCTAATGCTTACTAGCAACATTTGTGACTTTTTTTGAAAAAAATGCAATGTTCTCTCAAGTGACGTTCCTCGTAAGTGACTGATAGATGTTCAAAACTACCGCTTCGTGAAGCATTTTCTCCTTGAGAATTTTTTTAGTTTAATAGTATTGCTGCTAGCATGGCCAGAATTTGCAGACTGTGTGGAAATAAGAGGAGAGACTACAAAATGCATCAGGTTGAATTGTTCTTTTTGCTGGGTGGCTTCTCCCTCTTCCTCTCCAGCTCAGCCTCCCCTGTTTCTTTCTCCTTCCCAGTCTACTGAGGCCTTTCCATGTGCTTCCTTGGCCTATTACTTCCTGCACTGGGGCCATGATGACTTTGCAAACTCCATGTTGAGGCCCATGTGGAGTTACAAAATCCTTGGGGTTCATAATGTATGGGTGGGTGAAATTCTAAATATTGCCCTGTCCCACTTCCCCAAAAACTACCCAAGGACACCAGTTCTCCCCATGATCAAACCAAATTTGAGCATCTAGGCCAATCTGACTCACAGAAATGATACATTTTAAAAAAATTAGGAAAATGTTAAAGTAGTAAGATCATTTCACATCTGAGCCATTGTATCACCCACATGCCTCATATGATTTGCCTGTACAGAAACATTCTACTCAAGCACGAAATCACTGCAGTGTAACCTCAGGCAGATTGTATCTAGATTTGTCAAAGTGAGCAGTTTAAAGCTGGCAAGTTGACTGAAGTGAGGTCAAAATCAGGATTGAAATAAGTCTTTTGAGTCATACCATGGGGAATGTAATGTTTCTCCATAATCTTTCAAGATAATATGTCAAGTCATGTTAACTTCCCAAGGCGTATCCATCTAGTTAAAAAAAGGCAGCTTTTTTCACTCTCCCGATTTCTTCTCAAAGTCTATAACAGTGTTTAAAATGTGTCCAGCACCTCATTAAAGAAATAACATGAAATGAAAAGAGCTACCCACAGATGTGGCCAGATGGGATTCTGTAACTTTTCCAGTTTATAGTGGGGTCAGGATAGGTTAGCATTCACGGCAGGGGACTGGGTATCAGGAGACCTGGGTTCTAATCCTCGCTCTGCTATTGACCTGCTGTATGGACTCAGGCAAATCCTCTTGGCTCCACATAGTTAAGTAATAGCACTAATTTCTAACCAAAGCAAACTAAAGTCGGTTCCTTGCATGGGGAAAGAGACATCTTTCTTTATTACAAGTATTCCCTGAATAAATAGTTTCTCTCTTCTCCCGCTCGCCCCCACCGTAATGCTGCCTCCCATGTGGTAGCACCAGAAGCTCTGAATGATGCCCTCGGACTAAGGGCTTCTCTATGCTGGCACTTTACAGCGCTGCAACTTGCTCACTCAGGGGCGTGAAAAAACACCCCCCTGAGGGCAGCAAGTTTCAGCACAGTACAGCGCCAGTGTGGACAGTGCCCCCCCCCTCGTGGGGGTGGGGGGTTTTAGAGCGCTGGGAGCGCTCTCTCCCAGCGCTCGGCCGCGACTACACAAGCCGCATTAAAGTGTTGCCGCACCAGCACTTTAACATTGCCAGCATAGATGAGCCCTGAGTTTATAATTTCCCAAGTGCTTACAACAGTACTATTTGATCATACTTTAGGCACAGGATAGCTTATCAGCTATTTGAAATTATCCTCCTATGATAGCCTCTGGGTCGCTGTTAGCAACTGAGAGCTCGGGCCTGTTCTACTGCTATTTGTCACCTGCAACGTTCAGTACAGGGAAAAAATAAGTCACAGCAATCACTGCCCTGAGCAGGGGCGGATTAGGGTCTTTCGCGGCCCTTGGGCCAGAGCAAGTGGAGGGCCCTCCTCACCCCTTCTGCCTGCAGTCCTCCTCCCTACCCCAGTGCTCCTGCCAGGGAAATGGGGTCAGGGCACGGGGGCTTGACCCACTCCCATCCGCCCGGCGCTCCTGCCGGGGAGCAGCAGGTCTCAGAGCCTGGGTCTACAGACTCTGGTTCGTGGGGCTCATGCTGTGGTGCTAAAAATAGCTGAGCCGGTGTTCAGGGTTGGGCTCTAAAGCCTAGAGTGAGGGATGGGCTTCAGAGCTCAAGCTGCAGCCCAAGCCCAAATGTCTACACTGCTATTTTTATCGTGAGCCCTGGTCTGTAGACCCGGGCTCTGAAACTCCCTGTCACAGGCTGCTGTATGCTTCGTAGGCACACCCTCTGAGACACCCAAAGATTAAGGCACTGGGACTCACTAACTACTGGGAAATGCTGGGCCATAATCCAAGTTTATTTTTAAAAAGAAAAATATTATGTAAAATCACCAGCTCTCACCCAGACAACTTGCTACCAGCCCACTGAGTGACTAGGGACAGCAGTATTCTTTCAACATCTCATGAGGCTATGAAATTGAAGAACACTGATAAGCTATGCCTTTGTCTTCCAAATGTTCCTTGCATAATGATAATTGCTTTGTCAGTAGAAGGGCTGGGATCCTGACTGACAGAATTGCAGCCTGTTGCATGCTCTAAAATGGAATCAAAATGAGAAATGGGTTGAGAAGGCTGTATTCAGCTTATGTTTAGGGTAGAGTTTGGGGATCTAATGCAAAGACAAATCAAGGCCAGAGCTCATAGAATCATAGAAAATTAGGGTCGGAAGAGATCTCTGCTCAAAGCAGAACCAACACCAATTAAATCCAGTTCAGCTTCTGAAATCCTGCAAGCTACTTGGGCAGCCTAATATCTGGCTTTCTCAGCTGAGTAAGAGGAAATTTCTCATAAAAATTCATCTCATTCAAGAGGGGCAAGCCCAGATGGCCAGCACCAATGGGCAACTTGCCGGCACTTCACCCACTCAGACTGTGGCCCCAGTATAAATCCAGACCAGATGCTGCTAAGGCTTTGAATACCTCAAGGTTGGAGCAGGTTACTAGCAAGGGTGGAGGAAGTGTTTAAGAGGAAGAGGGAGGCATTCTCCTATAAATCTACCTATGCCCAGCTAACAATACCATGCTGTGCATAGGCACCTGTGAGGTGTTGTACTCGAGGGGATTCATGTGTTTAAAGTCTATCATGTACATAAGTCTTTGCCAGATCTGAGCCTTATGCCCTGATTCAGAAAACACTTTGATGCACAAATAAAGCTGGAAACATTAGTGTACTTCCAGTGAAGTAAATGAGATTATGCTCATGCTTAAAGTTAAGTGTTGGCAGATTGGAAGCTCACTGAGGTAGGGATCGTAACTTCGCTGTTTTCTGTGAAGAGCCTACCACACCTCTGGAAGCTAACATTTAATAAATAATAGTAAAATATGTAATTATTTGTGTTATAACACAGCAACAGTTTTATACTTTGTGTTACATTTGCTTTATTAAAACTCTATTTGTATTTGATTCACAACCTGAGAGTATCCTTCAGTAATGTTTGTACTGAAAGATTTAATTTTTCTAAATTAAATGCCATAATAGAAGAAGAAGAAAAGAAAAATAAACTGTCTAGTGACTAGTAACAAATAAATAGCAAATTGTCTGTAGGAATCGGTTTGGACTCTTTATTTCCTGTTTATGGAACTTCTACTTTGATCAAACAATTTTCAGATGAATTCAGTTCACGGTTCAGAAAAACTTAATATAATCTACTTGGACATTGGAAAAGATAATCCCAACTATACATACAAAATGATGGGGTCTAAATTAGCTGTTACCACTCAAGAAAGAGATCTTGGGGTCACTGTGGATAGTTCTCTAAAAATATCTGTTCATTGTGCAGCAGCAGTCAAAAAAGCTAAAAACATTACCCATTAGGAAAGGGATAGATAATAAAACAGAAAATATCATAATGCCATTATATAAATCCATGCTTTTCACACACCTCGAAGCATGAGTACTGCATGCAGTTCTGGTCGCCCTATCACAAAAAGATATTAGAATTGGGAAAAGTACAGACAATGGTAACAAAAATAATTAGGGGGCTAGAACACCTTATATATGAGGACCGATTTAAAAGACTGGGGCTGTTCATCTTAGAAAAGAGATGACTAACGGAGGATATGATAGAGATTTATAAAATCATGAATGGTGTGGAGAAAGTGAATAGGGAAGTGTTATTTACCCATTCACATTACACACAAACCACAAGTCACCCAGTGAAATTAATAGGCAGCAGGTTTAAAACAAATATAAGGAAGTACTTCTTCATATAACACCCAGTCAACCTGTGGAACTCATTGCCAGGGGATGTTGTGAAGTATAACAGAATTAGGTAAGTTCATGGATAGGGCCATGAATGGCTATTAGCCAAGCTGGTCAGGGACACAACCCCATGCTCTGGGTGCCCCTAAACCTCTGACTGCCAGAAGCTGGGACTAGACTACAGGGGATGGATCACTCAGTAAACTGCCCTGTTCTGTTCCTTCCCTCTGAAGCATCTGGTCCTGGAGTCCTGTAATTACATGCAAATCTATGTTTTCATTTAAAAAAAGTAGTGAGGCCAAGATCCACAAAGGTATTCAGGCTCCTAACTTCCATCGAAATCAAGTAAGTTTAAGTACTAACAAGTTCATCACTTAAACAGTGTTAAAGCAGTCACTTATCTAGAGAGCAGTGAAAATGCTTCTGTTAATATTCATTTTCTTATAGTGTAAGTTTAGACTTCAAATGCCCAGTTATTCTGCCTGCACAAATACATTACTCAAAAGCTGGTCTTTAATCCCTAACCTTCAAAGGGTCCAGTCCTGTATTGCTTGCACACTCCAAACTTCCATGGACTTAAATGGGAGTTCAGGGCACATCAAGAATGTGGTAGCAAGATCAAAGTAAATGGTTAAATATGAAATGGCACAAACTCAGATGACTTCAGAGAATGTGTACTAAAGGTTAGCTTTATATTATATCTGTGTCACTGATTACTGGGCTTAATGATAAAAATTTAAAGCACTATCAGAACGCTCTTTTTCCTCATTCTGTTTTGTAAATCCACCTGCATGTGAACATACAGTATCTTCTGCCTCTCTTGAAGAAATGATCTGATACAAGCTTCACACCTCTTTGTGTCGGCTGATGTTGATCAGATTTACAATGAGGGTATGTAATATTGTGGCTCTTCACAATCAAGCATCTCACAGAATCATTATGTTTCCAGGATGAAAAATGCATAACGTCAACCACAATCATTTCTGCCCCTTCAAGTTTTTTTCCTCTATTATGTTATGCAGTGTGAATGTGCTAGCAGAAGATGGAAAGGAAAAATATCTGAACATCTAATATATATCCCATCAACACTCATCTGGAGAGAGACTGATGTGTGTAAATTACAGTACGGGAGAGATGGTTTTCTCTTTCTGAACATTTCACATTTCGCAGCTGACAAGATTTCTGTTTTATGCATATTGCCTTAGGTATTACAATAGAAGCCGCAACTATTTTGATTCTAGCTCTCAGTTGCCAATAATTTGCCCAAAAGGTGAAAGTTTTGAAAGATTTTTCAGCCGGTCTCTTCCCAAAGGTGTTATATGAAAAATAAAGTGCTCAGCCTTTCTTGAGGATGAAGGGAGTGAAAAGAAAGGAGAGCTTTCCCATTGTAAAAAAAACGCAGTGAGACATGAAAAATGAATTTTGGAGTAGCAATAGCCATCATTCAGACATACTTTTCAATACTCTAGTTTTTACTAGAATCGGTCAAATTATGAGGAGTTGAACATCTCCATGAGGTGCAAGCACAGCGGACTTTTTTCACTCAGCTTGTAAAGAATGCAGCTAGGAAAGGTGGTGCTGCGTATGCTTGCATGGCTAACTTAGCTGCACAATGAACCGTTGAGTACACATGTTTATGAGCGCCTTAGGAGCAAGCTGGAGCCCTACTCTAAAGCATCTTAGGAGCACCACAACTGGGGAATACTTAATTCAAGAACTATCTTCCAAAAGTTTGATATTTCCAAAATGTCATTCATCTGAAATGATTTGATTTAGATTTTATTTGAAGAATGTTTAGCTCATGCGTTGCTTGCAAACTAGTTTGCCATGACTTCTGCTGGGTGTATTCACGCTACATAATTTGCTATTTATGCAATTCATGGTCCTACACACTTGTGTGACAGGGGCCCTCACTGTGGATTTTCCAATTCGAAAAGGATTTCTCACTAAGCAGCAGCAATTCAGCATTGCAAGTTGCCAGAGAGTGATTGCCACCTGCTTCTCTATTGTCAGTGCAGCTCTCATTCTGGTGTTCCTGCGCTGGAGGGCTGGGCTGAGCTCAGCCCACAGATCCAGAAATAGAAGAGGAGTACTTGTGGCACCTTAGAGACTACAGCCCACTTCATCGGATGCATAGAATGGAACATATAGTAAGAAGATATATACATACAGAGAAGGTGAAAGTTGCCATACAAACTGTAAGAGGCTAATTAATAAGATGAGCTGTTATCAGCAGGAGAAAAACACTTTTGTAGTGATAATCAAGATGGCCCATTTAGACAGTTGACAAGAAGGTGTGAGGATACTTAACATGGGAAAACAGATTCAACATGTGTAATCACCCAGCCACTCCCAGTCTCAAATTAATTGTATCTAGTTTGCATATTAATTCAAGCCCAGCAGTTTCTCGTTGAAGTCTGTTTTTGAAGCTTTTCTGTTGCAAAATTGCCACCCTTAAGTCTTTTACTGAGTGGCCAGAAAGGTTGAAGTGTTCTCCTACCGGTTTTTGAATGTTATGATTCCTGATGTCAGATTTGTGTCCGTTTATTCTTTTGCGTAGAGACTGTCCAGTTTGACCAATGTACATGGCAGAGGGGCATTGCTGGCACATGATGGCATATATCACATTGGTAGATGTGCAGGTGAACGAGCCTCTGATGTCGTGGCTAATGTGATTAGGTCCTATGATGGTGTCACCTGAATAAATATGTGGACAGAGTTGGCATCGGGCTTTGTTGCAAGGATAGGTTCCTGGGTTGGTGTTTTTGTTGTGTGGTGTGTGGTTGCTGGAGAGTATTTGCTTCAGGTTGGGGGGCTGTCTGTAAGCGAGGACTGGTCTGTCTTCCAAGAACTGTGAGAGTGAGGGATCAGGAGTGGCAAGACTGAAAAAAGGAACACACTCTCAAGAATGGGCAACCCTGGTTCAGTGTACTTTTTCTTTTCTCATGGCTGGCTGTGGCTGGGTGAGATAAACACCGCTGCAGACTTTTCGTCTAGCGCCGTGACCTTGGACTGGGGCCAGCATCTTATCATCGGACTGAGTTTGCTAGCTGCAGTGTTGAGTTAACCCGTTCTCTGCTCTCTTCCTCCTTCCCACTTTGGGCTCTCGCAGCCTGCAAAGGAATCTTCCACTCCCCACTCACACTTCTGACCTTCCCCAAAATGCTTTGCGATGCTTGCAACAGCGTTAGCAACATGCAGTGCTGATCGGCTTTCCCAGGGAACCCGCTGAGGGGGGCGGGCCGTAGGAGTGTGACAACACAAGTTATGTTCGCATACAGCCACTGAAGTTTGTATGTCACTCAGGCGCATGCATACGTGGCTGCTTGCGTTGGCACTGCATCTACTCACCAGGGGTACTTCTGTGCACCACAAGTAGGTATCCCCAGGTTCCATGTGCCACTGTCCAGCACAAGGCCTTTGGGGAAATTTTTGCAATGTGTTGTGAGACAGAAATGACTAGCCAGGGATCTCCAGCCCATAATTTTCATGCCTTTTTTTAAAAAAAAATCCCACAAACCTGCATGGCACTTTTTGATCTCTGCTATCCCTGGCAGAAGCATGGAGCCAGCAGAGCTCTGGACTATTCTCATGAATGTTGTAAATGCAAGACATGATTTTCCTGTATTTGCAGACCCTCAACAATGGGGTAAATGATGATTCCTTCATGGATAGTTTGCTGAGAGGCACCGTGAAAAACAATTCAAGGTGGTGGGTGGCATTAATGGAGTAGCTGCAGATGGTGGAACATTTCTTCTGGGCCCGAGAGACCTGCACTGACTGATGGGAACACATTGTGACGCAGGTTAGGGAAAACAAGCAGTGGCTGCAAAAGGTCACAGCAGGATTGTCTGGCTATGTGGACTCTTTCCTCAGGCCCTACACTACCAGCACTCCCAGCTATCTTCGAGACACCACTGACTTCCTGAGGAAACTACAGTCCCTCAGTGATCTTCCTGAAAACACCATGCTGGCCACTATGGATGTAGAAGCCCTCTACACCAACATTCCACACAAAGATGGACTGCAAGCCATCAGGAACAGTATCCCCGATAATGTCACGGCAAACCTGGTGGCTGAACTTTGTGACTTTGTCCTCACCCACAACTATTTCACATTTGGGGACAATGTATACCTTCAAATCAGCGGCACTGCTATGGGTACCCGCATGGCCCCACAGCATGCCAACATTTTTATGGCTGACTTAGAACAACGCTTCCTCAGCTCTCGTCCCCTATTGCCCCTACTCTACTTGCGCTACATTGATGACTTCTTCATCATCTGGACCCATGGAAAAGAAGCCCTTGAGGAATTCCACCATGATTTCAACAATTTCCATCCCACCATCAATCTCAGCCTGGACCAGTCCACACAAGATATCCACTTCCTGGACACTACGGTGCTAATAAGCGATGGTCACATAAACACCACCCTATACCGGAAACCTACTGACCGCTATGCCTACCTACATGCCTCCAGCTTTCATCCAGACCACACCACATGATCCATTGTCTACAGCCAAGCTCTACGATACAACCGCATTTGCTCCAACCCTCAGACAGAGACAAACACTACAAGATCTCTATCAAGCATTCTTAGAACTACAATACCCACCTGCTGAAGTGAAGAAATAGATTGACAGAGCCAGAAGAGTACCCAGAAGTTACTTACTACAGGACAGGCCCAACAAAGAAAATAACAGAACGCCACTAGCCATCACCTTCAGCCCCCAACTAAAACCTCTCCAATGCATCATCAAGGATCTACAACCTATCCTGAAGGACGACCCATCACTCTCACAGATCTTGGGAGATGGGCCAGTCCTTGCTTACAGACAGCCCCCCAACCTGAAGCAAATACTCTCCAGCAACCACACACCACACAACAGAACCACTAACCCAGGAACCTATCCTTGCAACAAAGCCCGTTGCCAACTGTGTCCACATATCTATTCAGGGGACACCATCAGAGGGCCTAATCACATCAGCCACACTATCAGAGGCTCGTTCACCTGCACATCTACCAATGTGATGTATGCCATCATGTGCCAGCAATGCCCCTCTGCCATGTACATTGGCCAAAGCAGACAGTCTCTTCGTAAAAGAATAAATGGACATAAATCAGACGTCAAGAATTATAACATTCAAAAACCAGTCGGAGAACACTTCAATCTCTTTGGTCACTCGATTACAGACCTAAAAGTGGCAATTCTTCAACAAAAAAACTTCAAAAACAGACTCCAGCGAGAGCCTGCTGAATTGAAATTAATTTGCAAACTGGATACAATTAACTTAGGCTTGAATAAAGACTGGGAGTGGATGGGTCATTACATAAAATAAAACTATTTCGCCATGTTTATTTCCACCCTCCACCCCCCACTGTTCCTCAGACATTCTTGTCAACTTGTCAAATGGCCCACCTTGATTATCACTACAAAAGGTTTCTTCCCCCTTCCTCCCCCCCACTCTCCTGCTGGTAATAGCTCACCTTATCTGATCACTCTTGTTACAGTGTGTATGGTAACACCCATTGTTTCATGTTCTCTGTGTATATAAATCTCCCCACTGTATTTTCCACTGAATGCATCCGATGAAGTGAGCTGTAGCTCACGAAAGCTTATGCGCAAATAAATTTGTTAGTCTCTAAGGTGCCACAAGTACTCCTTTTCTTTTTGCGGATACAGACTAACACGGCTGCTACTCTGAAACTCAACAAGCAGAGCTCTTAACATTTCCCTCTGCAAGACCTCTCCCTTTCCTCTTTTCTCCGTTGCTGTAGACCATCCTCCCTGTCACTCAGGCTCATAACCTGGGCATCATCATCATCAAGTCTGCCCTCTGTCTAGCTCCTCACATCCTGACCATGTATAAATCCTGGCACTTCTTCCTGTGTAAGATTTCTAAGATCCAGCATTTCTTCTCTTCTTTCTCCTTCATTCACACAGCAAAATCTGTCTAGACCTTCATCTTTCATCACAGTTATTGTCACGTTCTCCTTTCTGGCCTTGACAAATCGCATCTTCCCACACCTATATCCATTTAAAACGATGTTGCATTTTATCATTTTCCTGGCTTGCTGCTTCAACCACATCACCTGTCTTTGCATCCCTCCACTACTACCCCTTTTCCTCCACATTAAACTCATACTACTTGTCTTGCTTTTTAAGGACCTTTGTGGCTTATCTCTACCCTACCTAACATCTCTTATGCTTTCAAGACATCAAGCCCACCTTGTTCCACCAGTGATGCCAGGTTTGATCACCTGCTTAAAATTTTTCCTACTAGCACATTGGTGCTTTTTCCCCTGCCTCCCCTGGCAGAAGATCCCCATAACTATCCACATAGCCACTTCATTGTTCTCCTTAAAATTCCTCCTTTAAATTTCTTCTCTGCCATGATGCATACAAAAAATGTGACTGGATAGGCAGCCAGTTTGCTGTGGCCACTGTTTTTCATGATGACCAGTATTATGTCTCACTGTTTCTTTGTGCTCATGTCTCAGTCTCGGTCTGTCTGTATCCACCTACCTGTTGTCTATATTTGTATATCTTGTCCCTCTCCTCAAGAACTTGCAATCAATTTCTTTGTTAGCACGATGGAGCCCTGGCCTCTAGGCACTATTGTAATACTAATAATACGTAATTACATTACCTAG
Source organism: Natator depressus (assembly GCF_965152275.1). Lineage (NCBI taxonomy): Eukaryota > Metazoa > Chordata > Testudines > Cheloniidae > Natator > Natator depressus. The sequence continues at coordinate 135,684,889 of NC_134234.1, forward strand.
CGTGACACTTTTAAATGTCAGGTTTCAGTACAGTAGCAAAGAATATATTCACCTACAGTAACAAAGTAATGTACCTCTTTAATATTTCATGATCTGTGTCAAATATAAATGAATGGCTGGTGATAATCTTTGTACTACAAGAGAATGTAATGCAGGAAAGAGTCAAAGGGTCACCTTTCCTTTGAAAAGGTGAAATGAGAAGATTATATATAAAAATGGTCATGGATCTCATTTCTTTTAATACTTCCCAAAAATTAGATACTTGAAACACATACTATTGCTTCCAGAAGTGCCACCAAAGCAACTGAATCTACCAGATGAATATTGAAATCTGTCACTTGGGACTATGCAGCTATTTTTCCACCTACAATAGGGGTAATTTTTCTTTGATGTTCGTGAATAAAAGACCATGTAATTTTTCCTTTTGACGTGCTCTGAGTGCTCCATGTCATTGAAAAGACTCTGATAATCATAGTCCTGGCCCAGGAAATCATTAATCTACAATGTTTTTACGTACAGTTTGACACAGTAATTGTCACTCTTTGGACTGTAAAAGTCTCATGCTTAGGTAGCATGACACAAAATCAGCTTAACTGTTGAGAAGGAAAGGTAAGATTGAGTTATTTGATAGGATGCTGTGAGGCTTGCAGTATTTGCCATCTATTCAAATATAAGGCCTGTGCCTTCAATGCAGTGTCACTAAAAATGAATTTGGTTTATCTAAACGGGCAGGGGGAGGAGGTGGGAAGGGACACACTCAAAGTCCTGGTGTTTCATAAAAGAATACTTAGATAATTCTTTTTAGCAAAACCAGAGTAATTATAGGTGAAAAGATACAGAAAGACTCATAGGCCCAGATCCTCAAAGGTATTTAGACACCTAGGTTCCTTTGAAATTCATGAGAGTTCGGTGCCTAAATTTTTTGAGGAACTGGGCCATTTTGACCTGAGTGGGCTTTGAATAAGGTTTTTAATTGAAAACAGAAGCTTGGGAACATGAATATTTTAATAATTCTATTGCTGTGAGGAAGATACACAGAGCTGTTATTTTTCATTTAGATTTTTGTTGCTGAATTTACCTTTGATCTGTAATACGTGTAACTTTTCTGTCAGGGGGTGGCAGCAGCAACAAGGGCTGGGTTCAATATCTAAAGGGTCCTCTTAACATTACAAAATAGAACTAGTTCGAGCCCCAACCGAGCCATCTGGGAAAATTAAACACCAACCATGGGTGCCTCTCAGAGGCAATACTTCCTCACTCGCAAGCATTGTGTCTGTGTATAACAGAAGAAAACGTTTATTAATTTGGGAAAACACTGCAACAATGATTCAAAAGCATGCAAACCATCATTAAACACCCACCTCACAGCACACTGGGCAGTGTCCTTTGCCTCAGTTTCCCACCTGGCAGTGCAAAAGTCCAATGTACAAATGTCCCTTTAACAGAGTGCTCCACTTTCCCTCTGCCACTCATAGTTGGGTTGTCCAAAGTCAGTGAAGTCCCAACATTCAGGAGTGTGTTCACGTGGGTTCACTTCCCATCCTTAAAAGAGAAGGGGTCAAGCAAAGCCTCTGCTGGTGCTGCTGTTATCTCTGCTGCCTTTGGCACTGCTTTCCGTGTGCCGCCACAATGCTGTGTTCTGAGATTCCACCACTTATGCCAGTTCTTACTGGTTTCACCAGGCAATAGGGAACCTCACTACTACCTCTGCACTGCCTTTCATTGCAACACTGTCCCCACACCAGCACTAGGCTCAGCCCCTAGCCCTGGTCATGAGTGACTTCAGCTCCAGTAATCAATGGGCAGAAATGAGGACTCTCAACTGAGTCTGATCAGCTCTGGCTTTAAACACTGGCAGTACCTAGGACTCTAAACAAAACTCCAACCTCTATTTGGATTTGGCATCCCAACCCCGTTTAGCAAGTCAGGTTAAATTTAGGGTGGCCCCCTCAATCAGGGAATTCTAAGTACAGTTCTGCTGCCTTTTACTCATACAGTAAGGATAAAAACATTTCATTACCCCTGCATTTAAAGTGAATTTTAACCCAAAACAGCCAAAATTGAGCACTTTGACAAAGCACGTCTGTCTGCTGGTCACCTGGGCACAGTAAGTGTGTCTATGCAAAATACGTCTGCTCCTGAGGTATTTTCCCCCGCCTCATCACTAGATGTCAGCGGAAACCTCATTCAGACCCTGCTTACATAGGTTATGTTCTTAGTTTTCTGTCCTCTTTACTGGCATCTGCAAACAGTGAAATGTTCAGATTCAGGGAACCTGCTATTTATGTAGGTTTATGCAGGTAAATTTTAAAATGGAGCGATTAAGGCCAGACGGCGGGTAATGCTCAGCAGAGGAATGAGGACAGCCATTAACATCACAAGAGGAAGCAGATCAGCAGGGGCAACTGAGCATTTTCATAGTTATGTACTAGGAGAATTCATGTTCCTCATGTAGTTATGGCAGAGGGAAGCGGGAACCTCTCCCAGAATAGATAGGGGCTGGGCACAATAAACAGGGCTGAAAGATAGGGAGGCCTGTGTTGGCCGGTATGCAGTTTGACTTCAGTGTACACTGTGGCAGTAGAAAGAGAACACGGCTAGCATTGACAGGTGACTTGGAACGGGTATGCATTCGGCAGTGGTTCTCTACATAGGCATGGCGCCCTGCCCCACCACCACCAATCACACTCTACAATGTGTGTATAACAAAGTAACTGTACCTAATATAGGTTTTGTTATCTTTTCAATGCAGTTATTTCTGCCCTCATAGATGAAGCCATGGGGATGGCAAGGATGCCTAGAACTGAGGTAAGTTTTGTTGAGGTAAAGTGGAATATGCTCTCCTCAGACATCCTGAAGTACTTCTGGTGCTGACCTACACTTTCTATAGAAGTAAGGATGATATGGACCAATACCTTTTTTTGGGGTGGATGGTGGAATTTTTAGGTGGACTCTGACCGATGAAAATTTAACAGGTGTTTCTGAGGTGGCTCTCCCAAAAAGCACAGACTTCAAGCCCTAAGCCCTAAAATGTATCCTCTGTTTGGTTCTTTATAGTCCATCTAACTTGAATTTATTGCCAAACTCCTGATCACAGGAACACTCACAAACATTCGGTATTGTGTTCAGTTTATCACCATTGGGATTACTGTCAAATATTCTGGCCAAATGAAGTAAATTATACACCTATGTAACTAGTTAAGGAAGGTCAACCAATTTAAAAGGTGGTTTTTATATGCTACATGATGCAGCTTCACAGCTCTAACATTAAATGCACATTAGTCACCGTTCTGGCCTTAAACCTACATTTAATGGATTTGTTTTTTTTCCTCTAGTCGCTTCATTTCAGTGCAGTCCACAACAGACTTTATTCCTTTTTATCCACCACCTTTGTATGTAGCTAAATTAAACCACTGGTCAGTTGTGATGTTGACTAACACTTACCTCTATGGTGAGGTATCTGCTAAAATAAAAGAAAAAACACCCAGTACTTTGGACATTTGCTACCTGATGTCTAAGCCTAAAATTACACTTTCTGCAGTAATGTCTCATAAATGGAGCTCAGATAAAATCTAGGAGTTTATATTATATGATGTCCTGAAGGGTTGCAATTTCAAAGCATGAACAGTTTTATTGCTAACCTCACAAAGCTAGATTTAACACTCCTGTGTTAAGCCTAAATAATGATCTTTCCTTCCAGAAGCAGAGGGGAGTATAAACTAGTGGATATGGCCATGCTTGTGAAAGAAGGGAGAGCCTGGTACTAGATGCTTCAGAGGATGGTGCAAGAAACAATATAATTGACAATTGCAGTATAAGTGACCAAATGCCAGTTTCTTAATTCTCTTAATTAGTGGTTTATCATATGCTCTGAAACAAGAGGATTTATGCTGTAGCTGCTTTTTTAAGCTTTCTTATTATTCATACTGTCCACCCTACATATTAATCTTTCTTGGAACCATTGGAAGGAATATTAAGGTTGACACCATTTAATAAAGGCTTGTCTACCAGTGAAATCATTCCTGATTCACTGTTTCTGATTTATTTTGGAATAAGTACGTCCATACATGGAGTTAGCATGCCAATAAGAGCGTCTTATTCTGAATTATCTTAATCCTTTTTGAGGATTAAGCTAATTAGGATAAGGCACTCTTACTCTGGAATAAGAGAATCCACACCTGGAATGAGTTAGGAGTAGTTAATCTGCTTTATATTCACGCCCTACTTTATTCCATATTGTCTTTCATGTGTAGACAAGCCCTAAAATAGCTCTTTTGTAAGAACTGTATCCCATGTGGTGCTTAATCAAATGCTGCTCTCAGACCAACCTCTGCAAATACAAAATGATTTCAAAACAGGGAGCCAGATTTTGCCTTCAAGTACTCAATATAATCCCTAGTGATTGTCCCTGACTTTCACTGTTAACACCAAAGTTCCTGTTTTTCTGTTTCATTACCTTAATATTACATGAATGTAATCCCCCTCACCCCACACATTTTGTCTTAAAAGCATAATAAAAAGTCTAAGCCCATAAGAGCTGACATGGCAAATCATATCTGTGTGCTTAAAAACTTTGTCCAAAAATGATACAGAACAACTTTTACATTAGTTACTTTGCCAACAAAATCATTACTTTTTCCCCATGATACCCAGAGACACTTAATCCCAACATGACTAGAGATTTTCATTTTCACATAAGAGATTGTTTCAGCATTGCTATAAACATTCCTGCTAGTGAAATGAATGTTGCCATTACAATCATAGCAAAGAGAGAGAATCCTACTATCTTCCCATTTGAAGACACATTAACTTCTCTGTTGTGACTACCAGTGCTTCTATTTAATGAGAAATCACTTTGATTGACAACTGTATACAGGATATTGAGCTGAAGTGTTTGTTCATTGACTTTAGTGCAGCAGGAAAAATACTTATTGCCCTTCTTATCCTGTTAAATAATGATTATGTCATATTTTATAATACATTATTGCAACTATCATTTTTTCTTTATCTGTGATGTTTCTTGGTACTAAAAATTAAAGGGGCCTCCTCCCAGATTGTAGTTTTTATTTCACTTGTGTCAGGTATCTAGAGAGATGAAGGATGATCATGTGGTTAGGGTGTTAACCTGGGACATGGGAGACTCAAGGTCAATTCGCTGCAATGCTACAGATTTCCTCTGTAACCTTAGACAAGTCACGGAGGGCTTGTTTACACTACCGCTTAAGTCTATGTAACTTATGTCACTCAGGGGCGTGAAAAAGCCACCAACCTAAGTGCTGTCCACCCCGGTGCTAAGTCAGCGGGAGATGCTCTCCCGCCAACAGAGCTTCCACCTATCGCTGAGGTGGAGTAATTATGCCAATGGGAGAGCTCTCCTGTTGGCATAGCACATGTTCACCAGACGTGGTGCAGCTGCGCTGATGTAGCACATGTGACAAAGTTCCTCCTCTACCTTGGTGGGTCTTGCACTTATTGGCAGATTTGCTCGCCTTGGAGCTTCACGGCAGCCCTCAGTTTGGCCATTTTCGTGAACCCACAGTCCAGGTCAACTCCTCCTGTATCTGACCAGGAGTTGGGAGGTTTGGGGGGAACCAGGGCCCGCCCTCTACTCCGGGTTCCAGCCCAGGGCCCTGTGGAATGCAGCTGTCTAGAGTGCCTTCTGGAACAGCTGTGCGACAGCTACAACTCCCTGGGCTACTTCCCCATGGCCTCCTCCCAACACCTTCTTTATCCTCAACATAGGACCTTCCTCCTGGTGTCTGATAATGCTTGTACTCCTCAGTCCTCCAACAGTATGCGTTCTCGCTCTCAGCTCCTAGCACCTCTTGCTCCCAGCTCCTTACACGCGCACCACAAACTGAAGGGAGCTCCTTTTTTAAACCCAGGTGCCCTGATTAGCCTGCCTCAATTGATTCTAGCAGCTTCTTGATAGGCTGATTAGAACACCTGCAGCCAATCTGTCTTAATTGTCTCCAGAAGGTTCCTGATTGTTCTGGAACCTTCCCTGTTACCTTACCCAGGAAAAAGGGACCTACTTAACCTGGGGCTAAAACATCTGCCTTCTATTACTCTCCTGTAGCCATCTGGCCCGACCCTGTCATACACAGTGTGTAGACAAGCCCTTAGTCTCACTACGTCAGTTCCCCACCTGTAAAAATGGAGGGAAGCAAAGTTCAATAACTTTTAATGCATATTAAGAGTAAATATCCAGTACTGGAAACAGACACTCTGAATTCCTTGAGCTATTTATGGGGGTTAGCTGGATCTTGCAGGCCAAATCCTGCTTGACTCATTCACAGTAGCAGTCTCTTTGAAGACAATGAAGCAGACAAGCTGTTTGTTTGGCCCTACTCCTGTATAATGGTAGAGAATAAAAACCTCAAGGAAGAAAATAAAAAGAATAGCAGGGACAAAAGGTGTCTGAACAGTGATATTGACTTTTCCTTTCCAATGGATTCTCCTCTCTCAAACCAACTTAAATCAGAGAATGGACATAGAGCATTCTGTAAACAGATCGACAGCTTTGCAGCACACGGGTCCATTTTTGATGGTCAACTTTATGCTTATATTTAGTTCCAAACAATCAGTAACCAGACTTTATGTTACTGAGTGAGTCTGGTGAATTGGGAAGCAGGACCAGATTATGCAGAAAAGCTTGTTAGAAAAAGTAATATCTGAGTTCAAAGACACTAATTATATTCTAATTTTCACCATAACAGTCACAGTGCATGCACCAAAGCTACTACTCGCACCTTCTGCCTAATCCCAAAAGACAACTTTTTATTGGGGCTTCCCTGCAGTCTCCACAGTTACCCCTGCAAATGGTGGGCACACACAGATTCAGCAGTCTGACATTAACCAAGGTACAATCTAGACTGTTGAACAGCTGTCTCCTCTCAATTCTCCACCCTGGGGTGCCTTTTACACTGCTTCACTGCGAGAACAACTACTCCTGGTCTGCTCACACACAGTCATGAGCCTGTAAATTACTCCCAGCTGCATTATATGTGTGTTATAACCAGCCACTCATGAATTACATTACAGGGCAACACAAGCAAACTCTCAGTCCCAGACATTTCCCCCAGAAATGTGCATTTCGTACTACCCAGCTCTTTCTTCTGGACAATACAAGCTCTTAGAAAGTCTGTCATTATCTTAATAGAAAATGATATGCACAAATCCTGTTATCTCAAATAGAGGTTCCCAACCACTTCAACAAAACACACTGGTTTAGATAAAACAATAAAACAAGTTTACTACAGGAAAAAAGATTTTAAGTGATGACAAGTAATGAGGCATAAAAGTCAGGATTTGGTTACAAGAAAATAAAAAATAAAAATGCAACTAATATTTAACGTAACAAGCTGGGTGAATTCAAAGTAAAATGTCTCACTCAATCTCACCATGTGCTTTTGCAGTCCCGCTGGCTGGAATCTTTTCAGCAAGGACACCTCCCCCACTTCAAAGCTGTCTCTTTTCTTCAGGTGTTGTGGCTGACATGGATATAGAGAAAGGGAGGAATAATTTGGGGCATATGTTCCCATTTTTTATAATTTTATTCCTCTTGGAGAATGATCTGCAGCTGGGATTTGAAAGTGTGTTGGGACAGGAACTTCCAGCTGTTCCTTTGCCAAGATGTAAATTTCTCACTCACACCCTTCTTCCTGCCAAAGAATGGCCACTTAACCATTTGATTTTGTTGACACCTCGCTGAGGCATCAGTTTGCATTTTGTCTCTGAGGAACTGGTTTGAAGCTGTTTCCACAGACTTGGAACATGTCTTATCCAGTAGAACTTTTTAACATTACATACAATTTTGCCACACATATTTGACCAGGGCAATAATGTTCAGTGGAATACGAGTTTTCACATGATACCTCCCTAGACATACATTGTACTAAATTTATCATAGTCTTGTAAAAAAAAAGGTGAACATAGGGATATAGACTATCACAAGCAGCACTTTGCAGATGCAGATACCTGAGCCCACTCTTCAAAAAGTCACACTCTCAATTTTGAACCATTGAGACCAGTGTGTTTTGTGGGTGCAAATGCTAACACATACATGTGCATATGTGCAAAGTACGCAAGATGGCTTATACAGTTTTGTATAAACAAATATGAAGCCAAAGGAATTAAAACTTACATCTGTGACTGAATGGACCCCTGTATTTACACCCTACACACCATTGTAATAATCTTTGCATAAAATACACCTTGTGAGGTATCGTTTGAAAACTAATAACTCACTGGCCAATAATATCATGGTGAAATATATGTAGAAACATTTTAGGTAAAGTTGTGAACATAAGCTGAAATGTGATTACCAGACAAGTCTGGGGAGTGGATAATACTTTCTCAAATACAAAGGATGAGCTGATGCCTCTAGCCAGGTGTCAAAGGTGATGGGCAATCACCTATCGAGTCACCATTCTTTGGCAAGGAAGAAGGGCAGGAAGAAACTGATCTGCATTTTAGCAAACAACAGCATGAAACCTCTTCCAGCATGAGACTCCTTGTCTTCATCCTCACAGTGGGAATGAACATTGTTTTCAGGGTTACCCCTAGATAATTATTTCAAAGGGGGACTAGACTATAAAGTGAGGGCAAAACACCTCAAGTATCTCTCCCTATCTGTCTCTCTTTCTTTTTCACCTAAGACAACAAAAGAAGTAGCCATTTGACTTTGGGGGAGATCCTGACCTTAAATTTGGTCCACCCTGTTGCTGGGGGCATGTGGTAGGAATTGTATCTTGAAGCAAGTCTAGTTAGTTAAGCTTTGGCACTGGAAAGTGTTTCATCTTTCTTTCTCTTGTAACCATTTCTGAGGTTAATGCCTTGTACGTGTACTCACTTAAAATCTCTCTGTGTAGTTAAATAAACTTGTTTTATTCTTTAATCGAAACTAATCCAGTGTTGTGGTTAAACTGGGCTGTGTGGTCACGCTATTTAAAGTAGCAAACTGGTGGACATTGATCCCTTACAGGGCCAACAGACCTAAAATATCTGAACTATCCGCAAAAGGGCTGGACAGTGCAGAACACATTCTGGGGTGGAATCTGGGACTGGAGTGTGTTGGGGTCATCCTGCAAGTAGTAACCAAGGCTGGTGGAAGCCAGGGAGCGTGACTGGAGCGTGCTCGCAGGCTGCAGCTACACATAGACTCTCCAGGTCAGTGCTTAATTTGTAATGAAAGAGGTGCCAGGGCTCAAGCAATTTTTTTACTTTCATAACTGACATGGCAAGACCAGAGGTGTGGGGGCTATGAACTGCCAAGACTGGAGGTGCAGGGGCTCAGCCCTGACAAGCTCTGGCACAAATTAAGCACTGCTCAGGGTGTGACCTGCATGCTGTTTGACTGTTTGTGCAAAGCCTACATTGGGAGCTGCAGCAGCAAAGAATTGTGAGGCACCCCAGCTTGCAGGGCAGGTGGTAACAACCCCTCACTGATCTGGATTGCGCCTTGGAAGGTCATAACACCCTAAGGCACTCAAAAGATTCTTGACCCTTCCCTCATCTAACTGGCAGACAACCTGAGGTGAAATTTGACACAGAGAATACCGTAGATTATATCCCCTGCTAATCAGAACTTCACTGCCAGGTATTGGTCTCAGTCCTTTAAAATGTATCTTTGCTCAGAAAGGGCAATATAGCAATTCCTTTCTGCAAATATAGCAATTCCTTTCTGCACCAATTGATTTCCTTGTTTTGTCAATCAGACACATTATGGACCCAATTCATCATCACTCCATTACACCAATTTAATGCCAGAGAGGGGAATCAGGTCCTAAATATTTAATGACAAAATGATTTTTTTAGTATTCACATTGCAGAGCTAGTTAAAGTTTGGAACAGTGAAGCTATGCTTGATGCTGTCTCATGCATCAACAAGTAGCCCAAAGCAGTAAGCCTGGCACAGAAAAACCTTTGAGACTTGCAAGACAAGGAGTATGCTGATTTGGGCCCACATTTGCCAGTGAATTCTGATTGCATGATATTTATATTGGTGAAGCTGTAAAATGCAGAATATGCAGAGTTTCATGTTCAGACTTTAGGTCCATGAGAGCCCTAGCAAGCCTTTCCTGTAAAAACGGAGCAAATTTGATATGGACGCTATTAATGGGTAATAAAACTTGCAAAGATTCTCATGTTCCATGTTTAAGACCAGAAACCAGCACTCGCAGTGCCCTCAGTCCACCAAAGCACTTAAGAATATAAGCAGTGCCATTGAGAGTCTTTTCACTGACTTCTGTGGGTATTGGATCTGAGTTACATCAGTTCAAGCACTGATAGCAGAAGAGATCCCTCAAACTCCTATTTGGTTTATGAACAAGGAAAGGTCTGATTCTCCTCTCATTTACACTGGAGTAAATCCACTAAGGCCAATAGATTTCCACCTGGTGTGAGAGAAGAATCAGGCCTCAGACCTTCTGAGTCTGAGAAATCTGCTCTGCCTTACACCTTAACTTTCTTTTTATTTGTGTTTGACATTTCTGAGGCTAAGTTTTGTTTCTGATGATTAATCTCTGATAGTGGGCTGATGAGATGAGAAGATCCTGTATAGAATGCCTGTAACTGTATGAAAAATTGAGATGGAAAACTCCACTGATAGCTAGTTAGTGGGACAAGTGAAGTTGCTCGCTGCGAGGTGATACATTAGTGCATCAATAAGACTAGATTTTACACAATGATTAAACCCAAAATAATTCATCACTACTGTTTGTGTTTATCAAGTCTAAAACAGATGACTGCTCTCAGGGCAAATGACTTCTCTCCCTGCAATGAAAACAAAAATAAATAGCTGAATCCAATACTCCCTACACATCAGAAATTTCCAAAACATCTCCAAGCATTTGCCTTCTCATTAACTCTGTTAAGCCTACTGACTATGGAGTGTCACTGTTGCAAATTTTGAATGATGCAAGAAATGAAAAATACCTGCTTTTTTTTTTGTGGACTGGTTTAGACAAATTAAGAATCAATGTAACTCTTCCCTGAATATTAAATGAAAATCTGTCAAGCTCTTTTTTTTGTCAGGAACATTCACTGGGTTTTAACACAAGATAAAACTTCCTTATGCTCAGCTAGGACTGGAACTAGGAGTACCAAAATCATACAGGCAAAACAAGAAGACAGACCCCATGTATTGATCCTGGGAACAAACAACAGCAAATAAAAGCTCTGAGCCTTTTCACCTCGCAAGCCAACCCGTGTGAATGCTCAGGGTATTGTCACTAGCTGCCTGAGCACTGAAAACCAAGATCTGGCGATTGTTACATTTGTCATACCATTGCTTGTGCCGGTTCCTAATAGAGCTACACGTGACCAGGACAAAGTAAGAGACTCGATCAACTGGAGGGAAGTGGGAGAGAGAAAATTTTCTGTCTACACTTCTTTACGTTGGCAAGGTGTTCAAACACTGTGATGTATATCGATCTGGACAGACAGAAAGCCCTCCACTTACTTGTCACACCCATTGTGTGACAGTGAATGGTGTAGTAAGACGTGTCTATATAAGTATTTGTGGTTTAAAAACATATATTCTAGTTTACCTTATCATTTTTTCTTTCCTAACTGGAGTGAGAGGCTTTGAGTCTCATCTCACCTCCATTCCTGTAAATCAGGAGTAACTCCACTGAAGTCCAGAGTTACAGTGGTGTAAGAATTGGGTATGGTCACTACAATATCTTCAATCCCCTCTTTCACAGACAGAGTGAGGGGAGACTATCCTACCACCTGGCGAGTCCCTCCTGGTGTCTAGTGGCAGAGGTAAGGGTACGTAGGACACAACTGAATAAAGGTGGCTAATGAGGCTTTCTACTCATGTCCAAAGTATAAGTTTGCATTTTCCCCCTTATTATTTTGTCACATATGTACAACAAAGAGCACATAACTGCAGTTACTGCATAGCTCTTCCAAAGGATTATGATTAGTTTCACAAAGAAGCAGAGGTCCTGATTCTCCACTGCCTTACATTGGTGTAACTCTATTGAAGTCAAAATGCAAAACTCTAACACAGTAGAGTAGCAAACTCCAGGTTCTCAAAAAATGCTATTTTCATACAGCTATTAAAAGTGGGAGTGTATCATGTTACGAGCCTTGCAACTGAAGTTATAGCTATGACAAACAACTTATCTTCTGTGGCTGTCTTCACTGACAAAAAAGGGGTGTGGCTTTTGGTCTGCATTTTGTTGTTGTCGTTGTTGTTTTATTATGGGATAATTAATGGGGGTTAGCTCTCCTGCTGTAAAAGTCTAATGGAGACAAGGCACTGCAGTTTTACCATGAGGTAAATGAGGTAAGGTGAACCACAGGATGGGGCTATAGCACTGACCCACCGAAGCTATTTCATGGTAAACATTGCAAGTGTGTTGTCTCCACCTAGGACGTTACAGACTGAGAGCTAGCCGGCATTAGTATCTCACTGCGTTTATTTTAAAAAAATTGAAACCACCAGCTTTGTGTCAGTGAAGGCAAAGCATGTATTGATCCAAGAGTTAATAACAGCCTACTGGAGTGCCTGAGAAGATAAGCCATGTCATGCAAGACTGGAATCCTAATAAAAGCTTGTGGGGATGAGTCCTGTCTAGGTTCCTTCCCCACTCTGAACTCTAGGGTACAGATGTGGGGACCTGCATGAAAACCCCCCTAAGCTTATTCCTACCAGCTTAGGTTAATTGATTCACCTTAATGGGCCATCAACACGACTGATTGTCTTGATGTAAATCTGTCTTGTGAGTGTTATTCAGGAACCCAACACCTTTGAGACACAAACCATAGGAAATATTCATAACTTCAGATACAATGATAATACATGCATATAAACAGAATACCACTGGAAAAGTTATAATCTATTGAACAATGATATCTTAGGAGGCATACTTTGCATAAGATTTATCACAACGGTCTACAGTGTTGATACATCAGTGGTGATTCGTGTAAATAGTGTCATCTTTTTTTTAATACAGAGTCACAGACAATAGATGGACTGTCTTTTTAAATAGTGTAAAATAACTGATGATGGCTGAAGTGGAAAGCATGGAAACACTTTTTTTCCATTATAAAAATCTGTCCATCCTTTTTCGGAACAGCTCCAATACTGAGATGACTGGCATATGAAAATACGTATTGTTCAAAAGAAGTGACTTGAAGTGCTCTGGCTGAACAGAGATGTATGAAGTGACTTACCCAAAGGCACACAGTAGGTCAGTGGTACAGCTGGGAACAGACCTCCACTGAGGGCACGTCTACACTGGCAACGTTAAAGTGCTGCCGCAGTAGCGCTTTAACGTGGCTTGCGTAGTTGCGGCAGAGCGCGAGGAGAAGCTCTCTCCCAGCACTCTAAAAAAAATCCCCCCACAAGGGGAATAGCTCTCAGCGCTGGTGCACGGTCTGCACTGGCACTTGACAGCGCAGAAACTGGCAGTGCTCAGGGGGGTGTTTTTTCACACCCCGGCGCGAGAAAGTTGCAGCACTGTAAAGTGCCAGTGTAGACAAGCCATGACTCTCTGTCCAGTACCTTATTTCTATACCACACAGCCTTCCCTTCAGTGAGTTTTCCTAGAGCGAGTACTTCATGGTTGGGCCAAAGATAAATGGGAGTGTTGAGAAAAATAAGTAAGTTTCAATTAATATGTAGGGGACACACCTTGCCTCGTGAATTAGCCAGTCCAGTTGCTTGAACCATTTCTCATTCATTAATATTGATAAAAAATTCCATGAGTGGTTTCAATCTGGCATTCAGCCCATTCTAGCACTGACAGTGTCCTTGTTAGAGAATACTTAACAATGGATGTACCATCTGGTGCGATGCTATGCTGCTTCAAACATATTGACTGAAGTAGAATTAAGTGCCACTTCTCATACAGGAGCCATCAGGTCTTAATGATCTAAAATAATGTTTTGGCTGATTAACACACAATGTTCTAAACTTCTTTCATTCAGACATGTTTCTTAGCAGATTCATTTGTTTCAGTGAGTAGTTGTGTTTTGGGTATGGCTTTTCCCCCCCATTTTCATTGTGCGTTGCTGCAAGCCTCATTATGTTTATGTCACTGGGCAAGTAAACCACAGTCGGGGGTAAAATCCTTCTCTATTTTGATGCAATCCAAATGCAAACTGTCTGTCTCTGAAGATAGCTGTTGATTCTTCTTTTACTACTTGGATCTTTCACAGACATTAAAAACTATTAACTGAATTCTAAAATCCTTACTCAGTCCTTATTGAGGCAATTCTAACTGAAACAAAAGAAGTTTCGGAAAATAAAAACTTATGGCTTGATTGTACCTTTTAGACATGGCCCCTAGTAAGGGGTAGTGAATAATTGCCCCATCTCCTGGGGAGCAAAGGTAAGTGCACCGAGGCTGAACACCCACTGCCCCATTCTTTCTTGGCGTGCACCTCACACCCCAGGCACAGATGGCTGGCCAGCTCTGTAGTCCTGCTGTAGAAGGGGGAGGCAGAGTGCTGGTTCCACTTCTTCTGGGGCCGTGTGATGCCTCAGGAGACAGTAGAGAAGGAGCAGTTCCTCTGCTCCCCAATTTTGCTTGGCCCTTCCACAGGCCACAAAGGCACAGAGGTTCCTCATGCTGTTGACGCAAAAGGCATGAGGCAGAATCTGGCCTGAGAAAGCATTTCAGGATTCAGCCCTGGATGAACAAAACTGGACAAGAAGCACCTGTGAAGCATCGGGCTCTGGCCCCTGTCGGAAGACAGGATACTGGGCTAGATGGACCATTGGTTTGATCCAGTATGGCCATTCTTATGTTCTTAAAATTCAAAGGATGTTTGGCTCTGGGGTGGGGCGGGGAGGGGGGGGTTGGTGCCATGCTATCCCAAGTTGAGTCTACTTCATTAACATTTTGACTCCTGACAGGAAAAAAAACAAATGTGTAATATTCTGAGATCAGCTGCTGACATTTTCAGCAAGAGTGCAGAGCTGGAGTTTTGCCAGCCCTAAACTGAATGTGAATCTCAAAGTTCTGCTCCTATTATTAAATTTGGTATGCCTGAATGGGTCCAGAATTAGGCAAATCACATTCATCTGTCTGTTTATAATTGTGCTTATGGTGCAGTGATAATTGCACTACAGCTTCGGTTGTGTTATAGAGCTCAATTTTAACATGCAATTTAAAGCTTTATTTTGTAAAAATCTCATTGAAATGGAAAAAATCAAAACATAGAATATAACCCTTGAACACTATTTGAATTTTTCATTGTGCTTTGACACAGAGCAAATCAGAGTTTAAAAATCACTGCTTTGGGGCTATTTCCTGCCCCCCATTAGATTGTCTCACTTCCGCTTGCAAGAAATCTAAGACATGCTGGGATCTGTCCTTTGGCCTATACAGTTTCTCCTCATATGCCAAAGTCCAAGAATATCAGTTATACATTGGGAGTGTTTTCTAAAGAAATATTTTATAATTTTTTAGCCATCACAGAAAATGTGTGCCAAGGCAAACCCACTGAATTGTAATTTGTCTACAGATCTGCCATGGCCCAAACATCATCACTCACTTCCAGGGGAGGCTTTGAAGAAAAAAAGAAAAAAAAAAAAGACAGACCCACCAGCTTCATCAAACCTGCACTCTAGCTCACAACATTAATACTGCTGAGATCATTAAGGCAAAATAACTGTCTGAATGCATGGAATGTAGAACTGGGTGAATAATAGGGTTTTTGGTTTGCTGTCAACGAAAAACAAAAGTTTTGTTTCAAGTCAAACTGAAAATGAAATTTTTTGGTGAATCAAAAAGTCAAAAACTTTCTGACTAGGGTCGAAACAAAACATTTTGTTTTAATCTAACCTGTTTTTTTTTTATGATGACTTTGGACATTTTTACAAAAACAAAGGACTACATTCACAAAACACCAGGGGAGGGTGGGGGAGGTTATTAGCATGATTTCCTTTATATCCTTTAACCCAGTGGTTAGAGCAGTCATCTGGAAGATGCATGTTTAATCCCACCCTGCCCTTCTGCCTGATGTGGAGAAGGGACTTATGCCTGGGTCTCCTCTATTGCAGGAGAGTGTCCCAATCCCAGGGCTATTCAGGTGGGGGTCTCTCTTAGTGTCTCCTGGTGAAGCTGTTCCACTGTGTATAAATAGTCATTGGAGCAGGGATTTGAAGTTGGGTTTTCTGCAGCCTAAGTGAATGCCCTAAGCACCAGGCTTCAGAGACATTCTCATGAATGCCTATGACTTGTCATTTTGAATTACAATGGCTAGTAATTGATCCAGGGAAAGAGACCTTGTCTGCTGGGTTCTCTGCCAGATGAACTGCATAAACGCTGATGATGCCTAAGTAGTGGTGTGGGACTTAGTCCCCTCATGCAAAGCACATAGAGAATGATTGTGTATTTGGTGAGAAGATAATTTGGGGTCACATTTAGGAAGAACCACTAGTTTATCCATCTTAAATGTTTTGCTTCTGCGGCAGAGAAATTATAGACTTCACATAAGTTACCAAAGCTTACAAGCAATCTAAAGGCTAAAACCTCTGAGGGAGAACTCAATGAGAGAGCTGCTTATAATGTTAAAGAGGCAAATAGGAGGTTTAGTGCCAGAGGAATATGTATGGTGTTTGGTGGTTTCCCTCACTCAACTGGTTTGAAGACTTTTTAATAATGTCATTGTAAGAAGAAAGTATTACATAAGCCAGCGGGTCTGTGAAGATTCTGTTGAGGGATAAAGCTAGAGGTAAAACAAATTTGAAGATTGACATGGTTAACCAATAATTTATGCTCAAAATAAAGAACATAGGCATGGAAGAAGAGTTACAACTACTGGAGAAACAATGTATTTCTTAAATAGTCACCTTTGGAAAATGGAACTTGGGCTTCTAAGTCACCTGGGTGCTTTTTGAAAATTCTATCCAGTGTTGTCTTTTACTTCTGACCTATTTCCAGGGAGACATCATGTACTGATGGGGAAAGCTGAGGCACAAAGAGATTGAGTGACCTTTCTTAAGGTCATTTAGCAAGTCTATGGCAGACCTGAGAATAAAAATCACCAATGCTCCCTGCACCAGTGAGCTTAGGATCAAAACTGAGTGGAAGCTGAAAGAAAGAAAGAAAGAAAGAAAGAAAGAAAGAAAGAAAGAAAGAAAGAAAGAAAGAAAGAAAGAAAGAGATTCAAAGCAGAAATGCTTTGATTTCTGTTCACTTACCAAGACACTTGAGTGTATCTTTATGCTGCTAAACTCCTGCAGAAATCCTTGAAAGCTGTAACAAATTTTTCCCCCCACAAATTCAAACTGTCAAATAAACCCCTTTAAATTCCATTGGAAAATCTTACAAAATTCAAAGGTGTTTCTATAGAGATAGATCCTTAACTTTTTTTAAAAAAAGGAGTTCTCATCCATTTAAGTATGTTTTGAACCACTCGTTTTATTTTTGACAATGACAATTCAGCAGCAACTAGACAACATATCCCCTTACTGGCAGAAATTTAAAGGAATAAACAAACTACAGGTCCAATTCAAAAGTGCTTGCTCATTCCTTACTCATACAAAACTCTCATTGCATTGACTTAGGAAGTAGAAAGAGGATTTCAGAACTGAATTCAATTTTTAAAGTTTTTCTCTTACCCTTTACTGTGTGCAACGCTCAAACTTGAAAAAAATATTTATTTTCCTACCAATTTTGATTTTTCTCCTCTTTGTCTCTAATGAGGAAGAATCAATATGGCCATTTAAAAATATTCTGCAGGAAGGATGCTGATGTCAGCAGAAATGTGCACACGTCTGGAAGACATTTTCAGTATTTCATTGTTATTATAAATATTTTGATGTACAGTATTGCACAAAAATAACTTTTATTTTTAATTTCTTGACAAGTGACTGGTGGCAGTTATTGTTTTTTTCATAGGCTGGAGGTCACTTTCTGAACACAGACATAAAATTATCACTATAAAACTCAAATTTTATTATGCTCTGGACAATACTTTTTGGCTCCAAATATGCTGTTAATTTGGTTGTCATCGGCTAAGCTTCTAAATTCAAAAGTCACAGGTTAATGTGTTTCTTAGCCAGTAGGTGAACTGTGTCAGAAATTATGATCACACGAATAAATGAAAAACAATCAGTTTTTGCAGTCACTTGTGTTCCCTGTAACCATGTCATTCTTGCCCAGAACATTGTGGAATACTAGCTGGGGTCCCTGGGAGTGTTTAAAAGTAATTCTTATTTTCATGTCTGAATCACTTTGATGAAATTGGTTTGTGGCTTTTCCGTATTTTAAATAAATGTTTTTGTGATCACAGTGTCCCCATTGACCAGTAGCTGGGCTGGGGATCATATGAGTCACTGAAGGGAATTGTTTTGTTTTTATCCAAGAATTGTAATCTCAGTCTTGTTCTCTTCCTTGAGCTACTAACGGCTGTTTTAATTGTACAGAGCTCTTATAACCCTTCTGTGTGCTAATGTACTTTCAGTTGGTTTAAAGATGAGGTACAGGCTGACACACAGTGCTATGCTAAGTATGATTTTACCTGTAGCATTTTATTATTAGAAAGATATTTCAAAATGTAAAATCAAACCTTTTTTTGACCAGTGTCCTTTGATCTGACCAAGTCTGCATT
Organism: Natator depressus; assembly: GCF_965152275.1. Lineage (NCBI taxonomy): Eukaryota > Metazoa > Chordata > Testudines > Cheloniidae > Natator > Natator depressus. The sequence goes on from NC_134234.1 coordinate 135,703,468, forward strand.
TCTGATTACATTTACAGTCTGTACATGATGTATTTCTGTAGGGTGAATAACACTAATATTCAAAAAAAATTATAAGCCCAATTATTTTAATATGCTTATTATTTCCATGGAATATGTCTTCATTTTTACATAATTTTTGTTTCCTGATTCCAAGGGCCTGCACTCTGTGTGTGCACCCCACCACACCCCTGACCATACCAGCCCTGAATGCTAATGTTTTACAGCTGCTTTATGGTGTGCAAGTGACTACGCAAAGTTCAGAGACTCAGATCAAGAGAATCATCCATAATTCCTTGTCTGCTATCCCATTAGACTACAGAATATGAAGGCATGGTAGAGATTGAATTGCAAAGGTAACTTCTGGCCCCTAACCACTCGTAAGCCACTCAATACATAGAGTGGATAGGGAGAAAACTTCCATGACAATACAACAAGACACTAGAACTGTGGTTTAAACTAGGCCGCAAGTCTGTTAAGTAACATCTGGGAACTATCCATCAATAACTCATGCAGTGCAGATCATCTTTCCTATTGTAATCCATTCCACCTGGTGGAGGGCTGGCATCAGCCCCACACCCCATTAACCTGGTACGTACATGGTCACTGAGATCCTACTCCCCTTTTATGAAGGTTAAAGGGTTGGGATGTGGGATTGTCTCTTCACTGTACCAGACACTAGGAGCCCCAACTCCATTCCCATCCTTTAGGAGATGCCTTCTCCTAATCCCCTTCCAATTCTAGTTTAAGAGGGAACTGGACTGCTACTGAACAAAGCACCTGCACTGAGCACCTGCCAACTTGCAACAACATGATTTTTACAGCTTAACGTACTCACTGGGTCCCTGGGCTGCTGAGAGGAAGGCAAATAACCCCACTCTGCCCAGGTCAATCGGGTAGTGAGGGAAAAATTCCTTCCCAACCTCCCAAAGGGTGACTAGCGTGATGTCCACAGCACGGCCCCCAAACCTGGTCCTACTTTAGTCCCAAAGGGGGGGGGGAAACTTTTCTTCCTGAGGCTGACTGGAGCCCCCAGGCACGGGGAGGAGTTCATCAGCCCTCACCTTGGAGGCACAGGAGCCAACAGACTTATGCCACACTTTCTGTCCAAATAATCAACCAGAGAGCCCCCCTCCTCAAGCCCACTGGGAGGTGGAGTGCACCTGAAGACAGTGCATTCCTTAAAGGGACCAAGGGTTTTCTTTCCTCTGCTGGCCAAGACAAAGGCCCTCTCCCCACCACCACCACCTGTGAGGCTGCAGGGAGGTGACATTTCTTTGTTTTCCCAGGTGCCGAAATGTTTCCAATAACTATGATTTTTGGAAATGACCTTTTTGTATCCTAGGCTCATTGCCCCCCAAAAAAGCAGATTTTGTGGATGTTCACATTTCTGTCTTAACTCATTTAAAGGGGACCTGCAAAGGGAGCAAAACGTCGTTGTGGGGGGTGGGGTCAGATTCTTTTTGTTATTGTTTTTAAGAGGTGATGGGGTGAGGGATTGATTTGTTTAGTTTTTACATTAAAAATTCAGGTCCTATCTAATCTGGAAGACTGTGATAACTGGACAATTAGCACAATGACATAAGAACCAAGAGAGTAAAAGACAGAGCAGTTCAGAGGGGAAGGGATCAGTGGCCTTGGAACAATTTTTATAGTGGGGATGCTGACAGCCACTGAACCAAATTGTAAACCCTGTATACAATGGAAACCACTTCAAGCCAGGTGGTGTGGCAGCACCCCAGCACCCCTGGAAGGGATTTTATAGTCAGATTCCATAAACAGTTGGTTTTGTATTTATCAGCACCTGCTTAATTTCAGTGACCCAGTAACACTTCGAATAAAGGAAGACTTAAAGACGCAACACCTTCACTCTTTCAATAAGGAAGTTTGCAAGCACCATAAACATCCCTGAGACTTCAAGGTCCACCAGAAAAAACAGAAAAACAAACAAACTTGACATTCCAGATACTTCTAAGCAAATAATCCCCTTTCAGGTCTTCACATCATGACTTATTTATGTCATAAAGAAGTAAAAGGGGCATGACTTTAAAAAAATAAGTCCTTTGCAAGTTACATTAAAGATTTTTCAGACCTTTTCCATGTCTCAGTGTACTGGTTAGCTGTTGTAGAAAGAATCGTGCATAAAGAGACTCCCCTCCTCTTCCCCCGTGCGCCCCCCTCCCCCCCCGTCTTTGGGCTGACACTCTTTAAAAAAAAAAAAAACCACCCAAGACCATTCTCTCTGATAAATGATTATTGGCAATGTCACTGAGAGTTAGAGTACATCACATCTTCTCATGTCTACATCTGTTTTGATGAATGTGTGTTCTGGGAAGGCAATTAGATAGCAGATAGTAACTTTTCATAGTGTCATACAAATGTGTAAACTTGCTAGATAAACATTGGCTGATATAAGAAAATAGCTTTAGGGTATATTTTGTAGTATCAGCCTTTCATTTCTTATCAGAGAAACTGGGCAGATAACTGTCCTCAGAAGCTCAAATCACAGTTATAAATATAATAAATAAAACCTTTATTTATTATTATTTCTTTCACACCGAGTTACAATACAATAGTTACCCAACTGGAAAAACAATCAAGCTCATCTACAAATGCAACAAAGGGACACCTTGTTGAAGCTTTCACACAATAAACCAGTCTGGACTGAGTTTTGTATTAATTCAATACACAATATAAATATGAGATGAAGTTTAAATCCCTTTAGCTATACAGTTTCTGGAGCAGTAAAATTTATGTGGCATAAAGAAAACTATAACTGGTCAGGAATTTTTTGACTAGAGATTTTCTGTCAAAAATGCTGATTCTTCAAAACTGAAACTTTCAAGGGGAAAGGGTCAGCTTCAATAAATCTTGAATTTCCCCAGGCCAGAAAAACCCTTTCCTGCCCATCTCTAGTTAATAAAAACACAATTGGAACACCGACTCAAGAACTGAAGAGTGTATTTCCCCACCCAGAACCTAAGACGTGTAGGCACCAATTCAGTAAAGCCATTGGGTCTAGTGTTTTAAAGGTAGGTAGGCATCTATGAGGATTTTCAGGAGTGCCTAGACACCTAACTCCCATTGAAATCGATTGGAGTTCAGTGCCTAAGGGCTTTTGAAAAGCCCACCATGTGCCTATCTGCTTCTCTTTCTAAATCTGGCCCTTAGTCCTTGTCTCAGGAAGATATCCCTATTCAGGACAGTGCTGCAACATATTTCCATGCTTATATAAGGGGACTGTTGCCCCCTTACTAACATTCAGTGGGGGTGTTTTGGTTGGCTAGCTCCCAGTCCTAAAAGGGGAAGAGTCGATGGGGAATCAGGACCCTGAGACTGACAGCCCCCAGGAACAATGGGGAGAGGCCAATGCTCCACGTCAGCCTGAATGACAGGGAGAGCAGGCTAATCAGGGAGTCAGGAGGCCAGGGAGGTCCCGTCCTCCCTGAGAGCTAGAATTGCCTGGGTCAGACAGAGTGGGGTCAAGCTAAGGAAAAAGCAGGGGCCCAAGCTAAGCTGAGGAGCAGAGCTGGGCCAGATCCAGAGGGACCAGACCCTGTCCTGGGAGCAGAGCTGCAGCCCCAAAGTCAGAGGCACAGCCCAGAGAGAGCAGAGCTGCAGCCCCAAAGCCAGAGGCACAGCCCAGAGAGAGCAGACCCTGTCCTGGGAGCAGAGCTGCAGCAACTAGTGCCAGAGGGGCCAGAAAAGCAGCCCAGGAAGCAGGTCAGTGCTGGGAGCAGAGTCACAGAAGCAGCCTGCAGAGCAGACCTGTTCTGGGAGCAGAGGTGCAGCGAGCAGAGCCAGAGGGGCCAAGGAAGCAGCCCAGGGAGCTGGAGGCAGAGCAGCAGCAGCAGCAGCAGCAGTGCTGAGACCGAGTGGTGGAGCTGGGGCTGGAGCAGTCCGGAGCTGGGTGCGGTGAGCAGCTGGGGAGAGCGAGGGGGACCCTGGGCAGTGGGCCCAGCACAGGGAGACGCCTCAGCCAAGAGGCTTTGCAGGCCAGGCTTGGATCGTAACCCCGACAGGGCGGGGGCGACACTGGGAAGAAGGGTCCTACCACTTAGAGCCTGAGAGCATGTGGCCACCACCAGAGCAAGTGTCCAACCCACAGCATCCCTGCAGCACAGCCAGGGGCTGGGCAGGAGGCCTGGGACTTACAAGGAACAGACTGTGAACTGCCCTGACGTTCCAGAGACACTGTTTGTGATGTTCCCTGCCACAGAGCGGGGTGATGTGTTTCCTTGAACCTTTCCCATTTTTCCTTATTCTTTTTAAAATTAATTGTTGATTAAATAACTTGCATTTGCTTTAACTTGTATGTAATGGTCAGTGGGTCAGAGAAGTGCCCAGTGCAGAGAGAGTACCCCGGAGTAGGGACACCCTAGCTCCTGTCCTAGGTGACCACAGCAGGGTTGGGGGTTGAGCCCCCCAGGAATCCTGGGCCCAGCCTTGTTGGGGTTACGAGGACTCTGGCAGACAGGAGAGTGGAAGGGGAGTCCTCAAGGGCAGGGAGGCCACTGGGTAAAGGAAGTGGGAGCGAGGACTCAGATCCTTTCGCTAGCCCACTTCACCAAGGTAGTGCAGAAGCCAGGAAAGTTCCCCACAACAGCGAGACTATTCCCCCGCTTACACTTACAGCCCTGATTCCAAAAGTGCTTAAGTCCTATAAAAGTCAATGGGATTTAAGCACATGCTTAACAAATTGTGGCCAAAATACAGACTCGATGCATGCTTTTGAAATTGTACATATAAAGAAGCTGTGCAAGTGGTGTATTTGTAGAGTAAGAGTGCAGGCAGCTTTGGAACACTGATATTTGGACATGAGGCATACTGTAATATGTTTATGGAAAGAGTTCACCTAAGGATTAATTCACTGGTTATCACTAGTGATGAGTGAACCGGGTAGAATAAAATAAGGACTGACCTAACTTTTTACTGTAAAGGAGAAGCAAAGTAAAGCCAAACTTCCTGAGACTCAATGAAAAAATGTGATTCATTTTTTAAAACTTTTTTAAAAATTAGCTTGGTACTCAGACTAGAAGTCATTTAGCACCATTGGCTAAATGAGACAAAAGCACCATTTGCCCTCTTTTGAATGAAAAAAATATTCCAATATGTGTATAAAAAAGGAGCAGGAAGCTGGCAGGGTGTTCTTTGTGAAGGCTTGGAGACTCTCCAACTTGCTTCCCCCCGATCTGAAATAACCTGCATTTGGTAAGCTTCTGTGCTGCAAAAGACATGTTTGAGTAGGCTTTGGGAGAGAGCTGAGGGTGTGCTTCCTAGATGATAAAGGGATGGAAAGGAGTCTCTGTGGGTGCCTGTCTGGCTACGTTCCTGCTGGAAAAATTATTCTAGTGATGCTGGGATTTCATCATATCATGGTAAAGATGTTAGGGATCCTAGACCTGTGGATAAGCAGGTTTTTTAAATAGCTTTAATAGAAATTAACATTTTATTTTCTTTGGCTCTCAAAGTCACCTGAACAGTGCTCGTATTACATTAGTCCTACATAAATCTAGCTTTTGGTACAATGTGCAGCTTGGAGATGGGAGGGTTAGTTTCAGCTACTAACATTTGGTATCGTCTCATCATCTGAAATATTTAATAGAAATATGGAATATACACATGACGGCCTAAGCCTATGTATGCCCCCAAACTGCAAATTACAAAGCCAGAGTCTGTAGTGTATTGATAGGCTTGGAAGGATTAGATTTGTGTCAGTAAATGTTGATTTCACTGAACACAAACAAACTGATGGAAAAAGATTTCCATGAACGATGACTGAAATTTACAGATAGGCAAAGTAAGAAAAATGCTGCTTAAGAATTTCTTAGAGTTTGTTTTAAGGCTATTTTGTATATTTTGACATGTGACATAGACAATTTGTGTTTTAATGGTTATAAAGCTTTCGTTTTTTGAAGTTCAACATCTACTGTCATTGAATAACTATTGTCTGACACTGCACCATAATTTCCCACAACTGTGAAAATGTAAATAGATAAAAATAAAATTATAAATAGACATTGATTCTATCCATCAAAATTATAAAAAAAAATAAAAAATTGAATTCTGCCAAATCTATGTATTGAGAACTGTGTTGGAATTGCAAGCTATTACTTTAAGAATCGGGGGTGGGGGTTCCTAGTCCTGCTTGCAGGCTAGGGAGCTCTGTCGTAAAGCATCTAGGAGCAGTGGTCAGTCTCCAGCCAGCCAACCTCTAGTAAGATGGAGTGAGGTGTGCCTCTTTTTAGGGAGCAGCCTGCTTTGTCTCTCTGGTTTTGGATTCTTGTGAGTTATTGTTCTGAATTCTAAGAAATAACGTGTGATGTTGCAACCTTTCAGCAAGAGATTTGGGTTTTATCTTACTTCTCTGTGCATACACTGTGAACATAACAGAGCCACACCCCTAAGATATAGGAGGAGAGGGCTTTGGGTTCAGTCCTTACTAGAGCTAGGGGTGAAATCTGGATTCAAACTCCCCCCAAGATTTGAGGGTATTCAGGTACAGAGTTTTGGATCAGCTGGCTACAGCAATAGGGATCATATATGGTTCCAAATGTTCTCAAGGTTTGAGAGTACTCAGATCTAGAGTTTCCAGGCACACTGTGACAGGGACACACACCTCTTGCAAGTGCCTCCTGTCAGCTGCGTGTGATGCTGCAATCTCTCCCCCACCTTTCTGGCACCCCCTGTAGGTTGTTGGCCTCACAATGTGGGTCTTCAGTGGCTCAGCCCTCCAGCTAAGTCACACAGTTAATAGACGGATGGAAGAACCTCTTCCAGGGTAACAGAGTTCAACAAATGATTGGCTCTCTCCAGATTCTTCAGCCCCATCTCTGGGCCTGGTCAGCCCTCACCAGGGTTTTCAGCCCTGTCTCTGGGCCTGTTTACATTCCAGCCCCTTTCTCGTGCTTTTAGTAAAGAATCTTGTCCCCTTTTCAGGACTCAGGCCACTTCCCCACTGGCCAGTGGGGGACCCTGGCCCGCCCACTACTCTGAGTCCCAACCCAGGGATATTGTAAGCAGGAGCTAGAGCCTGCTTCCCTTAATAGTTGCTGCTCCTGCAGCATTCCCCGGACTGCTTCCCACTCAGTCCCATCGTCTTCATCCATTAGCTCAGGGTTATAATCATTGGTTCTCCCTGCCTTATCCCTGCTTGGGCAGGGTTTCTTCCAGGCCTCTTTGCCTGGAGAGTTTCACAATTTTCTAGCCCTTCCCTCACCCTTCTGGTCCCAGCCAGGAACTGACCTGCTCAGGCCCTTCAGCTCCTTTTATCTGAGCCTGCTGCTCTCTGATTGCTTGCTTCCTTGCAGCCTTTCTAGGCAGGCCTGGAGGACCCACCTTCACTGCTCTTTTCTGGGGGAGGGTATGGTAGGACTGCAAGACCTCCAGTAGAGGGCCTTAAAAGGCCTGGCATACCTCGTCACACACGGAGAATATAACCAGGTATTCATGATGTTGCTTTGTTCTGCCAAAGTAAGAACATGATGATATGTTAAAGTATATATAAAATTCCTGTGAATGGATTTATAATAAACAGTGCAAAGTGTCAGTTCCCAGCAAGCGAAATAACATTGCATGACATAAATTATATACTGTTGGGTTTCAACCAGCCAAAAGTAAATTGCAGGCTGTCTAGGCCTAACAACAGAAAAAGGCACACTAGGTATGATAAACTTCCTGGGGAAATTTCTGCCAAATTTGGCCGCAGAGTATAGTACTGAGGACACTATAAAGCTAACCCAGCATGGCCAGGAGCAGGAGTCAGTGGAGCTGAGGCCTATTTTAAGCAGCGAGCCAGCGCCAATGTTCTTGGCGCTGAAGAAAAGAACCAGCTGAGGGTGGCCGTGGCGTGCACCGTGGCAGGAGAGCGAAGATGTTTGGCTTTGCTGTGGCATATGCTCGGCAACTGACTGGCTGGAAACTTGAAATAAGCTCAGACTGAAAGAGAGAATGGGCAGGAGCGTACAAGAAAATCCTGGGCCTGACTCTGCCGTGCCGGCCACTCTGCGTGGTGATGTACAAAGTAGGTGTGCCAACCTTGGTGGTACCGCTCCATCGCACAGTGGGGTATTGGGCTGTAATCCAACCTTTACTGCCTTCCTTGAAGTCAGCTTATTACAGTCTCTTTAGTTCAGTCACAACTACTCATTCCCCACTTATTTCTTGTTCCTCATCAAAGGAAAACTTTCTTTCTGGCCCTGCTCACAATCCTAGAGAACCCAGTACTTCTTCCTTCCATCAGAGTGTCCTGCATTCCCCACTCACTCAAAAATCCAGATGTTTCCTCCTCATTCTGCTATCCGATTATTGACATTCTTTTCCAGGTACCACAACCTATCATCAGAACCTGTCATCAGCTGGTTGTCTGAAGCTTAGAGTCTGGCTTCTGTTGAAAATGACAAACTAGAAGGCTTTGTTCCCACCAGTCATAATGCAAAAAAGGAAACGAGAGTGGGACCAGCTGGAACACCATTGACTTAAAGGAATATTCCTCCCCTTCACTGTAACTGGAAGGTGCAGAACCTGTTTGGGAGTATCCACAATGGAGGGAAGAAACAGAAAAACTTCTCTGTGGTCCCCATTTCAACATGTTGGAGACCCTGGGTGGAGGGCAGTGGTAGGATGGATGATGAGGCAGGAAAGCTGGAGAGGTTTGGAAAGGAGAATAGTGAAGAAGCAAAGGGGATACAAATAGGAAGCTGGATTTCAGTTGCCTAAATGGAACTCATTTGACAGCCTAACTGCAAACCCTAACTCATTTTACTGAGTTCTTAGCAATATAATAAACATAAATCCCATGCTGAGCAGACATGGAATTCTAGCAGCAGACAGACAATGATGCCACATATTCCAGGCATGAATTTGAAAAATGTGGGTAAACTTAGCCTGTCAGAATCAGACAAATATATTTTATATGCACTAGACAGGATCCGTTGAGTATGGGTATTTGCAAAGTAATGCATTAGAAAAGTTTCCAGAGGCTTCTGGTCACATCAAGAACAACATGATAGCTGCCTGCTGTTTCAGAACACAGGTCCCCTGACCATTTGGAAATGACATATAGAACTAGAAATTACATAAACATTATCCCAAAGTGACTATGAGTTCCAGAAATAAAAGAACATATTTCTGCACTGTATTTGATTCAGTGTCTGGGTGGCTTCTGCTGAAAGTATGAAAAGTAGCCTTTTCTCCCCCAAGATAGTAGCCTTTTCTTCCCCAAGATCAATAGCTACTAAAGAACTGAGTGAAATTCTGAAGAATTTTAGGGAAAAGATTAGGGGACTAAATTCAGAGATTATGCAAACAGTGGCAGGCACCCCACAGTACCTCTCAACCTTACAAGGCCCAAATCTATGATATGATGTGTGATAGGGACCCAAAATGAGAGGGGTGCACAAATTATTTATGCAGAAAACTTGAAATGTTGTGAGATTTCTTCCTTGTATAACCTCTGTTTCATTATTTTATTTTTGATGTAAATAATTTTCACCAATAAATGAAAAGACAACATTTGTTTAGCGTAGAGGAAAGTTCAGGACTAAAATGAGTGATGTCCCTTCAGAATGAGGGACATGTCATCAGAGGTATATCTCTTACTTTATCTTATGTTGTCTTGGTGTTTGCTTTCCCTGCTGCCACCCTCTTTCCCATTATATCAGCATATGAATAACACCCAATTACTAAAATGTAATTTAGGTGATCTTTGAATTTGGCCCAGTGATTACCAAAAGGAATCTGCAGGTGCCTTAAAAATTTTCAAGGGACAAAACCAGATTTAATTGCTAAGACTGATGAGAAGGTAGAATAACAAGCAAAAGAGCTGATGACACAGAAGACAGGGAAATCATCAGGGAAAGAACCATTACTTCTTTATTGGAGAAATCATCTATCTGGCTTGCTTTCTATAGAGTGCTTCTCATCATATCTAGACTGGGTACCATGGTATCTAAGCATGTTAGTCATGAATGACCTAGGCAATAGCATATATAAAAATAATTTGAGGATATGATAATCCTGAAAGTGTACAAAACTATGAAAAAGTAAAATAAACACCTTTTCAAGAGTCTGGATTTTTGTTGAAAAGTTCTCCTTGAACACACACATGACCTGCAGAGACTTCAGCAAAAACTGAGAGACTCCCCAGCTCCCTCACCTGCTGCTACGAGATTTCAGAATGAAAGAAAAAGGTCTAACCCCTGCATGGAAGTAAGGAAGCAACTACAGGTGATTGAAAAATGATAATAATTTTTTGTGGAATTTTCTTCATTTTTCTACATTTTCTATCAAAAAAAGACTCCCCAGCTCCCTCACCTGCTGCTGCGAGATTTCAGAATGAAAGAAAAAGGTCTAACCCCTGCATGGAAATAAGGAAGCAACTACAGGTGATTGAAAAATAATAATCATTTTTTGTGGAATTTTCTTCATTTTTCTACATTTTCTATCAAAAAAAGACTCCCCAGCTCCCTCACCTGCTGCTGCGAGATTTCAGAATGAAAGAAAAAGGTCTAACCCCTGCATGGAAATAAGGAAGCAACTACAGGTGATTGAAAAATAATAATCATTTTTTGTGGAATTTTCTTCATTTTTCTACATTTTCTATCAAAAAAAGACTCCCCAGCTCCCTCACCTGCTGCTGTGAGATTTCAGAATGAAAGAAAAAGGTCTAACCCCTGCATGGAAGTAAGGAAGCAGGTGATTGAAAAATGATAATAATTTTTTTGTGGAATTTTCTTCATTTTTCTACATTTTCTATCAAAAAAAGTTTGTTGGTTTTTGACAAAAAATGAAACTGAAAACTGTTTTAAAAATCCAGAAAATATGGGGGCTTTATTTCCCCCTATCCTTCCCTTGTTTCCTAGATGCAAAATTCCTTGTGCCTTGAAAGCTGCCATTCTTCCCCTGTGCGTCTTCTCTCCCCATTGATGGCCTGCCTCCCTCTTGTGCCTCTCCTCCAGATCCCACCCATCTCTAACTAACTCACAATCTCCCTATATACAAGCAAAAACTAATATGATGTGAAACTTCTATGTAACACAGCAACCACAGGCAAAATAAAGCAGAAATTTTAACCAAAAGACTGCAAAGAAATAGTGATACGACTTTGTACCTGATGGTATCAATGTAAACTTAACTTGTTGTTTTACTGTTTTTAATACTATTTCTATGACATTTGACAAGCTTTCATCTGCCTGGATAAAGGGTCGTCAGTATTTGTATTTGTTAGAGATAGTGTTCCAAGGGGTGGGGGCGGGGGAGGGTTACACATCCCTTCAGCCCTCAGACTGAAATGAGAATTGGCTCATTTTTCATTCTCACTGAATCAGTGGCATTTCTAAGAGTTAGCACCTGGGATTGTTGCTATGCTATTAATGGATTAGTTTGGCTGATTAGTGACTCACTGTCCTAATCAACCCACACACCTTTGCCAGCCACTAGCTTCTATTAGGGTCACTGTTGAGATGTTGATATTTAAACACTGCAGATGACAAATAAAATTTTCAAAACTTGGTGTCTAAAATTAGGCCCTAAATCTATATTTAGGCTGCTAGAAAAGGCCACAGTTCTGTAAGGTACTCAAGCATGTGAATAGCTTCATTGGACGTTGAGCACCAAAAGTTGCACATTAGCAGATACCATTTTATAAGTAACTGAAAATGAAGGAGACCTATCTGAGCAGTATCAACTTAGAGCTGGTTGGAAATTTTCCAACTAAATGTTTTCCCCTCAGAAAATTCTGATTTCATCAAAATTGAAACATTTTGTGGGAATATGTCACTTTGATGAAATTTCATAGGAAACCTGCCCAGTTTCTTGCCCGCCCACTTTCCCAGCAGCTCTCGTGGTGGGAAGTTAGGGCTTTCCAGGCCCCTTGGCAGAAGGCAGCTTGGAAGACAGGGTCTCCCGCAGCTTCTCGGCTCCTTAGCAGCTCACCAGCTGGGCTGCTGCACAGCTGGGACTCCCAGGAAGTATGGAAGCACATTTTGTTTCTGAAATACTGAAACATTCAGACTTCAGGAACATTTCCGTATTTCCAGACTTCCAGTTATATGAAAAAATTCAAACTGCTGGATTTCTGTCCCAATTTGGGATTTCAACCCAAACCACCACCACCAACACCACCCTCCCGCCCCCTGCCAAAAAAAAAAAAAAAAACTATCAGCCAGCTCTACTTAGAATTGATCAGCCTTTAGGTTGGCCAACTGGAATATACCACCCCAAGCCCTCAGAGGTGCTGGAACTCACTTTGCTTATGGAAAGAAATAATCAATGCAGAAGTCTGCTTTTGGGGAAAAAAGTGTTCCTGTTGAGGCACCAGTCATGGAAGGACTATAGGGCATTTTTATGAACCACCACTAGGTGAGTCACAGAATTGCCTTTTCTATTTCCTTCAGGATTCCTCAGGTCTAGAACCCTGATGCCTGGGGAAGAAATATCCAAACCACAAAGGCATCTATTTATATCTAATTAAATTAAATAACTAAGCAAATGCATAAAATAAAATATATAAATCAAATTAAGAGTTAATATCAAATCAAATGAATCTAATTATCAGGTTGATAAACCATGTCAAATAAACCAACAATTCCTTACAGGCTGTATGTAATAATTTGGAAAGGCAGGAGTCTTGTTTAGATATGAGCCCCCAATCAACAGGGCATTATCAGTTTCAATGACAACTGATGTATTTACGTTACAGCCAAATGGCTAATGTAGGGAGGATCAAATCACACCCAACATTGACACGACAGCTCTGATGCCAATTAAGGCAACATCCCCAAATTATTGGTGGTTAGGTAATAGCCAGTCTTTTCCCCTGCCCACAACATAACTGCAGACTATGTGGCTCTGGGAAGAAGGATAAAGGAGTCTGAGGCACAAGTCATGTTCTCGTCCATCCTCCCTGTTGAAGGAAAAGGCCCAGGTAGGGACCCTCGAATTGTGGAAGTAAATGTGTGGTTACACTGGTGGTGTTGGAGAGAGGGCTTTGGATTCTTTGACCATGGGATGATGTTCCAGGAAGAAGATTTGCTAAGAAGAGATGGGATCCACCTAACGAAGAGAGGGAAGAGCATCTTCACAGGCAGGCTTGCTAACCTACTGAGGAGGGCTTTAAACTAGGCTTACTGGGGGATGGAGACGTAAGCCCTGAGGGAATTGGGATACCGGGAGGAAACACAAGGAGGGGGGTGCAACAGTGGAGGCCTCCTGATTAATCCTGAGAAAGTAGGGCAATCAGCTAGTTATCTTAGGTGCCTGTACACAAATGCAAGAAGCATGGGAAACAAGCAGGAAGAATTGGAAGTCCTGGAACAATCAAGTAACTATGATGTGATCGGAATAACAGAGACTTGGTGCACTGTCACTGAAGGGGTATAAACTGTTCAGGAAGGACAGGCACGGGAGAAAAGGTGGAGGAGTTGCACTGTATGAAAGAGAGCAGTATGACTGCACAGAGCTCCAGTATGAAACGGGTGAAAAGCCTGTTGAGAGTCTTTGGGTTAAGTTTTGAGGTAAGAGCAACAAGGGTGGTGTCGTGGTGGGCATCTGCTATAGACCACCAGACCAGGAGGATGAGGTAGATGAGGCTTTCTTTGGACAACTAACAGAAGTTTCCAGATCACAGGCCCTGGTTCTCATGGGAGACTTCAGTCACCCTGACATCTGCTGGGAGAGTAATACAGCAGTGCACAGACAATTCAGGAAGTTTTTGGAGAGTGTTGCGGACAACTTCCTGGTGCAAGTGCAGGAGGAACCAACTAGGGGCCGTGCTCCTCTTGACCTGCTGCTCACAAACAGGGAAGTAGAAGTGAATGGCAACTTGGGTAGAGTGACCATGAGATGGTAGAGTTCAGGATCCTGAAAAAAGGAAAAAAGGAGAGCAGCTGAATATGAACCCTGGACATCAGAAAAGCAGACTGACTCCCTCAGGGAACTGATGGGCAGGATCCCCTGGGAGGCTAATATGAGGGGGAAAGGAGTCCAGGAGAGCTGGCTGTATTTTAAAGAAGCCTTATTGAGGGCACAGGAACAAACCATCCTGATGTGTAGAAAGAATAGCAAATATGGCGGGCGACCAGCTTGGCTTAACAGTGAAATCTTCAGTGAGCTTAAACACAAAAAGGAAGCTTACAAGAAGTGGAAATTTGGACCGATGACTAGGGAGGAGTATAAAAATATTGCTCAAGCATGCAAGGGTGTAATCAGGAAGGCCAAAGCACAATTGGAGTTGCAGCTAGCAAGGGATGTGAAGGGTAACAGGTATGTTAGCAACAAGAAGGTAAGGGAAAGTGTGGGCCCCTTCCTGAATGGGGGAGGCAACTTAGTGACAGATGATGTGGAAAAAGCTGAAGTACTCAATGCTTTTTTTGCCTTTGTCTTCACAGACAAGCTCAGCTCCCAGACTGCTGCACTGGGCAGCACAGTATGGGGAGGAGGTGAGCAGCCCTCAGTGGTGAAAGAACAGATTAAGGACTATTTAGAAAAGCTGGACATGCACAAGTCCAGGGGGCCAGATGCAATGCATCCGAGGGTGCTGAGGGAGTTGGCTGATGTGATTGCAGAGCCATTGGCCATTATCTTTGAAAATTCGTGGCAATCAAGGGAGGTTCCAGACATTTGGAAAAAGGCAAATACAAAAAAAGGGAAAAAGGAGAATCTGGGGAACTACAGACTGGTCAGCCTCACCTCTGTCCCCAGAAAAATCATGGAGTGGGTCCTCAAGGAATCCATTTTGAAGCACTTGGAAGAGAGGAAGGTGATCAGGAACAGTCAACATGGATTCACCAACGGCAATTCATGCCTGACCAACCCAATTGCCTTCTGTGATGAGATAACTGGCTCTGAGGATATGGGAAAAGCAGTGGACATGATGTACCTTGACTTCAGCAAAGCTTTTGATACAGTCTCCCACAGTATTCTTGCCAGCAAGTTAAAGAAGTATGGATTGGATGAATGGAGTATAAGGTGGATAGAAAGCTGGCCAGATCATCGGACTCAACAGGTAGTGATCAAAGGCTCGATGTCTAATTGGCAGCCAGTATCAAGTGGAGTGCCCCTCTTGGAGTGGAGTGCCAGTCCTGGAGCCGGTTTTGTACAACATCTTTATTAATGATCTGGATGATGGGATTAATTGCACCCTCATCACGTTTGTGAATGACACTAAGCTGGGGGGAGAGGTAGATACACTGGAGGGTAGGGATAGGGTCCAGAGTGACCTAGACAAATTGGAGGAATGGGCCAAAAGAAATCTGATGAGGTTCAACAAGGATAAGTTGAACCTATCCACACAGGAAAAACCTCTGACCTGGGTTTGGAGGTAAGCCGCTGCTAGCTGGCCCAGATGTGGCAGTGGGTTAGCATGCAGGTTCCACTTTAGAAGTGGATGGAATCCACCCACTAGGCAGTGAGACACAAGCCAACTCACTTGAGTGCCAATCCCTTTCCCATAATTCCCCTTGAAGCACAGACAAGGTTTCCTGCAATTGACAGTTGACTGGGAAAAAATCCTAGAGCACCTGGCAAAAAGAAGAAGATTTAATACATCCCCAGATGCACACAGAGAAGTGCAGAATCATTGAGGACAGAGTTCACAGGTGGTGCTTTGCTATGGGAACGCTCACACCTGAGATAGGCTAGCCCAGGTGCCATTCAACCAGGTTAACTGTGCAGTGTAGACAGCCTCTGTTTTTGACCCAAAATTCCATCCTCCACCAGAAGACCTTCCCAACAAAATTTTGGTTAAAACTGATACACTTCCGTGAAAAGTTTTGTGGTTTGACAAATCAACATTTTCTGATTAAAAGATGTTTTGTCATAAAAATCTCCCTACCAGCTCTAATTTCCATCACACCAGTCATGCTATTTTCTCCAGCTCACAAACACAAGTACAGAGCTTTAAATTTCAGTCTGTCACCCTCAAATACTCTTCAGGGACCTTGGCTACTTTTCCTTGCCACAACAGATTTTACCTCTCTATCTTCCCTCTTTGATTTTGAAGCACTCTCTCCTTCCTGCTTGGGGAACACACACACATTTTCCCTGATCCCTGCTGAGGCTACATCCTGGTTTTTCCTGCTTTTGTACAGACCATAAAACCTTTGATAATTGTTGTCATTTTATTTCTGTGGGTAACCTAGCTGTAACTGCCAAATCCCAGACTGTGATCATGAAACAGAGGACTTAACGTCTCATCAGCAAGCAACTAAGGCCCTGCTCCTGCAAGCAGTTACTTATACGCTTAACGTTACTTGCAAGAGCAGTCCCATTGACTTACATGGAACTGAAAAGTCATATGTTTAAAGTTAAATGCTTGCATAATTGGGGCTAGACTTGTTACTGAATTCAAACAGCCATTGCCTAGTCAGGAAAATTGAATGCTGGGCTCTCATAGTAACCAAGTTAAGCGTATGCACTTGGAGAGCTTCAGCTTCCTTCAGCACGTTAGGGCGCTGGCCTGCTCTGATCTGTTTCCTAGATGATATGTGCCTGTCCCTGATTGGTGGTTAAAACAATTCCTGTGTGAGCCATAACCTAGTTTCAGACATAACCTATTCTCAGTCTGTGTCAAGGACTCCCACTGACCTCAACGAACACTCCGTACATGAAAAGGACCTACAGACGAGAAGCTACCAGGCTCAGGTCCTGCCCTCAGGGAATAATCCAAACTCAACATCTTTCCACTGACTTCAGTGCTCATTGGATCAAGCCCTCATCGACAATGATGCAACTACACTGACTAAAGTAAAGTTGCCGGGGTGCAGCTCCGAGCAAAATTTGGCCCATTTTAAAAAGGGACAGCTCCCTTTTTTTTAATTATTTCTCTTTAGAGGGTAAAATAGGATTAATACACAGCAGAGACACTTCTAGGTTAAATCACAACTGCTAAGTTACTGTCATGGTCAGGCTTTGTATTCCAAACATGGGGGATATGAACATGAGTTGACACTAGAGGGGACAAGTCAGAAAGTTAAAATGAGAGTTTTCTTCTGTTTAGAGGAAGAGAAGAAAATCATGTTATCGAATTTTTGGCTGTGAGGGGATCAGAGTAAACAGCTGATTTGTCTTCAAAGTAACAGTGCTTTTGAGAGAAATGAAGGAAGTTGCTGTAAAATCTTATCTTAAAATGACACATAGGGCAACCCACGGTGTTAAAAACACTTGGATAAAATTATTTGATCATGACGTTGTCTGAAGGGGGAAAAAAAGGTACAGACATCCCTGAAAATGTTGCTTTATTATTTATATTTAAATAATGCCCTTTATTCTCCAACATGCGCATAAATGATCAGCCATGGATTCACTGTGTGACCCTAGACAAATTATAGATCCTGTTCACCTGTTTCTCCATCTGTAAAACTGGGGGCATGTCTACACTAAAAACTTTAGTCAACTTAATATTAGGTCAACTTAATTACTGCGATGATGCATGCCCACACTACCCTCCTTGGGTCGGTGGTGCACGTCCTCACCAGGAGCACTTCCACTGTCCTAAGAGGGGCAATGTAGAGAGCTGAGATCCCAGCTTCTCCCCGCAGCCCCAGCTGGGAGCAGGGGCAGAAGCCATTGAGGGGCTTCTTGCCCCTGGGGTATGGGGTCCAGCAGCCCTGGCTTCCCCACCGGCCCCCGCTGGGAGCCAGGCAGCCTTGTCTATTTTATGGCTCCATGCTGGAGCCGTAAAATTGACAAGGCAGACAACCTTCCAACCTTCCCAGAAAGGTGTGGAGGTGTGAAGCCCGCCCAGACTTCTCCCCCCGGCCTCCCATCAGGAGCAGGGACCAGCTGCCTTGGGCAGGGACCATTCTCACCCTAGCTCCCAGCCCAGAGTGGGATCCAGACACCCAACTCTCCACGGGAGCAGTTGGGGGGGCAGTTGGGCTCTAGCTGCCCGGCTTTTTTGTCAATTTCACAGCTCTGATATAAGTAATAGTGTCTACACAGACCCTGCTTCTCTCTAACTACACCGATATAAGCCCTATGCCTCTTGTGGAGAAGCTGCCTTACGTTGACCTAACTGTGTAATGTAGACCAGACCCCAGGGATAATAATGCTTAGCCAACTTTTTCACAGATTCCAAAGCCAGAAGGGACTGTTGTGATCATCTAGTTTGACCTCCTGTGTAACACAGGCCATAGAACTTCCCCAGAATAATTCACAAAGTATATCTTTTAGATATTGTTAAGGGCTTTGAGATCTGCAGACAATAAGCACTATATAAGTACTAAGTACTCTTAATTATAAATCAATATTTTCATAATGTGACAGCTGTATATAAGTGCTTCCTGCTGGCCAAATCTCAGAACTAAATATTACTCCTGGGGGAATTCTGCGCCACTGCGTCTTCACAGAATTCATGTCCCCTGCAGATTTCTTTGCTTCCCCTCAGAAAAATGACGGACGGGGAAGCAAGGGGAAGCTGAAAGAGCAGTCATGAGCCTCCCCTGAACAGCACAGGCACGTCGTTTCAGGCACCAGGAGCAGCTGGCAGAGAGGTAAATCACTGTGGGGGCAAGGCTGGGTATGCCCCGGCTGGTGGCTCCTACCCAGCCCAGTGCCTGCTGAGACCCCACACTTGAACCCTCACCCCAACAAGTCCCACTCCCCCTACACCACCTTGATGAGCCCCCCACACCTGGACCCCCACCCCACCAAGCCCCACTCGCCCAGTAACTGGACCCCCACACTGAGTCCCCCACAACTAACCCCCCCCCGCCAAGCCCTATCCCTCCACACCCAGAACCCCCTGGCTGAGCTCCAAGCACCTTTACCTGGATCCCCATGCAGAGTCCCATTCACCCTGCACTCGGAACCTCCCACCAATGAGCCCCTGTGCATCTGGATCCCCCACACACCTGAACCCCCCACTCAGCCACCCAAGCCCAGATTGCCCCACAGAGAACCCTCTCAACTCACACTTGGATCCCCCAACACTAAGCCCCTCCGCATGTGGATCCTGCTGTGCTGAGCCTGCCTGTCCACACCTGGTGTGGATGGGCAGGGACCCGGGGTGTTTCTGGGGAGGCCTAGCCCTTACGCTGTGTCAGGGCTGGGTGCAGCCTCACTGCTGAATCCATGTGCTGGGACAGGAGGCTGCAGGTTGATCTCCCATCTCTGTGCAGCCAGTCTGTGCTCCCAATGCCATCCTGAAGCTGCCACATTAATTTGACAAACAAAATTTGCAGAATTTTAAAATATTGTGTGCAGAATTTTTCAAGGGGGGGCGGGACAGTATTCCCTCAGGAGTACCATATGTGCTACCCTGCAAGAAGGCCCTCTCTCTGCCTTCTGGACATTGTTTAGATTCCAACTCTTCCCAAAAAGAAATTTTGAGGACTCCTGATGGGGAGTGGGGTAGAATGGCATTCTTAGGCATGAGACATTCTTAGAGCTCAGTTGGAACAGATATTTTGTGGGCATTAGGAGGTGCAAGAAACAACCCAGGCTTAAAACCCATAGGGCCAAATTCAGCACTAACCTTAGTGAAGTTTCTCCAGGGATGGATATGGCTCATATGTCCTCTTTTTTTTTTCTTTTCCTCTTAAACACAAGTAATGATTTGATGCCTAACAAAGAACTAGAGAAATTGACACAGGCAGATAGGGAGATAGAAAGAAAGCCAAAGAGAGCCTAAAATGGTTGCGTTCTGTGGCAAATCTACAGAAGATAGCAGACACAAGAGAATGTAGACTCCAGAAGGCAGAATGCCAAATTTTCTACTCAAGCCTGTTTCTGAAGCCATAAGATTTTCTTTATAGGGCTAGAAATTATCTGCAATATTTTGAGCTGAGGTTCAAAATGCAGATCAAAATTTTGTATCTAGGGCCTCTCGCTATAAAGGTCCAAGTCAGACGTTCAAACTCCAGTAACCCTCAGTTCAGTGGGAAGTTTAAAATCTGGGCCCAAACGATGATCTGAATGGGGGTTTATCTCCTATTTCTTGTATACAGCTGTTTTATTGCTGTGCTCCTCCTCTCCCTTGCTTCTACTCCTATATTCTTCTCTTCCTCCTGCACTTAGGACTTGTCTTCACTGCAACCGTCAGTTCAAGTTAGTACTCTGCTGGATCTCCCCTAGCTCAAGTGAGAGTGATATTTACTGCGAAATAACATTCAAGCTATACCCAGAGACTGACTTAGCCGCTGATGAGTTGTTGTAACTCAAGATGCCACACCCCCAGTGCATTAATAGTAGACCTGGGCAGAGACAGGTCATTCTGCTTCATGGCGGGTTTCAGGACTTTGAAATTTGGTTTCACTCCAATTAGGAACAAAAACCAAAACCTTCAAAATTCTCCAGAAAGGGAAAGCCCTAGGATCCATGACTCCTGAGCAGTCTGGCTGGGTGGCTACCCTGGAGCCAGACTCTGGAAACCCCGCGGTCCCAGGCTCAGATACACTCAGGCTGCTAAGGAGCTGGGTGGGTAAACTGGCAGGAAACCAGGCAGGTTTCCATTAGAAGTTTCGAAAGCTGCCTGCATCTCAGAGAAATTTCATCAGCAGCAAATAGTCTCCACAGAACATTTTGATTTCAACGATTCAGTAAATTCTGATGAAAAACTATCTCATGGTAATTTTTCCGACCAGTTCTAATGACCAGCAGGAGCATCAGCAGCACTTGTGCTCTAACCCCCTCCCCCCAGCAGGCGATGTAGCTCCAACTTAAATCTCCACTTAACCTGAGCTAGAGATTTGTGTGCGTGGGTGGGAGCCAGGTTAGCGGTCAAACTTGAGCTATACCATGAGCTAATAAGTAATTGAAGACAAGCGCTTAGAGTGGTTTCCTCTTCCTTGTTTCCCCTCTCAGCCCCAGATTGGGTTGCCACCCTCCTGCCAACCTAAATTCAGATTGTTGTGTCTTCTCTTGATGATCTTAATGCTGCTGGAGGCAATGCAAGAAAGGCAGGGGGCAGCACAGAGGCAGAGCCTCTCCAGGAGCGGGACTGCACTTGGCCTCATTTAGTCATTTTCTCTGGCCTGCAGGCTCAGGAGGAAGGAGAAGGGAATGAACCTGTAAACTTTCCAGGGATGGTGGGGGAAGAAGAGTACCCTATGTATTCCTCTTCCTCCTAGAGAAATATACTGTTACGGTTAGTACTTTTGTGAGGAGGCAGGGCCATGTTTCCCAAGTTCTCACCTTCCTTGCCCTCACCGACCTGCTCTCAATGACTGGACTCCCGCAGGCAACCCAGAGAGGGCAGGCACTGCTTGCTTTCCCTACTCAGGAGCAACTGCCTCTGTAGTCCCAGTTTCAGTGCCCGTCCAGGGTAGGTAAGAGGAAGCCACAACTACTTGAATAATGAAAAGAGCTATGGGAGATAGCATGGGTGCTCTAAGCAACTGGAAAAAGAAAATAGCTTGGCGTCATGTGCCAACTCAGGGGCTGAATGCTGACTCTGTTAACTCTCTTTTGCAAGACTGAAGACCTTGATTAGACATTTTCTGGAACAGATTGCCAAAAAAGGAGAAAGAGCATTCTTCGGCACTGGTGGCAGGTTAACTATTAAACCAAACAAAAACAAAAATCCCAAGCGGCAGATCCTCAGCTGCTGTACATAGCAAAGCTCCACTGACTTCAGTGAAACGACACCAACTGAGGATCTGGCCTTAACTGGAATTTTAATCTTTGTATCACCAAGGGTTCCCATAGCACCCATCACCATAGCATTTAATTCCTTAGATAGTACGCATTAAAACAGTAATTACAAACAAGCCGGCCCTGTGCTTATTAAGTGGCTACCCGTCTGCCAGCTCCTTTCAGATGCTATTATGAGACCTAGAGTACTTGACATTTAATTCACTGTAATATAGCAACTGAAATAATCAAAATGTGGAATTTTAAAATCAAAGGTCCTTGATTATGTAAAAGAGATGATAAACTTGGCATGACATTTTATGACTCCTGTAAAGGGCAGGTGAGATCATACCTAGGGAGTGGCTCAGAGGACAAATACGCAAGAATTTAATATAGAAAGTAGAAAGTAGCCATAGTACTCCTACAAAGCCCCTACTCCTTCTCCACATTCACAATTCAGTTACTTACACATCCCTCTGGCTGCGTTATAGATATCCAAGAGATAGGGAAAGTGTCCAGTTGTTTGCAGCAACAGCATTGCTGGTGGAAAAGGGAAAGTCAGGATGGGCCTCTGCTAGAATTCAGGTGGTAGGATGTTTAAGGCTCTCTGCATGGCGATTAAGTGGGGACATGGCTAGATGATACTTCAGATACCTTAAAACTGTTCTAGAGAACAACAAGCTCAAACACAGCAAAGCATGAACGGACTCCAGTGATTGTTTATAGCTTCCCCATGCCAGTCCACATAGGTAAGGAGTCTACTCACCACTCCAGATATGTACTTTTCTCTCCATAGCAGTGATGCAAAGCAGCATTATGTGATCAGCAAAGAGTGCCTCTTCCCAGAGGGAGAGCCCAGCCAGATATGAGGGAGGTAGCATTATTCCTCCATTAGCTAAGAGGAAGAAATGAGCATGCTCAGTGTGCTCCCCACTCAGTATCCTCCTGACATAGCAAGCAAGATTTTTCTTGGTTGACTGTAGGTTAGTCAGCCAGGAAAGAATTTGAAATGAGACAGGATGCTCAGTGGTGAAATCTTCCCATCAAGAGGGGTTTACTATTTATATCACATCCACTTGGACCTAATCCAATGGCCATTGAATTCAATGGAAGTCTCCTTTGACTTTGGTGGGCACTGGATCAAGCCTTTGGTTTATGCTGTTGCCCTACTACAGCACTGGAATTTGCTAGTGCAGACCCCCTGCTCCCATGTGGAATCCCACTGACTTCACAGACCAGGGACAAGGGAGACCTGTGTGCAGACATTCATACTAGTAGTCTCCAGTTCACATGGTCAGCGTTCGTACATTTATGGTTGAAGTGGATGGAGCAAACGCACAGTAATAGATGGGCAGCATGTTTTCTTCTGGCTGATTATTTTACTAAGTTCAGTAGCCTTGTGATGTTTAATTAGCCCCATACTCTCCCAGGGCTAGCCAACAGAGTACATCATGGTTACTCTAATTTGAAGAAACTATGGTACAGTACATATAGTGTAACAGAACTAGAAAAGTGTTCCATTCACCAGGAAATACACTGGATTATATAGAAAGTGTTTTCTGCAGTACCCGCATAGACAGAAAACAATATTAGAAATGGAGATAAAACTAACTGAGAAACCAATTCTTAACGTTACAGGAAAAAACTCCATTAAAGTTCAAGCTAAAATATAGTGAAATGCAATAATCTCAAACCTTGTGATTAGAGAATTCAGTAACAGAACATAATTGTAAGGGGCAAATACTTATCCATGAACACAGTCCAGGTAAATGAACTGCATCATCTGGGTTCTGTAGAGGAGGAAAGCTCTTCCCTGGGTTGCAGTAATCTCTGTGCATGCCTCTCCATGGAGGATTACATGTCAAAGATCCACCACCATAATCTATTCTGAAATTCCAACTCTATGTCTATGCACAACAAACCCACCCAGAGCTGTGCTCCACACCACATGGGAGTGTAGCTCCCCGCTGCGGTTTCCTCAGCTCCTCATCACTTATGTTCATGGCACACAAACAGAAGTTAGAGTATTTTATGTTTCCATCTTTCTAGAAAGTTGCAATGTAACACTGCTCTATTTCTTAGAATCCAGAGCCTTAACACAGAAGAGCCAAAACCAGAGACAGAAAACAGGTTGATCTCTAAAGCAGAAAGGCACCACTCACCCCACCTTGCTTTAGGCTGGCTTTTTGCAGACTGATTGCTGCTACACCCAGATCATGCGCTTCCCTGCAGAGCTCCCTAGCTTGCAGTAGGACCAGGAAAATATCATGAGAATTTAAAGTGATAGACTACAATTTTAACAGTTTTTAATACACCATAGTCACTTCCACCCGGTCTTATACCTCAGCCAAAAATTATTCCCCCGCGAGAAGAACTATGCTGTAATCGAGAAGGAAGCACTCGCCGTGAAGTGGGCGCCTGTGACGCCCTACGGTACTACCTCCTTGGGGCTCTGTTTACACTAGTCATGGACCATGCCCCTCTCCAATGGTTAACAAGAATGAAAAACAACAATCAATTACTGCGGTGGTATCTGGCCTTACAGCCCTATGCTTTCACCATCCGGGATAGGGCTGGTAAGGACCATGCGAACGCAGACTTCCTGCCCCGCCTAGGAGGGACGGAAGAGCCTGGCCCCAACGAGCGGGAGCCAGACTTGGGGGCAGGGTGTGTAGTGAGCCGGTGTGGCTACCTGCCACCCCGGAGAGGGACGAGCCCATCCGGAGGCCGGGGTGAGCAGAGCTAGGGAGCTCTGAGCCCGCCCCTCAGAGGGTCAGGTGGTGACCCAGAAGTATTGTTATACCAATAAAATAAAAACCAGCAGGATCTTATTACAGGGGAAAAGGCAAAATGCCACATTTATTGTGAATACAGAAAGAATCATAGTAAGCAGTTAGTTATAGCTATAATATTCCATTCAATTTCATATTTATTCACACATTCATTCACACACACACACACACACACACACACACTGGTTCTGCAAGGTTGTTGTCATGGTTACCAGCCTTAGAGTTGCTCATGCCAAGCCACTGGCCAGGTGGCCTGGACATGAGAGGGAGCAGGGCCTTGTCAGATGCACATCTGATGCTCCTGGAAGTTGGTTTGCAGAATCAGACCCCAAAGTTCTCACTTTCTAGAGTCCATTTTTATAGGAATTTCTTCCTATGCCAGTCTATGGGAATTGCTTCATCATGCTGTTGCTGAATCAGTCAGCAGATGGCACATTCCTGACGGCTCCGTGCTGCCAGATGTTATCTTGTTCTTCGGTTCTCCCATCCTTGAGGCTGTTGGGTGGATTCCAGTCTGCCCTCCGGGGGTCCTCTGGTTGTTTCCACTTGACGCCTTCTTCGGCCGATCGACACTGGATTCGTAGGCTGGCACCTCCCTGATCATTCAGTTATTATCCACACCAAGCATCCATCCACATACACCCTCTATCTCTATTTTAATCACAATTGTTAACAAAGTAAGATAAATACAACAAAAGGGCGGGGAGTCTCTGGGCACTGTTTCTGTTGTTACAGAGTATTGCTTTGTCTCTCTCTCTGTGAGTAGTTGTTGTTACAAAGTATTGCTTTGAGAACAGACTCTGTTTTAGGATGTACTAACACAATTAGCAGCTTGCAAGTTTCACACAGAGAGGGAGAGAAACAGTAAAAATAAGAAACCAAAAACCAAGAGGCCTCTTAATTAGTAATACCCTGGAATTTAAACTATGGGGAATCAAACTCATTTGTGATTTTAATACAGAACTTCTTTAATATGATCCAACAGTATAAAGGCTCGCCCTCAAAGCTCACTAGAGGGCCAGCCAGACACCTCCAGCCTAGCCCGCAACTGGGAAGCCCCTGCGGCCCAAGGTGCACGCCAGGACTGGCCCGACCTGCCCTGTGCCCGCTACCTGGAGGAGTTGCCAGGCCTGCCACTCACCCGCTAGCCCAAGAAACCCATGGTGCTGGACCCCCCCAGCCATGACTCAGGTACCACAAGAGGGGGAGTCAGGAAGTAGCCCGGGGGCAGCCGACCCTAATCTGGCTGTAGCATTGCCAGAGCCCATATCAGTGTGTTGCAACCAGGATCCCCACTGACACAAGAGCGGATCTTCTACAACTGTTAGGGACGCGGGCTGGGACGCAGTGGAGTGGGAGGGCCTGTGTCCCCCCTGCCACCCAACTCGTGGGTGGCAGTCTCCCCCTCTCCCAGACCGTTTGGAGGCCTGGGCTCACTACTGTTTATACAGTCACTGCTCAGCCCTGCCTGAGGGCCTGAGCTCCTGACTCATTATTGCCCCCCCCCCCCCCCCCCAACCTAGGCCCTGGTGTAACTGTACTTATTTTCTGCCTCCACAAGAGCGGCCAGGGAAGACTTCCATGGCCAAACTAATTCCCCAATCCTCAGCTATGTGCAGTGACCCAGAGAGGGTCGAACCCTGGCTAGCCCCTTTACAGGCATATTAAAATATGTCACCTCCCATTGGTCAGGTAGGTAAGTAAGTACCTGAAGTGGTATCCACACCAAGAGTGTGAGAGATATCCACACCGAATGTGTGTGTGTGTGTGTGTCAGAGAGAGAGAGGCCAATTTCTGTGCTTACTATATTTTAGGTGCAACCTTGGAAAAGATTACAATAAATCTAGTATATGTCATTGGTTTAAATCTTATGAGAATACTTATCTGCCTATGTAAAATTCTCTGGCTGATATGTCTTTTGTGATGAACAACTAAATATTTTCTTTTCAGTGAGACAAGAAATAGGATTTAATCTATCAATCCCTAGAACTTTCCTTGTTAAAGGCTGAGAAGTGATCTATCTAGTATTTAGAGAACAAAGAATAGCAAATAGGAAAATGGTCAATTGGATAATACATGGAGGTGAGATCTAAAATACACATATTTTGTACTTTCAAGAAAGTGATGAATGGTACCTCAGCCAAGATACTACTCAGAAAGCAATCTTAATTCCACTTGCACAGCACATGTTTCTAGACTTCTGACAGATATTTATCAACTCAAACAAAGTTAAATATACATCATTTCTCACAGCTAGTTGCAGGAAGTAGCAACAGTAAAAAAACAAATGATAACCTGCCAAAACTTTTCTTCTGTGAAATCTAAAGCAGAATAGAAGGATTGCTGCCTTACAGGAAAATTCAAACAAACACAGGCTACCTCTAAAAATTATATACTGATTAACCACTGAATTGCTAAGTCTCTTATTCTTGGGTGATACAGGTCTGAGAGGAGAATCGGGCCCATAGGCTTTAGGACTACATAATATTACATAAATCTCATTCTCTACATGTTTTCTGCATATATACAAACACGAAAAATAGCCTTAAAACAGTAATTCTTCCAATGCTCTGCCTCTTCATACTATTTATTATTCATTCGCCTTTCCTATGATGGCCCTTTTAAGGACAGTCTCTAGGGCCAGCATGCAGACGTTACTCTTTCAGCCCAGCATCAAGGCATTTAGAGGGGTGTAGCTCCCAGAAAGATCATGGGAGTTATAGGCTATAAGAAAGCTCATTTGCTTTTTCTGTATCTCTAATCACTGAGCTCTAGAACTCCCTTTGTCTGATTTATCGACATTACCAGTGTAACTTTAATTCCACAAGTTGACTTTCAAAGAATTTTCTCTAGAAACCTGAACAGGATTTCAACAAGCATATCAGCAAGAGTATCTCAGAACTGCTGTATGCTTGGAGTCAATAATGGGATATCTTACCCATCAGTAAGAGCTGTTAATGGCTGAGGACTGAAAAGAATCTCATTTAATGATCAATTCAAAAGGAAAGAAGTGCCAACTCCAATTTCATTTAAACCTGTGTGGTTATGAAGGATTTAAAAGGGACCTGAAAATGTTCTCCCAGCATTATGAAAGAGTGTATTCTGAGAAATAGACTACTGAGGCTTAAGCTAAATCAGATTCAGTCCTTCAGGGAGGATATAACCACATGAAGATACTGTGCTCCTTCCCACACTAATATAATTGATTGTACATTATGTACAATGGTTTGTCTGTCTTTTAAATAAGTGGCTTAACTTGGAAGCTCTTTACATTATACAACACAGAAATGAGAATGCTTTATATGTGGCTCTTGACTCATGCCAGTGGGAAGACTGTTAGCAAAAGAAAATCTTGTAAAAACATCTTAAGGTAAATTTAGAGCTAATGAAAAGTTCTGGCCTGACAGCTCTAGAGAATGAAATCCTTTATTTATCCACAGAACGAGTACAAGAGAGTAATCATGCAAGTTTCCCCACACTGCCCTCCAACACTGTTTCCTCCTTCTACCCGCCACCAGCCCCGATCTCAGGTGACCACATCTGAGGGGAGCAGATAGTCTCAAGTCCATGCCTATTCAAATTTTGGTCTCCCTACTGTCAAAAAGAATGTTGTTTGCAGTGATGGTTTTGTGAGGTGGAATCCTGTCCCACAATGAACTAGACTGGAGTATCAACAGCCTGCTCCTATTCAAGTTAATAGAAAAACCCATGGACTTAATTCAACAAAGACCACTGAAAAGCCACAAGATGGTGGCAACAGGTTATCATTCCAACACCAACAATGTGGACCATATTTAAGCTGCAGCCCTTGAGGTGAAAAGCTCTATATCCCATTATCAAAAAACCAACCAGGCCCCCAGATGATGTTTGTAATGCTGATCATTTTGTGTTTCTTAAAACATCCACAAAAGGGAAAATGCACACTTAGAAGTTGATCAGCAAGAGAACTTTCAATGGTAACCCAGGTGCTAACTCACAAGACTTTCCTCTGGGTAACTAGCATGATTTAAAAGCCAACCTGAGAACTTGATTTCTACTATAGAGTTGACACCAGTAATATGACCATGGTCATCCATCTCTGCCATTTTCGCCTCTGTTTCTGGCTTCTCTTGACTCGGTCTTTGTAGCCATTGTCACATAGTTTTGAGCGCAACATACAATGGTCGGTGCCTGTGCAAATAATGCATTCTCCTATTGTCACTACATCATTAAGATGAACGAAATATGTACAAAATTCTACAATGATCTCTACTCCTCACATATCAATGTCCAGCATACACTGTCAAAGCAGCAGGCTACGGAAGAAGTTCCCGATGTTATGTGAGAAGAAATCGAATATGCAGTTTGTAATATAAAGAAAGGGAAGAGCCCAGGAGTGGATGATATTTGGCCAGAATATCTCAAAGCAGGGGAAGATACTCTCTTCAAAGCGTTGGCACAACGGTTCACCATCTACATCAATAGCAAGTGTGTTACAGAGGCATGGAAGAAATCAAAAATACTACTGATGAAGAAAGGCGATCCAGAAGAATTGAGCAACTAACATTTGATCACACTCCTCTCACAAGCGTATAAGGTCTTCACCCGCATCATACTCAGATTAAGAAGGATCTTGAAATGCATGAAAGTAGAGAACAAGCTGGTTTCCGCTCAGGGTATTTGAAAATTGATCGCATCCACTTAGTTTGGCAGCTCATCTAAAAATGCAAGGAATACAAAGTACCATTGTGCCTTGCATTTGTTGACTACAAAAAAAGCATTCTAATCAGTGGATTAATGCTGTACTCAATGAAATCAGAATTGACCCGAGGTACATTGACCTGCTGGAAGAAATTAACCGCAATTGTTCGACAGAGATAACATTATTGAGTGTCCCATGCACTATTATTGTACGTAGAGGAGCCAGACGAGGCGACACAATTTCAACGAAGCTGTTTGCAGCAGTACTGGAGTCGCTGTTCAAGAAATTGAACTGGGAAGAAGGAATTAGAATTGACGGAAAACAGTTAACGCATCTTCTCTTCGCTGACAACTGTGTAATATTGGAAAAGGACACAGTAGAACTGGAGAACAAATTGCCGCAACTGCAAACACTCTCACAGGATATCAGGTTGGAAGTGAACATGTCAAAGATGAAGTGGATGTGGAATGAGCATTGTACAGCAGGAATTATCACTGTAAATGGGAAAGTAATAGAGGAGGTCGACAAATATATTTACCTGGGTCAGCAGCTGAACAGCGACAACTCATTCGAAGGGGAATG
Source organism: Natator depressus (assembly GCF_965152275.1). Taxonomy (NCBI): domain Eukaryota; kingdom Metazoa; phylum Chordata; order Testudines; family Cheloniidae; genus Natator; species Natator depressus. The sequence goes on from NC_134234.1 coordinate 135,733,090, forward strand.
CAATAGGACAAGAAAGGCAGGGTGGGCAAGGTTTAACAAAATAAAGACGTCTCTATCGGATGATGAACTGCCCGGGAAGAAAAGGAAAGAACTGCCTAACTCCACTGTTCTGCCAGCAATGTGGCAGAACGAAGCGGAAAGCTAGTCAACGACGAAAGTGGAGGAAGAAAAATTCACTGTCACCCAGAGAGCAACGGAATGGCGAATGTGTAAGATATGGCTCCATGATCATATACTGAATGAGGAGATCAGAAGGTGTACAGAGGTGACCGATGTAGTGCAGGCGATGTACGATGTGAAGCAGAGATGGGCAGGTCATGTAGTCCACAGGCAAGACAAAAGGTGGACAACTCGCATCAGTGACTGGATCCCCAGAGACCACAAATGACCACTGGGCAGACCAAAAACTCGCTGGGCCAATCCCACGATAAAACTCTTTAGCCAGAAATTGAAAGAATATGCTCGCAACAAAATGGAATGGTATGGCATTGACTTGTGTTCATGGAGAGACAGATGAGGACAAGCCAGACAAAGGTGACCCATCTGTGACCCAGTCATATCATTTGACTATTGGCATACTTAAAGTTATGCAAATGCTTAAGTGCTGGCTGGATTAGGGCCTAGCTTTCCTTTTAATGTTTCTCAAGAGAGTATAAGGTGTTGGCTGTATCTGATCATTTTGGAAGACTTGAGTGGTGAAGGGTCAAAGATCCTTCAGACAGTGCTTCACCATTTTGAGCTAAGATATTGGACTCCAGACACACTTGTCTAAGGAATAGTCTGTTGTGAAGGACTGATGTGATAATGGTAAAATGATCATTAATCTGGAGAAGTGGGTACTCCCTTTTGACTTCTTAATAATTGTCCCTTTAAAGGATTTTTTCATATTTTATAGATTCTGGATCACTATTTAGGCTATCTTAACTGGATAACTATGATACCTTACTTACAAATACTCACATTTTATCTTCATGTGGCTTTGTGTATGAGTAATTCCCTTTCTCTATGGAAAAAGTAAAATAGCTCTGGACAAACACAAATATGAGGAGATTATAAAGATTCAATTTGAGGTTCTGGTTTGACACCTACTGCTTGTACTTTCTCCAGTGTTGTTATAAATGAATTTTATCGGCTCTGAGAGTCATATCAGAATGTGATCTCTTTTCTGGCAAAGGAAAATATCTTTGTCCTAAGATAGCAGCTGCTATCTTAAATTACCTAAACAGCATTTTGTTCAAGCCCTTGAAGTACCTTTTTGACCCAGGCACCTGGAGCTGAAAAGGTGTTTCTTATATCCTGTGAGCCTTTTAAAATCAATTTCCAACTTTTTCCTTTCAAATGTTAATACATGTGTAAGGTTTATTTCCGCTTAGTTCAATGTGCTGAGCTTAGATTTAACAACGTTAGGTAAACGTTAACAGTCAGAAAATATTTTTTTCATGCCAAAGCTATGTGTAACTTAGTCACTTTATTTAGTAAAAAATAATAAATGATGACACTTAAATTAGACTTATTTAGCAGTAAGCCCTAAGTAATTCCTACAATAACACACTTGGCTGACTCACCACTTTGTTACTCCAGTTCTACTCCTGTGGCAAATCAGGCCTGTGTATCTGAGACTTCGGTATTACTAATTGAAGAGCCATGCTATCAGCCAAGAACAGAAATAATCATTAAAAAACCCTCCCCAAATAAGACAGGTCTTTTACTAACTAAATGGGGTACAGAACGAAGAGGTAAAGGACAATTGTAAGACTGTCAGAACAAAAGAATTGAGATGAACAATAAGCATCTCATCTCATATAAAAATTTCAAATAGCTAAGTTTAGCTAGTAATCACATCTAGTTGTCTTGTCGATAGGTCCATGCACTTTTGGTAGGGTGGATGAAAGAGGATTATTGTTGGTGGATAATGGTGGTATCCATTATTCATTTCAGTGGTAGAACATAAGGTCAAAGTTTCCTTTCTGCAGATAAAGAAATCCAGTATTCTCAAACACCAGGCAGTTTATTACCTTGATAGACACGAACACTTGATAGATAACCACAATTTCATAAAATAAGACATTGTTTGTGATATATATCATTTTTCCCTTCAGTCTGATACAATATAGCTCTGGTATAATATCAATATTAAAATTGGAAGAATGTCATTCTCTACCAATGAGAGCCTACTGTTTCCAGGCATTTATTGTGTACACAAACTGTAAAACCTGTCCTTCAGATGCGAGGCACCAAACTCGCATTGGAGTCGAGTTAGGCACTTAGGCACTTTTGAAAATCCCACAAAGAGCCTGTCTGCATCTTTAGGCACCTAAATATCTTTGAAAATCTGACCCTAAGTGCCTGAGTCATTTTTGAAAATGGAACTTTATATCCTAAGGCACTTAGGCACCTTTGAACCCTCTTTATTTTTTGTAAAATTCTACATAATAGACAAAGAGCTCGTTTTTTAATTCCTTGTCCACTTACCTCCAAGATTCTCACTCCACCCAAATTTAACATTGCCTAAATGTTCAAGTTATCTTTATTTTTTGAAATGTGCTTTGCCTGATTCCCCACTGCATTTCCCCTGTTTTAAGCCACTGTAACTCAGTTTAAAATCAGGGAAGTTACACCAGCATACCATTTACACTGATGGCTATAGGCTTGTAACAGAGAAGAATGTAAACTTCAGGTTCTGTCATGCTCATCAGTTTTCAAGCAGAGCTGTGCAATGAAAATGGTATGGCCTTAAATATTATGGACCTTAATTACTTTAAAAACATGTGGCAGAATGCTGCCAGAATTGCAGGAAGATCCTAATAGCATAGTATCTGTGTATGCACTTCCAATCTTCCCTTATGAAATTATCCCAGCAATGGTTACTCCCTAAACCTGCCAGGCTGGTTGGCAAGAACGGGCACTGAAGTTAGAGATCTGATAAAATCTCAATAGATTTAGACCAAGAATGCACAGCAGTGATTTTTCAAGGACTTAAACATTTTGGATCTGATCCTGCAAAGATTTTACACACTTCATTTTGTATGCTGTGAGCAGTAATCCCATTTCCTGCAATGGGATTACTGACAGTGCACCAAATTAAGCGTGTGTGTAAATTGTTGAAGGAGCCAGGTCTTTATTTGTACTTCCCCTTCTACCTCCCCAAACACATCGCTACACACTTCAGTGCAGTTAGTTAGAATTTATAATGCAAAAAATTATAGTTTATTCACTTTCTAATGCTAAAGGCTAACAGAATTTTCCCCTCACGCTTTTCAGTCAAATTCAACTTCAAGCAAAGATCAAGCACAGAAAAAAGTTCAGCCCCAAAACATGAGCATTTTAGGAAGTTCACAGCATGTTATAACCTCCTCTTTTTCATAATAGAGAATGTTGTGCAACCTTAACTATGCAAGTCAAATAAGGCATATTACCCTGTGTGACAGCATTATCTTAAACATGACCATTACCCTCACTGCTAATGTTGTTATACTCTGTGCATTTTGTTCTTTGTTTGTAAGCTCTTTGAGGCAGAGGACTGTATCTTCAGCTGCGTTTGAACAAAGCTGAGCCCAATGCAGTGCTGATCCTGATTGAGACATATAAGTGCTATGTATAAATAAACAGTAGCAGTCACTTCAGAATCTGAGTACTTGTCTCCAGAATACATTGATGGGCCCAAGTCTATATTTCTTGTGTACCTCAAGCTCCCACTGCAGTCGGTGGAAATTTGGGCTATGCAAAGAATGATGCTAGAATCTCACGCCGATCTCAAGGTATGTGGATTCAGCGAACACTATATGCAAGGTCAGACCAATGCAAGAACCACAAACCTGGTTTCATGTGGGGAAGACAAGATTGTCCATGACAATTGCAGGCTGTGGTATCCTTGCTTTGCATTGTTCTCATTTTTCACATAAGGTGTTAATGCATCTTGCTTCAAAGCAGTTAAAGGAGATGTGACAAATCTGCTGCACTTTGCTCTGTCACGGGCTCTTGCTCCCCAGTTGCTGGGGCCAACCCTGTTACACTAATAAAAATGATACCAACAGGATCTTGTAAGAGGGACAAGGCAAATTGCCACGTTTATTGTAAATACAACAAAATATTCCTATATGCAATTTCTATATAGATCCATTCACACACACAGACATTCACACACGGGTTCTACACAAAGGTTGTTATAGTTACCAGCCTAGATGTTGCTCGTGCCAAGTCACTGGCCAGGCGGCCTGGACACGAGAGTGGAGCCGAGTCGTTGTCAGATGCGCATCCGATGCTCCTGGAGGGTGATCGTAGAACCAGACAAAGAACACAGTCCCTGGACCCAATTTTTATAGGTCTCTGGTTCAATACAAGTCTATGGAAGTTGCTTCATCATGTTGAATTTACAATTGAGATGACCATCGATCAGCTCAGTCAGCAGGTGGTATATCCATGATGGCTCCATGATGGCTAGGTGTTATCTTCTTGTTCTTCCTTGATGTGTTTTGGGTGGATTCTGGTTCGCCCTCCGGGGGTCATCCAGTTATCTCCACTTTGCATATTCTTCGGCCCATCGATATCAAGGTTGAAATTCTTAGGATTAGGCTGGTACCATTTACTAACCAATTATTTCCGTGCTTCAGGGTCTCAATTCCATGCACTCATCATTCATTCTTTTACTTAACAACACAATCTATTACCAACAGGAGCTTATGCTCAAATAAATTGGTTAGTCTCTAAGGTGCCACAGGTACTCCTTTTCTTCATAGAAATGAGATGCCCCAGACCAAACCAGCGGATGTTCGATCTGCAGTGCTGTCATGCCCAAACAAAAGTGGCAGATTTACTCATTAGGGAGCTTTTTTTCTGGTAGATGCCTGTGCACAGATTGCTCACTCGATTGCCGACATCGAGGTAAATGATCACTTTACTCATGCAGTTAGTAGTTTTCGTTTCACAATCAGCCAAAAGAAAACTGAAATGCAAATACCACCCTACTGTTGAGCATTCGAAAGGACTGAAAGTATACAGGCAGACTATTTTTTCCTTCACCATGAAATGTTGCTAATGGAAGGAGTCTCTTCTCAAAGAGATTTAGATCAAATAACGTATTTTATTATGCATTGTGCTAGACTGCACAGATGGAAAAACTGTATGTGGAAGGAAGACTACATATCTCATATTTTAATTCATAATGGGCTAGCATATTTTCAGACCATATTTCTATGAATCCAGGTCCAACTCTCATGTGAATATTTATAACTCCAAAATTATACCCAGTCTTGATTTAATGATGGCAAGTGATGGAATCCACCAACTCATAACAGGGTACGCATATTTTAAGGGTATGGCATCAAGGAGAGAAAGGAAAAGGGGATTTAACTAGGAATAAGGGGATTGAATGTAGGCCACGTATCAGAAAAGCTACCTCACTCTGACATCTATTCAATTGGAGAATATTTTCCAAAGGAAGTGGTGAAGTCTTCCATTGTGTGGAATTTTTAAAATTGGATTGGCCATAACACTAACGAATGTACAATTGGGAACAATCTTACATAGACAGGGGCATACTTCACTGAACCAGTCTCTTCATTTCTAGGTTCTATGGGTACCTTGCCGTAGTTTTAAAAGCTGTTTTGAGCCTTTGGGGTACACATGAATCATGGATTCAATTTTTTCTCAATAGCCATGAGAGCTAGAAACTTGTGGAGATTCTCATGTAATCAGAGGATTCCAGGAGCTCACGCTTTAATACAAACACCAAATATGTCAAAATAAAAATCACAAGAATTACCCCCCTCTCCACACCCTCCCAACTGTCACCCAGTCCCCGCACACACACACATACACACTGCTTCAACACCTCCCAAATCCCCCTGGACTGCTCCAACCTTCCCATTCTCTACCTCTGCACCAAGAGTTATAGCAATCTGAAAATGTTACGAGCAGCTTATGTTAGGGTCCATGTATCCCTGGCCAATTGACCCAGTGTGATGGGTTGCTCTGCTCACCATTGAGCGACGACACCCCCTGACGGTGCTGGGGATTAGCTCAGTCAGGCTGATACTCCTTCCAGCAGGTACACCCCGTCAGTTTCTCCTCTGCAGCCCCTCTCTCGCTTCAGGAATGGCAGCATCCTCTTCATGACTCAGCTCTCCAGCCAGGTCACCGTTGTGGTTTCCCCTTCCCCACTGCCTCACAGTGCCACTCCCACAGTGGCTGGCAGGGTAATCTGGGCCCATCCTCTACTCCGGGTTCCAGCTCAGGGACCATCTACACAGCAGCCAAGGTTGTTTCCTGCACCTTGCTACCTTTCCCTGAGCCACCTCCATACCTCCTATAGCCCTTCCCACTCCTCTGGGTTTGCCAGTCTCTTCAATCCCTCCTCCCAGAGAGTATCTTTAGGCAACTTGTCTCTGCAGCCTCCCGCCGCTCGCTCGCTCGCTCGCTCGCTCGCTCGCTCGCTCGCTTGCTTGCTTGCTTGCTTGCTTGCTTGCTTGCTTCTCCCAGGGAGTGACTGCAGACTTCTTCCTGCTGCCTCTTCTGCTTTCAATTTCCTGTCTTTTGTACATGCCCCACCTGTCCCTCACAGGTGAGCTTCTCTCAAATTAGCTGCCTCGAGCCTAAAACTCGCCCCCCCCCTTGCCATCTAATTAGCTGATTTTGCCCACCTGGCCCAATTCAACTTTTGCAGGGCCAGTGTGGGGACCACACCTCATCATACCCAGTGAATTTCTTTCCTTTGTTTGTGCTTATTCCCATTGTAATGCTAAATTCCTTGACAATACTTCAAAAGTAAAATCAGAGCCTGCGTGTGGGTTTTAGAGCACTTGGAAATATCAGTCTTAAAGCAAAAATGTGGGTGTCAGGGCAAAAGTTCCAAAAGGAGCCACTGCAGAACAACCTAGGCAGAGAGCAAAGAACATGCACAACCCCCATTCTCTGAATGCCAAACGTAGGACTTCAGATCCCCGTGCATGAGTGTAGTCCAGGTTCAATAGCAACAGCACACTACCTGAGCCACTTATTTAGTGCAACAGATTGTCTGCAAACCTTCTAGCTTCAACAGGGCCCTAGTTGTGGTCCACCTGCACATTTCACTCTTTGGTTCAGTGGTTTGGGTTGACCCACTGAGGGGAAGCTTTACTCTCAATAACCTTTTCAATATTCCTTCCCAAAAAGGACAATGGATACCATGGACTAGCTGAGATAAATCCCAACAGGGTAAGATCAGTTTGGGGAGGGTCAGATCATCAGCTTGAGCCCCAGGTGTGGGCAAAACAAAAACAAAAAAACAACAGCATAAGAACCAGCTGATTTTTGTAAATGTGATTTTTGGAAAGAGCTGTAGCTTGGGAAACCCTTGCTGAAATGACCCCAAAATCAGGACAAGTAACTACCCTACACCGTTAAGAAACTCAGCAAATTTCAAGAGAATCCAAGTGAGCATGTGGCTTTTGGAGCACGTACAATAGTAATCTTTTAAACAGTGAGTGAGTCTCAACCTTTAATTGTAGCAGAGCTGCCCCTCCCCTATACTACCACAAAAAGATGACGAATCTGCATTGTCAAATCTAACAACACACTGCATTGTGTTCTGTTACAGGCACATTCAAACCATTAATTCAGATCTATGAGAAAAGGAAATGCTGGCAACCAGCTAGTTAATGAAACCCTCATCTGTCAAACCATCAGATGAAGAAGTTTATAAATTCAGAACAATTTGTTGTTCTGTTTTCATCAGATTAAGTGTATAACTACTCATATCTGTGTGTATTGGGTTTAATCTTCGTTTACAGCTGGTAGATCTTCTCTCAGGCATTCGCCTTGCTGGAAGGCTGATATTTATACCCAGATAAAAATGTACAAACCACTTAAAAGATACTTATTCATAAAAGAACACAGACAGTCTAAAATCCCTCTCTTTACAATTTCCCTCCTAGATCAATGGAAGGAGAAGGGCAGGCCAAATTCTATACTCACTTACGACTCAATCTAATTCCCACTGAAGCCAAAAGTTCCATTCACTTCAGGGAAGGGCAGATTGAATCTTTATATCTTGTACAGCCCCGCTGATGCTAATGAATAATGATATAATTCTGTCATGGTGGTCACCACTGTCACGGAACCATGAATTTTGCCATTAATTTTAATGCTACCATAAAAGGTCACCACGGTCACAGACCTGTGACTTCTGCCATTTATATGGACCCTTACACTAATAAGGGTTGTCATCTAGGTGTGTGCTGGCCCCTCAGTAGCTGTGCCCGAGTACATCCCTAAGAAGCAGAGGATGGCAAATGGTCAGGGCAATGCAGGAGCGTGTGGGGAGGAGAAAAGGAGGAGGTCAGAGCTGTGAAGTAGGGATGTTGGTGGGGCTTTGGCTCTGCACCCCCCCCCCAAGCCTCTCCACATTCATATCTCCTATTTCGGTCTCCCCTTCACAGATGCCCCCACTCACTCCATGCATGAGTGAAGCTACAGTTTTCAATTGTTTGCTGAAATAAATTTAACTAATATAAGAGGATGTTTTATCACAATTTAAAATTAAATTACCTTTCACAAATAAATACTGAAATGAATTCTTCTTTTTTCATTTTGCGTTTATTTACTTTCTAATTCACAAAATTCCAGTCATTCACCATGGGTCTCTCAGTCATAGTTGTATCAAATCACAGAGGTTCTGCAGTACTTGTTCAATTACATTCCTAGTTTAAAACAATACTGAACACCACTTTGAGACTGAATGGAACAAAGCAAGATGTTGGCCATTACTAGGTGGAACATAAGACCAGGCATTTGCTAAACTTAATGCACCCTGGCAGCTGACATGTGGACAGAGGCAGGCCTGTCCAAAATGCTGAAACAGTGTAAGATGCTTCTAAGTAGAAATTAAGACGAATTAAAACATCTTGTTTTGTTGCTCAAAGTCAAAATCACAGAATCATAGAAATGTAAGGTTGGAAGGGACCTCAAGAAGTCGTCAAGTCCAGCCCCCTGCACTGAGGCAGGACCAAGTAAATCTTGACTGTCGCTCACAGGTGTTTGTCCAACTTGTTTTTAAAAACCTCCAATGATGAGAACTCTACAACCTCCCTTGGAAGCCTATTCCAGAGCTTAGCTACCCTTATAGTTAGAAAGTTTTTCCTAATATCTAACCTAAATCTCTCTTGCTGCAAATTAAACCCATTACTTCGTGCCCTACCTTCAGTGGACAAGTGGGTCAAGTAGCATTTCATCACCATTCTGAAGTTATACATTGAAATGGGTCCATCAGCTCTTCACATGAGCACAGCGGGGGACATTAGGCCCTTCTGACCAACTGTATCCCCAAGCAGTGGGCAAACATTGCAACTATTAGTATGTGCAGGAGATAACTCGGCTGGCTGAGTGTCTCCTTACACTGTGTCTTTCTCCTGAATTCTCACACTTCCCCCTGGATAATATCCCAGTTTTCCCATGGTGACAGAACAGGAACCTCAAAATACAGTAAAAGGATCATTTTAATAAGACTTTGAGGGTGTTGAGAGGAGAATCAGGATTATGCATAGCTTTACATATACTATACCCCAGTCTAGACCACCTCGTGCATGAAAACAGAGCCCTGAATGGGTACCCTGGCACCACATGCTGAAAATGTCATATGTGCTTCTCTCCCATATTCCTGCTGAAATAACTGCTTGTATGGGTATTTGTGCAGCTAAGAACATTTGACAATATAGACCTTCATTAATTAACCCTGACAGTTTACCACTTTAACAGATGAGAGACACGAGGTACAGAGTAGTTAAGTTATATGCCCAAAGACACTGGCACAGCCGGGACTAGCCTGCGGGGTGAAATCATGACCCCATTTAAGTCAATGGCAAAATTCCTCTTGACTTCACCAGGGCCAAGATTTCACCCCATGAGTCAAGAACCTCAGTCACCTGCTCTGATCAGTAGATATAATCCCACAAGGTTTACTTACTTTAGAGATAACTACCTCCCAAAATAAACCATGAATGACAATTATCCTTGCTCATTATGACATCAATGCAGCATGGGACCTATCCTCATTCATTCGCACAACACATGACTTAGCCACCGGACTCTAGGAGAGGAGCACTGAGTTGTGGATTGCTAGCAGAGACAGACACCTCCCTGAAGCCCAGACTTAGTTGCCTATCTCCATGAGAGGGGCGGGGCTTAAAACAGACCCTCCCATTGGCTAGGAGGGAGGAGAAGCCGAGGCGGCGTGTTCAGGGGAGCAGGCGAAGCGGAGGTGAGCTAGGGTGGTGGGGTTGCGGGGGGGGAGCCGCTGGAAGCAATGCGGGGGGGGGGGAATGCGGCACACCCAGGGGAGGCGGTGGAGCCGAGGATTTGGGGAACGGGTTGGGAAGGGGCGGAGTTGGGGCAGAGCTGGGGGCAGGGGGGGCAAGAAAGAAAAGTGTGGGCAGCCAAAAATTTTTTTGCTTGGGGCGGCAAAATTCCTAGAGTCGGCCCTGTTCTGAAGGTAAGGCTTTTTGGATTATTTTTTTAATCCATAGGATATTACTGAGAAGCAAATGGACATAGTACATTAAATAGCTTAAGCATTTCCATGAATTAACAATAAATATATTCGAAACACTGTCATGCCCATGACAAAAGGAAAAAAAGGACCTACAGCTTCATTGTTTTAATACCCAATTATTTTACTTGCCAATTATCCAAAAGCCATATAAAAAATTAATTCAGCTTAACGAAGTGGGAGACAAGATAGAAATATGAACATCAGAGTATCTGTCTGGTTTCTAATTGGCAGAGATCCATGTAAACAAGTGAACATAAGTCTAAATCCCATCGAAACAAATGCAAACTCCGGCCTATCTTAATTGTTATTGCATTCCCTTCTGTACTCGCTCAACAACTGTTTGCACTTGATTAATTTTTTTAAAAGAGAGTTATATCTGTGAGAGCAGAACATGAACAGCATAGTTTTTATACCAAGGCCAAATTATTAAGGATTTTTGGCTTGTCAGAATTCAAGTAGCTCCTCGGAACCTCATTGATAGAGAGGTCACATGGCAATACATTCCTGCAGTTTGCCCTGCAGCATAAGAGCAAGTTTGTCCCTGATGATCAGAGACTCCTTGTCAGAACAGTGCTCAATTTCCAAGACAAAAACAATAATGTTGCTGTCAGCCAGGACCACATGAACATATAGATCTTTATAGCTGTCCATAAGGTTCAAGTTGGGTAGTGACCAGGTGAAGAAACTAAGGGAATGAAATGCAGGTTTGAGCCAGTGATTATAGAATCTGTTTATATTAGATTATACTGAACATCAGGATGTGTTCACCATAGGTATGCCAATCAGCACTGCCTTTGAGACAGTCTAAAGGAAATTCCTTTTTGATGTTTTTTAATAGATTGGGCATAATGAAAGATCAGAAGAAAAATTTAAACTCGGTTTCTTGTGACAGCAGTGGTTGCAAACATCTGAACATGAATTTCCAAATCATATCAGTGCCTGCATCAGTTAAATGGAAATCTCCCATAATTAGGTAATATAGTTTGGTCTTTTCTAGTTCAGACCATTCTAGATAATAACCCTTTTAAGACTGAGGTTTAAAAATAGAGGCTTCCAAGTTCTTTTGGTCCTTTGGCAAAGTCTTCTTGCCAAGATATACAGCTCAAATACCTGCAAATAGTGGGATACAGAAGAGGTTTTTCCACCGATCTCAACATTCTGTAAGGCTCTGCATATTCAATTTTTCTCAAAGCTAAAGCATACTGGTAATCTCCTGATTATTATATGAAATGGAGAGCAAATTGTGTCTAGTGATTCTCTTTGGATTGGGGTGGATTTAAATAAGTAATTAAACTTGAGAACTGTGTGTGGGATTGTCACACTCCAACATGTTGATCCAGCAAGTTGTTCCATGCAGGCTGACCCATGATGTCACTGGGGCTCCAAAGATACAGTGGTCTGCCGGTGCAGAACAACTCGCAGGGTGAAGGCCTAACTGAAGACACGATGCAGGAAGGAAGATAACTATAGGATGGACTAAGGGAGTCAGAACCATGGTTACATTAATGAGGCTACGTGGTTACACAGCAAAAGTACACAGCACAATACAGCAAAGATGAGACTTGCATAAATGAATTAATGCCCCAACTCCTTTCTTTAGGATATTGCAGCAGATGTGGGACTTCAGCAAGGGTGGGATTTGTATAGATGAGGAAACTGAGGCACAGAGAAATCAAGTGTTTTGTCAAAAGATCACATAGTGAGTCAAGCTGGGAAGAGACACTTAGAATCAGCACTTAGGCTCTGTCTACACGACGAGATGAGGATGTGATCCCCAGCTCCTGCAGACAGACTTGTGCTATCTCTCATCCGAGCTAGCAGGCTAAAACCAGTAGTGTGGCCGCGGTAACATGGGCAGCGGTGGCACAGGCTAACCACCCCACGTACAAACCTGCCCGAACCCCACGGTACATAGCACCAGTGGCTAGCCTGTGCTGCAGCTGCTGCCCGTGCTACAGAAGCGACACTGTTATTATCAGATGAGAATTAGCATGAGTAAGTCTACAGGAGTTGAGAATCACACCCCTAGCTCATAGTGTAGACATAGCCTAAAATTCCACTGTGCTAGGTGTGTTGGAAATAATGTTCATCAATGGATTAGACTAGCTAAGTGGACAGCCCAAATCCAATGGCACCCAGGCCTGAGACTTAAACACAAAAAGTACCCTTCCTTCCACATATGATGACTGTCTTTGGATAAAGTATTCTCATCAACTGACCTTGTATCAGAGCTCCAGTATTAAAGTAAACGTACTGCCTGTGTGGCTAGCTTGGAAAATGCAATTAATGTCTCAGGAATGTACTCTGAAAATGTCATTCTCTTGAACACTTGAGTGAGAAACGATGCAAATGAAATACGTTCCAGTTAGTGTATTCTCTTTTCACATTTACATGAAAGGCGCTAACAGGGCTGTATAAGTGTTATGCTGCGGTGTAAAACTACTCAAAACGTATCTCAGGAGCTGCACTGGCAACACAGCACACAGCAACATCCAGACAGCTTAATACAATTCAGGAAGGCCTGACTGAAGTACAGAATACCAGAAAATAAGCAGCTGATGACTGAATTCTATTGCTTTCTTTCCAAATCGATCAAAGAAAGATGTCAGAGTATTGCTCATACTGAGTGCTTTGATGCACTGCAGTATGTACCTTCACTTTTTAAAGTACAGATGCAATCTGGCATCTCCAAGCTGACCAGTGGCCACCAATGTTAGTGGTGGAATATTTGATTGTTGCTGTGGAATATATTCAAACAGCCAGGGAGGTGGTAGGGATATCCTTTTTTCTAATTAGCGCACTGTTTGTGCTCATTTAGTTCACTCTAATTCAAATCCATTTTTTTGAATAATCACTTTGTTTCTTTTTTGCTACATGTCTTCCTTTGTCCTCTTAGCACTCCAGTCACTTCCATCTACAAGTATTTATTTTGAGGTGTGTAAGATCAGACTAAAAAGTTTGTTGGCCAAGAACAAAAAGAAATCATTAATATATGCTGTGATGTACTATGGCCCATGGCTTCATCCCCTCCCATATGCTATAGAGGAAAAAACCTGTTTTCTTCATAGCTTTCAAGAGATCCGCATTGTACCACTCAACTGCATTGTCCAAACATAGGCAGCATGCTGCCACATGCTTTCTTTGACCTGCAGCAGCTCTATGGAAAATAAGCCAGACCAGTCTTTTGCATCCATACCTCTCCTTGGGATGGCTGGATCCCACTACAATGCTCCCATGGCGGTAGCTAACTGGTGTTCTTTTCCTATGGCTTCTTCCCCTCTCTCACTCACTCACCTCCAATGCACTTTCCTTGTTAGGTGCCTGCTCTGAGTCTCTGCTTCTCAGATGTTTTATCTAAGCAATGGTGTGAGCGGTGTGACAAAGCTCTGTCCTTGCCTCCGTGGGTCCCGCGTTTCCTGGCGGATTTCGCTAGCCTCAGAGGCTCACTGTGACCCTCCATGTAACCCTTCTTTCTCTCGAGACAAGGGTCACAGTCTACTGAGCCATTTTCATCATAAGCCAGCAAGGGAGGTGAGGAGAAGTTATCCTTCCTTGCACAGTCTCTGTTGTCTCCCAGTCTCAGTGATTAATCAGGGGGCAAAGGTTGGGGGGGGAAAGCCTGGGCCCACCCTCTACTCCGGGCTTCAGCCCAGGGACCCTAATAGTATCAGCTATGGTAGCTGACCTTTTAGAAACATGACATGTACAATTCCCTGGGCTACTTCCCCCACAGCAGCCCTCACTTCCTCAAGCTCCACTTCACCCTTACTTCAGGGCCTCCTTTCTTGTGCCTGATATGGTGTGTACTACTCAGCCTCTCCAACAGCACAACTTCCTCCCACAGCTCCTGACATGCACCCCCACCTGACTGACTGGGCGGCTTTTAACTACTTTCAGCCAGCCCCTGATTGGCTTCAGGTGTCCCAATCAACCTAGCCTTCTCCCTGCCTTCTGGAAAGTCCTTAATTGGCCCCAGGTGTCTTAACTGACCTGCAGCAACTGCCATTTCACTTATCCTGGTACCAGGGATTTGTTTAGCCTGGAGCTAATATATCTATCTCCCACTACTTTTCTATAGCCATCTGGCCTTGCTCCGTCACAGCGGGCAAACTGCCTCAGATAAAAGAGCCACTGCTCCAAACCTTCATGGAAATCAATCCTATATCAAATGGGTATTTGACATCTCAGAAAGGTTTTTTTTCCACATCGAGAGAGAGAGTAAATAAAATATTTTTGCATGCCTCTGCACCTCCACCTCAGATGGCTAATGAAAGTGACAAACCAATGGCAGGAAAGACTTCTGCAATATTTTCATCCCAGTGAGAAGCAGGAAATACTCTCACACAGAAGCCTGTTCTCCTGAGATTTTTCAGCTCCATTTTGCAGACCCCAGAGACCTGAGAAGTTCTAATAAGTGCCCGAACATTTTGGTGCTTATTCATAATGAACCTCCGATCCTTTTGGGATTCACCCACTACTCATTCTTCCTATTTCTGCTCCCAGCCTCACAGGCTCTTCTCTTCTCCCACCCAGCTTCTG
Source organism: Natator depressus (assembly GCF_965152275.1). Lineage (NCBI taxonomy): Eukaryota > Metazoa > Chordata > Testudines > Cheloniidae > Natator > Natator depressus. Next base: position 135,748,151 of record NC_134234.1, read on the forward strand.
TGTGGGTGTCCCCAAGACCTGTCTTTCGATTTCCAGGCCCTCTGTGCCTCCAAATATTGCAGCTCACTTAGACTTATCTCATTATTGCTCACCGTATATACTCCATCCCATGCTTCATGCGTCCATGTTACTGCTTGTCCACCCACCATATTACAAACCAGATGTACTCCAGGGGAAATGGGGCCACCCCTTCCAGAAGCTGTGATGCATGAACCATTGGAGCTACAACAAGCATTTTGTGCTGTCACACGTCTGTAAAACACTACTGCTGGTAAAGTTGCTTAATACACTGGGACACTCAAATGTAGTTCTCTGGCTGAGGATGTATGCACATGCACTACACCACGGCAGGAAGCCCTGGCTGCCTGGTCTGGTGTGGAGCTTGCCAAAGAAGTTTATAGTCACAGTGACCTATTGACTGATTAGTGTGTTTAATATCCCATGTAGGTGGGGTTGTGGCACCTGTCCCCAGTGCTTAAAGTGGTTGGGGTCTGTCATCACCCCCACAGCTGCCCACCCCCCTGCCCAGCACTTCATTCTGCCCCCAACCCTCAGATCAATTCTGCCCCCACATCAGTTCTGTTGGCCCCTGAGGGGAGGTGGGTAGAGTTCTGCCTGCTTCCTGCAACGGCTCCAATTAGCTGCTCTTCCCTAGCAGGCAGGGAAGTGGGGAAAGCAGCCAGTCAGAGGGAGCTTTCCCCAGGAAGGGCTGCAATGTGTGACCTCTCAGCAACCCTGCTTGATTCTTAGCATTTTTCTCCTGGGTCCTTGATCTCTGGTGACCCAGAACACTTTAAGCTCTGCCTGTTCCCAACCACATGTAGCCCTACTCTCCAGCCTGTTCACAGCTGCATACTTTTGCCATGATTGAATCTGCAAGAAATTAAATCATTCTCCCTGTGTAGAGTAGGGGTTTAGCCCTAAGTGTTGGAGATGTGATAGGCCAGAAGGTGGCAGCAGTCACATGCATCCTATGATCTTAAAAATTGTACGTCCTAGAGGAGAAAAACTGATAGGGTTACTTTGTTCTGGAGGTATTAATTACCACACAGACTTCAATTAACCCTGAAATGGATATTCTGTGCATTGTAAGCGGGTGTCAGTAACGCTGTCCTGTGTTAAAATACTTCTATTACAAAGTTGAACTATCAGCAGTCAGAGGGCAGCATACAGAATTTGCATAAATACCTTCATACAAGGGTAGGCATACCGCAAGATTATCTTCCAGCATTTAACTTCAGCTAAGGAAACTTCACTGGAGAGATACTGTCACTTTGTGACAAGATATGTTAGTGGAGGGTTGTTTTAAAGGTGGATGATGGTTTGAGTCCTCAACTCGATCTTCTCTCTTATTTTCTTTATTTTCTGTCCTTCCAAATTATATTTTCATGCCCTAAATGTACTAGCTTCTTCCCAAATAAATGAGGTACTTTCCACTTGAAGGGTTTACAACCTAAATATGAGACAATAAGAAACTAATTAGTATAATCAATAGTTATAAAGTACTTAACTTAGGTTAGTCACATATATTTTAAGACTACCAAGCTATGTATTACACTACAACCATTTTCACATTCAGTGGATCTTAAGCCAGAGTCCAGGGGGGTTCTGTTGGCGTACACACCAGAGTGGGACACCTACCCTTTTACGGAGCACAACACTCATTCCCTTGCGCTGGCTCAGCTCTTCAGGCCTGATGTTGGGCTGGGCCATGTCTCCCTGCACACTCTTCCCCCATCCTAACCCTAACCCTAATGCAGGGGTGACTCTAAGCTGTTCCTTATTGTTACTAATTCAGGAAAGCATCCCTATTTGGAAAAGCACAGAGACATGTACTTAATTTTAAGCACATTCTTTAGTCCCATTAAGTCCATGAGAGTTAAGCACATGCTTAAGGGCTCCCTTGAATAGGGATAAACTTAAGCAGTATCTTTTGAAATTTAGATTGTAAACTCCTTGGGCCGGAACTTTGTCTGTCAAAGCACCCAGAAAACTCTTGCAACTATATTGATGCTAGAGTGAAAGTACTCTAAGAACCCCTGATCTAGTGTAGATGGTTCTGTTTATTTCTTTTTGAATATCACTACCAAAGCACAGAGCATGTAATGCCTTCCACTGTTTTTACTTTAAATAAAGATTTTGTAAAGAGTATATTTTCTATTCGATATCTGCCTCACATAAAATAAAACGTAGATGCTGCCAAATAATTGTTACACTTCTCTGTTAGTCAGTCACTGGTCTGTGTTGTGCTCAATGCACTTGCCATAATACTCTCTTTTAACTACATAAAGCCTTTTTTAACCACAATCATTTTAAATCCCACAGGATACTGTGAAAGATCAGGCTAATGTTGGAACTGCAAATTCACCAATACCAAATACCTACCTGGGGAACAAGTATTTAATAATTGGCTCTTCAATCTAGTGGCGGACCGTAGGACACAATCCAATGGCTGGAAGTTGAAGCTAGACAAATTCAGACTGGACAGAAGGCATACATTTTTTAACAGTGTGGGTAATTAACCATGAGAACAATTTACCAAGGGTCATGGTGGATTCTCCATCACTGGCCATTTTTAATCCAAGATTGGATGTTTTTCTAAAAGATGTGCTCTAGGAATTCTTTTGGGGAAGTTCTATGGTCTGGGTTACACAGCAGGTCAGATTAGATGGTCACAATGGTCCCTTCTGGCCTTGGAATCTATAAAGAAGGAGAATAGGCAGCTCTGAAACCTGAACTAGTCAGACAGCACAAAGCCCCATGACAGAGCAGAGGAAGTAGAATTCAGTAAATTTTCTGTATGTTCCTATGTGTGGCTATCATTACATTTTCCTCCCCAGTCTTTTTTCAGAGAGCAGCAGATGGACTGTACAGTACATAGTGAGTACCCTGTGAGTACAAGAGGAGTACCATGGGCTTTCACCTTTGAGGATTCTGGAAAGAAAAGCATGAGGCCGAAAACATTTCACATTCATCTTATGTCAACCACTGAAGCACCATCCGGAAGTGCACTAACAAGTACTCTCCCTCGCCCTGGGCATCTGCTGGTAGAACGGTATGACCATTGAGCAGGGGTGAGGGAAGTGTTCCTATGCCCTTGTCCCTCTACTCTCTTATTTTCATCCTGGGAATTGAAGGGAAAGTTTTTTGCAAATTCTTTTTCGTTTTAAGAAATTCTAAAAAAGTAGTAGGCAAACTGTGGTCAGTTTGTTAAATATTCTTAACAGATTTCAAAGTGCATCATCTTCCCACCTTTATCTCAAAATTGAAATTGAGAAATTAGGACAAAATCATTAAGGTGTTTTGTTAACAACCAGCTGCATACATTCCAGGACTGTAATTTACAGCTCTTATTCAAAGGTATCAGAGTAGCAGCCGTGTTAGTCTGTATTCGCAAAAAGAAAAGGAGGACTTGTGGCACCTTAGAGACTAACCAAAAGGTAGTTTGTCACAATCTGACAGAGGAAATCAATTACAGTAAAATTCCATCACATATTCAATAAGACTGAAATATAGTAAACCCTTGCCATAACTGCTGTATAATGTATTCAAATTGCAAGGGGCATAACTAGCCCCAGACTCAACATGTATTTCCATCAAAGAGTAAAGGTATCATTCCCTAACCGCTGTGGTCTTTTAAAAAAATTATATTAGGTTTTTTTCCATGTGTTTCATTTGTTATATTCTTTAGAGTGCTGAAATAATGCTTTACATACTGCCCACGTCAGACACAGCAGTAAACACCAGCTTTTAGAGGAAAGTACAGACAGATTCAAATCTACCTTCTTCTAGCCTGTAGTTTATTTTCTACACAGTCCATTTATTGTATCTACATCCTTTTCAAGAGCGGAAAGGGTTGTCATACATGTTTTATTAAATCTAATGTGTGACTTTGTCAGATCTGGTCTCCATTACTGAAAAAACTATATTGCCAACCTCAAGCATTAATATATCATGAGATGGCATAAAAACTAAGAGATTTTAAAAAAATAATAAATATAGGGTACCTTTTATTTGCTTTCTGGCTTTTGAGCCTTGATGTTATGCTCAGGTCACCTTTTCAAGCTTTTCGCCATACCTGAGGGGTCAGATTTTGTTTGTTTTATAATGAAAGCTTAGATTCTCTCACAGTCACATGAATCCAGGAGCTGGAGCTTTAATAAGAATACCAAATACCATGAAACTCATGATAAAATCATGGGCAGTAGCAATCCTGCCCTGCAATAAATGCTCAAGTTTATTGATACTGAAAACTGTTCAAACTCTTAACAGAACAGAAGCAGTGTTGTTTAGTAGAGTGAATACAGGATTTAGGGTCAAGCACCCCTGAGTTCTAATCTCTGCTCTGCTGTCTGGCTTGGCACAAGTCACTGTGGCCTACATTTTCAAGCTCATAAGTTAGACACCTAAATCTACATTTAGAGCATGTAAATGAGTGGCCAAATTTTTCAAGGTGCTGAAAACCTACAGCTTCCATTGGAGCCACATAAGAAATGTGAGTAGCAGTGACAGGATGGGTGAGGTAATATATTTTATTGGACCAACTTCTATTGGTGAAAGAGACAAGGTTTTGAACTAGACAGAGCTCTTCTTCAGGTCAATAGCAGTTCAGTTAAAACTCAAAAAACATGCAAAAGCCAGGGTTATGCATCTGGAAAGGTATGTGTGTCCGCAAGTCTCCGATTTGAACACATGCCTTAGTGGGGTTTTTTTAAATGTGAACTTTATCTTTAAAATAAATATTTCAAATAGATATAAAATGTGAGCTGTTGCAATAGACAGGTTGTAGTGCTAAGAATGCTCCTTTGGGGATGTAGACTATGGCCTGGTCTACACTACGAGTTTATGTCGGATTTAGCAGCGTTAAATCGAATTAACCCTGCACCCGTCCACACAACGAAGCCATTTTTTTGACATAAAGGGCTCTTAAAACCGATTTCTGTACTCCTCCCCAACGAGAGATTGTGGAGTTCCCTATCTCTGAGGAAGGGATCAATGCTATTTAACTGATAAGTAATGTTCACTCTCAGTCCAGCAGTTCTTATTCCAGACCCTCTGGAGAATCCTTCCTTTTATTTAATGGCTCTATCTCCTTATTTCCTCTTGTGTTGTTGCCTTATGTATTTATCAACTCTTGCTACTAGTACTTACCTCACACTGTCTGTATCTTCAGAGATATAGGAAGGCTAAACATTATTATACAAAGCCTTTGCACCCTTACTCTCATTCTTTGTTTTTGTTTATTTGTTTTAATTTCCTTTCATGCACTTTTTGACATCTCTTTCTGTCTCTGTCGATGGCACTATGGGCGACTTTCACCAGCTGAGGATTTGGCCCTGAAAATTTAGATACTTATTTGTACAGCTTGAGTAGGCTTTTTAGATAGGGAACAAGGTCCCCGCCTTGAGGATCTTACTAATTTAATTATTTTGCTTTTTAAAAAGAGAGGACAATTTGAGGGTACTGTGTTTTTAACAGTAACGGCATGACTCCTGTAACTAGCTTTGTGCTGGCACAAGGGCCACTCATGAGAAGTAACTCGCAGGACTGGAGCCTTAAGTTTCTTTTATTCCTATTCTAGTCAAATCAAATCTTTTAGGAAAGGTTTTTTTTTTATTTTGACTGTATAGAATTTTTATATAGGAGATATTTGAGAAGAAGAACTTCTCTCCTTTGGTTCATTTCTTTTGTTCACTAAGGTTCTGATCAAAAGCCCAGTGAAGTCAATAGAAAGACTGGCACTGATCTCAGTGAGCACTTGCTCAGGCCCAAAAGTTTCTTTTCATGATCTTCTTGTGTAAAGGATTTTACAATCATATTAATTATTTATAAATACTAAATGGTGCAAGTGTTAAAAGGTGAGTCAAGTACTTTTCAGTTTTGACAATATTTACACCCTGATTCCATTTTCTTATTTTTGTTTAATTATTTTTAGTTGCTAGGTTATTCAAGTGTTGAGCATCAGGACTCCTGGGTTTTTAGAGTTTTATGGTCTTATCCAGGCCTGCCACCAATTTCCACCCAAACGCACCCACAATCAGTGTTGTTAAAACATCACTGTTATGTACTCCTTGCACAAGGTATATTGCAGAGCTGCTACGAGAAGCTTGCCTTCTGTACCAGATATGAACTGGCTACAGAACTTCCATTATGGTGAGAGATACAAGGGATGTGTTCTTTTTAAGATACTTTAATGCACTGCCAGGTATAGTACTTACCTGCTCAGGTAAAATATGTTACACACACTGCCACCTTGTGGCTGACTATTATAATAGAGTTTTAGCCTTCCATGACATCCCCGCCTCCGCTCCCCTTTGAGTTTTACATTCCTGTGTTTCTCAGCAGCGTGCAGAGCTATCCATTGCCTATCTGCCCTCTCACCCATACATATTGTTATTGGCAGGAACAGTAGCAATCTGTGTAAAACTGTACTCTTCGTCCCTGGCTGTAGACCTAGAGAGCCTGAGGGCTTGGCGCACAGCAGACTTGTGAGGGGGCCAGCAGTAGGGCAGAAGTACACACCACAATTTTCCGAGCTGCTTCCTTCTCCTCCAGTGTATACCAGGGAGGAGGAGAGTGAATTTGACCCTTGATAGCTCTTGTTCCTTTTCAATATTATTTCAAACCGAATTCTCTTCACACTAGTCATCTGGGGGCTATACAGACGGAGAGCTGAGTTATGCAACAGACGGAGGAGCTTTCTTTTGTAAGTTTCTAGCTCACGCCATCCTTCTATCAAATGTTTTTCCATTCTTTTCTCGGCTCATATCGGTGTGATGTTTGCTTTTGGTGATATTGTTTTCTTTTCCTACTGTCCTTAAAGTTACATTGTGAACAACAGTTGATGCCTATTCATGTATGGTCATTTATTTATGAGGTTTCCCAAGGATAACCCTGCTTCCTTCAAATTAATGTCTTGGGAATGCTTTTGAATCTTAGTCAAATAAGTAAATTTCTCCTCTGCCTACCAAAACAACATGACAGTGCATTTATTCACAAATCCCATTTCACAATCCCATTTTCATCCCATTTCAAAGATGTTATTGACTCAACAGGATGTGAATGAACCTATATTGTATCCTCACAGTTACACACATGCCTAACTTTATGCATGTGCTTAACACCTGTTGAACTTAGCTTGAAGTCAAGCAGGAATTAAAGGACTTTGATGAATCGGGGCCTCAATTCATAGAGCAGAGAAGAGGTCATTGTTGTGATGGAGAGTTGTTCGAGCATATTGCCCAGATGTTTGCTAAGAAGTCATTATGTAAGTGAGGCCTTTTCCCTGTAATTGTTTGAGCACTCTCCCCTCCCCAGTGCAGAGCCTCACTTTCATGCTGGTTTCAGTTTTTTCCAACTGTGTGCTTTGCTTGCTTTATTGTTCTTGCTGCACAAAACTGAAACCAACATGAAAGTGAGGCATCACTCATATAATGACTGGGTCCAGAAATATTGCAACGTGGCTCTAATATTAAAGTTGAATCATTTAACTCAGGTTTAATATATGTGATCCAACTAATAATCTATGGCCTTTCCATTATTTCATATAATTAATAGTAAATTATGGCAAGACTATTACCATTCTTTAATTATTACCAGAGTTTTTTATTATTATGATGTAAATCTTGCTTTGGATAGCTCTGGGAGATCATTGCCTGTAAAATGGATGAAAGCAGCATGCTTTACCTAGCACTAACTGAAGATTTACAGTCATCTTTACAGTCAGTGCAGAATGCATCTGCCCATCTCCTGAGGAGAATGGATTAGTGAGAGCACTGGGTGACGGGCAATTTCTGGGTCAAGTTCAAGTTGCTGATTACCTCTTGCAAATCTCTAGAGGCCCAACTATCTCAGAGATCACAGCTTCCTTTTGATCCCTGTAGCCGGGCAAGACTCACCCCTGCGGCTCCTCCTGCTGGTCGTCCAGGGAATTAGCTCACCAGCCTCCGGAGCGCCCTCTGTCGGCCGGTGTCTCGCCTGTCACTGGCCCCCCGTGTCCCTCTTGGACCCCAGTTCCCCTTTCCCTTGGGTCCTGCCCCATGGAAGTACCCCCACAGTCTCTGGATCTCCCCTCCCCGGGGAGCCCCCCAACCCTCCCAGTATATGGCTACTGCCAGTCACCACCTAGCCCCTGTTTCCTGAGGCAGACTGCAGTATAATTGCCACTCATCACCGGCAAGGAGGGTTTGGACCTGCTGCCTCCGCCTACCCTTGGGCTGCCCCCTGCAACTCCAGTACCTATCCGGCCTTACACTAGGCCTGCAGCCTGGGGGGTTTCCAGGCCGGAGCTCCCCAGCTCCTCTGGCCTTCCCCCAGCCCTGCTCCGGTCTAGGTACCCTACTCAGCTAGCAACAGCCAGGTCCCTCTCTCTCAAAAGGCTAGAGAGAGAATCTCTATGCTCCTGGCCCACTGCCCTCTTATAAGGGCCAGCTGGGCCCTGGTGGGGCGTGGCCCCAGCTGTGCCTTTTTCCCCAATCAGCCTGGGCTGCTTGCCCCAGCCACAGCCATCCCCTGGGCTATTTTTAAGCCCTTCAGGGCAGGAGCGGGTGACCACCCCGCTACAATCCCATATGACAACAGCATTTATCGCTGGAATGCTTAAGCTAACTGTTCTACACAAGAAGCTCCAAGAAGCTGAAGAGCCCTCACCTCAGAAATTCATTCCCATCAGAAAAGTGTCTAAACCAGGGAGTGCAGCACAAAACCCTTCTGTCCAGACTGTTCACTGCCACTTCTCCTACAACCAGCATTAGGCCCACTAACATTGTTTGTCCCCCCATCTTTACTCTTTAAAGTTGGTTTTGCTCTTTAGTGGAAGGCCATGCTCCATATGGGCCCAGTTCCTAATGCTGAGTGCCCTCGACTCCCATCTTCACTCAGTACCTCACAAAATTGAACGCTACATTGAAGAAGTGTTTTACATGCCATGTAGAGTTCTTCCGGAAACTATATAGATGGATGCTTTATTTGCAACAAATAAAGGTATAAAAAGTTCTCACTAGTGTAACTCAATCCTCCTTACTAATTTTATAGAAGAGCTAACTCTATAAGACATACAGAGCCTGCACAGTGAGCAAATCTTTTCTCCTGAGTTTAAGTCATCTGAGAATTTATATTTTTGTCCTTGTCTTTTATTTCTCAGGGTTTGGGCTCCTGCATAATATTCACGTCTGGCCACTCTTCTGGAGCGTTAGCTTTTAGTTTAAATTCATGACTACATAAAGTTAGTAGATGATGATTTAATAATACAGTTATCCAGGACAATTTTTTGTTACTGTTGTTTGTTTCAATGTCAGCAAGGAAATAAAGAATTTTGCTTCCTTTAATAAATTTCCAGCTATTTCCCCAGCTATAGCTAAACACTAAGCCAGCCTCAGTGGCATAATTGTTTATTTCTCCACATTAAAACACGTGCCAAATAGAAAAGATAAAAAAAATTAAGACTAAAGAAGTTAAAATTTTAAACAAATCTTCACTAAGTTAATTCTAATGCTTGGCCACAGTGTGAGGACACTGTAACATCAATCATGAACTCGGCTGAAGGAGACACACACAGTAAGTGAGGCTGAGGCAGATCCATTGGTAGCATTGAGGGCCTAGTAGTTCAACTCTGGACTTCTCTAATGGAGAATGATGAGTCACTTGTTCACTTCCTTTAAATAAACCTCCAAAGGCTAATAATCTTTTCAGGAAAGATTTACATTTAAACTACTTTATGAAGACTTTTAAGTTAGTTCTCGCCACAGGAAAACTACCAGAGTGAGATACAATTGCCCTGGTTAGGCTTGATCTTTAATCAAAAAGAGTACCCTCTACAGACTGCAAGATATCAACTCATTTCATTCCATTGTGCTTCCAAAATTCAGACATAATTTTTGGCTAACAGGGTTATAAATATTAGCATCATTAATCCACCAAGATTGGTCTGGGTTCATCAAAAGGCAAATATGCAATTAACCACGTCAGTCATCACAAAATGTACTTTTATTTATATATCAATTGGAAATATATTTCTTTTGAAAGAAGTTTGCTGCTTCTGGCTATGGGAAAACCTGAACCTGATAGGCATTTATCAGTTCCTCTTTAGTTTAAAACATCTAAAATCTATCTTTTTGCTGTTGGGGTTGTTTTTAAACTACACTTAAGCATGTGCTTAAATGCTTTGCAAAATAGGAATGGGATTACTCACATGCTTGAAGTCAAGCACGTCCAGTGAGTTCAAAAAAGAACGAGATAAGTTCATGGAGGATAGGTCCACCAATGGCTATTAGCGAAGATGGTCAGGAATGCAACCCCATCCCCTGCATGTCCCTAACATCTGATTGCCAGAAGCTGGGACTGGACAACAAGGGATGGATCACCCAAAATTGCCCTGTTCTGTTCATTCCCTCTGAAGCACCTGACACTGGCCACTGTCAGAGACAGCTAGATGGACCATTGATCAGTAATGAGGGTCACTCACTTCTTGAATGCCTCATACTGGCTGGGTGTGCCCAGTCTTTTCCTTACCCCTTAGGCCCCATGCAGACTGCCAGCCAACCTTGATGTCTGTTCAGTGGTTTGGCCCTCCAGCCGAGTCACAGTCCAAATGAACCCCTTCCAGAGTATTAAAGAGTCCAATAACTAACAGTCTAGCCCTTGCTAGGTTCTTCAGCCCCAGTTCTGAGTCCTTTAAATTCAGCCCTTTGTTCAGGCTACCAGATATGGTCTGGCCCGTTCTTGGGGTTTACACCACTTTACCTGTGGCCAGTGGGGAATCCAGGCCCACCCACTTCCTCAGGTTCCAACCCAGGACCCTACACACAGCAGCTACAGCCTGCTCAATTTCACTTTATTGATGCTTCTTCCCTGGGCTTCTGCCTACCTGCCCTCTTTTAGTTTCACCCTTATCTCAGGGTTAAGGTTCTTAGCTCCTCTCTCTCTCTGCAAATCCAGCTTAAGTAAATGCAGCCAGAAACAAACTCTAGCTCTCCTTCAAACTCCTTTGACCTCAGGAGAACGGAGCATAGTGAAGCACCAACCTAACCCTTAGTAGGTCAGTTCCCAGCCAGGGACTGACCTACTAAGCACCTCCAGCTCCTTTTATCTGAGCCTGCTGGGCTCTGATTGGCTGCTTCTGTGAGGCCTTTCTAGGCAACCCTGGAGAGCCCACCCCCACTGCTCCTTTCCTGTCACTTTGCTGTTTTCTGGGGCAGGGTGTAGTAGGACCACAGGGCCTCCCATAGGGAGCCACAAAGGCCAAGTACACGCAGTCATCCTCCCGTTAAGAGTACCAGGGCATGTTGTTGGGGCAACTGCATAAAACGAGGTAAGATGTCACTCTTAAGCTCTCTGATTAAGCACATAGCATCTAGTATCTGTTTGCTCACACTCCAGTGTACTTGCACACACTACATGGTGTTAGAAAGAGGCAGGATCTACCTTCAGAAAGAAGAGAATCAAAGAGAAAAGAATGATCTGTTGTGAGAGGGGACCGTTTGAATTTCTCACTCTCAAAGACTGGAGCAGACCTAGAAGAGACTGGAACTAAACTGAAAGACCAGATAAGGATCCAAGAAGGACTGAGAGGGAAGGGAAAGATCCCAGAGAAGAGAAGACAAGGGGTGGGGGAAGGAGAAATGGCATGGAAAAATAAGCTCTATTAAGAGCTGCAACAAGGACTTCTTGAAACAGGGGCAGTGAGAGAGCAAACAAACTGCCTTAAAGGGGCAAAAGCAGCAGAAATAATGAATTAATAGAGTCTCAAAAGGATCAAGGACAATGGAGCTGGTGGTTCCCATAACGCCCCCCCCCCCCCCAGGTGCCTTAGCGTGGCTGAAAAATCAACATGGCCAAAATGGAAATGCCATTTTGAGCAGTTTCATGTGGCATTGGGACTTGTAAATAAGAGTGTGGAACAATACGTTCATTTCCTGACATTCATCAAGGGAGACAATTCACATGACATTCTGATGACATAAGTTAGGGTTGCCCTCAGATCAGAAGATTGGATATGAAATAAAGAAAAAATTCATTGTGTATTTCATTGGGAAACATGAGCTACTCTCCGAGAATAATCAAATAGAAGCTGCACTAGCCCAGAGAAAAGAAGAACATGGAGCGAGGCTAGAACCATGCGTGCAAACTATATAAGAGGCCGCAGAGTAGAAGTAACAGTTGTGCTCAGATAGGTCATGCTGGAATTCCTGAATTAGGAAAGTACAATGAGCAGAAGATACTAAGACCTGAAAGAAGAGATCCTTTCCCTGGATGCAAAGGCCACCGTAGTGATGGTTACCAAAATGGCAATCAATCCCAGATGATGCCAGTAGCTGGGAAACCTGAAAAACAATCATAAGAAGAGGAAGGTTCCACAGTGGAAATAACTGAGTTGTCAATGGCTGATCGTGGCACTACTGGAAAAGGCAGAAGAGATAGGCGGCCACAAGAGGCCAGACCATGGAACTTTTAATGCCCATAAAAGACTCCAAAATTTGTCTCCTTTTTTAACTAGAAGGAAAAGGATAATAGGATTGTACTGGAAAATCTATTTCTGTCTGCAGTAAGCATTTGCCCAGTATGGCCTCATCTGTGATATGTGACGTGTTATATTTTATTTCCATCATCCCTGGGAAAGATTTTAGCAGGTGCCTTGTCCATATTTGCAATAGTGAGCTTAATTGCTTTTTCATGTGGGCAGGGAATAGCTCAAATCAAATGATAAGAGGGCCTCGAGACCCACTAATAGTACAGTTTTACAGAGGCAGTCAGCCCATTGCATCTCTTTATGCCACATGAGTGACTGGCAACAGTAAAACTCTTGAGCTTTATGCAACAAAAATATAAAATAACCTGCAGGATAAACCTAGGACTACAGTGATATACACATGAATATGATTCAGGTTTGATGCCTTTCCAATTACCCCCTCAAACTCCGAATTCTCCAGGATATGTCCTATACATTCAGCTGACTGGCCTTTTCTGATATATAGACTTAAACATAATTATTTCTAAATCCTCCCCATGCTGTAGCACCATTGACTAAAATGGGCAACCATTACTTATTACATTCAGAGATTTGGGGGAGAGGGGGGTGAGATTTCAAGGTATTAAGGTTGATATTTTCAAAACCACCTAAAGGCTCTGGGAGTCCAATTCCCCAAAAAATTAACTGTTTTTGGCACCCAGATCCTTAGGCAGCTTTGAACATCTCAGCCTGAAAGCACTGCCATTTATATGGAAACACTGGAAAACCGTGAGTTGTCAATGATTTCAAGGAATTTTACATGATAGCTGGAAAAATGTTTCAAACAGAAATGCCTTAATAGTTACAGAATAAAGTCATAAATTTATAGATCGGAAATTTGCATAGAAAAGTAGATACTCTAGTCACTGGCTCTTTTAATCTGTAGTTCTAATACATCATAATTTGTTTGCTGGATTTTTGCTTTTGACAGGCAATGGGGAATTTTGTATCTACTTTAATGTACTATTTTGGTTTTCTTAGAGGCTTGATGTGAATTTATTGCTCATGAATGGTAGAAGATGGATAAGGTGACCATACATTCCATTTTGACCGGGACAGTCCCCTTTTTTAAGGCTTCTCCTGGCTGTCCCGATTTTTTTAGCAAAAGCAAAGGGGACAAATGTCCACTTTTGTCAAAAAAGTGATGTGCAGAGGAATGCGCAGGGGGCTGCCTGCATGCAGGGGGGATGTGGGACAGGCAGGGCAAGCCTCTTGGAAATATGGTCAGCCTATCTGTGTCACTGCTCACCCAAGCCCTGCCTCCCATGCCAGGGTGGGGGGCCGTGGGCCAACCCCGCGTGATGTCCCATTTTCCCTTTGGGAAGTATGGTCACCCTGCCTAGTGTGTGAGTCTCTGCTCACTCAAGCCCTGCCTGCCCCCTGTGCCAGGGGGCTCGGGATAGCCCTGTGTGGTGTCCTGTTTTCCCTTTGGGAAATATGGTCATCCTAAAGATGGAGGTCTCTGGCAAATGAAGTCCTCAACTGATTCATAGGGGCATCAGTCTTGCAAAGTACTGAGCACACTAGCGATGATCCTGCAAAGCATAAGCATGTGCTTAACTTTATGCCCATGAGTCATCCCAGAGCTTCCAATAGAACTGTTCCCCAGCTTAAAGCTGAGCATATGCTTAAATGCTGTGCTGGATCAGGGCCAGAGCACTCAGCACCTTGATGGCTGGAGCTCAGAGCTGGTACAGGACAGTAGCAGCAGTGCTGGCTTACCCAGTAGGCCCTGCCAGCATGCCTCAGCTTGAACTAATATCTTTTATTGATCCAACTTCTGTTGGTGAATGAGACAAGCTTTCAAGCCCCACAGAGCTCTTCTTCACGTCTGGGAAAGATACTCCCCGCGGCACAGCAAAATGTAAGGTGGAAGATTGTTTAGCATAAGTAATTAGCACATATTGTAAGGGACCATTCAAGGTAGAGTTTTGGCCAATGACAAACATTTATAACAATTGGGATATTTTCAGTAATGTCCTTGATACAATTTTTTAACATTGATAAAATATAAAAAAAGCGTGGAATATTTCTCAAAAATCCAAATTGTATAGTTTCAATGTGTTGCAAAAAGTGTCATTTTTTAAAAGGACGTTTCTTGACCAAACCACCCCCCTCTCCAAAACCCCCAACAACTCTGCATTCAAAAACTTTGATCAGCTCTAGTTTTGAACTCTCAGTGGTGAAAGTGCTCCATATCCACTTACCAATCCCAAACCATCCAACTCCCACTTTACTCTTTAAAACATACATTCCCTCTAGATAGGATAGGTCTAGTAAATTATAATTAATAAAAAAAGCTACTGGAAAAATACTAGCATGAATTAAACATGGCTTTAAAGTGCTGCTCAGCAACTACATTCAAAATGTACAGTATTTTCTATCTGTTAAAATGTGTCATTTTTATTAGTGTATAATAGTTGGTAATTAAATGTACACAGCTGCATCAGACAGGATACCTGTTTTTAAAGGGTTCACTATCAAAGGAAAGAACCCATCTTATTATCTATTCCCTGAGTTGCTCAATATTTTTAGCAAGCTCTTTAATATAGTTCCTTTGGATTTTATTAAAGTACCGATTTTAAGAATTATTTGATTGCTAGGTATGTTATATTTTGCTTCTGCAATGAGAGCAAAATTAGGCTCAATTCTGCAAATGCTTAACTTCACTGCTATGAGTAGTCCTGCTGATTTCTTGGTGTGTATTAGAAGCCAGTAATTCAAGACGTAAATGCAAGTCCAATGGCACATAACATCCAGTGCATGGGTGGTACCATACAGTAATTGATCTGTTATCAGTCTTTTGGATTAATGTTATATTCAAAAATCTAATGATTCAGATTTCTTCTACTGCATTTGACTGAGTGAAAAGATACAATTATGGATCAGCAATGTTTGTGATAACTCCTCTGTAGGTCTAAAAATAATAATTTAAGGACTATTGTACAATGATTTTTAAAATATTATATATTTTTGCACTTTCTTCCCCCTATTTTAAGACAGAAACATAACAATGCACAGAAACAAGAATATTTTAGTAGATGACAATGATATGAAACAAATGACTGTAAAGACAATAGTCAAGGCACTCATCCTGCAAAGACTTGTAAATCTTTGGGCCCAAAACTCTAAAAGTTTGAGGGAATAAACACGATATAAAGAAGTTAACAGAAACTCAAAATCAGCTGAAACCTAATAAAATCTTAAGATGCTTAAAATAGCCAGAGAATGAATACCATTTTTGATATGCTTGTCAATCCACCAAAATCTCTTTATATCCAACTTCTAGACAAACAGTGTTGAGGCAAATATTAACTTCTTGTCTACTGAAATCTTTCCAATAATACAATGTAAATTACAGGGGATTGAAATAGGACTAGCTGAAAATCTTTTCAACTCTTTATCCATATTGATGGCGTAAGCTCTCTGGGATAGGAACTAGATACATCTTGTCATATGTTCACACATTACTGGAGACTCTAGGCACAACAATATTATCCAAGATAAATAATAAACAAATTTTAAAACTAAGTATCTTACTGGCTAGATGCCTTGAAATTAGGCCAAGATTTTCAAGAATAGGAGCCTAATGTTAAGCTGCTAAATCCTTATTTAACCTCTTTGCTAAATGACTTGATGTTCAGAAATCAGCACCTAGCAGCTCCCACAGAAATCCCTAGATCAGGTCCTTTGTTTAGGAGCTTAACTAGCAGTGCTAATTTTTGAAAATCTTGGTCTTAGCTACTTCCTGAGGGCCCAGTTCTGCTTTTCTTGAAGACAGTGAAATCAGTGAAAGCTTTGCAGTTGTCTTTGATCAGAGCAGGAAATGGGATTTCTGCCATTGAATTCAGTGGGAGCAAGAATGGGCAAATTGATGGTGAGGGTACTGATCTAACAGGTGCACAAGTCTAATCCCATTGTTTCTGTACATCCAAAACTTGTTCCCTCATGCACATGGTTCTTTTGATGCTCATGCTCTGATCCAAATTGCTCTGTTGGGAGGAAAAATTCATGGTCTATAATCCCACTGATTTTGTGACAAGTCTGTGTTCAGGCCTGCTTCCTAGAATACTTTTTTCAACACCCATAAACCTAGAACACCCGCTCGTGAAGATGATATTCAAAGCTAGATGTTGACAGGCCTATCATATAAAAGTTATCTAAATTTTCAGTTTCTCCCTGTTGAGCTACTTGCAGAAAAAAATGACTCTACATGAGTCTGGGTAAAAGAATCAGGCCCAAAGGTTTAAGCACTTGGGGTGAAATGTGGGACCCATCAAATTCAGTAGGAATTTCACCAAGATACTGAAACCTATCAGAATAGAAAAAGTCATTTGGTTTGTTTACTCCTCATTGAGCCCAAATTCATCAACAAAAATGTTTCTTAATTGATGCTGAGGGATTGAATAAGTGGTTAGTGGGATAACTGAATTATAAATATGACAAATGATCAGTTAAAGAGGGCTTGCCAGGTTGGCGTAAGTACAGGGTTAGACATTTTATTGCTGATACAGAACAGAAGAAAGATTGCAGGGCTTCATTAATGAACACTTAACATTACGAAAGAAGGATTTATCTTACACCTGCATAAGTCTTCTCCCTCACTTTGGGCAAATAAACTTCTTTTATTGTTTGTATTATGCTGTTTTCTGGCCTTAATAACAAACCAATTAAGTTATTCACCCCTCTTTAAATAATAAAAAGTACTTCAAACAAGTCAAATTAATGTAGAAATCTTATCATAACCAGCTCAATTTCAAACTGCTTGGAATTCATTCCTTCTTCTGAGTAGGTTGCCAGATAAACTGTATAATGTTCTTCTTTTAATGCCGTAGGTCTTTTTAAATGTTCTAAGGCCTGATTCTCATGTACACCACGGCCCCATTTTTCTACCACTCTGGTAGTGCAAAGCAGTTTTAAAGTGGGAGTAAGCACACTGGGGCCTGGTATTGTTGGCAGACTAGGTATTGTTCACAAGGAGAGAGGAAAGTATAAGGCTACAGAATAAGATAAAAGGATCGAAACATAAAGCAGCAGAGTCCAGGACAACTTGAATGATTCCTTCCTTCCAGCATTTTAGACCCTTTCTCCCACACACAGAATACATTCTCTGAATGTCAGGCAGTTTGGGTAACTCTCTTCAAAAACCTTTTGCCAAGTAGTCTACACGTCTGCCATGACCCTTTAAAAATAATCCTCCATATTATATTTTTTCACCTTGTCTAAAGAACTGGAGAAACAAACAAATTCCGTTAATGAACTGTAAGTCAAATGCAAGCAGTTTATGTCAACTCCAGTATTTAATTCTCATTTAAATCAATTCCATTATGTTTAGGAATAACTGATTTCCCTTTACAATTTCAGCACTGAGTCCCTTTCAAATTAGAATTGCCCCTGATCAGTGCTGATACCCTGCACTTGAAAAGCACTCAGTAGTCATGATTTATTCATTTTGGAGGAGGAGGCAGCTATGAAAGTGCACTTGCAAAGAATGCATCCTTCGACATTACCCTGTACAATGGCATCAAAGGCTAGATGACATATGCTTTCAGGAGAAAATTGACTCCTGGTGGTGTAGACTTGTGCAGGGCCCTCTACAACACTTAACCCCAGAACAGAGGCTGTGCAGAGAGATTACCCAGCAGTAGAGCACCCTCTGTGCGTTGTGTGCAACTGGTCTCCACGTTGGCCTGTAATTAGCCAGCATGCAAGCTCAATTTGGTTGTGGCCAGGAGGTTATTAATTTGCAAGAGGGTGAATTTATTGAATCACAAGCCTATCTCTTCACTCACACATTTGCTTGAGAGTAAGCAACACATGAGAGGTGTTTCCTTTAAGGTTCGACTGAGGGAGGTGATTTCTATATTTTCCCTTTCCATGTATTATTTTTGCTGCCGGTGTTAGCTCTGGGCCTGGGAGGAGTGTTGATTAGCATTTTCTACTAGTGTCGAGGTGTTTCTCTGTTATTTGTTATATAGTCAACTATGTAAATACAAGTTTAAGTAATGCTATACATAAAAAATACGGGGAAGGGGTTGGTTTTCATTCTGCCCAATGAATGTGCGCCACTTCCGTTAGATTCTGATACAGCTAAGCAGTTAAGTATTTGTCTAACTCTAAGCCCTTACGGCTTCCCATTGAAGTCATTGGGACTACTCACAGTAGTGAGATGCTCAGATACTATGGTAATAGTGGCAATATAAGGACAGACAGCAGTGTGGGAAAGCATCATTAAATCAACATATCTCACTCATCTACCTTCTGGGGAGAAAAAAAAGGAGAATATAAGAACAAAGCCTATCTGAGGCAAGGAGAAATGAATACACTGCTGTATCTTTCTTTATATTAAACAACAACTTTGTGGGAGGAGGGGGGTTGCCTTAAGACCTACTTTCAGCCAAAGTGCTCAAATAAGTCTGAACAAGCATCTGAACATCTGAATGCTTTTCAAAATCTGCACATCATATGTTACTACCATAGTACTCTTGTTATATAACCTTTCTTCCCCTTTCGGTTCCCCGAAGTGGGTATAATGATTGAGAACACCAGTGTTGCAGGATTTTTCTGGTCCTTAATGATTCCTGGAATGTCTCAAGGTGCTTCCATCTCAGACTAAGACATTTTTTACAAGAGGCTAATCAATATTTCACTTGCTATTATCTCCAAGAAAAAAATTCTATTAACTTAAAGTTAAGCAGCCCTATCACGCCATCCATTTATTTTAAAGCATCCCCATTGACCTCATCAGAGAGATCTGCACAATATGATTGTTATAGTAGGTAACAAAGATTAGACGAATACTAGGAATATGAGAATTAAAAATACCTAACTCTTAATAAGCATGGGCATTATAAGCTAGCAAAAACAGACACCAGAAAGTTAACATTAGACATTTTTAACTAAATTTACCCATTTCTGATTTCAGCCATCTTTGCCACAAGAATGGACTATTTGGAGAACAATACTTTTTAGGAGGACAGTAAAAAGCAGGCAGTAAAATGTACATATGTGTTTGGTACCTCAAATGTTTAATTGTTTCACATATTGAAGTTACATGGAATATGAACTTAATGTCAATATTTTGATGAAGCTTCACTATAGAACAATACATTTAAAAATGCTACAGAGTTAGTAGAATATTAAAATGTTACTGTGCATATGACTTGTAATTATTTAACTTTGACACTGCAAGAGCACCCAAAGGCTCCAGTCAGGAACAAAGCCCCATTGTACACAGCACTGCACCCCCAGGAGTGCTTACAATCTAGGAATACTTACAGTCTAAGGCCTTGGGTCCTGCTAGCTGACAACGGGGCTGTATGTGGGCACAGGGATCTGTTTACTTGGATCTGCTTGCTGGGGAAGACAAACAGCAAGAGAAAGGTAATATAGAATAAAATGCCAAAGGTACATCTCATCAATGTGGGTGTTGGTTTGTTTTTTTTTAATTTCCCCAAACCATCCCCATCACTGCCATCATTTCAGTCTTCCCTGATGCCACAGTCAGTTTTTCCACCACAGCTGCCCTCAAGTCTCTCCTCCATCCTGCCTATCCAACAGAGTTGAATTAGGCACTGTATAGGGGAGGAAAAACCCTACCAGCCAGTCAAATAGTGCCTGATGTTACGGAGAAGCAGAACATCTATAGGACAGGCGGCTGATACCTTCCCTGAGCATATAGTGCAGCTCCTGCTGCTCTTTCTCTTGTTCCCATCCCTGTCATCCAGGAAGAGAGAGCTCTCTCACTCTTCACAGGGAAGGATGGGGGCAGTACTCTTAAAGCTAATCCCTGCCTTTAGAATCTTAATTAAATAAGAACTTTAACCACGGTTACGGAGCAGGCAGCATCAGTTTACAACAAATGGATAATAAATGATGGTAATAGCATTAAACATTGAAAGAATCATTTCTAGTGTAGCATTAACGGGGCATGCAACTTGCTAATGAGTGTTAATTAATATGTTAATGACCTATGACTACAATGTACAATCCCACATTATTCTGCAAATCTCTGTTGCCGAGTCTGCACTCTTTTTGCGCATGGAACACCTGCTGTTGTCAGTGGGAAAATCCACATGCAAATGTACCGTGAGAGGTGCAAGCTGGTCACAGAGGCTAATTTGTTAACATGATGTTCTTGTTGTTGGTTTTCATTCTTTTCTTTTCTTTTCAATTTTGTGTGTGAATTTACTTCTCGGGAAGTTTGCCAGTTCTCTCATCTGGAGACTGTGGGTAAAGCAATAGAGTGGGTCTCAGGAGTTCTGGGTTCAGTTCCTCGCTCTACTTGTATGACCATGGAAACAAAAAACACCTAATCTGCTCATGCTTCAAATCCCCATCTCTGAAATGGAGATAACAATCCCTACCTACCTGTCAGGGGTGTTGCGATGATACGTTCAATACTGTTTGTGAGATGCTCGGACTATGGCAGTGCAGGCCTAGACAGATAGGCCCAGGCTGGAGACTTAACAGCGCAAACTATCCTGTGCAGCCCTACCAGCATGCCAGAGCCCTGACCTGGATTAGACGCCCCTTTGAGGTTATGGGTCAAATGCCATTAGAGTTTGTCAACATGGAGTTTTTGCAACAACAACAACAAAAAAAGTCACAATTTTCTCACCAGCAATCATCTTCAAGTCCATTCCACCTTAGAACTCCCTGCTGAGACTTGCAATGAGGATGTGAATTAGCACCAATTACAGTGGCAGCTTTAGTGACATGAACACCTGGGCATGCTGGGAATTGGACTGATTTGGTTTTTAGGTTTTTCCACGTCAGTAACTTTCCCCCGCACCCTGTAACACACGTTCAGGAGATACTAAGACAACCGCAGTGTTTGTCACCGGTAATGTCTAAAATAAGATTGAAAATGAAAACTCTGTCACAGGGACCTTTCCAGTCCCTGCACACTTTTGGAGCTCTTTGCAAACAGTGCTGGGATTTCAGGTTTGCTAATGAATTTCCGTTGCTAAATAATAAATGCTTCAAGGCAGAACAAATCTGTAGTCAGAGGGTAAAATTGTGCTCCGTTACGCTGATGTGAATCCCTGTAATTCCTCTGAAGGCTGCATTGTGTTCATTATTTCTGGGAGGGGTTTCTGGAGATAGCTGGGGTTTGAAAGAGTAAGAGATCAGAAGTAAATGCAAGTAGAGAAGAGCACTAATCTAGGTGGCTATATAAGAAACAAACCTTGTTAGATAAATCTGGTAGGTCTTTGGGGAGGTGCCATAGCCATTGGTTCCCTATTCCTGTCAGACTTCATGGCCAATGCGATTTCTCTCTGCCCCTACGGCCATAGTCAGTGGCTGGGTGGCACTTCTGGGGGGGTGGTCTCTCTCGTGTCCCAGAGTAACTGTAATTTTCTTCCCAACTGCCTCTTACCAGGGTTCAGAATGTTGTTTCCAAGAAAATATCCCAGTGACTTTACTTCAGAACAATCCAAGTTTCGAACCGGCTCATTTCTAACTGAGGCCAACACAGTGGCAGGGTCATAGCCTGCCCCCTCCATTATACTCCCAATTATACTCCTCTCTGTGTGACGGTCCTGTTCAATTGCACTAGCAAACTGAGCAAGACCCTCACGCAGAGAAGAGCATACTGCACGCAATTAAAGGGGACAGTAACAGGCATACTCCCCTGGGGGAAATCAGAGAGGCCTGCTCTCAGCACCACATGTCTCTCTGTACTCCTCTGAGGATGAGGCAGCTCCAAGCACAATTGAGCGCTATATAATTGATCAAATAATGCATCACAAGTTACCCGACTAATGGAAAAAATCATTTTTGACATATTCAAGACTGTCAGTATTTTAAAAAGCCAAATCTAGGCATGATAAAAGCATTCAATTAAAGACAGGCATGGAAGTGAACTGTATGGAGTAAAAACAGGAATTCATCGTTTAACACAAAATAAATGAGAGAGCAGGCGGTGGGGAAAATTCAAGTTATTTCATTATGCAGCAAATAGAATGAATATTTATTAGCAAAGGAAAAGAGCAGTGTACTATTAAATAAATGTAACCCAGGTGGACTAATAATGAGCAAAATCTATTAAGCTGCCTTACTCCTAAATTACACTGACATTTTTCTTTAATACATCTTGCCCTATAGTGGATTTGATAGTGTTTCAGTTTAAGCTCCTTTTTGCCCCTCTAATAAAATATTTCCATGGGAACATTAAGTAAATAGCTTGTTGATATTAGCCTTCTCCAATATACTCAATAAATCCCAATTTAATACTCAAAGTCAGACGCTTCTATAGTTAAGTATAAAATCTAATTTGCTCGGATTCCATTGTTAATGGTTTACATTTTATTGTTATTCTGTAAAGTGCATACACTTTGCAAACTTAAAAATATGATTATGTATGCTCTCTCAGGCATGTCAAAAGGAGCTTTAGCTTGGTAAAGAACGGATCTATTTCAGAATGAGTCCAGTATCATATACACTCGTAAAGTATCCCTCCAACCACAGTTCAGATACTTTTCCTAACATATTCTGAAGAATCCAAGTCTTTTGGCTCATTATAATTCACCTGGAAATCTTGTGGGAATTAACTTTCCTTGCAAGATTTCCAATACTTCCTATTTCCATATGGTTTGAAAATACCACGAAAACAGTTTTTCCTGCAGTGTATCAAAATGTACCCTTTTAGTCTTCTCTGGAACCAAATAGCGTTGAGGTGAAGAATAATATGAATGGGATGATAATAGTTCTAATCAGTTCCAAATCCAAACCAGGATGAACTAAAAGCAACAGCCTGGTTTATTCTTTCTCTCAGCCCATCTCACCTGCTGCTCTCATTTGTTCCATTCAGTTGCTCAATCTGTTTCATACTTTCTCAGAGCTTTCAGCAAAGCATTTAAACACAGGGAAACAGAGCAAAATGGGCCAGTTCTTCCCTTCTCTTATCTGCTTCAGTTTGCAAATGGCATGTTCCCCTCTGTCCACTCTCCCACCTAAAACCAGGCCTGTAGCTTTTCCCCTTTCTCTTACAAAATATTTCATGACTGTTTACTGAACACAAAGGAAATTATCACCCAAAATTAGCCACCTGAGCTAATTCTTCCCCAGGCACTTTATAAAGTACACCTGAGAGGGCAATGCAGCCTACTCTGGCCTTTGACATCGTTTAAAAGTGCTAAGATGGTATCAGTTATACTGAATAGACTCAGTACAGTTTTCAAAGGCTCGCAGCTTGGTTAAATCAACACCAGTTTTCCGCAAAGGCACTTTTTGTCACAGAGGACTATTTTTTTTGCCAAATTTCAGCTTCCTGTTAGGGATGAGAGCTGTTTAAAAGACAATCATTATGGCAAAAGTATATTTTTTGCCATTTCCTGCTACTCAAAAAAGGTGAAACGGGTTTAACGCAAACATTTTAAAAATAAATTTACCTTCAGGCAGACTTGGCCTGGAAATATTCAGTGCAATAGATAAGTGAAAATTTTAGAAAGTCATGAGCACCTTGTAACATGGAAACAGTTACGCAACTTTCACTCGTGCAGCTGTTGGTGCACCCTCTATGATTTACATGTATGTCTCTGCACATTATAGATGGAGCAGCAACAATAATGTAATTATTTTTATGTTTAAATATTTTATGGCTGCTGAGCACAAAGAGAGTAATTATGCGGGAGAGCCAAAGAGAGATTGCACTTCCCCAGACCCCTATCCTATCCATTCCAATGGTCCCAAGCTAAAGGCAGAAGCACAAACACAGAATCAGCCTCTTCCAGGCCTCATTGTAACTGTTTCCCAGCCTAAGATCAGCGTCTTCTGCTCTGCTTTGTGACTATAATGCTGTTTCTGCCACTGAGTCATACTCCTAACACTGTCTGTTAACAGACAATATTTGCCTCTCTCCTTTGTGAAAATTGAACATTTATTCCTACCCTATTTTTCCTGTCAGTATCCACTGGATCACCCTTGTCCACATGTTTGTTGGAACCCAGCCAGTGCGGACCACCCTAGGGCCTGGTTGGGGAATATTGGTGAGGATCAGTGTATGGGAGCTTGAGTGCTGGAAGGCACTTAAAGAGTTAATACAGCAGGTCTTACCACACCCAGAAGCAGTGCTGACTCTTGGTATCAATTCCACGTTGTTATTAATAAAGTGCTTACCACTGTTGTAACTGCATATTTTCGCCTTTGCTCCTTGTTCCTGTGTTGTTCCCCCTCCCACCAGACAGGTCAAACTGCCACGGCCACGCTATACTTGTTCTGTGAATAATGAAAGGACTTCATTTACTGGAAATATCAGTCCATCCCCTTTCACAAGCCTTAAATGTCACTTAGCTTTTTTTAAAAAAAGAAAAGCTCAGTTGGACAGAATTGAAATAAATTACCTTAAAATATGTGGAATATCATAAATCCTGTTGCAGACTGCATTCCTTCTTATCATTCTTGACACAGAATCTAAGGTTATAGTACATCACCAGCAAGACAGATATTATTTTTCGGAGAGAGCTACCCTGGTAGCTATTGACAGGAGGGTTCCTGTTAGAGCGGTACCTAGGGTGACCAGACAGCAAGTGTGAAAAATCAGGATGGGGGTGAGGGGTAATAGGCTCCTATATCAGAAAAAGCCCCAAACATTGGGACTGTCCCTATAAAATAGGGCCATCCGGTCACCCGAGCGGTACCAGAAAATGATTTGATCAGTATACAACCGTTGCAATAACTTCAGGCCTCTAACACGGGGAGAGTGCACCAATAAACTGTTATTACTCTGAAGGGACACATAGTGTGGGTTTGTTGTTTTTCCTGTAATTTTATCTTGTTAAGATTGTATATTTTGGATAACACACAACAGGAAAATTGATGCTTTATATTTGAATGCAAAAGAAAGTTGCCTATTAGTTGACTTTAATTAAGAGATGTTTCAAAGTATAAAGTAAGAAATGTGAATGCTAAACTGAGTTATGTGTTGTTGTTGTTATTTCTTTGATGGCAGTAGCAGCAGTAGTACCGGTCATAGATCAGGATCCCACTGAGCTTGGTGCTGTACGAACACAGAACAAAAAAGATAGTCCCTGCCCCAAAGAGTGTTAGCT
The DNA here is from genome assembly GCF_965152275.1 of Natator depressus. Classification (NCBI taxonomy): domain Eukaryota; kingdom Metazoa; phylum Chordata; order Testudines; family Cheloniidae; genus Natator; species Natator depressus. The sequence goes on from NC_134234.1 coordinate 135,773,711, forward strand.
ATTCCTGTGCTCAGTGCTACAAGGGTGAGGTTTTCAAAAAACGTTTACCTTCAATGGGAGCGGGAGCAGGCTTCGGCATAACACCTTGGATTCAAAGTGCTAGGTAGGGGTAACAGAAGGACACAATTGCATTAAAAATAGCAATAGCCAACAACTGGTGGTCACAAGTGAAAACAACATACTTAGAAGACAAGAGAAAAGATATAAATTCAGAGTCAAGTGGAGGTTCTGAGTTGGCATATTGTGGAGAACAAAAATGGCATACTGTGGAGGAGAACGAAAACAGTGAGATGAAGATAGTTCCAAAGAGCTGAGGCTCGCAGATTAAAAGCATATTTTAACTTGGCAACAGAAGAATGATTTGCAGTAAGATAACGAGAAGTTAAATGAAAAAGCTAAGGTTAATGGGATGGTAGGAAATAATAAGAGGAGAAAGGCAAGAAGGGCCAGGTCAGGTGATGGTTTAAATGTTAGAAAGAGAATTTTAGGATGACAGCATAGATGGATGAGAAGCCAGTGAAGAGAACAGGGAGATGTGAACAATGAGGCAAAGGTTTTGAACCAATTTGGCTTGGTTTTCAACCAAGCAAACTAATTGAAGAAAAGATTTTAGAAGACAGGAATAGACATTATTGCAGAAATCAAGAAACTGGCAGTGTTCAAATAATCAAGGCATAAGATCAGAAGGTCACAGCCCTGGTTCTATTTTTCTGTGTTGTGAATGAGCAATTTGAAAATAAATTAGTGTAGAAGATACGTGCGTGGTTTAGCAATGTGAGAAATATATGAACAAAGCTGCTGGTTGAAGAACATGCCAAGGTTCCTGACAAGCAGCAAAAGGGAAATGCCCTTGCTGGTGAAAAAAAAAATGGGAAAGAAAGAGGTGAGGAGAGGGGAACTTCTGTCTTGATCATATTAAGTTTCAGGGAATTGGCTTTTATCCATGAGGAAATCTGAAAAAAATTCAGCTAGAAATAGTACTCTGGCTACCCAAGGAAAATGAACCATGAAAAAAAGAGCTTTTAACTTTAAAACCCTGCTGCTTAATTGTGAACAGCATTCTGGATAGACATGAAAGCTGTATTATGTACAGAGATAATGAATGATTTTTTTTTCTGAAATAGTAGCACAGCACTAAAAACAGTCTGCAGGAAACCAAAGCAGAAGATGGTGTGCAGCTGAACTCCACTTGCAAGTAAGAAACTCCCCAAATAAGTTGTAACTTTTGCATCCCTATTTTTATCACAGAAAGGGAAGCAGAGTGTTGAGAATTTTTTTTTAATATATGAGCTAATAAAATATTTAGAGCATCATTGACCACTCAACCATAGAGCCAAACATCTAATATAGACAGTGTGTTTATTAAATAGTAGTAATGATTAGTAATAAATAGCTCTGCATTTATACAGCCATTTCATCATGATGTTAAAGCTCTACTTCCTCTCTCCAATGTATCATCCTGCTTGGGCTGTGGAAGCATTTTACAAATTCCATAGGTGGTCAAAACATCAGCTTCAGAGTTTCTCCTCTCATTACAAAGAATTCATAGGCTGGTCATGGAACTCCTTATATGTAACTGGGTCACCCATGTCTTATAAATTTGGATCTGATTTACAGTTGTGTTCCAGCACTCAAGATTATTTTAATCAGTTATGAAACTACTAGCAGGCCACAGAATGCAAATTTCTTAAATCTATCCTGAGTAGCATTGCTGATGAGCAGATGGATGGGATGAATTTAATCCTTGCAGTAACTCCACTAGTTGCAGAGGAGTTACCCCAGAGATTAATTTGGTATTGAGTTCAAACCCCTATAGTGCAACCCACCCTCTCTAAAAGTTGCTCTAATTAGTTGTTCTAACTGAATTTCAGCCTTCAGTAGAAGACCATTCACACATGTCCAGAACTTTTGTTTTTGTCTAACAGCAAAGAGGTAACTCATTAGACCTGCTTTCTGCACAGAGGCAGAAAATATCCTATCCAGATTAAGAACACAGTCACAAAAACAAATCATTCCGAGAATGGTAATATGAATATGGTATTGACAACACAACTATTTAGACAGACCTCAGCTGATTTCAAAATGTTAAATGGTGATTTTAATTGAGTGAATACTTGTCATGATGCTTAGAAATTAAGGAGTGAGCCCAGAGGGAGTTGTATATTAAAAGTATCTAATGAGTGCCTGTTTTCTATGGGTAATGAAACAATGATTAGAGTAAGAGATAAGACATATCATGACCCAAAGTACTCTCACATTGGACCTCTCTCCCTGTTTATCACAGTTAATACTCATATACTGTAGTCTACAGGGTCTGATCAAGCTCCAACTGAAGTCAGTGGGCATCTTTCAGTTGACTTCAAAGGGAGTTTGTACAATGCCACAGTCCCCAATATATTCTAATAGACAGCCATCAGTTTGTTGCTGGATATACATAAAGGCTGGAATTTTCAAAGAGGCCCAAGAGATTTAGAAACCCAACCCTCTCTGAAAATCCCAGCAAAGTAAATACCTGATGAGTTTCAGCAACAAACCCTAACCTGGGGAGGAAAAGTGTTTTATTCTCTACATAACACCACAATACCAGCTGTGTGGCTGTCACACTGCAAAGAAATACTTTTCCTTTAAAAAGAATGTTTCAGCAATAATATCAGTGTAGAAAGAAAGACTGCAATGTTTTATTTTCTGAGTTGGTGTCCTTTGTAGCAGGCAGTTTTGCATACCAGTTAGTGCCAGCTTGTGGTAACAATAAAATACTATTTTGATGGGAAAATGATAGTTTCTTTTAGATATATGTCTCTTGTAGTCTGTTTATATTAGAAGAAGATAAAGTTTAATAAAGTGTTCCCAGAAGTTTCAATATCTTTTTTAACGTGTTCCAGGGCTCTTCAGCGAGTGTTTTCCTTCTTGAGCAAGCTCCTGCTTGGTTACATTTTTTCAATTTGTTGGTGGAGAGAGAGTGGCCATGAGAGGATGTTTTTGTAAATATCATTTCATTCATGTTCCTTGCTACTGACCCCCTTTACTTTAGTTTTGGTATAACAGCATCATGTTGTATTATTGAGACATAGCATATACGTACACTGCATTTCTTGATGATGTATTTTTCTGTTTCTTGGCAACTTACATTACAATGGAAAAGAAAAGCCTAAAATTTTAAAGTAAATAGAAAAATAGGGGTGGGGGGTTGACAAGATATTCCAGTTCTTCCAAGCTTAAATTCCAGATGTTTCAAAGAAGGAAGATAATTTAAGAAAGAAGAAATTAGACACATTTTCACATCAAGTAACATTGTTCATACTTACATACCATGATTTTCAGTGTGCTAGAAATTCATAGAAATGCTAGATTACAGGCACTAGATAGAGATGCTTAGAAAATTTAGTTCTCAACAACACTAAACCGGCTTGAGTGCCCACCCAGTGACCTGGGACAATTACACACCAACCCCTGGGCACCTCTAAGAGGCAATACTTCCCCACTCGCAAGCAGAGAGTCTGAGTGTAGCAAAAACTTTTAATAAAAGGAGGGGAGTGACTCAGCATTAATTTGGGAAAACACTGCAACTTGGTTCATAAACATAAACTATGAGCAAAATACCCACCCCCCGGTAAGTTGGGCAGTGTCCTTTTCCCCTCAGATTCTTAAGTCCAGCAACCTAAAAGTCCCTTTAACATGCCCGTCCCTTCTCTGCACCCTACTCACAGTTGCTGTCCTTGGTCAGTGCAGCCCCAGAGTTCAGAGGTTCATCGTCTGAGTTCATCTCCCACCCTGGGTGGAAGGGAGGCTAAGGAGGCACCTTACATGCTCCGCTGCTCAGGCACTCACTTGCCACCCCGCCAACTGATTGCCACACCTCTCTGCGGGTCTCTGCTCTGGCCCTCTCTGCCAGCCACCCTGCTGGCCATGCCCCTCCTCCAGCCGGCCACTTGCCAAGATGTTTTCAGGGCCCACCACTTAACATAGCTCTCAGTGATTTCAGCTGTTTAGTGGGAGAGCCTCACTGCTGGCGCACACTGGGCAGTCTCTTACATCAGAGACACTGTCCTAGAGTAGGTCTAATACTTAGACCTAGATATCAGTGATTTCAGCTCTGCAGCATGTAACAGTACTCTCAAATTGGGTGTAAATTGGCTCTTTCATTATACCATGGAGAGAGGAAGAGTCAAATAGCATCTAGACCCTTTAAACAGGGCCCACACCACTAGGTACAAGTACCTATCCCCACCCTCTCTCAACTCATTGGGCTTTGGAACCCATGTCCCCTGCCTAGCAAGTACCGTTCAGTTGGGAGTGAGTCCCTTCATCAGGATATGCTAGGTACAGTTCTGCTGCCCTCGATTCACACAACAAGGATAACAACCCTTTATTACTCCTGCCCCAATAACAAAGAAACTGGGAATCCAACACCAGCCACAAGTGATCATTTGGGCAAGCAATCCCATCATGCTGAGCACCTAGGCAGGGTGGTGCGCCCATGCAAATTAGATCAGCTCCTGAAGTCCTTTTCTACAGCTCACCACTAGATGTCAGGGAAGAGCTCAGTCAGACTCTGCTTACATCAGGCTTCACAATTTGTGTCCAAACGAAGGGAGAAACAGGTCTCTCCCAGATAGGTGGGAATGTCAGATCTATTTACCTGTCTTCTATGTAAATTAAGCATGGTGGAATCAAAACAATGGAAGCCCATTTACACAGAAATCAGCAGGGGGATGGGAAGTCCACAGGAAGGGAAGAACAGTACAAGGGCATCGTGCCACTTGAAACAAGGTCATTGAACTTTGGAAGATATAAGCAAGGACAGAAGCCATCTTTGGCATCCATCATTAGACAGACACAAGGGACCAGAGCTCTTGAAAGCTGAGAAAATTGGGTCCTTCAATGAAGGGGGGAGGGGTTGAAGTCTCTGGGAACTGAATATGCATGAAAAACCTGCTGAAGCAAAGATCTTTCACCCAGGAAGAAAAGGAAAGCCAGCACCTTGTACTTCTGCAGAAGATCCTGATTGAGGGAAAGTCAGCCATGGCTGGGAAGAAGGAAGGTATATGAAAGGAAACCATCTTGAACACAATCTGTACCTTGCTAGATTAAGTTTTAGACTTTTAGATGCATTTTCACTTGTATTTGCTTGTAATCATTTCTAACTTTATTTCTTATACTTGGCATCATTTATCTATTAACAATAGGACATCAGTTTTGTTTTATTTTTACTATAAACCAACTCAGTCCTGTGTTTGAAGAATGGGGTGTATTAAGTTAAGTTAATAAGCTGTAATGTGCTTTTGTCTCTTTAAAGGAGCAATAAGCCTTATTTCTCAGAGCTGTCCAGGAGAGGGCTGGATACTTCATGGCACTCATTTTGTGGGAACTTCAGGACTGGGAGTGTGTTGTGGTCACCTTGTTGGTTGTAACCAAGGCTGGTGGAAGCCAGAGAAAGATTATAGACAAGGTGCTGGGGTCAGAGTTGCTGGACGAAGTCTGCAGTTATACGCAAACTTCAGGGTGTGATCTTCATGCCTGTAGGCTGGCTGTGAGCATCCCAGACTGGGAGCTATAGCAGCAAAGCATTGTAAGGCACCCAGGATTCCCGGGCAAGTGGTGACACAACCCCTTGCTGATCTGAATTGCACCCCGAACAGTGACAGTCACTGTGTCTTGGAAAAGGTAGTACATGTTCTTTATAGCAAACATTGTTTTTAGATTATATTTAGGAAGTATGAGTAGTGCAAGGGTCTGATGAACAATATTAATAAAAATGTGTATATGAGCTTACCTTTTGTTTCATTCCTCAGAGGATAAAATACCTCACCATGCTTTTAGTTAAATAGAGACATTTGATTCAATTTAGGTGCTATACCCACCTTCAGAATACATTTTAGTTGGTGCTGTTAGTCTCTTTATGTATGAAACTGTTCTCCATAATCCACTTTGCCTCTTGCATGCAAATCTCATAAGGCTAGAGTGTTGCTCCAACCACCAGCAAATTGAATACATTTCCTTTCCTGAGATGGTGACAGCCTTAATTCTCAGGGATCAAATGACAGCATGTACTTGTTAGCAACGTTGTAACTAAAGACTGCATCCTGTCACAGCCATTCAGTGCAAATGCTGAGGCTAATATTGGTAAGACACCATTTCCATGTTAGTTTTCAAATGCCCTTATATTGTCAACTTGGAGCAGACATGGAAGCAGAACCACATCTAGATAAAAAAGGAGATCCCTTTGTTTTATAAATACATCAGAGTATTTTCCTGCATACCCTGGCCGAGTTTCAAGTATTAGTCTATCAAAACACAGAATCCTAAAACACAGAATCCTCAACTTAAGTATTGGAAAGAAGTAACAGAGGATTTGATTGACAGATATTGACAGCTTGACAGATTGATTGACAGATATTTCTAACTAACAATGAACTTCTCTTCGCTATTAATTTGGTATCTTACAAAGTTTTTATTCAGATATAGATTCGAGTCACTTTTATAACAACGTGATTGGAAGAATACAAAACATAATGGTATGAATATAAAATTTATGGAGCATACATTCTAAGAACTTGACTATATTAGGCAACAGGAAGCTAGAAAAACTTAAATTCAGACTGTTAAGGAATAATATACCAAGGAATTAATAAAACATTTGCCTTCTATTGTAAGTAGAGCTGCCCAATAATTCAGTTTACCCATCCATAAAATGGTTATAATATTTATTTCATAGTTTGTGAGGCCTCATTAACATTGGCAAACCACTTTGAGATACTTGAATGAAAGATACTATATATGTGCAAATTATTGTTAATCTTTACAGTTTGGTTTAAAACATCATACATCAAAGTTTACCATTGTTCCAGCCTGAGGGCTAAATCCTGCCCTGGCCAGCACAGTGAAGGGGAAGCAGAGATGCTAGTGCATCCTCTCCATTAGGGATCCTGCCAGCCAAGGCAAGATTCCCCAGAATGTGGAGGGCTGCTGCACACGACAGGGGCACGAGAAAGTGGGGGTGGGGCAAGATGCCATGGCACCTCCCACTTTTTGCCATGGGCCTGGCCCCCTGCCCCACCTCTTCCCACCAATACCCCACGCCCCGGCCAGGCTGGAAGCTGGAGTCTGGCCCAGGTAAGAGCAGCCCAGGATGTCTGGGCATCTGTGGGGAGCGGCAGACCCTCCACCTGCCCGGGGAGGGGGGCTGAGAGCAGCCACTTGCCCATATCCCAGCACCCTGGCTCCCTGCCCAGGGCAGATGGAGGGTCTGCAGCTCCCCACAGCTGCCCAGGTGGCTCTCACTCCGACCCGGCTGTGGCTTTTCAGTCCCCAAGGCCCTGTGGCCAGGCCAGAAGCTGGAGCTGGATCAGGGTAAGAGCCGCCTGGGTAGCTGTGAGGAGCCATGGACCCTCCATCTGCCCTGGGGGGGCCGGAGGTGGGGACCTGGCCTAGGGGATGCTCTCAAGCCCTCCCACCCTGGGCAAGTGAAGGGGCCCAGGCCCCCTGGCCCAGCTCCAGTTTCCAGCTTGGCCTGGGCAGGTAAGGGTAGGCCTCTGGGGGCCACAGAGAGGGCAGGGCCTCATGCCCCCTCCCCAACTTCTAGGAACAATCCATTGTCCTGGCACACAATCATGTACCTTGCTTCTCCTTTGACCACAAGCAGTATGCAACCCTGCTAGCATTCATTGCTGACTCCAGCGTATGTGCTAAGCTTCCTGTGGAGTTGAAAGCTGGCATGTCCTCTAAGCTGCTGACCATAATCCTTGGAGAACATGGTGGACTTGCTGTTGCATTGTCATTATGGATCAGTAACTGGTAGGAAACAAAGGGTAGGAATAAATGGTCAGCTTTCACAATGGAGAGAGGTAAATAGCGGGGTTCCCCAGGGATCTGTACTGGGACCAATGCTGTTCAGTATAGTCATAAATGACCTGGAAAACAGGGTAAAGAGTGAGGTGGCAAAATTACTCAAAATAGTTAAGTTCAAAGCAGACTCCAAAGAGTTACAAAGGGATCTCAAAAAACTGAGTGAGTTGGCAACAAAATGGGAGAAATTCACTGTTGATAAATGCAAAGTAATGCACATTGGAAAACATAATCCCAACTATACATACAAAATCATGGGGCCTATATTAGCTGATACCACTCAGGAAAGAGACCTTGGTGTCATCATGGATAGTCCTCTGAACACATCTGTTCAATGTTTAGCAGCAGTAAAAAAAGCGAACAGAATGTTAGGAACCATTAGGAAAGGGATAGATAACAAGACAGGAAATATAATAATCCCTCTCTATAAATCCATGGTTTGCCCACACCTTGAATATTGTGCGCTGTTCTGGTTGCCCCATCTCAAAAAAAAGATATATCAGAATTGGAAAAAGTACAGAGAAGGGCAACAAAAATGATTGGGGGAATGGAACAGATTCCATATGAGGAGAGATTAATAAGACTTTGACTGTTCAGCTTGGAAGAGAGATGACTTAGGAAGAATATGATAGCAGTCTATACAATCATGAATGGTGTGAGGAAAGTGAATAAGGAAGTGTTATTTACCCCTTCACAACACACATGAACCAGGGATCACCCAAGGAAATTAATAGGCAGTAGATTTAAAACTAACATAAAGAAGTACTTCTTCACACAATGCACAGTCAACCAGTTGAACTCATTGCCATGGATGTTATGAAGGTCAAAAGTTTAACTTGGTTCAAAAAAGAATTAGATAAGATCATGGAGGATAGGTCCATCCATGGCTATTAGCCAAGATGATCAGGGGTTCAACCTCATTCTCTGGATGTCCCTAAACATCTGCCTCCTAGAAGCTGGGACTGGGTGACGGGCATGGATCACTCGATAAATTGTCCTGTTCATTCCCTCTGAAGCATCTGGCCCTAGGCACTGTCAGAAGACAGGATGCTGGACTGGATGGACCACTGGCCTGACCCAGTATGGCTATTCTTATCTTCTTATCCAGGTCCCCTAGTTCTCTGTTGATAACATCCTGTGCTACTGTCTGCAGGGGCTCCTTCCTCCCTCTCTTAACAGAGTGCAGGATTTTGCCCTATATGTGTTTGCCTTATAGTCTTACAAAACACACATGCTGAATTTTTTGCTTATCTGACTGAATTCTTTGCTTATCTCAGAACTTTATATGTATGGAGAAAAGTTTGTGAGGACAAAACTTTTGTTTCATACTACACTGTAGAAGGCTACATACTATCCCCTGAAGTATTTTCCTCCCATTGGCTCTAGCTTTTGAATGCAGTTATTGCTCACAATTACATAGAAAGCAGAAATAATTCAATAATTTCATAAATGTTGTTCTTTTGAACCTCTCTTCTTGAACAACAACAGGTATGTTTTCATTTGTAAATTGGCCAACAAGCTGCAAGGGAGTAAAGTAATAGCGGTGTCCTGTTGTGTAATTCTCTCTCTGGCAAAGAAAAGGAGTCCCTTGTTCTTAACATCAAAATAATGTGTTAATGTCACAAGCTCAGATGAGAGATGTCTCATAGCAGCAAACTTTTACTCATTTAAAAAAATGTGCCTATTGGAAACTACAGAGAAAACGTACTTGAATAAAACTGAATGGCTGATTGGAACAGGTTTAACTGTAACATGTGTGGGGCCAAATTCTAACACATGAATGCACATACATGAAGCAAAGCAGTGCTAACTTGTATGTGCATTTTGACTGAGATCTGCCCAATGCAGCTCTCTTGCACATTCTGAGCCAAATCCTCTGCTGGTGTAAATTGGCATAACGCTGCTGAAGTCAATGAGGTTATGCCAATTTACAACAGCTGAGGATCTGTCCCTTTATTCTTAATAAAGACAGGAATGCTTGGCCTGGAGGGAGGGGTATAAATATGGGCTAATACCAGTATAGGGAGCATATATGTATAAACATAAACTACATTGCCTTTTCTCTCAATACTATGTACCCTTTATCTTCCCTTGTGATGCACATTACAGAGTTCCTACAGAAACATCATTCTACTGGCAGTGTGCCTAGTCACATCAGCAGCCAAAATTGGCATATGGTGGGTAGTAAGAGCATTCACTGTCTGCCAATCCCTGTAACAGCAGTGCACAAGGTGAGTGCAGAGTGAAGTTTCAACCTCACCATTTTGTTTCTCAGTATTTGAGTGTTTAAATCAGCTCAGTGAAGTGCCGTGCTACCCTGAAAAGTAGAAAGGGCATCACTAGCTTACCTGTTTGTTACAGCTTGTTAACGTCTGAATCGCATTTGCTCAGTTGACAATTAAAGAAATGTTTTTTTCAATGTCCACCCTGCAAACTCAATCTGAGCTCTGAAAGTCAATATATCTTATTTCTGATTCATGCATCATTCCAGTAAATAAAGATGCCAAGACCAAACTTTGTCCTCATTTCATGCGACTCCTCTGTCTTCAAATTCTCTTCTCAGTTAAATCTCTGCTGAAGTTATGAATATTGGCTATGTACCTGTATCTCAAACATGTGTTGTATGCCTGGGTGATGCACCCCAGATAGATTTACATCAGGACTAGACAACTATGGGTTTATGACCCATTAAGGACACTCCATCTTCATAATGGGTCATTGAAGAAACTCATCCCAGCCAGCAGGCCCTTCCTGCGGATGCTTCAGACAGCAAGGTTCCAATGGCCGCCCTGTGATTCAGTAAACCATGTAAGGACATGTAATGAGGACATATGACCTAAGACTCCCTCCTTTACCAGTAACTTTCCATGCTCATGTGACATTGGACTCCATCTTAGGCCAGTAATTTTCCATGCAATGGCAGAGGATATAAATTTCAGATTGTGACATCTCTGCTTTGCCTCTTTCCTGCTCGAATTCTCTCAACTGTGAGTACTAAAGGAATACTAAAAGGAGTATTTTGAACAATGGACTGAGGACCTTCCAATCTTTTGGAAGTTACCAGAGAAACTTTTCCAAGCCAGCAGCCTATTCCATCACTGCCACAACCCTGATATAAGGACTTTGCAATAGTTTGTATGTATATGATCTATTAACCATTTATAACTCTCTTCTAACTAAAGATTTATTAATAAAAGAAAAGTTTACTAAGGATTGGCTGACAGCGTGATATCTGGGTGAGATCTGAGATACATATTGACCTGGAGGTAAGTGTCTGATCCACTGGTTCTCAACTGATTACACATTGTGGGCCACATATGCAACCCACAATGTGTTACCTGGGCCCCAAGGGCCGGGCAGCCCCAACCCCAATCCTTGCCATGTGGGGTGGCCAGCTGCCTGCCCTGGACCATGTGGGGCTGGCTAGCAGCCCTGGACCCCGCCATGTGGGGCAGGCCAGCTGCCCCGGACACGGACACCCACTACAAGGGGCCAGCTGGCTGTCCCAGACCCAGACCCCGGAGCTTGCGGGGCCAGGCAGCTGCCTCAACCACTGCCATGTGGGCTGGGTGGCTGCCCTAACCCATGCCATGTGGGGCAGGCCGGCTGCCCCAGACACAGACACTGGAGCTCGTGGGGCCGGGAGGCTGCCTAACTGATCTGGGCCACAGCTGTGTGCTAATTGGGCCACACGTGGCCCACGGGTTGAGAACTGCTGGTCTGATCCTTTGGGATTAGTAGGACTTCACATATGGTGAATTGGGTTTTCAGTTACCTGTGACTATATTAGGCCTGTTTCTCTGGATGGGAGACAAGGGCTGGAATGCCTAAGTGGGACTGAGTTTGGCTCTTGTTAACCAGAGTGGTACTGCAGAAGCTCTTTTGTTACTGGCTTGGTGAATCTAATTATAGAATAAACCCCACCTGGTTTGGGGGATTGCCTTCCCTGTTTCTTGCAGTCTCCCTGAGTGTGGCATTCTTAGTGCGGCCCATCCCTGGTACCTGGTCACATGGGGCACTCCAAATTTTATGGGATCTAGAAGACCCAATAAGGGGAAAGGGGTTGGAACCTTCAGGCAAATAAACACAGATTATGGGTGTCAGTAATACAGCATAAAGGTGTCCCCCAGCACGAACAGGGAGGAAGAATCCAACAGGAGACCCTCCACAGATAATCACCTATTGCGTGAGATGCCCATCTTGATGGGGGTGTGAGTATGAGAACACTGATGCTGGACATCTCATGATATTGCTCCTTCTTCATTTATATCTATGCACCTGTGGCATTGATTATCTGTGTAGTAAGGTTTTTAATAAAGGGAAGCTTGATAACTTGTGAATGCTGTTGTGGTCTCTGCTGTCATTCCTCATGTGCTCCTAGAATTTCCAGACCAAATCACATTTCTAGTGGGAGTTCTCCCTTGGATAATACTAATACTGTAGCCTTTACTGAGCATGAACCTTTGACCCAGGTTACTGTGGTTTAAGATACCACTGGTAATATCAGCCCATCAATAATGTAAAGGCTTCAGTCTTGAACAAGTGTAATTTCTGAAGAAGGTTGATTTTCCCCACCCTACAATGCTAGCTGTTTACACTACCCAAGATGTTTTTCTGTTAAATCCTGGGTGAGATGGATTAGTGGGCAAAGAGGAAGTGAGATGATCAAAGGTGCATGATAATATCATTTACCACATTGCTCTGCAATTTATTACATAGATATCACCTCCGTATAGGAGATACATGGCTTTAAAAATGTCAGCCTAAGGGAATTGGACACCCCGTTCCCATTTAAATTGCTGGGAATTGGGTATCCATATCAGATAGGTGGCTTGAAAACCTCAGCTGTACAATTCACCCACACACTTGAATTCTTCAAGTACAATAAAAAGATTCTCTTTTTTTCACTTGCCTAATTTAACATAGTTTACTGATCTTTTATAATGCTGACCTTGTATGCTGAATTTCAGCTAAAAAATTTTAAGGCTAAATTATATAACTTGATGAAATGGGAGTTTCTAACTAATAATCTGAGAAATTTGCCCTTTATTTTTACATCCACTAATGCAGGGAGCCAGAATGTTAGCCAAAGCAAAAACCTTGGCAATGGTTTCTATACAGGTGATAAAAATATTGATGTAACTCTAAACTTGTGTCTGTGCAAGAATGCCATTACAGTCCACATGACTTTATGCTATTGAATGCCAATATATTCTAGTGTAAGTCAAAATCTTGCTTAGATCACTGGAAGCAGATGAAAAGAAAATATTTTTGTAAAAATTTGTGAAAGTACCGCCCCCAACGCTACATCCGAGGGGTTGGTTTGTAGGATAAACTCCTTCCCCCAGTCTGGGGCCACGAGTATGGGGTCAGTGCAGAAGGATGTGCGTAGATCTGAAAAAGCGTCTTCAGCCGCAGTCGTCCATCTTACTATGTCTGGGCCCTGAGCTTTCGTTAGGTCCGTTAATGGGCATGCCCTGGTGGCAAAGTGGGGAATGAACCATCTATAGTACCCCACTAGTCCCAGAAATGCCCTGACCTGTTTTTTTTTGGAGTGGTCGGGGCCACTTCTGTATAGCTTCTAACTTGTTGAGTTGGGGCCTCCCCACGCCCCTCCCCACTATATACCCAAGGTATTTGGCTTCAGCTAGCCCGAGTGAACATTTTGGAAGGGTTTGCTGTCAGCTCTGCCTTCCTCAGGGTATCCAGCACTGCCTCCACCTTCTCCAAGTGTGTCCCCCAGTTGGGGCTATATATGATGATGTCGTCGAGGTCGGCTGCTGCGTACTTGCCATGTGGTCACAACAGTTTGTCCATGAGCCTTTGCAAAGTAGTGGGCGCACCATGCAGCCCAAAGGGGAGGACGGTGTACTGATATAGTCCCTCTGGAGTTGCAAAGGCTGTCTTCTTTTTGTCAGCCTTGGCCAGGGGGATCTGCCAATAGCCCTTGGTCAGGTCAAGGGTAGACATAAACCGTGCTTTTCCCAATCTGTCAATTAGCTCATCTATCCGGGGTATAGGGTACGCATCAAACTGGGACACCTCATTCAGCTTTTGGATGTCGTTGCAGAACCTCACGATGCCATCTGGCTTAGGCACTAAAACCACTGGACTTGACCATTGGCTATGAGATTCTTCAATGACTCCTAAGGCCAGCATTTTCCTGACCTCTGTCCTGATCTCCTCTCTTTTGGCCTCCAGGATCTGGTATGGCTTGATGTTCACCTTCACTCCAGGCTCTGTGAGGATGTGATGGTGAACCTCAGTAGTCCTGCCTGGCTTTTCCGAGAACACATCCTGGTTGTGTTTAATCAGGCTGATCACTTCAGATCGTTGCTCCGGACTCAACTCTGGGGATATTCCCACTTGGTCAGGCTGGTTGCTTTTAGGGGATGGTGCCCCCTAGCGCAACCACATGCGATTCTCTATCCTGCCATGGTTTCAGCAGATTTATATGGTAGATCTGCTCCAGCTTCTGGCGACCCAGCTGTCGGACCTTATAGTCGACTTCTCCTATGGCTTCTATTATCTCATATGGCCCCTGCCACCTGGCCAGGAGCTTGCTCTCTGCCGTGGGTACGAGCACCAGTACCCGGTCTCCCACCTGTTACTTCCGGGTGGTTGCTTGGCGATTGTAGTATGTCTGTTGGGCCCCTTGGGCCTTCTCCAGGTGTTCGCGCACAAGGGGAGTGACTTGGGCTACCCTGTCTTTCATTTGCAACACGTTATGATGATACATGGGGCAACTGTAATCTCCAAGACACTTTTGGTGCATTTTTTTCTAAAACAAAACCACTGGAACTATGATGATAAAAACAATGCTGAAAGATTCATATAATCATATCACAACTGCTGCCTCAAAATAAAAACAATCCGATGCTGGAATGCCTGCATCATTAATTTGGGGTCCAATTGACCCCAATACCTTTTCAGTGACTTTTTTCATTATACCAAAACCACAACAGGTATGCAGACAAAACCAATGCTAACAAATTGTCCTCTTCATAGTTTGAGAAGACTTAAAGAAAGAAGCAGCTATGGTTTGCCTATAATGTTTTATTTACATTTTGATATAAGTTTGGGGTCCAAGAGACCCCCAAACACCTTGGAAATGTAGTACTTTCTTTTTCCGCACTAACATTGAAGTGTCTGCTGAGCCCATTACCTTTTTAGTGACTTTTTTGCTACACAAAAACCACAACTGGTAGAATGATAAAACCACTGCAGAAAGATTGACCTCATCCTAGTCTGAGAACACTTAATGTATGAGGAGGCACAGGTTTGGCAAGAAAAATTGTAGTTACATTGTTATGCATGTTGGGGGTAAGATAGGAGGGTTAAGCCAAGTTATTCCTGGTAGGACAAAGTAGTCTGGACATAATTGCTCCATTTACAGTCTCCATGCCTGGCTTTTGCAGCAGAGATTAAGTCTAAAGAAATGGGGGGCGGATTTTCAGGTCCTGCTTGGTCTAGATCCAAATAACTTTATTTACCAAATGATATGAATGTTCCTTATAGGGAAAAAAGCTCGACTCCTACCAGATGCAAACATGGATTAACAAAGTCGTTCATCCCACAGGGCAATTTTTCTGACTTTGGTGCTGTTTCAGTGGAGGTGAAGAAACCTTATTTAACTTTCTGCACAAGCTTGGCATACATTTTCTGATATTCTTTATGCTGCAGTCAGTCAGCTGCAGCCCACGCTTCCATCATTTTTGGAAGCTACCTAGTAATGAATAAAAAAGATACTTAATATTATATTAAACCACAGACGTCTCCACTACATGGACTTCTTTCTTGGGAGGCCACTTGGCAAAGCAACAAATTGACCTTTTGTCTATTCTGCACCTTCTACTGTGTTTCAGAGCCACTTTATCTAAAGCTAATTTACATTACAGGAAGTGGGGACCATCACTTAAGCACGTTTAAAGGGGAATTCATTAAACTGCAAAAAAATAAAGCAAAACAAAAATCTGTTTTAAAGAGAATCACCTCTTGTCTGATAGCTCTCTCTCAAGTACCATGATCTTAAGACAATCTTGCTTCAGAGTGGCCCTCTCAATATTTTATAATATAGCTCATTTGCCTTTGATGTTTTTTAACCTCTGGGGTATGTTTGTTAGAAGCCAAAAGACTCTCTTTCTCAGATTAGTGAAAGAAGAGTATTACGGAGCATTATTTTTTGTCCTACAGAGAAATATAGAAAATAAGATTCCTTAAACATTTCAGCCCAGTGTTCCATTATATTAGCAAATTCAAGATCAAAGCATCATCACATTTCAGTAACAATGGACAATTTAATCTGACGTATGGGAAATAAAATTGAGCAAAAATGATGTAGTTAATAAAATTTGAACTAAGGGAGAAATTAGCACTTTTAAAAAGACATTATATTAGTGAAGCTTCTGCTTTGATGTTCCTCTGTTTTGACTGAGATCCCCTGAGTCTCAGAATTAAATAAAGTATATCCTTCCCTTTAAGCTTTGCATTTAAATTTTCCTCAGGAATTTTCTGTTTCTTGAAGTAGAAAGTTAGACTAGTAGCTAACAGAGCAGGAAAGGATCATTCTGCAAGACAGTGGGGTGTCAGGTCTCTATTCTGCAAAGAGATTTGCACAGGTGGAGCTGTAAACCAGCAGGCTGGCCCACTGAAGCTGTGTGGGTGAGCTGCGGACTGTGGGTGCTGGAAATTACCAGCAGTGCAGATCCTTTGGCAGGACTGGGGCCTCGCTGAAATTAAAGAGAGTTTTTCAAAGGCATTGAAAGGCAGTTAGACACCCAACTCCTATTGCCTTTCAACATGCCTTTGAAAATCTCCCCTGGATTCACCAGGCTGGCTGTGACTGAGAAGCTTTGAGGAGGTTGCATTTAAGTACAGTTACAAATAGGTATGGCACCTCCAGATTTCTCATCTATGACTAGGTTCAATACACATTTTATATGGCTGTATTTGAATAACAAAGTAGTTGATGATTATGAGTATGACTTAGTGTGCTGTTTATGAAACTGGACCATGTGTAGGTACGGTATGATTCTACACTGAACTCAAGGGGAAAAGTGTCACAGTGACAAACTCTGTAATGGGAGGTAAACCGAATGTGTTACATGAAGAGAAAAGAAGAAGTCAGCACAAGTCATCTTCAGAGGCTGAAAACCCTTTGGTACAACTCGTCACATACCAGGACCCTCCAACAGGAGCAACCAGACTGAACAGTAATATTTAGGGAGCATGAACTGGCTAAAGGGAAGAAGGCAATGAATTATCCTGTAAGATGAATCATTTGGCTGGATAGAGGTTACTAGTGGAGTTCCTCAAGGATTGGTCTTGGACCCAATTTTATTCAATATTCTTACTAATGACCTTGGCACAAAAAGCAGGAGTGCACTAATGAAATTTGCTGATGATACAAAGTTGGTAGGCATCAATGCAGAGGAGGGTGGGAATGTTACACAGGAAGATCTGGATGACCTTGAAGACTGGAGTGACAGAAATGGGATGAAATTCAATAGTACCAAGTGCAAGATCATACACCTGAGACTTAATAACAATTTCCGCAACAAGTTTGAGGCTCAGCAGTTGGCAGCCTGGGTGTGTGGGTCGATCACAGGATGACTATGGAGCCACCAATGTGAGGGGGCCATGAAAGAGGCAAATGCCATCCTAGGATGTATCAGGCAAGCCATTTGCAGTAGAGATAGAGAAGTATTAGTGCCGTTGGACAAGGCACCGATAAGCCCTCATTTGGAATACTACGTACAATTCTAGTCACCCGTGTCCACGAAAGATTAATTTAAACTGCAACAGATTCAAAGAAGAGCTACTGGGATGATCAGAGGAATAGAGGACTTAGCTTATGAGAGGAGACTGGAAGAGCTTGGCTTGTTTAGCCTCACAAAAAAAGACGGCTGAGAGGGGCAAAGATTGCTCTCTATAAATATATTAGGAGGTAAATACCAGGGAGGATGAAGAGCTATTTCAGCTAAAGGACAATGCTGGCACAAGAACAAATGGATATAAACTGGCCATGAACAAATTCAGGCTGGAACTAAGAAGAAAGTTTCTAACCATCAGAGGGTGTGAGGTTCTGGAACAACCTCCGTGTAGGTGTTGTGGGGGCAAACACCTTAATTAGTTTTCAGAGAGAGCTGGACATATTTACGAGTGCAATTTTATGACAGGGTTGCTTGTGATGGTAGGGGACAGGGCACAACAGCTCTGGGGCTCACTTCCAGTTTATGTCTTATGTTCTTAAAACTACATGCCTCAGGGTTTCAGCTGGCTATCTGCAGAGGTCCGGAAGGGATTCACACCCACAGAGAAAATGTATTCTGGGGTTGTTTATCATCTCCTTCCTCTGAAGCATCAGAGATGGCCATCTCTGGAGATGGGACAGTGGAGGGTGAGGGCCAGGGCTCTGAGTTGGTACTGAGCAGGGTTTCCCTCTCAGGTGCTTGGCTGGCTGGTTCTTGCTCACATGCTCAGCATCACCATATGTGGTGTCTTGAAGAAAGGAATTTTGCCTCAGGTCATATTGGCAATGACACTGGAGGGTTTTTTGCCTTCCTCTGCAGCATGTGGGTCACTTGCCTGTATTATCTGGCTCTCTCTCACTTAATCATTTCCCTGCTATTGAGGTGCCTCAGACACTGGTGCACCTTGGCTCTTCCTATTTTCTGACTGTGGCACATAATAGTCTCCTGTGATCTAATTTCAGTTGTTGGGTTTCGCATGCGGGTGCTTGTGGCCTGTGATATATTGGAGGTCAGATTAGATGATCTGGTGGTCACTTCTGGCCTTAAACTCTATGATCTTCATGAAGGTCTTCTTGTCCACCTTGTATAATCATTATTTTCCTTCTACATGTGCTTCTAGGAACCAATTAGCTGGGGGATCTGATTGTTTTTCATGATTGTACCTACTTCATTCTTCCTATGTAGCTCTTCTGTTCAGGAAGTTCTGCGTTTTATCAGCCACTACAGAACAATACAAAACAAATTATCTTCCTGAACATATGCCAGATCCATGATGCTCCTTGTCTCTGCCAGATAGAGAAGCAAGAGCCATAGCTCAATGTAAGAAACTAGGTCATTTACTTGGCACTTAAAGATAATTCTGGGGCAACACTCAAGCTTTGGTCTGTAATTTGTTCCAGAGTGATGTATGACCCATGCACATTGCTCTTGACAGCACATAAATAAAAGACTTCAGAGTTCAGTATTAGCAGTCCTTTAGAACAGCTACCAGACAAACTCTGATGCTTAATACCTCTGAACTTGGGGAAATTCAGGCTTCAGCTGTATAGCTCAGACCCATCTCTACTTTAAGAGAAAACTTCTTCGCCTACTTTTTTACTAAGCTTTTGGTTTTTTTCTCTCTAAGATTCTAGAGGTTGAGATTTTTTTCATGCTGTGTGAATTAATACTGCCATGTGGCACCTCCTGTCCAGAACGGCTGTACATTTTAATTAGGTATTTGATTTACTGGGTTGTCATTATAATGACAGCAGTGCAAGAAAACAGGCCTGCTGTAAAGTAAAAAAAAAAAAAAAAGGACAACTCGAAGCCCAAGATTGCAGAATACTCTTACAGCCTTTCTAACACTGAAACTTAACACACACGTTTCAATCAGTGCCACGATGGAGGGGGCTCTTGGAGGCTCACATGAGCCTCTTGTTAAAATCCCATCATCAGACTGAAGGGGGCTTTGGGGCTAGTCTCTGAAGGAGTCTAAATTCTGTTAAACCATTCCTTGAAGAGATGCAGTGTCCCAGTGTACTTAAGTACATTTGTATATATGGATTTTGAAGTACCCTACTTACCTGAATCTAAGTATTTTAAATATTCCGTACTTAGTACTTGTATCTAAGTACATTTTAAATGTACTTCAAGTGTAAGTAACTTTTTTATTTGGAAGTGCTTTTTCAAAATTGCTTTTCTGAAACAATCACATCCCTCCCAACTGTCCTGGATTCTGGTTGGCCCCAGAACCCACTGTCCCAGCTTGGGAGCTCCAGGCTCTGATTTCTGGGTGACAGGGCTTTTTTCTGTTGGCCCTGCTGTTGTGCTATCCAGAGAGGGTAATGGCCCCACCCGCTTCCCTCCTGATTGGTCACCACAACCAATAGCAGAGATACTCATGAATAGGGCCCTACCAAATTCATGGCAATGAAAAACAGAACACAGACTGTGAAATCTAGTCTCCCCCTGAAACCTGCTGGTGAGTAGCAGAGCTGGGAGTGCCCGAGCCAGGGCTCCTACAATGCACCAGGCTCCAGCTACTAGTCCTGGCTAGGCTGGGGAGGGATAGGACTTCCTGTTCTCCTGCAGGAGCTGCTCCCTGGGCTGGTTAGGGCCCACCTCCAGGAATCTCTCCCAGCTTCAGGAAGCTCTACACCTTGCCCCACTTCCTGCCGCCATCACTCCCCAGCCATGGGGGGAGTGGTCACTGTACAGGGAGCAGCCGCAGAGTTTCTTGCAGCAGGAGAAGATTCCTGAAGGTGGGTCTGACCTGGCCCAGGGATCAGCCCCTGCAGGAGAAGAGGAAGTTCTGTCCCTCCCCAGCCCTGCCAGGACTAGCAGCTGGAGCATGGCACACAATAGGAGCACCCAGCTGGGGCATCCCAGCCAATGGTGCCGAAACTGGAGAGGCTAGGGAGCCATGCCCCCCACTTTTTAAACATGGGTATGGTTTGGGGGAGCAGAGGGCGGCATTGCCCCTCCAAAACTGCAAGTCTTGGGCAGGCACAGAGCGGCACCGGCAGGGGCTATGCTTCATGGTGGGGGACACACACACATCTACAAAGGTTCCAGCACCCTTGGCCCCAGCCCTGCTGCTCCCCAGCTCCAGGCCCAGTACTCAGGAGGTTAAAGGGGCCTTGGGTTGGCTGTGGGGGGTGGGGGACAGCAGTGCCACCCTGACCACAGGGCCCTGGGAGGTTGCTCATCCATAAGGCCAACGCTACTCCCCCCTAATAGTGATGAACTACACCCCCATAAGAACATAAGGCCATGCTGGATCAGACCAAAGGTCCATCTAGCCCAGTATCCTTTCTTCCGACAGTGGCCAATGTCAGGTGCCCCAGAGGGATAAACAGAACAGGGCATCATCAAGTGATCCATTCCCTGCCGCCCATTCCCAGCTTCTGGCAAAGAGGCTAGGGACACCATCCCTGCTCATCCTGGCTAATAGCCATTGATGGACCTATCCTCCATGAACTTATCTAATTCTTTTTTGAACCCTGTTATAGTCTTGGCCTTCACAACAACCTCTGCCAAGAAGTTCCAGAGGTTGACTGTGTGTTGTGTGAAGAAATACTTCCTTTTGTTTGTTTTAAACCTGCTGCCTATTAATTGTGTTATGAGAAGGAATAAATAACACTTCCTTATTTACTTTCTCCACACCAGTCATAATTTTATAGACCTCAATCATATCCCCCCCTTAGTCGTCTCTTTTCCAAGCTGAAAAGTCCTAGTCTTAGTAATCTCTCCTCATATGGAAGCCATTCCATACCCCTTCTCATTTGTGTTGCCCTTTTCTGAACCTTTTTCAATTCCAATATATCTTTTTTGAGATGGGGTGACCACATCTGCACACAGTATTCAAGATGTGGGCGAACCATGGATTTATATAGAGGCAATAGGATATTTTCTGTCTTATTATCTATCCCTTTCTTAATGATTCCCAACATTCTGTTCGGTTTTTTGACTGCTGCTGCACATTGAGTGGATGTTTTCAGAGAACTATCCACAATGACTCCAAGATCTCTTTCTTGAGTGGTAACAATTAATTTACACCCCATCATTTTATATGTATAGTTGGGATTATGTTTTCCAATCTGCATTACTTTGCATTTATCAACATTGAATTTCATCTGCCATTTTGTTGCCCAGTCACCCAGTTTTGAGAGATCCTTTTGTAGCTCTTCACAGTCTGCCTGGGACTTAACTATCTTGAGTAGTTTTGTATCATCTGCAAATTTTGCCACCTCACTGTTTACCCCTTTTTCCAGATCATTTATGAATATGTTGAATAGAACTGAGCCCAGTACAGACCCCTGGGGGACACCACTATTTACCTCTGGATTAAGTTGAGAAGTGTGAGCACCAAGGGTGATGTCGTGGTGGGAGTCTGCTATAGACCACCGGACCAGGGGGATGAGGTGGACGAGGCTTTCTTCCGGCAACTCGCAGGAGCTAATAGATCGACGCCCTGGTTCCCATGGGAGACTTCAATCACCCTGATATCTGCTGGGAGAGCAATACAGTGGTGCACAGACAATCCAGGAAGTTTTTGGAAAATATAGGGGACAATTTCCTGGTGCAAGTGCTGGAGGAACCAACTAGGGGGAGAGCTTTTCTTGACCTGCTGCTCACAAACCAGGAAGAATTAGTAGGGGAAGCAAAAGTGGATGGGAACCTGGGAGGCAGTGACCATGAGATGGTCGAGTTCAGGATCCTGACACAAGGAGGAAAGGAAAGCAGCAGAATACGGACCCTGGACTTCAGAAAAGCAGACTTTGACTCCCTCAGGGAACTGATGGGCAAGATCCTCGAGGAGAATAACATGAGCGGGGAAAGGAGTCCAGGAGAGCTGACTTTATTTTAAAGAATCCTTATTGAGGTTACAGGGACAAACCATCCCGATGTGTAGAAAGAATAGTAAATATGGCAGGCGACCAGCTTGGCTTAACAGTGAAATCCTTGCTGATCTTAAACACAAAAAAGAAGCTTACAAGAAGTGGAAGATTGGACAAATGACCAGGGATGAATATAAAAATATTGCTCGGGCATGCAGGAGTGAAATCAGGAAGGCCAAATCACACCTGGAGATGCAGCTAGCAAGAGATGTCAAGAGTAACAAGAAGGGTTTCTTCAGGTATGTTGGCAACAAGAAGAAAGTCAAGGAAAGTGTGGGCCCCTTACTGAATGAGGGAGGCAACCTAGTGACAGAGGATGTGGTAAAAGCTAATGTGCTCAATACTTTTTTTGCTTCTGTCTTCATGAACAAGGTCAGCTCCCAGACTACTGCACTGGGCAGCACAGCATGGGGAGGAGGTGACCAGCCCTCTGTGGAGAAAGAAGTGGTTCGGGACTATTTAGAAAAGCTGGACGTGCACAAGTCCATGGGGCCAGATGCGTTGCATCCAAGAGTGCTAAGGGAGTTGGCGGATGTGATTGCGGAGCCATTGGCCATTATCTTTGAAAACTCATGGCGATCGGGGGAAGTCCCGGACGACTGGAAAGAGGCTAATGTAGTGCCCATCTTTAAAAAAGGGAAGAAGGAGGATCCTGGGAACTACAGGCCAGTCAGCCTCACCTCAGTCCCTGGAAAAATCATGGAGCAGGTCCTCAAGGAATCAATTCTGAAGCACTTAGAGGAGAGAAAAGTGATCAGGAACAGTCAGCATGGACTCACCAAGGGCAAGTCATGCTTGATTAATCTAATTGCCTTCTATGACGAGATAACTGGTTCTGGGGATGAAGGGAAAGCAGTGGACGTGTTGTTCCTTAACTTTAGCAAAGCTTTTGACACTGTCTCCCACAGTATACTTGTCAGCAAGTTAAAGAAGTATGGGCTGGATGAATGCACTATAAGGTGGGTAGAAAGTTGGCTAGATTGTCGGGCTCAACGGGTAGTGATCAATGGCTCCATGTCTAGTTGGCAGCCGGTATCAAGTGGAGTGCCCCAAGGGTCGGTCCTGGGGCCGGTTTTGTTCAATATCTTCATAAATGATCTGGAGGATGGTGTGGATTGCACCCTCGGCAAGTTTGCAGACGACACTAAACTGGGAGGAGTGGTAGATATGCTGGAGGGTAGGGACAGGATACAGAGGGACCTAGACAAATTGGAGGATTGGGCCAAAAGAAATCTGATGAGGTTCAACAAGGACAAATGCAGAGTCCTGCACTTAGGACGGAAGAATCCAATGCACCGCTACAAACTAGGGACCGAATGGCTAGGCAGCAGTTCTGCAGAAAAGGACCTAGGAGTTACAGTGGACGAGAAGCTGGATATGAGTCAGTGTGCCCTTGTTGCCAAGAAGACCAATGGCATTTTGGGATGTATAAGTAGGGGCATTGCCAGCAGATCGAGGGACGTGATCGTTCCCCTCTGTTCGACATTGGTGAGGCCTCATCTGGAGTACTGTGTCCAGTTTTGGGCCCCACACTACAAGAAGGATGTGGAAAAATTGGAGAGAGTCCAGCGGAGGGCAACAAAAATGATTAGGGGACTGGAACACATGACTTATGTGGAGAGGCTGAGGGAACTGGGATTGTTTAGTCTACAGAAGAGAAGAATGAGGGGGGATTTGATAGCTGCTTTCAACTACCTGAAAGGTGGTTCCAAAGAGGATGGATCTAGACTATTCTCAGTGGTAGCGGATGACAGACAAGGAGTAATGGTCTCAAGTTGCAGTGGGGGAGATTTAGGTTGGATATTAGGAAAAACTTTTTCACTAGGAGGGTGGTGAAACACTGGAATGCGTTACCTAGGGAGGTGGTGGAATCTCCTTCCTTAGAAGTTTTTAAGGTCAGGCTTGACAAAACCCTGGCTGGGATGATTTAATTGGGGATCGGTCCTGCTTTGAGCAGGGGGTTGGACTAGATGACCTCCTGAGGTCCCTTCCAACCCTGATATCCTATGATTCTTTCCATTCTGAAAACTGACCATTTATTCTTACCCTTTGTTTCCTACCTTTTAACCAGTTACCAGTCGATGAGAGGACCTTCCCTCTTATCCCATGACAGCTTTGCTTAAGAGGCTTTGGTGAGGGACATTATCAAAGGCTTTCTGAAAAATCTAAGTACACTACATCCACTGTATCCCCCTGGTCCACATGCTTGTTGACCCCCTCAGAGAATTCTACTAGATTGGTGATGCATGATTTCCCTTTACAAAAACCATGTTGACTCTTCCCCAACAAATCATGTTCATCTATGTGTCTGACAATGTTGTTTTTTACTATTGTATCAACCAGTTTGCCCAGTACTGAAGTCAGGCTTACTGACCTGTAATTGCCAGGATCACCTCTGGAGCCCTTTTTAAAAATTGGTGTTACATTAGCTATCCTCCAGTCATTGGTACAGAAGCTGATTTAAATGATAGGTTACAGACTACGGATAGTAGTTCTTCAATTTCACATTTGAGCTCCTTCAGAACTCTTGGGTGAATACCATCTGGTCTTTGTGACTTATTACTGTTTAGTTTATCAATTTGTTCCAAAACCTCCTCTAATAACACCTCACTCTGGGACAGTTCCTCAAATTTGTCACCTAAAAAGAATGGCTCAGGTTTGAGAATCTCCCTCACATCCTCAGCTGTGAAGACTGATGCAAAGAATTCATTTAGTTTCTCCGCAATCGCCTTATCGCCCTTGAGTGCTCCTTTAGCATCTCGATTGTCCAGTTGCCCCACTGGTTGTTTAGCAGGCTTCCTGCTTCTGATGTACTTAAAAAAATTTTTGCTATTACTTTTTGAGTCTTTGGCTAGCTGTTCTTCAAATTCTTTTTTGGCCTTCCTAATCATATTTTTACACTTAATTTGCCAGAGTTTATGCTCCTTTCTATTTTCCTCACTAGGATTTAACTTCCACTTTTTAAAGGATGCCTTTTGGCCTCTCACTGCTTCTTTTACTTTGTTGTTTAGCCATGGTGGCACTTTTTTGTTCTCTTTGTGACATTATAACAATATTTCTATGAAGAATATGGGATATGAGATGAATATGGCATAACTAAGATATGCTTTATGCAAGATGAATCATGTGAGGTATCACTGGAAAGGTTATGATTTACTGAATGTGTTTATCCAATTTGTATGCATATATCATTTCTGTATCTGAAGTTAGGAATATTGTCTATGTAACAATTACAACTGTGTGTGTACTTGGAAAACACCCACCAGACAGTAAGCAATCAGCCTTAATGGGCCATTAGGAAAAGACAACGAGTCTTTGAAGACGTGGATCTCCCATCTTCCCTGGAGTTCCTTGCTGTGGACATTGCAAATAAATCTTGTTTCATGGTTGCTTTGACACTGCAAGGTCAGGTGATAAGGTCGCCTGGTACAAAATACCACCTTGGACACTGCTGGTACTTTTCCACTGGAAACTTCCTGCCTTATGTAAATTCTATTTAAGGCTGGGAAGGAAGGCATTCAGGGCTCTCCTCCATTTGCCTGCCAAGAAGGAAGACTGCTAAAAACACCTGAAGGGGAAAGCAGGGTTCAGTCCAGGCTGAGACAGCGGTCCAGTCTGTAAAGAGAAATTCTGCAACTTGCCTAAAACATGGAGGGTGAGAAAATACATTTTGTAACCTGTTTCTTGAGTGTATTAAGCTTAGTTTGCATGTTTTGTTTTATTTGCTAGGTAATCTGCTTTGTTCTGTTTGCTATCTCTGTGGCCTCACTTGTGTGTGTACTGGAGAAGGCCCTATGGCACAGCAAGGACGGGCTGAGGAAGCCCAGGCTGGGGGAACGGGCAGATGCAGTGGGACCCCAGCACATCAGCTGGCATCCGGATTGGGGATTCAAACCCGTCACACTCTTACTGCGTTTTTTAATTTGGGGTATACATTTAAGTTGAGCCTCTATTATGGTGTCTTTAAAAAGTTTCCATGCAGCTTTGCAGGGATTTCACTTTTGGCGCTCTACCTTTTAAATTTCTGTTTAACTAACCTCCTCATTTTTGTGTAGTCCCCCTTTCTGAAATTAAATGCTGCACTGCTGGGCCTCTGTGGTGTTTTCCCAGCCACAGGGATGTTAAATTTAATTATATTATGGTCACTATTACCAAGCAGTCCAGCTATATTCACCTCTTGGACCAGATCCTGTGCTCCACTTAGAATTAAATCAAGAATTGTCTCTCCTCTTGTGGGTTCCGGGACTAGCTGCTCCAAGAAGCCGTCATTTAAGGTGTCAAGAAACTTTATCTCTGCATCCAATCCTGAGGTGACATGTACCCAGTCAATATGGGGATAGCTGAAATCCCCCATTATTATTGAGCTTTTTATTTTAATAGTCTCTCTAATCTCTGAGTGTTTCACAGTCACTATCACCATCCTGGTCAGGTTGTCAGTAATATATCCCTATAGCTATATTCTTATTATTCAAGCATGGAATTACTGTTCTATGATTCTATGGTACAGTTTGGTTCATTTAAGATTTTTATTTCATTTGATTCTACGCTTTCTTTCACATATAGTGCCACTCTCCCACCAGCACGACCTGTTCTGTCCTTCCAGTATATTTTCTAGCCTGGTATTACTGTGTCCCATTGATTATCCTCATTTCACCAAGTTTCTGTGATGCCTATCATATCAATATCTTAATTTAATATGAGGCACTCTAGTTTGCCCATCTTTTTATTTAGACTTTTGCATTGGTACAAAAACACTTTAAAAACTTGTCACTTTTTAGCTGTCTGCCATTACATGATGTAATTGAACGGGTCTTCTTTTCATTTGACTGTTTTTCATCAGATCCTACCTGTATTTTAGTATCTTCCATCCTCTCCTCCTTACTAGCACGTGAAGAATCTCCATTAATAGATCCTTCCCTAAGGGATGTCTCTGTCTGAAACACATGCTCCTCCACACTCTGTCAGCTTTCCCCCAGCCCTTAGTTTAAAAACTGCTCTAATGGTCTAATTACCATTTTAATTTTAATGCCATCAATCTGGTTCCATTTTGGTTTAGGGAGGGGGGAAAGTAATTTAAGGGACTTACCAGTATGCAGGGCTGGGGTCCTGAGCGGGGGGATGCGGGGAGGCCTTTAAATCGCTGCCTCTACCCCAGGGCTCTGGCAATGTTTTAAAGGGCCCGGCGCTCTCATTGCAGTAGCGGTGGCCAGGAGCCCCGGGCTGTTTAAATCGCTGCCGGAGCCCCATGGTAGTGGCAGCTGCAGCAGCAGCTGGGAGTCCTGGGGCTCTGGCGGTGATTCAAAGGGCCAGGTGCTCCAGCCACTGCTGGGAGCCCAGGGCCCTTTTAAATTGCCCGCCTGGTGAAGCTGCCCCCTGCTGGTACTGTCAGCTATGTACCAGCTCTTGCTGGTATGCCGTACCGGCTTAGTTTCTCCTCTATCCTTTCCTATACCACTGGTACCTACATGTACCACAACCACCGGCTCCTCCCCAGCACTACACATAAGTCTATGTAGATGTCTCAAGAGATCCGCAACCTTCGCATCAGGCAGGCAAGTCACCATGTTGTTCTCCCAGTCATCACAAACCCAGCTGTCTATGTTTCTAATGATCAAATCCCCCATAACTATTGCCTGTCTCATCCTAATAACTGAACTTCCCTCCCCCAGAGAGGTATCCTCAGTGCAAGAGGATACCCCAACATCATCTGGAAGGAGGGTCCCAATGATGGGATCATTTCCCTCTGCTCCAGTTGGATGTCCTCCGTCCTTGAGACTTTCATCCTCCTCAACAGCACAAAGGCTGTCAGATTGGGGGTGGAACCATTCTACTCTGTCCCGGAAAGTCTCATCGCATACCATGTGACCCTCACGTCTGAGCTGCCCACTGCTCTCTGACTGTCCAGGTCTGAAGTCAGCACCTCCGTCAGCAGCAGCACAGAAGTAAGGGTGGCAATACCATGACCACCCTACAATAGCATTGCCACCCCTCCCCCCCACAACCCTCTTTTGGGTTGGGATCCCATGATTATAACATCATTAAATTTCAGATGTAATTATCTGAAACTGTGAAGCTGGTGATTTTTAAAATCCTATATCTCTGTAATAGACCAAAATGGACCGTGAATTTGGTAGGGCCCTACTCATGAGTTGCTCCCTGTCCCAGCCTAGCAGCCATCGGGAGACTTGTTCATAGCATCTGGGGGAAATCACAAAGTACAAGGCTCCCTGTTTGGAAACTTTACTGCAGTAACAACTCTGTGGTGGACCAGTGTCCGAAGAAAAAATAGATAATCTAATTTTCATACTATGGGAATTGAAAGTACTTACATTTATACTTGTAGTTGTACTTTTGCTTATAAATACATAGCGTTATTTCCACAGCATACTTGTGCCTGTAAATACATACACGTGCCAAACACACCATCACAGAAGTAAGTCCTTTTTATCAGTACTTAGGCAATACTGTAGAGATGATTCATTCTTGGGGACTCACTGAAGTGAAGTGCAATTTTTTGCTTGCTGGAATGCATCAGATTGCATGAAATAGCAGGTCTTTAAAAAAAAAAAAATTCTAGAAGAGAATTCCTGAAAGAATATCTCACACACACACACTTACACTTCCAATCAACTACACTCAAGCTGAATGCTGTGCCAAATATTGCAATATCGATATATGTAGTTCATACTTTGTTTCTGAAAAGTATGAACATGTCCAGTAAGTGCATTTAATACAGGTTTGTTTGCCAAATAGCTTCCTGGTTATAGATATGAGAAAATGTTTCTAGTGAAATGAGAAAACAAGGGCCTGATTCAGGGCTGATAGAAGAAAATGGAAGTCTGTTGACTTCTGTAGGCTGTGGATCAGGCCCCATTTGAATAATCTCCTCAGTATCTCCTCTGGTATACAGGATAAAGGGGAGAGGGATGTTTGTCAGAACCCCTTATTACAATATTGGCAGCACATCACAGATTTCAACTGAGCCCTGTCAAAACAGTCTATCCAGATGTACAACAGTTTTTGTAAGAATTAAAAAGAGAATAGCAGAAGCTGTAGATACAGCTGCGGTCATGCAAACTCAACGTTGTGATGACTGTCTTCCTTAAGGAAACAAAAATCAAGCCAAGTTGCAAGAGATTTAGTTTTAATATTCTGAAATTTAAAAATCGTGTGAACACACTCAGTAAATCAATTTTCTTTTAAAAATCAAAATATTTCTAAACTGGACATTGGCTGCACTGAAAATAAATGCTCATGCACTCTAGCTGAAGTTCAAGGGAGGCAAAGTACTCCAATTAAAATGTGTCAGGCATTTAACTTGAACCAAAATCCAAAGCTACCTATATAAGTGTGTATTTTATCCTAGCACAAGTCAATTGGGAAAGAATGAGAGAGTATGTCTTCCTTATGTACGGTACAGGTTGTGTTAATTCAAACTGTGATTTTCAGAAGGAAAATTAGATGCTTCATGGTTTACAGTATGATAGAAGTAGAGATTGGTAGGAAATAAGAGAAACTTCAGTTTCAATACTATTAGATTTAGTGAAGTCACACTTCTATCTGAGCTTTGCCCGATAAGAAGCATCAGCTAACCAGCCCACCAGCAGTAGAAGACTAACGCAGTAGCAGCTTAGAGAAATAATGGAATTGTATCATGGTAGATTTTTCTTACAAGAAGAGAATGTCTCAGTAAATAAAGAAAGATCTATAACCAAGAACTGAAGGAACAAAAGGTGCCTTCATAACTCTGGCACCTTTTATTCATTTAACCTGGTGTTGCCTCATAATTTGAGAGCACAGCTAAGATTACAAAGGATATTAAAGGCACTTTCTGTCCCTGGTTATTCCCATTGTATCTCAGGTGGTTCATTAGTGTACCTCAGATTTTTATAAAGTGGTCACTGACCTTAGCTGTATTACATAGTTGTAATTTTCACATA
This sequence comes from Natator depressus, assembly GCF_965152275.1. Taxonomy (NCBI): domain Eukaryota; kingdom Metazoa; phylum Chordata; order Testudines; family Cheloniidae; genus Natator; species Natator depressus. The sequence goes on from NC_134234.1 coordinate 135,804,131, forward strand.
GGCAAATTGTTCTTGAGAGATTTTTTCCAACAAGTTAAGCACAGACATGTTTCAACCATCAGTGCTCCATGTCTTTGCTTTCATTCCATTGATTCTTTAGCAAATATCTCTTGCAGATACTACGAAGAACCTTTCGAGCCACATCAAAAGGAAAAAATCCCACTTTAAGCTTCAGTCTCCCTTTTCTTTATTTACAGGCTTATGGCGAAGTCCAGGGATTTGTTTCACAATCTCCCTTTAAGCCTTCACTGTCTCCAAGCAGCTGGCAATGTTTGCAACTCTTCTACATGGGTAGTTAATTTTTGCAGGGGGTAGGGAAATTTGATTTCTTTCATCCTGGCATGTATAGTTCCAGACTGTGTCGGATTTCCCAAGAGTACACATGCCAAACATAAATTCAGGCATCAAAAGTGGCCACCTATTTTAACACCTATGGAGTAGATGGAGTAAGGAGTATGGATGTGGCATTTCCTTTTCCCCAGTAGTTCTATGCATTAGTCACAGCAGCAGACTGAGTCTCTGTAGTAGAATGTTCTGTGAAGCATACATTGTGCATTCAAATATTCAGTGTTCTCTATAGAGTGATTAAAAAGGGAATTTATTTTGCATGTGTGATATCTGTATTCGGTACACATCACCCAACACATTCTAGAAGCCATTTATGTACAGGTGCAGTATTTTATTAATATTCTTTTATTAATTTGATTTTAAATATCATATCCCATAAACCTATGTACCTGCTCTGCCATAGCCATGAAACCTTTCTTTTAAAGTTAAAGAAGTCAGCTCTTAAGGATTGAAGGACTAAATTAATAAAGCTCTTTTATCACTTCCTAGCTGGTAAGAAATTGCTCATCAAGCCAACCCTGTATAGAAATGTATACAGTATTTCAGTAAAAGCCATTCAAAATCTATTTAAAATGTTAGAACTTGGAGAAGACGCATTGCCAAGCTAAACTGCTCAGATTGCTTACATGCCATGCTGCTGCATGAGAGGGAATAAACAATGGAATTTCCTCTAATCCTTTGGAACCTGCAGCTCTTACAGAATTATTTCTATACGGGCTCCTTAGCTATCATTTGGAAAAGGCCAACATTCCAAAGATTAAAATTGCTTAATAACTTCCCTCTTACAAAAATATTCCCTATATAGAAAGATATTGCTTTTAACCACCTTCCATTAAACCCCCTGAGCTTTAGAATCAAAACAACAATATACCTGAGGGCCATCCTGTCATGTATTTTATACGTCACACACACCCCTTTGTTTTCATTTGGCTTTCCACATATTAGCAATGGCAACATATAGGCCACACTTAGGAAACTGAAATATTGCTTCAATGTAACTTGGCAGTGACAGGGAGTAGAACTGAATAATGCACAGAATATCCTAAGTCACTGCAGGCCAGATCCTCAGAGCTATGTTATCTGGAGGATTTACACCAGCTGAGGAGTCATATATGCAAGTGTTGGGGTTTGTAATACCAGCACACTTACAGCTGAGCTTGATATTAACTCAATAGAGGAAAGGATGACATCACTGTTTGAGCAATAGTTGTGGTAGCTGCTGTCCTGTATATTCACATCTGTGAGTGCCCTTCTGACCCAGATATCTTTTTTCTTGCTAATTCATCCTGTGAAATTTGAAATGCAGTTTATCACACTGAAAGCTAACTGCAAACTCCTCAATTTTACCTGAGTGAGGACTGTGTGAAAACAAAGTGAGAGCTTCAGGACTTAGCCCTTGGAGCTAAGCAGAACTATCATCTGTGCCTCCAGGTATAATCCAGACAGATTTCAATCAAACTTTAACAGTGCCATCTGCCAATCACAGCCCCTGAGGCAGTGGGCAGGAAAGGAGCACAGTCAGAGTATATCTACACTCTAAATTCCTCTCGTGCTAGAATGGCTGCTTGGGGTCATATCAACTGGGCACGAGCTACTGGAGTGCTGAAGCTGAACCAATTTACACTATGAACCAAGTTGCCCCTTCACAACTCTGGGGTAGGCTGAGCCACAAAAGCGATGGGGCCTTCTGCTTCGATTCTGTGCTAAATGCAGCTCAGTCAGACTCAAGAATCAGGCGCACTAGCTATTCTCTCTCTCCACACAAACACACCCCCCCAGAGAATACAGGGCTTAGGGGCAGGTGCAGGAGAGAGAACTGTACACAGTGGTTCTCAACCAGAGAAGCTGGGGCCTAACTGAAGGACTTTTCAGAGTGCTTGAGTGGGTGCTAGTGGGGGCAAACCTTCTTGAACCAGCTAACATACCATGTTTTGCCTTTAAAGAAAAACTGAACCATTTTATTCAGCAAGTCATCCTAAATGTTTTTGGCAGTCCCTGTGGTGAGAAGTACTTGTCAATATGCAGGAACTGTAGTGTGTAAAATTACAGCTTTTAATTAAAACTGGCACTGCTGCAAACATTTTTCTGAAAGGTGACATATGGTTTAGTAGTTCAAGTGGCAGAGAGGGTGATGTAGCATTGCTAAATGCTGGAGATATGGGGGACTTGGAGGGTAAACGGTTCTGAGGTGGAAAACTGATCTGCATTGTGACTGTTTTGGAAATATAGGTGAATTTTTCTTTGCAAGCCATACTATTATCCCATTGGTCTCTCCTACAGCTTTAAGACACAGCCAGTGTTGAGCAGAGAACTGAACTTTTGGCTAACAGTGTTTAAACACAGTTCATCACTATGAAGACCATCACTGTACATTATGTGGGTGAGGTATCTGACTACGTTTGCATTGAGGCCTGACTTGGTAGCTCTGCCGAATCTGTGTGGGCTAAGCTTGTTCCACTCAAATGCTTTGTTCAGCATGAGCCCAGGGAGACTCAGGTAGGAGGTATATGCACATAAAACTAGGACCTCATAATATTTAGGGTTCATCTACACAGCTAGTGTCAGCAAGTCTCAGAGTCCTGGTCTGCAGAGACTTGATTCTCCATTGCCCTGAACCTTGAATAAAATTCTGGCCCCACTGAAGTTGATGGGAGGTTTGCCACTGGCTTCACTGGGGCTAGGATTCAACCCTTTGTGTAGTAATTTACACCTGTGCAAAATGAGTGTAAAACTACCATTCTGATTTGGTAGAATTTTGCACATGCTTGTGCAATCATTTACACCAGTGCAACCATACAGTGTAATGGAGAATCAGACCCTGCATCACTGCATTCGCACCTTGTTTGTAGCATTTGGTCTATTAAGTTCTTCTGGCAGTAAAAGTACTAATTTTCATGCCAACCTCTGTTGCATGTTTGTTTGTGTTTTTATATATTTCCACTGAGAACAGAATTGGTAAAATGAGTGGTGGGTGTTCATAGACCTATTTCCTGTGTCTAGAAACCATGGTAAGAGGCCCAGAGGCTCATACTGCTGCATTCTGCAGAGATTCCTATAATTGATCATTACTTTGACATCCTGAAGTGGAGATGTGTGGGTGGACACAGTCAGCATATGTAATCCAAAACAAACCCAACCAATTATTCATAAATGTTAAGCTTTAAAAATACAAGAAAGTACAGCCAGTTAATGTGGCTTTTCTCTCTTACAGCTGCAATGTTTTTCTGAAGGACGATACAGTCTCCATACTCTGCTGTGCCCATCCATTAAGAACAAATACTTCAGGTGTTCCAGGGACTAGAAGGCAAACTTGGGTGCTCTAAAAGGCTTTCTGTTAAAGACATTTTGTTGCTGGAGAAAATGAAGTGGCTATTAATATATCTTTTAGTCTTCATTTCACCATAGATAAAAAAAAAGTCCATGTAATATAAGACATCTGCACTGCAAACTTTGAGCAAAATACATAAATATGCTGATTTGTGTTTGTGATGTCCTGTTCAGCACACCCAGAACCATGAGCCCCTGGTTACCCCTCAGCCTCACCAAGTGAGAGCTTCGATGCCTCTCAGCTGTCTGCCTGGTCAGCAAACTCTTCAAGACTCTGCCAGTGTAAGCTTTATCTTGCAGGTAACAATCAGTGAACCCTAGTTCCCCAGAGACATCTATCTGCAATGTCCTGTCCCTCGCACTGAACTCACAGAAATTTTTTGTTGCCTCCAAAGAGAAGCGTACACACCTGCCTGTTAGATTAGCTGAACACTTAAACTTCACTTTAATACACAGCTGTGATGGGCTCCACTCACCATGCTAGTGTAAGGGGACTGTTGCCCCCTTACTTACATTCAGTGGGGGTGTTTTAGTTGCTAGCTCCCAGTACTAAAAGGGGAAGGGTCTATGGGAAATCAGGACCCTGAGACTGATAGTCCCCAGGATCAATAGGGAGAGGCCAATGCTCCAGGTCTGCCTGAATGACAGGGTGGGCAGGCTAATCAGGGAGTCAAGAGGCCAGGGAGGTCCTGTCCTCTGTGTGAGCTGGAATTGCCTGGGTCAGACAGAGTGGGGCCAAGCTAAAGAAAAAGCAGGGTGCAAGCTGAGCTGGGGAGCAGAGCTGGGCCAGATCCAGAGGGACCAGACCCTGTCCTGGGAGCAGAGCTGCAGCCCCAAAGCCAGAGGCACAGCCCAGAGAGAGCAGACTTGCCCTGGGAGCAGAGGTACAGCAACCAGAGCCAGAGGGGCCAGAAAAGCGTGCCAGAAAAGCAGCCCAGGAAGCAGGTCAGTGCTGGGAGCAGAGTCACAGAAGCAGCCTTCAGAGCAGACCTGTCCTGGGAGCAGAGGCAGACGGGCCAAAGAAGAAGCCCAGGGAGCTGGAGGCAGCAGCAGCAGCAGTGCTGACACAGAGTGGTGCAGCTGCTGGGGCTGGAGCAGTCCAGAGCTGGCTGCGGTGAGCAGCTGGGGAGAGCGAGGGGGACCCTGGGCAGCGGGCCCAGCACAGGGAGACGCCTCAGCCAAGAGGCTCTGCAGGCCAGGCTTGGATCATAACCCCGACAGGGCGGGGGCGACACTGGGAAGAAGGGTCCTACCACCTAGAGCCTGAGAGCGTGTGGCCACCACCAGAGCAAGTGTCCAACCCACAGCATCCCTGCAGCACAGCCAGGGCCTGCGAAGAGGCCTGGGACTTACAAGGAATAGACTGAAATGCCCTGACGTTCCAGAGACACTGTTTGTGATGTTCCCTGCCACAGAGCGGGGTGATGTGTTTCCTTGAACCTTTCCCATTTTTCCTTATTATTTTTAAAATTAATTGTTGATTAAATAACTTGCATTTGCTTTAACTTGTATGTAATGGTCAGTGGGTCAGAGAAGTGCCCAGTGCAGAGAGGGTACACCCGGAGTGGGGACACCCTAGCCCCTGTCCTAGGTGACCACAGCAGGGTTGGGCGTCGAGCCCCCCAGGAATCCTGGGCCCAGCCTTGTTGGGGTTACGAGGACTCTGCCAGACAGGAGAGTGGAAGGGGAGTCCTCAAGGGCAGGGAGGCCACTGGGTAATGGAAGTGGGAGCAAGGACTCAGATCCTTTCGCTAGCCCACTTCACCGGGGTAGTGCAGAAGCCAGGAAAGTTCCCCACAATAGCGGGACTATTCCCCCGCTTACACTAGCGCTCCCAGATGCACGTCACTCCAAGGACCACAGCACCCTCTTCATGACACAGCCCTCCAGCTGTGCCACGATCTGCACTCCCCTTCTGGGGGGCCATTACTGCAGTCCAACTGTCCAGCCACTTCCTCAGTGACAAGTGGGAGGAGAGGGGGACCCAGACCCACCCACTACTCTGGGTCCCAGCCCAGGAATTCTGTAGATGGCAGCTAGATGCTGCATCCCCTCCAACCTCTCAGTACATTTCCCTGGGCCACTTCCCCGCAGACCCAGCACCGTCTTCACCCTTACCTCAGGGCCTCAGCATACCAGTCTTAGCAGCCAGCCAGGAGCTCTCTCTCATTCCCCTGATCCTGCCCAGCACTGCTCTGTCCAAGGTGCTAGCTTTCTTCCACCTGCAAGGCAGCCAGATCTCCCTCCTTGAGTTCCAGGGAGCAACTGATCACGCTCTGCCCTGCAGCTCTTCTTATATGGGCCTGCCATGCCTTGACTGGCTGCTTTTCGCATAGCCTTCCTCGCGCTCCATTACCCCTTACAGGTCAGTCCTATTGGGTTCTGGGACACAAGCCTACCCCCTCCTAAAGGACCCTCCCCCAGCCTTAGGGGAGGATCCACAAGGTCCAGAAACTCAAATAATTACAGGGGACAACCAAAAATGTAACAGGGGCAGATGTGAAGGTCAAAGGGCCACACAAAGAGAACCTGAAGGGGACACCGAGCAGAGAACCCCGGACAGCACCCACTGCTCCCCGAAGGTGTCAAGGGAGCCAGCGGATGCTCTGCCCAGATACATGAGTGAACTAAGGATTGGAAATAGGCTCCACAGTCACAGGAAACCCCCTCAATCAATCTCCTCTCCCTGGTCTTATAGATGGCCACTTTGGCCAGAGCTAGGAGGAGGCTGACAAGGAGGTCCCGCGACTTTGTGGGGCCACGGATAGGGTGTGAGCATATGAAAAGGTGAGGGGAAAAGTGCAGCCAAAAATGTAAAAGGATGGTCAAGAGGAGCCGGAACAGGGGCTGCAACCTGGCACATTCCAGGTATACATGCACCAGGGTCTCCCTCATGCCACAAAAAGGACAGACATCAGAGACAGGGGTAAACCGTGCCAAGTACACACCCATGCTCACGGCTCCGTGGAGGAGCTGCCAACTAATATCCCCAGCGGGCCTTGGGACTAGGGCAGAATATAGGCTAGCCCACTGTGGTTCCTCACCCTCAACAGGTCCTGGCACTTCTTACCGGGGTAGGACACGAGGGTGAGGAAATGAAGGATGTGGAGCACGAGCACATACAGATGTTTCCTCGGTGCAGTCTGGAAGTGAACCGGCTGCAAATTGCGCAGCCAGCTCACGGTGTACGGGTGGGACAGCCATGGGGACTCACGGGGCAGGGTCCCAATGAAAAGGTCCGGAGGGCGTGGGGTGCAGGGTGGGCAGGGAGAACCCTCCCACAGGACCTGTTTGAGGTAAACCCGAGCAGTGGGCAGCAAGGCTTCCCTCACCTCCTGAAGTACGTGCCGGGGAGTACGAAGGGTGGAGAGCCCCATGCGGTGAGCGAGCATCAGGGCATCCACCCAGTCTCCCCGGTCGTAGTCCAGGAGGACTCCGACTCTGATGACTTCTGCCAGGACCAACCTCTGGTGTACTGAGAGGGAATGCCCCACCTGCACATGGAGCTGGGGGTTGTGTAGCAGGGGCTCCGCAAGGAGATCTACCCCCTCGGTAGCTGCCACGGACCTGGTCAGCGAAACCAGCTTCCAGGTCCAGAGGAGGTCCTGGCAGAAGACCGGCAGCCCAGAGAGGTCTCACATAAGACCTCTTGGGATGGAGATAAAGGAACTGCCGGTTATATGGAGCCCTCGGAAGTGGCGCAGGAAGGCATACGCCAACGTGCTCCACACCGAGCTACCTGCACCATAGAGGAGTCTCTGCAGGGCTCAGAGGCAGAAGACATGGACTTGAGTGTGCAAGTATGTCAGGCCCTGTCCTCCCTCCTCCGGGGGAGATGTAGAACCCCCACAGAGACCCAGTGCAGCCCTGGCCAGAAGAACTCCAGAACCAGCTTCTGGATATTAACCAGGAAACCCGGGGCTGGGACCAGGGTGTTGAGTCGGTGCCAAAGCATGGACAGTGTTATACCAATAAAATAAAAACCAGCAGGATCTTATTAAAGGGGAAAAGGCAAAATGTCACATTTATTGTGAATACAGAAAGAATCATAGTCTCTAAGGTGCCACAAGTACTCCTTTTCAGTAAGCAGTTAGTTATAGCTATAACATTCCATTCAATTTCATATTTATTCACACATTCATTTATACACACACACACACACGAGCCCATCCGGAGGCCGGGGAGAGCAGAGCTAGGGAGCTCTGAGCCCGCCCCTCAGAGAGTCAGGTGGTGACCCAGAAGTATTGTTATACCAATAAAATAAAAACCAGCAGGATCTTATTAAAGGGGAAAAGGCAAAATGCCACATGTATTGTGAATACAGAAAGAATCATAGTAAGCAGTTAGTTATAGCTATAATATTCCATTCAATTTCATATTTATTCACACATTCATACACACACACACACACACACAGAGGTTCTGCAAGGTTGTTGTCATGGTTACCAGCCTTAGAGTTGCTCATGCCAAGCCACTGGCCAGGTGGCCTGGACACGGGGAGGGAGCAGGGCCTTGTCAGATGCACATCTGATGCTCCTGGAAGTTGGTTTGCAGAATCAGACCCCAAAGTTCTCACTTTCTAGAGTCCATTTTTATAGGAATTTCTTCCTAAGCCAGTCTATGGGAATTGCTTCATCATGCTGTTGCTGAATCAAGCAGCAGATGGCACATTCCTGACGGCTCCATGCTGCCAGAGGTTATCTTGTTCTTCAGTTCTCCCATCCTTGAGGCTGTTGGGTGGATTCCGGTCTGCCTTCCGGGGGTCCTCTGGTTATTTCCACTTGACGCCTTCTGCAGCCGATGGACACTGGATTCTTAGGCTGGCACCTCCCTGATCATTCAGTTATTATCCACACCAAGCACCCATCCACGTACATCCTCTATCTCTATTTTAATCACAATTGTTAACAAAGCGAGATGAATACAACAAAAGGGCGGGGAGTCTCTCGGTGCTGTTTCTGTTGTTACAGAGTATTGCTTTGTCTCTCTCTCTGTGAGTAGTTGTTGTTACAAAGAATTGCTTTGAGAACAGACTCTGTCTTAGGATGTACTAACACAATTAGCAGCTTGCAAGTTTCACACAGAGAGGGAGAGAAACAGTACCAAAAACCAAGAGACCTCTTAATTAGTAATACCCTGGAATTTAAACTATGGGGAATCAAACTCATTTGTGATTTTAATACAGAACTTCTTTAATATGATCCAACATAATGACTAGCTGGTTGAGCACCAGTGCCCTCCCCCACAGAGAGAGGCACCGGAATAATCCTGTCCACCTCCGCAGCCGCTCAGACACCCTCCCTTACAGACCAGTGTGGGACAGTCACCCCCTCACAACAGCCCTGAGATAGTTTTGTAATAAAACAAGAATACATTTATGAATAAAGAACAGGGATTTAAGTGATACTAAGCAAGAGATAAAGTGCCAGATATGGTTATAAACTAAACAAACTAAAATACACTTTCTAGTGCCTAAAACTTAATTTGAGCAAGATATATCTTTGCCTAAAACAGTTTCTCACTTACATCAGGCCAGAAGGACCCACCATTCACAGGATCAAAAGGGGCTGTTCCCTATGCCCCCTATGTGATGGATCATGAGAATGTCTTTTTGCTCCCTTATATTATTAAAAGTCCATTGTTTCTGCCTCAAGAGCCAGGAAGGCTTCCTGCGGTGCAGACATGGCTCTCCCTCTCCTCCCCTGCACACACACACCAGTGAGCTCACTAAGCTCCTACCTCAGTTACTTGTTAGCTTGATAGCTTTGTTTACCATATGTGTAAATGTAGTTCCATTGTCCTCTGCCAGTAATCAAGCCAGTCCAACAGGGGAGTCCACATTCCTTTCTCTAGGGCAGGCTTAGTGCCCGCCAAACTCACTTTAAGAACATACTTCCAGCACACATCTGTACTTTATGTACACAACCTGTACATACCTCACGCAATGGTTTTCGGGGCCATTGTGACACCAGTTTACATATGTGACACCAGTTTACCAGTTTTTATATGACACTTTTTTGTGTATCAGGTCTGATCTGAGTTACAGTATAGTGGGCCCTTGGCACTGGGCATTGAGGGGCTCCCAAGGTCACAGCGGTATTATTTCTGTCTGCAAGTACCATTTCTAAATCACAATCCAGTTTTCTTTCATCCCTAACTACAAATGGGTGCATATATCTGCTGCCACAACACACGACAATAACTCAGAATGTTGGCTTATGAACTGAGATAATAAAAATGACCATTAACCTCACCCCATCTGGAACTGAATGCAAAACCATCGCTTTGTCTTACTTTCCCTCATTAAATTCTTTGAAACAGACACACAATACATACACCACAAATACAGACTAATCAAGCTGTTTTTCCTACAGGCTGGGAAGGAATCAAAACAGAGAGAGAAATTATTACCATTGTTTGTCATTTGAATTGCCTGAGATACCATAGTGATGAGGACTCTATAAACAGACAGACATCACACGGCACCATGCAAACTGATATACCATAGAAAACACATGATGATGTAAAAATTGTACTGTCACGCCATATGTAAGGAAATATTGATTGTTTGAAGGCATTTGAAAAGTCAAGTCAGTAGGTAACATTTAAAACCTCTAAATTTCTCTTGGAGCAAAAGACTTCATAACAAAATTTGTATCAGGATTAAGTAACCTATAAACAGGACAGCTAACAGGGTAGAAATCGGAGCTGTTGAAATGTTTATAATACAGTGCTTTATTCTAGTTGTCATGGTTTCCTGATGTGTTCACCAATTCCTGTACATTTTGGAAACATTTTTACAGACTATAAACACCACAATATTACTGGAATAAACACAGGTGAAGTGAGCTGAAAACCCCCCCTCCATGGGTGTGACAAAACAACATCACTTACTATTGTGTGGGTGTAAATTAAAAGTCAAAAAAGAAAATAAAAAAAATAGTACGTTATTTGCTCCTGTGATAGGCCAACAAATTACTGTCCCCCTGGAGCAAGTGGGGAGCAGGGAGGGAATGGGGGCACTTTGAGTCAGTGTCTTACCTGAAATGCTCTTGGAGCAGCACAGCAACTCACTACCCCTATGTCCTTGGGACACAATTTAACCCTACATAAATTCCACACTATGTAAATGTGTAGGGCAAGATAAAAATTGCCCTCTCCAATCTTCATCAGTGATTTCAACTTGAAAATTCAGTTCGCCCTGTACACACAAAAGTTTTTACAATGTTAGAGGAGCAGAATACCAGAGTCAAGTTCTGAAATGGAGAATTTTTGCTGTTTAATTTGTAGTTTAAAAATTCATACAGAACCTCCATCTTAAAGCATATCTAGTCTTTTCTGAGTATATCAATCCCAAATTACCATTCAGCTCTGTGCATAATAAAATGCAGCAGCTATCTAAATCCCTTTGAATACTAGTAGACCTTATTTCTAGTTCACAGCATTGCAGTGGTTATCAACTGAAGGAGACTATTCCTCAGATAGTCTCTTTGAATGTCCAAATACAAATAAGTGCTGGAAACAAACTCACAGAAATTTTCTAGTTAGACATCCCCTTAGTCAATATTTCTAGTACTTTTTACTTCACTTTATTTTGAAGGCCTTTTGTGTATTGTGGTCTGAGCACAGACAGCATGATAAAGAAGCTAGCTGGCAGGGATTCTTTTCCCCTCTGCAGTTAAGCAGAGCAGGCGACAATGAGGAGAATAGTAATAAGGTGTATCAGTCACTGGCGAAAGAAAATCTGCCAGCCATAGTTATGCTGGGCTCATCTCTTATATGCCAACCTCTATGGGGAACATGTGCACACACTGGGGCAGGTCTGACGTCAATCAGTGGGGCACATATTCTGGTCAGTATATTATAGTAAACGAGCCAAGATATTTCAGTACTTGCATTCCATGGTATATGCTAGTGTAAGGCACAGTAGTGGATAGACAGTGGTCACTGTTATCCTTGTAAATAATTAATGTTACTCTGGTACTTCTTAAGACATCATCAAGAGCGACAAGGCTGCATATAATTTTTAGATTCAGGTTTATCGTGTAGCTATAATATTTGTTGTCTAAAGTGAATTCCTCATCACCTACTGTAATTTAAGACATGCATGAAGATTATTTGTTATCGATAAGAAAGGTGATGGAAACAAGTGTGGACTAGATCTTTGGTTTTGAGTCTGCGTGCCTAAAGGGGTCATCCAGTGAGTCCCCTGACAAAGGGGAATGCTTGGGTGGTGTAGAGCCAGGGGCAGGAAAGGGAAGGGGTGTGTCAAGGGGAAGAGCAGGGCACCAGGGCACTCTCTAATCCCTAGCTGGCCCAGTGGGCCTTGGTGTTTTAAATTATGCCACCCAGAGACACCATGCCCCACCTGAACCAGACTAGACTTCCCTTCTACTGTCCTTTCTACACAGGTCTGGGGAAAAAGTCACACTCGCTCATGTTTGGGGAACAAAAAAAACCTAACAGCTGACACCAGGAATACGTCAGTTACTCAAACAGCTCTTTGGCACAAATGTGTTTCACCTCACAACTTCCCCCTGGAACCCCATTTACTGCCTTCTCCATTTAGCTCTAAGCACCCAAGAGCCAAGATTTCTGAGCTTAGTTTTAATACTCTCTTTTTATGCATAACTCTCCCCACCCCACACACCCTTGCAGGCGGGTTTCTTCCTTTACATTTCATACCTCTTCAAATTCCTACTGTTCGAGTCAGTGGACATTCTTCTTACAGATATCTGAACTAACAACAGCGGCGCTGTCCCCACATCTTTCGCATTAATGTTAATGCTGCTTTACCTCCTGCTTCAGAAGACAGTATTTAGAATGGTCGCCCTCTCAGAGATGAAAGTGGTTTATAGGTGTCCTCACATGTATACCAGGAAGTTGGACAGAGACAGAGAGAATGCATGCCTGACCCACCAAAAAGGTTGGAACTTTCAAGTGAGCAGCCCTTCAGGTCCAGGCAGAGGGAAACACAGAGGGCTATGTTTCCCCTCTTTTATGTGTAAAGATTCCTTGTTATAGTTCACTTCAGATCACACCACAAGTAAGGCCTCATCTACACTGGGTTATTTGCACCGGTGCTTGAAGGGTGCCTTGTCAAAAGAGGTCACAGATCCAACAAATGAAGTGTCTCTAGCTGGTTCTGGGCTGCTGTAGGGTGCACATATCATCCCTGCCTGGGGAACTCCCCGTTGATTGCCTGCTTTCCCCACTTACCCACCTCCTGGGCAGAGCAGCCAATCAGGACTCCACCCCTCCCCTCAGGGAATTACACCAGGAGGGGAGGAGGAGAAGGGAGCGGAAAGATCCCAGCAGCACAGGGTGGCTCCACTTCTTCCTCCCTTCCTGTGAGCAATGGGGATGGCTCCTCTGCTCATCCCCCACTGTCCTCTCCCTCCCTGCAGTACCCAGCTTGAGAATGGGAGAGGGGAACCCACTGCAGCCCTTCCAGGCCCGGGAGAGGTGGGATGAAGAACGCCTCGAGCTGCAGAAGGATCAGAACAGCTGTGGGGGCAGAATTGATGGAGAGCACAGGGAAGAACAGATATGGGGCAGAAGCCATTTCTCAGCCATTTCTGTACAAAATGAGACATTGCGCACACACTTTTTTTCAGAGCACTTTAAGCACTGATTTGTATCACTGTGTCTTCATCAATGTAGCTGCACTGGTGAAAACCCCTTCTGGAGAAGGTCTGCAGCTGTGTAAAATGTAATGTGTAGCAGCTTCAAACCAGGGTAAATTGCACTGGTGCCGAGAACTGTATAGAGGGTTGTGCTGGGACAGATACATCTGTCTAAAATATTCCAGTTTGGAGACAAGGGCTCAGGCTTGACTCTGATTCCACTGCCTTATGGAACTTAGTTTAGCACAGTAATAATCAGACCTCAGTAGCTGAGGAGCCACATTAGCAATCAACATTACCCAAAAGAGACCCAGTAGTGTGAATTCATTATTTTAATTTCCTATAGTACTGTATATTTAAGCAGTATTACAGGGGAGCTCTAACAAGGAGTACTTGCTGACCATCTATAGAAATCTGGCTAGTCACGGCCTGCTGTTCTCCTGGTCTCTGGCTGCCAAATTGTGTTAAGAGATAGGAAAGTATTTTAGACATGTTTAGTTAATCCTTTTCTATGTAAAACAATTGTTCTAGCTGTTCACTTCAATGTTACGGGACCCACATTTGGCAAAGGAGGAGGCCCAAGTGATCACAAATGGGACGGGAGATAATTTCTTTAACAACATGTGGTCCAAACTACGAAAAAAATTGAGAACCACCTGTTTTATGGTGGTAAAACAGCCACCTTTAGAGAAAAGTCTGATGGGGTTTTAAAAAGAGTGAAACAAAAAGAATTCTATAGACATGCAGAGGTGTTGTTTAGAAATTGCTTTAAAAACATACAGAACTTAATAGAGAATTGTGTCCTTCCTCTAACTTTTTAAAATCATCCTACAGAATTCTATAGCAGAGAGAATTTTCTATGATGTTGCTTTCTAAAGGTTATAGTTTTCTATTCACTTGTCTAGGATTTTCTAAAGGGAATTTATATACATCAAAATTTCAAATATGTAAAGAGTAAAGATATCTGTGCTTTATACCCATGTATTAATCATAGAATCATAGAATATCAGGGTTGGAAGGGACCTCAGGAGGTCATCTAGTCCAACCCCCTGCTCAAAGCAGGACTAATCCCCAATTAAATCATCCCAGCCAGGGCTTTGTCAAGCCTGACCTTAAAAACTTCTAAGGAAGGAGATTCTACCACCTCCCTAGGTAACGCATTCCAGTGTTTCGCCACCCTCCTAGTGCAAAAGTTTTTCCTAATATCCAACCTAAACCTCCCCCACTGCAACTTGAGAACATTACTCCTTGTCCTGTCCTCTTCTACCATTGAGAATAGTCTAGAACCATCCTCTCTGGAACCACCTCTCAGGTAGTTGAAAGCAGCTATCAAATCCCCCCTCATTCTTCTCTTCTGCAGACTAAACAATCCCAGTTCCCTCAGCCTCTCCTCATAACTCATGTGTTCCAGTCCCCTAATCATTTTTGTTGCCCTTCGCTGGACTCTCTCCAATTTATCCACATCCTTCTTGTAGTGTGGGGCCCAAAACTGGACACAGTACTCCAGATGAGGCCTCACCAATGTCGAATAGAGGGGAACGATCACGTCCCTCGATCTGCTCGCTATGCCCCTACTTATACATCCCAAAATGCCATTAGCCTTCTTGGCAACAAGAGCACATTGCTGACTCATATCCAGCTTCTCGTCCACTGTCACCCCTAGGTCCTTTTCCGCAGAACTGCTGCCTAGCCATTCGGTCCCTAGTCTGTAGCTGTGCATTGGGTTCTTCCGTCCTAAGTGCAGGACCCTGCACTTATCCTTATTGAACCTCCTCAGATTTCTTTTGGCCCAATCCTCCAATTTGTCTAGGTCCCTCTGTATCCTATCCCTGCCCTCCAGAGTATCTACCACTCCTCCCAGTTTAGTATCATCCGCAAATTTGCTGAGAGTGCAATCCACACCATCCTCCAGATCATTTATGAAGATATTGAACAAAACCGGCCCCAGGACCGACCCCTGGGGCACTCCACTTGACACCGGCTGCCAACTAGACATGGAGCCATTGATCACAACCCGTTGAGCCCGACAATTTAGCCAACTTTCTACCCACCTTATAGTGCATTCATCCAGCCCATACTTCTTTAACTTGCTGACAAGAATACTGTGGGAGACCGTGTCAAAAGCTTTGCTAAAGTCAAGAAACAATACATCCACTGCTTTCCCTTCATCCACAGAACCAGTAATCTCATCATAGAAGGCGATTAGATTAGTCAGGCATGACCTACCCTTGGTGAATCCATGCTGACTGTTCCTGATCACTTTTCTCTCCTCTAAGTGCTTCAGGATTGATTCTTTGAGGACCTGCTCCATGATTTTTCCGGGGACTGAGGTGAGGCTGACTGGCCTGTAGTTCCCAGGATCCTCCTTCTTCCCTTTTTTAAAGATTGGCACTACATTAGCCTTTTTCCAGTCATCCGGGACTTCCCCCGTTCGCCACGAGTTTTCAAAGATAATGGTCAATGGCTCTGCAATCACAGCCGCCAATTCCTTTAGCACTCTCGGATGCAACTCGTCCGGCCCCATGGACTTGTGCACGTCCAGCTTTTCTAAATAGTCCCTAACCACCTCTTTCTCCACAGAGGGCTGGCCATCTACTCCCCATGTTGTGATGCCCAGCACAGCAGTCTGGGAGCTGTCCTTGTTCGTGAAGACAGAGGCAAAAAAAGCATTGAGCACATTAGCTTTTTCCACATCCTCTGTAACTAGGTTGCCTCCCTCATTCAGTAAGGGGCCCACACTTTCCTTGGCTTTCTTCTTGTTGCCAACATACCTGAAGAAACCCTTCTTGTTACTCTTGACATCTCTTGCTAGCTGCAGCTCCAGGTGCGATTTGGCCCTCCTGATTTCATTCCTACATGCCCGAGCAATATTTTTATACTCTTCCCTGGTCATATGTCCAACCTTCCACTTCTTGTAAGCTTCTTTTTTATGTTTAAGATCCGCTAGGATTTCACCGTTAAGCCAAGCTGGTCGCCTGCCATATTTACTATTCTTTCAACTCATCGGGATGGTTTGTCCCTGTAACCTCAACAGGGATTCCTTGAAATACAGCCAGCTCTCCTGGACTCCTTTCCCCTTCATGTTAGTCCCCCAGGGGATCCTACCCATCCGTTCCCTGAGGGAGTCGAAGTCTGCTTTCCTGAAGTCCAGGGTCCGTATCCTGCTGCTTACCTTTCTTCCCTGTGTCAGGATCCTGAATTCAACCAACTCATGGTCACTGCCTCCCAGATTCCCATCCACTTTTGCTTCCCCCACTAATTCTTCCCTGTTTGTGAGCAGCAGGTCAAGAAAAGCTCCCCCCCTAGTTGGCTCGTCTAGCACTTGCACCAGGAAATTGTCCCCTACGCTTTCCAAAAACTTCCTGGATTGTCTGTGCACCGTTGTATTGCTCTCCCAGCAGATATCAGGAAAATTAAAGTCACCCATGAGAACCAGGGCGTGCGATCTAGTAGTTTCTGCGAGTTGCTGGAAGAAAGCCTCATCCACCTCATCCCCCTGGTCTGGTGGTCTACAGCAGACTCCCACCACTACATCACTCTTGTTGCTCACACTTCTAAACTTAATCCAGAGACACTCAGGTTTTTCTGCAGTTTCATACCAGAGCTCTGAGCAGTCATACTGCTCCCTTACATACAGTGCTACTCCCCCACCTTTTCTGCCCTGCCTGTCCTTCCTGAACAGTTTATAACCATCCATGACAGTACTCCAGTCATGTGAGTTATCCCACCAAGTCTCTGTTATTCCAATCACGTCATAATTCCTTGACATCACCAGGACCTCCAGTTCTCCCTGCTTGTTTCCAAGGCTTTGTGCATTCGTATATAAGCACTTGAGATAACCTGCTGATCGCCCCTCATTCTCAGTATGAGGCAGGAGCCCTCCCCTCACAGACATTCCTGCCTGTGCTTCCTCCCGGTATCCCGCTTTCCCACTTACCTCAGGGCTTTGGTCTCCTTCCCCCAGTGAACCTAGTTTAAAGCCCTCCTCACTAGGTTAGCCAGCCTGCTCGCAAAGATGCTCTTCCTTCTCTTCGTAAGATGGAGCCCGTCTCTGCCCAGCACTCCTCCTTCATGGAACACCATCCCATGGTCAAAGAATCCAAAGCCTTCTCTCCGATACCACCTGCGTAGCCATTCGTTGACTTCCATGATTCGACGGTCCCTGCCCCGGTCTTTTCCTTCCACGGGGAGGATGGACGAGAACACCACTTGCGCCTCAAACTCCTTTATCCTTCTTCCCAGAGCCACGTAGTCCGTAGTGATCCGCTCAATGTCATTCTTGGCAGTATCATTGGTGCCCACGTGGAGAAGCAGGAAGGGGTAGCGATCCGAGGGCTTGATGAGTCTCAGCAGTATCTCCGTCACATCGCGAATCTTAGCCCCTGGCAAGCAGCAGACTTCTCGGTTTTCCCGGTCAGGGCGGCAGATAGATGACTCAGTCCCCCGGAGGAGAGAGTCCCCGACCACCACCACCCGCCTCCTTCTCTTGGGAGTGGTGGTCGTGGAACCCCCCATCTCAGGACAGTGCATCTCATGCCTTCCAACCAGCGGAGTCTCCTTCTGCTTTCTCCCCCCAGACATATCATCTGGTCCACTCTCTGCAAAGGTACCTGTGGAGAGAACATGAAAGCGGTTAGTTACCTGTGTCCGCGTCGCTGGAACCCGGACATTCCCCTTTCTTCTTCTGGAGGTCACATGTTGCCAAGCTTCTTCACCGGCCTCTTGGCTCCGCTGTGCAACCTGCTCTAAATCTTTAGAGCTTTGTGCCCATAGAAGCATATCCTGACTTTTGTCCAGAAAATCCTCAGTTTCTCGTATGGAACGCAGGGTCGTTATCTGTTGCTCCAGACCTTCAATCTTCTCTTCCAATATGGAGACCAGCTTGCACTTTGTACAGACAAAGTCGCTTCTGTCCTGTGGAAGAAAGACAAACATGGCACATCCAGTGCAAGTCACAACAGCTGAAACCCCCCCTTCCATATCACCTTCCTACTGTTAGCTTCCTCAGAGAAGTTGGCAAGATGTAAGCCTCACTGGGCTCACTCCAGGCGAACTCCCAGGCAAACTCCTGCTGTGTGCTGCTCTGCTGTTCCCCGCTGCTCAGCTGGTTCGCCACCACTCAGCTGGTTCGCGAAGCTCTTAATATTCAAAAACTAATGCTATGCCGGATTCCCAAAACAATTTGGGCAAGAGAACCAAGCAGTGGTTTTCTCAACTAAATTTTTTGTCACCCTGTAGCGAAGCGAAGTCTCACCAGCATGGTGCCTCCTGCTAGGCGTCTTGGGAATTAACTCAACTCCAGCGCACCTCCTTCTGGCCGGTGTCTTGCCTGCCTTAGGCCCCCAGCAGTACCCCTTTACTCTAGGTTTCCCCTCCCAGGGGAACCCCCAGCCCTCTAAACCCACCTTCCCTCAGTGGCTACTGCCAGTCATCACCTAGCCCCCACTCACTGGGGCAGACTGCAGTCTGTAATGGCCACTCATCATTGGCAAGGGGTTAGGACCTGCTGCCTCTGCCTATCCACGGGCTACACCTCTGCAGCCCCAGTACCACTGTAGGCCTCCAACAAGGTCTGCAGCCTGGAGGTTTACCAGGCTGGAGCTCCCCAGCTCCCTTGCCCTATTCCCCAGCACTGCTCCAGGCACCTTGCTCCCAGACAGCTAGCCCTTCCCACTCCAGGACTAGAGTAAGCCTCTCTCAGCTCCTGGCCCCCAGCCCTCCTATCAGGGCCAGCTGGGCACTAATTGAGCTGGCCACACCTGTGGCTGCTTCCCCAATCAGCCTAGCTTGGCTGATTTTAACTCCTGCCTATCAGAGTGGGGCAGCTGCCCCACCACACACCCCTTCAGGTAAATAGAATACATGAACTGTTAATACATATAACTAATTCCAGGAAAATACAAAATTTGAATTATTTTCTGCATTTTAAAGGTGTCATTTATTCTATTCATATTTAATCACCAAAGCTTGTTAACACAAACACATTAATTTACGAAGAGCCAAGGGAAACGGATTTAGCTACAAATGTTGCTTTGTAATTGGCAAGCGCAGCACTACAGAATTTCTTGGCTCAAGCCCCTCTGGACCACACACCTCTACACTGGACTGATGATTTTTTAATGAAGTGTCACAGAAGTTTGGGATGAATTATTGCATATCGACTTTGTGAACCAGTTAGTGAATAAATAACTGTTATCAATTATTTATAATTTTCTCTGCTGAGTAATGAACTACTGATAGTCCTGAATTACTCTTTAAAATATTTTATGGTTAGTAATTTTTGGAGACACTGATTTTCAACAGCTTAAGATATTATTTATGTTGTTCCAGCTGTGAAGCTTATATACCAAGAAAGAGAACAAAAAAAGATTCTCTTGGCTTATTGAACAGAGGTTGATATTTATTATTTTTGGTGAGTGAGCTGCATAGCCACCTTTTTGGAGGCTTTTTTTCAACATTTTCACCTTTCTTTCCTCCGTATTTGTTTGGTCAACCTGTCAGCCATCCACATCTGGGGATAGGCTGGTTTTTGTCAGCTATCACTTATGGACTAGATGGGTTGGGGTTACAATGGAGGCTCTATTACAGCAGCAAGTTCTATGTAATGGACTGTTTTCCCCAGGGACCGACCCATTTGCACACAAACACCAAACAAAACCAAAAAGTAGAAGCTAACCACGTTACTACTCCTAAAGGCTGGGAAGAGAAAGAATGTGAACAATTATTATTATTTCTATTTTTAAATACTTGGAACATACTCTGATACTATGATGAGGGGGGCCATATAAATGAATAGACACAAAGTGATAAATATTCCATTCTCCCAACCTCCCTCCCACCCCCCAGCATTCTTTGCTGTAAAGTCTCCCAGCTTTTCATTCTATAAAGGGGAGGATGGTGGGAGAAGAAAGAGAGCCTCTTTTCTTCCCGCTTCCCATACACCTGCCGCATCCCCCATCCAAATCCTCCCCATGACACTCTCCGTTTGAAAATCTGGTCAGTCTGCAGTGAGAGGGTAGAGTAGTGGCTGAGAGTGGAGACTGTGGCTGATTCTAGTGTCCCTACTGCCCCTAAGCAGCCAGAAAGCCCTGACACTTTGTTCCTATCTGTCAGCTCCCCAATGGGCCCCACTGCCCCAAAGGCTCTGGACAACCTGCCACAGGAATCCAGCTCTTCTCTGTGGACTCTGCCAGAACAAGCACCTCTGTTATTGCTCAAGGTTGCTCAGAATGCAGAGCAACAATATCATGCGCATCGGACAGCTGCTATGAATGTCACAGCTGTTGCTCTCATTTTGATTTCTCCTCTCACTCATCTTCACTCACTCCATTTAAAAGGGGGAGTAGAGGCACGCTCCTCTTCAGCCTTCAGTCTGAGTGTGTTCAGCACACAGGTAAGATTCAATAATGCTGGTATTAAAAGCAGTGTTATCCTCCTTGGGGACTAAGCTGAAACACCTACCGCTAGCCCCCAATTGCAGCTCCTGTAGTTATTTTGTAGGTGAAGCTAACATATGTTTATACATTCTCATCTAAACTCTACCTGCTCTATTGCTCCCGCTCCAGAGGGTGTTCACTGCAGAATACAGCTGGCTGGCTGCAGTCTTGTCTCTGTGTCCTGCCTGCCAGCCAGGCCTGGCATTCCAGAATACTCCCCCTCCCTCTCCTGTTTAACGCCAAGATGACAAAAATGATGACACAATCAGTCTAGTGGCTGTCTTTGCCTGCCATCATGGGGCGCTATGGCGGGAAAGACAGTTCATTTCAAAATCACAACAGATGTGCGGATCGGTTGTCAAAGCACCAGTACTGTGTATGGTGAGCATGCCAAACAAAGTCAATGCTGAAGGAGGGAGAAATGGAGATCAGGATTGCAGCATCAGCATCCAGCCAGAAGTTACATCTGCACATGCAGGTTTTTCTAAAACCCACCTCATATATAACAGGGAACATATATAACATAACATATATAACATCTGTTCAGGGAGTGCTGAGCGTTTGAGCAATCAAACCCTTCCTCACATGATGGCCTCAAACAACAGGATCTCACAGACTTCATAGATTTAAGGCCAACAATGACCATTGGGATCATCTAATCTGACTCCCATTTAGCCCAGGCCGTACAATTACATCAAGTGACTTCTGCATCAAGCCCAACCATTTGTAGCTGGACGTTGCTACACAACGTGTGCCTGCTTTCTGCGTATCACAAATTCGCTTTTTTTAGCAATTCCTATTTAAACCAGCAAAAAAAAATTGGACCATTTTTCCTCAAAACTGGGCACAAAGTGTTAAGTAAAATCTGATTTTCCACACAAAAATAAAAACCCCAAATGCAGTAGGCTCCTGGCATTTCATAGAAAGAGAAACCTTCAGGAGTACAAAAAAATCCCTTAAAACAATTCAAAAATAGTTCTAGTAAATCACATCAGGAATCTGCTGCACTTGTGCAAACTGTAGAATGACTTCTAATTCCTAAGGTCCAAATCTTGTCCTCTTGCTATTTCCATATGGATATGTGTGTGTGTGCGCTGCTTGTGGTTGGGGGGGGTCAGACATACACCCTGTTCGTAGCGGGTCTCCATTTCTTGTGTGCTGTGCTCCACAAAGACTTTCCACTAGAGTATGGAAGGAGTTTTGGGGTGGGCCATTAGAGGTTCAGTCATACCACTGCAGCCATGGTCACAAGTAATCTCTGGCCAAACCCTCCCCACCCCTATCTCTGGGTGTGAGGGGGGAGGACATCCAGTCAAACCTTATATAACTCCCCTGACAGCCCACAACATCAAATTTGCAAGTATGCTTTGCATCTGCTGTTATAGAACATGTTTTAGAATAATATGAGTAGCTTTCACTCTTTAATGACCTAAGAGGTAAAACAAGGTCACTCCTTGTTTATAAAGCAAGGCCCTGCTATACGTCATGTTTAAAGGCATGTTAGCTAATCATTTTTATACATTGCCTTAATCTAGACACCCCTACATGTGTTCGCCTCCCCTAGGTTCCTCTGGGTTGTGGAGCTGCAGAGTTTAGTTAGCATGGAGCTATTTCCAACCCCTCTCACAACTGCAGACTGGTATTTTTGAGGTCCTTTCACCCCTCAAGTTGAATTCTGGATACAGTCTCATGAGTTGTTAGAGGTACATTATCCATTTTATACATTAAATAATAGATAATCAAATGCTCATTATTTAATTTCTACCATATCTGCCTATTGGCCAGACCGAGTAAATGTGCATTTTTCTTTTACAATAAGTTTTCCTAATGACCTGGCCACAGTGCTCTGGCTGCCCCAGATTTAGGAACAGCCCTACAGCTCTCATTCTATTAGGTAGTGGAATGGAACAGGCAGCTGCCAGGGAGAGGATGGAGGATAAGCCGTGTGTCTGCACCATTTAAAAATCACCCCAGGGCCAAAGTAAAGTTAATGGTGTTAGTCCAGATTTCCACCTTCAGGGACTCTGGCAGATCTGAACAAAAGTGAGGCCATCAGAGGTGGATACTTTGCTAGCTTAGGGCAGGATTGTGCCTTGTAGGCAAAGCCCTGTGTTGGGGGCAGTGCAGAGCTGTGCACAGGGCTTCCTGGAGCTCCTAGAGCTGCAGGGGCAGAGACATTGCTACATCTTTTAGGAATGTACTGCAAGTGGCACTCTCCACACCCACTCAGTTCTGTCAGGGCCAGTGCAGACAAAAGACTGGACCATGGCTCCCCCTTCTCCCAGACCTACCTGTTTTGTGGTGGCTAGTGTCACTTGCAGCATAGCCTCACCTAGGCCCAGTCTAAAACCCATTGAAGTCGATGGGAGGTTTTATTCCGCTGGGATTTCAGGCCAACATTCCTTAAGCTCAGCTCACATCTATTGATGTCAGTTGGGTTTGGCCCCCTTCAAAGGGATGCAAGACTCTGGTACTCTCCCCATTGTGAACCCACACAGGCGGAGGTGACAATACAGCCCATTGTTGTTACTTGTCCTTTGACAGATGCCATTATTTCTCTCTGCCACTGGCAGAATTAACATAGCTGGCAGCGACAGTGTTTGGCATTAACCTCAAAGGATGAAGAACATGGATCACATGGGCCAGCACAGTAATTCCAGGCTCTCTAAAAAGAGTTTATTTTTTAAAAATGACTGCATAAATCAGAGCAATGAGAAATCTGACAGCGGCTGGTACCGAGATTTATTGTGAAAAGTTAAGTATACTTTAGATAAGAGACTCTTTACACCTACAACTTCCTGCCCTCCCCCACCCCACTGCCTACCTACTCACCCCTGGAACTGACCCTAAGCCACACTTGAGAATCCCTTGCCCTTCAGGGCTATAAGCAATTCTGCTCAGACTGCGTCAGTACACAACGTACTATAGAGATTTAAATGTAAGATGAGTAATTCAGTTGTAATATAAAACCTAAAAAACGCAACTATTCTCCGCTAAGTGAGTACTGTGAGATTTTCTCCTGGATGGCACATTGTCCCTGCTCTCACCTTCAGTGGTGCTAGATGTGCAATCCACTCTAAGCAGCCTCATTCTAGAAATGAGTGTCTCATATCTCCCCACAACAGCTGTGGTTGATTAACACAAAATGATAAAACTGAGCTTGCTAGATTGCATCCTGTTTACTTCTGCACTGCACTCCCAGGAACACCAGTAGATAGCTGTTCTGTGACTTTAAACTAGTCTCCATTCACATCCAGCAGGGTGTCTGACCTCTGAAATATATTATGCATGCATACCAACACAAAGTGCCCCTTTTGTTGCTTCTAGCCTGTGAGAATAATAAATTGAATGCGTGGGTTATATAAAAAGTAATAATTACGCATAAACCAGCCCATATTCCCTTGGTGATGGCACCTCATTAATTTTGCCAGATCCTCTCCCTAAATTATAGCAAAGAATTCTGCTGTCATTTTTTCTTTTATGAACAAATATTAATAAAGAATCATAAGACAGGAGCTCTGCTGCTTTTAGGGAATTGCTAAAGTGTTCATATGCAAAGCAGGTGGGCACAGTGGAAGTACCTTGATTGACAGATTACACAGCAGTTGGATTTGCTACAGCTGTTATGGGAAGGATTGCCATTCAAAAACAATTCAGTACTCCAAATTCACAATATCATAAGCTTCCTGCCTCTCATCAGCACCTAGTAATGACATCATCAAATCAAATTGATATTTATATGTTTTCTTTACACTCTTACCCCATGTTTTTCAGCCCGGCTGTCTTTGCTGACCTAAGACCTTAGTATGTGAATACTCTTCTTTTAAACAAACAACAAGGAAGGAAATTCCTGGACTCCAGTTTTGCCCAAGTTCTGACATATCCAACTTATTGTACCCCACAGGATTAATCAGGTGCAGAGAAATGTTCCACCTTTTTGAAACAGTGTCTGCCTTATGGCTCCACTGTACAAGCAACTTTTGGAAGATATATTCACAACCATCAAGAATAAAACTAAAATTGGTCCTTTTGCTGTTGGCATATGAAAGTCTGGAGAATGTTCCTTGATTCACCCCTACAGTGTGTACATGAGCAGAACAAGATCACAAGGACATTGAAGGGGCAGCAACTTGGGAGTTGGCTATGGCAGCTGTTTTGAACAATTGTAGGAAGATAACCAGGTTTCATAACCTACTTGCTGAAAAAGTTAATGCAAATGTCAGTCGATATATATGACTAGTCATTGTGCTCATAGTGAGCAGGAGATCACAGGAGCTCAGCTTCTTCACTTCCTCTTTAGTCTAGCTGAGGTAAATGGCTGTTGCTATGCAGGCATCATTAACATGCCCAAACACAAACAACTCCTGACACCTTTCATTACTTGTTTCTGTCTGACGTGATTCTTAATTCACATTCTTGGAAGATCATAACCAAAGTTCAGAGAGAGAGATGAAGTTAATATGATTTCACTTGCAAAACACTGGCTAATAAACTGCTAATAAGCTACCCTGAAGCAATGAACATGCTTGCCTGAGACATTTCACAGAGTGTGAAACTTTACGACAGATGCAGTCGCAAAAGACTATGAGGAATTTGTTTTGGTTTGACTTAGAAAGGGTAGGAGTTATCATTTTAAAGACCACTACATAAACAGCAAACTACTATCTCAGTAAATGGCATTCAATATATTTCATTTCATTCCTCATTGTAGTGTACTTCATGTACCTGAACAAGAAAAATCTAATGACGTCAGTTGACCAAGGTTGCCTTCTGTACTGTAGTTCCACTTGACATTCTACATCCTTGGGAGGTGCCACACCAGCAAACAGATTCAGTTGTCACTTTCCAGTCTGGCTTCAGCTACATACCTGTATATTTTTCCCCTGGCTTTTTCCACTTTACAATATTCCATTAACTTTAACCCAATAAGCCTTAGCAAACACAATGTTTTAAAAACAAAAAATCCCAAGCTATTTGACTTCCCAACACAGGTTTTTGTTCTCATTCTGATTCTTCAAGTACCTTCCCCCAGTTCTCTCCTTCTGAGACTCTCATTGCCAGAAGAGTATCCACTTCAACATTTCAAGCAGGCTGCAAGTTCCCAACTGAATGCTGTTTTACAAGCAGCAACTACAAAATAAAACTGAGATTTCATTCATAAATTGTGTGGGCTCAAGGTGAGAATCACATTTAGACTCAAGCACTCTCCCAAATGATGCTCTCAGTAAAGAAAACAAATGTGTGCCTGATGACAGAGAATAAGGCTGAAGATCAATGGACAAATGCACATCTTCCAGCTGAATCTCAGAAGGGTAATAGCAGCTGAAGGACTCTCAGTAAATGTGGCCACAATAAAGAACCCTGATACAGTAAACAGATAAAATAAAGTTAATATAACCTTAAGTGTCTTTATTCTGTCAGAGGGCAAATGAATTGGTTGGTATATCACAAATGAGAAGAGACTCATGGAGAGGAGAGTGGAGAAACTTCTTGGTCTATTCCCCATCCTACATTAATCCCATAAGAGTAAAAAGTTACTTATGCTAAATAATACGATCTCCAGAGCCATTTTCAAAGGTGGGAGGTCTGATTTTCAGAGGTGCTAAGAGCTCACAACTCCCACTAACGTCAATGGGAGAAGCAAGTGCTCAACGTTTCTGAAAATCAACTTTATCTAGGTGCCTAAATATTAAATTAGATACCCAAGTGGCAAAATGTTGGCCAGTGCCTCTAAATGACTTGCTGTGCCAAGTTTTTCTATTATCTAACTCAATCTTTCCCTAATATCTCATTTAAATTTTTACTTTTCTGTGTTCGCCTACTTTGTCCTTATCATCCCTCTCTTGGATTTCCTTTAAAGTAAACAATTACCCATTCATTCCATTTTTAAGAGGTTAAACTCTGTTAATCTTTCTTTGTAAATTGTGTCATCCAGTAATTTTATTTTTTGCTTATTCTCAGTCTATTTCTTAATGGACAGGTGAACACTGCACAAAAGTTACTAACAAAAATTATATCTCTGGCAAATTGTAAGTTCTTCATGAAAATATATTTTATCCTACTTTTTGTTTGTAACTTTTATGGGTTCTTTTTAGTGTAGAACATCTAGATACTGTAAAAGAGCAAAGAATGACAAACGTTGAGTCCTGAATGTGTCTTGAAGAGGAACTTTTACACTACAGCAAATATGAAAAAAAAAATCTTTCTTAAAAAGCAATTTTCTCTGCCACTAGTTTGTTGAATTCCCATGTTTGATTAAGTGGTCTCCCTCATAAACCAGCTTCTGCTTTCTCCTGCAGTGAGGTGATACTCCTTTGCTTGTTATATTATACAAAAAGAACGAGGAGTCCTTGTGACAACTTAGAGACTAACAAATTTATTTGGGCATAAGCTTTCATGGGCTAGAACCCACTTCATCAGATGCATGGAGTGGAAAATACAGTAGGAAAATATATACACATACATACAGAGAACATGAAAAGACGGGGGTTGCCATACCAACTCTAATAAGACAAATCAATTAAGGTGGGCTATTATCAGCAGGAGAAAAAAACTTTTGTAGTGATAATCAGGATGGCCCATTTCAAACAGTTGACAAGAAGGTGTGAGTAACAGTAGGGGGGAAAATTAGCATGGGGAAATAGTTTTTAGTTTGTGTAATGACCCATCCACTCCCAGTCTTTATTCAAGCCTAATTTAATGGTGTCCAGTTTGCAAATTAATTCCAGTTCTGCAGTTTCTCTTTGGAGTCTGTTTTTGAAGTTTCTTTGTTGAAGAATTGCCACTTTTAAGTCTGTAATTGAGCGTCCAGGTAGGTTGAAGTGTTCTCCGACTGGTTTTTGAATGTTATAATTCTTGACATCTGATTTGTGTCCATTTATTCTTTTGTGTAGAGACTGTCCAGTCTGGCCAATGTACATGGCAGAGGGGCATTGCTGGCACATGGTGGCATATATCACATTGCTAGATGCGCAGGTGAACGAGCCTCTGATATTGTGGCTGATGTAATTCGGTCCTATGATGGTGTCCCTTGAATAGATATGTGGACAGAGTTGGCAACGGGCTTTGTTGCAAGGATAGGTTCCTGGGTTAGCGTTGTTGTTGTGTGGTTGCTGGTATTTGCTTCAGGGAGGGGGGCTGTCTGTAAGCGAGGACTGGCCTGTCTCCCAGGGTCTGTGAGAGTGAGGGATCGGCCTTCAGAATAGGTTGTAGACCCTTGATGATGTGCTGGAAAGGTTTTAGTTGGGGGCTGAAGGTGATCCCTAGTGGCATTCTGTTACTTTCTTTGTTGGGCCTGTCCTGTAGAAGGTGACTTCTGGGTACTCTTCTGGCTCTGTCAATCTGTTTCTTCACTTCAGCAGGTGGGTATTATAGTTTTAAGAACGCTTGATAGAGATCTTGTAGGTGTTTGTCTCTGTCTCAGGGATTGGAGCAAATGTGGTTGTATCTTAGGGCTTGGCTGTAGACAATGGATCGTTTGATGTAGTCTGGATGAAAGCTGGAGGCATGTAGGTAAGCATAGCAGTCAGTAGGTTTCCGGTATAGGGTGGTGTTTATGTGACCATCACTTATTAGCACTGTAGTGTCCAGGAAGTGGATCTCTTGTGTGGACTGGTCCAGGCTGAGGTTGATGGTGGGATGGAAATTGTTGAAATCATGGTGGAATTCCTCAAGGGCTTCTTTTCCATGGGTCCAGATGATGAAGAAGTCATCAATGTAGTGCAAGTAGAGTAGGGGCATTAGGGGACGAGAGCTGAGGAAGCATTGTTCTAAGTCAGCCATAAAAATGTTGGCATACTGTGGGGCCATGCGGGTACCCATAGCAGTGCCGCTGATTTGAAGGTATACATTGTCCCCAAATGTGAAATAGTTGTGGGTGAGAACAAAGTTCAGCCACCAGGTTTGCTGTGACATTATCGGCAATACTGTTCCTGACGGCTTGTAGTCCATCTTTGTGTGGAATGTTGGTGTAGAGGGCTTCTACATCCATAGTGGCCAGCATAGGCATGCACACGGGGTGTGCTCAGGCACGCGCAAAAAAAAAAAAAAAAAAAAAAAAAGGGGCACCCAGTCTGCTGGAGATGGGGGGCGGGGGAGTCTGCGGTAGAGGGGGCCCTGGCCCGGCCTCTCTTCTCCACCCCCACTCTCCCCTGCAGAAGTTTGGTGGTGCTGCGTGCCCTGGGCTCTGTCCTGCTGCTTCAGCCAAGCTCCCGCCTCTTCCCCCAGCGTGCTGCATACTCGCCTCTCCTCCTCTCACTCTCTCTCCCTGCCCCGGATGAGCTGTGTGCCAGGGAGAGAGAGGAGGAAGTGGAGAAGAGGCAGAGGCAGAGGCAGGGCCTTGGGAAAGGGGGTGGAATCAGGGTACACCCCCTCCAGTCCCCTGCAGTGAACTGCTTAGGGCAGGGGGCTGGGACCACCCCCATGACCCCAGCCCACCTCCCCAGCCCTGACCCCTGCACGCCCCTCACGCACACCCAGCCCTCTGCCCTGACTCCTGCACCCGCCACAACCCCATGCCCTGACTCCTGCACCCCCCAACAACCTCACCCCCACCCTGAGCACCAAACGGGGAGCTCCTTCACCCTCCCGCCCACATATCCTCCTGCACCTCTTTTACCGAATGAGAGCTGCCCCAGGTAAGCGCTCCACACCCAAACCTCCTGCCCCAACCCTAAGCCCCATCCCTCATTCTAGCTCCTGGCCAGACCCTACACCTCAACCCCCAGCCTGCTCCTGCACCCTAACTCCCTCCCAGACCCTGCATCCCCAGCCCTGTACTCAGTGCACACCCACCCTCAGCTCAGTGCGGAGAGAGACAAAGAGAATGGGCTAGAACCAGGGAGAAGGTAGGTACCTTCTCTATGTGGGCAGGAGTTGGGGGGATCCTGTTTACCCCCTCCCCAGTCCTGCTGCACTTGCAGTTTACCCCCAGCCCCTCCCTTGCTCCAGGGACCAACCCTAGCTCCCACCCCCCTGTGCTTTTGCCCCCGGCCCCTGCTTTGCTCCAGTCAGCAGGGACTAATCCTCCCCCCATGCCCCACTGTGCTCCTCTTGCCCCTGGCCCCTGCCTCACTCCAGCTGGTGACCAATCCCCCCCATGACCCACTGTGTTCTTGCCCCTGGCCCCTGCCTTGCTCCAGCTGGGGACCAATCCTTCCTCCCCCCCACCCCAGCCCCGCCCGTCCCCACCATGCAGGGTGGATACAAATCAATGACTTTAAAAAAAAAATCAAAAATATCGGATTTTTTTTATTTAAATTGGATTTTTGAGGAAAACACATATCTAAAGATAGTTTTAATTAAGATACATTATATCTCATCATGGAATAGGGATTATAAATTCTAATTCTATAGTATGAGACAATATATTAATGTAATGTTTAAGAAAAGTTTTGTAAATGAGTTCTAATAGTTCATGGATTAGGGACCCAATCTTATGGGGTTCCACAGGCTTCTGTATAGATTATTTAGGTTAATCTTTCTATCTACCCTATGGGACTCAGTGCTCAGTCTAGAAGATACCATCAGAAATGCTTAGTTTTACAGTTGTATTATGTTGTATTATGCAATAAGCGCCGAATTGCCTAATATAGACGTTGTAGAAATGTATAGAAAGCCCTTGTTCGCTCGCAGCATGCGTCCCCACTACTGCGGCGCTGCATTACCATTGGCCCTCCCCTCCCCCTCTGACTACTATTCTAGAAAATTCTTTGACCTCTATAAGCAGCCACGTCAGTGTCTACAGTGTTTCTAATCTTTATCACGTGTACTCTACTGAAATAGCATAACAAGCCCGTGGCTTTATGTTTTAATTCAATCGTATGATACCCCTTTTAATTTTAAAATATGGATCGGTTCATTGTTAAGATAAGAAAAGGATCAGACAAACTAAATTATAATGAATGTGTTGATAGGAGTGCAAATACCTCGGACTCCTCAGTTAAGAATTTACGTGAAGATAATGCAGCCACCAGTTCCAGTGCATGCAATAAACTGAGTAAATGACCAACAGAAACAGCCTTTGTCTCTTAGTTCAGGTCAGTGTAGTTCCTATTCAAAGCCATCAAACATTCCATCTGATGACCCGGTCTGTGATACTCCAAAAAATAGATTAGAATGCCAGTCTCGATTACCTAGAGGTCCTTATCAGCCTAGATTGAGTATGTTTCCTGGAAGTAAAATAGGGAATAAACAAAGAAGTTTTCAGTCCGATTGGTATGAAAAGTATAGGTGGTTAGAATATAGCTCATCAAAGGACGCAACATTTTGCTTTTACTGCCGTTTTGTGTCCTCTAATGATGCAGCAAACAAAGGTCACACTAATCCAGCATTTATTGATTAGGGATTCAGAAACTGGCATAGGGCTAACAAATGTTTTAAAAACCACCAACTGTCAAAATCTCATGTGTTGAGCTGTTCTTCATGGTCAAGTTGTAATGAAGGGAAACCTATTGATGTATTGTTGGATGAGGGCAAACAGGCTTATCTGTCTAAACAAGAAGAAGAATGGTGCCATAACCGAAGTGTAATGGAGCAACTGACTGACATTGTTCTGTGTTTGGCGAAAGGTGGGAAACCATTCAGGGGTCACAGTGAAAAAGCTGACAGTTTTGAGAAAGGTTTATTTCTAAATCTTGTCAATATGCTCCAAAAACATGATCCCATAAAGGCAAAGCATGTGCAACAATCTCCTCGAAACGCTACCTGAGTAATCTGCAAATCTGTGCAGATTTGTTCTTGTGCTTTTTCAGGGAGTTGGAGTAGCTGGTGTAGTTTCTTTTGGTAACCCTCAGTGGGATCAGAGGGTAACGGCCTGTAGACTGTGGTGTTAGAGAGCTGCCTAGCAGCCTCTCGTTCATATTCCGACCTATTCATGATGACGACAGCACCTCCTTTGTCAGCCTTTTTGATTATGATGTCAGAGTTATTCCTGAGGCTGTAGTGAAATTTAGTATTATGATATTATTATTGCAGCAAATGTTATTTATACAGTGCCTTAGGTATGCATGGTGCTTTGGACAAATACAGCAATATTTTCGCCCTTTAAGAACGTACAACTGAAGTAATATGCAGCAAAGAGAATGTGATGTGGGGGAATGAGAACATTTACACAGTATGAAGGTCAAGAATTATTTGAAAGTACCCATCTGTGGTCCTGTTTATTAAAATAACCACACCATAGGTTTTGAAGAACAGGAGGCTGCATCAGGCACAGGATCAGAGAGTTCATTGTAGGCACAGTGCATAATGTGGGAGATAGTGCAGAGGCCTCTGGGGGGATAAAGACAAGAAAAGAGCAGTGGGCAGAGAGAGTGGGGGAGTGATGAGAGATGAGATGTACTCTCCTAGGAATTAAAATCTTTAAATTAGATGAGGAGTACAGGCTTTGCCATGCTGAGCTTGAGAACTGGCCATGGGAATCCCGGAAAAGATGTTGGAAAGAGGTTCAGCTGTAAGACTAAACAGAGCAGGAGGAAGGGAAGGAGAGAAGGAGGGGGAAGGAGTGATCACTAAGAACCTAAGATAATGATCAGCTGGTAGACAAATGCTGTGTCCCCAACTATAGATATCTGATAATGAACAATGGCAAAGGAAGCAAAGGATCTGATAGAAGAACTCTATCCCTATGATTGGTAGGATTTTTAAGGGTTCCCTATTGAATATCTAGCTTTAATAAAGTTAGGTATCTTGTGTTAGATTGTCAGCTGGTGTAAATCAGTTATTGAAGGCAATGGAGCTACACTGATTTACACCAGCTGATGATCTGGCTCCTGGTTTCCATTTACTCCTGAATACTATAGAATCTACACTGACCATTCCATTCTTGATGGAAAACCTTTGCTCTGACTTTAAAGACCTACCCAGCAAGTACTAAAGAAGTGGGGCAGAAGTGTCCCTTCGAGGAAGGTGTCTTCCTAATGAATGACATTACAGCATAGTCAGGTCAGAAGACAGACCTGTATTTTGGAGATATTCGCAGACATCTTCCTTGAGGACAAGGCTATGACTTACCATAGCATAACCACACAAGGGAGTAAGGGGATGTGAAGCGGACACCAAGCCCTTTTACAGCCTGCCAGATCCCTGCCCTGGATACCAGGTGGGAGAGAAGCAAGCTCCAAAGGGCTGCTATGGCCTGCCATGAGAGGAATGTGGGCAGAGGAAGTGGTTTGCTTGACAGTGAATGGAAGAGAAGGTAGGTCCAAAAGATGGTCTATTACATACGGTCCATGCAATGAAAATATTTCTAATCCCTGCTGTAAATAACTTATTTAATTTTAAATATCAGCTTTCAGGGACACTTTCCAGAGTGGACAAAGCCTTTCAAAATGTACACAACTAGATCTAAAATGGTTTATTTGACTATCTTTTGGTAAGATACATGCACCAGAAAGACACAATTAGTTACCAAGTCCTCCAACCAACCATTGCAATAAGATTCAGATGGAGATGCAAAGGGTCTGATTCCTTTCTCACACCTGAGACACTCAGGAGTAGCTAGATTTAGCTCAGAAGAGTGAGAATAGTGTAAAATTGGTGTAAGCAAGGAGGAGACTCATGCCTTTCAGCTTGGAATTAGACACAGCTACTCTAAAAAAAATTGCTCATCTATCTCCTCACGCATTACATTGAAAAGTCACCTCATCATGCTGATGTATATAAAAAGGGAACTAAATAAAAGATACAGAATAATGAGAAGACTGACAACACAATAGACGAGATGGGAGCTAGCTCCCTATGGGACATTTTCAATTTATTTACTATTGCAATCTTACCAGCAATTATCTTTTCATTTCCATTTGTCTTCCTTCATTCTCTCCACCAGGGTTTCTTTTTTGGGGTAATTACTTTTTGCCTACCACCACCCCCATCCTTCCACTTTCCCCCCACACCCCCAAAAAATCAACCAGCCAGGTGCTATTTTTTAGTTTGTAATTTGTATTTAGTTCTTTCTGAAAAATCAATGTAAAGTGTAATGTAATTAACAGGGAACAAAAAGGTATAGTTTTTTCATATACAAAAATTAAAAAATATTGTTAGCAGCTTATCTCACTCATGAGGCAGTTCAGAAGAATGGCTTGCAAGATGAATGTTTTCTGTCAGACTGTTCCTGAATGGAACTGCTGGTCAATGGACTCCTAAGTGTCTATTTATTTTGAGTTAAATAAGAAAATACATGCCAATATAAAGTTTAGGTTGAAGCTGTGCAGAGAAAATCCCATTTCATGGAGGATTACAGTATTTTGATTTTTCCCCCCCAATTATGAACAAAACCCAACCATTTCTCAGTCCTCTGAAAAAGAGAGAGCTTGGGGTCCATGACTCCAGGACAGCCTCCCAACCTGGCTGGCTGGCCTTGAGCCTTCTAGGGTCTAGGGCTTGAGGTTCTGGCCCCAGGACAGCCTGTGTGGCAGGCAGTTTTCATCGGAACTCTGTCTACCTTCTGGAGGAACTTAGTCGTAATTGAACCACCGCCGCCAAACTTTTCCATTTGAACAAATTGGTAAATTCCAACAAAAATCTGTGTTGTTGGAATTTCTTCCTAGCTCTACACTAGGCACCTGACATAATTAGTACTACAATAAAACCCCATCAGCTCCCACATTGTCCTCCTTCCAATCCCTCCTTCAAACTCTTGCCTTGATGCCTACAAAAAACCTGACCATGGTTGCTGGTTTGCTATGAACAGTGTCCATCATCCTGGCCAATCTTGTCATATTGTTTCCTTGTGCTCCCTCATCTGTCTGTCATATCCACCTGTTGTCTCTTGGCTTATACATAGACTGCAAGGTCTTTGGGACAGGGACTGTCTTTTTGTTCTGTGTTTATATGGTGCCTATCACAATTGGGTCCTGGTCTGTGACTGGGGCTGTGAGGCACTACAGTAATAAAAATAAGTAGATTAGCCAACCATCTACAAAAAAGCTTCTTTCACATCTTCTGGGGAGCTCTCTCCAGAAACCTTCTCACACAGATGGCTTTCCAGCATTCCCAGGTGGTCACCAAATTTGGTCTATTTCAGACCAAGACAACTAAATTTAAGCTAACTTCTGTTCAGTTCACATCCTATACACCAAAGATAAGTAGCATCTCCATCTTTAGTTTGCTAGACAAGCTTTATTATTGCATTTAATGCTGTTCAGACTTGTTCTTGGGTAGTTACTATCAGGTAATTTTTTGACTATAAAAATGTTTAATTTTCAATTCTCTTTATGTGCTCTGTATCTGTGCATCTTTTTCACCTTACACTGATTTCTTCTGTATAAAGCATTTCTATTAGGGCTGTGAGAACCCTGTACGTTTGAATCTCAGAGGCTCGCCATGGCCCAATCCCTGCAGGCTTTGGTTCCTGCCTGGGACACTACATTATATTTGCCGTTTGCCTTTTTCTCCCCCTCACTGAAAACAGTCACCTCAATAGTTGCTCCCTTGGATCAGTGGGAACTCTTCCTCACTCTTGTTGACTTATGGGGACAACAGACCACATCCTACCCTTCAGAAGGCCTTCAGAGATTGAAGGAGCAGTGGCCCATACTCATTGCTCCGCAACCCGCTGGCAAAACCCAAAACCTTGAAAGAAGGGAGATAACACCCAGCACTCCCCGAAGGTTATTCAAGAGAGAGAAATTGACACAAATGAGCATGCACAGTGTGTGACCCCAGCAGGAGGGGAAGACAGCTAATCTGGAACGTCTACCCTCCAACAAGAAGATTGTTAAGGTCAAGGGGATCCCAGAGTTTGTGGCTTCGTTATTGTCCCAGGCACCAAGCTTGACCTTGCTAATGCAAGGGTTTATCTTTCCAATAAGTTTCCATGTTGTGTCATGGAAGTTGCAGTCCCTCAAGCCTCACTGAGTTTAAGTTAACCCTAAGAAATAAGTATCAGAGAAACTTCAAGCTTTAATGTAATGAAACTTCAAGCTACCTCCAAAGGGCTTCCCCAGAGGAGAGCTGATCATAGGTTCTGTTGAATGAAGACTGCATTGCCCAGACTTTGTCTGAAGTTTTGTCTTCTCCTGCTTTTCCACTCAATTTATTTCTGTTCCAGCTGCCTCAGACCACTAAAGTCTTTTGGGATCTTCTTTTCATTGCATTGTCCTTTCATTTGTTTCTATGAAAACTTTGCTCTAGAAGTTGCGGCCACTTTGGGTCTTTAAATCTATTTCATATTCACATATGTATCTTAAACAGAATTTCAGAGTCCAGTTAAGCCAAGATTTACTTTCTTTCCATGTGTGAGTTTGGATCAACTGACGGAACAAGTCATTGTGCTGGAGGATATGTTTGAAGCAAAATC
Source organism: Natator depressus (assembly GCF_965152275.1). Taxonomy (NCBI): domain Eukaryota; kingdom Metazoa; phylum Chordata; order Testudines; family Cheloniidae; genus Natator; species Natator depressus. The sequence continues at coordinate 135,840,166 of NC_134234.1, forward strand.
CACACTGTTTTATTTGACTGATTTGTGAACTTTTTTGGTTGGTTCATACATTTTTAAAAGTGAGGGTAATATTACCAATGGTTCTGATGTATTCTCCATCACTGGCAATTTTTAAAACAAAACTGGATGCTTTTTAAAAAGATATACAGTAGAACCTCAGAGTTATGAAGTTGTTTGTCACTCTGAAATGTTCATAACTCTCAGCAAAATGTTACGGTTGTTCTTTCAAAAGTTTACAACTGAACATTGACTTAATATAACTTTGAAACTTTACTATGCAGAAGAAGAATGCTGCTTTTAATAATCTTAATTTAAATGAAACAAGCACAAAAACAGTTTCCTTACCTGGTCAAGTCTTTTTTTAAACTTTCCCTTTATTTTTTTGAGTAGTAGTACTGTACAGTATTTGCTTTTGGCGGGGGGGGGTCTCTGCTGCTGCCTGATTGTGTACTTCCGGTTCCAAATGAGGTGTGTGGTTGACCGGTCAGTTCGTAACTCTGAGGTTCTACTGTCCTCTAGCTCAAACAGGAATTAACTCAGTGATGTTCTAAGGCCTGTGTTATACAGGAGCGCAGACTAGACGATCACAATAGTCCCTTCCACACTTGGAATCTATGAACTCTATCATGCAGAAGAAAGACTACTTAGATTAAGTCAGGTCTCATTGTGAATGTAATATTCAAATAGAAAGGAACTGTAACCTGTCATATTATGAACTGAAATCAGAGCACTAACCTTATTTCTTGTACAAAAGGTGCTATAAAAATTGAGTATATTTTATTTTTCTTAAATTTAAAAATAATATGATACTTGATGAGAGCATTGTCTGTTGTGATCATTTCTTTTTGCACAAAGACATGCCAGAGGCACAGATTCTTTTGAATCCACACACCAAGTCTTTGGAACTCCTGCCATGAGTAAAATTTTGAATCATCATCAGGTACAGTCTGGTTCAAGTTTTTCTGATTCAGACATGCATACATGGCTAAAAGGAGAGTTAGAAATGCTTTCACGCTTTAATGCTTAGTTTTAAATGGCTGAACTTTCTTAATCCATGTATTATTCACAATAATTCTACAGCCTGCTCTAGTTTCCTTGGGAACACTTTACTCAGTGTTTAAGAGATTAAGAAAAGTAACACGTTCATTATCAAACAAAAGACTGATTTAGGATTTTTTTGCTCCAAATACTACAAGAAGAGTAATTACCAGTACATATGATCATTCACATGGAACAATTCTGAGACAGCTCTCTTAAATATAGTTCCCCGAAGTATAATTAATTCCTTTGTTGTTCAATGTAGACTAATATCTACTCATAAAGTCTTCTTGAGATTCATGTGGCTATAATATAAAAATCTAGAGGAATGCAATTTCGCAATAATTGTCTACTTTAAGTGTTGGTTGTTTGCCTTTGTGTTTATTTCCTGTCGCTGTAACTATTAAGTAAGGTTTCCTTAATGCAGCTTTTGTCTGTGATCCGAAACCCATGGCAGAAACGCCACAAAACATCTTGCCGAGTGCTTAGGGACTGCAGCAACACCAGGCACCTAATAGGAGCCAATGCCATCAATAACACTTAATAAATAAAAAGTCGTTTCCTTTCCCTGCGCCAGTATTTCATTTTGTAAACGATACAACTGTTCACAAGCGACCTTTCAAGAAAAAAAGTGGCAGTTTCAGAAACAAGCTGGTTTTCACGGCGCTTTTGCCAAGCACCGAGCAGCAATCGTGACATTGCTGTTGCATCCTGCTGCTGTTTTGAAAAACCACCATAATTCTTTTCAGCAATTTTTTTTTGTATGCTCACCACCATTTTGCTTATGAAGTGGGCCCCACTGGTCCATTCATGTTCTCCAACTGAATTGTTAAGATGTATTTCCTATTATAGAGCTTCATCCTTTTACAATCATTGCTATGGCAAATATGCATGCCAACAAAAAATGGCATCACAAAAACAAACTGGTGTCAACTTTTCATCCCACTGGGCAACGTACACAGCTCAGGATTTCCTAGAATGCATGGTGGGTAGACAGCTCCAGCCATGTTACAGAATATGTTTAGTTTTGCTAAATTAAAAGTCCATTAAGCTCCTTGCTATGTTACGTGAATACAGTAATAAAGAACAAACATTACCCATAACTATTACTTTGTTGCTTGAAAATTACATTTCACACAAATCATACTCTGATTACATTCCAGTTTGAAAATATTTAAGAATAAATTACAATGCTTGTATGTAGGATTTTTTATACCTCTAACATTTGCAATATTTCCCCTTTTCTCAGGCAAGATAATGTGAGAGATGACTGATTCTCCACTAATCTCCAGATTCTCCATCACTTGCAGCCTATACAGCAAGACTGGATGTCTTTCTAAGATTGCTACCGCTTGAACAGAAGTTATGGGCTTGAAGAGACATTACTGGTGAGTTATGCCACCTTAGAATTGTCTGAGTGGTCCTCTGAGTGCTGAAAACTTACAGCTTCACACACAGTCCACATGGTGTCAGAAATGTAGTATAGAGTCCAGTGCAAAAACAGCCAACTACTAGTTAGTCTGTTTGATCAGGCAATCTCTTGTTCTGTCATTTTGTCTTGTCATGGGTGGCTGGTTTGCTAGACACTTACCTGTAGGTTGTGTACCTAAGATGACAGGTTACTTCTAGCCATTAAATCAAAAGATTTAAAGGACAGCATGGATGGGAGTCAATGCTGTTTTAATGAAGCCAAAGCGGGTGGAGCCAAGGGTGTGTAAAGGTGGTCTCTGAGGCCTAGGTAATGAAGTTCAGGACAGAGCCTGACTTTGCTTCAATAAACAAATGGGCCCTGGTAGGGAGTAGTCATTGCCCGAACAGGTGTTACCTGAACGTTTGGAAAAAGATTTAATTCACTTTTTGCAGGACTTTAAATGTGAAGATTGTCCCTCTGTGGCTGCAGGGTGGGAACTGTGGGTTTTAGACTCTGAGCTGGGTTTAGCAAGGAAGGATAGAAGTCAGTCCAGAGTCCATGATATATAAAAGTAGGCAAAATCAGCTTTGTGGCCCAGTGGATAAGGCATGGTAATGGGAGGCCGAAAAATGAATTCCATTGCAGCTTTTCCAAAGATTCAGTGTGTTACCTCAGCCAAGCCATTTAGCCTCTCAGTTTCCTAGGCTGAAAGCAATCCCTTCCTTTATAAAGGGTTATATTCATAAACAGAAGTTTCATTTAAAAAAAAAAAAAAAAAGGTAAGGATGAATGTATTTGAACAGAGTCCAGTTAATATCCCTCCCATCAAAAAACCACTCTTTACAAAAATTATAGCTTTAATAAACCAAAACTTTAAAAATGAACGGTTATAGGATCAACCCACTTCCCCACTGCCATGTAATCCACCTGATTTATATCACACTCCAAACTTAACTTTGCCCCAAATATATGAAAAGGTCAAAATAACAAATCAGTAGGAGATTATTACATAATATTTCATATTCAAAGGAGGCATTTATGGTGCACAGGACAGCAGCTCTGCTTTGACATATCTTGTCAGGCCCACTGAAATAGACTTTTCTTCCATGGCGCCTGAGTTTCTGCATGCCCCACAGTGTCCATCTCCCATGATGCTCTTAGTCCCCTGTAACCACACCAATCTCCTGCACCTACCCAATGCATCCTCTATTCCAGTCTCCCCCAGAGTCCTTCATTCCAAGTCAAGGAACATGGTTCCATATCACCACTCCATTTCGACCCCACATGGTGTGCCCAAGTACTTAAGTAAGTGAATAGGGAAGTATCATTCACCCCTTCACAAAACACAAGCAGCAGGGGCCACCCTTTGAAATTAATAGACAGCAGGTTTAAAACATACATAAGGAAGTACTTCTTCCCACAATGCACAGTCAACCTGTGGAACTCAATGCACCGGATATTGAGAAAGCCAAAAGTATAACGGGGTTCCAAAAAGAATTAGAGAAGTTCACGGAACATAAGTCCAGCAATGGCTATTAGCCAAGATGGTCAGGGACACAACCCCATGCTCTGGGTGTCCCTAAACCTCTGCCAGAAGCTGGAACTGAACGACGGGGGATGGATCACTTGAAAATTTCCCTGTTCTGTTCATTCCCTCTCATGCATCTGGTACTGGCCATTGTTAGAAGACAGGGCTAGACAGACCATTAGTATGATCCAGTATGGCTGCTCTTAGGTTCTTATTTGTATTTAAGTACATAATTAGTATTTTGACATACTTGTACTAAAGTGCTTTAATTGCAAGTATGTAGAGTATTGGGCACAGAATATTTAAGTACATTTTAAAGATACTTAAAGCAAGAGTAATTTTATCTGCAAGTACTTTTTAAAAAAAATTTATCATGCCCTGCCTCCCCCAAAGTGTCCCAATTTCTGGTTGGCCCCAGAACCCACTATCCCAGCTTGGGAGCGTCAGGCCCTGATGTCCATCTGAGAGGGCTTTTTTTTTCCTGTTGGCCCTGCTGTTGCACCAGCCAGGAAGGGTAGTGGCCCTGCCACCTTCACTCCTGATTGGTCACTAGAAGTCAGCAGTGGGTAAACTTGCTTCTCAGCCTAGCCAAGGGGTGAGTCAGGTGGAGTGGTACTAGGGTGACCAGACAGCAAATATAAAAAATTGAGGGGGGGCTGGTAATAGGTGCCCATATAAGAAAAAGCCCCGACTATCGGGACTGTCCCTATAAAATTGGGACATCTGGTCACTCTTAAGTGGTACAGAACAGGCAGACACATACCTCTGTGTCCTGCACGGAGTGAACAAACCTGGTAACTGCATCTTTTTTCTATGCTTATATTATTTAGGTAATTGTCCATACATTGAGCAGACCACTGAAGGGAATGTGGGAGTGGAAAGTATTTGCGTTTTTATTCTTGTATTTTTACTTTTAAATACATACGCACTATTTCCACAGCATACGTCTATTGTACTTATGAGTAATTCGGTCACAATGTACTTGGCCCTTAAATGCTTTTTATCAGTACTTATGGCAACACCGACCCCCAGGCCCTACTGCTCCTGTTCCTCTGTATGCTCCCCCTCCGCATCCCCTATGGCTTCTCCTAGAGAACAGGGTTTAATTGACAAAGTCTCTCCTAATCATTATTGTCCTTTGTGAGCAACACAGGAAGTTTCCAGTTCCTCCTTGATTCCAGGCCTGGGCAAAATATTCCTCATTGTGCTTCCTCATGAAGAGGCGAAGAGAGAGACAGATGGATGCACATGCACACACACAACTTCCTCATAGGTCTTATTCTATCTCTTCCCTAAAGAGCCCCTCAGTGAACCACTTTCCTGCCGACCTCTGTGTGGGTGCAGCATTATACACTATACAAAGGAATGAATCTAGTCCAGTGCCTCCCAAACTCAAAAAGACAGCAGTCACGAGTGACAAAAAACCTGTTTGATAGCTGCAGCAAAATGATGTGGACCAGCACTAAAGAGGGAGGAGACAGTATGCACTGTCAGTCTGAACTATTGTATTAGAGCTGAAGCTTGTTCAGATCTTAAATTTCTATGCAATGTGAATATGTTATAAAACTTAAACCCCATCCATTTTGTTTGCTCTAGCATTTATGTATCCTTTGCCTCATTAAACTGATTTAAACAGCCTTTGTGATCTCCTGGCTTGTTAAAAAGCGTGCCCAGTATCATATGACCTCCAGGCACTCTTAATACAATGTGCAAAATATCATAATAGGATCATGTTGGCGTGTGCCTGCAAGAGAATAAATATATCTTTGCAAGTAATTCCCACCAGCAATCTTGGAAATAGTACAGTACACTAAAACATTGGCTTAGGCACACAAACACAAATACCATCAAGCTATAAGACGACCGGCCCAGTTTGTGGGAACTTTAATTCCATGGTTAAACGGCATGTGGAGAAGCACAAGGCTGTGCATGGAAATACTATTGTAGACATCTATGCAGAAGTCCTGACAGATGGCATATTCACCTTGGCTAGTTGATTAACATTCATTTCCAGTAGGCAGCCAAATTACCTTTCTACACCCATCCAAGATAATCTTGGACACGGATTAACTTAAGTAACAACTACAAACAATTTATAAGTTATTATAGATGGTGCCGGTAGACTGGGACTCAGGAGCAGGGAAGATGAGAAACGGATTTGCTGGATAAGGAGATTGGGGCTGGGAGCTGGTGAGGAGAACTGGAAGCCAGTTGGCGGTGGGGGAGAGCAGGGCAGGGGAGATACACATTGATTTCAGACAAGGAGCGGGGAGAATGGGAGAAAACTTGGACTTGGAACCAGTAGAAAGGGGAAAACAGGGAGAGAAGCTCTGACAAGGGGGAAGACTGGGTCTGGCTAGCTAAAGACATGGATACAAGGAGCCAGTGAGAGGAGACACTGGGGTAAGGAGCTTTGGAGAGAGTAGGAAGATAACAGATTGGATGAGGAGCCAAAGGAGGGAGACTAGGATAGGGAACCAGTGCAGGGGGAGATTGGGCAGAGACAGATTGGATGAGGAGCCTGGCAGGGGAGACCAGGGTGGCTGTGCAAGGAGACTGGGAGTGAGATAAGACACCTGAGGAGTAGAGAGCAGGAGTGAATAGGCAAGGAGAATGGGACTGGGACAAGGAGCTAGGGTTATGGAAGAAGCAGAACTCAGACGGGTTAGAGAGGATGGGGCAGAAAGGTTCTCATTTGGTGGGGGAAATGGGAAAAGTCTGTGTCAACTAGAGCACATTCCCCTCCAGAACCTGGAGTGGAACCCAAGATTCTTGAGTCTCATCATTCCACAGCTGTCAGCAAGTATCTATGAAACCCACAGGCAAAGTGTGTGTGTGTCTCTTCCCTCTTTAGTGCTGGTCTACATAGCAGTAGTAGGGTATAATCCTCTATCAGTTACTCAAGTACTATAACAATGAGCACTATACAAAAGCCCATGAGAAAATTAATAATCCTACCTTCAGAGCAGGGTTTGAATCATATGTGGTACATAAGGCATGGGGCTGTATCTTGAACTCTGAGAAAACAAAATACTGAATTAAGTGAGCACTGTCCATCCTGCAGCTCATTAAATGAGCACTGATGGAGATAGGAGTCCTGCAGAAGAAATACTATGAGACATGTAGTTACATGTAGTTAAGGACTGTATTATAATGCATCTGCGCAAGGGTGAGAAATGAAGGTTGCACAAGCAACTTTAATAGCTTCTGAGAGCTTGACTTTTCATCCTTAATAATGTTATTTGAAGGTACCTTTGTGTGTGTATAATTTTTTACATCCAGACACATACACATTTTCTTTCCTGGAACTGAAGCTAGGACCCTGATGACTATAAGTCACCCATTCTGTAATAAAAGCAAGAGTCATGACTTTCACGCTCTTGAGAGAGTTCAATATAAAAGTGAAAAATAGAACAAACAAAAGCATCTGTTGGAATTAATCACCAGAAATTTTCTAGCCACACTTTAACAATACATCACTATTACTTCAGCTCTTGTGGGTCTTCTCAAATCTAATTCCAAACATTGTTGTAAATCAACTAAGACAAGATCAGTCCTCTTATACGATAATAATGGAATATTCCTGAGAACAAAACAAATGTGCAGAAGTGCCTAGAAAAACATATTAAGTCATCATGAGAAAAGAGCTGTGGCTAAACTTTATTAATCTTATTGCCCTTGCAATAGATTTGCTGGCTATCACTGGTCTCCCAGGCATGATCTAATAGTATGTGGCCATTATTCTACTGCTGAATGGATTCATTACTCACTCCCTCTGTGAGCCTTTAGGAGAATACTTTACTAATCAGCATAACTCCCCATGAGTTTGGGAAAACATATAGGAGTGCATTTGACTGTGTGTGCTATCATCCCTTTGGTCCAGTTGGGCAAAAGTAGAACTTACTACATTCGGCTTACTGTAAATTTTGTCATTTTTCATCTAAGAATGTTAGTACTTTGAATGTCCATTCTGTCCATTGTCTTCAACAGGCTTTGGGGCTGTACCTTGAATGCTGAGAAAACAAAATATTGAATCTGACCTAATTTAGCCCACTTGTTGCCCACTACTTGTATACCTCAGCTTAGTGCCATCTGAGTTTATGCCAAGCATTGATTTAGTCCAAGCTTCATGCCCCTAAGCTACTACCTACCAATTGCCATAATTCAGGCCAGGTAACTGTAGAAGGAAAGAGCAGGATTGCCCAGATGCTGAATTCTGGAATAATCTTACAAAGCATTGGGCTGTGAAGGCTGTAATCATTGCCAGAGACATATACCTGTACCTGTAGCTGAATGGAGTAATTCAGGGTCTGATTCTACAACCCCTACCCACAGGATTCCCCCCTCAGATGTATATTTGCATTGCTACTAATAGGGCCACATATCTGAGCTTGGGCTACTCAGGTGAGTAGGGAGGCTGTTCCGGTACCGATGTTCCTCCAACTGTGAGCCTGAAAGCTGAAAAACAGCCAAACATGCACAAAATTAAAACAAAGAAAAACTCAAATGTGTTATAAATCTAATATACGTGTTCTTTAAAAAAATATATACATTTGCATTAAATTGCAAGATTGTGACTGAAAATAGCAGGACAAGAGAACAGAATGATCAGGGGAAGTGCTCTGAGTTCCTTAGGCCAACAGGAATTCTTAGGGGATAACTATCTTTCAGTTACACCCACAAACAAGTTGGCCACAAATTTACTAACAAACGAATTCCATTATGCAGCATTCTATCGCCAGGTGTGCAGAGGCTGTGACCAGCTAAATGTTGGAAAGCAGAGAGCAATCCAGCCAGACATCTCTCCATAGACGCTAACAAGCATTTTGGTTAGTTCTCTAGCAGCACACTTGTTGAGAAATGCATTCGCAACATTTACACATCATCTCTTTTGAGCTTGTCTTTCCATGTTGGTGTAAAAGGAGTTCTGAAACATTTAGACACCCCCTTCACATATAGAGCTTTAATTTCTTCCTCACAGAGGTAGTCAAAAAAAAATGGGAAAGCCACGTCTGTGACCCAACCCATCACAGTGTCTCCACTCCCATCTTGCTGAGCTAGACACATGAACTGGCTCCAGCACAGACCAAGAAGTTGGGCCATGCCCCACTTCAGTTCACAGAAACTAAGATTCACTTAGCCCAGGGACTTCTCAGTTAACAGGGACTTTCCCAGCACCCAGTATTGTGTCTTTCTGGGAGCCTGAACCCCCAATTAATCTGTTTTACTCTGTATAAAGCTTATACAGGATAAAAAAAGCTTTTAAATTCTCCACCCTCTATAACACTGATAGAGAGATATGCACAGCTCTTTGCTCCCCCAGGTATTAGTCACTTCCTCTGGATTCAGTAATAAGCAAAAGTGATTTTATTAAGTATAAAAAGTAGGATTTAAGTGGTTCCACGTAATAACAGACAGAACAAAGTAAGTTACCAAGCAAAATAAAACAAAACACGCAAGTCTAAGCCTAATACAGTAGGAAACTGAATACAGGTAAATCTCACACTCAGAGATGTTCCAATAAGCTTTTTTCACAAACTAGACTCCTTCCTAGTCTGGGTCCAATCCTTTTCAGACCAAAGTTGTAGTTTATGACCTGGGTCCAGCAATCACTCACACCTCTGTAGTTACAGACCTTTGTTCCAGTTTCTTTCAGGCATCTCTTTGGGGTGGAGAGGCCATCTCTTGAGCCAGCTGAAGACCAAATGGAGAGGCTTCCAGGGCCTTTTATATTCTCTGTCTTGTGGGTGGCAACCCCTTTGTTCTTCCGTGCAAAATCACAGCAACAAGATGGAGTTTTTAGCCACCTGGACAAGTCACATGTCCATGAATGATTCAGCTTTTTGCAGGCCGACGCCATTGTTTACATGTTAGTTTGAACGTTCTCAGGAAAGCTCAGATGTGGATTGGCATCTCCCAAAGTCCATTGTTAGTTAAGTACTCCCAATTACTTGAATAACCCCTTCACAATATATTCGTCAAACCTCCCTTATGTATTTCCTACAGCAAACACTTCAAATACAAGCATGGAGCCAACGCTCATAACTTCAGATATAAAAATGATACATGCACACAAATAGGATGAATATATTCAGTAGATCATAACCTTTGCAAAGATATGTCACATGGCATATCTAGCATAAAGCATATGCCAGTTATGTTATAGTTACACTCATAAGCATATTTCCATAAACATATGGAGTGCAACGTCACAACGTCAATCTGCTCCGGGCACTGGGTGTCCCCCTTTTTGTGGGTAGCCTCCTATCTGATCTGTATGTCGCAGGAGACACACAGTGTGCTGGTAGCAATGAAAGAGCTGCCACCGACTCCCTCCGCTTCCAAAGCTGCCACTGTGGTGTCAGGCACGGTGAAGGAGCTAGCTCAGTTTCAGGCAGGTCGTCTGACAGGGACAAAAGAGGGACCCATTCCTTCCGTACATCCTCCTTAGGCAACAATGACAGATAACAGGTTTGGCTCGTAACTCCCCACATGGGAAGAAGTTCCATCCAGGGAAAGGTGCAGGCAGATCAAATTATGCATGTGCATCCCATTGACAAACTTCCACTCACCCGGGTGTAGGTGTATGGCCCTCAGTGGGAAAACATTGTAACAATAGTTTTAAATTACTTTGACTATCCTTGCTCTGGGTTAGTGTGCTATGGAGTTGTTGCCAATCATGGATCTGACATACTACAGCAATTAGTGTTAAATAATGATCAAGCAGAACACTATCCCTGAGAGTATTCAACAATTACTTGTTACGCCAGCCACAAGAAACTGTTCAAACTGCCTAATAAGGTGGCAATTAGTACATTCCACTATGCATCCCACTGCCCAGACTATCTCTGGTGCTGAAATCCTCTTCCTTGTTTTCATTGTCTCTTAGCTTGACTACTTCAGCATGCTTCTTTATGGCTTCCTCTGGCTCCAGCTCACCCGAACCCAGGATGTGTACGTCAGCACTAAGCCAAAAGTTTCAAAAAAAATGTTGACAAAAAAAATTGCCTAAAAATTGCAGAAAAAGACTCAGCATTTTCCAACCAGCCCTACTTCATCTTGCCACTGCCACCCTTCCCACGCTTCCATCCTCAAACAACGCTCATTCATGCCAGGATCCAGTTCAAAACGCCACTCTCCTTGTTTTCAAAACACGCCTGTGACAGGGCGCTGAGCAGGAACTGCTGAGCCAGCCCTCTGTCACTCCAGCTCCAATTCACCTCCCTTAATTGGAGCTGGTTAGACCACCTGGCCCTGATGGGGGAAGCAGAGACAGCTGCTGCCTAATTAGGTTGGGGTTGTATAAAAGCCTCAGCAGAAGGAAGCCAGAGGGGGAGCAAGAAGAAAGGGAAAAGACAGGGGATGGAAGCGGAAAGGTAGCTCCTCCCTCCCTCCCTCCCTCCCTCCCGCGGGTGGTAAAGGGCTACCTGTATGGAGAAAAGGTGGTGGGACCACAACCTGTAAATAAACTACACCAGTGGTTACTGAACCCAGGGTCTCTGAGTGACTTTATCAGCCCAACAGGGCAGGAGCCAAGAGGGCCCTGCAGCATCCTGTTACAACTCCCCAAATTTTGCTCCAACTTTTTCTGTGTGTCATATACAGCACTGAACCCACTAGCATCTCTTAAAACCATCAAAACAGATGATCATACCAATCAACCACATGGGTCTCATTTCTCTGTTCCTTCTAGTACCAGTCTCCTCTTTGTCATTTTAGCCAAATTTCACAACTGATGCTGTCAGAGAGGCTTCTTCCTGAAATACCTGTTGATACCAATTCCCTCCAGAGGGCAGAGCTTGACAGTGAAATGGGAATAATATGCTCTTCAACATGATCCAATGAAAGATGGCAAGTGGAACTGATGCTAGTAGTAAGATATTTAAGTAGCCACTAGCTCTTTAACCTCGAACTCTAGAAATACGAGAGGAGTATGAACCCAAAAGCACTGACTTCCTTATGCCTAAGGTCTCAAATTACTTCAGCTTAAGACTATTTTACCAACCACACTTATGCTTCCTTTTCTTTCACTGCCAACCCCAGCCTGCATTAAGAACTGGATTTTCCAAAGAGCTCCGCACCCAGCATCCCCCCGGTGACACTTATAACCAGAGTTTCACGGTGTACTAAGCTCTTTTGAAAACCTGGACCCATATGCAAGCAGCATACAGTTGGCCTCTTAACAGACATATTATAATGAGAGTTAGAGAGATAGCTTGATGAAATCCCATACTGAGAGACTTCAGTATCTTCCAGACAATAAAGACACTAGAATATCCATTCAATGTTGTTTTCACTAAGGACGGCAATTAATATGTATCATTTAGAATGATTATTCTACTGTCCCTCCCCACACAAGTCAGAATTGGTTGCGATAAGCAGCATGCTGAAGAAAGCCACATATGTTACTAACTTGTTTGCTTTCAGCAACAAAACACAACATTTTTGCAGTACGAATAATCTTACGGGCAAATTATTAGTCTTAGCAACATAAGACTATTTTAAGGCTCATTCTTAATTAAGGTAATAGTGTAATTTGGCCTGCATGGGAGTGTTTTATAAATAGTAGATATAGCACTAATGGTCCAACTGTCAAATGTGCCCCATTTCCTCAAATAAAATGCCCAGATCTGCAATTAGGCAATTAAAAGGGAACTTTCTCTATGCTAACATGCCAAATGGAAATTGAAAATAAGGTTGTTTATGTTATTTTGAAGCACTGTACTAGAATTTTTTGCAGCATTACAGTCAATGGACAGAAACCATTTATCTGTCTTGCCTAATTAGATTATAAACTCTTTGAGGCAGAGACTGAGTCATGTCTGTACAGTGCCTAATGCAGAAGGTGTCAGGGCTGGGGTATGGGCAGTCTAGCCTAGGGGTTAGTATCTGGTAGAGGCCAAGATTCCCAATTACCGGGAATCAGGCCAGGTTGGAACACCAGGAGAGCAGAAGTGAAAGACAAACTGGAGGGTCAAGATCAAGAATCAGGATCATAAAGCAGGAACAGCTAAACACTAAACCAGCAGTCCATAGCAGAGTGAAGCCCACTTGTACAGACACCGTCCTGATTGTGAGTGGGGATCTTGGGTGCTATAAAATATTAATAATCAAAAACCAACCAGCATTGTCACGTCTGATCCAGTTCAGCATCAGACTTTTTTGAGTTTCTCTAGCAAGAGTTTTCCATATATCATCATGCTTCCAATTCAACTCTTATCCAAAGCCAGAAGACGTTTTGTTTTAAAGCCACACATCTAAAATCCACTAAATTTAGCTGAGAATTATCAGCTTTCTGGAAAAAGTTCTTTGTTCAAAGTTCAATACAGAACATGCTGATCATCTAATGGACTGTTGATATCATTATACACAGGTAGTGAGGTTGTATTACTCACATCCATTCTTTTAAGTACATTGCAAGAAAGGATAAAAGCAATCATCGTCTGAAGTACCCATTATTCATTTTTGTAGTTCTGAACAACAAGTCCCTATTAATTTAAAGATATTGCTGGAAGCGATAATTATTTGTGTTCCTTTTTGTTGCTTCTTCATCCAGTTATGCTTGTGAGCAAAATAAATCGATCACAAGCTGATCTCATGTTGCTGGGAGTTGAGAGTTCTCAGTATTATTATTTATTCCTTGTTTAGCACTGAAATTTACAAGACAGGAAGATTAAACTTAATGTTACAATAAAGCCAGATGCATGGGGCTAACTCTAGGCTTCCACACCCACAGTGCCTAAAGGGAGGTAATGAAAATGCTTTCTTATAGATTCTTGTATCTACACTATGCTGCCCCCTTGAAAGCACAGGCATTTGATATTCATCCAGGACATATCACTTGGGACTAGCAAAAATAATAAAACAATGGGACATACAGTACATGTTGTTCATTAGACATATTTCCCACTTAAACAGAAGAGAATGTATTAATATAGTGTCCCCCGATTTTTACTTTCTCTATTCCCACTATTTATTTAATACCATGTCTTGTGAAAACACTTATTCTTTGCCAGAAGTATCAGAACTATATATCTGGTTATGCTAATAAGCCACAGAGGGCCCTCCTGCCATCAGGATCTTTTGTTGTCATTCTTTTTATCAAGAATACATAAATAAATAAATAAATACTTAGATCCTTTACAGCACTTTTCATCAGTAGATCTAAAAGTGTTTTACTTACAAGGTCAGCATCATTATCCCCATTTTTCAGATGGGGAAACAGAGGCACAGGGAGGTGACCCAGCAGGGCAAAGCCAGGAATAGAACCTATGTCTCCCAGTCCAATGTTCTGTCCACCAGGCAGCACTGCTCTGAAGAAAAACTGGAGTATGCCTTGGGTGAAATCCTGCCCCCAGTAGAGTCAATGGCAAAAGTTTCATTGACTTTAACAGGGCCAGGATTTCTCCCATTGACTTTAAAGGGACATAAAGGGCTCAGCATCTGACAGGACTGGACAAAAATTCTGTAGCAAGGCTGTCATAAATATAAAGGGAAGGGTAAACACCTTTAAAATCCCTCCTGGCCAGAGGAAAAATCCTTTCACCTGTAAAGGGTTAAGAAGCTAGGATAACCTCGCTGGCACCTAACCAAAATGACCAATGAGGAGACAAGATACTTTCAAAAGCTGGGAGGAGGGAGAAAAACAAAGGGTCTGTGTCTGTCTGTGTGATGCTTTTGCCGGGGACAGAACAGGAATGGAGTCTTAGAACTTAGTAAGTAATCTAGCTAGATATGCGTTAGATTATGATTTCTTTAAATGGCTGAGAAAATTAAGCTGAGCTGAATAGAATGAATATTCCTGTCTGTGTCTTTTTTGTAACTTAAGGTTGTGCCTAGAGGGATACTCTATGTTTTGAATTTAATTACCCTGTAAGGTATTTACCATCCTGATTTTACAGAGGTGATTCTTTTTTTTTTTACTTGTTACTTCTATTAAAAAGTCTTCTTGTAAGAAAACTGAATGCTTTTTCATTGTTCTAAGATCCAAGGGTTTGGGTCTGTGGTCACCTATGCAAATTGGTGAGGATTTTTACCAAACCTTCCCCAGGAAGTGGGGTGCAAAGTTTTGGGGAGGATTTTGGCGGGGGGGGAAGACGTTTCCAAACAACGTTTTCCCAATAAACCCAGATAAACGTTTGGTGGTGGCAGTGGAAGTCCAAGGGCAAAGGGTAAAATAGTTTGTACCTTGGGGAAGTTTTAACCTAAACTGGTAAAAGTAAGCTTGGGGGGTTTTCATGCAGGTCCCCATATCTGTACTCTAGAGTTCAGAGCTGGGAAGGAACCTTGACAAAGGCAGATTGAGGTTAGATATTAGGAAAAAAAAAAAAAAACTAACTATAAGGGTAGTTAAGCTCTGGAATAGGCTTCCAAAGGAGATCATGGAATCCCCATCACTGAAGGTTTTAAGAACAGGTTCAACAAACATATGTCAGGGATGATCTAGGTTTACTTGGTCCTGCCTTAGCACAGCGGGCTGGACTAGATGCTTCAACCAGGTATTAAAGTTCAGTAAAATGCTGGACTGAACCCCATGGAGCTTCCCTGCAGCTGTTTGAAAAGGGAATGCTTTACAAAGAAGTTGCAGGAGCTGCCTGATCCCTAGTGGAGTGTGTGCTAATTTGAGCAGGGAGGGGGAATCTAAACCAGCTAGCTCAATACATCTTGACACTCACTTGGGGAATCTCTGGGCTGATATTGCTTGACCCTCCATTCTCTCAGCAAATGCAGTAAAAAGTTTTGAGAAGTCCTGAAGGTTTTGATCCCTGGCAAATAAAAAGCTGGCGCCCTGATAACATCTAAGGCATGCGGCCGAGTGTCTTTGATTACATTATATATGATTTATTGAAGAATGTTGGTAAATGAATCATTTGATTCAAATGGAAATCTGTTACTATTTTAGGTAAGGACTTGGGATGGGTCCTGCATGATACCTTATCCCTATGGAATAAAATAAACGGAGGCCCTGCCACAAAAGCCAGTATTTCTCCAATTCTTCTTGCTGTTGTAATTGCAACCAAAAGGGAAGTTATCATAGATCAGTGCAATGGGGATCAGGTTGCCAGGGGTACAAATGAGGGCTCCCATTAAACCTGCCAAAACTGCAGTAAGGTCCCAGGAGGGGGAGGTTTTCCTATTGTCAGAAAAACATGAATAAGATTGTTAAGGAATTAAATCATAGTTGGGTGAGGAAAAACCTCAATGGGATGGTGAGATGAGCAAATGACTGCAAGATGCACTCCAACTGAGCCAACGGACAGTCCCAAGTTTTTTAGCAAGAACTAGTAGTCCAAGATGGGAGGGAGCTGAGAGCCAACAGGTCGCAACTGTCATTCACACCAATTCCTGAATCTCTTCCAGTTCTCAGCATAAGTTAGTGAGGTAAAATCTTTCCTGCTCTCCATGCTGTGCTGCCTTGAGCAAGCCAAAGATTTTCCAAGGTGAAAGCTGTTCAGGAATGAATGTTATTTTGAGCAATGGTACCTTCCACCCTCATCCTCCCACCATGCCGCTGAGCGTACAGGGAAGGTTCATGCAGGTGAGGCCAAGGAAAGAGCCCTTGCTAAAAGAACCGGCCTGCCACAGGGGAGCAAGACAGGGGCCTGGCAGATCGACAGGGTGCCTGTTATAAATAAGAAAAACAAAATCTGGTGCAAACTGGCTTCTTAAAAAAAGCAAATTTAAACATCTGCAGGAAGTAATTGAATCTGCATGCCTGTCACCAGCATCTGCAGACACCATCTCCTCTATCCTGTCCAGGATTGTGAGCTGAAGAACCAAACTCAGCTGGATGCCATTGAAGCTGAGACAGGTGTCAGAATCCCTACCCTCTGCATTTCAACCAGAGGACACAACAGAACCAAACTACTAACACAGAGATCCTCCCCACTGGCTGGGGAGCAGCTGCTGAGCCACGTGGGGAGTCTGTTTCAGCCCAACAGCAGAAGTAGCTCTGTACCGCACCAGTGCATCCTTGCTGTGGGGAGCCAGAGGGGAACTGGACAATCCATATGGAGGCAGTTTCTCTGGCCCTACTCTGCCTCTGCTGCACAGGAAACTCTCAAAGTTGGGCTTTACATTCCATGGGAGAGAAAGGAGAGACATCCCTTCACAGCTCCCCAAAATCCAGCCTGCGAACACACAAAAACCCACACCAATTTCATTGCCAGGGGAAATGGCTCAGTCACAGAGATGGGAGCCGGATTTGCCCCTTAGCACAAGAATCACTTTCCATGGCTGTCCTGAGTCCTGACCATCTCAGGCTTGATGATAACCACAGATAAAATTAACCAGCATATACTTATGCAATCCAGGAATTAATCATTCATCTTCAGAAGTCATAGAACCATAGCGTTAGAAGGGAGCACAAGGATATCTAACCCCCGCCAAGATACAGGATTTGTTGTGTTTAAACTATCCAAGACAGATGGCTATCCAGTCTCCTTTTGAAAACCTCCAGTGAAGGAGTTCCTACAATGACCTTGGCTGTTCCATTGTCCTACTGTTCTGACAGTTAGGAAGTTTTTCCTGAGATTTAATCTAAATCTGTTATGTTGTAGCTTGAACCCATTGCCTCTTGTCCTGCCCTCTGTGGCAAGAGAGAACAATTTTTCTCCATCTTTTTTATGACATGCACCAATGAATGCCCTACTCTATAAATACAGAATTTGGCACAGCCTATAATGAACCAGCGGGGAAAATGACAGGACAGAAGAAGTGATGCAGCAAGCATCATCTATTAAGAGAAAACATCTCTCCAAAAACCTCACCTCATAGCCCAGTACACCAAAGGGAATGTTTCTTAGTCCTACTGCTGAAAAATGAGGGTAGGCCATCTGCTTACTTGAAGGTACCTGATGGGTTTGAGGACAGACCTGTCAGCAGCCCATAGACAATTAGAAGAGCAATCTAGCTAGTTAAGACCAAGAAGGGGAAATGAGGCCAGCTATCCATCCCTTGAAAACATTGGCACTCAAACCCCAAAACATGTACTTTGGTTCTCAGTGTAGAACCCCCAATCTCACAATCGCTCAGACTAAAGAAGCGACTGAACCGTTTTAACTGCTAAGTTACTTCTAGACGGCATGGGCCGAATGCAGGAATTATCGGGTGAGGTTCTAGGACTTGTGGTACACAGGTGGTCACACTAGACAATCACCTTCAAATGACGAAAAGATTCAGTCTGGGTATGAATCAAGTTTTAGGCCAAGATTTGAGTCAGTTCTCATGTTATCCAAACAATTTTGCTGTAATCGCCCTTCCAGTGCAGCCCATTCAGGTACAAATGGCAGAAATCTAACCTGACACCTGAACTCCTGCAGCACCAAATGCTGTTTACAATGCAGGCAGGACTATTTTTCTAGTATGTGATTCCAAAGGCGTGACAGGATGTAAGCAGCGGCCTCGTAAGGCAATCAATCTGCCGCACAGTACTGAGAACGTATTCTGAGATAAAGCACCGCGTGTACAAACAAAACTGAAAAGCACAAGTACAAAGGCATGCGGCAAGGCAGCTTGCTCAACAATGAGTTTTGCTCAACAAATTTTATTCCATCAGAAAGTTCCCCCAAGCTAGGCAAAGTTTTGCGATTAGATCCTGCAGCATTTGAGCCATTTTAACAATCATTAGTGGAGTTTGTGGTTCACTCCTTATGTAAGTATGCAATGCTTTAATCTTAAGAAACCAGACAGTGCTTATATCGGAGATGATCCACTTGTGCAAGATAAGGAACAGCAGTGTTGGATTAATTCTTCCATCAATGGGAGAGTTTTGGGCTGTGTTGGAGGAGCTACATAAAAATTAATTGGTATGAAAAAACAATTGCATTAAAACTAATGATATAGACTCAGTAAAGAGACTGAAAATTCAGTACCCTTTGAATTACTACTGACAATTAACTTCGAAAGCAGGGAATAGTCAAGTTTGCTTCAGATAAGTGATAAATGTTTGTGAAGACAGCCTCTGAATAATTATAAAGGAATTACCCCAGTCCCTTGCATATAATGTAGAGTCTTTTTATTTCCTCATTTAAGATTCATCCTTCACTGAGAGTCCCCAGGCATGTCATAGAAGATGGTAGGCAAGGGTTCTTCCTATGCTGCCAGCCTGTGCCTATGCTTCCCTCTGCTATTAAGGGAAGGTCTGAGAGGCTGTTTGTGCTGCCACCTAGCAAGGTGGTGCGGTGACCCCTGTAAACAAGGAGTGGGATGGAGAAGCTGATTGGAGCCTAGGCAAGGCTAGAGCTGAGCCCAGAGGAAGGGTTAGCGTTGGAAGAGAAGACTGACACTTGTGGGGAAAGGGCTGTGTCTAGTGAGACTGGGATGGAAGATTGGCTACATTTGTTTGAACTGGGCTGCTATTCTGGAAGCAGGGCGCTTTTATGTGACTTAGTCACTTCAGTAACTGAACTGCGCTGATGGCAAGAGACTCCTCAGAGATGAGGGGAAACTGAGGCAACAGATCGGCCCACACTCAGATCGGGTCGGTCTAGTTACACCAGGGTTCTCATCATGTTTGTCATAGCACTGACCACATTGTAATGGAGAGTGTTTTTTGTTCATGCCTCATCTCCCATCTGTGATCTGATAATATCCCTGGGGCAACTACAGCAATTGCTTCCACATGAAAGTTATGTTAGGAAGGTATATGTTCCTCTTCTTTCTGCCCCAGCACACGATTCCCTGCTGCTTGACTCTCCTCACCCCAACTCCATACCTCCATCCTATTGGCCCCTAACTTTCCTGTTCCTCTGGATGTACTGCCCCGGCTGCCTCACTCCCTTCTCTCCTGACCTTTTGCTTCCTCTCCTCCTTTCATATGGAAACGGCCACCATCGAGACAGCCAGCCTGCCTCCACCTCCTCATTTCAAGCTGCTTTTCAAAGCTCAGGTTTCTTCTTTGCAGTTAAAAGCCTGGACACTTAGGAGGAGATTCAGCAGCATAGGACCATAGACCACAGTTTGGGAACCACTGTACTAACTATATCCAGAAGTCATTCCTATTCAGTGCCACACTCTTCATGGAGCAAATCCTGCTTTGACTTACTGTATATCCAGTACAACCCCTATTGGCTTCAGGCATGTTGCACAAGATGTAAGTCAGTGCAGGATTTGACCCACTCTTGTCTACACAGAGAAGTGCTCTCTAGCAATGAGCAGTAAGACTAGCAAAGCAGCTCTTAGCGCCTGATCCAAATCCCACTGATTTCAATGGGAGTCTTTCCAGGAACTGCAGCAGGCTTGGATTAACCCCTCAGTCTCCAGGAAAACTCACCTTTTTGCCACTCCATCAGTTACCATGCTCAGCCTGTTCCCAGGACTTACACGAGCCCAAAGAGGTTACATCTCCAGGCTGCAGGTTTCAGAGTAGCAGCCCTGTTAGTCTGTATTCGCAAAAAGTGATGAAGTGAGCTGTAGCTCACGAAAGCTCATGCTCAAATAAATTGGTTAGTCTCTAAGGTGCCACAAGTACTCTTCTTTTTATCTCCAGGCTGGTAAATGAACTAAGGCCATGTCTGCACTGTAAACAGAGGTGTGAATGCAGAACTTGTAGACATGGGAGTTAGCTTTGATCTAGCTAGTGCGAGCACCAATAGTAGTGAAGCCACAGAAGCACGGGCTTCCATGCAGGCTAGCTGCCGGAGGTCCTACGTAGCTTGTACAGCCTGCTGCTTCACTGTTATTCGTACCCGAGCTAGCTCGGGTATGTCTGTGTACAGCAATCGCACCCCCTGATTGCAGCGTAGACCTCTAAGTGCTGTATGTAAACAAGGGGTAAAAATTGTGGCTTCAGGGAAGTTATGGCACAACTCTCATCTACTTCAGTGGAACTAGGATTTCACTAAAGGCTTTCTTATATCTAACAAAAACATTCTAATTCTTTATCAATTCACAGCCATTCTGGGTTGGCCATTGCATACATTCCATTTGTGTTTGCTTGACCTGCCAGATTGGTAAACTAGCAACTTAACCCAGTTCCACTGTAATAGCATTCAAAACAATTACAGAAGAAAAAAAAAAATGGGCCCCTCTTATTGTTCAGATTTTGTCAGAGTTGTTTCCCTTATCTAAAAGCTTGTTTTATTGCCCTTCACTGTGTATTCTTTCTTATGGCAGAGGTACTGGATGCTACATCAAATTCTCTGGCTTGCTGTAACTTTATGAGACCAGCTGTGAAATCAGATATTTCCAAGAGAAATACATGCCCAGGGGATGACGGCACAAGGTGCTGACTATCCTCAAACTTCAACTGACTTCAGTGGAAACTGAGGAGCTTAGCAACTCTCTGGAGGCATTTGGCAACATGCCGAACAGGCCCTAAAGGCATGTGTCACCTTTCAAGTTATTACAGTGTGTCTTTTACATGTGAAGTGTTTTAGATCATAAAGTTGGACAGGAAATAGTTCAGACCTGTTTGTAAAGATATAATAGCAATGCAACCAAGTAACAAATGGCTAGTAAATGCTTACATGGCCAAGTTAAACAAGACACAGCTTAGCTCATTAGCTTGCCAGCTCCCCACTTCACAGCTGCCATCTATATGAAGCCAAAGAGAACAAATTGGCAAGAGCAAGGCTTTAGAGTTTAGTAAATAACAAAATCCCCTTTCTGTCTCTTTCATTAAGATTTTGAATTATGACAAATACATTAAACAAATTGCTTTGCTTCACAGTAACCCCATCCAAGAGCCCAAATTATCTTTTATTCTGATATACACCCCAAAACTCAAATCAGATAAGCAACCATCTATAAGCTTGGTTGTGTGTTTCTTTCTTTGTAGACTGTCGTCTCCGTCTTGCCACAGTGATAATTAAATGTTTCCCTGAAAGTACTGAGTTGAATAGGAACATAAAAATGTAAATAAAATAAATTCTCCTTCTCCCTCTTGGAATGGGATGGTTGGTCTGAAGATACAGCAACAGAGCATTTCATAAATAATGACTCACCTTTCCTCTCAAAGGGATAGGCTGTTATGCTATACAAAGCACACAGGATCTTTTAGAAGAGAGAAGGCAAACATGCCATATTTATTGAAAATACAACAGTTGGCATATGCTTTTCAGTCACACACACACACAGTCCTGCCAATTGATGATTTTATAGTTACCAGTCTGGATCGATCTAGTGGCCAGCCAGATTGGTCGCAGAGGGGAGCCAGGCTTTGTTGGTCATGATCCAATGCTCCTGGAGTAGTGGCAAGATGAACCCAAAATCCCATGGCAAAAGCACCCTGTTTTTTAGTTCTTTTTCTCTGTTGAAGTCTATGGATTTCGCTGTGTCAGATTGTGATAGGTTACTCCTTAATTGGTGTATCTTTTGATGTAAGCATTCCAAAACACCTCCAAGAGGGTTATCAATTGTCCTGTCTTTAGGGGTGCCACCTCACCTCAGGGTTATCAATTTGCCCTTCCTTCATTATGGATGTGCATTGATGATTTTCTGGTGTCGTTAAGTCTCTTTACTCCTTTTTCCTTGACTATCTGGCTACAACAATAGCCTTCACACCTTATCTTTTCCTGATGCATACATTCCTCATTCACACAGTCTTTGTATTCTCAAAGGTCTCTGTAAAAACAGTGTCAGGATCTTGTATTGTGTCTATGTTAAGGAGATTCAAAATAAACTGTCTTACTTACTAACCCTTAAAAACAATGAAATGTATATTTAACTAGAGTGCCTAATTTGTAATACATATAGGAAGCCATATCAGACAGTATAGCTTATCCTAAAAGGAAAGGGTGACCATAATAAGTCATAAGGATTGTTCTGGTCTGTCCCTCCCTGCCTTATCAGTACAGACAGTCTGTCAGATACAGTGGCAGTCTGTCAGATGCATTCCTACAAATGTCCCAGAGGGTCATTCCTTTCTGCTATTCAAAAAGGGTGGCTGGTAAAATGAAATCAAGACATACATTAGTAACTCTATTCTTATAGTACAATTATAAAATCCTTCTCCTACAAGACTGCGCCATGTGTAAAGGCTGAAGAGGAGCGGAAGAGTCAATTTCTTCTGCCTCAAAGCCTCTGTGTTTGTGGCAGTTCATGGATCAGTCAGGTGTACAATTTGAATTCTCACATGTATGTTTCCCTTCTCTTTACTTGGGGAAAGATAGAGATATGCCTGTCATCTGGCAGTAGCAATTACATTTAGTTTGAAAGTACTGATGGGTGTGAGCTCATGACCCAAAGGAGATGGATGAGGTAGAGGTAACATACAGCAATTTCAAATACTGGACAGTCAGAAATTGGATTTTTTTTTTAAAATGACATATATTCTCTGACAACAGCAGGGAATAAGTGTTAAAGAAAATGTCTTGTGGATATATCTTGATACGAATTGGACCCAAGGGATTTAACTGTTTGCATTAGTCCATGCTGTAATATATTAATCTCTTCAAATATCACACTAGGTAGAAGAGAATAGCTGGAATAAGGTTAAATACAATTTAGCAGGGAGCACTTAATTCTTGTGTGCAATATGCACTTGCATAGCAACAAGATGAATATTTATAAAATACTCAAACATGTGGTAGGTGTCTCACTGAATACATAAGAGAAATGGCCCTTGCCTGAAGAACTTACTATCCACTTTCAGACATTATGTACAAGTGCTTATGAAGCACGAGGCATGGTAGGTTCTCCATCACTGACAATTTTTAAATCAAGATTGGATGTTCTTCTAAAAGATAAGTTCTAGCAATTATTCTGGGGAAGTTCCCTGGCCTGTGCTACACAGGAGGTCAGACTAGATGATCACAACGGTCCTTTCTGGCCTTACTATCTATGAGGTTAGGGAGGAAGGGAGGACAAGGGTTACAGTAAGTGGGTGTAACGATGCAGGACTCACCTCTGCAGCACCTCCTGCTGTCTGGGAATTAGCTCGTTTTCCAGCTCCAGAGCACCCTC
Organism: Natator depressus; assembly: GCF_965152275.1. Taxonomy (NCBI): domain Eukaryota; kingdom Metazoa; phylum Chordata; order Testudines; family Cheloniidae; genus Natator; species Natator depressus. The sequence continues at coordinate 135,864,048 of NC_134234.1, forward strand.
TGCAGGCCAGTGTCGTCACCACTGGCCCATGTCCCTTCCAGACCCTGGTGCCCCTTTGTCTGGGGGTTCTTCCCCAGCAGTATCCCCTCAGTCTCTGGGTCTCCCTTCCCCAGGGAACCCCCAACCCCATAATCCCACCTTGCCTCAATGCCTACTGCCAATCATCATTTAGCCCCCACTCACTGGGGCCAACTGCAGCCTGTAATGGCCACTCATCGTTGGCAAGGGGGGGAATAGGACCTGCTGCCTCTGCCTATCTCTGAGCTTCCCCTTTACAGCCCCAGCACCTGGTTTAGGCCCCACACAAGGCCCTGCAGCCTGGGAGGTTGTCAGGCTGGAGCTCCCCAGCCCCTCTTGCCTTTCCCCCAGTGCTGCCCTAACTCAGGTTCCTGCTCAGCTCCCAGGCAGCCAGGTCCTTCCCTCTCGAGAGAGAGAGAGAGAGTGTCAACCAGTGTCTGCCTAGCAGCCTTTTTATAGGGCCAACTGAGGCCTGATTGGGGCATGGCCCAGCTGTGGCTGCTTCCCCAATCAGCCTATTTGCTGCTTACCCCAGCTACAGCCCTCTTCAGGGCTGTTTTAACCCCATCAGGGCTGGAGCGGAGTGACCACCCCGCTACAGTAGGTTATTAGAGCATCTTCATGGTTTAAAGGGTTCCATTAAATTTACAGGCGACTGTGGACTGAGTGGGAGAGGTGAGATGGAAGAAGGCAGAGAATGTGGGCATAGGAGAGCATCAAGGGAAGGACAGGAAGACACTAAGGAACTAAGCCTGGGAAGTTAGGACCAGCAAGGGGACGGAAGGGTAGAGATAAGGGTCAGAAATGTGAGCAGAGGTGGCATGTGCGGCAAGGAAAAGGAAGTGGAGGTAACAGACACGTGTTACATGAAGCGGATGGCAGTTATTTTAGTTTACAGTGTTGGAACCTGGAATCCTGAAGTGAATGAGGAAGGACAGGGCCTCTGTGATGAGGACGGGGTGTGCAGACCTGCCTCAAACCTTGCAGTGCTGATGTGTGAAAAGCAGGTGAAGTGAGGCAATGTTGGGGGTGAGGAGGCTTATCAGTCCCTGGAGAAATGGATCCAGCACATGGGACCTTGGTTTCAGGGTGGTTCTGCATGAAAGATGACATCAGCAGGCCAGTTAAATTGGAAGAGGCTGCTGCTGGACACCATGAAGCACACCTCCCTGCTCTCTGGCCCTTTCCCAGGGAGTAGGGTTCTTTAAAAGTCACCCTTGGAAGTGTCCTCCTGCTGCTGCTTGTGACAAGGGAGGGGTTCCTCATGGATATTGTGGGGCAGGCCTCCAGGATCCAATGTCCTGGGGGCAGCTCCCCAACACAGTCTGGAGGGGAAGAGGACAGGGTAAGGGAGCTGAGTGATCAAGCTGCTATTCTGAACTCTGTCACTAGCTTCCTTAACTTTAAAAAAAAAAAAAAATCACAACTCCTCTGTGCCTTAGGTATTCTCCCAAGTTTCTGAGTGGGGAAACTGTCCTGGGGTACTGTCATAAGTCATTTTTTTTATGAATATATTTATAGATTAACAGGAGATGGCTGCATTGATAGACAATATTGCATTCAGGCAGACTGTACATATTGCCTATCTTAATGCTTTCATGGGACACAAACAACATATGCTATATTCTGGACAAATTACAACACAGTGTATAAACATTTTCATATAACATAATTTAATGTATTTGAAAATACATTTTAAAGTTATAGACATTCTTAAAAGTCCAACATGTTCTAGATCACAGAGACATATAGTAATATCAACTTTGACAATACCTGTTATTTCCAAGGCAAACATCTGCAAACCACCCCAAAACAATGACATATTAGAAGCTTATTTCATCATCATGGTTTCTCTTAATGAACAGAAACTGGGGCTTTCTAAAGCAATTTTTAAAACGCTCATACTCACAAATTAAATATTACTAAGTTATTTAAAAGGCAAATCACTTTTTTTAGATGACTGTTCAGGCACAGGATACCACTTGCCAGTGTGCCTGGGTAAAAAATAATCTTTTAATTTATAAAATTAAAATGTGACGCTTGAGGACCTCATTTCAGACATTTGGGCTACGCTAGCTTTAGGGTGCTGATCCACACTATGGGCCAGATCCTTGGATGGTCACACAACTGGTGGAATCTGGTCCTAACTGGCCCTTGGCAGACTCACTAGGGAATCATCTGTTGCCCTTGTGCTGCTCAGATAGTAGGCAAGGTAGGATGTGGCCAAGATACCCCTAAAAGACACTGATTACTGGCTGCAGTTTCAGTAGTTCTGGGTGTTTGCATCTGTCATAAGTTAGAATAGTCCATAGGCTGCTCTAATGGGGCACAAGGGGACCAGCTCTGTACAGAGTGGCCCCTGGATCAGAGGAGTGTGAATATGAGTTTTAATCCATCTTTGTACCCATTTCCTGACATATGCTATGTGCAATTCAGCTGGATCCCAGGATCTGCCCCTCTTAAATTCTGTGCTTTTATGTTTTGTTTACAGCTGACTAGATTACATTTTATTGTGTACCCATGTGTTTAAATACTCTTAGGCATCTAATAAATTCAAACCTTCTACTATGCCATTTAGAATTTAGTAGGCTAACATTATGTTCAGTGTTATCAGCTTTTCAAAAATATTACTGTTCAGGTGAAAGCAAGAAGCAGACAAATTTTAGCAGCTGTATGGTGACACTGCATTTGAAGAGGCAAAATGAAAAGGCATGCATATTCAGCATCGGTTATTAAACTCCGTGAAGACTACAATAGACCAACATAACGCCTTGTTCATGTTAACCGCAAAGGATTAAACATTTATTCAATAATCTTAACACTGAAATGATTCTCCACTGCTCACATATAAGATCAACTTTGTTTTTTAGTTCATTCCCACCTTTGAGCACACAGACAGCACACACACAAAAATACATTTTACTGTTCTAAGGCAAAAGCATTTTTCCCTGTGTTTCATTTTATTTAAAAAACAACCCCAAATCTTCGTGCAAATCAAGATTGCTACAGATAAAGAACTACGGCAGATTCACCTGAGATCATTCAGAAATCATAGGACAAGACCAATTATTGTGACTGACAGCTAACATTTGATGGTCCTTTGTCTCATTTTTAAACAAACAGCAATTATCTGGAGAAAATATCATGTGGAAAATGTCAACTGGAAAACAACTCACATCTATAGCAGGGAGGGAAATGCTTTTGTGAGGAAGTTAAGTCTCTGGAATAGCTTTAAAGTCTATATCATATGCTATTTATATCATATATGGAAAAATAAGACTGTACAAAAATGGTGCAACCAATTAATGTGAATTTCCTTCCATTCGATTTTGTTTTGTCTTTCTAAAAAAAAAAGAAGCAAGATATTAGTGTGTGTACAAGCCTTCTCTGCATATCCATTTAACATTTTTGTAGTTGGCATATCCCGTAATGTCCGTGTACCCAGTGGAACTGATGATGGACATAAAAATAATTTTACAGTAGAAACTGCAAGTTTACTTAGATTCAGCAGAGTGCTAACAAACCAAAGCAAATATAGTCTCCATGTGCATCCACCCTTGACTAGTGGAAATCATGCCCCTCTTAAAATCTTAATATTGTAATGAAGATAACTGAGGTGATGATCACTTTTGTAATTTGATTATGCCTATAAGTAAAGCTGTGTGCTATTTGCTCATCTAGTGTAATTCTACAATGTAATTAGTACCTGCTGGTGAGAAATCAAAATAGAAATGTAGATTCTTCAGTCTGAAACTCTGCTGGCAAAGTAGCTTAAAGCATCACAGAAATACATTAATGCAAGCAATTTGCATCTGAAGAGTCACAATTCTGTAACTAGATTAATAGCATGTTCGAATTTGCCATCATGCACTCTGTTGGGAAACCCATAGTCAAAGCTAAAGCAGATCTCATAAAGTCAGTTATAGACACACACAGTGTCACAGTGTTGCTTTTGCAGCCCAGGCAGTTGGCAGGGTGAGACGTGTTTTATTTCTTTACTGACTTGTTTAAGCTGCTCATCACCGTCGCATTTGAGATCCTCATATAGATTAATCCTCCTTAGCCATGTGAGGTAGGGAATTATCATTATCCCTATTTTACAGCTGGGGAACTGAGATATAGCAAGATGAAGGGTGGGATTCGCAAGGGGGCTTAGGCACCTGCCCTGAGTTAGGTGCCCAAGCTCCCTATACAATGCATGGTGGACACTAGCACCCAAGAATGGAATTAACAAAAGCCATCATACTGAGCAGGGAATTTTCTAAGATAGCCAAAAAGGGACAGGTTTTATCCCACTGGTTAGAGCACACGCCTAGCATAGGGGAAACCCAGGTTCAATCCCCCCTCCCCTGCCTAATGTGGCAAAAGGATTTGAACATGGATCTTCTACCTCTCAGGAAAGAGCCCTAGCTACTGAGCACTAGGACATTTAGGATCAGGACTCTCTCAATCTCTCCCAGTGATGTTGTCCCACTGTGTATAAATACTTAAATATGCACTGAGCCAAAGACAGAGTCAGAATAACCATAGCCCGGTGATTATATAGACCACCCACTTGGGAGGTGGGACACCCAGGTTTCAGTCTGCCTACACCAATGACTATTTAATTATTTAAACACAGTGGAACAGTTTCAACAGGAGAGCTGGAGAAACAGCTATGCAGGCATATGCCATAGTCCCTTGGCTAAGGCAGTCCTCTAAGAGGTAGGCGGCGCAAGTTCAAATCCCTTCTCCACCTCAGGAAGAAGTGGCAATTGAACCTGTGTAAGTGCTTTAAGTACTGGACTAAAAGTTGTAAGAGAGAGGGGCACTCTGCCGCCACCTCCTATTTTGGGTGTGTTTATTTGTGCTCCAAGCACACTACCCACTCATGCCTTGCAGGCAAGATAGAAGAAGTCCATTAATCTTTCTGGGGCTTAAGTGTGAGTTAGGTGCCAGGCAGTATCAGGACTTACACCACTCTAGACATGTTCAGCTGCTGAAATTTAGGCACCTGGGGGACTTTCACAGTTGGAAACTTAGGCACAAGGGACTTTAGGTACCTACAAGGTTAGGCAACAGCTAAGCAAGGGCTTTGTGGATTGCAATGGTGTCTAAATATTGGACTTAGGCACCTAACTCTACCTTGTGAATCCCACCCAAAGTGACTTGCTCAAGAGCACAGAAGAAATATGTGGTTGAGCTAAGAGCAGAACTCACATTTCCTGAGCCTCAGTCTACCTTATTTATATGCAGCCTTAATCACCAATGTGGCACAGCAGTCAGCAGTTATGCCATGCAAATGGAGAGGATTAAACTGGGGAAATGGAAACCTAAAATGAACTGCATACAACGGTATTGAAGAACACTGCGCCGTGGTTCGGAACGAAGGGATGAATGAGATTATCACACTGGCTATGATCTTGAAGGTCTTGTGTGCAGGTTAAGTCCCAATGGTTAAAGTAAGATTGCAGTTCAGTCCATGACTTAGCCAAGGTCAGGTGCCTCAAGGGACATACACATTCAGATAGTTGTGGAGACCATTACTGTTATTGTTAAAGAAGCAAACAACTAGAAGTAACAGGACTTTAGCAAGAGTATACAAGCAAACAAACCGCCAATTTAAAAATATTAGCTTGCTAAATTCACATCCCTACACTGGCTGAACCCTGAGATTTATCATGAAGTGTCTGCACTGTCCTAAGGCTGAGTGTCCATCTCTGGAAGAAATATGACAACAGAAAATAAAACACAAAGAAATGGTTCAAAGAGGGGCAAAAACCAAATCAGGTCAACACAATGGAATCAAACTCATTTTGAGTTGCATGCTAAAGTAACAAACAAGTAAAGAAAACAATATTTGGAAAGATTACAAAAGTATAATTATAAAGAATAGTTTTTCAAACACTATCAGAACTTGATTTTGTCAAGCATCTTTCACACAAACTGCACCCAAAACACACTGCAGACTTTAATAATACAATTAAAAAGTTAAACAACAAAAGGGGAGAGAAATTAAATGCTGCAGGCAAGGGAGATAAGATAAGTTTTCAGAGGGGATTTGGAGTGAGAGGGAGACCCAAGATAACTTTGTCTCTTGGAGTAAGTCAAGAAGAAATAAAGGTTGTAAAGAGGCATCAAAAGGGCCCTGTTCACCTCAGTAGCATTCTCCAATTCTCTGCTCTCATGCAGGGGGTTCAGCTTGTTTCTGAATCAGGAGGTTCTTTTTCTGGGGAACTGTCATCACTGAGGTCACTGTAGCTATCACTAGCAAAAAAGAATAGATTGTGTGAGTGGTGTAGAAGAAACAATTGCTTCATCTCAAGCCCTCCAACCTCAATGACCCACACTAAGGTCCTGCTTTCTCAGGAAAGCACGTAAGCACAGGCTTGACTGTACTGCCATTGTAACATGTTTTCCTTAATAGGAATGGACTTAAGCGTCTGCTTAAGTGCTTTTCTAAACTGAGTTCTAAGTAACTGATGAGAACCAGTACTCCGTACTGACGGTATATTATTCTTCTGTTTGGTTACCGTGTCTTAACACTTAACAGCTTGATGCTGAAGAGTGCTGAGTGACTGCAACCACCACTGATGTCACTGAGAGTAGCAAGTTCTCAACATAAGATTAGAAAAGGAATGTTCTAATTTACAATAGAGAAGAAGGAGTTTAAATTGAGAAAAATTTAAAGTAGAGTGAGTTGGGAATTTTCCATCGAAGGATTTACCAACAAAAAATGCCCTTTTCAAAAAACACATGTTCCAGGAGGAAATTTCAATATAGCCAGAAAAATCTGATTTTCTGTCGGGCATATCAAAATGATGGCTTCTCAGCTGTCTCCTAGAAGGCTCTTCTGCCTGTAGGCAGAAAGTCAAATTGACAAAAACCTTCCAAAAGGACTGCCACGGCTGAGAGCCCGGAACCTGCCTTTCTGGATCTCAGGGCTCCCTGCCTTCACCCCAAGCACCAGAGAGGCAAAGAGCTCAGGCACTCAGCCTTCCTGCCTCCTCCTAGATCTGGAGCTGAAGAGACTGAGCACCCAGGGCTCTCTGCCTCCAGAAATAGGGGAAGGCTAAGGGCATGTCCACACAGCAAAAAAGGTCAGTGAGCCTCACAGTCCAGATCAACTGACTCAGGCTTGCAGGGCTCATGCTAAGGGCTAAAAATAGTAGAGTAGATTGGTTGGGGTGGAGCCCGAGCTCTCAGACCCTCCCCTCATGTGGGGTCTCAGGGCACTACAGTTTTATGGCCTTGCAGCCCAAGTCCAGCGAGCTTGAGTCAGCTGCCCCAGGCCAGCCATGGCCATGCTGTGGGTCTTTTATCGCAGTCTGGACATATTTTTCATGTGAAGGAATTTTCATTTTCTAGCCAGCTTTAATTAAAGGCCCACTTTTATTTATTTAACTTGACCAAAAAACTTAATTTATATTTAAATTAAAATCCTGCTATTTCAAAATCACATCAGAACAAGATCATTATCAATGCACTACTAACATCCTAACAGCTTCCCCTTTCATCTCCTGTTTCCTACAAATACATTGTTTTATACAGGAGAGAAACTAGTGTGCTAGTGATCATTTTATCAGTGAACAGAACAAGGAAATGGCGAAGAATGTAAAGCAGCACAGTGATCAGCTGAAGGAACTTCAAACAGGCCACAGCGGTCTTGATGAGACAGACTGCACGTTCTTCAGAAGAGTTCAGCTGAACAGCTCCTTGCACAGCCTATGGCAGTGGATGTGTATCTGGGTTGGCGAGCTCTTGGGCTCAGTCACAGCTCTTCTGCATGTCTAAATTAAACCTGTTCAGAAGATAACACTCCAGGTGGATCTCTGGCACTCTCCTCAAGTGTATCCCCCAGCTGTTTTACCTCCCTGTGATCACAGGGGTGCTGTGAAAACCAGGGATTTGGTAGCCCCCTTTGACAGCTACTGAGCTGATGAACTGACTGGCAGCCTAGTTGGAAGGGAGATGATATACTGCAGTTCAGATAATTTAGAAAAGTCATTGAACTGCACTAAATTATGCTTGGGCTCAATGGAGTTTGCCTAGGGTGCTGGATTTGACCTTAATCTCGTCTTGTTCATGTTATATATATTACCTAATTAAAACACAAAAATTGTAGAAGAGTAGGATAGGGTATATGACAGCAAAGTTGTCTTATTTAATTTCAGACTTTCACTGCTAGGGGAAATCTGCAACAATATAACTCATTATGTCCCCGGAGGAGAGAGGAGCCTATGGCAGCATAGCCCCCTAGTGCAGACACAGACTATGCTGTCAGAATGAGGGTTTTTTGCTGATGTAGGGACACTGCCTCCCCGAATGATATTAGCTATGCCAACAGAAGCATTCTTCTTTCAGCATAGCTGCAGCTACATTGTGGGTTTTGTCAGCATAGCGCTGTCGCTTGGGGTTGTGGTTTTTTTCATATTCTGGAGGGATATAGCTACACCATTATATGTTTTAAGTGTAGACCAAGCCTCAGTTGCTTTCACATTTACTAAGGGTATGCCTACACTTGCAGAGTTTTTGCACTGTAAGTTTCACCAGTGATAGAGAATTGGTGAAAGTAAAGAGCTGGTTTGTGTACTCGCTTAATTCCTCAGGCATCAGAGAGCATTTACATGAGCAGCACTTCCATTGCCAATGAGAGCAGCGCTCTAGGGCAGCTATCCCATAGTGAGGCTCTCTCCATTTTGATGATGGGTCTTGTGGGCGGGGAGGGGATCGCGGGGCACCCTGGGTCCCTGCACAGCCTCCTCTCCCCAAACGCTGATCAGCTCCAGTAGCTCAGCATTGCTCCAAGCAGGGGATCGTTTGCTCCGTGGAGCGGGCACTGTCACCTGGCCAGATGATAAGTGAGCACTTGCCAAGAAAACAGGAAGGGGAGTTTCAAATTTCCCAGAGCTTTACAGGGGGAGGGCTGGATGTCTGTTTACCTGGCATCAGAGCAGCAGAGCTGCTGGCCAGAGTGGTCACCTAGGCAATGTGGGATATCCTCCGGAAGCGAAAAGCTCTGTAAACAGGAAGAACATGCCTTCACTTGCACATCACCGCAAAAGCATCACTGGTAAGAGCTGTACGCCTCTCGTGGAAGTGGTTTTCTTTTTGCAGTGAAACTTCTGAGTTTCACTGTAAAAAGTCATTGGCAAGTGTAGACGCTCCCATGGTTTTTGCATAAAAAAGGGCCTTTTTCCACTGTGTAGACATGCCCTAAGTCTTAACCTATAACTTTCTGTACTTCCTTTGTGTTATATGTATGTGGTTGATTAACCTTGTTAAAAGAGTGGGTCATATAGGACTAACTAAATGATCAATCTGAGGATTTTAATATGTGGGAAACAATTACATTACCAACATGCACCAGCTAAAGTGAAGAAAAGTGTTGCTAACAATATGATCAAGCATGCCAAATGCACACAGACAAACACAGTTTCATTAGAGCATCGTTGCCATTGTACTTACTTCTTTCTGAATGTGCCCAAGGAAGCATGGAATAAAACCTTTGTATTATTAAAACAGTTATGTGTTTAATACAGTATAATACAGAACATTTTCAAGTACAGTAATTAATTGCAGTGTTTTGCCATGTTATGATAACACTTAGCCTTTCAGTTTTCTATTAGCACTTGCAAATATTGGGACTTTTATTAGTTTCAGGAAACGTGCCCTACCTTTTGTTTCTCCACCCAGCATATATACTGTTAATTTTAAAAAGCGGCCAGTGGGAGCTGCGATCGGCCGAACCTGTGGACGCAGCAGGTAAACAAACTGGTCCAGCCTGCCAGGGGCTTTCCCTGAACAAGCAGCGGACCGGCTTTGAGAACCACTGTTTTAATGGACTCAGTGAGAGTTGGATCAGGCCTTTTATGGCTTTAAGTAATTGTTAAAAAAGTAAAGACTTCTTGGAACAAAATGATGCCATTAGCTTTGCCCAAGAACATTTCCTCAGAGCCCTTTTGACCCTAACGCCTACTTGTTATGTTTAACAACTCCATCTTATCCTGACTGTTGGATGTGAACATTAAGGTTCAAATTATCTTTTGGGATTGATTGAACAGGAGGTAATTTAGGGAAAAATTTGACTTTAAAAAAATTAGTGAATTACAATAAAATGAAATACCACTTGGGGCAAGAGCTGGGGGACAGATATTCCCAAACGATAGCAAGCAGAAACACTCTTATGTAGGAGCAGATTTTTTATACATACTTTTTCAGGATGGATCCAGCCTCATCCTCCTCCCCCAGCACTGAAGCAAGAGTTCCATTAGCATCAAATTCACCTATTTTTAGAGCCCTGGGGTGTCCCCATCTGTTTATTCTAGTTACTGTACCTCTGTTTTCCCCTCACACACCATCATGTATCAGTCAATGTAGTGCCTAGGTGCAGCTAAGAGGAGAGGATTTCCTGTTCGTGTTACTATGGAAATCATCTGATGTGTTCATGTGGTGATGGGGCATGAATGTAAGCTGCAGCGTGTCACCCCATTGATGTATCTCAGCTCCTACAGGGGCAGGGAGTTAAGATCATGTCTAAACAATACATAATCTGCTGTGGTGCAGACCAAATTTAAACCAGCTGGAGAGTCCCCTAGAGAATTCCCCGTGTGTAGCAGGAATTTCCACTGGCAGAAGAGCTGGTGGGGGAGGCACTGCTGAAATCTCCACTCTTGGCATAAGGGAAGGTAGGAGTGGAGAGGAGGTGTGGAAGAAAGGTTCTACTGTGGCCCGTTCTCCAATGGTGAGAGGTCTCTGAGGGACCTTATGTCAATGACAGAAATTAAAGCTGCCCCCTTTAACTTACACCAGGGCTGGGCAGCTGAAAATCAGGGAGCCATGGGCTGTTCCCCTCTCTCCACTACACAGCAGAAAAAAATCAATCCTTTTGTGTCCTATTTTGCCCAGAATTCCTCAGACACCAGGAATTATACCAATGGTGTCACTGTTTCCACAGGGCTAGACATTGCCTTTGGGCACAGCCCTGAGCAAAGGAGACCACACCAGGAGTAGCTCTGAGAGGCAGTATGACTCAGAGACACACCTTTGAGGCAAAATTCCTTCCCAGAGCAAGGAGGAAGCAGGGACAGTTGTGATTTGCTTCTGGGTTTTCGGATGCCTTTGAGGCAAACTGCCTAGTAATACTACTACTGAAGCTAGGATTCAAAAAAGCATTAGACTGTTATATGGGTAATGAAAACATCCAGTTAAATTAGATGGTTAAAACACATTTAGAAAGGACAGCACCTCAGACTTCAGTCAACCACTAACTAACTAAGCACACTGCTAAGTCAATCCCTCAGGGTTTGATTCACAAATGGACTTAGGTGCCTGACTACCAACATTTAAGTACCACTAACATTCACAAAACTGCTACCTAACCCTGTAAGGCTCCCTTTCCATAAGTCAGCACCTGCAAAGCTGCCTAACTCCTGATGCCATCTCCCAGCTAATGAGCTGATCGGAGCTCTTGCTGACTTCTAAGCCCCAGAAAGATTCTCAAACTAGGTATTCCCCTGACTATATCACCTGCCAGGCCTGATCCATTAGGCATGCTCAGAGCACATCTAACCTCTACAAAAGGCAGCCGGGGATGGAGGGGAGCCAGCAGGTCAGGAATTTTTCAAACTGGCTGGGGTATGCAGCTGTAGGTCTAGAATACCCAATAGTGAGGGTGCTTATCTGGGATGGAGGAGACCCCAATTTGAATTCCCACTCTGCCTGATTTGGAGCAAGGACTTGAATCCAGCTCTCTGACATCCCAGGTGAGTGTCCTAACCATTGGGCTATGGGCTGTTCTGCAGTAGGACTCATTCAGTCACTTCTGTTTAAGTGGTTCTTCTTTGCTTAAGTACTTAAATATTCATTGGAACAAGGACTGGAATCTGGCTCTCCCACATCCTGGGTGAGTGTGCTGACTACTGACTATAATGGGGTGGAGTCTCTGTTTTTTGTAAGAAATGGCTGACTCGGCATAGACACCTAGCTCCAAGTTCATGGCTGAGAATCTAAAGCAGAGACAAGTGCCTAAGGCACAGCTCAATAAAAGTTAGGTACCAAAATCCCTTTAAGCATATGGGCCCTAATTCCCACCCCTTTCCTCTACATCTCACTCCTGGCTATCTTAAGCAGCTCCCCACTCAGCTTGCAGGCTTCAGAGAATGGCTCTCTTAGACACCTAACACTCCCCATTCAATGCACAGAGAGCTTGGGTGCTAAGTCAGGGTTGAAAATTCTAGCAGACTGCAGGACACCTAGGAGTTAGTGTTGCAATACTTATGTCCTCTTTGAGAATCTATCCCTACCTCATTAGGATTAGGAAGGAACTTCTCCTATAGGTTTTCCTGTAATTGTCCACTTCAGGGTCTCTTGCATCTTCCTTTGAAGCATCTGGTGCTGGCCACTGGTAGAGGCAGGGTACTAGATCAGACAGACCATTGATCTGAACTGATATAGTAGTTTATAATTGGTGTGGGGGAGAGCACCACCACAGCATCCCCTGAAACCAGGACTTGGCATTACAAGGGTAGTTCCCCTCTGGCACCCTCTAGTGTCTGCCATTCTGGTTCTGCAGTGGTCTGTGGCTTCCTTGGCCCAGCCCTCCAGCCAGTCCAGTCCCCTTCTGGTGTTACAAAATTCCAACTGAAAATTCAAATAAACATCCAAACAAATGATTCTGTCTCTCTTGGGTTACTCTGACATTCCCTGCTCTTCATTCCTACTCCCAGGCTCTGCAAAGTTCCTCTTTGCACCTTAAACTGAGCACTGTCTCCACAGCTTTCTCCCTAGTGGCTTGTTTCCTCCTAGCAGGTTTCCCACTGCTTTCCCTGTACAGTGGCTTTGGCAGTTTCTCCCAGGGACCTCCCTGCTTCTTGCAGACTTTACCTCAGGGTCTTTCACATGGCTTCCTCCTCCTAAATATTCTCTCTCAAGCCTTGTTATGAGGCCCACATATTCATCATACTAACACCTAGCCCCATTAGCTCCACCCCCCTGAGGCTGGGATATAGTTAATTATGGCACAGCTGAGACCAGCCACTTTCCCCTTATAGAGGCCAGTCTCCCTGTGATGCAGTTCCTATTCTACTATTTTCCCTGCCAATGCTGGATTGTTTCCTACTTTACACTGTCTGGTGTATTGCCTATTACAGTGTGCAAAGTAAGGAGCTTCTACCACTTCGCTAGGGAGACTATTGCAGAGCCAGATACATCTTGTCATCAGAGTTCTTCCTGATATTCAGCCTCAATATCCCTTTCTTAATTTCATTGCATTACTCCTAGTGGTAGCTGGTAAGTACTTCCTCTCCATTTACAAGGCTGCCCAGGGCAGGAGGGAGGCAAAGGGGGCAGTTTGCCCTGGGCCCCCTGTTTGAGAGGGCCCCCAAACTGAATGGTGCTGTGATCCCACATGCCAAGTCACAATGCCTGGAGTGGGGAGCTGGGCCCAGCCCCATGGAACAGGAGCTTCTTCTGTGGGGTAGGCTCACTCTCCAACAACCCCCCACCAGGTCTCCCCTCAGTGGTCATTTTTTTTGGAAAGGTGGAGGGGTCTCTGGCCCATTCATATTTCCACCCTTCAGATATTTGGATATTGTATCCCTTCCTTAAGTGTCATTTAGCTAAACTACATATGTTTAGTTCTTTTACTCTTCTCTTCTCTCAATCCCTCTAACTTGTCAATATTCTTCTATTAATGCGGTGCTCAGAATTTAATGGAATACTTCAGAACTAGGGAGAGAAGGATGGTTACTTCCCTGCTCTGCATTTTCCCAAGTGGAATCTCATTTCATTCTTTTCAATTAATGTTTCTAAACTGTCCAAGTCCTTTTGTATCATTCCTGTGCCCTGACTGGTGTTTCCAACTCCTCCTAAATTATTATTGTTTGCAAATGTCATTAATTTATTGTTACCCCCCTGCTCCAGACCCATTAATGAAGTTATTAGAAAAGACCAGGCCTAATGATTCCTGTGTTTTCCCAGTAGACCTTCTTTCAACTTCACATGGTGCTGCTTTTTTTCCCTACTTAATTTATTGCACTTCAGTGGTTTAACAACCAACATGATATTAGCTAATTTCTACTACTTTTTCAAGCAAGATTTCACAAGACCCAGTACCAAATTCTTTACTAAAATCCAAATATATTACTTCTGAAGTTCTCTCTTCATCCATGAGCTTTATAATCAAATATTTTTGTCTGGCAATATTTATTCTTTATAAACCCATGATGCTTATTCCTCATGGTCCCTTTTGAATTTAGGGATCAGAGCTACTGTAAACTGGCATCGCTGCACTGAAGCCAATGGATATACACCAATTTACACCAGCTGAGGATCTGGCCCTAGATGTTTAGTGATTTCTTTTACTTAATTTTTGTTTCATTACTTTACTAAGGAGAGAAAATATATGTATAGGATGGCAATTGTCAAGAATCACATTTGTTTTCTATTTTCAGAATTCTCTGTGTTTCTCTGGTATCTCCCTAATAGTCTGTACTTTTTCAGAAACACCCATTCATTTACTAGTATACTTAATACCCCTAGGATGACCAATAGTTGGAATGGCTGATCAGTAGATTTTGAATTTTTTTAAATGTTCTTTTACCATGCCAGAGACATACACCACATTCCTTTATGCATTGAGAACAAAGAGGTACTTAAAGAAATGAAAGGACATTTCATTTAGAACCAATAAAACTGTACTTCCCTTTCCAATTTATAGATAAGCTGTGTAATGCACTACTACAGGAGGCCATCAAATGAAACTCTGGATTTGAAAACGGGATAGATAATGTTATGACCACACCTCTAATAACATTTGTAGCAATGGTTAACAACAAGGTAATATTTGAATACTATGAATTAAAAGAGATGGCCTGCTGAAGTCAGGAAGGAGTTTTTCCCCATATGTACATCATTATACAATGGCCAGGACCGTTAGAGTTGAGGTTCACTTGCATCTGAAAGATCTGCGGTAAACTATAAGAACCAGGATTCCAGCAGTTTGATTTGGCTTGATAATTATGTTCCTATTGAGTCTTCAGAAAAATTCTTCCCCTTTGCTCTTAAGTAAGAGAATCCATTTCAGAAATATTTAAAAGCAATGCATGGGGAAAAAAGCAAAACTGGTAAGTTCTGCACTTCAAAGTTGGATCTGAGTAGGTTATCTTATGGTGGTCTATATTTTGAGAAGCATTGACATTTTACCCTAGGTTCCCCCTGGCCTCACATGCTCTTTATAATTATTACTATTAACATGGCATCTTTGATTATTAAAACATTTTACAAATATGAATTAATTAACACAGGCTGAAAAGTATTGCTATAAAAAAGAAATGTCCCAGGAACTTTACCTTGGATACACAGACAGGTCTGGGGCTGTTGGGATTCAGAGATTTTGGTTTGGCTCAGCCACAAAATTCTGACCTAGGTTCAAATCCTACCCAAACTTGGGTTTTGCTTTGGGCCCTTTTCTACTTGCTCAATATTATTACCTTGCTGCAACAAAATAACCTTGACATTCACTGTTTCATTGTTATGGTCATTCACATACAGATAGGTAAGAACTTAACTGCATGAGTTGCCAGCAGACCTTTTTCCTGGTAAAATAACCATTAACACAGGTGAAGTTAGAGGGCCAGACACCTCCTGTGAGGTGAAAAATAAATTTTCCTGGAACTGATTGCAGCCAGTCAGGATTTACTTATTTGCATTTCATTACAGTAGTACTTTATTGTTTCTGATCCTACTATTGTTAGTCTCTGAGAAGGAAAAATACAGAGATATGGCTCTTCAAATGACTGTTTTCAGCCAGGCTTTTTCTCATAAATGTAATAAAAATCAATATAAAAAAGCCCCCTTCCCTTCCTCATTTATTGTATCAATAAAGGATAGTCCTGCTGAAACTAGGCAAACAAGCAAATAATAACGTTACCTTGGAGACAATTTACATCCACGTTGCAAGTATGCACTGAGTGTCCCAGTTGCTGCAAGCAAGAGACCAAGGTATGGAGGTGAGGGCTTCATAGGTCTTGAGGAAAACTCTGGATGAAACTGGACACCAACAAAATATGGGTGATCTAAAATCCAAAGGGCATAAAGAAAATGGTAGAAGCTAGGAAATAGAAGACAGTTCTTAATAAAGGTACTTTTATAAGGAAAAAGATTTAACACAGGGCACTAAATAACTCTCAATCTTATAATTTCACATGAATTTAATGGGGAAAAAGATCTTAATATTGTTTGATTAAATACAACAAAGGAAAACTGACTAAGGCTATACAGGCTGTAATGTGCAAAGCTGAGGGCCAATAATAGCACAAGCGACTCAGATTTCATTCCCATATTTACAATGAAATCACTAGAATGCACCGAAGTGTGCTTAGGCTTCTCTCTCGTATTTACACTGTAGTTTAGTCTCTACATATTTTGTGTGTATGTACAGATACACATAAATGTAAGCACAGTGTGCATAATAAACTGTCAGATCCTGCAAGCTGCTGAGTGCCTTCAACTCCCACTGAAATAAGTAAGCGTCAAAGTCACTTGGCACTTTACAAGAAAAGACCCACCGGCTGGAAACAGGAAGAGAACAGTGATCCCATTTTGTGAAGGATTTTGATATTTGGTTTCATTTTGACTTGGAAAACAACCCCAAAATACTGTAATTATCCACACAAGGGAATGGAGCTCTGGCTCTGGTGTAGTCTGCATGGTAGGCTGCTGCAGAACTTAGAAGCCCTGCAGTCCCTGACTCCAAGGCAGACTGCGTGATGGGCTGCCCCAAAGCCATGGAGACCCTGGGAGCCTGGGCTACTGAGAAGCTGCAAACCTCAGAGCCCGGGTTCCCTGGTTCTTGGCTCCCCATTAGCCTGCTGTGGAGTCAGGTGGACAAGCTGGCAGGAAATCATCTCTGTGAAATGGTTTGATTTCAACAAAACAGCAAATTCTGACAATGTTTTGTTGGAATTTTCCTGACCAGCTCCAGAGAATATATTTACTAATCTTTTCAAGTAGGACAAAGGAGCTGATCAGACGTCCCAGTTGTGTGTACTACTGACCTGCAACGTTTGGTATAAAATACTGTGGAATAGAAATATAAGGATTAATTGCAATAAATATGGTGACTACTAAGGGAGAAGACTACTTTTTTTTTCCCTCTAAGGAGAACTCTGTTTTTTCCTGATGGGGAATTCTGATTGGTGAATGGGAATTGTGCAACCTTAATTCATTCATCCCATGTGTATGTATTGTGATACAGTTTTTAATTACATGACCACATACTTTTTTTTTTCACAAGACCCCTGTCTCATTCAATGAAGGGATGGACCTGCTCTGGGAATGAATCATGGTTGTGTAGTGAAGGAGGCTGTTGTCTATAGGATCCCTGCTTCATTGGTCTCATGGGTAGGGCAGCTGAATGCTGCCCTTAGGAACTGCATTCTATCCCTGCCTCTGCCACAGAGTTTCCATGGCTTGCTGGACAAGTCACTTAAACCAAACTTTTCACAGCTGGTCACTAATTGTGTGTTCGTTATTTCCTGGGTTCCTGACCTGAAACTATACAGTCTGATTTGCAGAAGTGATGAACACTCACAGCTGCAACTGAAGTCAATGGAGCTGTGCTTTGAGCAAGTACTATTTAATGCTAAATTACTCTGAAAAATCAAGTTCTACGTGTCTCAGGTTGGTTAGTGGATATACTTGATTAACTTTGTGCCTCAGCTCCCCATTTGCAAAATGGAAATGCCACCATGACACTCCTGTGAGGTGAGGGAAGATACATTAATATTTGTGAATCACTCTGATATTACAGCGATGAGCACCATAGAAAAGTCCTTGAGGAAATTAATACTTCTGTCTTCAGAGCAGGGTTTGGATAGTGTGCAGTAAATAAGGTCTGATCCATGAACAATGAAGAGCAAACAAAATATGCCAATTCAGTAAGCACTGTCCATTCTGTTCACTGAATTAGGCAGGGGTCCTGTGGAAAAACTAGTACGTGAACATGTAATTAAAGAACATGAAGTGGTCATGTTAGAAAAACATCTGGAGAGCTTAAGATCACCTGAGGACACCAGGTCTATTTGTTGGACTGTAGCAAGGAAAATGGTCAAAGGTACACAAGTGCACTGTTAATGAAAGCACAAATAGCCACATCTACTCTAACGCTGGGCAGCTATACACTATAATGACCCTTACTATAGCTTGTGTGCGAAAGAGAAAACAATGAACATATATTATAAATAGTAGTTTATCACATTCAATACAAACACTGAAAGTAACAGAGTAGCAGCACTGACTTTCTGAAGACAACATAAAAATAGAGTAGGTGTATGTTTCTCTTAAAAATAGAATAGTGTGTTTATGTTGAAGCAAGATACGTCTAGTTTGTATCTCCCATTGTTGTATGCAGTGTTGATGTAGCCGTACTGATCCCAGGATATTACAGAGATGAGGTGGGTGAGGTAATATCTTTTATTGGACCAACTTCTGTAGGTGAGAGAGACAAGCTTACACAAAGCTCTTCAGGTCTGGGAAACTCGAAAGCTTGTCCTCATCAACAGAAGCTAGTCCAAAAAAATATATTCCCTCGCTCACCTGGTCTCTCTAGTTTAAATCTGAGCATTTAGGTAAGGTTTCTATTTGAAAGAAAGTAAGGGGAAATGTTTTAGGACATTCCTGTTCCATACACCTATTTCTCCCATAAGGATGCTGCTATTAAAGCCCTAAAGCAGTTAACATTGACCGTTATCAGAGACGGGACATTGGACTACATTGACCATTGCTCTCTTCTGGTATGACAATTTCCAAAACAGTTTCCAGTTCCAGTGAGTTCCGCTGCATTATCATAGAGTAGGTGGTTACAGGAAAAGCATGTTTTCCTATGACAATGAAAACCAGGTGTACACTACTGTTACAATCACTAATATATCACTAATTGTACAAGATTTACTGCAAAGTATGTCATGTAAGGTATCAATGGAAAAGTTGTAATCTGCTAAATATGATTATCCTGTTTATATGCATGTATCATCTTTGTATCTGAAGTCATGAATATTTGTTATGTATTTGTATCTCAAACATGGGTTGTGTTGCTGACTGACACCCCACAGACAAATTTACATTCAGGCTAGCCATAGCTGGTTGATGGGCCAGCCATATGGTGATGGGCGATTGATGGGAATCAGCTCTTCAGTGAGCCCTCCTGAAGACGCCACAGACAGTGTAGAGCCAATGGCTACCCATATGAATCAGCAAAGCATGTATGGACATGTAAACTAAGACTCCATCTTTTACAAGTAACTTTCCATGCTCATATGACCTGGGACTCCATATTGGCCAGTAACTTTCCATGCACGAATTGAGCTATAAAGTGCAATCTGTGACATCACTGCTTTGTCTTCATTCCTGCTTCTCATCTCTGCACTGTGATTTTCTAAGGAAGCGTTGAACATAGGACTGAATGACCCCTGACCTGCGTGGGTGAACCAGAGAGATTTTTTTACAAACTAGCAGATTTAACAGCACTGCTATGATCCTGATCTACAGATTCTGAAAATCACTTGTAATGTATTTGATTCTCTTAACCATTTAAGAGCTCTTTTCTTTTTATGTTATTAAACCTTTAATTTTTAGCTACTAATGGACTGGCATCAGCTTGACGGTTGGGTAAGATCTGAGTTGTATATTGACTGGGGAGTTGGCGGATCCTTTGGGATTGGAAGAACTTTATATATGATGAACATGGTTTTCAGTAACGTCTCATCATAAAGACCAGATGTCTGGGTGGTGATAAGGGCTGGTTTACAAAGGGGGCTGTGTTGTTAGCTTCTTGTTAACCAGTGTGGTGCTACAGAACCTCATTCTTTTACTGGTCTGGTGAATCTAATGTTAGAATAGCCACCAGTTTTGGGTGTGTCTGCCCTATTTTTATCAGTCTGTCCTGAATCTGGCATTCTCAGCTGAGACTTGCACCAGTTGACAAGGTGGTTACAGGAAAAGCATGTTTTCCTATAACAATGAAAATCTGGTATTTTTATATGTTTTTAAAGGAATCTGGTTCCATTGCTTGTTCCTTTTTACCATATAGCATAGTTCCCTAAAGCAGTAAAACAAAATGATTGCAAGACATCAAAATAGTGTCTGTAGGAGTATTCTTCTGAAATGCTTTGCCTACCCTATTTGGTAGAATATATTTCTGTCCCCAATCTCTAACTCCCCTGAGGGGATTGTTTTTCCCCTTCAATGATCAGAGTCCCCTTGCAAACCATTGTGAAATAATTCCAGGTTTTACTGCTGTTCTTATTCCTCTTGTAGTAACACACAATTTAAAAACCCTGCCCTATTCCATTATGCTCCCTACATAAATCATTTCATGCAAAGCAAATACCAATTATCAGGAGGTGTAGTAGGAACAAACTAAACAAAAATTACCATGAGAGTTATCTGATTATGAAATCTGATGTACTCTTTTTAGTGATAATCTAAACTGCAGATGGTTGACATGATAGAAATACATCTTCATTCAAACTCTGGTTCAGAATTTAAGCTTTCTTTGACAAAAATGATAGCAACAGAAACATAACCTTGTGTTTTAGCAGTTTATAATATCCCACTTGCAAGGTACTTTGGAAGCCTGAATAACACATTATGGTATGTAAAATTAATTGTCTCCAGAGAATCCTTTCAGAAAGTATTCTGTCCAATAACAATTTGCCTTTAACTTTGATTCTGTATATAATGGCTGAAATTTTAGCTAACAGTTAATATTTATTAGACAAAGTGACTTAAAAGAGGGATGAATTAGCAAGGGGCTCAGAAGAAGAAGAGAGCTATTATCTCTGCTGGCAGTACAAAGTTAAAATTCAACAAAGTAAAGTCAAGTCAATCTGCAGAATAGCTTCTCCTTTGTTTTGTGTCTTCTGGAGGTCCTTGGCCATTGGGGAGAAGGTAAATCTTATTTGGCGTAGTAATCCAAATCTACTGAGTATCCATATTGCTAAAACCCACCTCTTTGAAGTAAAAATAGTTAATTTCTTTGTGAAGGAACGGAGCTTGCTTTCTAGAAGGTGGTTCTGCTTGGATTCAGGGAAGAGACATATAAAGGAGTTGTGTTTTTGTTGTGGGTTAAAGGTAGAATGGTAGCAAGAATCCCATCTGGCACTCCCTTTATCGAGTCTACTCAGAGTTATTTGGGCAATTAATAGCTGCAAAAAGGCCATCTGCTCTTCAGTAAGGGCAATAATCCCTTCCAGACTACTTGTTTGAGGGGAAGAAGTTCTTTGGCTTTTCTGATGCCTCAGCCACTACCTTATCCATTGGTTTGGCAAACACCTTGCCACCTCAGTATTCTCATGTGGTCAGGAGTTGTTGAGCTAGGATGTCAGCCTTTTGGAAGAGAGCCACATGACTCCTTTCAGAGTAGCAGCCGTGTTAGTCTGTATCCACAAAAAGAAAAGGAGTACTTGTGGCACCTTAGAGACTAAGCAATTTATTTGAGCATAAGCTTTCGTGAGCTACAGCTCACTTCATCAGATGCATGCAGTGGAAAATACAGTGGGGAGATCTATATACACAGAGAACATGAAACAATGGGTGTTACCATACACACTGTAACAAGAGTGATCAGATAAGGTGAGCTATTACCAGCAGGAGAGCGGGGGTGGGGGTGAAGCTTTTGTAGTGATAATCAAGGTGGGCCATTTCCAGCAGTTGACAAGAACGTCTGAGGAACAGTGGGGTGGGGGGGGAAATAAACATGGGGAAATCGTTTTACTTTTGTGTAATGACACATCCACTCCGAGTCTTTATTCAAGCCCAAGTTAATTGTGTTCAGTTTGCAAATTAATTCCAATTCAGCAGTCTCTCATTTTCCACTGCATGCATCCGATGAGGTGAACTGTAGCTCACGAAAGCTTATGCTCAAAAAAATTTGTTAGCCCTGGTCTACACTAGGACTTTAGGTCGAATTTAGCAGCATTAAATCGATGTAAACCTGCACCCGTCCACACGATGAAGCCCTTTATTTCGACTTAAAGGGCTCTTAAAATCGATTTCCTTACTCCACCCCTGACAAGTGGATTAGCGCTTAAATCGGCCTTGCCGGGTCGAATTTGGGGTACTGTGGACACAATTCGACGGTATTGGCCTCCGGGAGCTATCCCAGAGTGCTCCATTTTGACCGCTCTGGACAGGACTCTCAACTCAGATGCACTGGCCAGGTAGACAGGAAAAGAACCGCAAACTTTTGAATCTCATTTCCTGTTTGGCCAGCGTGGCAAGCTGCAGGTGACCATGCAGAGCTCATCAGCAGAGGTGACCATGATGGAGTCTCAGAATCGCAAAAGAGCTCCAGCATGGACCGAACGGGAGGTACGGAATCTGATCGCTGTATGGGGAGAGGAATCCGTGTTATCAGAACTCCGTTCCAGTTTTCGAAATGCCAAAACCTTTGTCAAGATCTCCCAGGGCATGAAGGACAGAGGCCATAACAGGGACCCGAAGCAGTGCCACGTGAAACTGAAGGAGCTGAGGCAAGCCTACCAGAAAACCAGAGAGGTGAACGGCCGCTCCGGGTCAGAGCCCCAAACATGCCGCTTCTATGATGAGCTGCATGCCATTTTAGGGGGTTCAGCCACCACTACCCCAGCCGTGTTGTTTGACTCCTTCAATGGAGATGGAGGCAATACGGAAGCAGGTTTTGGGGACGAAGAAGATGATGATGATGACGAGGTTGTAGATAGCTCACAGCAAGCAAGCGGAGAAACCGGTTTTCCCGACAGCCAGGAACTGTTTCTCACCCTGGACCTGGAGCCAGTACCCCCTGAACCCACCCAAGGCTGCCTCCTGGACCCAGCAGGCGGAGAAGGGACCTCCGGTGAGTGTACCTTTTAAAATACTATACATGGTTTAAAAGCAAGCATGTGAAAGGATTACTTTGCCCTGGCATTCGCGGCTCTCCTGGATATACTCCCAAAGCCTTTGCAAAAGGTTTCTGGGGAGGGCAGACTTATTGCGTCCTTCATGGTAGGACACTTTACCACTCCAGGCCAGTA
The DNA here is from genome assembly GCF_965152275.1 of Natator depressus. NCBI lineage: Eukaryota > Metazoa > Chordata > Testudines > Cheloniidae > Natator > Natator depressus. Next base: position 135,887,099 of record NC_134234.1, read on the forward strand.
ACACGTACTCGGGAATCATTGTACAACAAAGCATTGCAGTGTATGTTTGCTGGCGTTCAAGCAACATCCGTTCGTGTGTTATCCTCAGGAGAGTGAGATATAATCCATGGTCACCTGGTTGAAATAGGGTGCTTTTCTTCAGGGGACACTCAGAGGAGCCCATTCCTGCTGGGCTGTTTGCCTGCGGCTGAACAGAAATGTTCCCCGCTGTTAGCCACAGGGAGGGGGGAGGGTTGAGGGGGTAGCCACGCGGTGGGGGGAGGCAAAATGCGACCTTGTAACGAAAGCACATGTGCTATGTATGTAATGTTAACAGCAAGGTTTACCCTGAAAGAGTGTAGCCAGTGTTTTATAAAATGTCTTTTTAAATACCGCTGTCCCTTTTCTTTTCTCCACCAGCTGCATGTGTTTCAATGATCACAGGATCTTCTCCTTCCCAGAGGCTAGTGAAGATTAGAAAGAAAAAAAAACGCACTCGAGATGAAATGTTCTCCGAGCTCATGCTGTCCTCCCACACTGACAGAGCACAGACGAATGCGTGGAGGCAAATGATGTCAGACTGCAGGAAAGCACAAAATGACCAGGAGGAGAGGTGGTGGGCTGAAGAGAGTAAGTGGCGGGCTGAAGAGAGGGCTGAAGCTCGAATGTGGCGGCAGCGTGATGAGAGGAGGCAGGATTCAATGCTGAGGCTGCTGGAGGACCAAACCAGTATGCTCCAGTGTATGGTTGAGCTGCAGCAAAGGCAGCTGGAGCACAGACTGCCACTACAGCCCCTGTGTAACCAACCGCCCTCCTCCCCAAGTTCCATAGCCTCCACACCCAGACGCCCAAGAACGCGGTGGGGGGGCCACCGGCCAACCAGCCACTCCACCACAGAGGATTGCCCAAAAAAAAGAAGGCTGTCATTCAATAAATTTTAAAGTTGTAAACTTTTAAAGTGCTGTGTGGCATTTTCCTTCCCTCCTCCACCACCCCTCCTGGGTTACCTTGGTAGTCATCCCCCTATTTGTGTGGTGAATGAATAAAGAATGCATGAATGTGAAGCAACAATGACTTTATTGCCTCTGCAAGCGGTGATCAAAGGGAGGAGGGGAGGGTGGTTAGCTTACAAGGAAGTAGAGTGAACCAAGGGGCGGGGGGTTTCATCAAGCAGAAACAAACAGAACTTTCACACCGTAGCCTGGCCACTCATGAAACTGGTTTTCAAAGCCTCTCTGATGCGTACCGCACCCTCCTGTGCTCTTCTAACCGCCCTGGTGTCTGGCTGCGCGTAACCAGCAGCCAGGCGATTTGTCTCAACCTCCCACCCCGCCATAAACATCTCCCCCTTACTCTCACAGATATTGTGGAGCACACAGCAAGCAGTAATAACAGTGGGAATATTGGTTTCGCTGAGGTCTAAGCGAGTCAGTAAACTGCGCCAGCGCGCCTTTAAACGTCCAAATGCACATTCTACCACCATTCTGCACTTGCTCAGCCTGTAGTTGAACAGCTCCTGACTGCTGTCCAGGCTGCCTGTGTACGGCTTCATGAGCCATGGCATTAAGGGGTAGGCTGGGTCCCCAAGGATACATATAGGCATTTCAACATCACCAACAGTTATTTTCTGGTCTGGGAATAAAGTCCCTTCTTGAAGCTTTTGAAACAGACCAGAGTTCCTGAAGATGCGAGCGTCATGTACCTTTCCCGGCCATCCCACGTTGATGTTGGTGAAACATCCCTTGTGATCCACCAGAGCTTGCAGCACTATTGAAAAGTACCCCTTGCGGTTTATGTACTCGCCGGCTTGGTGCTCCGGTGCCAAGATAGGGATATGGGTTCCGTCTATGGCCCCACCACAGTTAGGGAATCCCATTGCAGCAAAGCCATCCACTATGACCTGCACATTTCCCAGGGTCACTACCCTTGATATCAGCAGATCTTTGATTGCGTGGGCTACTTGCATCACAGCAGCCCCCACAGTAGATTTGCCCACTCCAAATTGACTCCCAACTGACCGGTAGCTGTCTGGCGTTGCAAGCTTCCACAGGGCTATAGCCACTCGCTTCTCAACTGTGAGGGCTGCTCTCATCTTGGTATTCATGTGCTTCAGGGCAGGGGAAAGCAAGTCACAAAGTTCCATGAAAGTGCCCTTACGCATGCGAGTTTCGCAGCCACTGGGAATCGTCCCAGACCTGCAACACTATGCGGTCCCACCAGTCTGTACTTGTTTCCCGAGCCCAGAATCGGCGTTCCACAGCATGAACCTGCCCCATTAGCACCATTATGCATGCATTGGCAGGGCCCATGCTTTCAGAGAAATCTGTGTCCATGTCCTGATCACTCACGTGACCGCGCTGACGTCGCCTCCTCGCCCGGTAGCGCTTTGCCAGGTTCTGGTGCTGCATATACTGCTGGATAATGCGTGTGGTGTTTAATGTGCTCCTAATTGCCAAAGTGAGCTGAGCGGACTCCATGCTTGCCTTGGTATGGCGTCCGCACAGAAAAAAGGCGCGGAATGATTGTCTGCCGTTGCTCTGACGGAGGGAGGGGCGACTGACGACACGGCTTACAGGGTTGGCTTCAGGGGGCTAAAATCCACAAAGGGGGTGGCTTTACATCAAGGAGTAGTTCAGGCAGGACTTCACGGAGGGTTCCAATAAGAAATGGTGCACCTAAGTTATTGTTCTTATTGGAACAAGGAGGTTAGCCTGGCCTCTGATTGATACATGGCTAGATCTACCTCGCTGCACCTTCTCTGTGAGTGACTGCAGTGTGACCTAGAGGAATGAGTCCCCTAGACAGGGGAGAAGGCAAATGAGTACAAAACAAATCTGGTCTATTTCTTGTTTTGATCCACTCCATCTATCTTTTACATCTTTGGCTGGCAGCAGACGGTGCAGAAGGACTGCAAGCCATCCACATCTCATGGCTGCTCGGCAGAAGATGGTACAGTACGACTGCTAGCCATCCTCATCTCTTGCCTGCCTGGCAGAAGATGGCACAGTACGATTGCTAGCCATCGTCATCTCTTGCCTGCCCGGCAGAAGATGGTACAATACGATTGCTAGCCATCCTCATCTCTTGCCTGCCCGGCAGAAGATGGTACAATACGACTGCTAGCAATCCGTATTGCCCGCCTGCTCACCATTAGACAGTTCAATACGACTGACTGCAGGACTAAAAAGAATGACCTGGTCAAGTCACCAAAAATTTAGTCCCTGCGCCCATGTCTGCCCAGGCGCTCCCAGCTGACGTGGCCAGGAGCACCTCGGACATGACGAGGACGGCTATCAGTCATACTGCACCGTCTGCTGCCAGAAGGCAATGGGTTGCTGCTACTGTGTAGCAATGCCGTGCCGCGTCTGCCAGCACCCAGGAGACATACGGTGATGGTTACCTGAGCGGGCTCCATGCTTGCGGTGGTATGGCGTCCGCACAGGTAACTCAGGAAAAAAGGCGCAAAACGATTGTCTGCCCTTGCCTTCACAGAGGGAGGGAGGGAACAGGGGCCGGACAATATGTACCCAGAACCACCCGCGACAATGTTTTAGCCCAATCAGAGTGCTCCATTGGGCTGCTCTGGACAGCACTCTCAACTCAGATGCACGATTGTTTGCCGTTGCTCTGACGCAGGGAGGGGCGACTGAGGACACGGCTTACAGGGTTGACTTCACGGAGGGTTCCAATAAGAAATGGTGCACCTAAGTTATTGTTCTTATTGGAACAAGGAGGTTAGCCTGGCCTCTGATTGATACATGGCTAGATCTACCTCGCTGCACCTTCTCTGTGAGTGACTGCAGTGTGACCTAGAGGAATGAGTCCCCTAGACAGGGGAGGAGGCAAATGAGTACAAAACAAATCTGGTCTATTTCTTGTTTTGATCCACTCCATCTATCTTTTACATCTTTGGCTGGCAGCAGACGGTGCAGAAGGACATATTGCCTGCCTGCTCACCATAAGACGGTTCAATAGGACTGACTGCCGGACTAAAGAGAATGACCTGGTCAAGTCACTAAAAATTTAGTCCCTGCGCCCATGTCTGCCCAGGCGCTCCTGATCGACCTCACACAGGCGACCAGGAGTACCTCGGACATGACGAGGACGGCTACCAGTCATATTGTACCGTCTGCTGCCACAAGGCAATGGGTTGCTGCTACTGTGTAGCAATGCCGTGCCGCGTCTGCCAGCACCCAGGAGACATACGGTGACGGTTACCTGAGCGGGCTCCATGCTTGCGGTGGTATGGCGTCCGCACAGGTAACTCAGGAAAAAAGGCGCGAAACAATTGTCTGCCCTTGCTTTCACGGAGGGAGGGAGGGAAGGGGGGACTGACGATATGTACCCAGAACCACCCGCGACAATGTTTCAGCCCCATCAGGCATTGGGATCTCAACCCAGAATTCCAATGGGCAGCGGAGACTGCGGGAACTGTGGGATAGCTACCCACAGTGCAACGCTCCGGAAGTCGACTCTAGCCTCGGTACTGTGGAAGCACTCCGCCGAGTTAATGCACTTAATGCACTTCTGTGGGGACACACACACTCGAATATATAAAACCGATTTCTAAAAAAACGACTTCTATAAATTCGACCTTATTCCGTAGTGTAGACATACCCTTAGTCTCTAAGGTGCCACAAGTACTCCTTTTCTTTTTACATGACTCCTTGACGCTGCATTGTACACATTGTCCTGGAAGAGAACTGGAGCGCAGTGGTTCCTAACCTATTCTGGTTGGAGCCTCATCCCTTTGTACCAGAGCAGTCAGCTAATGGGGCCCTCATAGGATACGAGAGTCATTTTTGGCTTAGTCAGTAATGTTTTTATATACAGTTCACTATGATAATGTTTTCACTTATTTAATACATGCCGAAGGTGTTACAAAAAAACTGAGCTACTTACTTTCCAGTTCAATGATCTCCATTCTACTCCCTTCTGTGTCACGGCCAACAAATTTCAAACCTTTCTCTTCAAAGCAGCCAGTCAATTCTGGATTTACCTGGAAAATTGAAAAATACGGGTAGTAATTATTGTAGAATTTACATAGTTAACAAAGGTAGATAAGTTTTTAACTTTTTAAATATATATGTAGGAAAGTGGGGGGCTGGGAATTATTCCTTGTTTAAAAATTGTGCAGTGGAAATTTGTAAAATTGGTGGTTCTTGCGTAATATGAAATTAAGCAATATTTTTTTAAAATGTGAAATGCATCCAAAATACTAAAAGGGCTCCTACAAGTATACTATATTTGTATCAAGCATGGTTGATATTCTAGAACATGTATGATGTAGCTAATAAGCAAGTATGTTTCTTTAATATAGTCAACCTTAAAAAAAAGAAGTTGGTGAACACTTGAAGTCCTAAAGGAAAATAATGCCCAAATAAAACCCACATGACTCATGAAACCTAGAATCAACAACTTCATACAGCACCTTCTCACACGTACATACCCACAGATACTCACAAATATATGATATTCCTATCCCAAGCAAATTAACATTTATCAACCTCAGCCACCAAGCTGACACCCACCCAATCTTAACTCTGCCCTCTGTGGCTTGTTGCCAGTGTTCCTGTAATTCATCCTCTATACTTGATTTCAGCATTATTTGCCCTAAGGAGCTGTGCAATTTTAAGTGAGGTTTGGACGTGCAGGTTGTTGTTGTTTGGGGGTGGGGTTTTTGTATTTGTGAACTACATTATGTTTATTATTTTGCTATTAATAAGGAGTGTTACTACATTGCATGGTTGGTAGAATAATAGTTATTGATCATTAGGCAAGGGAGAGTGTACTGGGGGCTCAGTGGGCTGGGCAGCCTCGTAGCTAGAGTACCTAAATTCCAGCCCTTTGCCTCTCTGTCAGGGCAGCAGAAGTATCTTTTCCTGACCTTACGCCAGGGATCTTTGGCTTCCCACCCACGTCAATGTGTAGGCCCTTAAAAGGATATTGTAGGGAGACTTGTGGGAAAGTGACACCGGCAGAGTCCTCCCTGCAGTGCATCTAAGTTGCTCTCCTGAGGCACTTCCTACATATAGATCCCTTCGGTTTGGGATATGCCCCTGTAGTCCAAATGAACAGTCAATCCCCTTACACCAGAAGAATCCAAAGGAGCAGGGCTCTGCCAGACCTGCTGGTTCTTAAAGAAAGTGGTGGTTGGCAAAGGCTCTGCCTGTGGACCTTGCCCACTCTGTGGCCCCCTCTCAGGCTCACTCTTCTGTCTGGCTTTCCAGAGAAGGATTTCTCTCTCCTACAGTCTGTTCACCACCCTTTGGCTGAGCTCCTCTTAACCCAATCGTCCAGGCGGAGCATGCTTGGCAGCTCTGGAGGCATAGGGCAGCCAGGGCCCAGTATTGCTTTTTAACCCTTTCGGGCCCAGGGTGGGGTTTGTATATCCCATCACAGAGAAGTACAATAAATGTGTAGTTTTTGCAGGGCATGCAGCACGAACTGAAAATGATTTGCAGAATAGGAGTGCTATCTGAGCAGTGCAGCCAGGAAGCAATATTCTTCTTTTTTATTTTGTCATTAGTAGTTGCTACTCGGAGTCACACAAATGTGATTACCTCCCCTATTGTGCCTGTCTTCACTGATATAGATGGAGGCCTAACGGTCCCCTACACCTTTATTCAGGTAACCAATCAAATCATTTCTCAAAAGGCATCTCCTCTTGTGATGCTTCTCTTCTAGTCTGCACAGCATAAGTGTGGCTTCCCCTAATATCACTCTGGAAGTCTGCTCACAGGAGGGGCTCATATAATAAACTGCAGTTACCTCGTTACCTATGTGAATTATCTGAGCTCAACCAGCCTGAGAAGCAATACACCTAATCCTGCTCCCAATGAAATCAATGGGACTTTTACCATTAACTTCACTGGGAGAAGGATCAAGTCCAGTGTCACTCTTCAAGCTAGGTCTCCTCCTAAAATGCAACATTGTCTGCAAACCACAGAACTCTTTGGATTACATCTAAATAGTACCTACTATTACACCAAACCCCTAATGCCTTGCTTAACCCTTATTCAGGAAAACTCCCATTGACTTCAGATTAAATAAACTCTTCATGGTTTGCCAATGCTATACATTCTCAACAATATAAATTATATTAGCAATGCCTTACCTCATATCGATGCCTGTGTCGTTCCTCCACAAAATCCTCATCACCATAAAGTTTCCCTGAAAATAACACAAGGGAAATGATTAACAGTAAAGTGTTGCTTCTAACAAACAGTTCTAGAAACCCAAAGACACCGCTCTTAAAATGTGCCATAGTGTTTCTAGTGTTGTTCTTTTAGTTCATCATGTCCTGCACATGCTCCATGAAATCTAAATTCCAAGAAATTTCTTACACTCAAAACAAACAACCCAATTGTATTCACTATGCCCCTAACACAATCTTTGCTTGTGCTTTCCTGTCTCACTACTTATCCAGTTGTTTGCAGTGTCGTTGTAGCCATGTTGGTCCCAGGATATTAGAGAGACAAGATGGGTGAGGTCATATCTTTTATTGGACCAACTTCTGTTGGTGAGAGAGACAAGCTTTCGAGCTTACACAGAGCTCTTCTTCAGAAGAAGAACAGAACTTGGTCCAATAAAAGATACTTACCAGTCACTATCTAACTTACCAGTCACTATCAACTTCTGCAAGTAAGATTATGAATAACTTTTGTAGACTGTAGAGCTTTGACACCAATTCTAAATGGCTTTGCATGATTTCATAAAGCCCCCACACAGGAAATGGGCTAGTGAGCCAACCTGTATGAAACCCTTATAGGGATACTCAGCACCTCTGATGCATTCACAACAGGCATCTGCAAGAGAGTGCAGACTAAGCTGAGCCTGCTGCCCAAACCTTTGACTAGGGTTCTGTTCCATTTTAAAGGACCAAACCCTGCAGTTGACATAAAACCTGCAACAACACAAAGACATTCCCTCTCTATTCTTTTTTTCTTCTCTTTCTGCTTCCCCGGCTTCTTCCATCTAATGACTCCTAAAGCCCATCAGCCTAAGCTAAGAACATAAGAATGGCCATTCCGGGTCAGACCAATGGTCTATATAGCCTAGTATCCTGTCTTCTGACAGTGGCCAGTGCCAGATTCTTCAGAGGGAACTAACAGAACAGGGCAATTATTGAGTGATCCATCCGTTGTCATCCAATCCCAGATTCTGGCAGTCAGAGGGATAGGGACACCCAGAGCATGGGGTTGCATTCCTACTAACAGCTATTGATGGACCTATCCTCCATTAATTTATCTAATTCTTTTTGAACTGTTATACTTTTGGCCTTCACAACATCCCCTGGCAATTTGTTTCACAGGTTACTGTGCATTGTGTGAAGAAGTACTTTCTTTTGTTTGTTTTAAACCTGCTGCTTATTAATTTCATTTGGTGACTCCCTAGTCCTTGTGTTATGAGGAGTAAATAACACATTCTTATTTACTTTCTCTACACCAGCCATGATTTTATAGACCTTTATCATAACCCCACTTGGTCATCTCTTTTCCAAGCTGAAAAGTCCCAGTCTTATTAATCTCCCCACATATGGAAGCTTTTCCATACCCACAAACATTTTTGTTGCCCTTTTCTGTATCTTTTCCAATTCCAAAATACAGTAAAAACTGTGTTAACCGGCCCAGCACAAACCAGAAAGCTCTATAAACTGGCATTTCTAATCTTCATCGAAAATCTGGTTTATAGTCTGGTTGGTGTGGGGCCGGCAGGCTCCCTACCTGGTTTCACATGGCTTCCCAGAAGCAGTGACATGTCTCTGCTGCTCCTAGGAGGAGGAGGAATGGCCATGAGGGCTTCAGACTGCGGGAGGAGGTGCAGGGCTGGGGGGCGGGCTCTCGGAGGGAGATTGGGTTCGGGAGGGGACTTGGGGAAGAGGGTTAGGGCACAGGTGGAGGCTCAGGGTGCCGGATCTGGGGGGCACTCACCTCTGGCGGCTCCTCTCACATGGGGACCTATCCCAGCTGTCCTAGGCAGAGGTACGGCAGGCGGCTCTGCACACTGTCTCCACCCACAGCTCCCATTGGCCGTGGTTCCCGGCCAATGGGAGCAGCGGGGGTGACACGCAGAGCCTCCTAGCCACGCCTCTGCCTAAGAGGAGTAGGGACAGGTTGCTGCTTGCAGAGAGCTGCCCAAAGTGAGCACCCCCCAGATCGGGCACCCCGAGCCCCCTCCCACACCCAAACTCCCTTCCAGAGCCTAAGCCCCAACCCCATACACCCTCCCACACCCAAACTCCCTCCCTCTTAGTTAACTGGCATTTTTCACTTACCAGCACACCCCATTGCCCAACATGCCTGATAAAACAGCTTTTACTATATCTTTTTGAGATGGGGCAAACACATCTGCACACAGTATTCAAGACATGGATGTACCATAGATTTATATAGAGGCAAATTGATATTTTCTGTCTTATTATCTATCCCTTTCCTAATGATTCCCAACATTCTGTTTGTTTTTTTGACTGCCGCTGCACACTGAATGGATGTTTTCAGAAAACTATCCATGACACCAAGATCTCTTTTTAGAGTGGTAACAGCTAATTTAGACCTCATCATTTTATATGTATAACTGGGATTATGTTTTCCAATGTGCATTACTTTGCATTTATCAACATTGAATTTCATCTGCCATTTTGTTCCCTAATTACCCAGTTTTGTGAGGTCCCTTGTAACTCTTCACAGTCTGCTTTGGGCTTAACTATCCTGAGTAGTTTTGTATCATCTGAAAATGTTGCCACCTCACTGTTTTCCCCTTTTCCCAGCTAGAAAGTGATGAATGTCTAACCGTAGTTCTAATTAAAGGTAATGGACCAAATTCTGCTCTCTGTTACACTGCTGTAACTAAGATTAGAATCTGGCCCAAATTGTTATTGCAAGACTGAACTGCGGGAGGACATCTCCAAAACTTGCAGTGTGGAAATAGAGGTCTTACTGAGGGGGGTTACAAAAGTTAATCTTAGGGAAACCTTTAGAACCCCTCATATTCCCATTCTAGTTGTGATTTATGAGGAGTGGGAGCAGGATTTCCTTCTCCAATACAGAGTATCAAAGCTTTACGCACTCCTCTGACACATATGGCCACCCAAGCTACACAAAATAATGGCACAGATTTACAACATATTGCTGCACCTTCACGTTAACCTTTCTATCAGCAGATGACAAGGACCACATAATAACTGAAGTATAGCAACAGGAAAAGATTATACATGATGAAGAGTGTATCCATATCCTCTCTAGTGTTACCCAGGCCACATAGCTGATTGTCAAAAAGCCATTATCTCTAAAAGCACTTTTTCTTTTAAATGGGTATATATACTGCACTTTCATTTCCTGCCAAATTACATATTATCTTAAAAACTCAAAAAGCTACTGTCTACAAATCTGAGAATGCAAAACATTTTTTCATATCCCAGATGAATGCCACAGGCAGAAAAGATGAACAGGGTGATAATGTAGCAAGTACGTCTGAATCTGCTGATGGACAAAGAATTGTATCGTATCGATGTTTTATCATCACCTAATTTCCTTCATAAGTGAGACATGCTAATAGGTGACCTACATTAAGCATTACTGCAACTTTTGAAACATGTGGCTGAAATTGAATGTGGTATTTCTTTTTGCCTACCAGCTATAAGTAGTAACTTAATTTATACCACTTCTCTATTTTGACCCCACAAAAACAAAAACCACAACACTAATATATTAGTTTGTGGGGCTGGGTGGTAGGCCTAACCTAGGGCTGAGGCTTTGGCTTGTCTCTGGCACCTGGCCCTAGACTATGGTTTGTGGGGGCCGTGGGAGGTCCAGGACTAAGATTAGGGCCCTATTCACAGCCCAGAGCCCTTTTGGACCTAACCCTAACCCTAGCAGTGGGCTGCCTGCTGACACAAACCTTAGCAATAGCCCAGGACTCCTTGCCAGCACAGACTGTAACACAAGCCCAAGGATGAATGCCAGCCCCAACCCTAAATCTAGCCTGGCAAGCTCTGCTGGCCCCAACTTTAAACTGGGACCACCAGTAACTAACTGTAACCATAGCTAGAGGATCTCTGCCAGCTTATGGAAGGGCAGACTTGCTCCAGCCTCCTTTCTAGCCCACAAACTGCTCAGAAACCTTCTTCTGGTAAAACACCTCATGTGGTTCATTTACAGGGTTCTTTTCTAGAGCCTTTACAGACTGTGCTGCAACATATCAACAGTCCCATGGAGCCCTCAGCTCCTGTGCCAAGGAGAAGAGAGATATCTTGTGACTCATGCAACAAGGCAGCTGGGCTGGGGCTGGGGCTGCCCCTCCCCCACCCTCTTTCCCCTTATACAGTTCCTTCCTGCACCTTTTGTACCTTCTGGGCTAATGAGTTAATTAGCCTTTTAACTCTCTCCATCCCATCCCAACCTATCAACTGGGCACAATGCCCATAGTCAGGGTGCTGTGGGACAACTAACTGGAGTTGCAGTGATCAGAATGCTGGCTCAGCCACTGTTGCCCCTGCACTCTGACCCATATTTCTCCCCCCCCCCCACCGCCCCGTTACCTCAGAATCAGATTTTTCTTTCCCTGTGCTTTCCCTTGCATAGCAGAGGTGTCATGCCTGTGGGGGTCACTCTTGGTCCCTAGGGTGATCATCAAGGTTGTTCTTGTGGTGTCCACCCATTTTCCATCCACAGAACCCGTGCTTGGTGGGGGGAGGATGTCCCCACAGCTCCATTTCAGCACACAAGTCGTCATACAATGTGCATCCCTAGGGGTTGCTCTCCCTACTCTATCGCTTTACACCTGGCAGTGGATCGAGGGCATGCCCCTCATTCCCCTGATTAGTCAGGGCCTTGGGCTCTCCCAGCCCTCCAAACTGTGCCTGAGCTGCTTCTCCTTGGGGTGCACCATGGGGTACCTCCTGGGCCCCTCAACCTCTACTAAGGAGCTCTGCTTGTCTTTCTCCACCGTTCCTACTTCCTGAATTCCTATCCCCTCCAGTTCAGTCTCTTGCGGGACTCTGTTTTCCTCCCCTTTCACCTGCATTAGGCTCTGTTCCCTAGGGATTTCTAATTTGCTCTTGCTGATCCCCTGTGGAGTTGGCCCTCTGCCCTGGAGAGATCCACCTCTGTGAACCCCTCTGTCAATTTTACCAACGCATCCAAAATGCCAGATAGATGCCATCTAACCCACACCTGTATGTTCCTGGGGAGGCCCTGAAGGAACTGTTCCAACACCAGAGCATTCATTATCTTCCCCACTGTTTGGATGTCTGGCCTCAGACAACAGGTGGCCCAATCCATCAACTTTTGGGCAAATGACTGGGGCCTCACTGCCTCATAATCCTTGCGCCTTAGAATTTTTGTGGCCATTTCTAAGTGGAGGCTGACTAGATATAGGATAGCTGCCTGGACCCCCTCATAGTCTCTGGCCTGCTCATTATTCAGGGAAATATAGGCTGCTTGACCTTCCCCAGCCAAACAGGCTTGGGGTGATCAGTGAGCCCCAGGCTAGGCTGGCACTGGGGCTGGCAGGTAGCTCTGGGCTAAGGGTCATGCTTGAGGCTGGCAGATGGCCCATGGGTAGGGGGTAAGGATGGGGCTAGCAGGTGCTCTTGTGGTACAGGTTGGGCTGGCAGGGCATGCTAGGCTTGGGTTATGGTTCGAGCTGGCTGAGGGTTCTGGACTAGGGCTAAGAGGGCTCGCAGAGGGCTCCAGGTTGGGGTTAGCTTTTGAGTCAGCAGAGGCCCCTGGACTTTGATTAGATTTACAGCTGGGCAAAGGCCTTCTGGCTAAGGTTAGGGTTAGCAGAGGCTTCAGTACTAAGATTAGGGCTGTGGCCAACAGGCTATCCCAGGCTAGTATTAAACTTTGGACCAGGAGGCAGCCCTGTGCTACAGATAGGGTTCGGGTCAGCCAGAAGTTCTAGGCTAAATTTATGTTTGGATTTGGCAGGTCGCCCAGGACTGTGGCTATGATTGGGGCCGACAGGTGTTCTGCAATTTGGATTATGGTTCAGACCAGGAGGGGGCCTCAGGTTGGGGCTAGGGTTAGGGTTGGGACTAGCAAGGGTTTCTGGGCTAAAATTTGGTTTCTGTGTGGCAGGTTGCCCAGTGCTGGTGTTAAGGCTAGGGCCAGCATGTGCCCCAGCCTAGGGTTAGCATTCAGGCCAGCAGAAGCTCTCATGATAGTGCTGCAAGTAGGACTGGCAGAGGTTCTGGGCTGGGGTGAAGTTTGGAGTCAGGAGATTGATCAGAGCTAGGGTCATAGTTAGCACCTCACCCCTAACCCAAACCCAGGGCCCATTGGCGTATGTCCACACTGCAGTGGGGAGAGGGCCTCCCAGCCCAGGTAGACAGATTCACACTAGTGGGGCTCAAGTTAGTGTACTAAAAATAGCAGTGCAGACATTGCAGCTTGGGATCTTAAGATCACCTACCCCCTGGGTCTCACTCAGGTGGCTAGTCCAAGTCTCCACCAGAGATTTAACATCCACACTGCTACTTTAGCACGCTAGCTCGAGTCCCAGTAGTGTGTGTCTGTCTACCCGAGCTGGTAGTCTCACTCCTAGCTGCAGTATAGACACTCTTGCTGGCCCCAACACCAATCCTAGCCCAGAACCCACCGCCCTTCCCAACCATATCAGTATCCCAGGGCTGCCTGCCAACCCCAACTCTATCCCTAGCCCAGATGCCTCTGCTGAACAAAATCCTAACCCTGGACTCAGGGCATCTGCCAGCCCCAATCCTAGCCCAGGGCTGTCTGCTCGCCTACCATGGGGCTGCCTTCCACCAACAGCCCTAACCCAGGCCCGAAGGCCTCCACTGATCTGAACCTTAACTCTTACCTGAAGGTCTCTCTTAGTCTCAACCTGAACCCTAGCATTGAGGCTGCCTGCTGCCCCAAATCCTGACACTAGCTTAGGGCTATCTACCAGACCCAAATCTAACCTGGGGGCTGCATGGTGGCCTCAACCATAGCCCTAGCCTCTGTTGGCCACAGCCTCTGCAAATTCCAACTTTATTAGCCTGTTGGCTTCTGCTGGCCCCAACCCTAATCCTAGTCCTGGAAGCTCTGCCAATCCCAACCCTCATCCTTCCCCAGGGTCTCCTGCTTGCTCTAACCCTCATCCTAAACTGAAGGCTTCTGCTGGCTCTGGCCCCAGCCCAGGGACCCCAGTCCAGCCAGCCCAAACCCTAACCCTAGCTTTCTGCCAGCCCCGGCCTTAGCCCAGAAACCTCCCGCTGGCCCCAGCCCTAACCATAGCCCCCAAGCTAAGGTTAGAATCTGGCCAAGAGGCTCAATTTCTTTTTTGAGATTTTGTCTTTATGGTTAAAGACTTTATAGAAAACACTGTTTTCATCTGATTGTCATACGAGTTCTTATGTTAAGTTGCTTTCTAGAAATGTCATCAGTAGTATTTAAAAAAGGGTAAGTGAAGGAAAGCAATGCCAGATTACTTAAATTCATATTAAAAATCAGTCAAATAGTCTTTGTGAAGTAAAGTACTGTCTTTTAATTTAAGATGAAGGTATCTCCATCACTCTTATATAGCTGGTAGCACATGCTTCCCTTAGGAGAAACTCACTAATCCACTGAATAGTGAGTGATCACCTAGAGAAGATGGATTTCCAGGAGTTTACAAATGATATTCTGACCATTTCAGCTGTACTGGAAGTTTATAGGACAGGGCAGGAAGGTGAATTCTCTAAAAATCTTAATTCAACTATATCTGGTTTTGTAATGGGGTCGGCACCCGCTTTTCAGGAGCACCCCCCACCCTTGGTTGATGGTTTCTTTGATGGGTCTTCAGTGACTCACTTAGCCCTCCAGTCAAGTCATACACACTGTCTGTAGGTGCAACAGAACAAAACCCTTCTGGGGTATACAGCCTTTACCTTCTCCCGGCCCTGGTATGGGGCCATACCCCAGGGCTTCCCACCTAGAGACACTGCCGGGCTGCAGCCCTCCCCAGGCTCAGTCCTTACTCTGTCCCAGCGGCCAGCCAGCTACTTCTTAGCTCCCTTGGTCCCTGCCCACACTGAGCTGTCCATAGTCCTGATGTTCTTTCAGCCATCCAGGAACACAGCCTTCTCTCTTCTAGATCCAGGCAGCAACTGATTGCCTCTGGCTCTGCAGCTCCTTTTTATGTGGCCCTCCTCGCCCTTCCTGCAGCCCTTTGGATTGGCTGCATCCCCTGCAGCCACTCTAGGATGCTTGGAGGACTTCTCATCTGGTCCTCTCTGGGACGGAGTGTGGTAGGACCCCAAGGCCTCCAACAGGGGACTTCTGGGTCTAGTCCACCCCATCACAGGTTCCCAGAAAAAAAAACCCAGACACTCAGTTATATCTTAATTACAAGCCAGTGTCTTGCACTGATGTATATTTTTAAATATTTTCTAAAATAGAGGAGAAAATGTTACACTTCAGTTGGCACATTCAGCTCAGGAAGGTTTCATTAAAGGGATGGCTTCAAGGGGTAGTATAAAATGACTTTGTAACATCTGCCTGGGCCAAAAATGCATCTCCAGAAATAATGGGTATCTGAACTACTCATAAATAAAGATTTCTATTTTGTAGCATTCTCTTGTTCCTGACTAATCCCACTTTATCAACAAGTAATCTCATGTATATTATTGAGGACTTTGTAACATATTTGGGTACAAAATTAGTGGGGGGGAAAAGAATGAAGTATTTTTCTGTATTGTCTGAATGGAATGTCACTCATAGCATAGAATATTTATCATTCTGAAAAAAATGGTCCATTAGTTAATTAATGGGTAATTTCTTTGTGTGACAGACACATTAAGAGATAGCTGAAGTTCCTGTCTACTAAATGGAATGAAGCACTTAGACAAGAATCCGAATTCCCGATGTAGTTTGGGCATTTATTCACTTCCTCTATTTTTTCACCTGATATGTAAAAGTAAGAAAGGAGGAGGCTTTGGCTGAGTCCTCTAGCAGTGGACTGTGGAAGTTCATGCAGACAGGCATCCTTTAAGTTAATCAGAAGAAACATATCAGATGAGAGAAGGTAAGCAGTGTCTGTTTGCCCTAGAATTCTGGCTAGAATGAACATGACTGGATTAAATCCACACTCAGAGCATTGGGAATGGATGTGGAGCACACTGGCTATCATATCATCCAAGTGTGCTTCAGCTTCCAAGGCAGTAAAAATAGTAGGTTTGGCATTTGCTGTGACATGCCAGGCTGGACCAATAACATTTGCTAAGCATTACTGGACCTCAAAGAACTCTAATGCCAGGGATCTTGATGGTGAAAAAATTAGAAAATTGGTTAGAATAAAAATGAACTATTATTCCATGATGGGCAACAATGGATTACATTGAATTTATGAATTACTAATGTTTATTTTATGGGAATAATGACACAAACTTTCCCATGTGACCTTTCTTCTGGCACACCCTCTGGGCAGGAGTATATCTGACAAATATCTCTGTTCAATATGGCTCAAGCTCTACCCTTAGAATTTCATTCATCACTCCCAGTGGCTTCAGCGGGAGCTGCATGTGAGCATCCAAGGGTAGACTTGGGCTCAATATTTGTTTTCCTCTCTGTGCTCCTTGTAAGCCGAATACAAAAATAGAGAGGGTTATTACCAAAGAGGCAAGGACGATCATCACAGCGTACAGTTTAAAAAGTCGCTGGAACCACCGATGTCGCATTCTGAAAAACTGAGGCTCACACTGAATAAATAACCAAACTTAATTTAAAAAATAAAACTGCAATATTTTATACAGGGAGGCTTCATGTCCTTCTTGACGACCCACTCACTTTTCTTGCTGGAAGTCCTGGATCCTGCTGCGTATACTGGTGTGTCATCAAAAAAGAGAGAGGCAGCAGCAGCAGCCTGTACTGTATAGTGAGGAATGCTTGTGCCCTTGTAAAGAATCTGGCAACATGGGGCCATCCAGGGTAGCCCATCCTTCTGGAGAGAGGAGCATTGCTGGGGAGCTAACATGTTGAAGCCAGCCTGGAGTGCTGAGCTTCCTGTCCTCCCACTGCTGCCTGCAGAGCCACAGTCTGTGCCAGCTCCCTTCACAGTGACCATTTTATCTGGTGCTTGGAGGAGAGAAGTGAAAGTGGGACAGAGAGAGAGTGAAGCTGTGTATTTTCCCCCTCCAGTGCCTCTCTGATAGTGGGTGATTCATCTGCATGCACTTCAAACAGGGAGAGAGGGAAGAGAGAGGGCTGTTAATCTGTCTTTAGTAGATGGTGTTTATAGATACTAAAAAGATTCACCCCAGGAACTAATCAGATGAATAAAAAATGCTATTTGTGTAGTTGCTTTTCAGGGTAGGGAACGTTCTAAATGTGGACTGCATGGTGTGTAAGGAGAGGCAATGAATACGACCACAAGAACATGTTCGGCACAATTCATTTAGGCCTTTAAATATGAGACAGATGGTATTTTATCATGAGAGAAAATGAAACAGCAAAGAAGTAACTTACTTAGGACAGAGTCTTCTGTTTTGAAAATAGTCCTCCTTTTCCCCAGTCTCATTGTTCCTCCCATATCTCCAGGATTGTGTTCAGGCATGTCAATGACCTTGCGAGAGAAAATATTGAAGTAGTGTTTCATGATTTCTTTCTTTAGTTGAGAAAAATATTATATAGAAGTCTGTGACATTAAAATATTAACTTTATTATATTTACAATATTTCATACATATTATTAGGCTGGAAGACCAATGAATTCCAAAGCATGTTTACCAAAGAACGCTGCTACACAGTTGGCAATCACATCATTGCCAAAAGCTTTGGTAGTGTAATCAGATTGCAATGATGGATATAAACCTAATATCCAGCCAGACCACCTTAAGGACCTAAATAAAGACTGATCTGGGTGGCACTCAATCTGCAAGGAGTCTACAGCCTTTTGGGATTTCCCATGATGATGATGGTGATGATGATATATACAACCCACATTAGGATACCATCAATGACAGCAAGACATTTTTGGGGCAAGAAAGGTGTCACAATATCACTTCAACTCTTCGATCTTATGTACCACACTTTAAATGTGTAATGCTTTGGAACCATAATTTGATCACAGCTAGCTCACATGCTGCTGAACATGATTTGCCCTGGTTTACGCTGACCGGTCAGTCGTATGCACTGTCATTTAAGTTAACTCAACTCTTCACAAAGATGTTTGACTACAATAAGATTTCGAAATGTAGACACCCTTGATTTCAAAAATTACCTTTGGAATGTGAACTAGACATATCCTGAGGTAGCCCTGACTTCCTGAGTCTGTAGGCATCCTGACACATCAGCTGCAAGAGGTGTGAACTGCCCTAGTCATATTAATGGGGTGGTGATTCTGAATCATAAATAATATCAACTTTGTTAACAGCTTTACTACAGATAACAGAAAAACATTACGAAGGAGGAGTAGGAAGTTTTGCACAAACTACTGTGCGTGGCATCTCATATAGCTATCATGAATGGGTGGAGCTTGGTTTGTGGGCAGACCTTGGGACGATATCATCTCTTTCCCTGTTGCAGCAAGACCCCTGAAAGAAGTACTTTAAGATAACTCTTAGCTTCCCATTAACATAATGAATTCTGCTCTCTAATGCTGACTGTCACCTGAAGAACCAGAAGCAGCTGAAACTGCATTTTGCCTACAGCAGAAACAGTATTCTGATGCTGCTGCACAAAACATACCATTATTTCTGATAGTCTTTGTAACCTGAACACGCTATTTAATTGAATATCTTTTTTGCGATGAGTGAGATTAGTTGCAAGGAATGATACAGGGATTACAGTTTAAAATTTTGCCCTGTTTGCCTGGTTCTGCTGGTACTAGCCATTATATCTATGGGAAATCCGTCTCACAGTGGTAAAAACTTTCAAAATGGTAGAGACACCAAATTTATGTATCCATATATGTAAAAACACATCAAGGAATGAGACTGGCCAAGAATGGTTCAGAAAATAAAAAATAGTCACCCAGAGTGGTAATCAGGAGCTGCATTTTATTAACTTTAGTTTGCCCTTCTGGCGCAATAAAAACATCCTATGAGAGCAATAATGCATTTCATAAAGTGAAGCTATACAATTCAGAAGGGATGGTGGAAGGTGCTTGGGGCACTGTGCCAATGTAATTCAGATGTGCAATTATCTCTGCATAACCTCATATCTTTCAAATGTTATTTATGATCTATATACTTGTTGTAAAGTACCATGAATAAAAACTGTGATCAAACTGGTTGAAGATTACAAACCCTGTAATTACTTCCCAAACAACATGAATGTGGGGATTATGCAGCTTCTTCAGCCAAAGTATCACTACTCCAGATATTTTTTAAATCAATTATACTTTTCTGAATTCTACTTACCATTTTATTTGCAGTACACTGGGCACAGTTACATAATCAAAACATATAATATCAGAAACAGAATGTACAAAACACACAGGGTGAAATACTGACTGAAGTCAAAGGCAAAACTCCAATGGGGAGTTGCTTGCTTGCCTCTAGAACATAGGAAGGGAAGGGCCTTTCAGTGGGTATACTGGTTCTTGCAGATGACATGGGGCGGTGGTGATAAAAGTCATTCATCCTCACTAATGATTACCCCCAATAGGATTGTGCGGGCTCCATGCATTTGCTGTTTAATGTGTATTTCAGGTTACTGAAGAAGATCATGAGGGTCAAGGTTGTTAAAATTGGAAGCTCCTAAATCCATATTTAGTCACGGCTTGAATTTCAAAAGTGCTGAGCACCGAAATAGCATTCTACAAAGTCAACTTTAGGCTCCTGTTTTTAAAAATTAGGTCTGAGAGGTTTTCATCTATTGTTACCTGAATGCTGATGATTATACTCATCTGTACTTTTTATTCCCCACTTCAAATCTAGACTTTATAATCTCTTTGCCTTCCCAATACCCGACCAACATAGGATTTTCCATGAACTTTCATTCAAAATATCCTGAAAGTAATGCTGGCAGGCAGATGGAAGCCTCTGGAGAAAATGAGAGAGATGGCAACTTCCTCCTTTGAGACTATGCCAGATTCTTGGATTCTGTGACTTTGCCATTCTAATCTGGGCCTGTCCATATACTTATCCACCCCTTAGTCACGTCCACATGAGATTACAGAACTTGGGGCTGATCTTGATGAAGAATCAAAAGCATCAGCTAGCACATAATGTGCCTTCCTATTTACTAAATGGGGAACTTCAGTTGGAACATGTTACAATTTTGCTCTGGGATGTGAACTTCTATTTTTGCCTCCAGGTAGAAAGCAAAGTGCTGATGAGTATCTCTAAAGCACTAAAAATAGCCAGTCTATGAAACCACATCTTCTCCCAAGCCCCACTACAGCAGTTATGGTTATGCAGAGATGAAATCAGAAAGGCTAAGGCACAAAATGAGTTATATCTAGCAAAGGGCACAAAAGGCAATACAAAGCTGTTCTATAAATACATTAGGAGCAAGAGAAAGACGAAGGAAAGTGTAGGTCTTTTACTTAGCAGGGAAGGAGCTTATAATCAAGAAGGTTGAAGTGTTTAATGCTTACTTTGCTACATTCTTCACTAAAAAGGTTAATGGTGATCAGATATACAACACCATTAATATTAACAAAAGGGGGGAAGGAACACAAGCCAAAATAGTGAAAGAACAGATTAAAGTATATTTAGATTCGTCATCATGGCCTGATGGAATTCATCCTGGGGTACTTAAGGAACTAGCTGAAACAATCTCAGAACCTTTAGCATTTGTCTTTGAGAACTCATGGAGGATGGGTGGGGTCCCAGAGAGCTAGAGAAGGGCAAACATAGTATAGATCTTTAAAAGGGGGAACAGTCAGATGAGGATGTTGCAGAGATCACATGTATTTTGGGCTAGGCAGCCCAAATGAAACACTGATAATGGATGAACATGACATAACAAAGTATATGTTTAGGTAATAACAGTATGGTCTCACTGGTATTAAATCACAATGATGAATGACTTTAAACACCTTTAGAGCTCAATATTTGCTAGTAATTTTCTGTTTGGAGTATTTCATTGCTATTAGGAAATGTATAAATGCAAATGAGAAAACTGTCAGGCTCAGATATTTAGTGCAAAAGCCTCACCTGTGGAAGCTGCACCACTTATCATGTTAAATATTTGCCTTCTGGCACAAGTCTTTACTGGCGGAACAACTTATCAACTAGCCTAATTTTCCCAGGACCATCAGGATTTGGAAGAGATTGTCTCACATCCTGCAATACCAACTGGGAGAATGCAATAAATCTTAGTATTTGGAAGGAGATTAAACAATTTTTTCAAACCCCCAAACCTTTCTTTTTTGTTTCAGGCTGCCATCTGTAAATGTGGCCACTTTAGAACTCTGTAACTGCAAACAGCGCCTGTGGGGAGAATCTCATTTAACAACAAATCACAACATTCCATTTACATCCAGAATTCTGTGTTATACTCTAAAATACATAGCCCTGGTCTACACTACGAGTTTAGGTCGAATTTAGCAGCATTAGATCGACTTAACCCTGCACCCGTCCACATGATGAAGCCATTTTTGTTGACTTAAAGGGCTCTTAAAATCGATTTCTATACTCCTCCTCGACGAGGGGATTAGCGCTGAAATCGACATCACTGGGTCGAACTTGGGGTAGTGTGGACGCAATTCGACGGTATTGGCCTCCAGGAGCTATCCCACAGTACTCCATTGTGACCACTCTGGACAGCACTTTCAACTCAGATGTATTAGCCAGGTACACAGGAAAAGCCCCAGGAACTTTTGAATTTCATTTCCTGTTTGGCCAGCGTGGCAACCTCATCAGCACAGGTGACCGTGCAGTCCCAGAATCGCAAAAGAGATCCAGCATGGACTGAACAGGAGGTACTGGATCTGATCGCTATATGGGGAGATGAATCCGTGCTATCAGAACTCCGTTCCAAAAGACAAAATGCCAAAATATTTGCCAAAATCTCCAAGGGCACGATGGACAGAGGCTACAACAGGGACCCGCAGCAGTGCTGCATGAAAATTAAGGAGATCAGGCAAGCCTACCAAAAACCCAAAGAGGCAAACGGCCGCTCCGGGTCAGAGCCCCAGACATGCCGCTTCTATGATGAGCTGCATGCAATTCTAGGGGGGGCCCCTACCATTACCCCACCCCAGTCCGTGGACACCTGCAAGGGGGGAGTCTCATGCAACAGGGAAGAGGATTTTGGGGATGAGGAGGAGGAGGATAGCGCACAGCAGGCAAGCGGAGAAACCGTTCTCCCTGACAGCCAGGAACTGTTTATCACCCTGCAGACAGTACCCTCCCAAGGCGGGCTTCCGGACCATGAAGCCGGAGAAGGCACCTCTGGTGAGTGTACCTTTGTAAATATAATACATGGTTTAAAAGCAAGCATGTTTAATGATTAATTTGCCCTGAAGACTTGGGATGCATTCGCGGTCAGTACAGCTACTGGAAAAGTCTGTTAACGTGTCTGGGGATGGAGCGGAAATCCTCCAGGGACATCTCCATGAAGCTCTCCTGGAGGTACTCCCAAAGCCTTTGCAAAAGGTTTCTGGAGAGGGCAGCCTTATTGCGTCCTCCATGGTAGGACACTTTACCATGCCAGGCCAGTAGCACATAGTCTGGAATCATTGCATAACAAAGCATGGCAGCGTATGGTCCCAATGTTTGCTGGCATTCAAGCAACATCTGTTGTTCATCTCTCTGTGTTATCCTCAGGAGAGTGATCATCCCAGAGAACTGGGGGGGAGGAGGTTTACTTGAGTTTGTGCTGCACGTTAACCCGAAAACGACAGCCCCTCCTTTTAAATAGCTAACCCAATGGGGGCTTGGTATGGGAAAAGAGGGCGATGCTGTTTGAAACCATTTCCACATGTTATGAAGGTTGAAGAAGCCAAAAGACTGTGGCTTACCATGGCTCCCTGCAAGCCGAATTCTGTTGCCCAGCCCTGCGTGTGTGATCTCTCACACCAAACAGGCAGGCCCTCAATATAAGAGGTAAAACACGACCTTGTACCGAAAGCACATGTGCTATGTAATGTTAACAGCTTGGTTCACCAAGAAAGAGTCTACCCATTGTTCTCTAAAATGTGTCTTTTTAAATACTACTCTCCCCATTTTTCCTCCCACAGCTGCAAATGTTTCAACGCTCCCCCTATCATCTCCATCCCAGAGGCTAGCGCAGATAAGAAGGTGGAAAAAAAGCACTCATGATGAGCACTCGTTCTCTGAGCTCATGCAGTCCTCCCGCACTGAAAGAGCTCAGCAAAATGTGTGGAGGCAAACAATATCAGAGTCCAGGAAAGCAGAAAATGAACACGAGGACAGGAGGGACGAGCGAGATAAGAGGTGGCGGGAGCAAGATGAGAGGTGGTGGCAGCACGATGAGAGGAGGCAGGATGCAATGCTGAGGCTACAGGGGGATCAAACTGATATGCTCCGGCGTCTGGTGGAGCTGCAGGTAAGGCAGCAGGAGCACAGACCGCCCCTGTAGCCCCTGTGTAACCGCCTGCCCTCCTCCCCAAGTTCCATAGCCTCCTCACCCAGATGCCCAAGAACGTGGGGGAGGTGGGGCTCCAGGCACCCAACCAGTCCACCCCAGAGGATTGCCCAAGCAACAGAAGGCTGGCATTCAATAAGTTTTGAAGTGCAGTGTGGCCTTGCCCTTCCCTCCTCCCCTCATCCACCACTCCACCTGGTGCTTCCCTCCTCCCCCACCCCTCTCGGGCTATCTTGGCAGTTATCCCCCTATTTGTGCGATGAATTAATAAAGAATGCATGATTTTGAAACAACAATGACTTTATTGCCTCTGCAAGCGGTGATCGAAGGGGGGAGGTCGGTTGGCTTACAGGGAAGTAGAGTGAACCAAGGGGGCGGGTTTTCATCAAGGAGAAACAAACAGAACTTTTACACCGTAGCCTGGCCAGCCATGAAACTGGTTTTCAAAGCTTCTCTGATGCGCAGCACGCCCTGCTGTGCTCTTCTAATCGTTCTGGTGTCTGGCTGCGTATAATCAGTGACCAGGCCATTTGCCTCAACCTCCCACCCTGCAATAAACGTCTCCCCCTTACTCTCACAGATATTGTGGAGCACACAGCAAGCAGCAATAACAATGGGAATATTGGTTTCGCTGAGGTCTAACTGAGTCAGTAAACTGCGCCAGCGTGCTTTCAAACGTCCAAATGCACATTCTACCACCATTCTGCACTTGCTCAGCCTATAGTTGAACAACTCCTGACGACTGTCCAGGGTGCCTGTGTATGGCTTCATGAGCCATGGCATTAAGGGGTAGGCTGGGTCCCCAAGGATAACTACAGGAATTTCAACATCCCCAACAGTTATTTTCTGGTCTGGGAAGTAAGTCCCTTCCTGCAGCTGTTCAAACAGACCAGAGTTCCTGAAGATGCGAGCGTCATGTACCTTTCCCAGCCATTCCACGTTGATGTCGGTGAAACGTCCCTTCTGATCCACCAGTGCTTGCAGCACCATGGAAAAGTATCCCTTGCAGTTTATGTACTGTCTGCCTTGGTGATCTGGTCCCAAGATAGGGATATGCGTTCCGTCTGTCGCCCCACCACAGTTAGGGAATCCCATTGCAGCAAAGCCATCCATTATGACCTGCACATTTCCCAGAGTCACTAATCTTGATAGCAGCAGCTCAGTGATTGCATTGGCTACTTGGATCACAGCAGCCCCCACAGTAGATTTGCCCACTCCAAATTGATTCCCGAATGACCGGTAGCTGTCTGGCGTTGCGCCAGACTTACAAGCCAAGCTTACAGAGGGCTATCTCCACTCACTTGTTAACTGTGAGGGCTGCTCTCATCTTGGTATTCTTGCACTTCAGGGCAGGGGAAAGCAAGTCACAAAGTTCCATGAAAGTGCCCTAACGATTGCGAAAGTTTCTCAGCCACTGGGAATCATCCCAGACCTGGAACGCTATGCGGTCCCACCAGTCTGTGCTTGTTTCCCGGGCCCAGAATCAGCGTTCCACAGCATGAGCCTGCCCCATTGCCACCAGGATGTCCAAATTGCCAGGGCCCATGCTTTGAGAGAAGTCTGTGTCCATGTCCTCATCACTCTCGTCACCACGCTGAAGTCGCCTCCTCGCCTGCTTCTGCAGTTTCTGGTTCTGCACATACTGCAGAATAATGTGCGAGGTGTTTACAATGCTCATAACTGCCACGGTGATCTGAGCGGGCTCCAAGCTTGCCGTGGTATGGCATCTGCAGGAAAGCAGAGTTGCAGCAGAAGCGGTGGCTGACGACGGATGCCACGAGAAGAGATATTTATAGAGAACGACGAGAGGACCTGAGAGGTGGATTCATGAGAGCAGGAAAGCACAGTTGCAGCGGAAGCAGTGGAGGATGATGGTTAGCACTGCGCACATTTCCCAAGGAAGAACACACGTACCCGGGAGCCCATGATAGACAACATGGAGAAATTCGCTATTGAGACAATAGTAGCAAAGCAGAGTTGCAGCGGAAACGGTATATGACGACGGTTAGCAGTCCTACTGCACCATCTTCTGCCAGCAGCACCCAGGACACAACAGCGGCAGTGTCAGTGAGCTGAGCTGAGCGGGCTGCATGCTTGCTGTGGTATGGCGTCTGCGTGGAAAAAAGGCACAAAACGATTGTCTGCCATTGCTTTCACGGAGGGAGGGGCGACTGACAACATGAACCCAAAACCACGCACAACAATGTTTTTGCCCCATCAGGCCCTGGGAGCTTAACCTAGAATTCCAATGGGTGGCGGAGACTGTGGGAACTGTGGGATAGCTACCCACAGTGCACCACTCCGTAAGTCGATGCTATCCACAGTAGTGAGGATGCATTCCACCAACTTAATGCGCTTAGTGTGGACATACGCAATCGACTGTATAAAATCAATTTCTAAAAATAGATTTCTATAATATCGACCTAATTTCGTAGTGTAGGCATACCCATAGAAAGTGGAAGTACTCACAAAGCAAACCAAATAAACTCGCTATGCTACTTTAGGATTTGTACAGTTAGCTCCACATCCACAATAGGCTATGTCATATCCTTGAATTGATATAATTTGATTTTAAAGACTCTTTCTGGAAAATCAGTAAGAACTTCAGTTTTGTCTGCCATTTTAATCCTCTCCTGTTTAGGGAACAAATGATTTGTCACTGCGGAAAGCACTCAATATTAATATAAGTGCTGATCAAATTGCCAGAAGAAGGAATGACTATAGAGATTAGCTAAACACTGAGAGCTCAAAGGATAATGCTAACAGTAACATAGGTGTGCAGAGGGGAAAGCAGATGGTTTCATGAAATGAAGCGGTAGGTGCTGCTGAATACTAATACCTATTGGCGTAGTTAGGAAAATCCCAGCAATGAAAACCAACAAAAACTCCCCTTAAAATGCCCCAGGCATCCTTTCATTTATTGCTGTCCAGGGGTAATCAATATTTGCTAGATTTAGATTGATCTGTTTCAATGAAGATAAGTATATTGTTCAGCAGGCCCAACCAATCAGAAAGCAGTAATGTTAAACTAATACATTGGAAATTTTTTAAAAATTACAAACGAAGGAAGTCCATTTGAAGTGAGAATCAATCAGCTATAGTTGAAAAATTGGCACTGAAGCAAGTGTGAACATGAATACAGAAAATTTCTTCCCACACTTTTCAAATCTTAGTTATTGGCAGAAGATGCACAGACTACAAAACTTCTATGGCCAGTACTAAGCAAATGAAAACATTAAACGCAACAAAATATATTTTTGCCCCAAAGAACACTGAATTCCAAGCAAGCAAAATTATTATTACACACATCTAAAACACTCATCACCACAGGATCTGCCAGTCAACCACTGGGTTCATCTAGTTTGTCTCAAATTATATCCATTTCCTGCAAAACGATGACTGCCATCTGTAAACTTGGAAATTTAAAATTATCAATGGCCCAATCATACATCCCTTACTCACATCAGTAATCACGTTGAAAGATGGGGCTCATTATTTGTCTTCACTGGATTGTACTATAGTACCCAAAAATCCTTCCATGGCCTAATCTAGCTAACTGAACCACATGACTTCAGGCCGAAAATTGTTAGGTTCTTTCTGAGATTTTTGACATTTTTTAAATCCTTGCAAATTCTTATCTACACTCCTGTGGTAAGATAACTTCAGCCATTTCCCATTTTCAACACTTGTCCTATCTGAGTTTTATCATTTCCTTATTTTGAATTAAGTCATTGCCCTGGTGCATTTATTTAATCAAGGTCTAAGCCCTCTGAGAAGGATTCCACTTGAAAAAGCAGAAATTTTAGTACATATAATTTTACCTGAAAATAATCTTACAAAGTACATAAAAAGGATGTTCCTTTTTAAAACAATGATTTCTCATTCATAACTCACTGAAATTGTAAAGATAATGGGGATGCTGATGTGGGAAGCCCACAAAGGCATTATTTACTACATTTTAGAGCTAGTTTAAATCTATCCAAATTTTCCTCAATATTCTGTGATACAGGAGGACCAGGAAGCAGTGGTAGAGTGTTTAGAGGGGAACTATATAAACCCTAAGCTAATTAAGGTGTGGTTCCCTGTAGACTAGGGAGGGTTGCTACAGGTTAATTGGAGCACCTGTTGTCAATTAAGACCCTGTCAGGAACCTAATAAAACCCCCTGCTTCAGGCAGTTGGTGGTGGTGGTTGTTACACCAGAGCTTGGAGGTGTGTTGTGAGATTTGGAAGACCAGAGAACTGAAGTAAGGGAGACTCTATCCCCCCAGCATCTAAGGACTGAGGATAACTCCACCTAAGGGGGATGAGGGTAAGAAACCTGCAGGGGTTGAGAGGGGCTGGGACTCAGAGTGAGGAGCAAACCCAGACCCCTCCCTCGCTTCCCTCTATCACTTTCCTGGGCCACTAGCGGGGCCCTTGCTGCCTAAGAGCAGGGGCAAGGGTTGGTGTCTTAGTCCCCTTGCCCCCCCCCCCAAGAAAAGCACAGGACCCACCATATGAACATTGGCCATCTTGTCACAATTCATATTGCACCAAAATCTTCTTTGTTTTCTGTTTGGATATTTAGCATTAATACCACTTGATTTCAGAATATTTCTAGTATTTCATGCATGATATTTTTGGCATTGATATGAAGATCATGATACTTAGCATAGCTGCTGGCCATTTCAATAGATTAATAAAATCAAACAAATACAGCAAATAAAATTCTCACATAAAACAGAAAAAAATCACTAGTACAAATGAGATTAGACACTTGAAAGCTCAAATCCTCCCTAAAACTAGAGTTAACAAACTCCTATTGACAAGATATGGCATGAGCTGACAGCCACTTGCAATTTGTCTTTAATTTTATAATTGTAATAAAAACTGGATACAGTTTATTTGTAGAGTTACACAAAGGATCTTAATCAAAACTCTGCATCCAAATACCCCTGGACTTCAGAGGGGTTCAAAATCTGAACTTTTGCAGCTAGCCTCTGACTCACTAGTGGGTTAAACCAAAACCCTGGATCCTAACATTCCAAAACTTTGGAGGGAGAATCTCAAACTTACAGTCTAAATTTTATAGCTTGGGCTGATTTCTAGTTTAACATGACCTATGGCCCTGATTCTGGGAAACACTTAATCGTGTGCTTAAGTTTATCCATCGATACATGCTGTTCTGAACAGGAGTGCTTTCCTGAATCGGGGCCAATACGAATACATATGTGAACCCAGTTAGCTAGAGGAGGAGGTTAGCATGACCCTTGAGACTCTGACTCAATTACCCTTAGGTCTTGTTTATACTTAATTTTTTTTCCTTAGAGTGTAGCATTGGTGAGAGCAATATCAGACTTTCACCATCATTTTGATTTCTCTCTGAATAGAGCTAGATGACCTGGTGGCTAAAATGGCAGCCAGCAACCAGTCTGCTCTAGCACTTCCACTTATTGCTGGCCCTGGAGGAGCTGCACTGGTGCTATATAGAGCAACAGAGGGAGAATTTCACAAAAAGCTGAGAGTAGACAGAATTAACAATGAAGTTAACATGATACCACTTCTGATTCACATGGGGCCAGATCATCCTACTCTAAAGAAAACTCTTGTAGGGTTAAAGGCGAGTCCCTTAGAGGAGTTTTTCTTAGATGATTCCATTTGGGTGAGGTTGGTGCCTTCCTAGATTTGGAAAACAAATCCTTGTCGGTATACCTTTAGAAAAAATCTTCTCTGTAGATGCTTTCTGTAGTATAACTGATTGCACATAGCAAGAGATCACAGAAAGTACAGCAAGGAACTGAACCTTGATAAATTAAAAAGATCACAGTCCATTTTGGTAGAAATGTCTGTCATAAATCATTTGGAAGTGTGCCCCAAAAGAATCTGGAGCAAGATCATCAACAAATTAAAACTGTTATTTATATGGACTGACAACGGAAAATCTTTCATAACCAAGTTGGTGTGGCAGCCCGGAAAAACTTCAAAGAGTTGTCCCAATCCACGGTCCTCAAGCTCGTATGAATCTTTTAGCAATTCCGGTTTTGTTATACACTATCTAAAATTTCAATCTCTCATACTTAGCATTTCCTTTTGGAACTGATTCAGACCCACACTTGTGAACTCTGAAAAAGCTGCTGGAGGAGAAAGAGAAGGAGTCATCTTGCCCTACTGCGTGACAGACTAGAGCAGAGGTGGGCAAACTACAGCCCGTGGGCCACATCTGGCCCGCGGGACTGTCCTGCCCAGCCCCTGAGCTCCCCGCTGGGGAGGCTAGCCCCCGGTCCCTCCCCCACAGCCATGCCATCGCGTGGGCGGAGCTCTGGGCAGCAGGGCTGCGCGCTCCTGTAGGGCAGTGCAGCAGCGTGTCTGGCTCTGGCCGGGCGGCGCGGCTGCCAGACATGCTGCTCTGAGCAGCATGGTAAGGGGGCCGGTGCCTGTGCTGAGGGGTTGGATAAGGGGCAGGGGGTCCCGGGGGACAGTCAGGGGACAGGGAGCAGAGGGCGGTTGGATGGGGCGGAGGCTCAAGGGGAGGGGGGGCAGGGGATGGGGAACAGGGGGCAGTTGGATAGGGCAGAGGTTTTGAGGGGGGCAGGGGGGAACAGGGGGGTTAGATACGGGGTGGGGTCCTGGGCGCAGTTAGGGGCAGGGAGTCCCAGGAGGGGGCAGTCAGGGGACAAGGAGCAGGAGGGGTTGGATGGATCGGGGGTTCTGTGGGGGGCAGTCAGGGGGTGGGAAGGGGTGGAGGCCAGGCTGTTTGGGGAGGCACAGCCTTCCCTACCCGGCCCTCCATACAGTTTCGCACCCTGATGTGGCCCTCGGGCCAAAAAGATTGCCCACCCCTGGACTAGAGGCTGGATACACACCATCCCCTTCTTTGTATCCTCTCACAGATGCCCAAGTAGATTTGCTGCTCACCCTCCCTGTCTGGAATTACTGGGCTTGCAGAGCATGGAAGTTCCATGAACTGATAAAGACAGGCTGAGAACTCAGTCATATAAAATACTCTTTGCTGTCTCTTGTTTTTTCTTCTGTTTTCTTTGCTCTTTTTTTTATTTTGTGGCCTGCATCTCCCATTTCTTTACTCACCAGAAGGCTCCATGCTGCTCAAGGTAGGGGTCTGGGAGCCAACTGGTAGTTCCAGTAGCCTTTATGTGTTCTTGCAGCTCAGCTCTATGCTACAGGAACAAAAAGAGAAGAGAAGACTGTGCCAGAAGTTTCCCCATAGCTGGCTACATTAGAAGCCACTTCTGGAACAGCACAGTAAGGCAGTCGACTTCCAGGGACCCACTTGCTACTTTCTCCACAGCCACAGAAGCATGCTTGCAGTGCTGGGATAGGTGGAGTCATACTATTTTATTCACCCCTTCTCTCGTGAGTTCTGACCTGCCCCTCTCAACTGGTATCTAGTAAAAGAAGTGCTGGCCTAGGAACCAGGACGTGTTGAGTTCCCTCACTGTCCTTAACAATACTTTCCACTCAGAGCTTTGCAAACTGAACATATTGTCCCCATTTTACTGGTGGGGAAACTTAGTGTAAAAGAGGTTAAGTGATTTGGTTGAGGGGCACTGCCTAAAAGTCAGGAGGCCTTTCTAACCTTGGTTCTGACAAAAACTTGCTGAGACCTTGGGCAAGTCACTTAACTTCACAGCGCTTCCATTTGTTGAAAGTATATCTACAGGCATTTTTTTAGTTATGAAATAAAATGCAATATATTATCAAGGCCGGTGGTCAGAATAGAACTCAGTCCCTTCAGGCACCAAACTTGGTCTTTAATCCAGTTGATCCCATGGCTGTTGGGGAAGACTTCTACCATGAATTTTTGCATCACGCCTTGGCAAAATGTCAAGTGAAAAACGCTTTGCAGGTTTTCATCTGCCTCGCTGCAGATGTTCGTCAGTCTCCTGAAAATTCAACATTTTCGGAGTCCAAAATCCTATGTAAACAAACTCATGAAAAATTCTCAACCTGTTTTCTTGACCAACTGCTTCCATCAATTTTGCCCTGTGAGAGTATTACTGCTTTATTGATAAAATCCTTTATAACTGTGTCTGTATGCACAATCTCTACTAAAGCCAACTATACATTTTTTTCCAAATACATAATCATTGCATATAAAATGCAATCCATAAATATTTTAAAACCAAACGTATCAAACTGATTACTTTAATTTTCAGGTAGATATCATAGGAACATTTCCTTTCAGGCTTTACCAGAAGCCCAGAAAGATGTCAAACAAATCCCACAAAGAACTTAGATGGGTTTTGACCTGTTATGCTGCAGAAAGGGGGCAATCCTGGCCAGCTGTCCCAGAGTGAACTGAAACTTGAGACTCATTGAAGCTAAGTGCAGGCAAAGTGGCTGAACTCATGGAACAGATATGGAAAAGTACAGGTGAGCTGGGGTCTTGTGTCGATGTGGGTAATCTTTGCTAAGGACTTGAATTTAACTAGAAGTGAGTGGAACAAACTTCCTGCACTTTGTGCCTGATCCAATTCCCATTAGAATAAATGGCCAAACTTCAGTAGCACAGGATTGGACTATTTATGACTTAACAAGAATCCAACCACAATCACTTCACATCACTCCACTCACATCTACTCATGCTGTTAACCTCATCACAGTCCCCCCGGGAGACTTCTCCAACTCAAGCTGTTAGGGTGTTCCTAGCCTTTTATATCTTTGTTAGGATAAACTCCTGCTCCCTCTGAAGTGAGCTAAATGCAGCTGAACTATATTAGGATTGGGAGGCTATTCAGAGGACCAGAAAGAAGGGGTTTCATGGGACTAGCCAAGCTTGGGGTGGGTAACCGTGATTATGTGGCTCCCCTGGCCAAACTCCCCACTAGAGGGGAGCTTTGCCCAGGCTGGAGTTCTCTGTGTGGGACTGGTGGAGGACAGAAGTCTTCTTCTCCAGCCACAGATTACTATCTGTGCTACTGCATGGCCAGTCTCAGAGATGCAGCCATTACTCCTGTGCTCCCTGATATATAACTGCACATTGCAAAGGGGTAAAAGATTTGATCTTCAAACCCCCAGGTGCTCCTGTCTCCAATCTGAGCTCTGTCTATTCCTTTATTCAGTATTTAGTTATTTCTCTTCCCAAATACTAGAAGTGGGGGGGGGGGTGGATCTTTATAAAGATCTAATAGGTGTAAATTTTGAAAAATAGGTAAGAAGGGTATTCATTTTACAAGCAATGATTAAAGATTTTAATTATACCTTAACTAACTTAATGGAAAAATCAATGGAAAATTTGATCTTGGACAGTCCACCTGGTGCTTTCTTAATAAAATGCCAGGTACTTAGTCACAACTGATTTAGTGTCAAGGAAGAGAAACACAAATGTCTTTCCACTGCCCCCCAAATCCTACCAATGTTCTGATGCGTTCTTATATAATCAGTGCTTTACATATTTCACAATATTTTCTATCACTTGCCATGTTTACAAAACATGCACCTTACTTGCCATTGAAACAGATGGATACAAAGCAGGACAGCATAATATAATAAACATATTTGTCATACACACAACAATAAATCAACAGAAGAAAAGTGTAGGTTTGAGTGCTCAGAATCAACAGTATCTAGCTTCATAACCTCTCTAACGCATCATCAGTGATCTACAACCCATCCTGGACAATGATCCCTCATTTTCACAGGCCTTGGGAGGCAGGCAAGTCCTCACTCACAGACAACCTGCCAACCTGAAGCATATTCTCACCAGCAACTACACACCACACCATAGTAACTCTAACTCAGGAATCAATTCATGCAACAAACCTCAATGCCAACTCTGCCCACATCTACACCAGCGACACCATCACAGGACTTAACCAGCTCAGCCACACCACCACCAGTTCATTCGCCTGCACGTCCACCAATGTAATATACACCAGCAATGCCCCTCTACTATGTACATCGGCCAAACTGGACAGTCCCTACGTTAAAGGATAAATGGACACAAATCAGATATTAGGAATGGCAATATACAAAAACCTGTAGGAGAACACTTCAACCTCCCTGGACACACAATAGCAGATTTAAAGGTAGCCATCCTGCAGCAAAAAAAACTTCAGGACCAGACTTCAAAGAGAAACTGAGCTTCAGTTCATTTGCAAATCTGACACCATCAGCTCAGGATTAAACAAAGACTGGGAATGGCTAGCCAACTACAAAACAGTTTCTCCTCCCTTGGTGTTCACACCTCAACTGCTAGAAGAGGGCGTCATTCTCCCTGATTGAACTAACCTCGTTATCCCTAGCCTGATTCTTGCTTGCATATTTATACCTGCCTCTGGAATTTTCCACTACATGCATCCGACAAAGTGGGTATTCACCCACAAAAGCTTATGCTCCAATACGTCTCTTAGTCTATAAGGTGCCACAGGACTCTTTGCCGCTTTTACAGATCCAGACTAACATGGCTACCCCTCTGATACTTAGCTTCATAATTGTAATCTAGATCACCCTATTGCATATAAGATTTAGCAATTTAGGCAAACTGCAGCTACAGGGCCTGATCCAGAACTCATTGAAATCAATGGAAAACCCCCCAATAATTTCAAGGGGCCCATAGTTGAGAGAGGTTAGCCATTCCCGCAGTGTCTTGAGGAAAAACGGATACACAAACAAAGTTAGTAGCAGGACTACTTCATGGCAATTGCAGGTTGGAAATTGGATGTGTCATTGCCAGTCCTCTTATCAGGGGAATTTAACTGCAGAAATTAACATTACATATTTTTCACTTTTTATTAATCCCCACAGGATATATCTAACATATTTAAAGAGATGAACAAAAATAATGATGGAGAAGTCAGTCTGGAGGAATTCAAGGCTGCGCTAGCCAAGCTGAAAAGGTCTGGCCAGTAAAATATTCTACAAAGGGGAGGAGCATCACAACTACAAGAAAGGAGAGAAAAAACACTGACTTCATAAAACAAATAAGTCTTTAAAGCCACAGATTTATTTGTTTTTTATTGTGAGAAAAGTGACCATGAGAAAATAAGGACCTTTTTTAACAAAGATAAAATAAGATGCACACTTTATTCTCAAAGATGCTCACCTTTATCATATTCCAGTTATTTCATAGTCACTAAACAGTCTTAGTAAAGCAGTTCCATTAGGAGCCAGGAAAAAGAATCAATCACTCCACGTCCTCTTTCCCCACCAGACCATCACTGAGCAATCCCCATCACTGGGTTCTGGAGGTTTCCAAGGGTTGCTCATAAAGGCCTTCGGACCCCTGTAAACATTAACATCTCCAGCAGGTCCTGTGGAGAGACCTAGCCACGCTACTTCCTCTCTTCTACTCCCACCAAACCACCTTCAGACCCATTAGCAAAAGAGACCGCCTTGGATTCCGATGACGGAAGTTTCCCATTGTCAGGTATCACTTGTCCCAACATTCTGTCATCCCCCTGCCCTGCCCTGGGATGAATTTAGTGAGTCTTAGACCACAGAATTGGGTAATTGCTTTCAGGAAAGAAATTGAGTGGGCAGCAGACAAAAGATTAGTAGATTATCCTAATCTACATTTTATTCCAGTCAGAATGTACCCTTGTTGTGGTAGAGCTTTTGGCTGAGGAAATGTTATTGGTAAGTAATTTTTGTGAGCTGAGTGTGAATTCTTGGAAGCGCCTTTGAGAATGGCTGAAACACAAATTTTTTTTAAAAGATTCTCTTTTTAATTCTAAAATAAAACAACAAACCAATACAACAAATTTGTAATTAATGCTGAATTTGTTTTTTAACCTCTTCCTCCACGGCAGGTAAGGGCAAGGTGGTAGAAAGGGATACCAGCTAGAGGTTTGTTGTTACCTTGCTTGAGTATGCTTTGAAGCACCTGGAAGTACTCATCTCATGGGAAGAAGTTAGAATTATGAACTTTTTTCCCCCTTCAAATAGTTAGTCTCTAAATGTCTTTGTTTTTCTTTCTCCCTCCCCAATTTATTTGACTAGAATGAAGGACAGGAAAATGGAACTGTATTCAGATACTGAAACTGAGACAGATAAAGTTTATTGGATTTCAAGCGAAATCTCTGGTATTAAGAGGCAATACGGAGTGTCTGAGCTTGCAGTTACATTCTATTCCATTCCTTTCCATTAGAAGGGCACGTACCAAAAATATTTACTTATCTTGGTTTGAATTCTGCATGAGGAGGAAAAAAAAGACCCTATTCTGTCTGTGATTCAAGGTCAAAGAACTCATTTTATTTTTATGTAACAAAAACTGTTCAGCTGAGATGGGCAGATTTAATAATTTTAAAGTGAATTTGCTGATCATTGTGAGATATTGTTGCTTCTGTTTTATATTCAGCTAACTTGAGATTCCAAACTGAAGAGAAAATCATACCACTTTACTGCTTAAGATGATCCCACGAGAATGTCTGATTTATAACTTGGAGCAAATAAACCAACCTAGATGGAAGAGGAAGTTCTACTGCACAAGCTGAGCCAAGTGTCCAGGAAACTTTCCTTGAGGCACATCCCCACCCCAGCTCACCCACTCCACTAACAAGGCCAGCCTCAATGACCTGCCCAAGATGCACAAGTTTACAAAGGGCAAACAATGAGTAGGCACTGCATAAAAATAACAACCCCACCTATTAGCTCATACTCACTTTTCTCACAATTAAAAAAAAACCCCATAAATCTGTGGCTTTAGGAACTTATTTTTGATGAGGCCCATGTTGTTTCTCTCCTTTCTTGTAGTTGTGAAGGTGGGCTTGAACCCTAGACCTTCAGATAGAACCACTAGTACTTGAGCTAAGAGACTGTCTTCGTTAGCTAGAAGCTGTGGTAAAATCTTAGTCTCTTATGCAGATCAGCCAGGATAGGAAGACAAAAACGCATTATCCTAGTGTGGCTTGAGTAACCCACAACATATACAAAACATCCATACAGTACAAACACGATCGCCACCATGAGTCAATGTACCATGAGATGTGTGGCACAAATGTTCACCAAGATGGGGTGGAAAAGGAAAAGCAAGTAAACATAACACAAAGTAGTGCAAAGATACTACAAAGTGAACACACAAGTTAAAATTGTGGTGTAAATTGTGTTGACTTGACACTTTAAGGCCACGTATTATCATATCCCACAAAGATCTGAGTCCCAAGATACAAAAGACCACACAGGTAATCGCAAAGGTAAACAGCACACTCAGTCCTGTTGCCAAGCCATGCTGCACGCAATCCTATTTGTTTCACGAGCTGCTCAGCTGTGAGTCCATGCTGTGAGAACTACAAAGAGTAACCAATTCAAACTAATTGTAACAGTTAAAATATTGATTACTGCAATTTATTCTAATGAATGAGCCTACTTCCCTGCTATTCCTCTTTAATATTTAATACTTGTTGCCAAAATACAACACAGTCTGACTTTCCAAAGATAGACTCATAGACTTTAAGGTCCAAAGGGACTAGTAAGATCATTGAGTCTGACCTCCTGCACATTGCAGGCCACAGAACCTCACCCACCCACTCCTGAATGACCCAAAGGCTCAGCAAAGCTACGGTAATTCTCATCCCTATTCATCCTGGACCACATTCCTTCCTTTCGTTAGCTTTTTGCCTTCCAAAAGACCACAGTAACAACTTTCACCAGGAACGTTTTGGTAGGGCAGCAGGACCACTTCACTGGTTTCTTAAGAGAGCACTCTTTAAATACCCACCATGCAGATATTTTTAGGGTATTGTTTATTTATTTTCTTCCTTTCCTCCCTCCTCCCAGTTTTGGTATGGTTTGGTTTAGTTTCTTGCCTACTACATACTCTACCTCAATTCACCAGTATTAGTACCCCACGCTCCATTTAAAAGCATACAAAGTTGAAATAAAACTGTGTAATTGCAACTGGCCAGTTCCACCACTGGATGGCAATATTACTTAGCAAATTACCAGCATAAACAGATCTAACAAGTTTCAGAGTGGTAGCCGTGTTAGTATGTATCAGCAGAAAGAATGAGGAGTACTTGTGGCACCTTAGAGACTAACAAATTTATTTGGGCATAAGCTTTCGTGGACTAAGCCCAATTCATCAGATGCATGCAGTGGAAAATACAGTAGGAAGATATATATACACAGAGAACATGAAAAAATGGGCGTTGCCATACCAACTCTTAATGAGACCAATCGATTAAGGTGGGCTGTTATCAGCAGGAGAAAAAAACCTTTTGCAGTGATAATCATGATGGCCCATTTCAAACAGTTGACAAGAAGGTGTGAGTAACACTAGGGGGAAAATTAGCATGGGGAAATAGTTTTTAGTTAGTGTAATGACTCATTCACTCCCAGTCTTTATTCAAACCTAATTTAATGGTGTCCAGTTTGCAGATTAATTCCAGTTCTGCTGTTTCTCGTTGGAGTCTGTTTTTGAAGATTTTTTGTTGAATAATTGTGACTTTTAGGTCTGTAATTGGTAGGTTGAAGTGTTCTCCGACTGGTTTTGAATGTTATAATTCTTGACATCTGATTTGTGTCCATTTATTCTTTTGCGTAGAGACTGTACAGTTTGGCCAATGTATATGGCAGAGGGGCATTGCTGGCACATGATGGCATATATCACATTGGTAGATGCGCAGGTGAACGAGCCTCTAATAGTGTGGCTGATGTGATTAGGTCCTATGATGGTGTCCCTTGAATAGATATGTGGACAGAGTTGGCAACGGGCTTTGTTGCAAGGATAGGTTCCTGGGTTAGTGTTTTTGTTGTGTGGGGTGTGGATCTAACAAGGATCTTCTTAAGGGCTGGTTGTAAAGAATTATGGGAATCTATAGACGGTTTGTCTGTAGTGCAGTCACTAGAGCTTGTAATTACTTTTACTCTCTTGCAGGGACAGTCTCAAGCTTAGCTCAAGAGACGCATACGATGCTGAAAGTGGCCTGTCTGCTAAATGGTCTTTGATGGCCTGTATTTTACCCAAAGTACAGAGAGCCATTCCAATGTGTGACATCTCATGAGCCATCAGGGATGGAAACTACACGACTGGAAAGCATTTCAGTGATGTGCACTAGGATTTTATAGCCCTTGTGAACTGAGATAGTAGACCTTACAATATCATTATTGAGACGATCCTCATGCCTCCCCCTCCCTGAGAACGTTAGAACCACAGTTAATGCTCCATGCCATCCAAAAGCTTTTCTGAAATGACATAAAGCACTGACCTCTAATTCTAGGAGTTCCTGAGAATACTATACCCCATGATAGAACTGAACTTGGGGGGAAAGCAGTGAGGCTATTAGAATGACCTGATCTTCAAAAGTCAGTATAAACTAATTCTTAAAAAGTCAATACTTTTGTTATTAAAAGTTAACTACAGTAAAATTTGTATTATCTGGCACATTACCAACTGGAAATCTCTATAAACTGGCATTTCTGATCTTCATTGAAAGTCCGGTTTATACTCCAGTTGGTGTGGGGCCGGCAGGCTCCCTATCTGGCTCCGCGTGGCCCCCCAGAAGCGGCGACATGTTCCTGCTGCTCATAGGTGGAGGAATGACCACACGGGGTTCAGTGTGCGGGAAGGGGTGTGGGACTGGGGGTTGGGGCACGGGAGGGGGTGCACGGTGCGGGCTCTGGGAGGGAGTTTGGGTGTGGGACGGGGCTCAGGGCAGGGGCCTGGGGCATGGGTGGAGAGCAGGGTGCCAGATCCGGGTGTTAGTTATTAGTATTAGTTCACCAAGCACACCAAGCACGCTAACTTCGGGCAGCTCCCCACAAGTGGCGACATGTTCCTGCTGCTCCTAGGCGGAGGCGCGGCGCAGTGGCTCTGCATGCTGCCCCTGCCCCGCCTTGAGTGCTGGCTTCACAGCTCCCATTGGCTGGGAACTGTGGCCAGTTTGGGCAGCACCTGCAGGGAGCCGCCACACTTCCATAGTGCACTTTGATCTATTCCTGTTTCAAAGCACACTATGGAATTGTTAGCATGGGTCAGTAGGATTCACACAGACACTAGTGTGCAGCAAGCCATGAACTAGCCTGGTCAACACTACAAAGTTAGGTCTCCTGCCAACAGAAGCACCCCATTACAGCAATATAGCAAAACCACCTCCCTGAACGGCGTTGAGCTGCGGTCCCTGTACTGTGGTCAATGCAGTGTGAGTGTAGATGCTGCATGACCTATGTTGACCCTAATAGTCCTCCAGCAGCTGTCCCACAATGCCCAACACTGATCACTCTGGTCACAATTGTGAACTCCACTGCCTAGGGGTCATGCCCCATTCCACTCCCTTAAAACACTTGGTGTATTTTTGAAATGCCTTTCCCTGAGCGCCCAGCTTGGGAGCACATCTCCCAGCTCTCCACTGTTGTGTGCAGCTGCCCAACTGACCAGACCAGCTACATGATCCAGATGTACCTGGAGAAGACAGGAGGTACTGGATCTCCTGGGACTGTGGGGAGGAGAGTCTATGCAGGCACACCTATGGACCAGTTGTAGACATGTGGACATCTATAAAAAAATTGCACAGGGGATTCAGGCGAAGGAGCACGACAGGGATCAGCAGCAGTGTCACATGAAAGCAAAGGAACTGCGGTATGCATATGCCACAAGATCTGGGAGGCCAACAGTTGATCTGGTGCTGAGCTGCAGACCTGATGGTTTTACGATGAGTTGCATGTCAGATTTGGCAGATATGCAAGTATGCACCAGCACCCCGCAGACTACCATGGATACCTCAGTGGAGCCCAAGACACAGACCCCTGCCATAAGTGAAGAGGAGGAGGAGAGGGACACGTATGGGGGTGGGGGTGGTGTAGAGGACCACATACCAGGACCAGTTTGAGACTCCGCTGTGGTCCGGCTAGTCCCACCAGCCAAACACGGACAAGCCCAATCCAGGGAACCCTCCTCGGGTAAGTGCTTTTTCCCTTACAGTGTTTAAAAACAATTGTGGCACCTGGCCCATCCCAAATTACCAAAGGCCACATGTATCAATATTTAACTGTCTTACTCATACAGGAAGAGGTAACAGTACAACAAACAGAGCTAGAGTTATCTGCTTTTCATTCCCCTGTAGGATTAGGAGGACGAAGGAGGGCATATGGAGCACCCTGTTGATTTATATAGGGATGTCCCTTGTATCCTCCTGAGAGATCTCAATGAACCTTTCATGGAGATACTCTGCAATCCTCTCCCAAAGGTTTCTAGGGATGGCCGCCTTATTTCTTCCTTGGCAGTAGGACACCCCGCAACAATCTACTTGGTACCACGGGTCAAATCCCTATCCCTATTACTCCACACAGGGGGACAGCTTCACATACACTGACCTGGGAGAGGCACGGCTACTGTCAGAGTAGCCAAAGCAGACTACATTTCTGCACTTGAATGGACAGATCTGTGTGCTTTCTAGTTAAAATTCCGTTCAGTTAATTCATGTTTGTATTGTATTGTCCTTTTTTATTTGTACACTGTCTTTTCCCCACTATTTTTGTCAGACAATAAAATTCTATTTTTTGTAAATAAATTTATCTTTATTAGTTCACCAAGCACACTGCAGAATGTATGGCAGGATTCAAAGCACCCAGCACTTGTAAATGCACAGCACCACAGAATTCATAGGTTCAAGAAACCACCAAGTAATATCCGTACACATACAGCAAGCACTGCATAATTCAGTTTCAGTGAAAGACCATATAACAGTTATAAATGCACAGGAAATCATAGTAATTCAAAGGTTTATTATAATACACAGTGTAGTATGTATACATGCACATCAAGCACTGCACAATGCCTAACAGCCTGCAAACCTACAGGGCCAGGGCACAGTCAAGCACAGCACATTAATGTGGCTGACTATTACAGTGTTTTTTCAAAGCCTCCCGCAACTGCATAGCTCTATAATGGGCTCTTATAACGGCCCATGTGTCTGGCTGTTCAAACTCAGCAGACAGCCGCTCCACCGTGGCAGCAACTTTCCCCCCTTTCTCTCACATATGTTATGCAGGACACAACATAGAGCTATAATTATTCAGATATTTTTCTCACTGAGATCCAGTCTAGCAAGTTGAGCTGTCAATCGCAGTTAACTCATGCGATTAACTGAAAAAAAATTAACTGTGATTAAAGAAATGAACTGGGATTAATCACAGTTTTAATAGAATACCAACTGAAATGTATTAAATATTTTGGATTTTTTTCTACATATTCATATACATTGTATTTTGTGTTGTAATTGAAGTCAAAGTATATATTATTTTTATTATTTATATTTATTATTTTTATTACAAATATTTGCACTGTAAAAATGATAAACAAAAGAAATAGTATCTTTCAATTCACCTCATACAAGTACTGTAGTGTAATCTCTTTGTCATGAAAGTCCAACTTACAAATGTAGATTTTTTTTTTGTTATATAACTGCATAGATAACTTCTGCTGGTAGCATCTGACTCAGATAATGAAAATGAACATGCGTTGATTCCCACTGCTTTGGATTGTTATCAAGCAGAACCCATCATCAGTATGTCCCCTGGAATGGTGGTTGAAGCATGAAGGGACATATGAATCTTTAGCGCATCTGGAACATAAATATCTTGGGACGCTGGCTACAACAGTGCCATGCAAACGTCTGTTCTCACTTGCAGGTGACATTGTAAAGAAGAAGTGGGCAGTATTAGCTCCTGCAAATGTAAACAAACTTGTTTGCTTGAGCAATTGGCTGAACAAGAAGTAAGACTGAGTGGACTTGCAGGCTCTAAAATTTTACATTGTTTTATTTTTGTATGCAGTTTTTTTGTACATAATTCTACATTTGTAAGTTCAACTTTCATGATAAAGAGATTGCACTACAGTACTTTTATTAGGTGAATTGAAAAATACTATTTTTTTTACAGTGCAAATACTTGTAGTCAAAAATAACTATAAAGTGAGCACTGTACACTTTGTATTCTGTGTTGTAATTGAAATCAATATATTTGAAAATGTAGAAAACATCCAAAAATATTTAAATAAATGGTATTTTATTATTGTTCACAGTATGAACAAAGCTGCTACATGAATGCCAGCAACAACCTGGAAGTGTTTTTCGTCATGTCCCTCAGCAATCTGCCCTCAAAAAAACTGTCATGTCCCGCACTGTTGCAGTTCTTCCTGAGGTTCTGATAATATCAGAAAATCATGCATCCTGTATTTGCAACATTCATGACAATAGTACAGAGCTGTGCCGACTCTATGCTTCTATCACAGACGGTGGACACCAAACAGTGCTACCTGGGTTTGTGGGATCGTAAAGAAAGGTGCAAAAATTATGGGATACGGATGGCATTCTGGGACGGAGAAAGTTGTGAGAGGGGAATTTGACCCCTCACTCCCAGAGTTCACTGTGTG
Source organism: Natator depressus (assembly GCF_965152275.1). NCBI lineage: Eukaryota > Metazoa > Chordata > Testudines > Cheloniidae > Natator > Natator depressus. The sequence goes on from NC_134234.1 coordinate 135,929,868, forward strand.
ACTCATTTCTGCCCAACAATACATTGTGAAAACTTCCCAGAAGGCGTTTTGCCAGACTGGGATACCTACCCATTGTGTGCAGCACTTTGCATTGACACAAACTCTACTAGTGAGTACATGAAAAGCCAATGCAAGCGGCCAAGTGTGTGCTCACAAGTGACATACTAACTGTGGCAGCTGTATGCCAGCTTAACTTTAACGTGTGTTGCTAAAGTTTGTAATGTAGACGTGGCCTAAGTGTTCATAATAAATTAGGAATACAAAATTAATGATTAAAAAGGATTAAAAGGTTGCAAAATCAAGTATTTTCAAGTCAGGAAATGCCAAAATGAATATTGCCCTTGCAACATTAATTTACCACCGCCCCACAAGCATATATACTATGATACAGTCTTTAGTTACATGCAGAAGTGACTGTGAAAAATTTGGCATACATGACTTGTCCAGTGTCACACAGAAACCTGGTGGCAGAGGCTGGGATAAAATTCAAGCCTCCAGAGTGGCATTCATCTGGTCTCACCATTAGACCATCCTGTCTCTTCCTGCAGTCCCCTGCCTCATTCACTACCCACCTTCCAGCTTTCTACAGACAACAGCCTCCTTCATTACACAATCCTTATTCATCCCCAGATCAGATCCATTCTGTGCACTCAATGAACCAGACGTCCTGTGTAAAAAGTAATATGGGATCATGGAATTAAAGGCTGTATTATAAATAATGCATACACACAACATAAGAATGGCCATTCTGGGTCAGACCAAAGGTCTATCCAGCTCAGTATCCTGTCTACCAACAGTGGCCAATGCCACCGGGGTGACCTCCACTGCTGCCACGTCCCTCACCCGCTCAGATTCTGGGGGAGCGCCCCCAGCCAGCGGGGGGGGGGAAACAGTGGCCAATGCCATGTGCCCCAGAGGCCGTGAACCTAACAGGTAATGATCAAGTGATCTCTCTCCTGCCATCCATCTCCACCCTCTGACAAACAGAGGCTAGGGACAACATTCCTTACCCATCCTGGCTAACAGCCATTAATGGACTTAACCTCCATGAATTTATCCAGTTCTCTTTTAAAACCTGTTATAGTCCTAGCCTTCCCAACCTCCTCAGGCAAGGAGTTCCACAGGTTGACTGTGCACTGAGTGAAGAACTTCCTTTTATTTGTTTTAAAGTTGCTACCCATTAATTTCATTTGGTGGCCCCTAGTTCTTATATTATGGGAACAAGTAAATAACTTTTCCTTATTCACTTTCTCCACACCACTCATGATTTTATATACCTCTATCATATCCCTCCTTAGTCTCCTCTTTTCCAAGCTGAAAAGTCCTAGCCTCTTTAATCTCTCCTCATATGGGACCCGTTCCAAACCCCTAATCATTTTAGTTGCCCTTCTCTGAACCTTTTCTAATGCCAGTATATCTTTTTTGAGATGAGGGGACCACTGTATGCAGTATTCAAGATGTTGGAGCACCATAGATTTATATAAGGGCAATAAGATATTCTCCGTCTTATTCTCTATCCCTTTTTTAATGATTCCTAACATCCCATTTTCTTTTTTGACTGCCGCTGCACACTGCATGGACGTCTTCAGAGAACTATCCACGATGACTGCAAGATCTTTCTCCTGATTAGCTGTAGCTAAATTAGCCCCCATCATATTGTATGTATAGTTGGGGTTATTTTTTCCAATGTGCATTACTTTACATTTATCCACATTAAATTTCATTTGCCATTTCGTGCCCAATCACTTAGTTTTGTGAGATCTTTTTGAAGTTCTTCACAGTCTGCTTTGGTCTTAACTATCTTGAGCACTTTAGTAACATCTGCAAACTTTGCCACCTCACTGTTTACCCCTTTCTCCAGATCATTTATGAATAAGTTGAATAGGATTGGTCCTAGGACTAACCCTTGGGGAACACCACGAGTTACCCCTCTCCATTCTGAAAATTTACCATTTATTCCTACCCTTTGTTCCCTGACTTTTAACCAGTTCTCAATCCATGAAAGGGTCTTCCCTCTTCTTATCCCATGACAACTTAATTTACGTAAAAGCCTTTGGTGAGGGACCTTGTAAAAGGCTTTCTGGAAATCTAAGTGCACTATGTCCACTAGATCCCCTTTGTCCACATGTCTGTTAACCCCCTCAAAGAACTCTAATAGATTAGTGAGACATGATCTCCCTTTACAGAAACCATGTTGACTTTTGTGCAACAATTTATGTTCTTCTATGTGTCTGACAATTTTATTCTTTACTACTGTTTCAACTAATTTGCCCGGTACTGATGTTAGACTTACTGGTCTGTAATTGCCAGGATCACCTCTAGAACCCTTCTTAAATATTGGCATTACATTAGCTATCTTCCAGTCACTGGATACAGTAGCTGATTTAAAGGACAGGTTACAAACCATAGTTAATAGTTCTGCTATTTCGCATTTGAGTTCTTTCAGAACTCTTGGGTGAATGCCATCTGGTCCTGGTGACTTGTTACTGTTAAGTTTCTCAATTAATTCCAAAACCTCCTCTAGTGACACTTCAATCTGTGACAATTCCTCAGATTTGTCACATACAAAGGACGGCTCAGGTTTGGGAATCTCCCTAACATCCTCAGCCGTGAAGACTGAAGCAAAGAATTCATTTAGTTTCTCCGCAGTGACTTTAAGTGCTCCTTTTGTATCTCGATCATCAAGGGCCCCACTGGTTGTTTAGCAGGCTTCCTGCTACTTAAAAAACATTTTGTTATTACTGTGATACAGCATGGCCAGAGGGCAGCAAAAGACTGTTTTTTGGAGCCTAACTCCTTGTCGAAGGAACAAAGTTTGCTATAAATTAATTAGAGCACCTGAAGCCAATTAGAGCACCTCAAGCCAGTCACATTATAAAACCCCCCTGCTTCAATCAGATAAGTGGAGGAGTTGAAACAGAGTGGATTGGTGTTGAAGCAGAGGAGAGTTTGGAGGAGTGCCGTGGTGGGCTAAGAAGATGAAGACCCTAGGTAAAGAGACACCTGGTTTGTGCAGAGGGAGGGCAGGAAGCCCTACAAGCTGAAGGGCAGGAGAGGGAAGTAGCCCAGGGGAAGGAACTGCTAGTTCTAGTGGTTTACTGCTATCCTTATGGCCCCTGGGCTGGGACCCGGAGTAGAGGGTGGGCCTGGGTCCCTCCCTTGCCACTCCCCTCCTCTAGGACACTAGTGGGGCAGTTAATACCCCAGTTCAGGGGCAAGAAATGGTGCCCTGAACCTCCCCCCCACCCCCAAGAAGAGAAAGCATGAGACCCATCATTGTAGTGCTGGAAATTTGCCACATTACCTTTTGAGTTTTTGGCTAGCTGTTCTTCAAACTCCTTTTTGGCTTTTCTTATTACATTTTTACATTTAATTTGGCAGTGTTTATGCTCCTTTCTACTTACCTCACTAGGATTTGACCTCCACTTTTTAAAAGATGTCTTTTTATCTCACTGCTTCTTTTACATGGTTGTTAAGCCATGGTGGCTCTTTTTTAGTTCTTTTACTGTATTTTTTTAATTTGGGGTATACATTTAAGTTGAGCCTCTATTATGGTGTCTTTGAAAAGTGTCTGTGCAGCTTGCAGGGATTTCACTCTTGTTACTGTACCTTTTAATTTCTGTTTAACTAACCTCCTCATTTTTGCATAGTTCCCCTTTCTGAAATTAAATGCCACAGAGTTGGGTTGTTGAGATGTTCTTCCCACCACAGGAATGTTAAATTATGTTGTTATATTATGGTCACTATTTCCAAGCAGTCCTGTTATAGTTACCTCTTGGACCAGATCCTGAGTTCCACTCAGGACTAAATCGAGAGTTGCCTCTCCCCTTGTGGATTCCTGTACCAGCTGCTCCAAGAAGCAGTCATTTAAAGTATCGAGAAATTTTGCCTCTGCATTTTGTGCTGAGATGACATGTACCCAGTCAATATGGGGATAATTGAAATCCCCTGCTATTATTGAGTTCTGTATTTTGATAGCCTCTTTAATCTCCCTTAGCATTTCATCATCACTATCACTGTCCTGGTCAGGTGGTCGATAATAGATCCCTACCGTTATATTCTTATTAGAGCATGGAATTACTATCCATAGAGATGCAATGGAACATGTGGATTCATTTAAGATTTTTATTTCATTTGATTCTACATTTTCTTTCATATAATGCCACTCCCTCTCCCCTGCAAAACCTGTTCTGTCCTTCTGATATATTTTGTACCCTGGAATGATTGTGTCCCATTGATTGTCCTCACTCCACCAGGTTTCTGTGATGCCTATTATATCAATATCTTCCTTTAACATGAGGCACTCTAGTTCATCCATCTTATTATTTAGACTTCTAGCATTTGTGTACAAGCACTTTAAAAACTTGTCACTGTTTATTTGTCTGCCCTTTTCTGAGGTATCAGATTCTTTATGTGAATGTTTCTCGTCTGATCTGGCCCATACTTCATCCTCTTCCATCCTCTCCTCCTGACTAAAACCTAGAGAATCGCTATCAATAGACTCGCCTCTAAGAGAAGTCTCTGTCCGATCCACGTGCGCCTCTGCAGTAATCAGCTTTCCCCCATCTCAGTTTAAAAACTGCTCTGCAACATATTTAAAGTTAAGTGCCAGCAGTCTGGATCCACTTTGGTTTAGGTGGAACCCATCCTTCTTGTATAGGCTCCCCCTATCCCCAAAGTTTCCCCAATTCCTCATAAATCTAAACCCCTCCTCTCTACACCATTGTCTCATCCACGCATTGAGACTCTGAAGCTCTGCCTGCCTACCTGGCCCTGCGCGTGCAACTGGAAGCATTTCTGAGAATGCCACCATAGAGGTCCTGGATTTCAGTCTCTTTCCTAACAGCCTAAATTTGGCCTCCAGGACATCTCTCCTACCCTTCCCTATGTCATTGGTACCTACATGTACCATGACCACCAGCTCCTCCCCAGCACTACACATAAGTCTATCTAGATGCCTCAAGAGATCCGCAACCTTTGCTCCAGGCAGGCAAGTCACCATATGGTTCTCCCGGTCATCACAAACCCAGCTATCTGTTTCTAATTATTGAAACTCCCATTACTAACATCTGCCTTTTCCTAATGACTGGAGTTCCCTCCCCCGGAGAAGTAACCTCAGTGTGAGAGGATACCCCAACACCCTGGAAGGAGGGTCCCAACTATGGGAAGGTTTCCCTCTGCTCCTGTTGACTTCTCTCCTTCTCTGGGCCTTTCATCCTCCTTAACAGGGCAGGCGCTGTCTGACCGGAGGTGGGACAACACTACAGTGTCCCGGAAAGCCTCATCAACATACCTCTCTACCTCCCTTAGCTCCTCCAGTTCTGTCACCCTGGCCTCCAAAGACCATACACAGTCTCTGAGGGCCAGGAGCTCCTTGCACTGAAGGCACACATACACCACCCGTCCACAGCGCAGGTAATCATACATGCTACACCGAGTGCAATAAACAGGATAGCCCCCACTCTGCTGCTGGGCTTCTGCCTGCATTATCTCCTACAGCTACTTAGGTTAATGATAGGGTTTTTGTTTAAATAAAGAAGTTTTGATTATAGTTTAGTTTAAAGGTTTTAAAGACTGGCAAGTGTACCTCGCCCCCTTCCCACTCCCCTTCCAAACTCCCTCTTAGCAGTCCCTGGTTGCTTGCTCACTGCTTTATAAATCCCTGGCCCCCTGACTAAGGCTCAGCCAATGAACAGACACTTCTAGATTTCAAACCTTGTTTAGAAGCTCACAGCTTCCAACTGCCAGCCACAGCACACAGTCCTTCAGACAGACAAAGACAAGCTCAGCACACAGCAAGTAACCCCTAAACACAAACACACACTACAGACAGCCACTTACTCCAAGGGTCCCATATTTGCTCCTCCTTCACCTGGAGAACTCCATCTCAACACTCCCTGTTAGCGGTCCCTGGTCACTACACAAGAGGAGTTAATTTAGGTAGCATGGACAACGTTTTATTCTGGCATTTCCTAACGTGAGAGTGTTTGACATTGTGATCTTTATATCCTTTTTAATCTTTAACTTCATATTTCCTAATTTTTTTATGGTTTAGTTTATCGATGAGAGCAACTTTACCTAACATTTAACAAAGTTTTTTGTTTATAAATTTCCTTAGTTTTATAATGTGTGCTATTTTAAATAATAACGCATTTACAGATTTGTTTAAGATGTTAAGTTTTCACATCATAGGAGGAAAAAAACAATAGATAACTTTTTTAAAAAACAGGAGGAACTCATGTCTATAAGGTCTCTCTTTTTGTGACAGGTAAATATTCAGAAAGCTATAGCCCCGCAATTTGCAAGCAGCATCTAAACAATATTTGTGAAAAAGAAATAGTAGTTTTCAATCTTATTTTCATGCAGCCCTTGCTGAGGAATGTAACAATTACCCTTTGAATAGAAACAATATAACTTACCCTAGTACAAACCCAAAGAAGCAGAGCAGTAGCTGATCCAAATCCAATCTGCTTTCATTACAGCTCTTCCTGAATCTTATCATGTAATAATGTAATGTTTAGCTGACAGAAATCAGTTATCGAACACAGCTGTTGCCATGACAACCAGGGCACGAGTGATTCTCCCAAAGTATGCAAATGAACTGGAAGGAGTGAGGGATAAATGGCTGATATTCTCGGATGTCACAATATCTCAGATGTCACAATACAAGGTCCCCCACAAAAGGCTCTTAAGCAAAGTAAGCTGTCATGGGATAAGAGGGAAGGTCCTCTCATGGATTGGTAACTGGTTAAAAGATAAGACATAAAGGGTAGAAATAAATGGTCAGTTTTCAGAATGGAGTGAGGTAAATGGTGTCGCCCAAGGGTCTGTACTGAGACCAGTCCTATTCAACATATTCATAAATGATCAGGAAAAAGGGGTAAACAGTGAGGTGGCAAAATTTGCAGATGACACAAAACTACTCAAGATAGTTAAGTCCCAAGGAGACTGAGAAGAGCTACAAAAGGATCTCACAAACCTGGGTGACTGGGCAACAAAATGGCAGATGAAATTCAATGCTGACAAATGCAAAGTAATGCACATTGGAAAACACATCCCAACTATACATATAAAAAGATAGGGTCTAAATTAGCTGTTACCACTCAAAAAAGAGATTTTGGAGTCACTGTGAATGGGTCTCTGAAAATATCCACTCAATGTGCAGCAGCAGTCAAAAAAGCAAACAGAATGTTGGGAATCCTTAAGAAAGGGGTAGATAATAAGACAGAAAATATCATATTGTTTCTATACAAATCTATAGTACACACACATCTTGAATACTGCATGCAGATGTGGTCGCCCCATCTCAAAAAAGATATATTGGAAAAGGTTAAGAAAGAGCAACAAAAATGATTAGGGGTATGGAAGGGCTGCCATATGAGAAGGGCTGCCATTTAATATGGACTTTTCAGCTTGGAAAAGAGACGACTAAGGGGGGGACATGATGGAGATCTATAAAATCATGACTGGTGTGGAGAAAGTAAATAAGGAAGTGTTATTTACTCCTTCTCATAACACATGAACTAGGGATCACCAAATGAAATTAATAGGCAGCCATTTAAAACAAGCAAAGGGAAGTATTTTTTTCATACAACACACAGTCAACCTGTGGAACTCCTTGCCAGAGGATGTTGTGAAGGCCAAGACTATAACAGGGTTCAAAAAAGAACTAGATAAGTTCATGGAGGATAGGTCCATCAATGGCTATTAGCCAAGATTGGCAGGGATGGTATCCCTAGCCTCTGTTTGCCAGAAGCTGGGAATGGGCAACGGGGAATGAATCACTTGATGATTACCTGTTCTGTTCATTCCCTCTGGGGCACCTGGCATTGGCCATTGTTGGAAGACAGGATACTGGGCTAGATGGACCTTTGGTATGACCCAGTATGGACATTCTTATCTTCTTAATATTACCGCTCGGGCAGTAGAGGGCGACAAACTTGCACTGTGTGGACAAAATCAGGCTTTTCCAGTTTTCCTAAATTTCCTAAAGTCAACAACGTACAAACACAAAATACATACTGGAGATTGTTGCACACACATTAATTAGCAGCTAAAATCTGGTTCAAATTCCCTATGGCATGTTGACAAAAAAAATTCCTAGTGAAAGATTTGATACTGAGGTGCAGAAAATTCTGACCCAACCTTAACTATGGTCTCACTAATGTGAGACTATAATATAAAATATATCATGTCCGATCATATATGATAGCCTATTGGGGAAAAGTGTAGATGCAAGAGGCAGAGAAGTGAGAGTGTGAGCATGCAAGGACAATGTTAACAAATAGGATAGAGCAGAAAAGAAATATCTTCAGATCATATCTCACTGGTCATTAAACAGGAAGAAATCTGCAGGAAATGAAGGAAAAAATCTATCCGAAAACCCTATATTCCTTCAAAGCTAGTAATAGCTTCAGAATCAAACCACCTTCAAATCATCTGACAAGTACTAATTAATGACAGGTTTCAGAGTAGCAGCCGTGTTAGTCTGTATCCACAAAAAGAAAAGGAGTACTTGTGGCACCTTAGAGACTAACAAATTTATTTGAGCATAAGCTTTCGTGAGCTACAGCTCACTTCATCGGCTGCATGCCAATTAATTAATGTTACTCACCTCAAATGCACACACCCAGTATAATTTACACTCTCTCTCTCTCTGTGTGAAATGAGTGGGCGATCAGAAGATAAGCTAAATGGATTGTGTGATGATGCACTCATCAGCATATGGAGAAATGTATGCTAGGCAACCAACAATAAAGACTGAGGCGATCTCCACAATACAAATAAACACAGGTTATGTGTCAGCATTTAACAATGTCATCAATAACCTGTAGCTAACACAACAGTTGGTCCTTGAGTTCAGTAAAGCAGAGCTGTTATGGGTTGGCAAAGGCAAAATAACCTATTCTTAATGTTGTCCATGCAAAATCCTTTTGGCCATTACTTGTCTGTAATTCTCTTCACACCCACAATGTAAGCCTGGGTGTTACACTGCCATGAGAACTGACAACACAATAAGATTCAGTTTGTGGGAGGTTGCCCTGCTTGATCCACCATGAGGGATCCAGAAGTGCTGGTGAGCTATGGGGAAAGAATAGAGAACACAAGAGTGATGGTGAAGGAGGAGAGACATGCAGGGAAAGCCCCAGGACCTCTAGTGTTGATCCTCTTCTGCTCTGAGCTTTTCCTCTACTGACATTTGTTGGGAAACGCTTGGGGATTCTGCTCCATACAGATGGAATTATGTGTCCTACATATAACTTGGTAACAGCCAGTATGGACATTCTTATGTCAGCAGTTTAGTCATATTATCAGTTTAAGATTTCACATTAAGGGACTGTTTACATCATTGACAATACTCACACTGCTTAAATGGGAGCCTGACGGAGCGCTAAGTATTATTTAATTATTCTGTAGTAATGTGGCTACAAGAGGTTATACTATTCTGTATATATTCATTACACTGGAAGTGTTGCAGTATATGTTGACACATCAATGTGTCACACAATGGTTATATTTGTGATAAGTGTCACAAACCTGAGAAGACTGGGAATCAATGCACTAGGTCATATTTGTATCAACATCAATGTAACAAGCCCAGGTTGCTTTAGGCCACACACAGACAAAAGTATGACAAGGTCCAAACAATATTGTTTTCCAAACTTAAATCCTTTATAAGAGTACACGCTTATCAGGACTACCATATATATATGTTTGCTGTGCACGCGCACACACTCTGCCATGCACATGGTGGTGTGTGTGTGTGAAGGTGCTTACAAGCGTGGTCATCATGTAAAGTGGAGCAACGATGATTTGACATAACCAGCAGATTGGCATACGTTGTAGAACAAAGAAATCCATATGAAATAAATGCTGTAAATGTATCCAGATCACAGTAACTTTGAGCCACCATTAGTGGAGGAGCTGAAAATGGTGATGGGATGTGAGGAAAATGAAGAGTTTGAATTAGTTCATGCAACCAATATCAATTTTCCGAAGTATACAACAGGATCTAACATTCCCACCATATAAACCTAATATTCCTAGTGTGCTTTCAACAGTCTCCAGCAGACAGCGGTTCACAAATACGCATCCTTAGCGTTATTTCTCCCATAATGACAGATACCGAAACACCAGGTTAAGAGTTGTTGCTGCTGCCCAATTGTAAGAACAACAGTCATAAGTAATAGTTTTAATCTAACAATCATAGGCCAGTAATTCACTATGGGTAGACAGTAGGTGCAGATCCATTGGTAGGTGCATTCCTGGACAGCATGGGATATGGTATCACACACAAGTCAGGGAAGGGAAATAGACAGACAGACAGACAGCCAATAACCACTTGCACCTACATGAACATTTTCATACAAAGATCTCAAAGTACTTTACAAAGGGCATGATTAACAGATAACTATGCCTATAATGCATAGTGCAGTACAAAGGAACCATAGGCTCTCATGGAAGGAAAATACTTATGAAAACTAGCATTGTAAATAAACGCTTACTGGTTGTCATTTAAAACTCCATTGTATAAAGGGGGACAAATCTCAGATGATTTAGATCACTCTAAATTGTCCCTCAATCCAGAGGGATTACATAGATGATCTGGACTTCCTAATGATCATCCTTTCTCTCCTATGTGCTATTAGGAACCTGTGCAGCTCATAATTCCAATTTTCTTTTACTTGAGGCTTACAAGGCTGTAATTAAAAAATGATGAACAGACTCAATGAATAGACAGAGCCTCTCCTCTGCAGACATCAAAGCCCTTGGAACATAACGACTGTTGTAATTATCTCCTGTCTAGAGATGAGAAAATTAAGTCACAGACAGGTTAAGTGATTTGCCGAGGTTATATGACAGTCAGCGATACAGTTGGAATAGACGCTAGGATGCTTAATCCCCAGTCCTGTGCCCTGTATTTACTAGGCCATGTTGTATCTACAGTAGCCCTTTAAATATCCTCATTTAGCTGGCTTGAAAACAGACTCCTAACCGAGTTGGATCAGCCCCTAGAATTGATGTCAAATTCCCAAATGTAGGGGAAAAAATGGAACTGGAATTCCTGATTTCCAGTGTGAATTCATTAAGTTTTCCCCGTACATTCCTCAGCATGCAGCTAACACTCCGAACTCCATCACTCCTCCTTACTTGTTTTTAATGTTCTAGTTTTCATATGCTACAACCATAATGTTATAGCAAATGCCTCCAGTATTTCTTTTGTATCATTCATCAGCATTTTCATTTTTGACTTGATATCTGGAAATAGGGTTGCTGTGACTAACTGTAATCCACCACAGGAATTTTGATGGGTCTCTGTGTAACCAGGTAGGGGACAGTGGTCAGTCACCATCTCAAATTCTCAGCCATACAGGCATGGTTAGAACTTTAATAGAACCACACATAAGCAAGCCATGACTTCTCTACCAGGACTTAGGCTATCTTTTGAGGAAGTAATTTCCTGTAAATGTATCCCACAGGACATTCTTCCCCTTTGTCATACACCTGCCGGAATACCTGCTGCAAACCAAAATTCAGTGTCTTATGCACCACACACTTCTGAGTGCAATTTGGTTTACTGAATACTGATAACCTGCAGAGCTCGCTCTTAGAAGTTCTGAAAGTTGTTCACTCTTGTTTCTCTACATCAGCTTCACAAGGTGGGTGAAGTGATATCTTTTATTAGACCAGCTTCTGTTGGTGAGAGAGAGATGCTTTCGAGCTTACAGAGCTCTTCTTTAGGTCTGGCCTTGTCAGTTTGTCATAGTTTCCTCTTAGATCAGGCAGACACAGCCATAATTGTTTATGACAAAACCTACAGTCCCCAAGAAAACCCTTTGTAATGGGTGTGGGCCAATCTCGGAGCATCCACTTTGGCTAGCTTCAGTTTAAACCACACCCCATTCTGTGTCCTAAATTCAACACCTAGGCCATGACAAGTGTGATAGTGTTCTGCCCTAGCAAGCAGGCCTGCTTGCAAAAGCCTGGCAAACGCTGTCTATATGTTGCAAGCGGCCCATATGCATCTATGCTTTATCAGCATTATATTTACCACCCTTTGGAATGTAGGTGTGTTCCTCAGACTCAAAAGAAACATCAAGAATTCAGCAAAAGCAGAGGATGTTACAAAAGCAGATTTAGTAGTACTATATGTTGCCAAATACACCCACCAGTACCTATTTATTAGATCAGTAGCTGACCCATGCTTGGCTTGGCCCAACCTGTTCAATAAACTGTTACAAGCACTGAATAAGAGTTAATCAACACTTGGTTTATAATTGTCCACACAAATTGTGTGATCCTAATTTAGTAATTTACCCTACCAAGGAAGATCAAAGGCTTGCTGAAGGTTTAAAGTGCAGTTCCACTCTCAGAAGTGACATTGTAAAATGCACAGTTCAGCTACAGGATTATGCCATGCCATAGTAAATGTGCTCAGTTTACAAGAAACTGTTTCTTAAACAACCAATTCTGCAAGCTCATCTTGGGCTCAGAGTCAAGCTGGGTTCTTTTCTTCTAACTCAACATCATCCATAATAAAGGTACTACCAGCTAAATTAAATCTTGAGTGACACCTGTTCAACCCTACACAACTTCAGGGCCTTCAATAGGTTTGCGAGATGATTAGAATGTATTAAATAACTCTGTTGATGATGCACAAGGAATAGGGTTGCCAATTTTCTATTGGCACAAAACCGAACACACTAGCCCTGCCCCTTCTCTGAGGCCCTGTCCCTTCCACGAGGCCCTGCTCCCAACTTGCTACATTTCCCCCTTCCTCAGTGGCTCACTCTCCCAACCCTCACTCACTTTCACTGGGCTGGGACAGGAGGTTGGGGTGCAGGAGAAGGTGAGGGCTCTAAATGGGGGTGCAGGCTCTGGGGTGGAGCCAGAAATGAGGGGTTCAGGGTGCAGGATGAGGCTCCAGGCTGGGTCAGGGAGTTGGGGTGTGGGAAGGGATGATGGCTCCATCTGGGGGTGCAGGCTCGGGGGTGGGGCTTGGAATGAGGGGTTTCGGGTGCAGGAGGGGGCTCCAGGTTGAGGGTGGGGCTGAGGGATTCAGACTGTGGGAAGGGGCTGTGAGTTGAGGGAGGGGGTTTGGATGTGGGAGGGGTGAGGGCTCTGGGCTGGGGGTGTGGGCTCTGGGGTGCAGGAGGGGGCTCTGGGTTTGGGGGGGCTCAGGGCTGGGGGTTGGGGTGTAGGAGGGGGCTCTGGGTTTGGGGAGGGCTCGGGGCTTGGGCAGAGGGTTGGGGCTCAGGGTTGGGGTGTGGGGTGTGCGGCTCCTGGTCAGCGGCACAGTGGTGGGACTAAGGCAGGCTGTCTGCCTGTCCTGTGTCACTGCGCTGCACCCCAGAAGCAGACAGCAGGTCTGGCTCCTAGGCGGGATGGGGGGCAGGAAGCTCCTCGGTGCACGCTGCTCTTGCCTGCAGGCACCGCCCCGCCCAGCTCCCATTCGCTGGGGGCAGCACACAGAGCCCCGTGGCACCCCTGCCTAGGAGCTATTCTCTGTCACTGCATTTATTTATCCTTACTATCATCACAAACAGAGATGGAGAAAGGTTAACCCTGGCCATTCCTTGAAAGCTTAGGTAGGTCCTGTGACCCAAGAACCTCTTCATGCCAACTGGAAAGGGGGTTATAGGAATCTCTTGGTTCTGGTATGTACATTCTGGTTCCCCAAAGAGTGTCATGTGAGGTCTTAAATGAAAGCCGGTGTCACACTGGTCATTAATATCATTGTGAAACTATGTACAGATGCTATGCAAGGTAATATGTATATATACTGAAAATATGTTCTTAAAATCTGTATCAAGATATTAGTCATCAGCAGAGGTGAAAAATGGGTCTTCTGTCAGACAAGAGATGTTTATCCATCTATCCGTTTACATGTAAATTGAGTATGGTTTCACCTATCACCAGTCTGAACTGAATACAAATGAAAAGACTGTCAAGACTTCAGAGAAAAAAATCTAACTGGAAGACAAAAACACAAGACTGCTTCACATGAAGGGCAGGTGGTGGTGAGGTGCCTCACAACCTGGGGTACCCATGGGAAGCATCACAAGCTCCCCCTTAGCCCTGAAGACCCAGAATCTGGGGACCATGTTACAGTCTGTTTCTCTGCAGACCCTTTCTCTCTCTGCCTCCCTACAACAGGCTGCTGTTTTTAACCGTTTTCAAGTCCTTTGTTTAAGATCTTCTGTCTGGTCTCCCCTGAAATTTCAAGCTGGGACCTTGTTGATTTGACCTAATTTGATTTTGATTCGATAACTGTATTGCTTAATTCTTAATTCAGTCATGTTATAAGTAGATTCATTTTAGCGATCTGCCTGCTTGATTTTATTTGTTTCCTTATTAACTTTAATACAGTTAATAAAAGCATACTGAGTCATATTTCTTTCAATAAGTAACATGGGCCAGAACCATTTAGAATCTAAGTGGGTACCAGCCATAGGCACTGACTCCATGGGTGCTCCAGGGCTTGAGCACCCAAGGAAAAAAATTGTGGGTGCTCTGCACCCACTGGCAGCCCTACAGGTCAGTACCTCCCCCTCCCACTCTATGCCTCCTGCCCACCGGCAGCTGCACCGATTGGCTACTCCCTCCAGCGCCTTCCGTGGATCAGCTGTTCCGCGGCATGCAGGAGGTGCTGGGGGAGAGGGGGAGGAGCAGGAACAGCGGGTGGAAAGAGGCAGGGCAGGGGTGGGAATGGGTAGGGGTAGGAGGAAAGGGTGGAGTGGGGACAGGGCCTGGGGTGGAGCAGGGGTCAAGCGCCACCCCAGAATCTGAGTAAATCAGCACTTATAGTACCAGCTGGTCCATTTAGGAGCCTAATTAGCTTGGCTCAGAACACAGCAACAACCACCTCTTGCGACTTCTATTTGTTTTGCTTCCAGCAGACTGTAATGGTTAAAATGACTAATATCAAATTACTTACTGAACATGTTACAACACTCCTCTGGAGACAGATCAATGGATATCTATAGATCAGTGGTCCCCAAACTTTTTGTCACCCCCGCCCCTTAACTGTAATGCAATCTGTCCACAACCCCCCAGGAGCTGGGGCCGGAGGCTGGACCTGAGGGTGGGAGAAGAAGTCACAGGGAGTGGCGCTGAAAGCCAGGACTGGGAACCGTGGCCAGGAGCTGGGCCTTGGTTGGGGCCAGGGAGCCGAAGCCAGGGCCTTGATTGGGGCCAGAGCAGAGCTGGGGGCATAGCGGGGCTGGGTGATGCTCCCTCCCCACCTACCATGGGGACTGGCCCAGGCCCCCCTGAACATTCCTCTGTGCCCTCTGGGGGGCACGCCCTATTGTTTGGGGACCACTGATATAGATCATATTTAAAAATTAATATATAGCTGCTAACAGACATGGTTTTGGGTGTGAAAGGTAAGGCCATGACTTCTGTGCTTATAATTTTTTTTATTCTTTGTTTCACATGGGTAATGGAAATACCCAAAAATGTTACATGAGAACCTTAACAATCTGCATTAATGTGGGGCAGCCCAGGCATGGACTAATGGGGACTAAGGATTAGCAAGTGCACCAGTGTGACCACTGAGAATGATGCCATGCTTCCTATTAGCCAAAAGGGAGCCCCAGGTAACCCCTGCCTCGCTCTTGGAACTATCTAATCTCCAAGGCAGGATAATTTATTTCTCCTTCTTTTCTTTCTCTGTGACAGGGCTCTTCCTGCTGCTGAGTCTGACAACATCAGGGAGGCCAGGCTAGGCTCTGGTTGGCATCATAGCAGATGCAGTGAAGCTGCCAGGGATATGGAAAAGGAGCCGAGCAGGTGGCTTTAGCAGATGCTGATGGAGTCCTGCAGACCCTTAAAAAGAATATCATCATTTCTCCTTAATAGCAGCTCTCAAGGCTGCTGTTGCCTCTGTGCTTTCTACAGCTCAGAGACCAGCTGCTGCTGAGGAGAGAGGAGGCGGTGCTTTATAATCTCCTCCGCACAAGCCCATTAACGTACGCTGCGACATCATCTCCTGGATTCTTCCTTACCCCTACAGCAATTACAGCACAGCTGGGAGCACTGGGGCCCAGATTTTGAATGGCACTTAATCGTTGCTCTGCTCAGTGTTGCAAAGGCCTAAGTAACTCAGATGGCTACGTCCCATGTTCAAAAGTGATTTAGGCACTTAGGTGCCTAATTTTCATTGAAAGTCAATGGGCTTGAGAGCCTAACTCAGTCTCTCCCCACCAATCCCACTCTCACAAGCATCAGCCTCTGGGAGGAGGAAATATGGCAGGCTCTGTGTTCAGGTTTACCCAGCATCAGAGGCATAGCCACGGTGTAATATGGCAACAACACCCTAACATCCCCTATGAAGCTTAACATTACCCACACTGGCATCATCCCAGCTGAGCAGCAAAACCTCACTGTTCTGTACCTTCTATTGTAGATTTGTGAGTCTGTGTCTTACTGAAATGCAGATTAATGAGGGTCTCCAGTTCTTTAGACAGGTAATTCTTTGTAAGAGTTCTATAAAATAGGTTTGAGAACAAAGTGATTAAATTTTTAGCCAGTTATAAATAGCAGCTGTAGGGTAGCAGCTTTATTGTATTGCTGCAGGATCATGGTTTCAGGAAGCGCTATGAGATAACCACTTTTCGGTACATTCTCCTCCCCAAGCCTGTGCCTCACGTAGTATGGGTGCATACTCAGTTTAGAGAGCTTTATTGTCGTAACAATCTGGCTGTTAAGTGTGTATATTTCATGGGCAACTGACTCAGATGCGCACACTAGGCAGCATATTACAGCTTAAAGTCTGCCCCAATAATGCTTCTACTGAATTGTTCATCACTGTAGCAACCACACCTGATTCTGTGAGGGAGACACCCTGTACATACCATTATGTAAGTGTCACAGCATAACGAAGGAGTGCCTAGAAGAAACTGAGTCTGTAGATTAGGACTGCAAGATGAGACAAAGAACCTTTGCACATCAGTAGAGATTTTACAGACACTAGTAGTTGTAACAACCAAAGCACATCCCTACTTTATTTATGGACTAAATGCAACAAGCTGCTCTCATCTCCCCACACTGCCACCATAACAGATCCGCATCCAGGAGTGATACTACCTTCTCTTTAGTGGCTTTAAATACAATTCTCTGAGTGAGGTCCCCACCCGTAGCAAAGGTTATCTGATGATTTTCGGGCAATCTGCTCCTCTCTGGATGCTCCCTATTGCCCCATTTATACTTTGTATCCTCCTGATCTCATAAATTCAAGGGCAGTGACACAGGTAGTTATTTTGTCCCACATCTTCCATTTCTGGTTGAGAGTTAATTTTCCACATCCAGCAACACATGCCTTGAAAAAGGCCGTGTACCACCAGGCTGACTATCAGTGCACTCTCACCTTTAATTCTTTTTCCGTTTTGCAGAGCACCACATCCTAAGGGCTGCTGGATTTGGAGACACCAAGCACCATCTGAGCATCCCTTTGATCTGCACATCACACGGCAGTTTGTGTGACACACACACACACACACACGCACGCACGCACACACACACACACGTATTTCAGGTTGCTTGCCTGCAACAAAACAGATTTGCCTATCAGACACATCTCTTCTTGTGACCAGAGGACCAATATGGTATTTTCACTCGTCAGGAAGACTTAGTGCTGACCCACAGCATGGTGACAGTGTACAGTTGTTGCTGGTGGCACACTCATGCACAATAGTGAGGGAATGACTAATACTGATTGCAACCCACAGGATATAGGTATTGCGGTACTTCATGAGCTGTGACCGATTCCCGTGCAGTTAGAGGAAAGGCACTCCAGCCCAGCTTTCATTCTACCTTTTGCCACCTGTGTCCCCACAACAGGCACTTATCTCATTTGCTGGTTACTATATCCTGGCTACTATATCCTACAACCTGATTCAAAGCTGTACTGCACTCTTGCTGACCTGTAGCTATAACATGTCCCTTTATTTTACCCCAGATGCTGCATTAGGCATGATCTGCACACAGCATAGCAAAGATTTCACAGGCTGTAGATTTTTCCAGTTCAGACTAAGAATTTACATTTCCCTCCATTACGTTTATTCACTAAAACAACAGATCATTCCAGATATTTGCGGTATGTGTGTCCTGTATGTCACAGAAACACAGGGTCCTAGTTTATGCCATCTACTCTGAGAAACCTGGTCTGCTCTATAATTTTTCCCTCTGCATCAGATTATGCAGAGTTAAAGAGAGATTTTACCAACTGACTAGATCCCTGATGCTCTGGAAGCTACTGATTATACACAAGTTGCATACAAATAAAAATAAGTGAATTCTGCAAAAAAAAAAAAAGTATTCACAAATATTTATTAAAATTTATAATCCAGTTCATTTTGATTGTTCTCCCCACTTTTTGTGTTTGCAAATATTTTACCAAACAAGTTTACAGGGGTGAACTGTCACATGAAATTCCCTTAAAATTAGCAGCCTGACTTTGTAAACATGATCATGGAAAGTGACACGGTGCTTGTAGCACTTACAGGGACATCTGTGAGAGCTTGGAATGAATCTCCAGACTATCAAGCACATTATTTGCCCAGCTCTAGTGTGTTTAATGCCCATTTTATGCTACCAAAAAAATGTCATTGTCAGAGGAATACTTAGACTCCATGACTCTTGATAAAATGGTTTCTCTGCCACAGGGTAGACATGACTGACCCATGGTGAACTGCATCATAAATTACAGACAGAAGACACATCCATTACCCCTCATACTCTGAGCCTGGGTTACAAGCACCACACCTGGATCCCCAGGAAGTGAGTAGTTTAAAGTACGACCGTGAGAGCTAGACCATAACAACAAATAAAGACAGAAGTCATCAGCACAAATAAGGAGTATACTGGACCTTCAGCACCTTAGGGTTAATTTTTACCTAATCAGCTTTTAGCTGAAATGCTTTTAGAGTTTTGTGCGTGTAACATTTTTTGAGAGAATTATAAATGAAAACTGTGTACTTTGGAGAATTATAAATGAAAACTCAAAATAAATAACTATTAAAAATTAGGTCTGTATTTTAAATATAGGCAGGTTCTTGGACTGTACTGTAACGGTTAGCCATCTACTCCTATATTACATTTCTTTTACATTCTTCTAGCCCAGAAGGTCAATGAATATGTTTTATGATAAAATGCTGTATGCTAAGTGTAGCCCATAACTAGCTTAGTATTTTATTATATTCATCAGTAACAAAAGGAACCTACAGGCCTGTACCCTGTAAGACATTAGCTTAAGCAGGTTAGCATAAGTATAGCCAAGCACAGTAGACCTGTGACCCTTGGCATAGATGAATGGCCTGACAGTTACCCTTAGGTTTTGGGGAACTAGGAATAGCTTGCTCAATAGCAGGAGTTGGAATATAACGATATCAGGCAACCGCAGGAATACTGAAGTGATATTGGACTTGGATATTTTAGGACAGAATTGTTGGCAGATGTCTAACCTCAAACTTGCTTGAGCCATAGGTGGCATATATGATAATTAATTAAATTGCATTAATAAGTTAACCTATAGGATATTTAAATGCACTCCAATATTATGAGGGTGAGGAAGTTAGATTTGGACTTGGAAAGCTCGGCATTAGAATGAATATTTGTGATAGTGTTCAGGCCTTGTAATAGGCCAAACCACCATGTGGATGAGGTTAGCTTTCCATCATTTGACCCTTTAGCTATATTCTTATCTGCCACCAATCTTGGGCATTGGGGAACCTGGACTATTGGACTCACTCAGCATGCCAGAGGCAGGGCTGGTCTTTTGTCTCTTACACCCTTCCTTGAGGACCGGTGGTAAGTATATAAGTCTAAGAGCATATGCAAGGGAATGATACGACAGATATCCCCAATACTGTATTATTCCTGTCTGTGTATGTGGCTTGGAGCTTTTCTGTCTCTAGTACTGGTTTTAATAAAAATTACAAAGGCTTGGCTTTGCCCTCAGTGTGAGTGTCCTTGCCATAGATCCCGAGGCTCCCAACGAGATACTGAATGTATTGGTTTTAGTTCTCTGTAGCCTGATTCTGGGACAAGAACCCTCTTACACCCAGCTCATTAATCAGGATCAACAGGCAATCAATACAATTATTATTAACCCTTAAAAAGGATCAGGCAACATACATTTTGGAAACAACAAAGTTTTATGCATGTACAGAAAAGCCTCTCTCTGTAGAAGATTTCCCCAGGCTAACTCTGAAGCGGGTGTGGCAGAGCTTAAAAACTAAAACACAGTTTGTAGGGGGGAAATACCCACAGAAAGGCCTTCATGAAATCTCATCTAAATGCATGGATAGGGGTTTATGGTGCCCCTTCAGTTGTAAAATTGTTTTCATTAAGTCTTTTTTCTAAAGTATGCAAAACCTTTGATCATTGGAACTATAAGATTAAAATTAGTGTACTGTTTTTAATGACAAAAGAAAAATTTCATAATCAGGGTGGAGTGAAAGCATACAGACTATAAAGGCTGTCCCAACCCCACAATTCTCACTCCTGCTGAATTCTGTTAGTTGTTCTGGGTTTCGTGAGTCAGGTAAGTACGATCTGAATTTACTACACGTTTAAAATCTCTTATATTAATTTGCCGTTTTCTTTTGGAAGTGGGTTGAACCCATCATATTGAAGAAAAAGCCCACTGTACCTGTGGGTTAACAGTTAAGTATAACGTATTCACTGCTGAGATGTTAGTGGGAACAGAATTATCGGCCCAATAGGAAAAAAAAAAATCAAACAAACTTGTATACCTAGTCGATAGTTTCAATATATTAGAGGAGATTTACATTTTCACCTGTTGATAACTGCTTGGTTAACATAATCATTTCTAATCCAAAAACTGCACTTATAATAAACAATTGTTGTTTATACCAACTACTTGCCCTCTTCATCCAAAACAGACACATGCTACCTGGAATGAAATCCATCACTGATTTTTTCCTTCTCTTTAAACATTCAAATGTCGGGTTTTGTTTTTGTTTTCACAGTTATTCTTCAAGAATATAAACAGAAATATGGAAAATTTACTTGATAGTAACCTTTTAAAAATATTCACCCAATATGCGTTGATGGAGGGTAGTACCAGCGCGCTGTCCATTGATGGACTGAAAAACCTGCTTCAAAATCAATTTGCACAATATCTGCAGGTAAGTGTAGCCCAAGCAGCATCAGTTGTACTCTGTGGAATGGGTGGAAAAATGTAAATACAGGCCCTGATCCTGCAAGGCAGAGCCTTATGCCCCCACTGACTTTAATGATCATTGTCAAAGGGTCAGTATGTGAATCCACCACTCGGCTTAGTGAGCAGTTACTCACAATGGACAACTATGTGAGTACGGAGTTCACAACTTGGCACTATGAAAGAAATACTTTTAATGTATTTTATAAGGTGTTCTGAAGGCAAAGTTGCACCAACTGGATCATATAAAAGATTCCCCCCAGTCTATATACTGTATCTAGGGTGACCAGACAGCAAGTGTGAAAAATCAGGACAGGGGGTGGGGGTTATAGGCGCCTATATAAGAAAAAGGCCCAAAAATCGGGACTGATCCCTATAAAATCAGGACATCTGGTCATCCCAACTGTATCTTGATTCATCTCAGAGGATCTTTAGACTTTGAATACTAGGTAGACTTTGACTGGTAATTATTCAATTCTGAAAACAGAACTATCAGAACTTAGGTGAGAAGTCTGAAGAAGCTGGTAAATAGTTGAAGATCCTGCTGTAATGGAAATGGAGATAATAATTCTCTGTGATTTCAAGAAAAGTGCAAAGGCAAAAAATCACCACCATCACTTGATCTGCAGAAATGTCCATATGACACCATTTGGGGGTTTCAAGAATGATCAGATTTTGGAAGATTAACTGGAGTTGGATTCTGACTTCAGTAGGACTCCAAACAGTTTTCTTTGCTGGAGTGCACATTTAGATGTTAAATGTGGGTGTGTTGAATCAATGTTGGTACATTTTGTCAAAGGCCTGAACTCAGTGGAAATTCCAGAATTTTGTAAATAACAAAAATCCACTTTATTCATTTTGCTACGATTTGTTGGATGGAGAAAAATCTTTTACATGATCCAGTATATGCAATTAAGCCTAGTGAAAAACCATAAAGTATAAAAAAGTGCTTCCTTATCAAACAATTATCATAATTTATAGTCATAATTTAGTTAATTGGAAACAAACTTGTAAGTCTGCTAAGGTGCTTTCTTACTAAAACTTTTTTATATCAGTCATAGCTGGTTCAGCTTTGGAGGAAAATAAATCCAGATTTGACCGAACACTCACATTTCATCTGTCTCATCAATGATTTCTATTTGCAATCTGGATAGTAGATTTTTGTAGCATTTTCCCTTTTTGAAGAAATGTGCAACTTGTTTGACACTGAAATAGATATAAAGTATGACACAACATAAAAAAGCAGCTTAAATCACAATCAAAATTAGGTTTATCCCGCTTTATAAATTTGACTTATTAACAAGAATGTTTTCAGAAAATTCACTGCACCAGAATGTCATGTGCACTTTCATAATACGGACTGGACTAAAAGGAGTTGATGCTCTTAGCTAGATTTTCCACATTTGAACAATTTTGCTAATACAATACAGAGTATTCTAAATACAGGGGGGAACAGTCCTGTCTCAGGGCCTGATCCAAAGTCCAGTGAAGTCAATGGGATTCTTTCAACTGATGTAAGTGGGCTCTGGGTTAGACCTTGAGATAGCACTGTGTGGTATATGTTGACTTTTAATGGTGGCCACTGTAGCTCAGTGAGTCTATGCTACTGCTCCTGTCGTTCTTTCCCCATCTTTGCGATATAGTCCGAACTCAATTTACCTACATCAGAATGAAAGCCTAGTCATAATGAAGCCTTGCTGTAGAGATTTGTTCAAGAACCTCTGGCTTGTTTGGTTGCACTGGGTCCACTGGCTCTTGCACATGGGGACATTTTCATTTCTTGAAGTCTGTGAGAATTTTAACTATTTCTTAGGAATGCTCTTCTATAGTGAACGGCAGATGATTGCTCACACTGTTCAGAGGACTGGTACATCATTGATAACAACTTTAGCAGACTG
This sequence comes from Natator depressus, assembly GCF_965152275.1. NCBI lineage: Eukaryota > Metazoa > Chordata > Testudines > Cheloniidae > Natator > Natator depressus. Next base: position 135,952,953 of record NC_134234.1, read on the forward strand.
TGGACATTGCATTTCTTGGTTAGTCAATATAACACACACACACACACACACACACACACACACACACACACACACACACACACACACACACACACACACACACACACACACACACACACACACACACACACACACACACACACACCATGTACTTACTGATAGATCCTATAGTAGTAGCAACACCTCCATAGTAACATTAATACTTAGCCTACTTTATGGGCTATGTTTCTTATCAGGAAGGATCTGTGACCATTAATTTTTTTACTTAACTAGTTAAATTATTTTCCCATAAAAACAGGGTGCATTCTCTCTCGATAACATAATTAAATCGTTGGACCAAAATAATGATGGGAAAGTCAGCTTTGAAGAATTTGCGTCCATTATAAAACGTGTAACTGGCACAGGCCAGTAAGACAAAAGGAGGACCACTACCACTGGCAAAAGAAGAGAGAAAAAACTTGGCATTCATAAAAAGTATATATTATATATATGTATTTACAGATTTACTTATTGTGATAACACTATCAGCAGATAATAAAGATGTTCTTTATTGTAAAAGGATTGGTCTCCTTGTACTGTATTTCCTATATACTGGTTATCAACACACACTAAGCAGGACCACTTCCCAGTTATTTTAGAATTAACATTTTTATTTCATGCTACAAAAACATGATGTAAGGAAATGGCCTTTATATAGCTCCAGCTTTATGTGGGGGTAGTACTTTGAGACATGGGACAGTTTAAATCAGGGGTGGGCAAACTTTTTGGCCCAAAGGCCAATCATGGTTCCAAAACTGTATGGAGGGCTCGGTGTAGTGTACTAAATTGCTCCTCATAGGAATGTGCTACTTACGGTGTACTACTTACGGCTGCCACTGCTCGTGCTCTGAGCGGCATGGTAAGGGGGCGAGGAGCGGGGGGGGGTTGGATAAGGGGCAGGAGGTCTCGGCGGGCAGTAAGGGGACAGGGAGCAGGGGGTGGTTGGATAGACGTGGGAGTCCCGGAGAGCCTGTCAGGGGGTGGGGTGTGGATAGGGGTCAGGGCAGTCAGGGGACAGGGAGGACTGGATAGGGGCTGGGGTTCTGGGGGGGGAGGGGGAAGAGGGGGCTAGAGGCGGGGGGTCCCGGGAGGGGGCAGTCACGGGACAAGGAGCAGGGGGGGTTGGATGGGTCTGAGGGGGGCAGTCAGGGGGGCGGGAAGTGGTGGATAGGGGGCAGGAGCCAGGCTGTTTTGGGAGGCACAGCCTTCCCTACCCAGGTGTAGTGTATTAAATTGCTCCCCGTAGGAATGTGCTACTTACGGTGTACTACTTACGGCTGCCAGTCCTGGTGCTCTGAAAGTAGCACATTCCTATGGGGAGCAATTTAACCTGGTGGTGGCTCTCACAGCCGCGCAGCCCGGCAGGAACTCGCAGCCATGCCGCCCAGAGCGCTGATGGCACACGAGCTGAGGCTGCGCGGGAGGGGCTGGCGGCGAGCCTCCCTGGCAGGGAGCTCAAGGGCCAGGCAGGACGGTCCTGCGGGCCAGACGTGGCCCGTGGGCCATAACTTGCCCACCTCTAGTTTAAATTCATGGTTTTGGAAGGAATATATGGCCATAGACATTAAGGTCGGTCTATCACTCCCAGCAAGGATTGTTCACTACAGTATATACTAGTCAATTCAATTTAAGTCAGGACACACATCTCAATATAGTAAAATATCTGAATTAGATATATTTAAGATTTGTATGTTAAATACAAACTTACCCATATTCTATTTACTATTTTAAAAAAATATTTTCTTCAATAACATGCACAAAATATACCTAACAAAAATAGCTGTACTTAGGTGAATCAAGTAAAAATCTGTAAGGAATATCATAACTGTATACATACAAAATTAATTATATCAAATCTAAGATCAAATATGGCCTGCATATTACAGTAGAACCTGAGAGTTACGAACACCTCAGGAATGGAGGCTGTTTGTAACTCTGAAATGTTCATAACTCCGAACAAAGCATTATGGTTGTTCTTTCAAAAGTTCACAACTGAATGTTGACTTAATACAGCTTTGAAACTTTACTGTGCAGAAGAAAAATGCTGCTTTTAATCATTTTAATTTAAATCATAGGGTTGGAAGGGACCTCAGGAGGTCATCTAGTCCAACCCCCTCCTCAAAAGTAGGACCAAACCCCAATTTTTGCCCCAGATCCCTAAACAGCCCCCCTCAAGGATTAAACTCACAACCCTGGGTTTAGCAGGCTAATGCTCAAGCCACGGAGCTATCCCTCCTCCCTGAACAAAACAAGCACAGAAACAGTTTCTTTACCTTGTCAAATCTTTTTCTTTTAACTTTCCCTTTATTTTTTTAGTAGTTTACGTTCAACAAAGTACTATACAGTATTTGCATTTTTTAAATTTTTTTTGGTCTCTGCTGCTGCCTGATTGTATACTTCCAGTTCCAAATGTGGTGTGTGGTTGACCAGTCAGTTCATAACTCTGGTGTTCATAACTTTGAGGTTCTACTGTATCACAAATGTGTCTGTGACCTCTGCACTGATGGCCTGTGTTCTAACAGGATATATTCATTAAACCATTCTGACACTAAAGGTTTCGATTCCTTCTTTCGCATATTCTTGCTATTGACAATATAATAATAAAATATCTTTGATATTCGTTTACTTTAACAACTTTAAGTTACAGTTAATAACTAATTTAAAAAAAAAACATTATTAGGGTTAAAAAGTCAAGGACACAAAGTTAGGAAATGTCAGAATTAAAGTTGTTAATGCATCCTTCATTTGTCCTGCTTCTGCATATGCATTATGGTACAGCATTTAATTCCATGATTACGTTCTATTTATTTTCCACAGGACCCAGAAAAAAACATCTGATGATGAATTAGACGGATGGTCAGTACATTACAATACATGGCTACAAGCAGAGCATCCACCATTCTCTCTGCTGGCATCATGTTCTGCCTTATGACAGACAGTACAAAGAAAAAATGTTCCAAAAATATACTTCACTGTTTACATTTTTAAAGTAACATTTTGCTCCTTCTGGGAACCTTTTAGCAAGCAACATTCACCGCAACTATGAGAGACAGGTTTGGATTGCAGTTGGGTGGGATGATGTTTGTATTATTGTGAAAATCCTTTCACCAATACAGCTAGCTGTTCCAATTCGAGAGCAGATCTCTTTGCTAAAATGAAACTTCCAAACACCTGTTCTTTAAGGGAGATCTGACCCTTTACCCTTTAAGGGTCCAGTCCTGAAAGGTGCTAAGTATCTTCAACTCCCACTGAAGAAAGGGGATGTTGAAAGTGCTCAGCACTTCATAGGAAATACCAAACATGTTTCTGAATCAGGCCCTAAATTGGGAACAACTTACAGTGCATGGCTACATAGCTGCAGAGAGCAAATGAGACATATTTCTATTGGTTCAGATCCTAATTCCTGTCAGTCTCATAGAGGGGACATCTTATATGCATTTTTTTTAATGGATTTGAGGTGGCCCTGAAAAATATTCAGAGTGGGAATACTCTAAAGGAAGGGAGATTTCACTCTTTCACAAAAGTGGTAAGACATTTTTCTGGTTTGGCTATCGTGACAAAGTTCCTCCTCTGCCTTGGTGGGTCCTGCGCTTATTGGTGGATTTGCTTCCTCAGAGGTTCACGGCAGCCCTCAGTTTGGCCACTTTCGTCGCTCAAATCTGCCGTTCACTCAGTTAGCCTCATCAATGGCCAGCATGGGGAAAGGAAGAAGAACAATCCCCGCAGTCTCTGCTGATCCACCTAGTGGATCAGGGAACAGGCCAGAGATCTTCCCCTCTGGTGGAACCCACAGTCCAGTTCAACTCCTCCGGTATCAAGTAGGGAGTTGGGGGGATGGAGGGATGGGGGGAACACGGGCCCACCCTCTACTCCAGGTTCCAGCCCAGGGCCCTGTGGATTGCAGCTGTCTACAGTGGCTCCTGTAACAGCTGCATGACAGCTACAACTCCCTGGGCTACTTCCCCATGGCCTCCTCCCAACACCTTCTTTATTCTCAACTCAGGACCTTCCTCCTGGTGTCTGATAATGCTTGTACTTCTCAGTCTTCCAGTAGTACGCCTTTTCACTCTCAGCTTCTTGCGCCTCTTGCTCCCAGCTCCTCACATGCACCACAAACTGAAGTGAGCTCCTTTTTAAACTCAGGTTCCCTGATTAGCCTGCCTTAATTGAGTCTAGCAGCTTCTTGATTGGCTGCAGGTGTTCTAATCAGCCTCTCTGCCTTGTTTCCAGAAAGTTCCTGATTGTTCTGGAACCTTCCCTGTTACCTTACCCAGGGAAAAGGGACCTACTTAACCTGGAGCTAATATATCTGCCTTCTATCACTCTCCTGTAGCCATCTGGCCCGACCCTGTCACACTATACATGTACAACTTCTGAAGTTTGCTTTTTTGTATTTGTTATAAATACAAAATAAAATTTATGCAAAGAAATAACACTTAACCTCTTTCAATGAATAGGAACTTAGACACTGACTTCACGGGAGTGTAGGATTCAATCTCTTAATAAATATTTAGCATATTCATTCCTCTTTACAACACAAGCCCAATTAGCCTTGCAACATCAGTCCTCTCTATTGTCCCATACAGATTTAGTCATCTTTGGGAGGAGTATGATCAGGTCCACATCAGATGAAGTTACTTTTGCACATTAAAACATTTACCATTTTTTTTAGATTCTCTTTTTAATCCTTTCAGCACATAGCCTACATCAGAAAATTCCAGCGTCATAGTAATTGCTATCGGTATTATTAGTTACCTTATTGAGAAGAAACTAATGAAACACAAGGAAATGAAATTAAAAATAAGGCATCCCTGTAAGAAGGAGGACAGACCACTAGCTTAGAACTTGGGAGACCTGGGTTCAAGTCCCTGCTCTACCACAGATGTCCTTTGTAACCTTGGGCAAGTCACTTAGTCTCTCTGTACCTCAGTTCCCCATCTGTAAAATAGGGAAAAGAACACTTTCCTACCTCACAGGGGTGTTGAGAGGATAAATTAAAGATTGTGAGATAAAATAAGGTACCTAAAATAGACTACTGTGTACACTTCAGTCCTTAAGTAGCTAGTGTTTCTTGGAGAAAAATTATTTTTCAAGTAGTCTATTTTTTGGCCAAATATAAACTATTTTCATACACCTTGTTTTTACTTCAATTCTGGCTATGAGCCCAACCCTGCAAATACTTCTGTACGAGAGCAACTTTATGCATGCAAGTAATCACACTGAACTAAATGGGATTACTCATGTGTGTAAGCATTTGCAGGTCTGGGATCTATATTTCTTTTCTTTTTATCTCTGTTATACAATAGGAGAAATTTCTGACTTTGACTGTGTTACTAACACCTCTTGTAAGTTATAGGAAAAGCAGGCAACGGGAAGTAAACATTAAATAGTGTTATAAAAGTGTCACTTCCTCCCAAAGCCCACTTCTAATCCAAGGCTCCGGGTTATGAAAAATGCTTACATTTTACTTATTCCAAAATGTCAGGAGCACTTCATACCATATGTAATATCAGAAATATCATGGAAAATAAAGTTTTAAAAATAAAATCAGCATTTTCAAGGCTAGTACTGACAGAGCCATTTTTACAAAAGTTATATTAGAGGCATCAGCAGATAAAAGACTGAGACCACAACGCAAGAGCTCATCAGAAAAGATTACAACCTGATTTAATATTGTGGGGAAAGAGGGGGAATAAAAACAAAATGCCTTTGACCATTTGGATCAAATTCTGCCCTAACACGCTGTGTAAACACATTTACTGCAAAGGGCTGCAAGGAATGTACAAAGAAAACAGTGCAGAATTCATCCCTAAATGTATTATTTGCAGTATAAAATTATTCCACAGAATAATAATACAACTTGGCGCATTACTATTTCAAAGCGTTGCAAAAACATGAACTACATTAATCCTCACAACAGCCAGGCAAGGTCAGTAGGTATTATCATTCCAATTTTACAGATCAGAAAACAGAGGCAAAAAGATTAAAGGCCTTACCATAGAACACATGCAGCAAGTTATCAACACAGCTGGAATTAGATAGCATGAGTTTCTGGGCCTGACCAGCCCTCATTCATCTAGCCGACATTCCCTTTGTGAAATCAAATCTATATTAAGCAGAGCTGGGCCCAAGCTTCAAAATCTGGATATGGAATTCTAACATGCACGATATGATGGATACAGCACTGGGCTGGGAGTCAGACGAGCTGGGTTCTATGCCTGGTTCTGCAACTGACGGACTGGTTGACCTTGGGAAAGTCACTTCACCTCTCTGTGCTACTGCTTCCCCCATCTATAGATTAAACTTACCATCTGTGCAAAATACTTGGAGCTCTACAGATTAAAAGAACTATTAATTATTATTTTGTGACATTCAGATAAAAGATTTTCGTTCAAGACTATTTCTAGTGCTAAAGCAAGGACGGATAAATGCATAAATGCTAATAACTGTAACAGGAAACTCAGACATGTCCACTTTAATTTAAATCCCCTAGACACATTTTATAATGCTTTTCACCATGTGGCAAGGAAAAATGGTAAAATTTTGTTTAAAATAAACTTTGTAGTTAAACATTATAATGTGCAAGTCACAAAAGAAACTCATAAACCAGTGTTTTGTATGCAGAAACTATCAAACTATCAAGTTTCTTAGCACTGAAATATCAACTGCACACTATGGTTCCAGTCCTCCAGCACCTACAGACTAGCTTAACTCCTGCATGTAGCCCCTCTGACTACCCATGAAGCTCAGCAGGAGTACTCATGTGGATAAAGTTTCTCCTGGGTGTGTCAGCAGGATCAATGCCAAGTAATGCTTTTGTAATCACACTGAACCATGGAACAAGATGAAATAGATGAATAATAGTTGAGCTGATATAGATCAACAACACGGTAGGAAACTCCCTTACAGCTTCAGTATGCCTTAGTTACTCTTCAAACAAGTCAAGTCACAACATTTACCTCTTCAACTTTAGAATGAGAAGCAAATATCTCAAAAAGAAAATCTTCACAGTGCTAAAAACTTTTGATCAAAACAGTTTCTGTGCATTCTATTACAGTAATATCACTTGGGCCATTATAGTTCCAAGGACACAGTCAATTAATAGTGTTGCCAATTCTTGCGATTTTTATCATGATTCTTGTGATATTTTGCTGTTTTTCTTAGCTGCAGCTCCTTGAGTCAGGTGATTATGTGAAAATCTTAGCTTTTATTTTTTGTTTTTATTTAAATAAGTTTCTAGTCTTCATGGTTGCAGAGAAAAGCTGTAAAACAGACCCTTACAAGCTCAAATCCAAGAAGACAAATAAAAAGAACCCAAAATTTATTAATTATTTTTAGAAATCTCATGAGTGTTAAGCCAATCTCGTGATTTCTGGGGTTCAGCTCATGATTTATGAACTCCTGAGGTTGGCAATACTACGTGTAGTAAATTAAAAAGAGTTACAAGAAATTCCAAGTTCTACACCTTCCCCTGAGAATCCTTGCTTATTGGCATGGTTCAGCAATCACATGGTCCTATTTTTTTATTTAAAAACAAAACAAAACAAGCAAAACACAACTGTTACTGGACCAGTGTTTCTCCACTCCCATTCTCAAGGAGCAACTTCCAGAGGAGTAGCCGCCGACACAAGGAAGAGTAGTACAGTAAGTGCTCTACTTCTGTTTCAAGCCTTACTGAGTTGCTGAGGGTGTTACCAGGGAATGACATGGTGTTCCCTCATCAGCTCTCACGTTGCATGAAATCATCTCTATGGCCTCAATAATTCACAAACCTCACTAACCTGATACCCCTTAAATTATTTCTGTCCATTACTATAAACAATATCCAAATATTTTAATACAATGCAGGCTCTGCTAAACTGAAACCTTTATGGCTACAGGTATTAATATGGTAAGATGCCCAGTTGAAACAACTGAAGGTTCTCTTTGCCTCACTCAGAGTTCAGCTGTGAAATATCAGCATTTCCACTATACAGATTAAGATTCAGAAACAGGCTTTGCAGAGTAGCTGTTATGCACATCACACACAAACTGTTTAAACTCCATTCATTACATTAATCTTTTGTGACTTTCAGATTTTACATTTATTCCATTATTTTCTTCATATAAATTGTACTTGAATGTATGTCTTGCTTCTCCTTCAATGCTATCAAAACGCTGCAGATCACCCAATGATTCATGATATTTCTGTACAACAGCAATATGTTGTCATAGATATGAGCTTCAATTCACTTCTCAACACCTTTTCCCTTTTGTATGGGGTCAGAGGTGCCCACAAGTCTTTGCTACTCCTTCTGGTCCATTGCAGGGGTTCATAGGTCTTAGAGCTCCAGTCCTTTTCTCTTCAATCTTCTCTCGACAGTCTTTTCATCGTATCTTCTGTCTTCACATCCTTTCTTGCTGTCCTCTTCCTCCTATGCTTTCTTTGCAAATCATTCTTCTCTCATTAGTATCACTTGTCCACCCACTTCAAATGTGCACTCTCCAGCCTATTTATTACTGGGAGCCCCACATTCATCTTTCCCCTAATTTCTTCCATGCACACACTGTCGTCCCTCCACTTGGCTGCCATTCTCAATATATTATGTGCTACTACCTGTATCTTAGAAACATAGAAAATCTTTTTTCTTCCATGTGCAAAAGACCCCACCATTTCTAAACCACAGAGCAGACAGAGAAAAACACATGCAGCATATACTTTTCCTGTCAGTTTGTTACTTAACTGAGGTCCTACAGTACTTCTATCTTTTTCACTGTCACTCATGCACAGTGGGCTCTTCTTTTCAATTCTCCAGATCTCTCTCTGATAGCACTAAGGGTATGTTTACACTCCAAAAAGACACCCGCAGTCGGCCTGTGCCAGCTGACTCGGGATAAGCGGCTGTTTAATTGTGGAGTAGACATTCGGGCTTGGGTTGTAGTCAGAGCTCTGGGATCCTCCCCCCTCGCGGGGTCCTAGACCCTGGGCTTGGGCTCGTCTGAACCACAATTAAACTGCCCCATAGCTCAAGCCCCGTGAGTCAGCTGGCACGGGCCAGGTGAATGTTTTTAACTGCAGTTTATACCTTCAGTGTACTTCCCCATGTGACTGGGCAAGGCCAGATGGCTATAGAAAAGTAGTGGGAGATAGATATATTAGCTCCAGGCTAAACAAATCCCTGGTACCAGGTTAAGTGAAATGGAAGCTGCTCCAGGTCAATTAAGACACCTGGGGCCAATTAAGAACTTTCCAGAAGGCAGGGAGAAGGCTAGGTTGATTGGGACACCTGAAGCCAATCAGGGGCTGGCTGAAAGTAGTTAAAAGCCGCCCAGTCAGTCAGGTGGGTGTGCATGTCAGGAGCTGTGGAAGGAAGTTGCGCTGTTGGAGAGGCTGAGTAGTACACACCATACCAGGCACAAGGAAGGAGGCCCTGAGATAAGGGTGAAGTGGAGCTTGAGGAAGTGGGTGCCGCTATGGGGGAAGTAGCCCAGGGAATTGTACATGTCATGTTTCTAAATGGTCAGCTACCATAGCTGATACTATTAGGGTCCCTGGGCTGGAGCCCGGAGTAGAGGGTGGGCCCGGGCTTCCCCACCCCCACCTTTGCCCCTTGATTAATCACTGAGACTGGGAGACAACAGAGACTGTGCAAGGAAGGATAACTTCTCCTCACCTCCCTTGCTGGCTTATGATGAAAATGGCTCAGCAGACTGTGACCCTTTTCTCGAGAGAAAGAAGGGTTACGTGAAGGGTCATAGTGAGCCTCCAGGAAACGTGGGACCCACGGAGGCAAGGACAGAGCTTTGTCACACCAACTACACAGATTCTTTCTTCTCCTTGAGTGTCTCTTCTGAAGCTTCAATCAACAGCTCTTTTTCCACCCTCTTCACTTGCAAAACTTCAGGTTTCTTTGTGTTTATCTTCAAACCATGGTCGTCAACACAGACGTCCACTTGCTATTGTTCTAACATTTAGTACTATTATTGCACTTTAACACAGAAAATTGCTGTGAGAGTTGAAGTATGGATTTGAACAGGCTAAAAAATATTGTACTGTGGACTGATTGCTATTACACTGTAATAAACAGTAGTTCTCTGTAATCATTGATAAAAGAATACAGCACGTAAAGTAAAAGCCAGCAATGAGCTCATGCTGACAAGTTTAAATCTTGATTCAGATCCAGACCAAAATTAACTCAAAGCATAAGACATTCAGACCTGGGGTATTGGTTCAGGTCCATCTTTAGTGAGGATTAAGGGATTTTCAAAGGATACAGATAATCCATAGCACTTCAATGGCATGTTACAAAGACCATCTACTTAACAACAAAGAAATATGGCAACATCAGGATAAGTAAAATGAGATTACTGACAAGAACATTTTGAGGGGGCTAAATGTCACCTGCAACAAGGTTTAGTAGGTGAGACCCGGAAAGGGAATAAACTGTAATGGCATGATAGGAAGAAATTCTGCTGATGCCCCCTTCCCAAGGACATGCATTCAGTGCATCCTAAGATCAGTCTTCCCTGTAGCCCGGCCCTTCTGCATCTAAACTTCCTGCCCACCAAACAGGCTTAAGATAACCTTGATAATGTTCAGGGTTTCAAGAGTACATTGATTTATGGAATTCATCAGGGGTCAATTTTTCTTAGATGCAAAAGAAGCATGCAGTCTGTAAGCATGCAGTCTTTTGAAGACTAAGCAAAAAATCCATTTTTACATTTCAGATTACAACCTAACACTTCTGGAGCAAGCTGACACTGGAGCAGCAGTTTAACATTTAGCAGTCTGTTAATTCAATATATATCTAAAACATTTCTCTTGTCTTATCTTTTTCATATTCTAGAAATCCCCATTTTTCAGATAGTCTGTGAGCTTTCCTGTTATGAGAATATTACATGCTCTCCTCAACTATGAGATATTATCAGGGGGCTCCCTTCCAAGATTGTGCCAGAGCACACATGGATGATGTGAGTGCAACTTTATATTACTGAGTCAAGAGGACTTTCTATCTGGAAAATCCAAAATCACTATGATTGGAACCATTTGTACTTTCACTTTTATTAAATCCACTATGATGTTTTTAAGTGCTTGACCAATTTTCCTCTGCTTTGGGACAGTCCCATCAAACACACAGCATAGAAAACTGTCCTAAAGAAGGACTTTCTCTTTGTGACACTAGAACAAATTTGGAAAAAAAAAAACCTATCCCATAAAAAAAATTATACCAGTCCTTTTCTTTATTTTCCCTGCAATTTTATTGCAAAAATTTGTGTTTTGATAAGAGATCTTTCCTTCCTTATAGCTTCTTATTATGTTTTACTCTATGGTAACCTCGTTACAATCCTTATTCTCTGCTTATATCAATCTGTGGCCATGCAAATTACTCTGATATAAAAATCAACATTATATCTTCATTACTCTTACATCTTCATTATAGTGCTGAGTTCCCATTTAAACAATAAATATGCTGAATATGGACAGCAGACATCTCTTCATGTCACAACACATGAAAAAGATACATAGCCTTTCATCAAACCAAGGCAAAAAAGGGGTATTAAGAAAACACACAGAAGAAACAAATCAGTACTTACAACAGGGTATTTTGTGTTTGGGTCAAATTCTGTAGAATTTGCATCTGGAACACAAAAAATTCAGAATAACCACCATACATTTTCATCGTCCTAGATCATCATCTTTGTTGGCTTGTAGGACTATATTGTGCCCTTAGGCACAGCCTTGTAAAGGTGTGTGTGTAAGGTACAACACCCCAGCAGCAGCATCAGGAAGCACAATGCCTCCGGGTAAGTCGAAACGTCAAGAAGAGGGTGTGATTCCCAACTCAAGGAAACATATCTGTGCTAGCTCTGATTGAGCTAGCACACTAAGAATAGTGTAGCTGCGGCAGCATGAGCAGTGGGACAGGGTAGTGTCTGCCCCAGTGTCTCAGACAGGTATGTAGTCAGTGTGGCTAGCCCCTCTTCCTGCTCATGCTTTTGCAACTACACTCTGTTTTCAGTGTGCCAGTGAGATCAGAGCTAGAGTGGGTACGTCTTCACAAGGTGGGAATTACACCTCTAGCTTGAAGTGCAGACATACTCACAGAGACTCACCAGAGCCACACTTCCTCCCCTACTACCGACTTGTTCCTGAGGGCAACTTTTACTGCTGGCCTAAACCAGCACTAAATTACTACCCACCTTGCACTTATTTGGCTACTCTGCTCAATAAGTAGTGGGGTGGAGCCAACGTTCCTCCCATTCCCCACCACTACCTACCCACTTGCTTGAGGGACAGACTACAGAGGTGAGCTGACCAGTGTATTCCTATGCTCCTGAAACCAAGATCTGAGTAGCCTGCACAGGGGTAGAAAGAGAGTTCTTACTCCCTTTCATAGGCATATAATCCAATTCACAATCTAGCTCTTCGAATTTTTTCACATTGATCTAAACACATAATACTATGATCTGAATAATATAAAGTTCATATAAAGAATAAGCTTTCTTCTAAGTGAACCAAATCCATACTAGAATACTGAACTCACCTTTCCAGTTTAAACAGTTTCTTGCAAACTCCACCACTGCCAGCTGCATCCCCAAGCAAACTCCTGCAAAGAAGAGAAGAGAACCGAGTTTCACACAATAGAAAGTAGAATTTGCAAAGTAGCCTCAAATCAGCTATCAGAATACCCACAGTTTTGATTTCTGGCTACCCAGTTTGTATGTACAAACCCATACATTCTGGAAATCCTGAAGACTGGTTGACTAATTGAGGGCAAGAAACGTAAAGGTCACTCTAGACTATTCAGAATAACAACGTCCTTAGAGTCCTACTAAATAATCTTTTTTCATTTTAAATGTTATGTGCCTAGTAGGGATAGGCTACAGCTGAAAGTTTGGGTATGTTCAGATCCAAAATTTTGGCTGGGCCCATCCCTAGTATCTAGTCAAAGAATTCACCATACATCTTAGATTGTAAGCAACTCAAAGCAAGGACCATATCTTCTTAAGTGTCTGCATAGCACCTGGACAAGATCCTAATTGGACACTACTATAATAGAAATGTGTAATGAAAAGTAGTAAGCAATACAGAAATGATCAGACATAACAAACATGTTGAAAGGGATATTTTCTTCAGATATATTGAGATAAAATTATAATGTTGCTGATTTGTTACTCTTAAAAAGACTGATACTCCAAATCAAATGTAAAATCTATGAACTAACTAAGGTGATTCTAAGGTCTTTGAGGCAGGGACTGTCTTTTTGTTCTGTGTTTATACAGCACCTAGCACAATGGGGTCCTGGTCCATGACTGGGGCTCTTATGTGATATCACAAAACAAAAACAAATAATAGAGTCAGCATCCCTCACGTAGAACTTGAATGCTGACTCGAGTCAGAAACCACTTACATTTTAATAGGTTTCAGAGTAGCAGCCGTGTTAGTCTGTATTCACAAAAAGAAAAGGAGTACTTGTGGCACCTTAGAGACTAACCAATTTATTTGAGCATAAGCTTTCGTGAGCTACAGCTCACTTCATCAGATGCATGCAGTGGAAAATACAGTGGGGAGATTTATATACACAGAGAACATGAAACAACGGGTATTACCAAACGCACTGTAACAAGAGTGATCAGGTAAGGTGAGCTATTACCAGCAGGAGAGCGGGGGGGGCGGAGGGGGGAGACCCTTTTGTAGTGATAATCAAGGTGGGCCATTTCCAGCAGTTGACAAGAACGTCTGAGGAACAGTGGGGGGGGAAGAAGGGGGGAATAAACATGGGGAAATAGTTTTACTTTTTGTAATGACACATCCACTCCCAGTCTTTATTCAAGCCCAAGTTAATTGTGTCCAGTTTGCAAATTAATTCCAATTCAGCTGTCTCTCGTTGGAGTCTGTTTTTGAAGTTTTTTTGTTGAAGAATTGCCACTTTTAGGTCTGTAATCGAGTGACCAAAGAGATTGAAGTGTTCTCCGACTGGTTTTTGAGTGTTATAATTCTTGACGTCTGATTTGTGTCCGTTTATTCTTTTACATAGAAACTATCCAGTTTGACCAATGTACATGGCAGAGGGGCACTGCTGGCACATGATGGCATATATCACATTGGTAGATGTGCAGAACGAGCCTCTGATAGTGTGGCTGATGTGATTAGGCCCTATGATGGTGTCCCCAAATAGATATGTGGACACAGTTGGCAACGGGCTTTGTTGCAAGGATAGGTTCCTGGGTTAGTGGTTCTGTTTTCTTTTTACATTTTAATGAGGCCCACGCAACTTTGCCAGGTAGATTTTAGGTCCTATTTTAACAACTACTTTAGTTTTATAAAAAATTAACCACCTTTCTCTACATATCTTCAACACTCAGTGATATTTCATTAGTTGAAAGATCTTACCAAGAAAAGGTTTTTTCTTTTTTCTTGCCCAAGAGATTGCTTGGAGTTTGCCTTCTGTTCCCCTAAATCCAAACCCGCCTGGGACCAAAATGCCACTGTAATAAAATCCATACATAAAGTGATTGGGATGTAAAATAAGGATAAAAAAAGAAAGTCTCCGTGTGTCACTTAAGCGATAGACTTGCCAGGTTAAAATTAAATAAACGTGGTGTTAAGGGACACCACATTTTGTATACTTCAAGATGTCAATTCTCTGTGATCTTTAATGAGAAATACACCTCATCAACATGAAAAATCCATTGGATTTATTTCAAGTTTTGGAACATCTGCATCAGTGTTCTAGCCAAATTCAAATAAAGAAATTCCTATTTCCTTAACAAGCTATAGAATTCTTCTTCACTTCTTGACACTACACTGTTGGATGGTACTTCTGGTGCCTTGACAATAACTGCTGAGTAATACTAAATAGATGCCTTATGGTAGTGGATGAAGTAAAATGTTCCCTTTAATTATACAGGGTGAACTGCTGGTCCCAGTGCCATCCATCGCAAAACTTCTATTGATTTCAGTGGGGCCACTCACAGTTTAATAATTTTGCCAAGTAGATTGATACTTATAAAAACAGCCTTACAAAAATGTCATGAACATTTAGTAGCCCAGGCACAACATTGACTTATTCACTTTTTACTATGATGTTTGATGACAAAAATAAACTACTGATCCTTTAGTCACATCAGAAAGGGTAGAATTTTTGAAAATGCCCAACTCTTCAAATGTACCTAAGCACTCAGGCACATTTAAAATCCCACCCAAAGAGGCCAGAACAGGGGCTGAATTCTGGCCCAATATTTTTTAACGTGTTATTTCCTTCGGTATAACTCATTCTTGTCACAAATTATCATGAAGCTATTTCTTCCTGTCAGCAACCAAACCAAATTCCTAAACAAGTCTACTTCGTATAGTGAATGGTTCAAAATCTTTTGAGTAATATATGATTTGCCATTTGAGATGCACGTTAGAATTAGTGTGATATTTTTACATAAAATCAAAAATCTTTTCCATGATAACTTTTACATTGCAAAGTACTGAGTTAAGGAGAAGAAAGATAAGATGGTATTGGATATTGAAATTATACGAGACACTGGAAAAATCAGTTAGGAAAAAATGTACATTAAACAAAACAACAAATCATTAAACTCTTCTACTTTGTATATAGAATACTTGACGGCACTTACTCTGCTTTGCATAATTTTTGCCACGCCTGGTGGTATTTCACTGGGTTCTCAACTTCTGTAGAATGCTCAAGCTCTATTGAATCTATATACTAAGAAAGAAAAATATAGGACAAAACAGTATTTCATTCCACCAAAAAAGCATTATAATGTTATACTGTAAAACAAACATTTATAACATAAAAAAAGCCTACAGGACTTTTCAATGATTCCCACAATAAATCTGCACATAAAAAATACTAGCTAAAGATCCAATCCTGCAAGGACCTCTGCAGTGGTGGTGGAACTAGGGGTGCTACCACACCCCCTGGCTTGAATTAGTAACAACAAACACCAAATACATGGTTTCCATCATCAGCACCCCCACTATAAAAATTGTTCCAGAACCCCTGGACCTCTGTTTAGGTGCAGAGGTCAGCCCATAAGGAATTCTTTGTAGGGTTGCGTCTATTGTTATGGTGTGTGTAGTTTTCTAACTGTAAGTCTTTCTTCTATATACTTTCCTCCCTCTGAATTAGTTCAAGATGGCAACTATTCCAGATTGAGTCACACAGTGTTCTCTCTCAGAGATTCTGGATCAGATCCTCAGCTGATGTAAATGAATGTGGCTCCACCAAAGTCGAAAGAGAAAAGAAGGATAGCGGGGCAGTCATGGCATTGGACTGGGACTCAAAAGATCTTGGTTCAGTTCCTGGCTCTGCCACAGACTTCTTCTGTGACCTTGGGCAAGTCACCTAAACTGTGTCTCAATTCCCGCTCTATAAAAAATTCTATTTTAAATTCTTCAGGGCAAAGATTGTACATTCTGTATGTATATATAGTGCCCAGCACCATGGGGTCCCAATTTCAATTATTTATACAAATAATAATAAATAATACACCAATTTACACCATCTGACGATCTGGTCCATACTGTTTGTTTGTTCTTTGGCATTTTCTTTAATCTAAAATAAAAATCATCCACTCTGAAATTACGCGTTTTCCCTTTATCTATGAAAAACATACCACCGGTGAATGACAAGATTGTTTGAGGTTTGTTTGATTGGTAGTTTTAAGGTGTGAGAATTACCTTCTATCCAACATTTTCTTCTTTCCCAAAAGATACAATAGCGAATATAACTGCATATTTTTATTATGTACAAATAGCATGCTTTATTGTTTTACGTGATTGAAAAGAGAAGCTAGCTAATGGTACATTTAAAATTAGTTCTGCTTTCACTGTTAAACACACCTAGTCAGCACATTTATAACTATTTAAACATTACAGGTTTCATCACTCAAATATGCAAATGATGTGTTATGAATTCGGTATCACTATGTTACATTAAAGAACTGCTTCAGAACACAGGATTAGACAGAGGAGCTGCTGGCAAAAAGGCTGGAACTCAGGTGTTTCACAAGAGCTCTGAAAGTGGAACTGGCTCTGGGGAAGCTTTGTCACTGATTTTGGCCTACCTTGTGCAACCTAGGTGCATGCTTTGGCCTACCTACGTGCATGCTTAACTTTATACATGCAAGTAGCACCACTGAATCCCTGTAAGCCTCCTTGTGCATGTAAAGTTAAACATGTTTGGAAGGATTGGGGTCTTAGTCATCTTTGTTCAAGGTGAACAGGGCTTGTTTAAATAATAGATAATACCATTCACCCCTATGCAGGAAGCCAGTACAAGACTTAGAGCACCAATTAAACCATCAAAATAGGAATTAAGTGGGACTTAAATGGTGTGTAGGCCTTGCACTGGCTCTTTACATGAGGGGGGGAGGAATTTCTCTCAATGCAAATGAAATAGGATTCAAATCTCAGTGTCTCAACTGGGAGAGAATGTATTTATACAGACTCACTCGAGTCTCAGCTTTTACCTATCATTGAGAAGACAGTGCTTTCACAGTTCGTAATGGGCTCTAACATTATTTGCCCCACCATTTTCAGGGTCTTTTGGCAGAAGGGACAGTGCCCACAGCAACTGAACAGCAAGTGCACACAAAGAGTCTGAAGAACTTTCCAGGAAGAAAAACAACTTGGGCAGCAAAGCTGTATCTGGCATGATGATGACAACACTTAAATAATGATAAATGAATCTTGCATTGTTCCAGCAAAACTTTGGAACCAAAGTAGAGCAGTCTGTTTCAGAGATGGAATTTCTTATCTCTATGGTGTCTATCAGAATGTTCTCTCTCACTAAGGCTGCTTGCTCAGCCTCTCCCAAACTAATTTGAAGAGCGGGGTAGCGGGGAGGTGTCTTAAGGCAACTGCTGTCCGATAAGACCAAGTCATGGGAGCCTCCACTATTGGGGTGGTAGTGCTCCACTCAATAAAATGAGAAAATAAAGGCAGAGCATATCAATGAATGTACCTCAATCCTAATGCCATATACCATTCCTTGTCAATTTACATCTCTTCCCAGATGAAGGGTCTATATGGTGCAATTGTTCTGATGCCCCCGACTGTATAATTAACATATTCGTATTTCAAGCAGGGGTTCCAAAACCACAGCAAGACTTAGACTGGCAGCCAAGGAACAGCACTGATGGGCAAATAACAAACAGATGTAGATCTAAGGCAAATTACAGTGCCCCACTTATAATTTTGACCAAGAGTAGTTACTGGCTTCTTGTACTAAAACAGCTGGTTTGATTATGCCTGGTATCCTACAAAAACACTGTGTGGGAGCTAGAGCAGTTAAAGTCAGGAGTTCACGGTTCTGTTCCTAGTTCTAACAGGTGGTATATGGCCTGTATTTTGCCTGGCTGGGCATAATTTAGAAAAAAAAAAGTTCTCTTATTTCTCTTTCTTTGAAGAGACTACATCATAATCCCTACTTTTATTGTACTCAAATAGGTGCCAGGAAGTTGAATTCATCAGCATAGCCTAGTGGACAGAGCACTGGACTAGAGCTCAGAAGACATAGGTTCCATTCCTGAGTCTACTATTAGTCTGCTGGGTGACCTAGGGTGATTTCACCTCTCTGTGCCTCAGTTTCCCTGTCTGTAAAATGGGGATGATGATACTCACATTCTTTGTCAAGCACTTTGAGATCTACTGATGAAAAGAACTGGGCATTATTATTATCAGTATTTAAGAGTGGTGTCCTGCCTGTTGTGAGGAGAAAGGCGAACGATGTTCTGGGAAGGAGGAGATGTGCCTTATAGTGATAGACTTAAGGAGCTCAATTTATTTACCTTAACAAGGAGAAGATTAAGAACATAAGAACAGCCATACTGGGTCAGACCAAAGGTCCACCTAGCCCAATAACCTGTCTTCTGACAATGGCCAATGCCAGGTGACCCAGAGGGAATGAACCAGATAATTATCAAGTGACCCATCCCCTGTCGCCCATTCCCAGTTTCTGGCAAACAGAGGCTAGGGACACCATCCCTGCCCATCCTGGATAATAGCCATTGATGGACCTATCCTCCATGAATTTATTCAGTTCTTTTTTGAACCCTGTTATACTTTTAGCCTTCACAACATCCTCTGACAAAGAGTTCCACAGGTTGACTGTGTGCTGTGTGAAGAAATACTTCCTTTTGTTTGTTTAAACCTGCTGCCGATTAATTTCTTTTGGTGACCCCTAGTTCTTGTGTTATGAGAAGGAGTAAATAACACTTCCTTATTTACTTTCTCCACACCAATCATGATTTTATAGACCTCTATCATACCACGGAGTTGCCTCTTTTCCAAGCTGAAAAATCCCAGTCTCTCCTCATATAGAAGCTGTTCCATACCCCTAACCATTTTTGTTGCCCTTTTCTGTACGTTTTCCAATTCCAATATATCTCTTTCAAGATGGAATGACCACATCTGCACGCAGTATTCAAGTTGTGGGCATACCATGGACAAGATTATAATAAAATCCAATGGCTGGAATCTGAAGCTAGACAAATTCAGACAGGAAATAAGGTGCAAATTTTTAATAGGAGGGTAATTAACCATTGAAATAATTTGCCAAGGGTTGTGATGTATTCTCCATCACAGGCAATTTTTAAATCAAGATTGGATGTTTTTCTAAGAGATGCTCTCATTTAAACAGGAACTAATTCAGGGAAGTCCTAGGGCCTGTTTTATAGAGGAGGACAAACTAGATCACCACAGTGGCCCCTTCTGGGCTTAGAATCTATGGAACTTGGTGAGAGGGGCTGGGAGGGACCTCAAAGGTCATCTAGTCCAGCCACCCACACTGGGATTTAAAGTCCTGACAAATTTGACACTGGTCTCTCACGTGAGATTCTCCCAAACACTTCAGACAACTGAAGTGCGGGTCACTCATGGGCATAGGCTTGCCACAGGAGGCACAAGGTTTGAAGCCCTGAGACCACAGCACACCCAGCCCCGTGGGTGAAGAGAGCCCCTCGACAATAAGGAGAGGGGGTTCTATCTACCTAACACTATTTACAATATATGCACTATAACTATACTTAAGACTAACAAACTATAAAACAGAGTAAGAACCATGGAGAAGACCATCTTTCCGAAGCAAGAGGAGTTGTTCCAGCAACCATCACAGATGGTAAGAAGGAACCGAGAGGGTGTGGGGCACTCCTTATACGAGCACATAAGTGCACGGTTCCAGGGGGTGCTAGAGCCAGCCAATGAGGGAAATATCTCCAGCAACAGTGCACATGGGGCACACACACCTAACATGGAATGGACATGAGCAAACACTCAAAGAACAACCAATCCTCTCCCTCTTTAAAACAACTCTTAACATATTTGAAGCCTGTTATAAGGTCCCACATCAGTCTTCTTTTCTCAAGACTACATGTGCGGAGTTTTTTAACCTTTCCTCATAGGTCAGGTTTTCCAAAACCTTACCTGTTTGTTGATCTCCTCTAGACTCTTTCCAATATGTCTACATCCTTCTTAAAGTGTGATGCCCAGAAATGGATGTCTACTCCAGCTGAGGAGTAGTAGAGCAGGACAATTACCATCCGTGCCTTATATATGAAATTCCTGTCAGTATTAGCCTTTTTTGCAGTTACATAACATTGTTGGCTCATGTTCAATTTGCGATCCACTATAAGCCCCAGATCCTTTTCAGCAGTAGTTATCCCCATTTTTTATTTGTGCATTTGATTTTTCCTTTCTAAAATGTAGTACTTTGCATTTGTCTTTATTGAATTTCATTTTGTTGGTTTCAGGCTAATTCTCCAATTTGCCAAGGTCATTTTTATTTTTTTTCAGAGTATAATGTTTTTCCACTTTTAAGCTCCGTTCTGCAAATGCTTACTGCAAAGGGTAATGCTTGATGCTGCATGTAGTCTTATTAAAATCAACAAGTACTTCCTTTGGTAGAAAGCAGTTGCAGATTAATGTCCTTTGTTTGTAAAGCAAATCCACGTAGGGGCCATTATTGCAGTGCCCCTTTCAGATACATTTAGTGTAAAATAAAATAAAAACGAAATCTCTCATACTCCTTAAAAAACCATATCCAGTCATTGTGTGTACACCTGTATATGTAAGTCCTAATTAAGATACACTTTAATATTACATTTGCCTAAGTGATGGAAGCTAACCATTACATGTTAAAGCATTCCTGAAACTGAAAGAGATTGATCCTCACCATTAAATTCAGTTTGTGATTAATTGCCAAAGCTGAATGTTCCAAGGCCTTGAAAACAGATGCGTAGCAGTCACTTAGTTTCGTATACTTGCCAACCAGAGCTATGGAGCATATCTTCAGCAACCTTTCATATCTGACAAAAGCAAGGTTTCTAATTATTATGCTCATATTATGCATTCTAACTAAGGCTGTTGATTAATCGCAGTTAATGCATGTGATTAACTCAAAAAAATTAATTGTTGTGGTTAATTGCAGTTTTTATCACACTGTGAAACAATACAATAACAATTGAAATTTATTATATATTTTGAATGTTTTTCTACATTTTCATATCTTACTCCTGGGGGAATTATGCACCACTGCACTTGCGCAGAATTTATGTCCCCAGCAGATTTCTTTGTTTCCCTGCAGAAAAATGACTTTCTGATGGGGAAGCAAAGGGAAACTACAAAAGCCGTCATGCGACCCTTCCCAGCAGTATGTTTTGAGTGACCAAAGCAGCTGGCAGAGAGGTAAATCACTGTGGGGTGGGGGCGGGACTGGGGAAGATGTGGCTGGTGGCTCCTACCCTGCGTCGGGCTCAGCTACTAGTCCTGGCTGGGCTGGGGAGGATGGGACTTCCTCTTTCCCTGCATGGCATTCGGGGCTGGGTCAGACCCACTCCTAGATTTCTCCTTCAGCTATAGGAAGCTCTGCAAACTCGCCCCCACACACACACCCGTACTTCCTGCTCCCATCAGTCCTCAGCTGCAGGGGAAGGGATCATTGTACAGGGAGCTTCTCCCCAATCCATACAACCCCCGTGCATCCAGACATCCCCATACCCAGACGCTCCTGCTGAGCCTCACCCCCTCTGCACCCAGAACCCTCCTGACAAGCCCCACTCCCCCTGCACCTGGCCCACCACAACGAGCAACCCACACCCAGATCCCCATCTACCAAGCCCCAACCAGCTGCACCTGGATCCCAACCCCACTGAGCCCCCCACACCCAGACCCCCCTACTGAGCTCTATCCCCACCCACACTCAAACCCCCCATGCTGAGCCCCAACCACCTTCACCAGGACCCCCCTGCAGAGTCCCAGTACCATTGAACCCAGAACCCCCCAACAAGCCCCTGTGCATCCAGATCCCCCCGCACCTCAATCCCCCACTGAGCCACCTGCACCCAGATTGCCCCACATAGAATCTGTCAACCCACACCTGGATTCTCCCCACACTAAGCTCCTCCACACTTGGATCTGCCTTGCTGAGCCTGCCTGCCCACACCTGGTGCACCTGGCACAGAGGGGCAGGGCTCTGGGGTGTCTCTGGGGCAGGCCCGATCCTTGCACTGTGTCAAGGTTGGGTGCAGCCTCACCACTGAGTTCATTTTCCGGGAGGGGGGAGCTGCATAGTGATCTCCCACTTCTGTGCAGCCAGTGGCCTGTGCTCCCCAATGCCACGCTGGAGCCTCCGCATTTATTTGACAAATAAAATTTGCAGAAGTTTACAATATTGTGCGCAGAATTTTAAATTTTTTTGGTGCAGAATGCCCTCAGGAGTAATATGTATTGTATTCTATGTTGTAATTGAAATCAAAGCATATATTATTTTTTATTACAAATATTGCACTGTAAAAATGATAAAAGAAATAGTATTTTTCAATTCACCTCAAAGTAGTGCAATCTCTTTGTCATGAAAGTGCAACTTAAAAATGTAGATTTTTTTTTTGTTACATAAAAACAAAAACACTCAAAAACAAAACAATATAAAATTTTAAAACCTACAAGTCCACTCAGTCCTACTTCCTGTTCAGCCAACCGCTAAGACAAGCAAGTTTGTTTACATTTATGGGAGATAATGCTGCCCTATTCTTATTTACAATGTGACCAGAAAGTGAGAACAAGCATTTGCAAGGCACTTTTGTAGCCAGCATTGCAAGGTACTTACGTGCCAGATATGCTAAACATTCGTATGCCTCTTCATGCTACATGCTTCCATGCTGAAGACGCTCATTAAAAAAATAAGGCGTTAATTATATTTGTGGCTAAACTCCTTGGGGGAGAATTGTATGTCTCTGGCTCTGTGTTTTATCCGCATTCTGCCATGTATTTCATGTTACAGCAGTCTCAGATGATGACCCAGCAAATGTTGTTCAGTTTAAGAACACTTTCACTGCAGATTAGACAAAACACAAAGAAGGCACCAATGTGAGATTTCTAAAGATAGCTACAGCACTCAACCAAAGGTTTAAGAATCTGAAGTGCCTTCCAAAATTTGAGAGGGATGAGGTGTGGAGCATGCTGTCAGAACTCTTCAAAGAGCAACACTCCAATGCAGAAACTACAGAACCTGAACCACCAAAAACGGAAATCAACCTTCTGCTGGTGGCATCTGACTCAGATAATGAAAATGAACATGCGTTGGTCCGCACTGCTTTGGATCATTATTGAACAGAACCCATCATCAGCATGGATGCACGTCCCCTGGAATGGTGGTTGAAGCATGAAGGGACATATGAATCTTTAGCATCTGGCATATAAATATCTTGCAACGCCGGCTACAACAATACCATGAGAACGCCTTTTCTCACTTTCAGGTGACATTGTAAACAAGAAGCAGGTAGCATTATCTCCTGCAAATTTAAACAAACTTGTTTGTCTGAGCGATTGGCTGAACAAGAACTAGGACTGAGTGGACTTGCAGGACATGCAAAGTTTAACATTGTTTTATTTTTTAATGCAGGTTTTTTTTACATGATTCTACATTTGTAAGTTCAACTTTCATGATAAAGAGATTGCTCTACAGTACTTGTATTAGGTGAATCGAAAAATACTATTTCTTTTGTTGTTTTACAGTGCAAATACTTGTAATCAAAAATAAATATAAAGTGAGCACTGTACACTTTGTATTCTGTGTTGTAATTGAAATCAATATATTTGAAAATGTAGAAAGCATCCAAAATATTTAAATAAATGGTATTCTATTATTGTTTAACAGTGCGATTAATCACAATTAATTTTTTGAATCATGCGATTAATCATGATTAATTTTTTAATTGTTTGACAGCCCTAATTCTAACAAATGTTTCTTTTCTAAAAATAAGATCATAAAATACCCCATTTTAAAAAAACAAAAATTTTTAAACATAGAAGGCCATAGCCTCAGCAGGCATAAGTCAGCACTGCTACACTGACTACAGTGGAACTATATCACTTTATGCCAATTCAGGACCTGACCCAGAGTCTTATATTCATAATGATTTAAAAACTTTGAGAAAACGTAATAAGAGTTACAATACCTGCCTGCCATTTTCTTCCATTTGAAAAGAAGATCACTTGGTTGGTCATCAATAGGTAGGTTTAATCTCTGTTTAAAATATTTAATAATGCCTTGTTCTTCCAACAGGATTGGCACTCGGTAAGTGGAAGAAACATCATGGATAAATATCACCTAGTAAATAAATTGCGATTATAAACAAAAACTGGTCTTCTAAATTCTTGCATACGAAACATAAAAGCTAAGGAGATTCATACCTACAGAACAAATGTAATTCAATACATATACTTTGCCCATATACTAAAATTAGATAAAGCAACATAATCAATGTTTAATGTCCCTCTCAATCACTTATCTGTAAAGAAAAGCTATTTAAAGTATAAAGATGAGGATTCCCTCAACGTTTCCCTTCTTTACCCCACCAGAGTAGTGGACAAGCTATGTATTATTATTATTATTATTTGTATTACCATAACACCTAGGAGACCTAGTCATGGACCAGGACTGTGCTAGGCGCTGAAGAAAATGCTTCACTGTGACAAAGGCCTCAGTCCTATGAACATACATGCGAGTAACGCCATTGAGGTCAATGTTGCTACCCATGTGTGTTTGCAGAATCTGGATGCATAGTGTGTGTTCCAGATGTAAACAGATCTAGTGTGTTTTAAAATATTAATACTAAGATCTGTTTATATGTGAGGCCCCACAAAAAGTCACAGAGATCAAGTTGGTTTTCCTTTTTAACAAATAAAACAAACAAACAAACATACATTGCAGTATATTTATTGCCTGAAGAAAGAACATGAATGGAGCCTGCTTCCTATTTGCAAAGAAAAGCTCTCTACTGGGGCTTAAAGAGTTAATGGTGTTTTCAATAATGGAGGGTTTTCTTAACCACACTATATTATGCAGTCAAATGGTAGACGTTCCAATTCAAAAATATATTTATAAATGTACCCTCAATATAAAGTGTGACCAAATTGTCAATAATTAAGCTCACTATATTTAGCCTGCAGGAAATTGTGGAATCTAAAGTCCTGAGTATGAATCTATATGCCCTCTCTTGATGTCATGTATGGAGATCTGCTTGATAAGGAATGGCTAGTTACCCCCACAGTAACTGCAGTTCTTCAAGATGTTGTAGTCAGTGTAGATCCCACTATAGGTGGGCATGTGTCTCATGCATGGAATAGCGGAGTTTTTTGACTAACTGTGTTATTAGGGCTGCGCCTGCACTCTGTTCTCTCTAGTGCACCCATACAAGGACCCAAAGGTTGGGGTAACTGCAACCCTCCCTCAGTTCCCTCACAATTCAAAGCTCGTGTTAGCCAGGGACTCCAAAAAGAAGGGATGGAGGGCAGGTCGTGGCATCCACATTGATGACATCTCAAAGAACTACTGTTACTGTAAGGTTTCAGAGTAGCAGCCGTGTTAGTTTGTATTCACAAAAAGAACAGGAGTACTTGTGGCACCTTAGAGACTAACAAATTTATTTGAGCATAAGCTTTCGTGAGCTACAGCTCACTTCATCGGATGCATAGAATGGAACATATAGTAAGATATAGATAGATATAGATATATACACATACACACACACATATACATGCAGATAAGTTAGAAGTTACCATACAAACTGTGAGAGGCAAATTAGTTAAGATGAGCTATTATCAGCAGGAGAAAAAAAACTTTTGTGATAATCACTACAAAAGTTTTTTTTCTCCTGCTGATAATAGCTCATCTTAACTAATTTGCCTCTCACAGTTTGTACGGTAACTTCCAACTTATCTGTATGTGTATATATATACACCTAATATATATATACATACACATGTCTATACATACACATATCTTACTATATGTTTCATTCTATGCATCCGATGAAGTGAGCTGTAGCTCACGAAAGCTTATGCTCTAATAAATTTGTTAGTCTCTAAGGTGCCACAAGTACTCCTGTTCTTGTTACTGTAAGGTAAATAACCATTCTTTCTCCTGTGACTATGTGTCAGCGTGGATCCTGCTGTAGGTGACTGGCAAGCGGTAACCTCTCTGCATGATAGGAGTGAGAAGTTCCAGCTGCATCAATCAAACAGCAAGTGAAGCAATCCTTTCCAAAAGTTGGGATCTGGCTGCCATGTCAAGGATATAATATTTAAACAAAAGTCAGTGGGTTGCTGCAGGCTGCAAGATCTCAAAGACTGAAACATTCCTGAAACAGGCACTGGACACTTGCTGCCTTTGCCCCAGTGAAGTGTGTCTTGAAGTTCGGAGGGAGAGACTCATCAACCATCTGATAGCAGGCGGAAAATGCACTTTGTGATCCACTTACAGTCTCTGTGACAAGATGGCTTGGCCTTTTGATGGACCAGAAATATCCACAAAGAAGTTTGGATTCAGCCTGAAAGGCTTGGTCCTGTTAAGATCACTGAGCAAAGCTCTGGATACATCCTAGTATACAGCTTCTTTTATCCCAGAGTCAAATGCAGCTTTGAGAAGAAGACTGGTAGGGTGACTGACTGGTTCAGGTGAAATTCTAAAACTCCTTTAGGGATGAACCTGGGGTGTGATTTCAACACCACTTTATCGCTATGGAAGGATGTGAAAGGCAGCCCAGCTATGAGGGCTTAGAACTCACTGATCCTCTGTGCTGAGGGATGGCCACCAGAGACACCATCTTGACGGTGGGTGGTATAATGAGCAATCCCACAGTAGTTTAAAAGGAGGCTCCATGAGTTTTTAGGCGAATAATGCTGAGGTCCCACATAGTCGTCGGTGTCTAACCAGAGTTTAAGTATAAAGGAGGCCCTGGAGGAATTTCAATACCGTCAGATGAAAGAAGTTAGAGTATGACTGTACTAGATTATGGCAGACCAATATTGCTGCAAGGTGAATCCTGAGAATGTAAAATGCTTGTCCTGCATGCTTCAGGAGCAACATGTAGTTGAGGATCTTCAGTGCCAGGTGCTCTAATGGGTCCCTATTGTTTTGGGCTTCCCACATAGAAAATCTTTTCCATTTTGGGACACAGGTCTTCCTGGTGGAAAGTTTCTAGCTCTATCTGAGAATTTCTTGAATCTGTAGGGAGCAGTCTCTGCAAGTAGTGCTCAATCAGCCGACCACCAAGCTATCAGGTGCTATGACTTGTGAGTCTGGGTGCAGTATCTGACCTTTGCTCTAAGATATGTGTGGGCAGGTTAGGAGCTAGCTAAGAGGCCACCTCAGACATCTACAATAGATCTGACACCAGAACTGTCTCATCCAGTAAGAGGCTATCGGGATGATCGCAGCCTTGTCACATTTAATCGTGGATATTCCCCTGGGAATCAGAAGAATCGGCAGAAAGGCATATAGAGGTCCTCAAGGCCATTGAAGAATCAAGGTGTCTAGTAATGAGCCTTGGCTGACCCCCACCCCTCTAGAGAAGAAGTCTGGGCCATGGGTGGTAAGAAGGAACTGAGGGAGAGTTGTGGCCATTCTGGCCCTTATGCTCTCATTCAGGAGCATGAGGCAGCACTGGGTGCATGCATGGCTCCGACCAACACTGCTATTCAAACAAACTCCAGTCTCATATGCATCAAGTGCATGTGCACCTACAATGGGAGCCACACTGACACACTCAGAGAAGAACCGTAGTGTCTACACGAGCCACGTATGAATCTATTATGCTTGTTAACATGTAAAAGCTTTAATACTCCAGAAATATTGGATAGTATTTGCATGTTTATTTTGGGGTACTGAAGAGCCATTGACAATTTAGTCACTGCTAATGGTGATGTTATAAAAAGTTTACAGAGGATTAATAACTGATGTAAATGTTATATGCACATTAAAGACATAAATAGGATGCTATACATGGTTATAGATGCATCAGTAAAAGCTGTTATAGGTTATTATAAACCATGGTTTCAAGCAAACTTCTGAAGTATTGTTCTAACAATTTATAACTGATTAAACATGTATTCAAAATCTAATTCTTAACCCTTTATAAACAATCTGTAATTGGATCCTTTGTAGTAAGCGTGACAAAATTATTAAAGGCTATTTGACATACCAAAATTAACATGTAAACAATAACCAATACTTTTGAGTAATTTTATATATTGATTATTTTATATTTCATCATATAATTGCTTGCAATTTAAAAATCAGTGGATTATTGAAACAAGTATTTCTTGGAGATTAAAAACAGAAATATATTCAGATATTTAAGGTGTATAAAACTAGAAAAATCATAATTGTATAGTTTGAGAAAAAGAAAGACGATGGCCAATGAAGTCTGAAAGTACAAACCTGTTCAGGTTCCACATGGCAAAACATGGAAATCTTTTCCTTCACAGCCATTTCTATAGGCTTTGTACTTCTGCAGACTATCTGTCAAAATACATCATAAATAAGAGGCGTGGAAAAATAAGATAGGAAAAGACTCTAAGTAAATGGAAGCTCCTCAACATTAAGTATGGAAAAGATTGACCTCTCAAGAAACAACAGCCTGGACAAATAATTTTTTTCTGTTAGTTCTACAATATATCATAACACACATAAATACCATTTAACAAGAGATAGCTACATCAGATCTCCACCAACATATCCATACCTTTATTCACCTATTTTCCTGTTTTCTACTTTTTATATTTCCATTGCTTCCTCTGCTTGCAACGCTACCTCTCTATCATCCTCCTCAATTCCCCCCTTCTTCCTGACCCTACTCTTTCTTCTTTCATGCTTACTAGTTTACTCTTCAGGTATCATTTGAGTAACACACAAAATAGCAAAGAATAAGGAGAGTCAAAAGTGTGATACATTATCACCAAGTTTGTTGTGTTTTTGTCAGTTATCCTTTGTTTATTTACATGACTTTCTTTATCCTTCCAGTACCTTAACAGTACATTTTGGTTTGTTTGTAATTCACCTGACTGCTGCCCAGTGGACCTGGGAGCTGCTCTGTGTCCCTGAAAGAGAAGTCGATAGACCAAAGAGAGGAGTTTCTTTTCTTTTCTAACTTTCCAATTCCCTTTTTCTGATGTATTTATATCTGTGAATCCTTTGTGCTGAAAGCAGGACATTTGGGAATTTGTGGAAATATTTGCAATTTTTACCAACAAGGAATTTTTTTTCCCAGGACAGATGTTAAGTGATTAATTTCTCAATTATTATTTATGTTACCATAGCACGTAGGAGCCTTAGTCCCCATGATGTCAGGCACTGTACAAA
Source organism: Natator depressus (assembly GCF_965152275.1). Lineage (NCBI taxonomy): Eukaryota > Metazoa > Chordata > Testudines > Cheloniidae > Natator > Natator depressus. Next base: position 135,982,628 of record NC_134234.1, read on the forward strand.
CACAGAATGCCTTTCCCCCCTATTTATGATTTGTTTGTGTGCAAGTGCTGATTATATTTTTAAAAAGCCTTTTTGTTCAGTAAACTTGCTCTTACTCCTTGATCACTTTGCTAAGTAAAATACATGCTAACTGAATTTTATTTTGCCTACCCTTAAAACAGGTACTCCAGTATGGAAAAATGTAATGCAAACCATAAAGAAAGAACTAGTGCAAGTTCTAATCGTTAAAGAAGAATTATGTAAGTAATTTTTAAATTCCCTTTACCTAAATGTGGATGAATATTCAGTACACTTAAAAATTGACTTCTGTCTTGGAGAAAGGCTTTATCAGCCATGACAATGTGTGTTCAAGATATTACAGAGAAGTCTACAATTCTTAACACACAGCTTCCAAGAGGATGACACCAGGAGGTAAGAGTTGTCTGCATGATGCGGTAAAATTATTGCTAATGGAGTCATAAAATTAAATGCATCAGCAATAGCAGGAAATAAAAAACTGCTGGTTTATATTTCCCAAAGCAATAAAATACAGGTTCACAGTAGGAATTATATAATTCAAGGAGGCAGCATTGGCAACCAGACAAGATATAATTTTTCAAGATGTCATGAGAGAGTCCCTTGGATGTATAGAGATTGTGCTCTATTTTCAAAGCTCTTTAGCTTAGAAGAAGACTACTCCACTCTGTTTTAGTGGTCAACAGCTACAGATAGTAGGAACATTATTGTTCTTATGCCTGAATTCAGGATATGGGAAAGTGACTACATTAATCTGTTTTCCTTTCATTCCACATTCAAAAATTAACAGTTTTTAGAAGTCTAGTTTTCACAATAAGGCACGGGCAATTACTTTAACGATCTCCAGAAATCAGGTGCCCATTTTGTGTCTGAAGTTAATTGCATGCAACAGAGTTTGAAATTTAGGCCCTAAATCCTGAAATACTGGGTATGAGTGAAAACTTTGCATCAAAAAACAGTTAAAGTTAATAAGTCACAACAGGTTTCAGAGTAGCAGCCGTGTTAGTCTGTATCCGCAAAAAGAAAAGGAGGACTTGTGGCACCTTAGAGACTAAATTTGTTAGTCTCTAAGGTGCCACGAGTCCTCCTTTTCTTTTTAAGTCACAACAGTGTGGTTACCTATCATGTCCTTTACCAAACTGATGATGTTGCAGTTACGATTAAGGGATTTTGATAACTGTATTCTAATGGATGTTAAGACAGCCTAGAATGAAAATATAGGCACTGTTTTTTTAAACAGTGAAAACTGAAATAAAACAAAGAAATGAGAAGCTAAGATAATAAATCTTACCTAACCTACATATAACTGTAGACATTATCATTATCAGATGACAGAAAATGCATCACAATGAAACAACCTTAATGCCAATCTATAGATTGTTTGACTTTACGTATTTTTTATTAGTTTGATTTCAGTAGCTAAATATTTTCTTTAAATAGATATTTTTAAATGGCAAATATTGGTTAATATATTTATCCATTAACAGTAAAAAAAACTGGTACAGTGCCTATAATTGTTTTTTCCTTGATAGTAATATGTACGTAGTTTAATAGGAAAATTATGTAATGTTATTAATGTATGATAAAATTAAGTAGGTAGTCTTGCATTACAGGCTTATTGATATGGATCATTGAAGTGTACATATAGAATTGTTTCCTTTTCATAACTGCATCATACTGTTTATTTTTCGAGTTTCCTAATGACAGAATAGTATTTATTTTGAGTAAGCATTAGGGTTGTTGGGTGATAATTAAATAGTTCTTTTATTCTTGATAACACTAATGTGTTTGTTTATTATACATAGAGGTGAATTCACTGTGACTTAACAGTCTCAACTGTTGTTTTTAAAGATTACTTTTAAGTTTTGGAATTTGCCAGTGTGTGTTTTCTTTGGGGTTGGTTTGTATTTGCTTGGTTGTTTGGGGTTTTTTTTGCATCTTACATTTCTTCCTTTGTATCAGAAAATAAACGGACAGGATTTGAATATTCTTTAACAAACAGTATTCCGTCTTACCACATTTAAACCATTCAGGTGATTTATGAGATATAATTTTAAAATTTGTTATAGTTAGTATGGACAACTGATTCTGGAACATTCCCCCCACACATACAAATATTAACATTTTTATAATGAACCACAAAAACATATTTAGTTTAATGAGTTATAAAAAAGATATTCATTTATTTTATGATCTCTGCTGGATAGGAGGCTTCCAATTTGTAGAAATTAAGGTAATCGGAAAGTCCATTTTTATTTATTGGATTTTAGAAAAGAAAATTGGCAAAGTTTAACAAGTCTGCCACAAGTACAATGCAGATAGCCCAAACACTCCATGGGAGTTCTGTCTGGGAAAGGAACGAAGGGCCAGGCTTTCAAAGTGCTGGCAGATTGATTAATTTTGCAGTGTTCATTACTGAGATTATTGATTTACCTGTGAAAGGAACAAAATTCAATAACTTTGTTCTACCAAATTACACTTAATTGGTATTCCAAACACGAGGATGTATTTTATGACTGAAACAGTAGCATTTATCCAGAATAACATATGAACTAAACAGTTCTCTCTCTTGGAAAGGTTCAGGAAAGAGAAAATTTACCAAAAAAAAGGCAGAACACAATCTTTACTTGTGTATGTTGTCATTGTATAATAACATAATTATACCAAACAGCAGAGTTATGTATCTCACTAGGGGCTTGATACTGTAAGATACTACACACTCCTATGAAGTGCTAAGCAGCTTCAACTCCCAACAGAGTCAGTGGGAGCAGGAGGGAGCTCAGGACATTAAGGGAATGCCCAACACCTTGCAGAGCTGAGCCCTTAGAACTTTATTATGATTTTGCCCAGAGCCCCAAGCAAAGGGCTGCTACTAGAGCATACCAGGAAGCAGATTCTGGCTCAGATCATCGCAATCTGTCTCCCCTCTGCTCCGAAGACAAAGTTCCCCATGACAAGCTTCTACACAGTCCAGCATATTTTATTCGGAGAACAAGCATATCTTTGCTAGGTAGTGTGCTGGCCTCTCCTGCATGAGGAAGGACACAGTGGCTCTTTGGAGCCTGCTTTCTGCCCCCCCCCCCCCAGCTTCCCCTGTGATACAGGCCAGGTTGAGGAAATAATGCAACACCTTTGCACATCATTCACACATTTTATAATTAAATTGTTGGTCTGAACATCAATATTTTAATTGGACACACATTTTCAAACGATGGATTATTTTTCTGAATTCATTAGTAAAACTGATGATACAGCCTCACATCCCAAGAATTCCTCTCAGAATCGATCCAACCTTTACCCTAGATTTTTAAAGCCACGTATGGAGATTTGGCTATAAGACTCTTTAAGGGGAAGTACACAGCTAGGGATATTTTAGGGATTAAAGTTTATTGACATTCAGTACATTTTTGTAGTTTAATTTCTTTGGTTTTTTAGTACACTGGTATGGTCCAAGTTGCTTTCTTCCCCTCCCTCATAAGGGCTTGTCTACACTTGAAATACTACAGCGGCATAGCTGCACGACTGCAGCTGCGCTGCTATAGCACTTCAATTTAGACACTACCTCTGACAATGGGAAGGATTCTTTCATTGGCATAGATAATCCACCTCCCCTATAGGTGGTAGCTAGGTCAACAGAAGAATTCTTCCATTGACATAGCACTGCCTATACTAGGGGTTAGGTCAGCGAACTACACCGCTCAGGGATGTGGGTTTTTCATACCCCTGCGTGACACAATTAAACCAACTTAATTTTCTAGTGCAGAGCAGGCCTAAGACAGATCCCCTTTCCGAGTAGAAAGAACTGGAGTCTTATGCTTTGAATTATTTACATACACCAATATATCTAGATGACCGATAAACACAGATTTTATCATAGCCCTATGAACTCACCAGATCTGGAGACAAACCTAGGCCTCTCAGCGCTCGAACACTGTTCTGTGTAGGTTTCGTTTTCTGTTCTCCAGTAGCATTAGGCTGGAAACATATTTTAAAGGCTGAAACAGTAACTCAGTTCTAGTATCAGGACAATTATAGTTAAAAACAAAGAAATGTCAGTGAAAGTAAGGATATTGATAAAGAGAAAAAGGTCTACATCAAAGCAAAGCACAATATGTTAGCATGGAGAATAGTAACACTGTATTATTGCATGCATTAGAAACCCTTTGGAATTTCTAGCCTAACAGCACTAATTCAGGCCAACTGTCTCTTTTAGACCAGTCTATAGAGAGTATAGGGCTCAGAACTGTGGAGGAGAAACATCCAAAACTGGACCTTCTGTAATAGCTCGGAAACTCCACAAAACAGTGCCATGCCTTCAGTGACCTTCCACAAGTGGAACTGATTGGAATTTAGTACACAACTCTGTCCTCAAACATACACATTCAACTACCATTGAAATTAATTGTAAATGGATTAATGTAAATCAGGACAGAATAGGCTCCTTTTTATCTATATGGATAATCCAAAAGAAATTCTGGAAAATACGGTGGTATTGTCAGTCCCCCACATCTACTTTCCAAAAACTTGCCTATAAATATTTACAACTTTAAAAAAAACTTTTAATCTATTTATTGGTGTAAAAGTTATGGTTAGATAGAACACAAAATTTTCAGCAGTATAAAGCAGATGTAAACTCACAGATGAGTTAGTTTTATTAGTCTTCAGTTACATTACCTGGAATACTAAAAGGGAGACAATTAAAGAATATTGGGTGAAATTCTGGCTACAGTAAAAACAATGGCAACACTCCCACTGGCTTCAGAGGAGCAAGGATTTCACCCATTGTCTCTTTAAGCTTTAAAACACTGACTCCCTCCACTACAACCCCTAAAAAATGATATAGAATGCAGTACAGGGAAAAACTTAACTGAAAATGAAAATATATTATCTTACTAACTTACCTGTGGTACAAGGCTAACGTGGATATTGCAGAAGTTTTCTCTTTTTGCCTTAAACTGGAACTGTCTGAATGCCTCAACAAATGGCATTCCTTCAATGTCTCCAATAGTTCCACCCAGCTGAAAAAGAAGGCTTAGAATTTACTACTGCTCTGTCAATTAAAAAAATTAATTTCTACTTTGTCAGCCCTGAAAATTTCAATTGCTCATCTCAGTTGTGCATGTTGTAAGAGTGAGAATGAATGAAGTATGGTTCTGAAGGCACATCTTGTAAGGAGCCTTTGCATCATTACATGGGCCACTTCATGTGGAAAACTTTACTCATTTTCAATGCTGATTTTATTCACTTTCAATGCTGAGGGCACAGTTTTTCACAAGAATAAGTCTGTTAACACCGAAAACTATATGCTTTATATACAATTTTCAGTATCTTGGAGACACCTGTATTCTTGAATCAAGTAGTAAGGAACAAGTTATCAATACAGTAAACTGCAATTTGGTAATTGAGAATGAAAATGTTTTTTAGTTTCCTCTTTGCTGAATTAATAATAACTGAGGTAAATATGAAAAGGGCATCTAATGCTATTATCATAGCTCTACAATGGGATAAACTGCACATCACCAGTTTGGCATCCTAGTAAAAGCAGAAATAATTAGAAACATTTTATGCCAGAACAAGATAGAAGTAAGGAATAAATTAAATTAATAAAGAAACGTATTCAGCAATAGCTAGACTGGAGCTGCATAAACAGATAGAAAGACTGGAGCTGCATAAGCAGTCTTCCAACAAGATCGTTAAAAGCAAAATTATCTCAGAATGTGGTCTGATGTGCCCTCTTGTGGTCTCTGGAATCATTGCACATTTTTGTTCAACTAAAATTAAAACACACACACACACACACACACAGACTTCACTGTATTTGACATATATATAATAAACCTACTTACTGCAACAATTTGCAATTGATAAATTATATTTGTAACCTGAAAGCCTTGAAACCGTATTTGAGTGTGTCTTGGTCTCTACAGAAAGTTTCCTGATTTGGAAAAAAGAATCAGTGACAGCCTCACCCCTATCTAATATAAGGAAGTTCCTGTGCACTTTTCTGTTTATTGCTCTGTCTAAGCTTAAAGGAAATGTTGGATCTATATTGTACACTTCATAAATATAGTGGAATCTTTCTAATCAAGCCGAAACCTGAGGCTAAAATCAAGGCTGGATTGTCTTTCTAAAAGATATGCTATAGTTCAAAAAGAAACTATGAGCTTCATACAGAAATAAATAAGTGTCTATGGCCTGCGTTATGCTGGAGTTCAGACTAGATGATAATAATAGTCCTTCCTGGCCTTAAAATCCATTAAATACTCTTTCTTCGAATTCCCAGACATGTCTTCTTCAAAAATTTCATCGAAACTTGAATGATAATAAATAGTACCACCTAGCACTTACGTAGTGCTTTTTGTCCATACATCTCAAAGTGCTTTATACAGGAGGGACTGTACTGTTTTGCAAGACCTTAAAAATAAAATAGCTAAAATGTGACCTCAATCCATAAGTTCTTAGATACGTTCTTGAAAGCATGATCATGAACAACCTGAAAGGATCCTTGGTTTGAAGATTGCAAACTATGATTTGAAGAGTTCTTCTACTGACTATGATGTCATGATTTCTGAGATCATCAAGGAAATTAAGTCCTGCTCCTTAATATTGTTAACCCAGTGTACGTAGCTGGAATCCATTGTATATGGCTTGTGAAAATACATACACCGGAACTTAATTACACTGACTGGCTGCTTTAAGAGAGTAACAGTACCTAAGGAGCCACTCTTCAGCAAGTTTCAATGCTCTGCATGGGGATTTAATCACATTAATGGAAGTCACAGGGAGGAATCCATGCATAACATACTCAGAATCAACGCCAAGGGCCATACAGTATTTGTGTGTCTTTGTTGTTGCTATCCATATCAACTCAGTCTGACATATATACACAGCACAAAACAAGAGAGGAAAAGAAAGTTCTATTTATCCATCACATATAACCAACCCCATGGATTACATCTGCCGAGATGGGAAGTTTCATACTTGCCTCAATGACACATATTTGTGGCTCTTTCTTGTCACTGTCCACAGGAACCTTTGCCTGATTCATCACCCATTCTTGAACAGCATCAGTAATGTGTGGAACAACTGCAAGGCAAATGAGAAAAGGAAGCACTTCCTAATGTAGGACCACATATTGCTTCCCACTTAGAGAGGAGAGAAAAACACAGTGGGGTAACTGAGCTGGGAAGATGACAGGGGGAAGCAGCAGCCCCATTGCATGTTCCTCCTTTCTTTGAGCCTGCAGAAGTCCCTCCAGAAGACTAAAGTATGGCCAAATCTTGTTGGCAAGGAGGAAGGGTTTAGTCAAGGCTGCAAAGAGCAGCTGCTGTATGCAGTATGCCCCCTCTGAAACCCGAATGGATGAGCATGCCAGCACTTCCAGTGTGAATGACTGCATGCAAATTTAAAAGGATGTTCCTGAATATTTATAGATGCAACTGAAATTTGCTCTTTGTAAACATATATGCAAGTAAAGCTTGATTACTGGAATGCACATGGGAAGCAAACTCCTCCTGGACCATCTGGAGGACAGAACAATGTGCTCAACTAGAAAAATAGGCAGCTTCAGCACACTTACCTACTGCACTCAAACTGTCCTTGATCTAAATTAACTTACAATTTCAGTTGTCCAATTTATCAACAAAATTATCATAAATCCAGGAAAGTATTTGAAGTGAGCACTTCATTCACATTAATCCAGTAATGCAAATATGTCAGTATCCCTCTGAGTAAATAAAAGTTACCCAAGTAATTGTTCTAAACAGTCTTTATTAGAAACTCAAATAATTTGCATGACTTTAACCTACATGGAAAGTGTGACGTTGCACTCCATATGATTTTATGAAAATATGCTAATGAGTGTGAATATAATGTAACTGGAATATGATTCATGCAAAAGGTCTCTTGTAAGGTATCATTACAAAGCTTATAATCTACTGAATGTGATCATCCTATTTGTATACATGTATCATTCTTGTATCTGAAACTAGAAATATGAACTATAACTCTGAGGTCCTATTGTAATTATGCAACATGTGGGTCATTAATGGTGGTTTGGAATCTTGATGGCTCCCATCAACTAGGACAGTTGGTTGTAAATGGCTCTGTTTACTTGCAAGCCTTCCTGTGAGTCAGGCCAGGAAGAATGAAGGCTTGGGGTCTCACAGGACATGTGATCATTTCACCTGGTACTGGAATCCATCTTAAACCTGGTGCTTTTCCATTTAGAAGGAGGGGTGGGGACCCACAGAGGCAAAAGATTCCCGCCTTGTGCCAAAGCTATATAAGGGGGTGGAACGGAACAAAGGAGGTTCCAGTCATGAGAAATCCCCTAGTTACTACCTGAGCTGGAGCTAACAAGAACTGTACCATGGGAAAGGACTGGGCCCAGACTAGGAAGGAGTCCAGTCTGTAAAAGAAGCTTATTGGAACATCTCAGGGTGAGATTTTATCTGTAATCAGTTCTTAATATATTAGGCTTAGACTTGTGTGTTTTGTTTTATTTTGCTTGATAACTAACTTTGTTCTGTCTGTTATTACTTGGAACCACTTAAATCCTACTTTTTATACTTAATAAAATCACTTTTGCTTATTAATTAACCCGGAGTAAGCAATTAATACCTGGGGGACCAAACAGCTGTGTATATCTCTCTATCAGTGTTATAGAGGGTGGACAATTTATTAGTTTACCCTGTATACGCTTTATACAGAGTAAAACAGATTTATTTGGGGTTTGATCCCATTGGGAGCTGGGTGTGTGAGTGCTAGAGACAGGAGCACTTCTTAAGCTGTTTTCAGTTAAGTCTGCAGCTTTGGAGCGCGTGGCTCAGACCCTGGGTCTGTGTTGGAGCAGACTGGCATGTCTGGCTCAACAAATTAGGGTTCTGTAGGCCCAAACTGGCAGAGAAAACTGGCTTAGAGGTAGTCACAGCACATCAGGTGACAGTCCCAAGGGGGTCTCTGTGACCGAACCCGTCACGGAAAGTACCTTGAACTGTCTTTCCCAAGTAATCTCCATGTCTTTCTTTATTGATTACATGTTGATAGATCTTTCCAGTGGTGATGTTATTATCTTTATATAGGTTGATGTCCAAGAATCTTTCATAATTTCCCAAGTCTAAGTCAACTTCTCCACCATCATTTAGTACAAAAACTTCACCTGAAAAAGAAAATGAAAAGGTACAAAATAAATTGCCCTGGGTTTTCCTCCTACATTAACACATAGGAAAACAATGTAATGATTACAAATTACTAAATAAATGGCAGGAATTCTGCAAACATAATAAATACATTTTAGTAAAGGTGCTGTATAAATAAGTGCAATGAAGTGCAGTGCTTTATTTCAATTATGTTAATTATTTTAGGCTCAGATTTGGGGTAAAATCTGCATGAGTGACTTAGCAAGTTTTGAAAATGTTACCCCTAGTTTTGATTCAGTTGTTTCAGCATAAATATCTGGTTTGTCATACCCACAGCTAGGGACTTATCCAGTGACCACTGAAGGCAGTGGAATCTTTCCATTGACTTCAAAGAGCTTTGGATCAAGCCCAGAGACTTTTTTCGATCTCTAAAGATGCCTCTTTTAAAGAGTGACCTTCATCAGCCTGTGAGGGAACCACACCTGTTGCCTCCAATATGGCTCCATATGAAATCAGATGGGAAAGTGCTTTGGAGAACTGAAAAGTACTTCAGCAAGAGCACTGCTCTTACGCATCAATGACTAGATAATTTGCTGGATTCATATTATACAAACAAAGATAAAATCTTTTGAAGGTAAGCTCTAGAATATGTAAATACACAGTTGCAATGTAAAAATGTGTCCATCAGGATATCACACTCTCTTTAAACAAATAATGAAAGAAAATGCACTGCACAAGAGGGTAGATGATTTACAATCTGTGAGATGCTACATTCCTCCAGTGTGCTATTAATTTCCCATTTAAGTCACGGGGGCTGAGTACGCCCACCACCTCTCAAGAGCAGGCTCCTTGAGAATAAAGAATGAGGAAACTTTGGCTAATTTGAAATCAGGAAAAGATTAACCTGGGAACTCTGAACTATGGGTTCAGCTAGCTAAAGTTACATTGCTGGCAGCATTTTGATCAAAGGGACCAGTCAGCCTGGTGTCTGCTAGGAGGTTACTGACAAGCAAACGTGAGTGTTACACACAGAGCTGTATTGATTACTTGTAAGACTATTGATACAGAAGGGTACTTTGCAAACTTTGAGGAAGACTTAGAACCTGGTATTTTGTAGTAATGGGGGAAAGCTGGCATATTTTCAGACTGCACGGCCAACTCTTTTAGAGCATGACCTGATACCCAGTCTATCAGTGAGAGTTTTTCCATTGATTTCAATGGGCACTGGATCAGGCCCTTAAAGAAGAGGAAATGTTTTGGGATTATAAAAAATAACCGATGATACGATCTAAAAGACTGAAATATGACGTTCTGACTCCCATTAGATGATATTGGGGCAAGGGAAGAGGACAGATTTCTATATTTCATTCACCTGAAAACATTTACTGCAACCGAAATGCCATACTTAAATTAACCTGGACACAGACAAGATGGGAAACAAGAAGCCATGTAACTGTTTTCTCTATTTACATATATAGATAGATTTAAACCTTGTTTTTTACATCCAGTTTTGACTTAACGCCCCATTTTCTTCACTAATGTGAGCTGCAGGAAGTCAAACCTGATGGACACTGTCCCAAGGTTTAGGAGAATGAGTGGAGTGAGTGGAGATGGGCAGCTCCATGGCATAGGCCAGGCTAAAGTATAGCCTACAAAGGCTTAGCCCTGGAGCAGGATTTTTTCCTTTTTATTTCTTTTTCTTTTCTCCTTTTTTAATTAGATCCTTTTATATTTCACAGGTTTTTTAAAAATCACGGAGTTCATTTTATGTGGATTCTTTCTGTCATCTGTTTAATTCAAATATTAATATGGTTTAAAATACATATGGCAAGAGATTGGTCCATAAAAATAATAACTGCTGATATTCTTTTTAAATTATTAATGAATAAAAATCTAATAATATTTATATCTTTATAAAAATGAGGGCAAAAGTCTGCCCTCAGTTAAACTGCACAACCTCAGTGCAGAACACAGAATTACATGAACATAATCTAGTGCAAAATTTGGCCCTCTCATTTAAAAAGTTACCTACTGAAAATTTACAATAGCTCCCAGAACTGTTTCAATAATGCAAACAGGTTTAATTAATATTTGTAAAAGCATTTTGAAGATGATGAGTGCTATTATATTATTATTATCAGCAACAAGTATATAAATAGACTTGTTAACTTTTATTTGATAGTATGAGCTATTATAACCTATTGTTAAAGGATTGGTATGCCTTTAGGCACACAATGAAATATTTATTAAAAATATACTAGTTTGCATACAGCAGTCAAAGGAACTTTGCTTTATCACCTTTAGTAAAAAATTCACTAAACTGCTTGTTCTAGATATAGCTTTTTATATCTGAAACAGGATTTTCTTTTCCTTTATAATAAATGCATTTATTTACTTACTTTTTCATTTAAATGAATATCTCTAGTGATAATTTCCAATTACACATCCAATTAAGTGAGCTGTAGCTCACAAAAGCTTATGCTCAAATAAATGTGTTAATCTCTAAGGTGCCACAAGTACTCCTTTTCTTTTTATATGTAAAAAAGCAGCACAACTTGACATTTATGAGAAATAGTGACTTAAGTTCAGATTAACTTGAGGTACCAATATTTGAAAAGTATGGCCTAAACAATTTACCTGTAGCCTATAGGTATTGGTAGGTAAGACATAGGTGTAAGTTAAGGCAGTAATGCAATGCACCTAAAAGCCTCAAGGCCTGTAAGACAATAGCTTAGCTCAGCATTTTTCAAATGCGGGCACCGTGGCCACATGCAGCCACCAGTGGATTTTTTTGCAGCCACAACAGCCTCCAAAGCATGGGTGGAAATTGGAGGAGACAACGCAGTGGCCCCTCCCTGCAGCGCCCAGCTGTTGCTCCAGAATAGCTGTTACCAAGGGCAGTGAGATGCACCACCAGGGATTGGTGACCTACACCACGCAACCTCCGCCTCATGAGTGCTTGGCAGCGCCTCTGGAAACACATGGGGCTGGTGTACATGGCACTGGAGATGGCTCGTCAGTGGAGGTGGCTGCAGCATTCGATTGCTGGGGCGCTCTCCTGCTCCCGCCCAATCTGGGCACGGAGCCTAGGACTCCACAGGTGGCCAGGGAGTTCCTGACCCACCTTACCTGGGGCGGGGTCTCACTGAAGGGCCATGGGAGGCAGGGACAGAGAGCCTGGTCAGTGCTTCCCCTGCCTGGGGCCGCACGCACTGTTTACAGATGCTGTAGTTATCGCAGTAGCTCAGGGCTGCTTCAGGGCTTGGCAGCTTCTCAACAGGGTGAGGGGCTCCCACTCCATGACACCCTCCGAGCACTAGAATAGGAACAAAGTCTGGGTGCACTGAATGGAGAGCTCTACTTCCTACTGCCTTCCAACTACATAAATAAATGACAACGATTTGGACATGTATGTGTGCATATTTACTGTTTTTTTTCCTAAAGTTAATTAAGTATTTTAGGAAAAATTGTCAGAGCAGCCACCAGCAAGAGTTGGTGGCCACACACTGAGACCACCAAAAAATGTATTGTGAGAACCCCTGGCTTAGCTAAACTAATCAAGGCCTAAGGCCTCATAAGATAACCAGGAGTAACCCTAGATCATAAGATATCACAAGACAGAATGCTTTAATAAATGAGTATGACTCAACTTCTGACAGGTAACCACAAGATGTCAGTTAATACCAGCTTTAGATATTTTAAGCTAGGAACATCAGAAGATATCCAACCACAAGAATGCCATAGACACTAATTGACGAATATGCTAATAAACTTGAGGTAAAACTTATGGGAGAAGAGCACCCCAACTTTAGTAGGGTGAGGAAATACAGACAAGGAAAAGGGGCTGAGACCCCTACTGAATATACGCTAGGCACAGTGAAAATGCATTTCGGCCAATATGCCTTGGAAGAGGCCAGGACAATGACTGCTAGTAAGGATGACAATGAAGATGATGACTAACCTTTTGGGTTGTTCTGCAAGAAATAGTGTGAGTATATGGATGCTCAGACACTCATTTTATATTATTTCTACCCTCTTCGCGGAGTTGAAGTGTTTGTGATATTGCTAACCGTGCTAAAAAAATATTACCAAGACAGAAGGCCTTTCCTAAGTATGAGCATCTCTGCTGTGCACACCAGGGTTCTCATCATTGTGATAACTCTAATACTTCTGGGTCTCATCAGGAGCCAGGACCCTCTTAACCCACAGAATGTTATTGGGATTTCTAATTGATCAATATAATGAATACACAATCAGTAGATAAGGCAACATACCTAAGGTCACCCAGTAAGGCAATGGCAGAGCCAGGAATAGAATCCAGTTCTCCTTAAGTCCCAGTCCTGTGCCTATCTATTGGACTAGGCTGCCTCAGCATTGAGATCTGAGCTAACCCCTTTCAAGTGCTGCTCTGCTACTCTGTAAGTCATATCTCCCTCTGACTTGAAAAGCAACAGTTCAGTTCTTCAAAGCACCTGCCTCCTGGACTTGAAATTGACAGGACCCAGTTCTGAATTTGATTCCTGTGGTGAATAAGCCCCTTTTCATTTTAAACAGATACCAGAGTACACTTCAACTCCAAGCACAGCTGGAAATATTTTAGTAATCAAGGGGGTTTTCTCCAGTTCTCCACTACACTAACCACCCACAGGACATTCACACCACAGGCTATAACTTTTGAAGCTGTCAAACTGACAAGAATGAAACTGCCAAAGGTTTGACTTATCATGGAACCGAGAAAGTGACTTTATAGTTAAGACTATAACGAGTTTTCCATTATAAAACTAATTTTGACCTTCACTTCTACCTTCCTCAGAAAGACTCCTTTCTGTCTGAAATTTATTACATGTGGCCTCCTGCCAGAAAACTTTATAGGAAACTCTTTGAAAAATGAGCTCTTGGAAAGGTCTATCATCTTTTAAAAATATTGTATCTCAAATATAGGTTGGCCTAGTAACATTAAATTTATTCATAGTATTATAAAAGTTAGAGATTAAAAAAACCTATTAGATCACCCAGTCCATCTTCCAGACAATGAAATAGTGTGACTTTCAGTATTTTCTGGAAGTCTGGTTATTTCATTCTAGAGTTTGTATTGATCAACCAAGATACTCAAAACTAGATCAGATGCAGGACCTACAGCCCTCTCTGTGTGAAACTATGCAGACATTTAGCAAATATTTTTAAAGATTTCCAGCAGCTAATGGAATCCTCAAAGGCTGATGTGTCTGAGAACTCCATTAGCTCTTGGCATACTCTACAATTTTTGCAAAAGACTTGCACAGTCTGACTATGAGGGGGTTAGAGGTCTTGCAGAAGCTAGTGTAATCCTTGAGGAAGATTTTTCAAAGGCACAAATGAGAGTTAGGTACCCAATTCCTACTGATTGTCAATGGGAGTTGGTCACCTAACTTCCCTTTGTCCCTTTGAAAATGTCTCCTCTTTGTACATTGGCTGATTCAGGGAATGGATGCAGTCTCTGATGAATCATCATATCATAGAATATCAGGGTTGGAAGGGACCCCAGAAGGTCATCTAGTCCAACCCCCTGCTCGAAGCAGGACCAATTCCCAGTTAAATCATCCCAGCCAGGGCTTTGTCAAGCCTGACCTTAAAAACCTCTAAGGAAGGAGATTCTACCACCTCCCTAGGTAACGCATTCCAGTGTTTCACCACCCTCTTAGTGAAAAAGTTTTTCCTAATATCCAATCTAAACCTCCCCCATTGCAACTTGAGACCATTACTCCTCGTTCTGTCATCTGCTACCATTGAGAACAGTCTAGAGCCATCCTCTTTGGAACCCCCTTTCAGGTAGTTGAAAGCAGCTATCAAATCCCCCCTCATTCTTCTCTTCTGCAGACTAAACAATCCCAGCTCCCTCAGCCTCTCTTCATAAGTCATGTGCTCTAGACCCCTAATCATTTTTGTTGCCCTTCGCTGGACTCTCTCCAATTTATCCACATCCTTCTTGTAGTGTGGGGCCCAAAACTGGACACAGTACTCCAGATGAGGCCTCACCTGTGTCGAATAGAGGGGAACGATCACATCCCTCGATCTGCTCGCTATGCCCCTACTTATACATCCCAAAATGCCATTGGCCTTCTTGGCAACAAGGGCACACTGTTGACTCATATCCAGCTTCTCGTCCACTGTCACCCCTAGGTCCTTTTCCGCAGAACTGCTGCCTAGCCATTCGGTCCCTAGTCTGTAGCGGTGCATTGGATTCTTCCATCCTAAGTGCAGGACCCTGCACTTATCCTTATTGAACCTCATCAGATTTCTTTTGGCCCAATCCTCCAATTTGTCTAGGTCCTTCTGTATCCTATCCCTCCCCTCCAGCGTATCTACCACTCCTCCCAGTTTAGTATCATCTGCAAATTTGCTGAGAGTGCAATCCACACCATCCTCCAGATCATTTATGAAGATATTGAACAAAACCGGCCCCAGGACCGACCCCTGGGGCACTCCACTTGACACCGACTGCCAACTAGACATGGAGCCATTTATCACTACCCGTTGAGCCCGACAATCTAGCCAGCTTTCTACCCACCTTATAGTGCATTCATCTAGCCCATACTTCCTTAACTTGCTGACAAGAATACTGTGGGAGACCGTGTCAAAAGCTTTGCTAAAGTCAAGAAACAATACATCCACTGCTTTCCCTTCATCCACAGAACCAGTAATCTCATCATAAAAGGCGATTAGATTAGTCAGGCATGACCTACCCTTGGTGAATCCATGCTGACTGTTCCTGATCACTTTCCTCTCATGTAAGTGCTTCAGGATTGATTCTTTGAGGACCTGCTCCATGATTTTTCCAGGGACTGAGGTGAGGCTGACTGGCCTGTAGTTCCCAGGATCCTCCCTCTTCCCTTTTTTAAAGATTGGCACTACATTAGCCTTTTTCCAGTCATCCGGGACTTCCCCCGTTCGCCACGAGTTTTCAAAGATAATGGCCAAGGGCTCTGCAATCACAGCCGCCAATTCCTTCAGCACTCTCGGATGTAACTCGTCCGGCCCCATGGACTTGTGCACGTCCAGCTTTTCTAAATAGTCCCTAACCACCTCTATCTCCACAGAGGGCTGGCCATCTCTTCCCCATTCTGTGATGCCCAGCGCAGCAGTCTGGGAGCTGACCTTGTTAGTGAAAACAGAGGCAAAAAAAGCATTGAGTACATTAGCTTTTTCCACATCCTCTGTCACTAGGTTGCCTCCCTCATTCAGTAAGGGGCCCACACTTTCCTTGGCTTTCTTCTTGTTGCCAACATACCTGAAGAAACCCTTCTTGTTACTCTTGACATCTCTTGCTAGCTGCAGCTCCAGGTGCGATTTGGCCCTCCTTATATCTTTCCTACATGCCCGAGCAATATTTTTATACTCTTCCCTGGTCATATGTCCAACCTTCCACTTCTTGTAAGCTTCTTTTTTATGTTTAAGATCCGCTAGGATTTCACCATTAAGCCAAGCTGGTCGCTTGCCATGTTTACTATTCTTTCGACTCATCGGGATGGTTTGTCCCTGTAACCTCAACAGGGATTCCTTGAAATACAGCCAGCTCTCCTGGACTCCCTTCCCCTTCATGTTAGTCCCCCAGGGGATCCTGGCCATCTGTTCCCTGAGGGAGTCGAAGTCTGCTTTCCTGAAGTCCCAAGAGGAGAAGGCGGGTGGTGGTGGTCGGGGACTCTCTCCTCCGGGGGACTGAGTCATCTATCTGCCGCCCTGACCGGGAAAACCGAGAAGTCTGCTGCTTGCCAGGGGCTAAGATTCGCGATGTGACGGAGAGACTGCCGAGACTCATCAAGCCCTCGGATCGCTACCCCTTCCTGCTTCTCCACGTGGGCACCAATGATACTGCCAAGAATGACCTTGAGCGGATCACTGCGGACTACGTGGCTCTGACTCCTCACAGAAGCTCTGTTCCCTCTGCTGCCACAGAGAACCACCCTCCATCAGGACCACGGTCAGCTGCACAAGCAATGCTGGGTATGTCTACACTGCAGCTGGAAGCATGCCTCCTAGCCTAGGTAGACAGATACATGCCTGCTCTACTTAAGCTAGCACACTAAAAATAGCAGTGTAAACATTGCTGCTCAGGTGATGGCACAGGCTAGCCACTCAAGTATGGACCCAGGGGGGTCATGCGGGATCGTACTCAGATGCCTAGCCCGTGTCGCTGCCCATGTCACAACGTCCATGCTGCTAGTTTTAGTGTGCTAACTCAAGCGGAGATAGTGTTTGTCTGTCTAGCCAGGATGGGAGGCACACTCCCAGCTGCAGTGTAAACATACCCAGCATTGCTTGTGCAGCTGACCATGATTCTGATGGAGAGTTCTATCATTCTCCTCTGACATATCCATTGTGGCCATTTTGGAGGCCTAAGGTCCCTTGGGTGGGCTACATTTGGTTTTTTAGGAGGTTGTTTGGTGCACTGCTCCTGCTTCACTTTGGGAGCAAGGTGACCCTTATCTCTTTACATCATAGATTTCCCTTTTACCAGCTGCTGGTCAGGAAGGGAGTTCAAGAGTCTTTTCTGGCCTCAGATCTGTCTCCCAAGTATAGAGCCATCTTTTCTGACACAAAAATACACCTCTTTACACCCCCTCAAACACTTCACTTTAGGAGCAAAGAGAAACAATTGAGGCAC
The DNA here is from genome assembly GCF_965152275.1 of Natator depressus. Lineage (NCBI taxonomy): Eukaryota > Metazoa > Chordata > Testudines > Cheloniidae > Natator > Natator depressus. The sequence continues at coordinate 136,000,424 of NC_134234.1, forward strand.
TTTTTACTTCTGGGCTCTTTTGGCATTTATTCTGCCATAGCAAGGGTGACTGGCCTGCAAAAGGGGAAAATCTTTGCAATGAGGTTTTGTAGATCATATTAACATATCACGTTTTAGCACAGGGGCGGGCAAACTTTTTGGCCTGAACGCCACATCGGGTTTCCGAAATTGTATGGCGGGCCAGTTAGAGGAGGCTGTGCCTCCCCAAACAGCCAAGTATGGCCCAGCCCCCACCCCCTATCTAACCCCCACCCCCGCTTCTCGCCCCCTGACGGCCCCCTCGGGACTCCTGCCCCATCCAACCCCCCCGTTCCCTGTCCCCTGATGGCCCCCCCAGAACCCATGCCCCATCCACCCCTCCCTGTCCCCTGATCACCTCCAGATCCCCCACCCCTGACTGCCCCCCGCCACCCCATCCAACCCCTCCTCTCCTTCCTGACTGCCCCCCCAGGATCCCTGACCCCATTCAACCCCCCTGTTCCCTGCCCTCTGACTGCCCCGACCCCTACCCACACCCCCACTCCTCTGCCCTCTATCCAACCCCCCCTGCTCCCTGCCCCCTTACCGAGCTGCCTGGAGCACCGGTGGCTGGCAGTGCCACCCAGAGCACCAGGACAGGCAGCCGTGCTGCCTGGCTGGAGACAGCCACACCACCATGCAGCACAGAGCACCGGGTCAGGCTGCGGCTCTGCAGCCCCCACCACCCAGAGTATTACGCCAACAATGCAGTCAGCTGAGGCTGCAGGGGAGTGGGAACAGAAGGGGAGGGGCAGGGAGCTAGCCTCCCGGGCCAGGAGCTCAGGGGCCAGACAGGACGGGCCCGTGGGCCAGATGTGGCCTGCGGGCCGTAGTTTGCCCATCTCTGTTTTAACATATACAATTTAAATAGTTTGGGTTCATTTTCAGTCCTTGAAGCTCTGGAGACAAAAAGAACTGGAGTAGCTTAGCTTCAATGGGAGAAGCTATGCCTGCATCCAAAGCCAACAAGTTTGTCTCTGCCTCCAAAAGCTGCGGGGTACACTAAAGACCCACAGTCAGAATTTGCCTAAGAAACATAATTTAAAACACTACTATTGGCAGGAGGTACATGTTTGAATGCGGTGCACAACTTATTTTGTGATGAGCAAATCAATGATGTGGCAGAGGATGCAAGTAGTGTTTTCCTTTATAAATCTGGACCATGACCACGTAAGATTTGGATAACTCATCAGCAATTTTTTTTCAGCCATCATGATCAACTTCGTACAACAAGTACGGAGAATTGTATGTAATCAAACAAGCTTTAAAACTTCAACTCCTAAACATTTACAGTACTCCAGTTTTCTGAGAGAGACTAAAATGTACACTTTCAACTAATGCTAGTGGCTTGTGGGATGTTTTCCAAAGCTGGCTCGTTAGCAGCATAGCCACATGCTTTTGACACCTAGATGAATTTGTCCCAGCCAATCTATTCTAATTTGGATTATTTAATTAAAGTCTGAGGTGTCAGGTTCAACCTCGCTCTCCTAGGTGTTTTAGGATATCAGAAGGATATGGGAGTTTTGTCTAAGAGTTTGACCAAGACATGTTGGTAGATCCCACAATGCTGTCTTTACCAAGCCACTAGCCAATAATATACACATTTGCCCTTGTTCGAACTTTTTTGCCTTGTTTTCAATCCAATTGACATCATTCAACCCAAATCTCTTTCTGACAGTCCTTCTCTACACAGGACTGGCATTTAAAATGTCAACAGACCCAACTTTGTCGTTAAAGTCAAATTATACATATTTAATTATTTACATCTCTTCTTGTAAGCCTTATGACCCCTTAGTTATTTATGTTGCTCTTTGAATACCCTCCAATTTGTTGACAGATATTTGGTACTGAGGTGCTGAGAACAAAATGAGTGGCTTGATAAAGTCAGGCTGGACATTTGCAAGAGAGTGGTGGAAGGCAGGTATGTTAGCCCTAGAATGATAAAGGCCCTTTTTCTTATAATCTGATAAGGGGTTACCTCAGACCTGAGACCTTTAAAAACTCCTCCTGTGGTGAGAGAGGAGGAGGAGGAGAGACAAGCTGCTGCAAGGCTAGGTGCAACAGGGAGAGAAGCTTCTCCAGGTTGAGAGGCTGTTCTCCTCCCTACAGGGGCAGGGCTGGCTCCAGGCACCAGCTTTCCAAGCAGGTGCTTGGGGCGGCATTTAGAATGGGGCAGCGGTCCATGTCCCGTGGCAGCAATTCGGCGGCAGCTCCACTGCTCTTCCCGCCGCGGCAGCTTTTGGGCGGCAGCTCCGCTGCTGTTGCGGTGGCGGCAATTCAGCAGTGACTGCTTGGGAAGGCAAAATTGGTAGAACCCCCCCGGTACAGGGGAAACAACCAAATATGAGTGCCTGTTTAGGGGAAGGACTGACATCCCAGGGCCAATAAAAGGAAAACACCCCAATGCCCCTAATGAGGGAGACAGCAGAAAAAGGTATCCCCCTTTATTTTGTGTTTGTTAATTTATCTTTTTGTTTGGTGGAGGAGCACTCCTTGGGCCTGCCCCAAGGCCTACCTTGAAAATATTGATAAATAAACACAGAGTGGGAAGACAAACTATATCCAGAGCGGGGCTGATTTACTCCAGGCCCCGCCACTGCCAGAGGGGGAAGTGCTAAGCCCACTCAGATAGAGGAGGTGCCTGGGCACAGTGGGTCAAATTCTGACCCGTTACATCTGTGCAATCCCACTGATTTTGATTTCACATTCTAGATACTATCTCATCTACCCTGTGTTAGAGAGTCCTTATTAACTCTATGACTTGATGCCTCTGGCAGAGCAGCCCAAAATTCCATTGCCCACTTTTCATCACTATACTGCATTATATGATCAAATCTAACTGAGCTTATGGCATCACTGCTTTCCAAGTGGTTCCCTCCCCCTAAATATCTATGTTCAGATTTGTTGTTCTCATTGTATCATACTTTGTATTTCCAAGCTGATTCTCATGTTGTTATTTCCAGGCTCTTTAGACCTCTTTGTGTTATTTCTCTGTCTTCACAAGTCTTCACACAATGTTCGAATTAGGTATAACCTGAACTGAACTAATTGTTGCTTTATCTTACCATGTAGCATTCACTGCTGATGGCATTAAATAAAACCACATTTAACACCAATATCTTCAGTAGTCCATACCTCTATATCCCCATATTACGTGTCATTTCCTTTTGTTATCTAGTTTTCACTAGATGCAGTCTATAATGCATTCACATGATACACTTAAATTCTGTTTATGAAAACAAAACGTAATTGAACTTATGCATGCAGAAAGAAAAGGATCACCCTTCATACCATGCTCATATGGTGAGAAAGTTCCAGCATCTATGTTAATATAAGGATCAATTTTGATTGCAGTGACTCGTAGACCACATGATTTCAGTATGGTGCCAATGCTGCTTGCAATGATTCCTTTGCCAATGCCTGAGATGACACCACCAGTTACCAGGATGTACTTCATTGGAAAATGAGTAGCAGCACATAGGTCTCGAGCTGGAAATCTAACAGTGACAAAAAGCACATTTGGTAAACACATATTTACCCTTACAAATCACACTAAATCAGCATGCAGAAAAGGAAACCCAAAATGAGTTTCAGAAACCAAAATATCAAAATTAAATATAGTCACAATTTTGGACTTTAAATCTTTTTAAATTTAAAGTTTTTTAATCACTTCATACATATTCTGCTAACTTTAGTTCAAGGATTTTTCATTCCAACTACATTAACCACAATAAATTTTATCTTTGTCTGACAGTTCTATCTTTAGAAGAAGAGACTGAACCTTTGAAGGACTGTCCAAACCAAAGGATCCTGTCGCCCTGTTTTCCAGCTGTTTTTCATTCCCCCTTCTGCCCCCAGAGCCTATCATGTAGCCACTATTAGAATCATAGAATCATAGAATATCAGGGTTGGAAGGGACCTCAGGAGGTCATCTAGTCCAACCCCCTGCTCAAAGCAAGACCAATCCCCAATCAAATCATCCCAGCCAAGGCTTTGTCAAGCCTGACCTTATTCTTCCAGAGGGCTTGCTGTCCCTGCTAAGCCAGGAAGCAACAGACTGAAAAAGGGAAATGGAACCAGATCTTCCACAGAACAATGCATGGCACCACTGATCACCAGCCCAGAACCTTTTTCTTACATGTTTACCCCATTAATAGATACTGCATGAGAGAAAACAGAAAACCAATAATTTGAAGACTTCCATTCTGCTGCAAAGTAAAAAGACAGTGTGGTGATGGAAAAGCAAAGTCTCAGATTTAAAACGACATCATAAATATAATGGTAATGTAATGCTGGGCAACTGTACTTGCACCAGGGGGTTGCTTCAGTTTCCTGGAAGTTGATTCTATTCCAAGACTAGCCAAAGGATAGAAACACTGGCCCGTGGGACTGTTGAATAGTGATGGCAGACTCTCAGAACACAAGTCTGGGGCACCTCGGGCCAGAGCTGCGCCCACAATGCGAAATGATGTATTGTGGACTCGTGTCTCAGTTAGACTTTGGGCTCGGACCCAACCCCCTTGCTGGGTCTTTGGGTGTGGGTCCTGAGGGCTTACTGGCCCAAGTCAGATAGATTTGTGTATAGATAGATGGGGGAGTTGGGCTCAAGCCTGAGTCCAGACTTTCACTGTAGTATAGACATACCCTTAGTGTCCTGACACCCATTTGTCTAGGTTGGCATTCTGCCACAACCTCGAGACATAGCATAGTCTAGTGGGTTGTGCATTGGGCTCAGAGCCAGGAACTTGAGCTCTAAGCCTGACTGACTCTGACACTAATGGCCTTGAACAAGTCATACAGGGCATGTCTACGCTGCAAAAAATAACCCAATGGCAGCAGATCTCTGAGTCCGGGTCAACTGACTTGGGCTCACAGAGCTTTTGCTATGGGGCTATAAATAGCAGTGTAAATGTTCCTGCTCAGGCTGGAGCCCAGGCTTTGAAACCCAGCAAGCAGGGTGGGTCTCAGAGCCCAGGCTCCAGCCTGAGTGGAAACATCTACACTTCTATTTTTAGCCCCGTGAGCTCAAGTCAATTGATCCAAGCTCTGAAACTCAATTACACAGTTTTTTTCTGCAGTATAGATATACCCTTAACCTGAACATGTCTCAGTTTCCCCATCAGTAAAACTGGGGATAACACAAACATTTCTCTCTCAAAAGACATTGAAAAAATTAATTTATATTTATACCATACTTTGAAAATTAATGTGCCAGGTAAATGCTTATTATGATGATGATATCTTGATTAGTAGAAGAAGTAGACTACCACATTTAAGAGTTTTCTACAGTTTATTTTAGTACTAGTGAATCATCATGAGACTAGTGTATCATCATGCATACACAATAATTGAGATTCATAAACAATACATATCTAAAGCCTGGTCTTCACTAAAAAGTTAGATTGACCCAGCTACATCACTCAGGGGTGTGAAAAATCCACACCCCTGAGAGATGTAGTTAAGCTGACCTAACCCCTGGTGTAGACAGCACTAGGTCAAAGTAAAAATTCTTCCGCTGACCTATCTACTGCCTCTAGGGGAGGTGAATTAACTACTGTGATGGGAGAGCCCCTCCGACAACTGTAGTGAATGTCTTACACTGAAGTCTTCAGCTGTGCTGCTGTAGCATTTTAAGTGTAGACATAGCCTAATTCCTATTTAACTTACCTCTTGAAAAGTAGGCTTTTTGATTAGTAGCTTCGCTAGCTACATTTTCAGAGAACTCCCTACCACCATCAACTAACAAATTCAAAAAAGAAGACCTCTGTGAGGTTCAAAAGCTTGTCTCTGTCACCAACAGAGGTTGGTCCAATAAAAGATATTACCTCACCAACCTTGTCCCTCTCTTATCCTGGGACTGATAGGGCTAAAATTACCATACACTGAATGCTGTATGACAGTAAAGTTTAGACATAAACAAACAAGCTAAATATGAGTGAACAGTGTAACACTGTTGCAAAAAAAGCAATCATCATTCTGGGATGTATTAGCAGGAGTGTTGTAAGGCAAGACACAAGAAGTAATTCTTCCGCTCTACTCCACTCTGATTAGACCTCAACTGGAGTACTGTGTCCAGTTCTGGGCATCACATTTCAGGAAAGATGTGGACAAACTGGAGAAAGTCCAGAGAAGAGCAACAAAAATGATTAATGATCTAGAAAACATGACCTATGAGGGAAGATTGAAAAAAATTGGGTTTGTTTAGTCTGGAGAAGAGAAGACTGAGAGGGAACATGATAACATTTTTCAAGTACATAAAAATTTGTTATAAGGAAGAGAGAGAAAAATTGTTTTCCTCAACCCCTCAGGATAGGACAAGAAGCAATGGGCTTAAATTGCAGAAAGAGCGGTTTAGGTTGGACATTAGGAAAAACTTCCTGTCAGTGTAGTGAAGCACTGGAATAAATTGCCTAAGGAAGTTGCAGAATCTCCATCATTGGAGATTTTTAAGAGAAGGTTAGACAAACACCTGTCAAGGATGGTCTAGATAATATTTAGTCCTGCCGTGAGTGCAGGGGACTGGACTAGATGACCCTCAAGTTCCCTTCCAGTCCTACAATTCTATGATTCTATGAAATAAAAGCAAAGAAACGCTATATAGCACAATTAAGCCATCTTGCATGGCTTAGCTTTTTATTTCTTTGACTTAACTTAGACCATTACAGTTATTTATATCAATACAGGTTGTGTTAAACTTTAGTACTTTCATGAAGTTAAAGTGCTATATAAGTGCTAAGATTTTTTGGTTTTGTTATCATAACAATCATAGAATATCAGGGTTGGAAGGGACCTTAGGAGGTCATCTAGTCTAACCCCCTGCTCAAAGCAGGACCAAGCCCCAATTTTTGCCCCAGATCCCTAAATGGCCCCCTCAAGGATTGAACTCACAACCCTGGGTTTAGCAGGCCAATGCTCAAACCACTGAGCTATCCCTCCCCCAAATAAGCAGTACTGACATTTATCTGAAACTGAAATGAAATTATTTTCATTTTTTTTTCTTTATTTGAATTTAGATGTGACCAGCAAAAATCTTTAGACACATGATTGATACTTAAATTAACATATTACACTGTAAATCTATTGTATCAAATTACATTTACTATGGATTATTTTTGTTTTTAATGCAATGCTATTTTGTTTTATATAAGAATCCTAGAATTCCATGAGTGATAGGTGCCTAATAAAATAATTTATATTTTCTCTCAAGTACACAGCTTGGTCAACCCTCTGCCTAGAAATCAGTATCTATACAGTAATCTTCTTATTTGTTAATACTGTGCAAACAACACACACTTAGGATCACAGAGAAATTGCATTAAACTGAAGAAAAGCACAAATATAAAAAACATTGACCAACAGAGCCCTTTGCTTTGAATGACAGTGTGACTATAGATTCAATATACAAACTTTGTGTTGCTAAGAAAAAGTCAATTCAAAGTTGAGTCTTAAAGGACAGTCAGCTTAAAAACTATGGGCCACACTCTCTGCTATGTTGGTTATTCCCCTATAAGGACAAAGAAACTTTTTGGGACTGAACTCAGAATCTCCTCAACCTTCTTCCATCTAGCAGGGACACATGCCCCTACAGATGGGGCTGACAGCCCAAACTCAAAAACCTGTGTATGTCTGCATCTGCCAGAGGGATCGACGCATAAAGGCTCTCTGTCTCTGCACTGCTTCCAGGACCTCCCTGCTTTCTCCCAAGAGTTCTCCAACTTCATCTCTAATTTATATGATTTTATAATTTACAATTTTGAAGTATCTTTTGTTTTAAGTTTAAAAAAATAAACATTATTTTCAGTGCATTTTCTTTACTTCTCCTGTCTAAGAATCAAAGATCTGGTTTGATTACTCTGCCCAGTACTTCACAGGAGAACTGACACAGGAAGTGCAACAAGGCTAATGTACTGGACAAGAGGCAAATGAAATGGATTCATCCTTTTATTAAGATGTCAGAGATGTGTTAACACAAGGGTAGCCATCCTGTGGCTCTGGAGCCACATGAGGCTCTTCAGAAGTTAATATGCGGCTCCTTGTATAGGCACCAAGTCTGGGGCTGGAGCTACAGGCGCCAACTTTCCAATGTGCTGGAGGGTGCTCACTGCTCAACTCCTGGCTCTGCCACAGGCCCTACCCCCACTCCACCCCTTCCCGCCCCCCTCCCCTGAGCCTGTCCTCACTCCTCGCTCCTCCCCCCTCTCCCCCAGAGCCTCCTGCACGCCACGAAACAGCTGATCAGCGGGGCTGCTGGTGGGTGGGAGGCGCTGGCAGGGGGGGTGAGGGCCGATGGGGGGCTGCTGACATATTACTGTGGCTCTTTGGCAATGTCCATTGGTAAATTCTAGCTCCTTCTCAGGCTCAGGTTGGCCACCCCTGAGTTAACAAGTACCAGACTGTCATTCAGAACACATGCTACACAGCAGGTAGATGTGTCGTGTTCAGAAACCTCCTATCTTCTAAGCTATAAAAATAATACAGAGTTCGAGGACATATTACAGTGAAAAGATGAAGACTACTGTATTTGTAATATTTCCAAATTAAATATCAAATAAGTCCAAAGACATTGGAATATGAGATAGTGATCAAAAATATACAAGAAACTAAAATATCTTCAGAACTCTACCTTCTTCCATGTACAGCTGTAAGCAGTGCAGACCTTCCCAACATTATACAACGTCACAAATAAGCCTGCAAAATAGACAACAACAGGCACTAGTATTTATCCAAGTCCAAGGCACAAGCTGTTTAAAAAACAGTGAGATGCATTTTCAGATGGTTCCCAGGAAAGACAGAGGTATACAGCGCTCGTTAACACAAGTCAAAGTTTTGCATCTAATTATTAATGCTCTTAAAACTTTGGGAGGGAGTGTGTGTTCACAAGATAAAGCTATACAGTCAGCAAGCATTCAGCAGATTAAGGAAATACTGCCCACTCTGATCAGAGAGAGCCTAACAACAAATAGTGCTTTAAAAAAAATCTAGTAATTAGAACCCCGTTTAAAATATTACTAGATACCTACTAGCCAGGGGCGGATACAAAAAATGAAGTGAGGAGTCCAGCAGCAAAGTTTACCATCCTGTGGTAGAACTATCCTGACTACTCTGACTACTAACTCCAACCCTAATCCCCAGCTTCACTGCTGGAAAGAACCAGGGTGGCGGGAGCTCATCCTGCTGGATGTTCCATAGATCTGTTAGTTGTGGCTGTCTGATAAATTCAAAACCCTCTCCCAGCTTCCTCCTCTGGCTGAAGATATTTTAGCTTCTGGCTGAGGAATGGGAAGAAGAGCCAGTTGTCACTTCATCGCTCTCACAGACCCAGACTCACATGTGGGGCAAAAAAAGAAGTTCCCACAGGATCAATGCAGGCCTGGTAATGATTTGGTACAGAGCAAACACTAGTGGGGGAAAAAAAGAGTTCCTTTACATTCACATTTGTTTTAAGCAAAAATGTTAACTACAGAAGCCAAGAAGGACAAAAGACAAATACAGAAATGAAAAATTTAGAAGAGTGGAGTACATGAAAATATACAATCCAAGCAAACTCAGAAAGTATTAAAAGCAAATTTCTACTCTTATTGCTCTACATGGTTCTTGTATCAGTTCTGTTTTTCTGAGATAATTCCACAAAAAAACTGGCCTGAAAGACACACAAGAAACCAAATCTAATGCTTGTACCAGTAACAGTTCTGCTGATAGGCAGAACTATTTATTGGAACTCTGGTGAAAATACTTACAAAAGGTGTATAAAACTGGTATGAACCCTAGAAGGGAAGTCATTATGTGATTGTCATTCTCTGGTTCTTAACAATTTGCATTTTTTTAAATCTCCTTTTTAGTGGCTTAGAGGCAATCTCACTTGCGGTGTACACAACTGCAGTACTGCATACAAAAGAAACAGTGTAAAACTTTAAAATAGTGCTAATAACAAAGCTCTAAGTCTGCAATGTGGTGCACAAAAACTGACCTCTACTTCCATTCAGAGCCCCGCTGACATCAATAGTGTTCTTCACTGCTTCAGGGTCTATCAAAATAGAGTAAATTGCAAGACTGGGGCTTAAATTTCAAAATTTTCACTCATTTGAAAAATAAGTGAAATCAATTTTACTTTATACATTAATTTTTTGACAGACAGACAGACTTCAAATAAATCTTCTCTTTTCAGGTCACCTTCTCTTTGTCCTTCTACTTCCCCCACAAGGGGAACAGGTTTATTGCTAAGCAATGTCCCTCCTAATGTTTCAGAGATGGCCAACCAACAAAGTGCAACAAGGTAAATAAATAAATATCAATAATAATAATAATAATAATACCTGGCTGTTATGTAGACCACAAAAACTGCCTCATATGTGGCAATTTTAAATTGCACAAAATATTTTAAAAGAATGTTACATATTTTAACCTATGTGAATATATACCTATAGATAATATTTTATAACATTATGAATACTTTAAATATAGTACACACAGTGGGATGTATACCTGATCACAAAGTTTATGCACAAGCCCAGAAAAGCCACTCCATCAGATAAAATGTCATTATTGTAGAAATATTAAAACAAGGGCTTGAAAAAATTAACTGACGCCTACTGCCAGAGGCTGACACAAAATTCTCCCTCAACCAGTGAGCTGCAGGGAAGACATCCTGGCCAGTAAAGCCACTCTTATAACTGAGAAGAGGAAGGGTGCTAGGATTCCTGCCAGCAAATCTGGGGACTCCATTATTCATAATATAGTAGTACCTCAGAGTTACGAACATCTCAGGAACGGAGGTTGTTTGTAACTCTGAAATGTTTGTAACACTGAACAAAACGTTATGCTTGTTCTTTCAAAAGTTTACAAATGAACAATGACTTAATACAGCTTTGAAACTTTATTATGCAGAAGAAATATTCTGTTTTTAACCATCTTAATTTAAATGAAACAAGAACAGTTTATTTACCTTGTCAAATCTTTTATTTAACCTTTCTCTCTCTCTTTTTTTTTTTTAGTAGACTTGTAGAACTTATAAGTTTTCCATACAGGAAAGGGAAAATAACTCATGTTATTAATAACTAACTTTTCTATGCTACTTTGAGGGGGTTTATTTTATTTATTTTTAAGATTTTTGGACCCATCCACTTGTGTTTGGACTTCTCCTCCAACTGCTGTTGTCAACAGCATTTTGTGTCCAACCAAGCAATTTTCATCACTCTTTCTGGGAAAAAAAAATACTGAATTGGAAATGTTAAACAGACACTTATGCACGTCAATAACAATACACAAATGAGTAGTCCAATTTAATTCAACAGGACTACTCACTTCCCTGAGTATTTACAGGGTCACGGTCTTAGGACTAATCCTTCCCCTAATGAAGTCAATTAAAAAAAATCAAATTAACTTTAGTGGGACTTCAGGTTGCCCAAGAGCTCACAAAAACAATCCATTATTTTGCAATAGAATGAAAGAATTCAAAGGGGCCTGACAGGCCACAAACGCTGTTGAAAGTGGCAGCCCAACCTCTATAGAGAGTTGTTCAAGCAGTCTCAAATAGACACAAATCAGATGTCAAGAATTATAACATTCATTAACCAGTCACAGAACACTTCAATCTCTCTGGTCACTCGATTACAGACCTAAAAGTCGCAATATTACAACAAAAGGACTTCAAAAACAGACTCCAACGAGAGACTGCTGAATTGGAATTAATTTGCAAACTGGATACAATTAATTTAGGCTTGAATAGAGACTGGGAGTGGATGGGTCATTACACAAAGTAAAACTATTTCCCCATGTTTATTCCCCCCTCCCCCCGTTCCTCAGACGTTCTTGTCAACTGCTGAAAATGGCCCACCTTGATTATCACTACAAAAGGTTTTCTCCCCGCTCCCCCTCTCCCCGGTATTAGCTCATCTTAAGTGATCACTCTCCTTACAGTGTGTATGATAACACCCATTGTTTCATGTTCTCTGTGTATATAAATCTCCCCACTGTATTTTCCACTGAATGCATCCAATGAAGTGAGCTGTAGCTCACGAAAGCTTATGCTCAAATAAATTTGTTAGTCTCTAAGGTGCCACAAGTACTCCTTTTCTATTTTCTCCTTTGACTCACATGGTTGACATGGCTAAGCAGTGTTCTGTGGACAGCAGTCTTTTACTTTCACTTTTAAAAGCCAAATTAGAAGCATTTAGTAGGTCATGGTTTCAGTTTTATAAATGAAAGTATTATTTCCAAAGACCCCATGACTTGTAGATGAGCAGAGAAAGAATTTGACAAAGTTAGCTAGGAAAGGGAAACAAAACAAAAAACACTAAGGGTATTAGGTTGCCATATGCTCTTAATGAGCAGACTCATGGAAATACACATGAATAACTTTACTCACACGAATAATTGCTTCTACTAACACAAGTTATTTTCATGGTTAAGTGTTTGCAGGATTGTACCTCAAACCTGCAGCATTGTATTGAAAATTAATTAGTATAACTGGTGAATTTTTTATTTACTTTTCACATTTCTGTTGGTATTGTTATTGAGTTGAGAACTGCAAATAGCCCTCAGCAGAATGGCTCATATACTAGATAAGTCATGTCCATGACTAGAAAGTTATTTGGCACTAAGATTTAATCTGTGACCTGAGTGTCAGGAGGTATTAATGATCCCTGCACAGGAAAGCTACAAGCCTCCCATTTTTGTTGATAAATTTGCTAAAACTAATCTATGAGGATGAAGTCCATTAATAGAAATAATTTCTACAATTACTGGAATATACCCAATCATTAGACAGGAAGAGGCTCTAGTGTATGACTTAAAGATGTCTAAATATGAAAAAAATATTAGGAAGAGTGCAAGGAGGAATAAAGGCCCCATCTACTCTAGGAAAATACATGTTGCTAACAGCAATCCCCTTGCCTGGCTTCAATTAGTGCTGAAAAGAGTTCACCTGCTCATGTAGATGGACTCAAATCCTTTTCAACCCTATCACAGATAGGAGAACATTATCTCTATCATGTTTTTAATCATGATGGTGAATCAGCTTCCTCCTCCATCCACACTACCACTTAAACTGCTTCAGCAATGGGTCATTTTCCTAGTGTCCTAACATGCACGGGGGGGGGGAGGACTAGGAAATGGTGAAGTGTTTGCCCCGGGCTGTCACCCTGTCTCAGGCAGAGCTGGTGTGGCTCCCATGTGTTTACAGGAGAGGGGAGCAGTGACTGGCACGGCTCAATGTACGGCCCTGAGTACCCAAGTGTGCAAGCAACACGGTGGTGTTGCCTGGTTGGAGGAGGCAGGAGCTAAACCCCCTTCCTGTAACCCCAGAGTACCCCGGGCCTTCAGCCCGCCCAGGGCCACCTAGTGGGGGAGCCCGAGCGCGGTTATGAGCCCGCACGGCCCTGCCAGCGCGGGGGAAAAAGCCCAAACCCGCCGCTGCTGCTGCTGCTCTGTCACCGGGGCGCCTGGAAGCAGCGCCGCCCCCCGGGGGAACTTGCCCGGCCCGGAGAGAGAGGGGAGCCGGGGCCGCGACCGGTCCCCCTTGCCCGGGGCCGGCGGGCGCGCGGGCCGGCAGAGGCCAGGCAGGCGGCGGTTACCTGGGCGCGCGCCGCGTCTGAGCGGCGGAGGCGGTTGCAGGTTCCTCCTCCCTGGGCCCAGGTGCCGAAGGCGGGAGGCAGAGAGGGAGTCTCCGGGCGGCCGCCAGGGGGAGCCCGCGCTGCAGCCAGCGCCGAGCCCGGCCCCAACTGGCCCATAGGTGGAAGGGGGGCTCTCGAGGGGAGGAGGAGGGACCCGCGCCAGGCAGTCAGAGAGGCCTGAGGTCCCTGGGTGAATACCCCGTGCAAACCGTGCCCTCCACACAAACTTACCTGCTCGGCCCCGCAGGCACTTTTGCTCATGCATTTTTAGAATGATCTGCCCGCCCCAGCCTGGGACACTTTTTGGCATGCACATGCATTTATCTCATCTCCCTATAAAGTCATGGAGCACTTTTTTAAATGAGCATTTTCTGTGACCAGGCCACTAGCTATATTTTTTTAAATATTGACCTTGAAAATCTCCCCTGGGTGTAGCTTGGAATAGCCCACTGTTCTCACCATACTACTGCTACTGCTTTCAAGTCTCCACAATATTTAAATTACTAATAGACCTTATTTTTTCTTGATTTTTCCAATCCCTTGGGAATTTCTGCTGAAGAATGTGAGTGACACAGACAATGGATGTAAATGATGCTCGCACACAAAGTCCATCTCCCTGCATTGGGATTTAGGTCCTGATCATGCAGTTAAATTCACATAGTTGAACCCTTGCATCTGTGCAGAATCCAGTTGACTTAATTGATTGGAATCTCACTCTGAAAAGGAATGAAATTTAAATATACGGGTGAAAAGTGATTAAGAAGAAGAGTTATTAGAGACATGGTGCAACTGTTCCTGGTTTGAGGGACTGGAAAATAGGAAATAAAATGTTTGGTCAAATGCTACCCTCACATATTCTGGTGCAAGCTATTGACTCAAGATTTATAAGTAACTTCAGAATTATGGAGACTTACAACAGCAACATGGAGATCAGATAAGAAGATACTTTATTTCACTACTGAAAGGGAAAGCAAACTTTTTCTAAAGGTCATCTTTCAGGGCTGATTTTGCAGCCACTGTGAACACAGAACTCATATTGATTTAAATGGGTGCTCCAAACACAATGCAGAATTGAGCTTTAAAAGACAGAGCATGATAAATTTCTCTGGAGCTTTGTTGATTGTTCAGTAGTTTTATTTTGTTAATGTAATTTTATATATAACATAGATGCTTTTGATTTATTTTAAACATTCTCCTGCATCATGCACTGATCTGACTCTGTGAGTGTCTCTTCCCTTTATGCTTACCTCTCAATTCTCAAAAGGGTCTCATCCTATTTCACCTTTCCTAACTTCACTTGACCACTATGTAGAGACACCATCATCATGGCAAATCCTAAAGGGATCCGGCCTTCTTGCAGATTCAGGGCCACCTGGATCATCTCTGGCTATATGCTTAAGGTGGTTTGGCTGTATATTCCATCACCAGCAATCTTATTGCACCACTGAAGCTTTTGGCACCCACATGATCGCCAGTTGTGTAGCTGCACCCCTTGATACATACACTTTGGAATTTGTTGGTCTTCCATTATAATATGTCCATATGGAGAAAGCCACCAAAACTTGGAAGATATTATCTCTAAAAAGCATTGTCGGGTTTAACACTTATTTTTATAGAGCCATAGCTCTTTATGGACAAACACAAAGGACAGCACCCTGCCCAAAGCAGCGTGCAATGTATGGTCCCGATTATCCACATGCTGAATTTTACTCACATGGGAAGTCCTATATGACTTCATGTGACTATTCATTAGTATGTAAAATTAAGTACATGCATGCATGATCAGGGCCTAAGTTTGCATGTATAAGATCAGTGGGTTGAGGTGACAAAAGCGCTGCATCATGGTGGGGAAATGTATTTATTTACAAAATAGCATGTGTATGTAAAAACTAAACCCCAAACCGTGCCTTCAGCAGCGGTGGGAGAACACAGTGGATCCCCCCATTCCCTCTTTGCCTTCCAGGAACAGTGAGGCTGCAATCTTTTCGCACATGCACTTGCCGTTGACTTCAGTGAACAATCCCGACGTGCGAGAACTTGCGGGAGAGGAGGAAGCGCCTGCACCCAAATCCCCACCTCCTCGTACCCCACTGGCTGCCCCCTCTCCTTTACTTCCCCATCGCTAGCCCCCCTTTCCCCCGGCCCACCGCTCTTCCCCTCGCCCGCCTCTTCCTTCCCCCTCCCCAGGGGAGAAACAGAGAGAAGGAACTACGGAGCGTCTCGGCCCCGTGACCTACGGAAGTGACGTAACCCCGATCGGAGGAGGGGAGACTCTGGCTTCCGGTGATAGCGTTGTGTTGCTCTCGGTCCGTGGGCGCTTCCGTTAGAGCCGTTGGGAGCGGCGGCGGGGACTAGGAACCGCCGGAGTCCGGCACCGCGAGCGGCCGAGGCCGCCTCCTGCGGGATGCTGCGGGGTCTGGGCAGCTGGTTCGGGCTGGAGCGGGCGGGCGAGGAGCAGAAGCCGCCGCCCGAAGAGAGCAGCAGCCCCGGGGAGCGGAGCGAAGCCGGGGGCGCCGAGGGGGAGGCGGAGGCGGAGGCGGCGGCGGCGGCCGGGGACCCGGCCGTGCGGAGCCAGGAGCAGGTGGATCCGGATCCGCTCCTCAGCCAGGCCAAAGGACTCGGCAGTGAGTGTCCGGCCCGCGGCCGGCAGGGGGAGCCGTCTCTTTCCCCGGTCGCGGGGCTGCTGCTCTGCGGGGACTCCGCGCACAGCCCGGCCCGGCAGCCCCCAGCCAACAGACCTCTCGTCCCCATTTACTCCCCCGCTACTGGCACTTCCCGTCCCCCCACAGACTTCACGCTGCACCCACCCCCAGAGATCCCGTTCCCCACCCCAGCGACACCCCGGTCTGCATCCCCCACGCATTGACAGGCCCCCTTATCCTTGTCTGCCCTCTCCCTCCCACGCACATACACGCCCATACTGACCAGCTCTGACAGCTGCTCTACCCACAGATGCTGATCTATTCCCCCCTGTTAATCTGGCCCTGCAACGCGAACACCTATCTCCTCTCCACCCACCCACTGACTCCCCCTATCCCCACCCCACCACATAGTTTATTACTCATCCCCATGGGACTTGCCCTCCTGCCTTCACACCCTCCCTGAGTCTCAGCCAGAGCTTCATAGCACAGGTTAAAGCTCTAAAAAGGAGCTTGGGGAAAACAATACACATGCTCTTTACACCATATTATAACACACTGGGGGTGGGAGAACTTCCTGCAGGGGTTGTGGAAATAGAAATATCTTAATAAAGAAATACGGTCAGCTGATCGGTGTCTCTTAGGGTTTATCTGCACAGAAAAATTGTCTCACTTTAACTAACGTGACGCAATCCCCTCTAAGTGTTGATGCAGTAATACAGATATAAAGGTCTCTTATTCTTGACTAGCTTATTACTATTCGGAAAGCAGAGTAAGCTATAGCAGTAAGTCACCTGTTCACTAGTATAACTAAAGTGAGGTTTTACCAATATGACTAATTCAGTTAAAAAAACCCATTGCCTTAACTGAAATAGTTATACCAGTACAATACATGGGTGTAGGCCTGGCAAAAAGGTGCTTCTTAAAAATCATGTTATCCCTTAGGCTCTAGTTAGACTATAAGAAAAGGTGCCCTTTTTTAAAATCCAGGTAATGTAGCTGTTGAAAACCACTCAACACCAAGTAGGCCCAGTTTAATACCCTTAACTTGATTTTAGCAGGTCAAGTTATAGCGTAAATGGGACCCATAACTTGACCTGCTAAAATCAGCTAAAGCTGTTAAATTGTGTCTACATTGGCATTAAGTGGGGTTTCAGTTCAGTTGAAGTGCCTTGTCTGAGTTAACTCCGGTGAAAAAACATCTTTTTCCTAGTCAAGACACCATAACATCTAATGTAGACACTGTTTGATAATTGTTTAAGGAAGGAGCATGGTTTACAATATCACCAGCAAACAATTTTAAAGGTGTCACATTGTCTATGTTAGCTGCTAAGTGGTGTTTCAGGTCTTCTTAGCTGACTTAATTAAAAATATCTCCCCATTCCCCACCTGCCCAAGTGAAGACAGGGCTAAGGCTCTTCAATCCTCAGGCTTTACCTCTCGAGAGACTCTAGTCATCTCTTTCACTTGCCTAGGCTTTGCAAATCATATATGAATTACATTCTGTGATATAATTGTGGCATAGGTTTATGATATGTACCCAGTTGACATGTATTGTTCTGCATTTTACAAATTTGGACCTCTTCTGTATCTCTTTCACCCTAACCAGGACTTTCAAGAGACATTCATGGAAATAAAGTTAGAAGCTGAAAATTAGGTGTCATTCTATTGTCTCAGCTCCAAGTTTCTGTGTTTCTGATGTCAATAATTTAGTTATCAAAACAATAACAATAGAATGTATGTGATGGAGGTGTTCTTAACAATTCTGTAATGTCACTGTGCACTGTTCAAGGGACACCACAAAATTTGAAATCATGGCACAACTTTTTTTTAAAAAAAGTAGTTTTGGATACGAACCTTACCCCAAAGTTCCAGTGGCACATTTCCCTACTTTTTCAATGTGGTTATTTCCACTGTTCCTATGAGAGACTGACTATATGAACTGCTCTCTGAAGTAAAAATAAACTGAAAATATTTTTTTAAAGTATTCTCGCTAATCTTTCAGTTATAGTGAGCTTTGTTACAAATAATAAGTAAGCTGTTTTCATCAGACAGAGGTGTGGCTAGGTTGATAGTGTTCCTTTAAACACCTGTTGTATTCGTGTCAGTTGGTGGGAGAAGTGATACGTGCATAGAAAATAATATAGTGTAGTTTATGAAGTGCAATAAAATTTTTGCATGAAAAGTTTTGTATAGTACACCAAACTATGGCATTTTATTTTATTGATGTCTCCTCTGAATAAGTAAAGCTATAATCAGATAACATTTGGGAGGTTTGCTTTCCTGTACCACTTTGAATGGATAAAACACAGAAGGCTCTATTCCCCATTAACTTGGTTGTGGTGGGGAAGCATTATCAAAGAGCAGGGTTTACAGTATCCTCTGAAACTTTGGAATTCGTCTGATCTCCTTCAGAACCCATTTCTACAGCCAACCCCCATTTAACAAGAATGATTTGTTCCTAGATTTCATGTTTTGCTGTGGGCTTTGTGAACTGCATTGCGCTAGAGTAGTGTAGATGTCTTGACTGGTTGTTCTGATGTAGCTGGGTCCTAAAGCATAGGTGGCTTTGAATTTTCAATGGAAGAAAATTGGTAGCCAGTGGAAGGACAAATATGGGCTGATGTTCTTGTGATGGCTTGTCCTATTGCAGAAATGAATTATCACATTTTCTAAAAGAGCTGTAGCCTCTCTACTGCTGCCACCGTTAGACCCAGATTTAGTGAAAATAATAATTCAATGAGAGCAAACCAGAACATTGAGAGCAATGTTGCATAGTAATCTGAAAGTGGAATAAAAGACATTTTTCATCTGATTCAGTGTGGCCTTCTCGGCTATTATAAAAAACTTGAGGTTTTGTACTACTTTGACAGTTGGAGGGGCAGTTGCCTTTGATGGAAAGGGGAGGTCGGTGACCCAGCTAATTCTGGTGTATAAATTCTGACTAAAATTACTTCTGTCTTGGCCAAAATGAATTTTAATTGATTATCACTAGGCGTTGACACCTGTTTGATGTTGCTACATATGTAAGTGGTGGATCAGTAGTACATTTTGATAGATTACGTCATAACTTGTGGAGAGGTTCAGTAATGTTAAATAGATAGCAATCGTATGTCCTATCTAATTAGGCTCTTATACTGCATTGATAGCCATGGTATCTAAGCATCCTTCCTGGGATGCATAAATGACATGACTAACAACTGTCACATGAGTTTATTTTTACATCCATTGTCATGAGGAAAGTCCCATTTTGTTCCTATACACATCACAGTTTGAATCCTAATTGTAAATCACCCAGGGTAACAGATACCATGTGCTAGAGCTTTGTTGTCGCTGTTTTCTTGGTGGCTTTTCTTAGGAATAGAGGTTAGACATAGGAAAGTGTTGGAGAAGTTTTTTTTTGTTTTTTAAAGATTGGATGGACTATTGAATATTTCAGGAGCATTAGCAGTGTCATTTCTCAGAAGGAGTTGATGATGTCCATTAGTAGCAGATATCGGTCTTTGGTGGTTTTCACCAGCAAAAAAGGGCAAGGATCTGTTTCACAGTATTCCTAAAAACTTTTAGCAATTTGTGTGGTCGAGCCAAACGGGTTAGTCAATATCATCTGTTTCCGATTCCAGCTCACTCTTCCTGTTCTGTTTACCCTGACACAAAAAGTTAAGAACAACCCACTGTTTTGTATATGATAGTGAGGATAAAAGTTATAGCTTTTTAAAAAAAAGTATTAAGTTAATATTCATGAAATTCAGATTGTCTTGTAGACCTGAAGTTCTAGAAAGGAAAAAAAGCTTAGGTATTCTTTTTGGCAGAAAGAGTGGCAATACCTGAAGTGCCAGTTGTTTCTGAAAGTCAACAGTTTTTAAAGTTTCAGCTTGACCTTCCTGGAATGATTAAAATGTTTCACTCCTCTCTTCTGATGTCCCCTGGGTTCTAAATCATATTCTCAATTATTCCTCTTTTGATATGCACCACTTAACTTAGATTTAAAATGACTTCTGCATAAAATCTGAGTATTATCAGTGTTAAATTGTACCAATTTATTGGCATCAGATATACTGAATCACAAGGAAGACTACAGAAAACTTTACACCTGCTAAATCTATGTCTCTAGATACTTACATGGTACCATACACATAGTATCTGAAAAAATAAACTAATCCCACATCATTTCAAGATACCTCGATATTAAGTTGTTGTTTGTCACACGTTTAAAGGGTAATGGTTTCTTCATAGTTTGTCTGAATATTATTTAAATTGTGGTAGTGTCTAGAAGCCCAAAGAACAAGATGAATGTCTCATTAAATGAAAAAGAGCTTCAGATGTGTAATAGCTTATCAGTTAAAAAAAAAAAAAAAAGTTTTGGCCAAACATACAGTTCCATCCCTAAGGAAGAAGAATTTAAAAAAGGATAGAAATATATAGTTCACCTGCAAAAAGGCCTTCTAGAGTACTAAGAAGCCAGTTTAAGCAATTCTGTTTTAGAACTTTTGTTATAAACATGACTTTCAGATTAGGTGTCTAAAAATGTACAAGAAGAAAAGAAAATATAACTAAAGAATTCGATATAACAAAATATTTACAACTCTAATCTCTTCATTTGTGAAAGATTATCTCTTCAATTTTGCGACTGCTGCTACAAAAAAGATATCTGAATCGGTTGCTGAAACAGCACAAAATATAAAGAAGTCTGTAGAAGAAGGGAAAATTGATACCATCATTGATAAGGTATTTTTTCTGCATTATGTGAAACTGATCTGTAATGTACTCCTAGTATCTGCTTTATTTCAAATACTGTTCATCAGCATCTGTATAGAGTGTCTGGGCCTGCAAAATGGTCTGCCTTAAACAAACCCCCAAAACTGGTTTTTAAAATTGCAGATTTTTAGGGCTGATTTCGTATATTTCTTGAATAAATAGCTAAACAAAATTTGTTTTATCTGACTGAAGTGTTTATACAGAATGGGCATTTCAAGGAAAGCTATTAATGAAAATCTCTCTCACAAAAATGTTATCACTCTAGCAATCTTAACTGTAAGATCGTTTTAATATCTTTATTATGTATTAACTATCAAAGCATTACAATATAAACATGACCGGTTAATTTATATAAATATTACAAAATACTGTTACATTATTGGGTGATGCTCACTTAATAAGCAGCTACTCAATCTTTTGTTTTCTCCTCATTGTTCAGTGTGTGGCCCTAGGTTTTATTTACTGCACACAAGCAACCTTAATTCTGACATTTCTTAACTCTTGAGTGCTGGACTTTGCAATCTTAATATTCTTTTAATATAGCTAGTTTATTTTTATTTTAAAAAAGTAAACTGAAAAACAGATTCCATCCTGTGGCATCATATTGCCATCTAATGGTTCACCAGCAAGGTTGGAACCTCTAGATCAGGGGTCAGCAACCTATGGCACGCTTGCCAAAGATGGCACACGAGCCAGTTTTTAATGGCACGCTGCTACCTGCCAAGTCCCAGCCACTGGCCCCGCTCAGCCTGCTGCCGAACCCAGGCCAGGACCCTGGTAGGCAGCAGCGTGCCGTTAAAACTCCTGCCCGTCCCGGCCTGCTCTTCTTCCCCTCTCCTCCCCCCCCACACCCCCGCAGGGTGAAGAAGCTTGGTCCTGGTGGCTGCTGCTGCAGAGCAGGCAAGCTCCCCCCTCCCCAACCTCTTCCCCCAGCATGCTGGGTTCCTGCTGCCGATCAGCTGCCTCTGCCCTGACCCCTGCACCCCCCTCACACACACCCAGCCCTCTGCCCTGACTCCTGCACCCCCCATGACTCCAACCCTAACTCCAGCACCCCCACACATACCCAGCCCCCCCACACCCCTTTCCCTGACTCCTGCACCCTTCTCACACGCCCCCAGCCCTCTGTCCTGACTCCTGCACCCTCCTCACAGACCCCATGTCCTGACTCTTGCACCCCCACATTCCCATCCCCACCCTGAGCACCAAACGGGAGCTCCTGAAGCACCACCCCACATTCCCACCTGCACCCCTTGCACCAAATGGGAGCTGCCCAGGTAAGCACTCCACTCCCAACCCTGAGCCCCCCTCCCTCATTGTAGCTCCTGGCCAGACCCTACACCCCAACCCCCAGCTCTGTGCTCAGTGCAATCTCACCCTCAGCTCAGTGCAGAGAGAGAGGAAGAGAATGGGCTAGAACCAGGGAGAAGGTAGGTACCCACTCTATGTGGGCAGGGCCGGGATCCCAGACCGGCAGTGGGCTGAGCCACTCAGCGCCCTGCCAGTCTGGGGTCCCGGCCACCAGTCCCGCTCAGCCTGCTGCTGGTCTGGGGTTCTGGTTGCCGGCCCCTTGCCAGCCAGGGTCCTGGCCACAGGCCCCGCTCAGCCTGCTGCCGACCTAGGTGAACAGAACCCCAGGCCGGCAGCCGGCTGAGCAGGCCGGCGGCGTAAGATCAGCATTTTAATTTAATTTTAAATAAAGCTTCTTAAACATTTTGAAAACCTTGTTTACTTTACATACAACAATAGTTTAGTTATATAATGTATAGACTTATAGAGAGAGACCTTCTAAAAAATGTTAAAAATGTATTACTGGCACGCGAAACCTTAAATTAAAGTGAATAAATGAAGACTCAGCACACCAGTTCGGAAAGGTTGCCAACCCCTGCTCTAGATCCACCACATAGACCTCTTCCATTTGAGCTAACAGAGTAACTGATAGCAATAGTAGGTGTTGTTCTCTGTGCATTACAAGGGGATGGGATGGGACACTTTTCTAGTGGGTTTTATAGATATTTGCTGTCTCCAGAGGGAATGGTGAGACTCAAATCTTGGGTTCTGTTCCAGGTTCAGGAGGCACACTCTTCTGCCCATTCCCGCAGCCCTGACACCTACTGTCGCATCACCTCCATCCTGTTTGTGTTCCGGTCCTGTCTTTTCTCCACCCTTGGCATTTCATCCCTGTCTCAGTCTCCTCACCTAGCCAATCCCAGTCTCTGCTCCTCAGGTCTCATTCCAGTCTTCTTGCCCAACAAGTCCTAGCCTCATCCTCCTGGCTCCTTGTCTCCAGTATCCTAGCCCAACCAGTTCCAACCCCCTACCAGCTTATCATCCAATCTTTCTCCCATAACCCGCCCTCTAGTTGTCTCCCAGCTCCAATCTCCCTCCCCGGGCTTCTCATCCAATCTGTGTCCCAGCTCCTTATACCTGTCTTTGTCCAGCCAATTCTAGTTCTCCACTTGCATCCCAGCTTTGCATCAGAGCTGTCTCCCCTCATCCTTCCTTTCAACTGCCCCCAGTATCAGTTTCTGTCTTCCCTCTGCTTCCCCAGACTCCTTGTCTCAATCTATTCCCTTTTCCTTCTCTGGATGTCTGGTTCTTGTCCCCTCTGCATTTGAATTGGGCTGCTTCCTCCTCCACACTACTTGGGCCGTGTGTGTGTGTATATATGTATGTGTGTGTATCATTGAGAGCACAGAACAAACAGACTTCTTGTTTTCAGTTCAGGTTCCTGGATCTGGCATGGTCCTTAGCAGCTCAGAGCTGCAATTTCAGGAAAAGTCCAGCTCAGTGCAGATAGAATCTTTGGGGAATTAAGAAGCTATAATGTAAATCTCTTTTGAGCATGTGCAAACTAAGATTTTTCATAAAAAGAAAAAAGAAAAGGAGTACTTGTGGCACCTTAGAGACTAACCAGTTTATTTGAGCATGAGCTTTCGTGAGCTACAGCTCACTTCATCGGATGCATCCGATGAAGTGAGCTGTAGCTCACGAAAGCTCATGCTCAGATAAACTGGTTAGTCTCTAAGGTGCCACAAGTACTCCTTTTCTTTTTTCTTTTTACGAATACAGACTAACACGGCTGTTACTCTGAAACCTACGATTTTTCAGAGGTTTATAAGTTGGCCAAATTTGAGTAGCTTTTCGGACGGATGGCAAAAGGTACATCCCTGACACAACGGCGACCCAATGCCCAATTTTAAGTCCCTGTTCCAAAGCATGAAGACCCTAGAACTTTTCAAAGAAAAGGTTGTCAGAATTTTTTAGCAAGGGCACAACGATATATTTTTCCTTAGCCTTATTGTTGGAAATGGCTAGACCATATTGGTTGAAATTTTCCACAAAAATTGAATCTGGGATAGACACCCATCACGAAAATTACAGTCTGAACGACTACATTTTGGCAACATTATAAGCAACTGAAACAGTGTTGGGCAGCCTTAATAATAGGCTGTGATACCAGCCCAACCTATATTATTATTCATCTGGTAAACTTTTCAAATCCTGGAAAAAAGGGTAAGTGAGATTGAGTTTTGTGAATGGTTGCATATAAGTGGGTGTATGTGGTGAACTCTTTGTAGTAACAGAGTAACAAAGGGACAGGAACTATAGAAGAGGGTGGAGAAAACAATGGAAGGAAACAAAGAAAATAGACACTGATTACAACATAGGAAAATATACACCATAATCTCTTATCTGTTTTTCAAGCCTTTCTGTGATCATAAACTCCAGGTGGCATGAATATCTGTGTCTGTTTTCTGACATTTATATGATTCAGGATTTTGTTTTAAATTATCCTCTGGTCTGTGTGTGCCAGGGTTGTTCTGAAATTTTTAACTAGAGTTTTTCTTTATGTATTACTGTCTATGATAAGAATTTTATAATATGTTTTCTATTGCTGTATCTTGTCTTTTGGGCATGAGAAGTACAGGCTTCCATTCATATCTCTTGTTTATTTCAGTGATTCTGTCATTTCATTTGTGTAACGTATTGTTATAGTGTAAATGAGAATACTACCATTTTCTAGCATTTCTTACAGTACTGTATCTGTAAGCTTGATTGTGTTCTTACACAACTTCCATAATTATTTTGTGAAATGTTTTTATTTTAATTGTAGTCTGCCAATGGCTTCTTGTGAGTTTCTGTTCTTTTGAAAAATATGTTGTCACTATGATGCTGGACATACTGATTCACTCTTTTGTGATGATACCATAGATACCATGAAGGAAGTTTCAGTAACTGTAGAACTGCATGCAAAGGCAACTATTAAGCTTGGCCTTGGGTATGTCAGGAGAACTGTCTGGGACATAGTTTACTATTCATGAACTTAAAGTCATAAAACTTTTTCAAATAAAAAGGAAAAAATGTGTACTGTATTTGGAAGTATCATCTGGAAAGCAGGATATATAAGAATGGCACAGGCATGTATGGGGTTGGGGAGTGGGCAGTAAGAGAAGAAGCGTGTTAGAAAGGGAAAAGATGCATTCAAATGGGAAAATGGAGAGACTAGCAAAAGGAGGAAGGTACTGCTCTGAATGATTTGAAGCAGTGCATACTTTGGTCTGTGTAGTGTTTTGGGTTGGCAAGAAAGGTCTTGCATTGTTGCCTGATGCCTTGCTTCTCCACTGGATTCACTAATAGAGCAGCATCCAACTCTGGCCCACAAGGAGGTATGATACGGTGCAGGGCCTGGATAACTGAAAGTAAGAGATGCAGAAAGAACTTGTGTAACCCTCTCAGTAAAAACACAGATTCTACAGAAATAGAGGAATGACAGAGGAAGAGGAAAAAACTCTAAAAATACAAATGAAGAGAGAGACTGAGAAATACAATAGTGAATTACTTCATTTTGGGGGGAGATGGAGTCAAGAAGCAGTGTAATTAATGGTGGGTTTATTGATAACAATTACATTGAAAAAACAATATCTTCCCTTTAAAACCTTAGATTTTTCTTACCCCACTTGAAGATGTTATGACTAAAGGATGAAATTCCCTGACCTCTTCTCTGCCATTAAAAATGAAATCATACATCTTTGTATGATAACCCTCTCTGCTCCTTATACTTCTTTGCATTCACATTTCAAGATTAAAAACAACTAAAGTTATTTGCTTCCTTAATTTAAAGATTGATTCACACCTCAAACAGTCAGCAAGATTCACTCTGGCCCCAAGGCTGGAGTGTTTTGAGGGATGGAGGCCTTTTGGGGAATTTAGCCGAGAATCACTGTCTGGGGACCTGACTGTAACCTTGAACTTAATTGACTGGGAAAAGGGAAGGCAGCTATCCAACCTGCCTTTTAAATGCCACTGGGAGTTGAGAATCAGAACTTTGTAGATTGTAACCTTCCTAGAAAATTATCTATCCATAGATGACTTCAGAAGCTGGTTTCTTAGGCCTAATATGCCATTCTCTTGTGAGGCTACATTAAATCAATTACATTAATTCCCAATTATGGCTGAAATTTTACACAGCAAACCAGGAAATCCAGTTATAGTTCTCAGTATCCAGAACTTTGCCCACTGAGCATATGAAGTACTATGTATTTACTGGTGTTAATAGATTCATAAACCAATAGATTTTAAGGCCAGAAGGGTCCATTGTGATCCATCTATATAACACAGCCCATAGAATTTCTATTACTGATATCTCCATCAAGCCCAAATATTGGTGAACGAGCAAGAACATATCTTTTAGAAAGGCATGATTTAAAGACTCCAAGTGATGGAAAAATTACCTCATCCCTTGGTAATATGTTCCATTAGTTAAGAACCTGAGTGTTAAAATTTGCATCTTATTAACAGTTCACATATTTCTGACTTCAGCTTCCTGACATTAGAACTTATTATGCCTTTGTCTGGTAGACTTAAACAGCCCGCTAGGGTGGGATATCTTCTCTCTGTGTTGGTACTTAGCCTGTGATCAAGTTGCCTCTTAACCTTCTCTTGACTAAATTAAATAGATTGAAATCCTTAAGACTTTCATAATAAGGTTCGTTTCATAGAGCATGAATCATGCTCCTAGCTCTACTATGAGACTTCTCAGGGTTTTTTTTCAGTTTTAACATTAATTTACAATACAGTAAATTCTTGATTATCTAGATTTAATGCAGGACGTTGAATATTTCCTTGATTACTGAAAATTATTAAATATCACAGAGTGGAAGTATGACTCTATATTAGGTAAGCACAGTTTCTCTGCCAAATTCTAGGGGTTGCTTTGGGAACCGTACATTTTGAATTTGGTGACTTGTAAAATCTTAACTGCAACATTGTGTTTGATGTTTTTATTCCCTGCATTTAATTTCCCCTCTCTTCTTTTAAAATATGATCCGGGTGTGTTTGAATGGGTAATACTTTTTAAAGCACTTTAAAATACTTTATTTAAATATGCAGATGTTCAGGGAATCTAAGCATTCTGTGTACTTAAGTGGATAAGAAAATAACATATTGCATGTGCACAGTACACTTTCATGAAATTTATTTTTCAAAGTTGGTAAAATATGCATATCACTTTGGAGGACCATACACACGAGTTTCAGCTCTTAAAGAGAAAACTGAGTTTTGGGTGCAGTTAAGGGGTAAGGGGCTGAACAATTAGTATGACGTCTTCTTGCTTAGCTAACTTGCAAAAGAGTAAGGCCTCAAGTATAACTAAAGTGTCATGTTAAGTTGAAATGTATTTCAAATTATTTACTCTCTGAATGTTGTTAGACAACTGTGTAACATATTCCATTTCCTTTCATTCTTTAAGTGAATTTACCTTTTCTTATAGACAATTATTGGAGACTTTCAGAAGGAACAAGAGAAATTTGTTCAAGAAAAGCACACAAAAAAGTCAGGTATTGAAATATTTATTATTAAACGTAGGTCTTTGACTAAAGATAACTAACACGTTTCACTAAATTTTGATGAAAGCTACATAGATCAGCTCAGTCTCAGTAGGATTAAACCTAATCCTTGTGACAAAAAAAGATGACCCATGGAAATTTAGTATAATGCACAATAATTGTATATGAGGATTTCAGTAAGTGCATTTTTGGGAAGAGATAAGGGATCACTAGTTGAAACTTAGCTAAAACAAGTTAACTATACAGCTAATCCAGCATTTTCTACTAAATTCAGCAAACATATTTAACTATAATAACTGAAAATCAGTGGGATTGATCTCTTGTGACTTATTTTGAACCTCAGGTTGTTATATTTTGTGAGGAGGCAGGCATTCTGATTGCCTGTCACTTGGGCTCTCTACTAGCCCTGAAACATGTTACTAGATGGAATGAATAACATACGGTGTGGGTGCCACTCTAGCATTTCATTAGAGCACATCCCACAGAGAAACTACTTATTGTTCTGGGGAAAATTGTTTTCTCTAAGATTTGTAAATTATCTGTGATCCAAATCCTTCTTGGGTTATGCATCTATGTATGGTTAGATAAGAATGGCCATATCAGGTTAGAGTAATGGTCCATCTAGCCCAGTATCCTGTTTTCTAATAGTGGCCAGTACCAGGTGCTTCAGAGGGAATAAAAAGAACAGTGTTATTATTGAGTGAACCATCCCTTGTCGGCCAGTCACAGTTTCTGGCAGTCAGAGATTCAAGGACACCCAGAGCATGGGGTTGCATCCCTGACCATCTTGGCTAAGTCTTTCATGAACTTCTGTAATTCTTTTTTGAACATAGTTATGCTTTTGGCCTTTACAGTGTTCCATGGCAACAAGTTCAACAGATTGATTGTGCATTGTATGAATTACTTCCTTATGTTTGTTTTAAACCTGCTGCCTATTAAAGAGTGAGATCACTGGGTCTGCTTATGTGAGTAAGACAGGCAGAATTTGTCCCTGCATTGGTTAGGCTGGATAGAAAAGTGTATTGCATTTTGACATAGATCTCTTTAACCTTGAATACGTTGATGGTTTCAAATGGATCATGCTGAAGTTTGTCATACTGTTTGCCGTTATTAATATATATTATTAGATACTATGTTAAGTATGCATTTATAGTCACACCTAGAGATTTAATCTTTACTTTATGTATGAGTAGTACAGTGTATCCTCCCCAAACTTACTCTCGCTTTTGGACTACCCTTTGAACTTCTCTGAACATTTTAAAGTAAATCTGTAAATTAGCATTAAGCATTATAAAATACACCCTCTTATTTTGGTGAATCTAATTTTTTTGTATCCCCCTTCCCCGCCCCCCCCCCCCCCCCCCGGTGCCAAAAAAAAAAAAGTGAAGGTTGGGCATGTGGAAATCGATTCATTTATGTATTATTCCAAAAACAGAAATATGGGCTATTGTTAAAGTATATCAGCACAATTTGTATTCATGAATGCTAACCATAACCATTTCTATTTTAACTATAATCTTTTAAATCTCTTCTAAAATATTTTTGTCAAATTAATCTTATAACATGTATTTTACAATGTATATTGTCATATAATTGTGCATCAATTATTTTCAACAGAGAATAGGTTGTACAATATACTTTTTTCCGGATAAATCTCCAGTGGGAAACTGACAGAAAGCATTCTTTATCGAAAGGACTGTTGTACAGTTCAGCCAATTATGCACCACAGTGCTATATTGATCGAGCTATTGGCAGTAGTCCTGGCCTAGAACATTTTTGAAGAAGTAATAAAATGTTGATTGAAAATAATTCTTGCTGAATTGTTTTCTTTTTTTGACCAGCTCTAATAAGCAAAGACTCATTCCCATAACTCATCTGCTATACCTTGAGATCCGTTGTAAAAAAAACCCAGAAATTAAATTAATGTACTAAAGTGAGCACAGTTCTGAAACAATTTGTTTTAAAGATGTCCTGTTTCCATTTAATTTTTCAGCTGGGTGACAGCGACACAGGGACCCCAGGGGCTCAGCTGTCTTTCTGGCATTGTGTGTTGCTCTGTCTTATTTAAATACAAAAATATTTATACTATAATAAAACTTGAATTATTTTTTCCTCTTTAATGACAGAAGCAGCAGTGCCTCCTTGGGTAGATAGCAATGAAGAAGAAACAATTCAACAACAAATCTTGGCCTTATCAGCAGTAAGTTTCTTGTTAAAGCTGTCTTTTATTTTGATTAAAACATATACAGTAATTCCTCACTTAAAGTCGTCCCAGTTAACGTTGTTTCATTGTTACATTGCTGATCAATTGGGGAACATGCTCATTTAAAGTTGTGCAATGCTCCCTTATAATGTTGTTTGGCAGCCGCCTGCTTTGTCCATTGCTTGCAGGAAGAGCAGCCCGTTGCAGCTAGCTGGTGGGGGCTTAGAACCAGGGTAGACCTGCAGCCCCCCATCAGCTCCCCGCTCCCCTCAGTTTCCTGTGCAGCAGCCACCCAGCAGGCTATCAATTGCTGGCAGTACAGCAGTCCCTCCCCCCACTGCCATGTGCTGCTCCTGCCCTCTGCCTTGGAGCTGCTCCCGGGAGCCTCCTGCTTGCTGTGCAGGGGAGGGAGTAAGAGGGGGACTAATGTCAGGGTGTCCCCCTCCCCCCTACTCCTGCTCCCTGCTTACCCATTCTCCATATAGAACAGGGGGAAGGCACAACAGGGCTCAGGACAGAGAGCTTGCCGCAGCTGCTGTCTCAACGTCCTACTCTTTTTAAAGGCAATGTACTTAGTGTGGTGTCAGCGTACTTGAAGGGGCAATGCGCATCTCTCTCTCACACTCTCACACACACACAGTGTGTGTGTGTGTGTCTGTCTGCCATGCTGTCTCCCCTCCCTGCATTCGTGCTGCCTTGTAGAGTGTGAGGCTACATTAACAACAGTGTGTTAACCCTTGAGGGCTCAGCCGAGTGCTAGTTCATCATTTAGCAGTAAGACATTCCCTGGGAAATATCCCACCCTCTTCCACCCTCTAACTTCACCACCTCAACCAAGCTTCACAATCATCATTGCTGTGTACAGTATAAATTGTTTGTTTAAAACTTAGTGTGTGTGTGTATTTTATTTTTATATATATATAGTTTTTTTTTGTCTGGTGAAAAAAAATTTCCCTGGAACCTAACCCCCCCCATTTACATTAATTCTTATGGGGAAATTGGATTCGCTTATTATCATTTCGCTTAAAGTCGCATTTTTCAGGAACATAACTACAACATTAAGCAAGGAGTTACTGTACCTTCAGTAATTTTATCACTTATCAAAAAATTAGACTACATTGTGTATATGCATACAAAATTTAGATACAGCATGATGTTTGTCTGGTTACCAATCACATGCCTGAAGCAACTTCTGGGCCAAAACAGAGATGGAAAAATGTATCCTCCTATTTACACTTTTGTCTTTAACAGAAAGTTGTATGGCTGTGATGCTAAAGAAATATGTAGGGTATGAGATGGTCTGGTATGTCAAACCTGATATAGTTCCTCTGATGTCAGCTAATAACTGTAGCATGTTCTTCAAAGGACAGGCGAAACTTTCTGCGTGACCCACCAGCAGGTGTTCAGTTTAACTTTGACTTTGACCAGATGTACCCCATCGCTATGGTAATGCTACAAGAAGATGAGCTCCTGAACAGGATGAGATTTGATCTTGTCCCTAAACAGTAAGCAGTTTCTGATTATATTTGTGTACTGTCATTCTCTTAATTTGTCTTTTAATTTCTAACCTTAACTTCCCTAAATTATTCATCTTCCCTCTCCACCTCCCTCAGCTTTCCCTTTTGATTCCTTTTGCTGCACGTTGTTTTCAATAAATACAAGTTATACATAGTTTGTCTTGCATACGTGGAATTTTGTGAATGAAATATAAGCATGCATTTTATGTTGGTCCATAAATAAGGAATACTGGTATTAAAACTTTTTAAAGAAAATATCCAGTCAATACAATATTCCTATTTTTCCCAAGGTATTTTTTAATTGTAGCCATTTCTTTAATATAGTAGGTGCTTAAATTGAAGAGAGAGACTCCTTCACTTTACATTTCCATCTCTGGCTTTTATCATCTTAGACTGTTATTTATTACTTGAGTATAAAATTTGAATTGTTCAAAACTTTTTTCTTTGAGAATAAGAAACACTCACGCAGTTATAGATTGTTATAAACAAATAGTTAGAAGTTCTCTTTTGTGTAGTTCTTCTTTTCCTGATTTATTAGGTGCTTTAGGCTCTTGACTCTCCTTAATGTTTTGAGTTATTTCCACAGAGGTGAGATAACTTGGCATAGGCCCTTTAAAGTATAGGTGGTCAAGATTCCCTTGCTCTTTCAGAATAGCTCTTGGTACTCTCTCTCATTCCATGTGTTGTCTTATTGTTTGTTTTTGTTTTTTAACAACCAGCTTTGTTTTACATTGTTTGTTTGCTTGGAACCATGCAGAATGTGAAATACTTATTTCTCTCAATTTAAGCACCAGTTTTTCCTGGTTACACCAGATTAAGGCTCTACAACAACTTCCAATCAATTTACTACTTTGAATGTGACCAGCTCTAAATTAATAAAATTAATAAAAATAGCAAAAGCCAAAGTTCATTTTATAGAAAGATTTGTTATTCCAGATTGTGGAAACTTTTGTTATTGTTCTTGTGCTTGTTTAGCTTGAATTCTTTATAATTACACACATGCACAAAGTACATTAAAATAACATTATTAAGATTGTAAAGTCAAGCACTCAAAAGATAGGAAATGCCAGAATTAAGGTTGCTTGTGCAACCTATATTTATGGAATCATAGGACTGGAAGGGACCTTGAGAGGTCATCTAGTCCAGACCCCTGCACTCATGGCAGGACTAAGTATTATCTAGACCATCCCTGACAGGTGTTTGTCCAACCTGCTCTTAAAAATCTCCAGTGATGGAGATTTCATAAGCTCCCTAGGCAATTTATTCCAGTGCTTAACCAGCCTAACAGTTAGGAAGTTTTTCCTAATGTCCAGTCTAAATCTCTCTTGCTACAATTTAAGCCCATTGCTTCTTGTCCTATCCTCAGCGATTAAGAACAATTTTTCTCCCCCCTCCTTATAATAACCTTTTATGTACTTGAAAACTGTTATGTCCCCTGTCAGTCTTCTTTTTTCTAGACTAAACCCATTTTTTTTCAATCTTGGCTCATAGGTTATATTTTCTAGATCTTTAATCATTTTTGTTGTTCCTCTCTGGACTTTCTCCAATTTGTCCACATCTTTCCTGAAATGTGGTGCTCAGAACTGGACACAATACTCCTGTTGAGGCCTAATCAGCGCGGGGAAGAGCCCCCTTGTACGAATACATTACAATAGTTTGTGATCGTGTAATTAAAGACTATATTTCCCGTCCCCACAGAGACCCCTGCATCATTCAGTGCACAAGATGAGCAACGCTCAATTAATGAGCAGCTAGCTATTCATTATTTTGCTTTCTCCTCATTGTCTCCTCAGTGGTGTGGTCTTATGATTTATTTATTGCACACTATTCAAACCCTGCTCTGATGACAGAATTATTAATTTCCTGATGGACTTTTCTATGGTGCTCTTCACTATAGTATCAGAGTGTTTCACAAACATTAATTCATTTATTTTTCACAACACCTCTATGTGGTTAGTGCCTATTATCCCCATCTGTAAAATAGGGCTGAGACATAGAGATAAACATCAAACGTATCCACTAATTCAGGGTTCCCAATTTGAGACATCTATGATCTGATTTTTCAGAATACTTAGTATTACTTAGCACTGAATATGTTCAAAGCACAGCTCCCATTTCCTTAAGTTGCAGCTTTGAGTGCTCAGCTCTTTGGTGGAGGGAGAGAGAATCCAAGTTCTTCAGGCAGCATTCAACTTCCTTAAGTGTGAGACCATACTTTATCTTCCTGCAGTTCCCTGCCTCATTCACTACACACTTTCCAACTTCTGGTATATACGAGGCAGGGGTCTTACAGACAACAGTCATCTTTACTACACAAATCTGATTATCCACACAGCACCATCCACCCTGTCCACTGACTGAGGCAGAATTCCTGTGGGGGAAAATAGTATATGATCATGTAATTGAAAAATGTATCATATTTTATATGCACAAGGGGAGGCAAATTAAGGTTTCACAGGCACTTTAATTCTGGCATTTCCTAATTTTTGAGGGCTTGATTTAGTAACCTTTATGTTCTTTTAACATGGGGTGAAGGGATTGTGTGTAATTTCTTAGTTTTCATAAAAGCAAACTGAAAAAATAGAAGTGGCACCATATTGACATCCCAGTGGTTCATCAGCAGGTTGGAACCTTTAGATGTACCACACAGACCTCTGCCACTTGAGTTAACAAAGTAACTGATAGCAGTAGTAAGTTGTCCTCCCCTATGTGGACCAGCACTACCTGGGGATGAGACACTTTGCCAGTGGATTCACAGATATTTGCTGAGTGTGAAGAATAGCAAGACTCTAGAATCTTGGATTTCATTCCTGGAGGAATGAAGGAGGGAATGTCCTCTAGGGGTTACAGACCCTTTGGTCTGTTTCCCCTAAGCTTAACCCCTTCTGTCCCATCCCCTCCAACTTGTTCCAGTCCTGTCTCTTTTCTACCCCAGCTCCTTGTTCTGGTCTCCTCCTCACGCTTTTTTCATCCCAGTTCTGATTGTCTTGCCCAGCAAGTCTCCCACTGGATACTCTGCATCTGAGTCCCAGTCTCTCCACCCACGTTCCCAGGCTTATTGCCAAGTCCAGCTCAGCTCCCACGCAGCTCTCAGGCTCCTGATCCAGTTTCAGCCCCCCCTTCCCTCCCTTATCCCCTCTGCACACACATCCCCTAGCTGCTTGTCCAGGGCAGCCTAGTTCCTCATCAGATCTGTTCTCCATCTTCCTGTTCTCCCACACCGTACTGGTTCCCAGTCATAGAATCATAGAATCATAGAATATCAGGGTTGGAAGGGACCCCAGAAGGTCATCTAGTCCAACCCCCTGCTCGAAGCAGGACCAATTCCCAGTTAAATCATCCCAGCCAGGGCTTTGTCAAGCCTGACCTTAAAAACCTCTAAGGAAGGAGATTCTACCACCTCCCTAGGTAACGCATTCCAGTGTTTCACCACCCTCTTAGTGAAAAAGTTTTTCCTAATATCCAATCTAAACCTCCCCCATTGCAACTTGAGACCATTACTCCTCGTTCTGTCATCTGCTACCATTGAGAACAGTCTAGAGCCATCCTCTTTGGAACCCCCTTTCAGGTAGTTGAAAGCAGCTATCAAATCCCCCCTCATTCTTCTCTTCTGCAGACTAAACAATCCCAGCTCCCTCAGCCTCTCCTCATAAGTCATGTGCTCTAGACCCCTAATCATTTTTGTTGCCCTTCGCTGGACTCTCTCCAATTTATCCACATCCTTCTTGTAGTGTGGGGCCCAAAACTGGACACAGTACTCCAGATGAGGCCTCACCAGTGTCGAATAGAGGGGAACGATCACATCCCTCGATCTGCTCGCTATGCCCCTACTTATACATCCCAAAATGCCATTGGCCTTCTTGGCAACAAGGGCACACTGTTGACTCATATCCAGCTTCTCGTCCACTGTCACCCCTAGGTCCTTTTCCGCAGAACTGCTGCCTAGCCATTCGGTCCCTAGTCTGTAGCGGTGCATTGGATTCTTCCATCCTAAGTGCAGGACCCTGCACTTATCCTTATTGAACCTCATCAGATTTCTTTTGGCCCAATCCTCCAATTTGTCTAGGTCCTTCTGTATCCTATCCCTCCCCTCCAGCGTATCTACCACTCCTCCCAGTTTAGTATCATCTGCAAATTTGCTGAGAGTGCAATCCACACCATCCTCCAGATCATTTATGAAGATATTGAACAAAACCGGCCCCAGGACCGACCCCTGGGGCACTCCACTTGACACCGACTGCCAACTAGACATGGAGCCATTTATCACTACCCGTTGAGCCCGACAATCTAGCCAGCTTTCTACCCACCTTATAGTGCATTCATCCAGCCCATACTTCTTTAACTTGCTGACAAGAATACTGTGGGAGACCGTGTCAAAAGCTTTGCTAAAGTCAAGAAACAATACATCCACTGCTTTCCCTTCATCCACAGAACCAGTAATCTCATCATAAAAGGCGATTAGATTAGTCAGGCATGACCTTCCCTTGGTGAATCCATGCTGACTGTTCCTGATCACTTTCCTCTCATGTAAGTCCTAATCTTGCCCAATCAATTCCAGGCTCTCCAGCTCCCTTTTTCAATCTCAGTATGCCATTTATCTCCCTGGCTCCAATTCCCAGTCTCCATGCCTAAAAAGTCCCATCTTATCTCCACTCCACCGCACCCCACATTGTCTGGCTCTTGTCCTCTCTGCGTTCAAGCCAGGTACCTTCCTCTTCAATGCTGTGGGTGGGGGTGAGAGGTGTCCTTGAGACACAGGAGAGAATCTCCCTGCTCTCCATTCCAGTGCATGGCATGCAGAAGCCAGAGCTACAATTTCAAGGGAAGTCTTGCTGAACCCTTGCATCCCGGGGCTTGAGTATACTGAGTTGCTCTGTGGGGAAGAGCACATTTGCAGTCTGGTCACGCGTAGCTGGAGCATGGTCAATGCAGATGGATTGGTTGAAGGTTTTAGCTCTGAAGCGCTAACAAATCTGTACTTAGCATGTGCAAACTGACAGTTTTCAAAGGCTTGTAACTTGGCCAAATTCAGATGAATTTTTAGAGGAACAGCAAAAGGCACATCCCTGACACAAATGCCATTCCCTACCATATTTTAAGTCCCTGCTGCGAAACATGGGGGACTCTAGAGCTTCTCAGTGAAAAAGTTGTGTTTTTTTAACATTGCAAAAAGTACTTTTTCCCTAAGCTCATTCTAAGAAACAGCTGAGCCATTTTGTCTGAAACTTTCCCAAAAAGTTCAGCCTGAGCTGACATCCAGTATGGAAAATTTCAGTCAAAACAGTTAGTTTGGCAAAGTTATATGTAATTGAAACAGGGTCTTACAATGTGTAGTGTTGGACAATTTTATCAGTAGTGCAGCCAGCTTTGCCTATAATACACAAACATTCTCAGTTGTTTTGCCCACTCAAGTTCCCCTTCCTCCCCCCTTTTTTTTTAAAGGAGCATCTCATGTGGAATACTTTGCCTATTATTGTGTTACATCCTGTGTGGCCGTGCAGCACTCCATCAAGTGCCGGGCAGGGGCGCACATCCTCAGCGACAGAGGGAGGAAGCGGGGCAGGACTGAAGAACAGCGGCAGGGGCTGCTGTGGAGTGGGGGGTGGCCGGGGCCGGGCAGCTGGAGGGGAACCGGGCAGTGCCAGCCACCCTGGCTGATGGGGAGGGAGCAGCGGTGGCGCACCTCTCCCTGCAGCAGGTAGGCTCAGTACCAGGCAGGCACCCATCCCCGCCCTGCCCCAGTACTTGCAGGGCCGTTGCACAGCACCCTGCCCTCTGATTTTTGCATAACACCCTCCCCATCCTGCTCCCCTGGGCAGTGCTGCATTGCCAGGATGGGGATGATCTTCTCTCCTGCTCTCCCCACCCCTCGCTCGGAAGGAACCAACAAGAGCAGAGGCTTGGTGTTGTGAATGGCTGCAAAGTGGCTGGGAGTTCAGGGCGGTAACCAAGGGCCCGGGAGACAAGCAGCTGAGCTGCCTGGGCCGTGCTTAGTGCAGCTGCAACCCCAAGTGAGTAGCACCAGCAACTTCTGGTTCTGTTTCAACACACCGGGCAAGGGTGTGATTGGCACACGAGGAAATCCGCACTGGGAAACCTGGGCTCAGGAATATTGGGGCTGGGGAGAGAAGGGGCAACTTCTCTGGGCACAAAGGCATGGGTCTGAATCTGGGCTACCGATGATGTATGCACTCTGCAGAAGTGGAGGGAGGGCGCTGAAATACCTAGGGATGATTTTTTTAAAGCAAAATTTTAATTACACTTCAACTCTGGACACTGCATTGTTCCTTCAGCCCCCTTCCTTCCTTTTTTGTTGTTGTTGAAAAGCTCATGCAATTCCTTAGCGAGACATCCAAGTTGTTATCAGTCCTTTTAAAAAAAATGTTGCTATAAATCAATCAGTCCACTCTATCAGGAGTTTGGCTGCAACATAGTGTAAAAAAGAAATGATTAATCAACTGTTGTGTCTCCAAAAAAACAGCAGTTATTTTCTGTGTAGATTTTAGATGCACAAGTCTGTGCTTTTTTAAAATCACGTAATTAGGGGGTTTTTAAAAAAAAAAAAAAAAAGATGAAGAATTAAAAGGAAAAAAAAAACTGAAGATGCCCCAGTTGCAAGTTTTTACTTGGAAACTAATTAAAGGCTACCTGTAGATAATCTTCAAGAGTCTAGATAAAAGAAATCCAAAGAAAGTGATCTCTTATGAATTTTTGCAGGGAAAGCCTGATCTTTGTGGGTACGTACGTTGTTTGATTTTGAATCTTTAAACTTTGCGGAAAACGCTTCCTAAATAAAGGGATTTGTTATTAATCTATTTTGGTCCTTCATTGTATGCTAACTCCTGTTGCAAAAACTCCCATGAATTTTGAGGTGCCGAATAAGTTGGCAAATGCTGACCATCAGTTCAATGTGTAGAAATAGCAACCCACTGAGGTAATGTAACAATCAATACTGCATTTCTGTAAGATCCATGTAGTTTCACAATCCACTGTGTTAGAATCAGGTAACTTTCTCCTTTTGAATATAAATGTACTATGTATTTTTTAATATGAGGAGAACACTTTAACGGTGTATGTTCTGCTGTTAGTACTGGAGTAATTTCCTTTCAAATATATGCTCTCTGTGTGTAACTCACTTTAAAGAACAGGTTTCAGAGTAGTAGCTGTGTTAGTCTGTATCAGCAAAAAAAAAAAAACACTGAGTACTTGTGGCGCCTTAAGTACTCAGTGTTTTTTTTTTTTTTTTTTTCACTTTAAAGAAGTGATTCAAATTTTCAGATTTTATGCTTTTCTAGCAGGTTTCGGCTATGAAGCTTGTACATAAAGATTTGGATTTTGTTTGCAGATTTCATGTTAATAAAATACTGTGTACCAATACTTCACTGCACAATTATACTCCAGATATTTTGTTTTCAAACTGACAGAGTGAACATTTGATGTTGCCAAACAGCAGGTGGACTGAATTTTTAAATGTGTTGAACTTGAAGGTGACACTCCAGGT
This sequence comes from Natator depressus, assembly GCF_965152275.1. Taxonomy (NCBI): domain Eukaryota; kingdom Metazoa; phylum Chordata; order Testudines; family Cheloniidae; genus Natator; species Natator depressus. The sequence goes on from NC_134234.1 coordinate 136,039,518, forward strand.
TTAAATATGCTGCTGATTGTATATTTTTGAAAGTATTCAACTCTTCTAGGGCCAAATTCTGCCATTGTTAGTTAACCAAAACTCCCATGGGCTTTCTGCTTAAGTGAGGAGCCCAAACTTTGGCCCTTGTTTAAATTGCTACCTTACCATTAATGAAAAATACAGTTGGGTTAAACTATACTATATAATATGTGAGGGTGATTTATATCTAGGTTTTTTGTTTCTACTGGTGGCGCACATCCACATATTACCTTGATATTGGTGCACATAAAATTCATTCCGCACATGGATGGAAAAAATTAGAGGGAACATTGGTTACATCCAGCTCACTCTATGGCATTTAGTATCATAGGGACACAGTTTTGTAAGTGCTTGCTTTTTATGAGACATTCCATTGACTTTAGTGATGTATGTAGGTTTGGACCTTTAGTTAAGGACTGCTTTACGCAGCTGATGCACAGAGAATATTGCATGTTGCAGCTACTTTAGGTGTAACTAAAGCATACCTTGAAAACGGTTTTAAACTTTGTAATATAAATTCAACAAGCAAGAAAAAAATGTAAGACACCATGTCTGTTGGTGCAACACCATGAGGGAGCAGTGCTGTACAGAGGGAGCAAATAGTACTCCTTTTATCCTAGATCTGCTGCTCTCCACAAAGCTAGTAGAGCTCTGATCCCACTAGTAGCCCAGCCCAGGCAAAGTGGTTATACCTTATCAAAGGGGATGAGACTTTGGAGAGGGGAGATAAGCCAAGACTAGAGTTGGGATTCATGTGGTTTTGTTTTGCCTCGCTGAAAAGCAGGAGTTGTACATTATTATCTTCAAAAGACCATACTACCATCAGCTTGTTTATTATGCTGATCTTTTTTCCTAAGAAAATACACTGTTAACTCCATTTTAAGTGGTAAATATGCAACAGTAACTTAAGAGGCGGGAGACTCTTGTAGTGGTTGGTTTTTTAAACTGTGTATCCATATGTCAGGGAATTCAAAGCTTTGGTTACACTTCAGAGTACTCCAGACACTTGAGAAGGTGGAAACAAAACTCTGCCCTTACTCCTGTAAGCCATGACGCTAGCTTTGACTACAGTAGCTTTCAGTGTCTCTGTTTTTTCTACCTTGCTTGCGACGAACTGTAAACTTTCTACAAATCAAATGTAGTCGTTAAAGCTATGTAGTCATAAAAACCTATATTTGTGTTTTTCTTTAGTGTAAAGGAGGAGGTGTTTTGGAGAAATTATTTCTACCGGGTCTCCCTAATTAAACAGTCTGCACAGCTCACTGCACTGGCTGCTCAACAACAAGTTGTAGGAAAGGAGGAGAACAATGGCAGGAAAGAGGATATACAGCTGACAGGTACAGAAAGTATTTGTTTTGAATAAGCAGCACACTATGAACAATCCACTCTGTCACATTTCTTAGAATCTATATGCATCAGATGACGTATACGTTTTTTAGTTTGCAACTTGTACCATATACAGGAGGCTTCTTGAAAAAGTGTTGTTTCAAAAACAGATCCCTCTTAAGATAAACTTAGAGGGTTTGGGGTTTTTTTATCTACTGATTCACTGTAAATATTGCCCTCTTTTCTATGTATAATTAAAGAGAGGCTGTTTTCATCAAAAGAGTGCTGAAGTTGATTCAGGTATAGATACATCGTTAAAATGTACTCAGTTTATTTAAAAAAAAAAAAAGTTAGTGTGAGGTATTACTACACATTCCACCTAATTCTTCTGTTAAATTTGTTGTTTTATAAACACAGTAATCTTGGCTGTAACAATTAAAGGTTTTTTTTTAAATCAGATAAGTGGGTTTTTTTAAGTTGGCAGTATCCCTTTAATAGCTTTTTTCAGGAAATACTTTTGTATTTTAGTTTTTGTTTGTTTTCAGATTATTTGATTAAGATGTTTAATTTCTCTTCAGCTTTGTTTTTGAGGGAAAAAAATCTGTTTTGAATGTTGCGTTCAGTTTAGCTAAACTTCTAATATAGGTGCTGATTTTTCTATATATGATATGTATCCTTTAAAAAAGATACCCTTGACCCCACCTTCTTCTCCAACTACTGTCTCATCATCTCCCATTCACCTCTAAATTACCTGAGTGCACTACCTACAACTATTGCCTGAAGTTCAACGCCTCCATCTCCAACCTTGAATCCCCTCTAATCTGTTTTCCACCCTCTTCACTTTGCTGAAACTGCTCTCACCAAGGTCTCTGCCCCCTCTTGGCCAGTTCTCAGGATCTATACACCATACTCATCCTCCTTAACCTCTTAACCTACTTTTTAAAATCATTTATGATGATTTCCTCCTTGAAACTTCATCCTCTTTTGGCTTTCACAGTTCTGTTCTTCTCTCAGATGTATGACCACTTCTTCAGTGTCTCTTTCAGTGGGTCCTTCTCTTCTCTTCCACTTTTCATGGTGGTCCTGAGAGATCTGCCCTTGACTTCCTCCTCTTGTCCATCCACGCTCACTCTCAGTGCGATCTCATCTTCTCAAATGGATTCAACTGTCTTCTCTGCCAATGACTCATAAATCTGCCTCTCCAATACAAACCTGTCTCCCTCCATCCAGTTCTGTATCTCTGCATGAGTCTGAATGTCTTGTCATCAACTTAAATTTAGCATGGCCAAAACCGTGTACCACATTCCTCCCTACTTCCTTTTTTCTCCATTACTAACAACATCATGATCTACCCAGTTAATAATACTAGTAAACTGGGTGGTATTACTGACTCTCCCCTCCATCTAGCCCTATACATCCAGGCCATGACCAGATCTTAGGGCCTCTTCATCTCCCATCTTCACTCCTTTCAGGTGCATTCAGATGCAGTTACTAAGATCATCTTCCTGGTTGATCTCTTTGAACGTGTCCCTCCACTAACTCCATCACCGCCACATCAAATGATTCTTGTCTTTATCTTTTAACACCCTTTATGTGTAAGCGCCCCCCTGCTTACCTGCTCTTACCTCTTATCACATCACTTCTCCATTTCACCAAGAAGACTAACCTCAGTTATCTGTTTCTCTCACAAAAACCGTTGTGAGTTCTTCCACAGTACCTTTTATGCATGGCATATGCCCTTGAACTACTCTGTGAAGCTACAGTATTCCTTTATATCCCTCTTCAAGTCTCCCTCCTGCCATCATGCCTGTGAGAAACTGCCAACTGATAACAGCTGGGAAGATAGTCTGGTAGACACTTCCCATATTTTGTTGATTTTTTTTTTTCAGGTTATTTTATTTTTAAGACATCTCAAACATCTAGCTACGTACCTTGCTGGCCTCTGTAAATATGCACTCTTTCTATTGTTTCCCTTGTCCTCTGTTTCCTTTTCCTTCTGACTGTTCATTACATTCACCTGTTACAATTTGTCTTAAATTATATTATGAACTCTTTGGAAGCAGAGACAGTCTTCTGTTTTGTGTGTTTTTATATTGCCTACCACTGTAGATGCTACTATAATCCTGCTACTGACTTTTTAAACTTGTACATAGTATAAAGTTTGGATTTTTAAAAAGTTTCCCTGGTTCAGCAAAATGTATTCTCTGGTTATTGGGTTCCACTTTTCTTGTTACTACTAAAAGTCTAATTTAATTTTTGTTTCTATATCCTGCTGCTTCATAAAGCTAGCTTCAGCAAATGAGGAGTCACTGCTAATGTTATGGCTAATTAACTGGGAACTGAAATGAAATAAATTCTGACATTTAACAAATTTACACAGTGTCTTAGATCATAAGCTCTTTGGTGGAGTGTCTGGGTCATTTATTTGTTCATTCAGTGCTTAACACACTTGACTGGAGACTCAAAGTATCCAATAGAAATAGTAATTTAAAATTACTGATTTAAAATCTTGATCTTCTGTATCAGTGTAAAATTTTGTTCTGTAAGGAACCCTCACTCCTAAATTTGCACTGCAACTTCTCATGACATTGTTGCAGGAGTTCTGCCCACTTTCTAGGTCTAGGCTTTTACACTTGCTCAATTTGAAAGAGAATCCTTAATTCGCAAGGCTATAGGAGACAGGGTACTCTGCAACTTGCTGAAATCTAAAAAGACTTCTGCAAACAAAATAACACCACAAGTGGGAGGGGTCGGGAGGAATATCCCATTACCTTTCAGCAAAGTGGAGAGGGCCATCTTCTGCTCTGTCTCCCATGTGCTGGAGTTCTTCTAGCTAAGGTTTAAATAAAGGGGCTCCTCAATGGCCTTTCAGTGGTCAGGCAACACTCTGGAGAACATTAGGTATTCCACAGAGGGTTTTCTGGTTGGATCCCAATCCTAGTAACCAGGTTTCTCAGTATGGCTAAGAATATTGCTGCTAGACCACAGCTTGTTGGAATATAAATTTGAGTTTTCAGAGTCTGCTTTTCCCATTTCGATTTTCAATTAAGTTGACCTTTTCTGAGGCTATTTCCGCACTAGGAGGCTGAAATAACTAGTAGCACTTTCTTGTAAATCGCCCTTCCTGATATTTCACAGGTAAAAGTTTCTGCACAAAGTCAACTCTCATTTTTATAGAGATCACTGCATCGCCTCTCATTTTGTCCCCATCTGTTCTCTCTCTCCTTAGGACCTGCTGTGGCTCAAAACCACTTCTATTTTATTTGTCCAGAACCCAGGATTTTCTCAGATTAAATTTTGCTCATAACAAAGAAGCTGTTTACCTGAATTAATAGAGCCTTATGTCGCACAATGGTTGGGTATCCTTGCCTTTTAAGCATGAGGGCCCCCTACCTTAGAGACTAGGTCATTTCATGGGCTAAAAGTGTCTCCCTCTGTGGTGGTGGCGTGCTAGGCAATAACTGGGTTGCAGGGGCCAGTCTACATCTTTACTTGACATTACCAAACTGATATGATTGGATGCAACTTGGAATGCAAAATACTAAGGGCTATGATCCAAAATGTTTTTCCCTTCCCAATCGTTCTGTTTCAGTAAGCCTGTCCGAGGTTGACCTGGAGTTCTAGCATAGCCTAGATTCCAGACTGCTAAAATCCTCTCAGAAAGGGAGATTTTGGATCTTACCTTCTAATTGACTTTGTGAGGAAGATCACAAGCCTGGAAGCCTCACCCAGATACTGATCTATTTAGTTGACTTATTTATTGGTAGGGAGTTTTTTCAGTTTGATTTAGCCAATGTTTCCTTAGGCCTGGTCTACAGTAAGCTGTTATTTCGGAATTAGCCGAGTTACCTCGAAATAAAACTGGTTCCGTCCACACGACCAAACCAGTTTCTTCGATTTAAAGGGCTCTTTACTCCGATTTCTGTACCCCACCTCGGCAAGTGGAGTAGCGCTAAAATCGAGATTGCAGTTTCAGGTTACAGGTACTGTGGATGCAATTCGACGATATTGGCCTCCGGGAGCTACCCCAGAATGCTCCCTTGTGACCGCTCTGGACAACACTCTGAACTCCGATGCACTAGCCAGGTAGGCAGTAAAAGCCCTGGGAACTTTTGAATTTCCTGTTTGGTCACCATCAGCACAGGCGACCATCAGCACAGTCCACCATCACAGGCGACCATGCAAAGTCCACCATCATAGGTGACCACGCAGCCCCAGATTCACGGACGAGCTCCAGCATGATCCGAACGGGAGGTACTGGATCTCATTGCATGTTGGGGAGACGAATCTGTTATGGCAGAACTATGTTCCAAAAAAAGGAACGCAAATACGTATGCTAAAGTCTCCAGGGCCATGACGGAAAGAGGCTACTCAAGGGACACAGAACAGTGTCGTACAAAAATCAAGGAGCTTGGGCAAGCGTACCAAAAAGCCAGGGAGGTGAACAGGCGCTCTAGGTCACAGCCCCATACATAGCCCCATACACAGCCCCATACAGCTTCTACCGGGAGCTGCATGCAATTTTGGGGGGTGATGACACTACTACCCCACCACTGTCCGTGGACACCTACAAGGGGGGAGTAGCACGGAGCGAGGAGGATGAGTTTTTGGAGGATGAAGAGGAGGAGGAGGACGACAGTGCACAGGCGGCAAGTGGGGAATCTGTTTTCCCCCCTAGCCAGGAACTATCCTTAATGCTGAAGTCAATAGCCTCCCCCTACTCCCAAAGCATGCTCCCGGACCATGACTCTGGAGAAGGCACTTCTGGTGAGTGAGAGCTTGATCAGAGCCATGCAGTGGGGGGGGTGGGGGGAAACCCAGCCACGCTTGGCTGTTCGTGTTTAGTTTAAAGGGCTCATCCCTGCTCAGAGCCTCATCGGAGCCCCACGGTGTGTGTGGTGGGAGGATGGGGTGTTGTGTGAAGTGATCATCCCAGAGAGCCCACAGGCTGCTTCCGAGCTGAATTCTTTGCCTGGCCGCTGCCTGCAAGCTGAATTCTGTTGCCTGGCCGCATGTGATGTCTTACTCACACCAAAGTGGCAGGCACTTCAGTATAAGAGGCAAAATGAGACCTTGTACAGAAAGAACATGTGCTGTGTACTGTGAATTGCCTGTTTCACTGAGAAACAGTGTCCCCTTTGTTCTCTAAAATGTATCTTTTAAAATACTACCCTTCCTTTTTCTCCTCCTGCAGCAGGTGAAAATGTTTCAACATGGCCCCTGTCTACCAGAGGCTGGTCCAGATTAGAAGGCGGAAAAAACAAACTCGGGACTACATGTTTGCCGAGCTCGTGCAGTCCTCCCGCACTGATAGGGCCCAGTTGAATGTGTGGAGGCAAACAATTGTGGAGTCGCGTAAAGCGTCACATGAATACGAAGAGAGGAGGGACGCATGCGATGCTGTGGTCAAGCTATGGGGCAGCAAACTGACATGCTTCACTGTGTGGTGGATCTAATGCAGGAAAGGCAGCAAGACCACAGACTGCCGCTGCAACCCCTGAATAACTGCCCTCTCTCCTCCCCAAGTTCCATAGCCTCCTCACCCAGACGCCCAAGAACACGGCAGGTAGGCTACGGGGACCCACACAGTCAATCCCAGAGGATTGCACAAGCAGCAGAAAGCTGGCATATCCCAAATTTTGATTTGGTTTCTGGACTTGTCCTTCCCCCCCTCCCACCCCCCATCTACCTTCTGATTTCTCTCAGTGTTTTGTGCAACAAATAATAAAGAATGGTTTCTAAACAATTGTGACTTTATTTCCTTTAATATATATATAGGGGGCGGGTAACTTTAAGAGAAACAAACACAACTCTCACACCGCTCCCTGGCCAGTCGTGAAACTGGCTTTCAAAGCTTCTCTGATGTGCAGCGCGCCCCGCTGCGCTCTTCTAATCGCCCTGTTGTCTGGCTGTGCGAAACTGGCCACCAGGCGAGTTGCCTCAACCTCTCACCCTGCCATAAACGTCTCCCCCTTACTCTCACAGATATTGTTGAGCACACAACAAGCAGCAATTACAATTGGAATATTGGTTGTGCTGAGATCTAACTGAAGCAGTAAACTGCGCCAGCGCGCTTTCAAACGTCCAAATGCACATTCTACCACCATTCTGCACGTGCTAAGCCTATAGTTGAACTGCTCCTTACTACTGTCCAGGGTGCCTGTGTATGGCTTCATGAGCCAGGGCATTAAGGGATAGGCTGGGTCCCCAAGGATAACTATAGGCATTTCAACATCCCCAACAGTAATTTTCTGGTCTGGGAAGTAAGTTCCTTCCTGAAGATGCAAGCATCGTGCACCTTTCCCAGCCATCCCACGCTGATGTCGGTGAAACGTCCCTTGTGATCCACCAGTGCTTGCAGCACCATGGAAAAGTACCCCTTGCGGTTTATGTACTGGCCGCCCCAGTGTTTCGGGGCCAAGATAGGGATATGTGTTCCGTCTATCTCCCCGCCGCAGTTAGGGAACCCCAGCGCATTAAAGCCATCCACAATGGTCTGCACATTTCCCAAAGTCACTACCCTTGATAGCAGCTGGTCAATGATTGCATTGGCTACTTGCAGCACAGCAGCCCCCACAGTAGATTTCCCCACTCCAAACTGATTCCCAACTGACAGGTAGCTGTCGAGCATTGCAAGCTTCCACAGGGCTATGGCCACTCGCTTCTCAACTGTGAGGGCTGCTCTCGTTTTGGTGTCTTTGTGCTTCAGGGCAGGGGACAGCAAGTCACAAAGTTCCATGAAAGTGGCCCTACGCATACGAAAGTTTCTCAGCCACTGGGAATCATCCCATACCCGCAACACTATGCGGTCCCACCAGTCTGTGCGTGTTTCCCGGGCCCAGAATCGGCGTTCCACAGCATGAACCTGGCCCAACAGCACCATGATCTCCCAATTGCCACATGCTGTGCCGTCTGTGTCCATGTCCTCATCGCTATAGTAATTGCGCTGTCATCGCTTCCTCACCCGGTTTTGCAGGTACCGCACATACTGCTGGATAATGCGCGAGGTATTTACAATGGTCAAAACTGCAGCGGAGATCTGATCGGGCTCCATGGCTACGGCGCCTGCACAGGTAATCCTGGAAAAAGGGCGCGAAATGTAGGAGAGCAGAGTGGCAGCAGAAGCTGTGCTGTTTGGTTCACGGTAGCCGAACAAAGGCTGAAAATGGTTGTCTTCTGTGGCTTTCACGGAGGAGGGAGCCCAGGACAGACAACATGGAGAAGCTTGGAAGCATGGCAATAGCGGGAGAGCAGAGTTGGAAGCGGAAGCTGTGCTGCTCAGTTCACGATGGCCGAGCAGAGTTGAGTTGGAGAGGTGGATTCATAGTAACAGGAGAGCAGCTGTGCACTGTCTGCTGAAAGCAGTATGGCGTCTGCACACCAAGAAGGTGCGAAACGATTGTCTGCCATAGCTTTCTGACGACACACACCCAGAAACACCCGCAAGAATGTTTTTGCCCCATCATGCACTGGGAGCTTAATCCAGAATTCCAGTGGGCAGCGGGAACTGTGGGATAGCTACCCACAGTGCACCGCTCCGACATTCGATGCTCGCCTTGGTACTGTGGACGCAATCTGCTGAATTCACGCTCTTTAGTGGGGACATAGAAGACCGAATGTATAAAATAGCTTCCGAAAATTCGAATAGAATAATTTTGAAATAATTTCGTACTGTAGACGTACCCTTAGTCTGAAATAATAAGCGTACAACTGCTTACAGGATTTTATCTTAAATTTAATTTTAAAAATAGAATCAATGTAGAAAAAAACATTCTCTGGTGAATTCATTCTTATTTTGTAAATATTTCACCTATAACTCAACCTTTAAATATAATGTATCTCCTTTAATAGAAAATTTCCTTGCATAGTTAATACTTACATAGTTTAAATTAGTTCTGGAGATATTTAAGAATAATAAAATATATCAAATTTCTGTTTTTTTCTCTTCCTAGAAACAGTACGGCCCAAAACACCACCGGTTGGAATCAAATCTCAGCTAAAACCTCAAGAGGTAACAGTGGTTGTATACTACATCTGAAGTTCAGTGTATGAAATTTACATTTAATGCATGATCACACAAACTGTGAGTTTGAGGTTTTTTGTTATATTTAGAGATGGCAGGTTTGCTTCATAATAAAATATTTATCTGTACAATATTGATATTTCTGGAGACTTCTGCTAAGATTTAACATTGTCATTATGACACTGAAAACAATTTTGCTTGCCACTGCAGAAATCATAAAGAGAGCTAAAGACATTATTCTTAATCTTGGATTGCAATATTGGTGCCAGGAAACTCTTTCAGACAGAGTTGGAGCCATAAATTTACTAAGCAGTAATAACATTTAATACACCATGAGTAACACTTATTTTAAATATAGATTGGTGGTTTTGCCGATATTGTCATATATCTTAATACTAGTAAAACTTACTTTACAACTGAATATCCAAAAAGTTCAGTGTTCAACATCTAATTCTGCAGTCCAGCTACAGCTTTTTCTTTATGGCAGTACAGAACATTAGAGAAATGAGACCAATGAATTCTGTTCTGTTAACTAAAACCATGGGAGAGGTTTCCAGAGATCAATCCTACTGTAACTCTCATCCTCTTATGGACAGTGTTTAATTTTTTAACTGCCTCCACAATTAATATAAACATTCTTATTACGATTAAATTACTCTAATCTTTTCACTGTTTTTGGAGATTACTAAACTGAATTACAATTCTTAGTAGAAAAATAAAAAAACATAACATGGAAATTAGTCCCTTCTTCAAAATGTATATCAAATGGTTTTTTTCTGTACAGGAAGATATGGTAATTGACAAAATAGAAGTTCACATAGAGTAATGATTGTCAAGTGTGTTTTCCTTTTCGAATGATCAAAATTTATTTTATTCAAGGACGAGGAAGAGATTTCTACTAGTCCAGGTGTATCAGAATTTGTTAGTGATGCTTTTGATGAATGTAACCTGAATCAGGAAGACCTAAGGAAGGAAATGGAACAATTGGTGCTTGACAAAAAGGAAAAGGAGACCTCCATAGTAGAAGGTAAAACAAAAATTAAAGCTAATAAAGTAAATAGCTTTTTATACATTTGACTACATTCATTCTCGGCAATTTAAAAAAAACTGTAGATGTTTACTGAATTTCAAAAGATGGTAGTAAGGGTTTGCTAGACTTGGAATAACAGAATAATTTGACTGAGCCTTGTAAAATTCTACTCTTACTAAGCATGTAACTTTTTGACAACCAAGTCAAAAAATCATCATGTCATCATAGAAGATTACATGTTTTGCTTGACTATTTCTGGAATGCCTCACTGCAGAAAGGACTAATCACTATTCAAGCAGTCTCTTGCATGGACTACTAGTAACAAAAAAAAAAAAATGTTCTGAAGAAACAATCAACTTTACAAGAAGTTCTGCTATGAAAAAATGACTGAAAATGACAGGGATTCTCATTTTTTCTTAATTCCCATCTCACATACTTGATTGTAAGTAAAAGGTTTTTTGTGTAACTGCAGTCCTTGCAAACTCAGTGTGGGATCTGAAAGTCAAGCTGCATTTTCCTTATTGTACATCATCATCAACAGTAAAGATTTTACAATCCAGATTATGGTTTCAGTGATACCTGTACCTTAAATGGAGTTACATAAATTTAACAAATCAGAAATTACTAAATAATTTTGAAGATGATGAACAAGAAGAAATAGAATTCAATTGTCTTAGCATGGCTCTGTCAAGTTAACAGAAGTAAAAAGCAGAAAGTTTAGTCTTAGTATATGTGACTGAATATACCACAATAAAATAATCTGACATTTTTTACATAATCACTTTTTAGAGTAGAATTGTAGTCCAAATGTTCAGATGCTGTGAATATTAGTCTGAAATCAGTTATTTTCAAGATGTTGCAACCCCAAATTTAATAGTTTGTAGGTTTAACTTTAAAATTACACTCATATGCATTTTCCTGAATTGATTGACATTCTTGCTGAGTGGTTTTAATAAAGCTGTCAATATATAGTGTATTTAGCAGAAATGCTAACTTACAATACTGGATGAGACTATGGAATTACCTCCTATGATATCCAGACTCCAGCTTTGGCCAATACCTAATCCTTCAAATGCCAGCCTCTACCCCAGCCACCTTCTCATTACTGACCTCATTAATTTGAAGGAAGGGTGGCAACACAGGAATGCCTTCTGACTCCTCTTTTGCCCTGAAGTATGCAAGTTCATTATTTTTATCCCTTATTATATTAGCTTGCCTAGCTACGTATCTTAGTGGAAATAAAATTGTCCATCCCTCCTTCAATTACCCATAGTATTGGATTTTTATCTTTGAAACCAATGAATTCCACAAGCTGGTAACACTTGATAATGGATCATCATTAACTATAAGGTAGCATTTTTCATGTAGCATAGCTCTTTTTATTTCTTTTTCTGTAAGAAAAGGTGGGGAGGGGTTGACAGCAGAGAGAGAGACTTGAATTCACACTGTTTATAGTTTGAAAAATCAGCTTGTCTTTGGTTACAGGTAGACATTTTGGGTTACACTGAGGTGGAAAAAACATCAAATATAATAAATATTTGTCCGTTGTTATTACATCAATACTTTATAATAATATAGTCTGGGGGCACCCCTCTGTATATTAGTTTTTCATCCACAGTTGTTCCAAAGATTCTTGAAATTCTTGAGCTTCCAGAACTCTGGAATGCAAGACAGGTAGCCTCAATGAAAATAATCTAGTTATACATAAACAACATTCTGTACCGTCAAAGTAGGTATTACATATCATTTATCTTCCTTGTAGAAGAGACTGCTGATTGGGAGAAGGAATTACAGCAAGAGCTTCAAGAGTATGAAGTGGTGACAGAATCAGAAAAACGTGATGATAACTGGGACAAGGAAATAGAGGAAATGCTGCAGGAAGAAAATTAACCATTTTCCTGAAATCACTGCAACCCATAAACAATTTCTGAAAACTGACATGAATATCTGCTTTCATACTTGCTTCCAAAATATCTTCAAGAGACACTAACTTAGAATCATTAAAATTCCATATAGGGATGGTACAGCCAGCCTTGCTGTTCTTTGTATGAACAGTTTATGAACGTGATCACTCTTCTTAAAATATGATTGCAGGTGATATGTAATAATCAAAAGTGATAACATTGTCATATGAAATTACTGGTATTTTATTTTAATATGTTTAGTTTGTACTCTTTCTTTAAAGGGCCAAGAAGTGCTACTAGGATGTAGTAGAATACTTGTAAATCTAAGAAAATCTGAAGTTTTAGTCTACAGTCTTCTATGGTGAGGTAAAAGTGGGATGTTGTGACTAACTTTATGCATGCAAGTAACTGCATTTCATCATGTTTGCTTTTTAATCTCTGTATGATATTTATCTGTGTACCATTTATTAAGTTACTTGTAACCATTAGCTTTCCTTTATACTTTACTTCCTAAGAGCATATGGCGCCAAAGAATTTACAGGAAATCTTATGAGAATAATTTCCTGATACCAGTTTGTTTTTTAAAAACATTTACTAATTCAGACTCTAAAAGAAGCACCAATTTATACTGATGGGGTACAAGTCACTTAACATTTAAATGGTTAAATAATAAGAAGATAATTCTTACTTGCCTTGATCTAACATGTTGTTTCTTTAAACCATCGTGTTACAGTATCTCCTTTCCCCACAGACAGAAATGGTTTGATAGTCTTTTGTCTTCAATGGATAACTAAATTTCATGTCACTGAGAGAATTGCAAAGACTTTAAAAGAGAAGAACTTAATTCTGTTTTCTGGATGAGAACAAATTAAATATTTGTACAGTACTTATTCACTTTTTCTTTATTTTAAGTGCTGAACTTAAATATGTAGACAAGTGTCTTGATTTGGACAACTTTATTGAATACTGTAGATATTTATAAAATTTACTTTTTTTTTAGCGTGACTATTGGAATATGACTGATCATGGTTGGACTTCAAACCTTCTGCAGATTTCCAAAATGTACTTTACTTTCTTGCTGGTTACATTTAATGATTAGGACCCCCTGAAAGAAGTTTCTTTTTAAGAACTGAGGTTCCAGATTCTTTCCTATTGCTAGGCACTTGTGTGTCAATTATGGTTTTTCTCTTAAACCCAGTATCCTGTTTACATAAATAAGAAAATAATATTCAATTTTGTTGCCTACTTTGAAAGTAACTGTTGTACACGGTGTCTTGTCTTTTGAAATGTGGTATTATGCTGCCTTTTCTTAAACATTCATGCCACGGGTAACTCCAGAATTCTCCGATAGCTTACATTTTGTCATTAAGTTTTAAATTTTTAAGTCGAGTAGGGTGTGAGATTTGATTCATGGAGCCCTTCCCAAACGGAAGACTGAGACTAGAATATCACACCACTAGTAATGGGGACCTGGCCTGGGGTCATCCTGTTAAGATTCTGCTGCTGCTATCAGAATGCTGGACTCAGACTCACGTTATTTTTCAGTTGATAGCATTGCTTTCCCAGGTGATCCTGCAGATTATAGAGAAGACCTGATGACCCATGTTTTCCTGTCCTGCAGTTATGAAAATCTGACTCTCAGCGGCTCTCCCGAAGATATTTCTGTTAATGGGAGGTAAGTTGACAGTGGAAATCTAGATTTGCAGAATGAGAAATGGAGAGCTTTTTGTGGTCCAGATAGAGGGTGGAGTAGATCTGACCTTGGGTTTGCAAGGTGGTAAATAGTAGATGCAGAGTGAAATCCAGATTGAGGGAAATCAGAAAATGCAGGTGGCAGACTAGACTTAAAGAAGAAGTAGAGGGACTTGGATGGAAGATGACCAAAATTTCATGGGGCATGAACAGTACCTTTTTTAAAAATTGTTTTAATTCTACTGTCAGAGTTCTAATGTTTTCTTTATATTTACATAATACAGTTAACATAATTTCATTACATTTAATATTCTTATCTATGAAGGTAAAAACTGTCACATGGCCTTTCAGAGCTGTACAAAAATAGGTGAACCATGCTGATACATGGGAATATAACAACTAAAATGCCATCAAAAAGCTTGCATTTTCATAGATTCCAACCTAAAAAGTTGTATAAAAGGAGAAATGTGATTGCAAAATGTAAACTTCAAGGCTCTGTTCCTTCAAACATGTATGTGAGTTGAAGAGGGTGAAATTTTTTCAGCAAAATTTTCAGGGCTGGGTAACTATTCATGAATTTTGATTGAATTCAGCAAATCATTTTGGCTGGAAAAAAACTGAAAAAAGTTTTGGGAATATAACTAAAATATTAATTATTTGCTCAGCTCTACATCTGAGTAAGTAGTCTGACTGATTTCAGTCGGGTTATGCACATCCATAAATGTTTTCAGCCTGGGGCCTAAGTTTCTAAATTACTAACAACTTAGATAAAAGTTATTTCAAAAAATAAGGAAGACAGTGACCTCTTAAATACAAAGAACCGCATTAACATAACTCGCTAGAGGAAAACACTTTTCTAGAAGGGTATATTACAAATCTAACATGAAAACTGAGTTGAACCCAGAAATATAGTATGTACTGAATGCACTCACTAACCAGGCTGTAACATGAACAGGCCCCAGTATATTCCAAAATCCTGGAATCCACTCCTTGCTCTGCAGAATTGTTCCAGAATCTAATCATTCATTTTTAAATTGTTTCTAGTCCTTGTGTGTTCACATTTTCAAGGGGTTTTTTTTGCAAAGCATAAATTGGTATAGTGTTTTTGTCCTAATATTAACTCAGAGGTGTGAACTGCCCATTCATCTCAATGGGATGTTACCTCTGTGTCCTAAAAACAATTTAAATATCAGCATTAATTATATGCTGATTATTTTAGCAGAACAACCAGCTAATGGGGGAAAAAAATTATCTGCCTCCCATTTCCTGTGTAGATTGCTCCTTGCAGGATTGGAGTCTGCAAGATTACTAGGAAGATAGTGAATACACAAAGTACTGACTATGCAAAAAGTGCTGTCAAATGCACAAAGTAAAGAGAAAAAAAATAGAGGAATATATTTGCTCTGAGACAGAATAATAACAGTAACAGATAAAAAAATTTTCAGTGAGAAATGGGATTAAGTTGACTGTGAGAGAACAAACAGCTAATTCGGGAGAGATGGGCAGGCTTTTAGGTCCTCAAACGTTCTGGATCTATGTTGCTTATTGAAAAAAATGTGCTTTAATATCAGTTTTATAAATGTTTTAAAAAATTATTAAACAAAATCAAGAAAACATACAACCAAAGCCAGAATATTGTTAATATTAAACTAAATTAAGAGGAAAGCAATACAACTATCAGATCAATAAATCAACAAATTAGTCTCATACTGGATTGGAATTAAATTTTAAAATTAAATCATCAGATTAATACAACAAATTATCCTTATACATTCTAAGAAGGGATCTCAGGAGATCGCTTATAAATAAGGCTATGAATCTGTCAAGGAGGTCACGGATTCTGTGATTTTACAAGACCTCTGAGACTTCTTGAAAATTCCAATAATTGAGCCCTGGTTGGCATCAGAGTTTAGGCTTCAGCCCCAGGCAGTGGAAGGGCTCAGGCTTCTCAGTAAATTCATGATTTATTGTTCATTGCCCACGTCGTGTCCGTGACTGTTAATTAAAATACCCATGCCTTACTTATAAACCCTAATTTAAAGAATTTTACCCAAATCAAATCTATAACTGGGAGCTGGTTAAAGATTTTGCTACTGAAACAATTATTATCTAAAGTATGAACCACAGCTTCAGAGCCAATTTCAAATCTTCCATAGATTTCAGTCAGTTCTTGTGTAGTGGCTAATCCTTTCCTTGCCTTACTCCAACGGATATTATAAAACGGGCTTTAAAAGAACACCCTGATAAGCAGCAGTTTGTTTTACAAGACCAATTTTCCATTAAACAGTGTTGACTGGCGTTAATTCTGCTACCATTCTTTAATGCTTTACTGACTGAGTTACATATCATCTTTACCATGTTTTTGCCTGGGATTGATATTGGATCAACTGGCCTGCGGTTACCTGGGTCATCCCATTTACCCTTTTTAAATAGTGGCATAACCTTAGCTTTTTGGCAGTTCTCTGAAACTTTTCCTGTTCTTTTTCTTGTTGTTAATCATGTTTATTTCATGAACCAACCAAGAATGGGGCTTCATTGTGCTAGGCACCATATGAATAGAGAGAAGCAGAGAGTTTACAATCTAAATAGACTGGACAGACACAGGGTGGAAAAGGACAGAACACACAGCGTGAATGATGATGGTGGCAACCAAATGTCATGTTAATTCCATGACTTTTTTTGTTCTAAGACTCATTAAAAATCAACACTAATATTTCAGAGAGTTCCTCGGCCAATTATTTTATGACACTCGGGTGCAAGTTATCTGGTGCTGTTTAATTTTAATAATTGCTGTTTAATATCCTTCCTGGTTACTTATGGATTAGAATATATTTCCTTCTGACTGTATGAATAAATGAGTCTGCCTCTTTCCAAGTACAGAACAGAGATACTTATTGGATACTTCTGTTTTTTCTGCATAGGACCTAACTGGCTTACCTGATTCAGAAAATCACTTAAGCATGATCTTAAATGCCTTGCTGATTTGGGGCCCCAAATCTCTGTGCTTTATATCCCCAACTGTAAAATTTGTTAGTGTGTGTGTCAGTTCCCCATGTGTAAAATGAGAATAATATAAGAATGTTGGAAGGATACATTTGTTGGTGTTTGTAGATGCTTAGATACCATGGAAATGGGGAACATAAGAATAGATAGAAAAATATAGAACAAAGTGAATTTATTGTACCAGATAGCCTCTTCTTTAATCATTGGTTTTGAATTCCTGCCTTGCTGTTTGTCAGTTCTCACATCTGAAAATCAGTTGCATAGTTCGGTAGAATTCAGAATCCTGGTGTGCCAGAGTTGGATTTATCGATTAAAATGTACCCATTGACTAACATTACACGAGTTACACTTGGCAACTCCACATCTGTAAGAACAAAGTGCATGACTTCCTTGTGATCATGCATCAAAACCAGTTTGTTCAGTGTATTAGAGTGAAGCTCAAATTAAGTGGATTCATAAAGGTTGAACACTTAGTGCCTTTGGTGTCAGTAACCACAGGTGCTTCTGTTTACAGCAGCTTGATTAATGTACAGTGTGTGGCTTCCCGCCTAGATTCTTAGCTATTGCTGCATTTAAAAGAGGCTATAAAGAAGAAATACAGGTGCTTTCACATTCATGGACATCAAATGTTTCAGTTTACAACTGACGACTTAAAGTTACTTAGGGCTTTTAAATACTTATGGTACGCTTTAATGAGTATACTTGAGAGTGTATGTTTACTGCTGTTTACATCAGGGGAACTTACTTTCTAGCCCTTTCCCTATGTAGACACTATAGCAGGGATCGGCAACCTTTGGCATGTGGCCCATCACGGAAATCCGCTGGCGAGCTGGCGACAGTTTGTTTACCAGCAGCGTCCGCAGGTTCAGCCCATCGCAGCTCCCACTGGCCGCAGTTCACCGTTCCAGGCCAATGGGGGCTGAGGGAAGCGGCACGGGCTGAGGGATGTGCCGGCCGCCACTTCCTGCAGCCTCCATTGGCCTGGAACAGTGAACTGTGGCCAGTGGGAGCTGCGATCAGCCAAACCTGCGGATGCTGCAAGTAAACAAACTGTCCCGGCCCGCCAGCGGATTTCCCTAATGGGCCGCGTGCCAAAGGTTGCTGATCCCTGCACTACAGGTTTTCATATACATCATGCTTTCACACCCTAAAATTACAGAATAAAAAGGCAGGCATGTCTCTTGACTAATGATAACAAAGGACAAAAATAAAAAAAAAGGGGGGGGGAAACAAGATACTTAAGATAACACAGTAGGTCTGCATGTTCTTTAGTTCTCATCAGGTTCTGGGCTCTTGCAGAGCAGGAGCTGGAACTGCAAAGAGCCAGACAGTGATGTTCCACTGGCACAGTAGTTCTTGCTAGTGGGCCTCCTTCAGGTGCAGGGAGAGACTGCTCTAAGGGTGGAATGCCCTAGTTGTTGTTGATGTGACTTCCTTTTCCCGAGGTGATCGGTCTTAAGGACACTGGAATATTAGTCTTCCCTCAGGTAGTTTGTTGACAAGAAAAGCAAAGCTTCTCAGGCCTTACTCTTGAATTATTATGGTTTGCAAGCTTCGCTCACTCCACCTTGCAGTGCCTCCCTCCCCAAGGCCTTCAGACAAATCAGGTGTAAGGCTTGTTTTGGAACCATGCAGCTTGGTCCAATCAGGTTTAAATTAGGTCATCATTCACTAGTGTCAACTAAGAAAGGTCCCACTTGAGCCAGAAATTTTAAAATATCTAGTGTTTGCATACCGCAGAGGACTATAAGCTTGTGACCTCCAAAAATGCAGAATGTAAGGCCACTTTTGAGGAAGCTTGAGGTGCCTTTGTCTGGGTGAAAAGATCTTCACGACATTATGTTACCAATTTTGGGGAAGTTCAAACCAAAAATATTACAGAAATAACATTGAAAAGATCCTAGCAACAACCACCCACTCAACATTCATCCATCAGCAACATTAAAAATGAGCAGAACAAGCACTGTCATTCTCTTCACAAAGACAACAATTTCCAGTAAACTTTTTATTTAGCAACTGGGACATAAATCAAACAGCTTATCCCTCTGGATTTTTCACTCAGTAGAGAAGTTACTTTAAAACCTACTAAAGTGATACCTTTAAGAAATAAAAATAATTAACATTTAGATAAGGTCTGTATTTCCATATGCACTGTTTCTCTCACAATTTTTCTCCCTTTTGCACAACTTCAATTTTAAAGTTACAGGTTCATCTTTAAGGTTCATTTAATCCATAATTCATGCTCCCCCTCTATTTTACTGATATATCAGAGGTCATGTAGTATGGAAGATATTCTTTACAGACCTTTTGTAGGCAGGGATGAATTAAAGGGCAAAAAGGGAACTTTAAATCTGAATTAATTGCTTTTGTGATTTTGTCAAGGCTTAATATTTGTATTGGTGTATATAAATTCTATTTGTTTGGCAAATATATAACTGCTTACAGATGAATACTCTTACTGTCTAAAATGCACCATCATACTTCCATTATTCAGTTTGTTCCTATGTGACTATAACAGTGGGGGAGATTTCCAAGGGCTCAAATGCCAATTGGGTGCCGAACTCTCATGGGAAGTTACTGCTTCTCACTATAAAGTACTACAAGTGGTTTTTATAATTAAAAAAACATATTTTCTGGGAGTATATAAACTAACAAAGATCATTATCTGACTGAAATCTGATATATAAGGTCTCTGCCCACTGGCAAAAAAAAAATCTGGTAATATTGTAAAATCTGCTTAGTTGATTTTAACCTGGAAGACTGAAGCAAAAGTTGTTTCGGATGCTCCTCTGTTTTTTTATGGAACATTCAATGTCTTTCATTTAAAAGGATCAACGTGCCAAGTCACTAGTGTATAGCATATCTAGCTGGTTACGTTTGGTAGAGGAAAAGCACTAAGGCTCTGATTTTGTAAACAAATGTATTTAAGTACACACCTCCACTCATGTAGACCTTCACTGACTTCAGTGGAGCACTGTGTTGGCTCAAGAGTCTACCTCGAGGCCACCCTTTGCAGGACGGGGGCCTTGGAAATTAAACTTCCATTGAGCATTAACTCATTATATAGATGTAAAGTGTACTGCACTGTATTTTATATGCACAAAAAAGTGTGTAGGCATTAATTCTTAAATTACCTACAACTTCTTTGGTTTTTTAGACTGCTGGATTCAAACATCTGTAAGAAAACAACACAAATTTGGAAATGAATATAAATACAATAGACAGCAATCTGGAGACACAAGATACCTAAAACCATCAAGAAAAAGAAACCAAAATAATTAAAACTGCTACTCTATGAAGTTTTCTCAGAGGGAGTTAAAGTTGCTACATTGGGCATTAACCTTTGAGAAATGTATGGATATAGTTACCTACGTATAATTTATTTTAGCACGAGGTGTCCAGTGAAACTAACATTTTTCTGATTAAATTTTAATTTCCCTATGCGTTTTGTACAGCCAAACACTATATTTAACTAATAAAGCTGTTTTGTGCTCCTGATCTAGTGTTAAATCTTGGGGGGGAAGGGTTTACAAATGCTTTAAATACAAAATAATTTTCCAAACAAAATATTCCCCTAAATTTATCTTCAGAGGCATAAGAGATTTAAACACATACAGTTTAGCTGTAAGAGAGTGTCTTTAACTGACAACTCAGACTGAAAGCTAGCCTATCTTTTTTTTCTTTGCTTTCTCACTTACATAAGATCATAAAGCTGCTTTTTTTTGTAGTAAAAATACCACTGCATAACAACTTTAGCCCCATGGACTCGCAGAATAACACTGCATAAATTGTACCAGCATCTATGGTCTGACTGTGGGCTGGATCCTTGAACTGTTGAGCCCTCAACTGTTGTTGACTTCTCCCTCATAACAGTTGTTATGCACAAGTGAATGGACTTCAGTGGGAGTCGGAGCATGCAAAAACTGTAGACCCTGATTTCACACAAGTATCTAGATTCCAGCTGTAGAATTACAACCTGGAAAAAAACACTGATAAGATGTAAGAGCTTCAAAAATTGGACCTGGGTTTAACTTCAACGGGAAGACAGGTATACTGTCTGAACTGATCTTTACAATATATAGCACGGGGAGTGACTGGCTGATGACTGTACTACAATACCTGTACTCCCAGTAAGTGAACAGTAATAATGATTACCCAGTAGTGGGTGATATTTTGGTCATGAAACATTTAGTTTTAAACACAAATGACTTTCCTGTTTAAGATATAAAACACAAGTTCACATTTTTTAAACTAACTGGTAAAAATGTATAAAGCGATTTTGAAATAAGGCTATCACCATATGATGAGCTAATTGTTGCTACATTTTCTTTGAATTTTATTAAAAGATTGAGATACATGTAACTTCTTTAAAAATTACTACACGGAAGGTAAGACTAATGCAATTTTTGTAAAATAATGGAAATTAAAACTGAGTGCTATGTAACTGCTTATCTTTGCAGTGTAGCCCAAGATTTATTCGTCTTTGCTTTTCATATACAGAAATCATCATGCATGCTCATTGTTAGCTTTAACTGAACATTGTTGCAAATGGAGGAGCAACTAAGAAAAATATCCTCTTTAAATATATTCATCATTTTTAATTCAGAGAGATTATGTATAGAAACTCTTCCGAAAAATTAATCCCCTGCTTCATCTCATGAAGTTATTGCTATTGAAAAGATTGTGACAATACTGAGGTAGGCAGAGGAAAATTAGAAAAAGGTGAACTGTTTTCTGTACATGCGTTAATCAGCACTGAAACAAACTAAACTTCCAAACAATTAAAGTACAGGCTGTAAATAAATATATTAATTTAACAGAAAATGAGTACAAAAGATAAACCATGGAAGTAAGGAAATTTAATTAAGGTTTAAAACAAACACTGGAAAATAGACTTCCTTCAACTACTAAGTGCAAAAGAGTTTGCAAATAATTATGGTGGTTCTTTGAGTGCTTGTTCATGTGCGTGCACACACTTGATTGGAATGGACATGAACAACACATCTCGAAGAACAGTTATGAGAAGCGAGTAACCATTTTTTATGCCATTAACTCTGTCCCCTCTATGTTGCCTTCAGAGGTGGGAGAAATTTATTACTAGCCGTGTAAAAGAATGTCTTCCTAACTAAATTGGTTAGTCTCTAAGGTGCCACAAGTACTCCTTTTCTTTTTGCGAATACAGACTAACACGGCTGCTACTCTGAAAAATGTCTTCCTTGTTCTGATGATCACTATCTGAACAGCTGGCTGCAGGATGCAATTTGGTAGATCTTTCAGTAGAGGGAAAAACAACTTGTTTTACCTATTCCCAAAATAACTAATTTTAAACATTCACATTTACTAATTTGGGGTTTCACAGGACCATGGAGTATCTCCCCAATGAGTCTTTGCACTTATTTTGGGGGGCGATGTTTAACTCTTTCCCCTTAGTAGTATCTTATTTCTGTTTTAGATAAAGTATTCATCACAAAGGAGGGGGAAGCAGAAAAAAGATACAGTTTAATCAACAGGTTATATACAAAATTAGAGGAAATATCTTGATGTAAGCTTAAAATAAGTTAGTTTAAGAATCAACCTTGTGTGTGAGCGTGTGGATGCATGTTCCAAACCAAAGCTCTGTAGTCATACATTGTCCCCAGCTGCATTCTTAAATCAGGGTTCTCTTACTCCCAAACTCAGTTTTTACAGCTGGATAAGTTTCCTATCTTGACTTTGTTTGCTCCCTGAAAAGGGCAACTGAGCCTAATTTATTTAACATTCCATCTGTTAGACAAATCTGAGATTTTTCCTTTCTTTTAATGCAAAAGATTGTCCTCACCTGAACTGATTCCTTTCCACCCACACTTTATTTTCTTACCCATTGGAAATGTTTGGAAACTTGCATCTGATGAGTTTTCTTATGCGGGCCACATGTCCATTCATAACTGACACACCTACCATTTAAATTTCGAACAGCAGTTTTGTCTTTTGTTATAAAATCATAACTGGCATCCAGCCTATATGAGGTATAACAAGACTTTCAGGTCCATCAAATATAGATGTGGATGTTAAGCATTATTTATTATTAGGAGTGGGGGAGAAGACCCTGTTATATATACATTTGGAGTGGATGTGGAAAAAATTGATTTACCTCTGTAGCTGGAATGTGGAGTCTAGGTAATACTAGAAAAGTGAATGAGAGAGAGCTGATTATCAGTCATATAGTGGGGTGAAGCACTGGTGCAAAGCATTAATAATACTGGAACTGGATCAGATTTCTGGTCCATCTAGCCTAGCATCCTGTCTCCAACAGTGGCCAGCTCTTCAGAAGAAGATGCAATAAAAATCTTAAATTAGGCAGATGTGGTATAATCTGCTTCCCAGATTAGGTGTCTCCCTAATCACTAATAGTTAGATTGGTTTAGACCCTGAAGCATGAGGTTTAACAGTTCTTCCAAAATTTGTTAGCATTAACATATCATTCTGGATATTCTTGTCCATAAAAATGTTCAATCCCTTTTTGAATAGTTTGTGACCTCAACGACATCCTTTGACGAGTTTCAGAGTTTAATTATGTTCTTATCAAACACAAGGAACCAGAAGCTCCCAATTTGCCTTCTCTGTATCGTTTTATACACTTGTATCATAACCCTCAAATTTATCAGCTTTCTAAGCTAAACAATCCCAGTCTTCACTCTTCATAGGAGAGTTTTCCCATGCCCCTAATCATTTTCATAACCCTTCTCTAAACTCCATCTAATTCTGCAATATCTTTTTTGATACGGGATGACCAATATTGCTGCCAGTACTCTGTGGGAGGCCACACAATTGCTTTAGATAATCAGATAGTGTATTCTGCATCCCATCCCTCTTTCCCATTCCTTATGTGTTCTAACATCTTGTTTGCTTTTCTGATTGCAGCTTCCCGATGTGTTCATTGAACTGTCCACAAAGACATCAGGTCACTTTCTTGAGTTGATACAGTTAATTTAAAACCCTGTAAAGT
The DNA here is from genome assembly GCF_965152275.1 of Natator depressus. Taxonomy (NCBI): domain Eukaryota; kingdom Metazoa; phylum Chordata; order Testudines; family Cheloniidae; genus Natator; species Natator depressus. The sequence continues at coordinate 136,063,502 of NC_134234.1, forward strand.
GTCATGAGCAGTATAAATTGAGTAGTCAATATGTGGAAGGTAATATATGAAAAGTTATGATCTCTGGTCTGTGCCCTGTGGACAATAAAAGGGTCTGATCTTCAGCTAGAGAAGGAGTCACATGTCATTTTCTTTGGAATGAAAGATGTCTGTGGCTTTTAGATGAAAGCGAGGTCAGAGATGGTGATCACAAAAGGACAAAACTAAGATTCGTGTTAAGCCTTAACTAAGTATTTCCAGACTGCTTTGCAATTAGGTGGTTATATGTAAAAGAAATATTATCTAGCTTTCAAATGGTGGTTGTCTTGAATTTTTTTTGTACCTTGTTTTAAATACAACCGTAGCACTCTGAATGATGTGTGAAAACTTACTGAAGCAACTCCATTTACATCAAGTTGTGCAGGAATCCCAGCCCCAATACTCTCTCTGCTTTGTGGCTCTTAGAAGATGTGCAGGGCTGTTTTTCTGGTATCAAGTAATGATTTCCATGGGATTTGATGGGTATCCTGTGCTTTGAAAATCAGACCATTAATTTAGGTGCCTAAATATGGAATTAGGAAATCAAGCTTTAAATACGTTTTTTTAAATTGGCTATTGTTTCTACTAATTAAAACCTCACACTAGACATTTTAGCAGACTTTGAATGCACAAAAGGAATGAGAAAGTGCACATTATACAATGCTAGTTAAAACAAACCATTGCAAGAGAGAACATTCCTTTATTTTGAAGCAAGACTCCCATTGATTTCTGCTCCATCTGGAATCACCCCACTGTCTTCCTCCAGTATTCAATCTTTATCTATTCCTGTTATAATTTTGCATTGCAGAACCTGGCTTAGATCTGAGAGCTACACAACTCCATAGGGTAGCTAAGTTTTCAGAGAACACCTCTACCTAATGCTGCAGCCGAGAATATATAGTTTTAGATTTAGTTCATTTTTTATTCTTCACTGAAACAGTAACCTTTGAAAGTCATTAAGCTTTAACTAACTTGGTCAGTTCGGCATTTCTGTTAATCTGTGACAAACTTTGCTCTTTTTCCATGACACTTCTTACCAGTGGAAAGCAAAAGTGTCTGAGAAACTGGTGTAGGTTGAAAGAAATAAATAAGGTAAATTTAAGAAATGCATAAGACGTTATGGAGACTTTCACCTTTAAATCAGTTATATGAATTGAATAGATAGTGACTGAAAGTTCTCGCATCATTCTTTCCTTCCCAACACCTTTTAGACCCAAGTTAAGTGAAATGGTGGTTTATCTAGTGCCAAGTTGACTATTCCTAGTCTATTGTTACATAACCCATCATCCAATGGCCACCTTAGCAGAAGTTTGTGACTGCATATTACCATTCAGGTATAATTTTCAAATGCAAATTTGCATTTATACTGCATGTGCTCAGACCTACTCACATAAATGGCATTTCAGTTTCAGTACTGTCAATAAGGCTCTTTGCAGGCACGCTCATTTTTAAAGGAAAATAGCTTACAAAAAGAGAGTGGAATGGGAGGTAAAAGAATAGCTTTTCCTGCTGGAGATATGATTTCAAGTGAAATTATTAATGGTAGTTTTCTCATCCTAGTTCAAATTTGTACACTTCAGAGAACTCTGAAATGTGGTATGGCAGGTAGGTGGCCTTTGCACACGAGGCCTATGACTGACTGTGGAAACTGATGGTACCTGTTCTCATTATGCCTGCCTCAGCCTTCCTCACAAGCACTAATCTTTTGCATGAGTTATTACCAAGAAATATTTATAGTAATTATGCTGGTCCTTACCACTGGCATTAGCAAAAAGTAGAGTGCCAGAAGTGTAAAAATCAATGCGGCTGAAAATATATTTTTAAATATGTTGTTGCCTGAGGAAAATTCTGTTTCTGTTGCTAGAATGGCCTCATCAGAATCCTACTGCACTGGTAAGTACTAATCTGTTTCTGGCACCCTAACACAATGCAATTGGTCTCATGGTTACGCTTTTACTTTAATAAAAATAAAAGCACCAACCGTAGGGGAGAGGGCTCCCCCCCCCCCCCGGTAGTTCAGAGTTGGATTGGTTATTCCCTCCCCTTCAGAAAGAACCTGTTCATTTTTATTATGGTACAGGGGGAGAGTGCAAGATCAATTCTTAATTGTTGTGTATTTGTTAACATAGTGCCAGGGCCAGATTAATGGAATCTAGGGCCCTGGCACACCACAAAATGAGGGTTCCCCATGGCTCTGTCCCACACTTGACGTGGCAGCAGAAAATGGAGGGAGAACTTCCTGTTCCAGAGAAGGGCTGGCAGCATGAGCCCATCTGGAGCATTGAAATTCAGAACCAGCTGGGGAAGAGGCCTATTTTTCCATCAATGTACAACTGTTAAGTTGTGCATACACTGGTAGAAGAACTAGACCCCTTTGTCTGAAAGAAAGTTGATATTAAGTCAAGTCACGATTATGATTTTTTATGATGATCCAGAACAGTTTTTAAAAGCCTTTAAATTAGCCATTAAGGCTAGCAAATAGCTTTCTTATGGACCCAAGCCTTAACATTACTGAAAGCAGTTCAAAGCCTACTGACTTTCTCTCAGCATAGATCATCTTTACAAGTGTAAAGTAGCTGGGGAGAGAAAATCTGATGGCCAGAGCACCTGACTGGATGTGGGATTTCTCTTCCTAGCTCTGTTAGTAGAAATTATTTACCCTCTCTGTACTTGAGTCTCCTCATGTATTAAACAGGGATAATACTTCCCTATTCCATGGGTAAAGAGTGATGTTTAATATATTGCTGTAAGCACTGAGATGCTTTATAGAAGGGCATAGTAGTAATATAAACATTGGTAAAAATTAACATACAAACTGTGTTCCATTCTTGTGGCAGGGAAACTGTTGCCTGTCCTCTCCTCTTCAGTGTAGGGTCAGGATCTTTTGGATCCTTTCTGCCTCCCCCAGGCCTTCTCACCTAGCCACAAGTGAGAACTTGTTTTGTATCTTTACCTCTGCTGCTATCACACCACAGAAGCCTCTGTCCCTTTACTGTCTCAGAGATCTGAGCATGCTTTTTTCTCTCCCCTCCACACCAGAGTCCCTATAACATGTTCAGATACCTTAGGATTTTATCCCATGCTTCTAAGTAGATGCTATCCTCTACAAATAACTTCTACAAAGATAAGCAGCCACCCTGTATTAGACATTATGTCCTTTAGTAACATAATATGATTTTGTGTAGTATGAATAGGGTGAGCATATTTCCTTGTGAAACACCACTGTTTATATTTTCAAGGCCTGTGCAGGCATTTGTCAGTTAAAAAAAATAAATTATAACCCCCTCCAGACTGGCCACCTGAGGTGGTAAAATTGATGACTCTTTCAAAGAATTCATGTTTGCCTCCTTCGTCCAACTTATTAGTCTTCCTTCCCACTAATCTCTAAGTTCAACTCTACTTACAAGAGGGCTAGATGAATCATAGGGGCACAAAGCAGCAGAGAAGGGGATTGTTTGACTGAGATGAAAGCAGCCTTTTAATCTTGCCAAATACACTGAAGTGTCATTCCCAGAAAAATTGCCCTGCATAGCCTCATCCTTGTGATAGATGTCATAGTTTTTTCTCTATGAAAATCAGGTCACCCTAACCACGAATATTGCAGTGGGATGTAGTGACTTTTAGAAGTGTTGCCACATATTTTTCATACGTGTTGCAAACCAAACAGCAGAGTTAGCTTAGTCTTAGTTTTCAAAGTGATGCTCTTGAGCAAGAGCAAATAAAATACTTAAAAGAAAGTTAATATACACAAATACAAACAGGGCAAAAAAAGGGGGGGGCATATGAATGGGGCATAATTTCCCACCAATAATCAAATCTTTATATAGAGCTGGCTCTTGAGAGCTTCTTGCTGAAGTATTTTCTACCTTACTTGAAACTCCTGCATCCATTAGGCCAGTGTACTCTATTAGTATTAGAATTGCCATTCTGCTGAGCAGGAACTGTAGGTGAGCTGTGGCTAACTGAGGATGCTAAACAAGCAGTAATGTCTGCTTGTAGGCAGAAGGTAAGTCACACATTCATTCTTAGCTGAGGCCCGTTACCTTCACTCGTTTGTCCTATTTGTAAAGTTGTATTACCTTAACTAAAGGTGTGATGTTGCACTAATTTAAAGTGCTGCAACTTTTAGTGGGCACTTAAAAGTGATTTAAATTGGGTTTACAGCAGAGTGGACACAAAGACAAGCTAAACTGTTGTACGCTGATTTTAAACTGATGAAAGTTTCCACAGACAGGCTATGTCCACACTACAGCTTTCTCATTTTTCCATATTATAAAGTAAATCAATTGGAATATAAATATTGTACTTGCATTTGTGTTTACTATACAGAGCAGTACGAACAAGTCATGGTATGAAATTTTAGCTTATACTGACTTTGCTAGTGCTTTTTATGTAGCCTGTTGCAAAACTGGGCAAATATCTAGTTGAATTGATGTACCCCCTGGAAGACCTCTACGTACCTTAAGGGATACATGTAGCCCTGGTCGAGAATGATGGCTCTAAGCTGAGGGGAGAAAACTCTCCTGTCAACTTAATTACACCAGCCCCTGCAAGCTGTAGGTATGTCAGCAGGAGAAGCTCTCCTGCTGACATAGTGCTGTCCACACAGGTGCTTAGGTCAGTGTAACTGACATCACTGGGGGTGTGTGTGGCTTATTTAAATTCCTGAGCAACATAACTTATACTGACCTAAGCTGCAGTGTGGACATAGCCTGTCTGTGGAAACTTTCATCAGTTTAAAATCAGCGTACAACAGTTTAGCTTGTCCTTGTGTCCACTCTGCTGTAAACCCAATTTAAATCATTTTTAAGTGCCTACTAAAAGTTGCAGCACTTTAAATTAGTGCAACGTCACACCTTTAGTTAAATGTGATCACTGTAGGGGCCATCGTTCAGGGGGAGGCGGGGATCCTCCACTAACGACGCTTCTAACTGCTGCCGGTTGTCTCTATACGAGGGGGTTATGGCGCCATAGCTATGCCCGCATCATCCACCACTGGCCTAAGTCCCTGCATTGTAGTTTTAATTAAAGTTTTGCCACTTTGGCTGCAGGTCGGCCCCATGTTTCTAACTTCAAGAACAAATATCCGCTTTCACTGGCAACGGCGCCTCTCGGCTCGCCCGTCCGGGCAGCTGCACCCTTTCTTTCCCCCCCCCCCCCCCCCCCAGCGCTCACTTCGCACAAAGAGGAGAAGTGGTGCTGCTGCTCGGGCCAGACGGCCACGTAACCTGGGCGCAGCCGCTGCTCTGCCCTTGGGCGCAAGGGCGGTCGCCGGCTTGGCGCAGCCCTCACACACGCCGTCGGGCAAGGACCTCCCACCCCGTCCCCGGCCGCTGGAGGGGGGCCGGCCCACCCGCGCCTGTAAGGTCCCCTAGCGCCCCCTGCCCAGTCACCTCCAGCGCTGCGGCTTCGCGGGCCGGTATCAGGGGCCTGAGCCCCGCGGAGCCTCCGCCTGAGCGCCCGCCGCTCCCCCCGCCCTCCAGCGTCGCGGCGTTGCCAGAGCGCAGCGGACCCCGCCGTCGCCCCGTGCGGGGCCGCATCCCGCGCGCCGTGAACTTCTCCCGCCAGAGTCGCGCGGAGACTCCACCGCCCGCTGCCCCGCGCGGGTGGGGCGGGGGAATTGCACCACAACTCCCAGCATGCTCTGCTCTGGCGTGGTCCAAAGTGAGAGAGCCTGATGGGACCCGCGAGCCGCGTCACCCGCACGGCATGCTGGGAACAGCAGTCCCCCTCTCTGGGCTGGCGGGAGCCGCGCTGAGGGCGCCTGGGTCCTGGGGAGAGAGAGAGAGAGAGAGAGAGTGTACATCACGTGGCCGGGAGAGCTGCGCGGTGATTGGCTGCGGGCGGGGCCGGCACAAGCGCTTCCGGTGTCTCTGGTGCGGACGGCAGGCTGCTTGTTTGGATGCTGCCGTCACATCATGGCGACGCGCGGAGCCCAAGCCGCGCGCGGAGGAGGCAGTAGCAACAGCCCTGTAGGGTCCGGAGGGAGCCGGCGCCATAGCCCGGGGCAGCGGGAGGAGGAGGTGGCGGCGGCAGCAGCGCGGGGCAGCCCTGAGGTAACGGCCGGCCGCGCGCGCCGTCGGGCTCTCCCCACCAGCGAGCGCGTCCACCGCCCTACGCGGCGTCCGCGCGTCGGGACAGCGGCTGGTGCGGGCGGCTCCGGTGTGCGAGGCAGCGCCTCAGCCCCGGCCTGGCGATGGGCTCCGCTCCCGAGGTGGGGGAGGCAACTGCCCCCAGCCTACGGCTCGAGCCCGGCCGGTCCGCGTGGGGCCGGTGGCGCCGCAAAGCGTAAGAGACGGGGGGGGCCTAGCCCCGGGCACAGCCTCCGGGGGGCCCGGCTCGCACGGTGGGGAAGGGTCGAGCGCGGCAGCTGTGCGTGTGACCGGCGCAGCTGGGTGGCTGAGGCGGGCTCTGTAGTGGCTCCTAGGGGGCTACGGCACGACCCGGAGCCCGCTCCGCACGCGATACAGGCCTGCCGAGCCAGCTGCCCAACTGGGGTCCCGCTCGCAGGGCTCCACGCCCGGCACCGCCGAGAGCCCGTGGGCCTGTCGGCTGAGGCTGGTCACTCATCCGCGTGGCGGCCCCATTAGTTCCTGGCACTTTCCCCTGTGGGAAGGAGGCCCGCCCCCGGCTCGGGGAATAGCTGGGCAGGCTTTAATAGGAGCCAGTATTGTCATCTAATGGGTCACGCGGTCATTTCAGCCGGAGGTTGGGGGGGTGGGGGGAAAATCTGTATTGTAGTTGTAGAATACTTGTGCGTGTTAACTGTTACCGGGTAGGATGGCCTTTGCCCATTTCTCATTTTTGTACCATTTGTTTTAATTACAGGTTTCAGAGTAGCAGCCGTGTTAGTCTGTATTCGCAAAAAGAAAAGGAGTACTTGTGGCACCTTAGAGACTAACCAATTTATTTCTCAATATAGTAGTAGAATTGATCTAATATAAAGTGTTCCTAACTTGTGTGAGTAGTCCCATTGAAGTGTATGAGTAAAGGTTGTGTTTCCTGATCCTATTTCTGTTTGTCCAGGGAAAGTAGACTTTTATATAAAATATGAATCCAAGGGAATGCTACCAGCTTAATTTTCCACATCTTCTAAAGCAAAAAAGCAACATTCTTAAGAAAATCTTACTAAGAATGATACTGTAGCTCAGTGAATTTACAAAGAGAAAAGAAAAGGAGTACTTGTGGCACCTTAGAGACTAACCAATTTATTTGAGCATAAGCTTTCGTGAGCTACAGCTCACTTCATCGAAATGCATCCGATGAAGTGAGCTGTAGCTCACGAAAGCTTATGCTCAAATAAATTGGTTAGTCTCTAAGGTGCCACAAGTACTCCTTTTCTTTTTGCGAATACAGACTAACAGGGCTGCTACTCTGAAACCAGTGAATTTACAGTATTCCTTGTTTCTATTTCTTGCAAGAAAACCATAATGCTTCTCTTGTATGGACTTATAAAAACACACTTGTTTGAGGACAGAGTACTCTAAAGATAGAGTGCTGTCTTAAAATCTGCCCTGATGCCATTTGTATATACATATTGAGTGTAATACAACTGTTGATCTAGGTATATTATCACTTCTTCTTTTCCGCTCCAGTATCTCATGTCATACTCAGGTTTTCTGGTGGCTGTCATGTCATGTTACCTGTAGTAGGAAATGTAACTTTCCAAGGTGCAAAGTTTTCTGTTGTATCCGGTGGAAAGTTCTCAAGAGGCTGTGAAACTATTCCTCCCCAGAATCACAAGCTATCTTTTCTGCAGCATACTGGTTTTTACTATCCCAGTGAACATTGTGTCTTATGGTTAACTTTATTTTTATATAGTGCGCGTTACTGAAGTATTCAGAATTTTAATAATTTTAAAAAGCAACTTGCTTCATAATATTTCCTTCCTCTTAAAATAAGAGCATACGGCCAAACAAAGGAATCAAATTTGATTAAAGAACTGAAAGGTAGAGCAAGAGATATTGGGCAAACAGTAGTTTTAAACAACGGTTGGAAAGCAAAACTCCGAATGTGACAAGCAATTGGGGAAAAACTTGATATGATCTTTTTTGTGTAAAGAAGGCCTTAAAGGGTTTTTTCATAGGCTGTCACTTTTTTACATTGGAAGCTCAAGTCTTGTCTACCCTATCTTCGAGAGAGATTCTGTGGATGACCGGAGAACCAGTAGGATTATGGCATTAAGGACGTGAAACCTGATTGAGGGAAAGTGAGTCACAGTTTAAAAGTGTTTCAGCTTTTTTGTTAACACCTGTAACAGACATTTGAGTTAAACAGCTAGAAGATTGGTTTGTTAAACATTCAACACTTTGTCTTTAATTCAGTTAAGGTCTGAGAGCGTTCCAGTTGAAGCCCTCTGGGTCCTCCAAAGAAATCTTCTGCAAACAATTGATATTGCTGATATTTGTAATGTAAAAACCCTGAGAACAACGGGGTGTGGGTAGGAGGAACCACCTTTCAGGCCTTCTTTATGCAACATAAAGAAGCAATTTAGCCCATCCCCTTTTTGCAAATCCTTGTTGAAGGTGTGTTTTTAAGAGAGTGAATAAAAATTAGATGTTCAGTTTCAGCTGAGTTTCGTACTACAGGGCACATCACAGAAAAAAACCATACTGTTTAGTAGGCTTTTGAGGGAATAGTAGGATCCTTAAACACAAGAGGTGTGTGAGTGCACATACTTTTCTGAATAAAGCTCAAGAAGCAGGCCTTGAAGGTGGGGGTGGAGTCCCAGGGGGTGGTTTGGGGCAGGGGGTCCCAGGAGGGGGCAGTCAGGGGACAAGGAGCAGGGGGTGGTTGTATGGGGTGGGGGTTCTGAGGGGGGCGGGGCCCAGGCTGTTTGGGGGACACAGCCTTCCCTACCCAGCCCTCCATACAGTTTGCCCACCCCTGGGACAAAGCATAGTTTTCACATGTTATCAGGGTGAGATAAACATGGCAGGGTCAGGGGGAAGGGATGCCAAGAGTTTACCTCAACCAACTAATGTGTGAAAACTGAACTGTCTAGGATTTTAGTGCATTGGCTGACGCATGATAAAAACACTTTTTTCCTAGTGAAGACCAGGCTCTTGTATAGTCATAAAGTAATGCATGTGTGGCAGGATTAAAGACAAGTGAGCAGTATAATTGAAATATTCCTTCAAAGAAGTGGCTGAAATAGTATAGTACACTTGCTTTTTGACTGGTGTATCAGCATAAAGGTATTCAGAAATGATTCTGTATACATTGAACAATACAAGAGGTTCAATCTTTGCTACATGCTTCAAACTCTTCTGTGATGATGAATTATAACCATTACAGCTCACTGACTGCTATTGTCTAAATATGACACTGCCTCATTTTTGGACATGGACATCTTGAGTCAGTTCCAGTATGGGTTCTGGCCTTTCCTCTGGGGTTGAGACTGCATTTGTCAAGTTTTGATAAATTAGTCTCCTGGGTTTTGAGAGCAGTTGCAGAGGAACTATCAATCTCTGTTGGTTATCAAAGCACCAGGTTGTCTGTGTGCTGTGCAACTTCAGTCTCCTTCCCCAAAAAGACTTGGTTTGAGAGTGGATTGGTAATTGACAAGCTCTTGACTGTGAAGAGAGATTTTTTTGAGGTGTCTGGTGGTAGCTAGTGTCTCAGTATTTTGGGGCAGTCTGTGATGATAAACTAAGTGCAAAGATACAGGTAGGTCCTGACTAAACTATAACTTTTACATATGCTATAATCTCGTCAGATGATAAGCAGTATCATAGCCATGTCCTGTGACTTGTATTACTGTTGTAGGGTAGATCAGATTTTAGTTTGACTATAAACAGTGTAGTTGCTGCAAACTGTATTCTGTCCAGTAATCAGTCCTAAGCTTTCAGACATCCTTCTGTTCTATATGGTTTCTGTATAATTTCTTACATGGAGAGTCCTTTGGACTCTGGCACTGAACAGATGCCTGCTTAATTGCCTATGTTTTAGATTGCAATACAGTTGTTTGAGAATCTTAAGTTTCTGAACCTTCTCTTTTCTAAGAACCGTTTACAATGTGAGTAGCAGTGATGCCAGCATAAGCTTGTACGTAGCCTGAAATGATAACTCTGAGGAAAGTGGGGAAGTGCACTCTGAAGGCTAATTTTCATCATCTGATACATACCCTTTCCCTGGTCAATTCAGAAGTTCAGAGCAGCGTGAAAGACTGTGCCTGGAAGCTTTGGGGTGAGCAGAAGGGAAGTTGCTTTCTGACTCCAACCAGTGATTATCATATGTCCTTAAGCATGACGTTTGAACTTTGTATCTCTTTATCCTGGCCAATTAACCTGGAGATAAGTCTTATTTTAAAAAAAGTCAGTTTTTTTTTAAACACTAAGCTGTTTGTCTTGCCAGTAGTGAGTTTCACAGCTTAGTGTGGAAAGAGAGAGATTTCCTCCTATTCTTACTTAAACTTTTGCCTTTTAACTTCATCAGTTCCCTTTTGCTCTTGTATTATGGGGCAGAGTAAAAAGGTGTCTGATTTGCCTTCTCCTTACTATTCATTTTATGTATCTTCTCTTATTGAAAACTTTCTTAATCCATGCAAACATGCCACCTTGGACTGATCCTGTCAGATCTTAAGCCTAGAAGCATCAAATCTAGTTTGAAGCTGGTGATGAGATTTCAGTAGATGGTACTTTGCCTTAATACTGAATTAGCATTTATTAGACAACATGCTGTTGGAAGTGTTGCGTATCAGGTATCTGAAATGATTGTGTGTAGAGAGCTTGCAAAGCACTTTAAGATGAAGGACTCTTTTACCATTTGTTGCTCATCAGCTTAGCACTCAAAGCAAATGAACCAATTTCACTCTTTTTCATTTTTACTTATTTTTATTTTTAAATAGGTGGCTAGTCATTGCTCTAGACTGTCAAGGTTCCTTTCCCACTCTGAACTCTAGGGTACAGATGTGGGGATCTGCATGAAAGACCCCGTAAGCTTATTCTTACCAGCTTAGGTTAAAAACTTCCCCAAGGTACAAACTTTGCCTTGTCCTTGAACCGTATGCTGCCACCACCAAGCGTGTTAAACAAAGAACAGGGAAAGAGCCCACTTGGAGACATCTTCCCCCAAGTCCTACACCCCCTTTCCTGGGGAAGGCTTGATAAAAATCCTCACCAATTTGTACAGGTGAACACAAACCCAAACCCTTGGATCTTAAGAACAATGAAAAATCAATCAGGTTCTTAAAAGAAGAATTTTAATTAAAGAAAAGGTAAAAGAATCACCTCTGTAAAATCAGGATGGTGAATACCTTACAGGGTAGTCAGATTCAAAACAAAGAGAATCCTTCTAGGCAAAACCTTAAATTACAAAAAGACACAAAAGCAGGAATATACATTCCCTCCAGCACAGCTTATTTTATCAGCCATTAAACAAAAGGAAATCTAACGCATTTCTACCTAGATTACTTACTAACTAACAGAAGTTCTGAGACTGTATTCCTGATCTGTTCCCAGCAAAAGCATCACACAGACAGATGAACCCTTTTTCCCTCCCAACCCCCCACCCCCAAGCTTTGAAAGTATCTTGTCTCCTCATTGGTCATTTTGGTCAGGTGCCAGCGAGGTTATCTTTAGCTTCTTAACCCTTTACAGGTGAAAGGGTTTTGCCTCTGGCCAGGAGGGATTTTATAGCACTGTATACAGACAGGTGGTTACCCTTCCCTTTATTTTTATGACATAGACAAACATACAACAACAACTTTTGCAGATCTTGCAGGTTAATCGTGAACTTCATCTCAGATTTTGCTAACAAATATCTTCTGCATCCCTTTCTTAATTTGTCACCCTCCCAGAAGACTGGGATAATAAAACTTGAAAGAAGTATGTCCTAAATGTATTTGGATTCTGGTTCTGTTGGACCAACAGTGAGGAAGACTTCCGATCTGCGGGGCCATCCTCAGAAAGCCAGTGCAAATAACTGGGTAATGTGTTTTCTGTGAGAAGCATTGATAAACAGCTCATTTGCCATATTCTGCACTTAGGGACATTTCCAAATCACCTTTGGGGAATACCCATGTAGAAGACTGTTCAGTAATCCATTCTCGAGTTGAGACAGGCATGGATTACTGAAAGAAAAGGTCATCACCTTCTAGTCACATGCAGGCTTCTGCAAAAGAGATTTCCTTCTTCACAAAAACTGCAGCACTTTGAGGGGTGAATAAAAGTGTAGATGCTTGGTTTATGTAGATTGAACAAACGTAGAAAGTTGAAACTGTTTACTGTCTTTCATGATAAATCTATATGAACAAATGCCAGTTCTTAGAATAGGGGTCTCTGGATGCATTTCCTGATGCCCTTTGATCATGCTGGCATTCATGAGAGTTGCAACTGCTTATTTTCTTTGATCACACTCAGTCTCACTGTCAAGGCAAAACTTCAAAAAGGATCCCCTGTAGAATGCAGGCAGAGAGCAATTAATGTGCATAACATATATTCGGAAAGAGCTGCTGAGGCCAGGACTTAGATTTATAGTGTATAGGTGCTGCGCAGGTCAACAGTCACAGCGTTTCACGTTGAATTACCCTCTTACTCAGACATCAGGCTGCATGCAAATACTCTGGCTTGCAATAGAATCCCAGTCCTGCTGCACGTGTGCATGTGATTTAGTGGAGATCCAGGCCCATCCCTTCAGGATAAGAGCTGCTGCTGTGGGGTAAACCGCGGGCAAGAGGAAAATCACGTTATCCATGACTTTTCCCCCCGCCATGACAAATTTGTAGCCTTACTTACAATTGCCCAAGTTGTGTGTCTGCCCTGCAGTTTGATATGTGCACACTGTGGTCTATACTACTTTGATCATGCTGATGAATACACTCAGTGAATGTCTACGATTATGGGGGGGTAGAAGCATCACTACAATTAAGACTGAGACTGCATTACCATTTATGAGTTAACTTTTCTAAGTGCTCTGAAATCCACAGACTTACTCTGATTGTCTTGATTTCTTATGCCTGAGATAGGGTTAGTGGTCCAAAAGTTTGAGGCAATTTGAACAAGGGATTCCCCAAGATGCAGTAGTCTTTTTTTTTTAAAAAAAAAAAGTCATGTGACATCAAAATGTTGTTTTAACGTTTTTGCACAGACCTGGGGCTCAAACTATGGCTCGGATCTTCCCCCAAATAATCACCTTTTCAGGCTTGATTTCAACTAGTGTCTGTCACCCACCATCTCTTTGGGCAAGAAATATTTTAAAAGCTATTCAAGATAGAAGTTGGGTTTACAGCCCGGTTCTGAGATGACAAGACAGATGTGACCAGGTGTGCTGGATTGCAGCGGTACTCAGGTTTGGCCCAGCCACCCCTCTATCATGGTCAGCGGTGTGGAGGGCCAAACTGGAGTGGCATTGCAACCCTGACACCCAGGTCACAAAGCCCAGGTCACAAAGCCCAGCGTGGGGAGCTGAGCCCAGCCCTGTGGGATGCAAGAGCTGCCACTGGCCCAGCCCCGGAGAACACAGGAGCTGTATAGTGGTCCAGAAATGTATTAGACATTACAAAGTCAAAGGTGCCACTGACAGGATATTTTGTAGATCTGACGTTGTCAGTCTGTTTGCCCTGAGACGAGAAATGGATTAAATTGATTTGGTTTATGTGCATAGACGAGATAACTATGTTCTTAATTGTTAAAGGGTTTATATTACGGTATGCTGCATCCTATGAGAAGTGTGGTTGAGGTTTAACTAGTTTTTATAGCTGATGACTGGACCTGTGAGGAGTTTTTTTTTATTATAGGCATTTTCAGGGCTCTTTACCATAAAATTACAGTGACAGATATTATATCATTAAAACCAAAGGTTATATTTTTTCTTAAGACATAGGAGGAAGCAGAGGTTGAATTATATGTGGACTCATACTGTTAATGATAGCTTATGTTTCTTTGAACAACTCTAGTCATTTTTGTGAAAAAAGAAAATGGCCTTTTCTACAGAAAAATTTGCACCAGATTATTTAGACCAGTGCAAACCCATGAGTAGACACTTATCTTAAAACATGTTCCTTATCAAATTAGTCTGGAATAAGTCTGATTTAAAACCAAAATGGGTAGCACACAACGCATTTTGCAACTTCTAAACCTTTTAAAATCAGTTTAAAGTCACACCTTAAGTTTATACCAGTGCAACACTGCATGTAGACATACCCTTATAATAACTTGGAGATACATTTACCCTTGCAAATGTCATGCTGGTTAGTCCGTATCATATTGTACCCCATGGCTTATTTCTCACCCCTAAAATTGGTAGTCAAGTTAGGTTTGAGACACAGTTTGGGAAAACTTGTATTGCTACTACCCATGATGTACCTGTGCTGTGAAGAATAGACTTCATTACTGTCAAACTCTTGCTTTCCATCACTAAAATTCACTTAAACGTTTTAAAGGGTTTTGGAAGAAGATTTACTTTTACAATCATGATTCCCTTGAATAGCCAGTATGTTATACATGTTGTAATGGCATGATCATGAAAAGCAGGAATTTTGTCTCAACTATTCATTTGCCGAGGTATTGGCCTGGCTCTTGATTAAAGCATACAGGTTAGAATATTCAGGCTCTGATATTGTCTATCCTTAAATGATTATAGTGACTGATTATTTCTGGTTTTTTCATGGATGAGAGGATTCACCGGTAATAGTAGTTGCATTTAGACTTACAATTGTTAAGGGCGTGGCCACCATCTGTTCAATTCCAGAGGTCCACAGTGGTTTTCAGTATGGCACCAAGAGAACTATGTCCCACAAGTGTGGATTTAAGCATAGACCAGTCACCAGAGAGAACTACAGCTTACCTTCCAGTTAGGTGCTGACATTCTTCTGACTTCATATCCGTTTGAGGCAGATTTTTATGAATATTACAGAGATGGCATTGTCTACCCACAGAATTACAGGTAACGTGTCTTAATATTCTAAACCCAGAGCCAATTGGTATAAGTGATTTTTTTTTTTTTTTTTTTTTTTTTTGCTACTGTAATATTTTCAGAAAGGTGAAATGTGACTGAAGATGAAATGGCACATACTCTTGTTCCTTCTCCATATTTTTAACTGTTTTTTGTAGCATGAGTTTTAATATCAATTTCTTTTTAATTTAATCAGCTTAGTAGTGTGTCTTGCGAACTCTATTACTTTTATTTTGCAAAAACCATAACATTCCTGTTCCACCATGTATTTTCCAGGAGGATTTTTAAACACTTCAAATTATTAAAATGTCCTGTTTCTTCCTCCTCTTTCCCCTCTCCCTCCTGTAAGTGTCCTTGTTCCATTTTTGAACTATTGTTTGAAATGTTAATATCTTTAATCTTTGAAATTGAGTCACAAAGTAGCTGTCAGACTTCACTAAAGTTCTGCTGCTGGCATTTACTGGTGCTGCAGAGTATACAGGATGGCGTCGACCTGTGTTGTAGTTTAGTCTCGTCTGTAATCAAGGACCATCTAGGTGTGGGTTCAGCATTCTTGCATTTGAGTCTATATATTGTGATTTGTTTTACTAAATTAGGAAAAACAGCTTCTCAAACGCTGGGGATGCAAAGGTCAGAAAAAAGAAAAGGAGTACTTGTGGCACCTTAGAGACTAACCAATTTATCTGCGCATAAGCTTTTGTGAGCTACAGCTCACTTCATCGGAGCTGTAGCTCACAAAAGCTTATGCTCAAATAAATTGGTTAGTCTCTAAGGTGCCACAAGTACTCCTTTTCTTTTTGCAAATACAGACTAACACGGCTGTTACTCTGAAAGGTCAGAAAGCTTGTGTTTTTAATGCGGGTGTACATATTTTTGAAATTGTTAAATATATTGGCTTTCTGATTTTTCAGTAATCTTTACATTGTGTCACATTTTGAATATAGGGTGTAGGCTGGTTCATGATTTATTAAATTTCTTGAGGGTCCTATCTGAGTGTTGTTACTTGAAAATTAACTTAATACTCCTGCTTCCTGTGTCTGACAGTGTTTTTCATTTGATTCCAAATACTTTCACCAATGTGTCCTTATTTTAATACTGTAGTCAAAGCTGCTAGAACACTATAGCTTTCTCACAAATAAAAAGTTAGCATGGAAATATAATTTTACTATGTAACTCTTCTAATACTCCACTTTTGGAATGACAAGCCATTGAAGATAATTCTTAGCTTGATTCATTTTTAACAGGGTGATGTTTCAGTGACAAACTCTCTGTGTTTTGGGGAGTGTCTCCAGGTAGTAACTACTTCACCTGCTCCATGAGTTTAAAAAAAAAAAAAAAGCTGGAGTCCTGTGTACCTACATTTTTCAGGTTACTTTCTTATGAGAGAATTATTGTCAAGTGTAGTGCCTGCATTACTCCTTAAATATATGGGGGTAAGTTGGTCATCTTTAGATGTTGCTTTCAAAAGCAAAATTGCTTGTGTGTGTGTGTGTACACACACACACACACACACACATACACAATATTAGTTTTTCTAAAAATATTGACTATAGTTTGCAGTTCAACTTAATGATACAGTAGCTTTTTGGATTCTTGTTTAAGCATACTGAAAATAGAGTAGAGGTTTTTTACTTCAAGTAAATTTTTCTTGGTAGCTGATCTGATTACTTCTTCCCCTTTTCTAGTTTATGATTGGTACAACCGGTGAAGCTGGAATTTGTGAGATCAGAATGAATACTCAGGATCAGTTGGTGAACAGCAGATGCGTTGAATCTGGCACAACTTTGCAACATCTGCAGTCCAATTGTGATGGCATAGAAAGTACAGCTGCACTGGAAGATGAAAATTATATCTCAAAAAATAGAAGGCCAGTGGATTCAATGTACTGTACTCAAGAATCACGTGAGGAGACTCCTGGGAGAGAAGAAGCCCGTACTGAGCCACCTGATGGCGAACAAGATCCAGAGACTGAAAAAAACAAAGAGAAAACCTTAGGTATGCACTGTTTTAGGGTTTGTCTTCTAAATTACAGCAAGTTCTATGTTTTGAAAAAGATGGCAGTTTTAATGTTTCCTTAAAAATGGGCTTCACATTTTACCCTTGCAATCTCTGAGTTATTCTCAGGAGCTTTAATTTTGTTGCCAAATGGCATTTTGTCGTCCTTATCATGATGTGTGTTGGGGGAAGTGGGAAGACATGTTTTAAAAGGTCACTGGTTAAAATTAATGTTAAAAAGTCCCTCACCTGTTAATATGTTAAAATCTAATCCACTTGTCACAAGTTGTTTTACTTCTTGCATTTCACTCAGTATGATCAATGGAAATAGACTAATCGGTTTTACTTCTGGTTTTTAAAAACTATGATGCTGCATTATTTGGGTTACATACACTGAAGATGACTGTATATCAGACCACTTTTTACTCATGAATATTTTTCTGTATTTCATAACAATCTGAATTTTAGGTCTAGGGTTTCAAAAGTGTGTTTCTTGGTTTGTATCTTATGAAAGTCAAAGCATTCTTGTGGTCTAAGGCTCTGTGCATACTGCAGTTGGGTTAAATATACTACCACCCTACATGTTATACAACTCTACACACAGCAAGATAATTATATGAATTCGTTGTTTTGTAGGGACTTGTGTTGCCATTCTCTAGTAAAACAATATACAGCTATTAAACTAGCATGCCATTAAAAACATTCTAGCTCATCATTAATACAGAACTCTTTTCAGAGGAAAAGCTTTCATAGCATGTTTTCAGTATTTAATTTTTTTTTTCATCCATAGGAAAAGAAGTACTGTTATTGATGCAAGCCTTGAACACACTTTCTACTCCAGAAGAAAAGTTGGCAGCTCTCTGCAAGAAATATGCTGATCTTGTAAGTATTATCTATAGTTAACAGATACCAAGAGTACATCTAAATTTCTATTTCTTGTAAAATGGTTTTGGAGAAAGGTATTCATCTCCTTAAGAATGTGAAAATACATATTAACTATGGAAGAACAGCAGATTTATTTATTTTTTTAATTCAAAGATGTTTTTAACTGATTCAGCTATGTCCTTGCCTTAGCAGAATGTATTGGTTGCAACATCCAGGTTTCTGATGGAAATTGTTGCAGTCAAAATAAAAATTCAACACTTGAAGTCATTTTCACTTTTATCTATGTCTCCACAACTGCTCTATAAATCTAAAGAGGAATTTCATTATAATAGTATTCTGATAATGAAGTACTGCAACATACAATGATAAAACAGATTTCAGTGCTACTAGCAATAAAATCAACATCTGTAGTCCAGTGGTAATTAAAGTTTTTCTAGTGGGCTAAGAGAACATTGTGCCCCTATTCTGCAATATTTCTAATTTTTTATAAGCTTGTCAATATCTACTTGTCTCATGGTGGAAGATTATAACTTTCCATTGCTGAACACATCAGCTAGTTGTGAATATGATTGATCTTTTCCACAAAAATAATCCCACAAAAATAGTGTCTGGATTGGATGTGAGGCAGGGCAGCATGCTCTAATGTGCTCAGCATACTATAACTTTCCAAGACCATACAATGTAGTTCAGCCATTAGTGATAGAAAATGACAACCTAGTAAAATTTTTGGAAATTGGGAACAATGTAGGTAGACCTTCTGTTCTTCTCCAGTATGTCTTCTGAAGATTTAGTTTCTTCCTTGGTTTTAGAACATTGCCTCAAGTGAATGTTTGTTATTCTAATGACTGTAAATCGCAATGGAAGCATATGGTCTTGTTTTCAGAACCAGCCCCAAAAAAGGAAAACTTTGCCAGTTCACTATCATAGTTTTTTATTTGGGGAGGATACTACACTGGTGATTGGGAACAGGTGTTTATTATAGAACAGGTTTCAGAGTAGCAGCCGTGTTAGTCTGTATTCGCAAAAAGAAAAGGAGTACTTGTGGCACCTTAGAAACTAACCAATTATTTGAGCATAAGCTTTTGTGAGCTACAGCTCACTTCATCGGATGCATTCAGTGGAAAATACAGTGGGGAGATTTATAAATCTTATTATAAATTATAATTATAAATAAATTATAATAAATGTATAGTATTCTTATTATAAATTATTATTTATAAATCTTATTATTATAAATCTCCCCACTGTATTTTCCACTGAATGCATCCGATGAAGTGAGCTGTAGCTCACGAAAGCTTATGCTCAAATAAATTTGTTATTATAGAACAACGTATTCTGACATAATTTGGTACTTAGAGAAGGAATAAAACTGGCTAGCAAGGTTTCTATTTGGATGAGTTTCAACAAGGGCTGTCAAGCAATTAAAAAACTTAATTGCAAGTAATTGTGCAATTAATCGCACTAATAAACAATAATAGAGTACCAATTATTTAAATCTCGGATGTTTTCTACATTTTCAAATATATTGATTTCAGTTACAACACAGAATACAAAGTGTACACTGCTCATTTTATATTTTTCTGATTACAAATATTTGCACTGTAAAAAAACAAAAAATAGTATTTTTCAATTGACCTGATACAAGAACTGTAGTGCAATCTCTTTATCATGAAAGTCGACCTTACTAATGTAGAATTTATGTACAAAATAAAACTGCATTCATAGATATTAAGGTCAGAAGGGATCATTATGACCATCCAGTCCGACCTCCTGCACAATGCAGGCCACAGAATCTCACCCACCCACTCCTGCGAAAAACCTCTCACCTATGTCTGAGCTATTAAAGTCCTCAAATCGTGGTTTAAAGACTTCAAGGAGCAGAGAATCCTCCAGCAAGTGACCCGTGCTCCATGCTACAGAGGAAGGCGAAAAACCTCCAGGGCCTCTTCCTATCTGCCCTTCCCAACCCCAGTTATGGCGATCAGCTAAATCCTGAGCATATGAGCAAGATTCACCAGCCAGTAACTCAGATTCCACCCCATCTAACATCCCATCACAGGCCATTGGGCCTATTTACCATGAATATTTAAAGATCAATTAATTACGCAAAATCATGTTATCCCATCATACCATCTCCTCCATAAACTTACCGAGTTTAATCTTAAAGCCAGATAGGTCTTTTGCCCCCACTGCTTCCCTTGGAAGGCTATTCCAAAACTTCACTCCTCTGATGGTTAGAAACCTTCATCTAATTTCAAGTCTAAACTTCCCAATGACCAGTTTATATCCATTTGTTCTTGTGTCCATATTGGTACTGAGCTGAAGTAATTCCTCTCCCTCTCCGGTATGTATCCCTCGGATATATTTATAGAGAGCAATATCATCTCCCCTCAACCTTCTTTTAGTTAGGCTAAACAAGCCAAGCTCCTTGAGTCTCCTTTCATAAGACAAGGTTTCCATTCCTTGGATCATCCTAGTAGCCCTTCTCTGTACCTGTTCCAGTTTGAATTCATCCTTCTTAAACATGGGAGACCAGAACTGCACACAGTGTTCCAGGTGAGGTCTCACCAGTGCCTTGTATAACGGTACTAAAACTTCCTTATCCCTACTGGAAATACCTCGCCTGATGCATCCCAAGACCGCATTAGCTTTTTTCACGGCCATATCACATTGGCGGCTCATAGTCATCCTATGATCAACCAATACTCCAAGGTCCTTCTCCTCCTCCGTTACTTCTAATTGATGCGTCCTCAGCTTATAACTAAAATTCTTGTTGTTAATCCCTAAATGCATAACCTTACACTTCTCACTATTAAATTTCATCCTATTACTGTTACTCCAGTTTACAAGGTAATCCAAATCTTCCTGTATGATTTCCTGGTCCTTCTCTAAATTGGCAATACCTCCCAGCTTTGTATCATCCGCAAACTTTATTAGCACACTCCCTCTTTTTGTGTCGAGGTCAGTAATAAAAAGATTAAATAAGATTGGTCCCAAAACTGATTCCTGAGGAACTCCACTGGTAACCTCCCTCCAGCCTACCCGCTGTAGTCTTCCTGTTAACCAATTCCTTATCCACCTTTCAATTTTCATATTGAGCCCCATCTTTTCCAATTTAACTAATAATTCCCCAAGTGGCACGGTATCAAACACCTTACTGAAATCTAGGTAAATTAGATCCACTGCATTTCGTTTGTCTAAAAAAATCTGTTACTTTCTCAAAGAAGGAGATCAGGTTGGTTTGGCACGATCTACCTTTTGTAAAACCATGTTGTATTTTGTCCCATTTACCATTGACCTCAATGCCCTTAACTACTTTCTCCTTCAGAATTTTTTCCAAGACCTTGCATACTATAGATATCAAACTAACAGGCCTATAGTTACCTGGATCACTTTTTTTTCCTTTCTTAAAAATAGGAACTATGTTAGCAATTCTCCAATCATACGGTACAACCCCTGAGTTTACAGATTCATTAAAAATTCTTGCTAATGGACTTGCAATTTCGGGTGCCAATTCCTTTAATATTCTTGGATGAAGATTATCTGGGCCCCCCGATTTAGTCCCATTAAGCTGTTCGAGTTTCGCGTCTACCTCAGATATGGTAATATTTACCTCCATATCCTCATTCCCATTTGTCATGCTACCATTATCCCTAAGACCCTCTTTAGCCTTATTAAAGACTGAGGCAAAGTATTTGTTTAGATATTGGGCCATGCCTAGATTATCCTTGACCTCCACTCCATCCTCCGTGTTTAGCGGTCCCACTTCTTCTTTTTTTGTTTTCTTCTTATTTATATGGTTATAGAACCTTTTACTATTGGTTTTAATTCCCTTTGCAAGGTCCAATTCTATTTGACTTTTAGCCTGTCTCACTTTATCCCTACATGTTCTGACCTCAATAAGATAGCTTTCCTTGCTGATCCCTCCCATCTTCCACTCTCTGTATGCTTTCTGCTTTTTCTTAATCACCTCTCTGAGATGGTTGCTCATCCAGCTTGGTCTACAACTCCTGCCTATAAATTTTTTCCCCTTTCTTGGGATGCAGGCTTCCGATAGCTTCTGCAGCTTTGACCTGAAGTAATCTCAGGCCTCCTCTGCCTTTAGATCCGTAAGTTCTTCAGTCCAATCCACTTCCCTAACTAATTTCCTTAATTTTTGAAAGTCAGCCCTTTTGAAATCAAAAACCTTAGTTGCAGATTTATTTTTGTTAATCCTTCCGTTCAGTTTGAACTGAATTAGCTCATGATCACTTGAACCAAGATTGTCCCCTACAACCATTTCTTCTATGAGGCCCTCACTACTCACCAAAACCAAATCTAAAATGGCATCCCCTGTAGTCGGTTCAGCAACTACTTGATGAAGGAATCCATCAGCTATCGCATCTAGGAAAATCTGAGCCCTATTATTATTACTAGCACTCATCCTCCAGTCTATATCTGGGAAGTTAGTCTCCCATGATCACGCAGTTTCCATTAATATTTACTTCATTAAAGAGGGCTCTCTCCATATCCAAATTAGATCCTGGTGGCCTATAGCACACCCCAAGCACTATCCCCAGGGGAGGCTCTAGTAGTTTTCTTCCCCAATGTAATTTTTGCCCAGACGGACTCTGTCGTATCCATTCCATCGCTTCTTATTTCTTTACATTCTACCTCATCATTGATATACAATGCTACTCCACCACCTTTACCTTTATTTCTGTCTTTCCTAAACAGCACATACCCTTCAATACCTGTAATCCAGTCATGACTACTATTCCACCATGTTTCTGTTATCCCTATAATATCTGGTTTCACTTCCTGCACCAGTAGCTCTAGTTCCTCCATTTTGTTACTTAGGCTCCTCGCATTGGTGTACAAACATCTTAATTTTTGCTGTTTGGCCTCGCTCACATTCTGTACCCTATTAGGCACGGTCATTCTACAGCCAGTATAACCTATTAGACTGATATCCACACTGCCCTTCCTCCTTATATGCATTCTCCTACCCACGGCTGTATCCTTTCTTACTTCGTTTTCTTCCCCCTCAATGCTAAAATCCAGCATGGAGATTACCTGGACATCTCCCAACCTTCTCCCCCAAATTCCTAGTTTAAAGCTCTCTTAATCAGTTGTGCCAGCCTCCATCCTAGAAGTCTGTTTCCTTCCCTACTCAGATGAAGTTCATCCCGAGAGAACTGTCCTCTGTCCATGAATGCCTCCCAGTGGCCATACATCCCAAAGCCCTCCTTATAGCACTACTGCCTAAGCCATCTGTTCATAGTCATAATCTTGTCACACCTTCGTTGCCCTTCTCTAGGAAAAGACAGAATCTCACTAAAGATCACCGGAGCCTCGATTTCCTTAAGCATCTTCCCCAGCCTATTATAATTTCCCTTAATACTTTCCAGCGAGAATCTATCCGTATAATTTGTTCCCACATGAAGGCTAATTAGGGGATTCTTTCCTGCTGCCTTTTCAACCTCAGGTCTACATCCCGTATCTTAGCACCTGGAAGACAGCACACCCGTCTATTCTCTGGATCATCTCTGGTTACAGGCCTGTCTAGTCTTCTCAGTAGAGAGTCCCCGATCACATAGACCTGCCTTTTCTTGGTGACAGTGCTATTCTCCAGTCTATCCCCTGTTCCCTCTGGCTGCAAGTTCCTTCCATTCCTATTCTCCCTTGTAATCCTCTTCAGCCCATCCTGTATCCTCCTGGGGCTCATATTTGGTGTAGTCTCCATTGGCTCTTCCCCTTTTCCTGTAGGAGTAATCGCTCTTCTCTTCTTCCTTGCGCTTCCACCTTCAGTGACTACCTGCTGAGCCCCTTCTTCATTTTCCAACTCTGCAAACCTGTTCTTGAGCTCTGTTTTTCCTTCACTAGCCTGTCTTTTCCTCTGCCTTGTTCTTTTAGTCACATGCTTCCACTGACTACTTTTCTCACCCAGTCTCCGCTCAGAATTCCTCAGTCCTGCTTCCATCTGCAAGTCTGAGTTTTTCCCTTCAGATACCTCATGTCTTTGCTCCATAATCTGCTCAAACCCCTTCCTAAACTCAACCAAACTTTCCACCTGCATCTCCAAACCTCGGATCTTTTCCTTCATCAGCTCTAATCAGACGGCATTTCATGCAGACAAAAGTCTTACCAGGTACCCCCTCCAGGATCATGTACATACCGCAGCTTCCACATCCAGTCATCTTCCTTTGTGTCTTCCACTACATGGGTCACTCCCACTGCTGCCTCTGTATCTGTCATAGCCTTCCAACCTAAATCCTGTTAATCTGGGAAACACAAACCACACCAAAACACCAGCGCCCACAGCAAAAACAAACCCCAAACAAGCACCACAATACAAACTCCCCTTTCGAACTCCCATTCAAACTTCCCTGTTTACAGCTCTGTTTGCTGGCTCCTGTGCCGCTGCAGCTGTAAAATTTTAGAGCCTAGACGTCCACTCAGTCCTATTTCTTGTTCAGCCAATCACTCAAACAAACAAGTTGTTTACATTTGCATGAGATAATGCTGCCTGCTTCTTGTTTACAATGTCACCAGAAATTGAGAACAGGCATTTGCATGGCACTGTTGTAACCGGCGTCACAAGATATTTACATGCCAGATGTGCTAAAGATTCATATGTCCCTTCATGCTTCAACCACCATTCCAGAGGACACACATCCATGTTGATGAGGGGTTCTGCTCAATCACAGTCCAAAGCAGCGTGGACTGACACGTGTTCATTTTCATCATCGGAGTCGGATGCTACTAGCAGAAGGTTGATTTTCTTTTTTGGTGGTTCGTGTTCTGTAGTTTCTGCATCGGAGTGTTGCTCTTTTAAGACTTCTAAAAGCATGCTCCTCACCTCATCCCTCTTAGATTTTGGAAGGCACTTTAGATTCTTAGACCTTGGGTCTAGTGCTGTAGCTATCTTTAGAAATCTCACATTGGTACCTTCTTTGCGTTTCGTTACATATGTAGCGAAAATGTTCTTAAAATGAACAACATGTGCTGAGGCATTATCCAAGACTACTATAACATGAAATATGGCAGAATGCAGGTAAAACAGACCTGGAGACATACAAATCTTCCCCAAGGAGTTCAGTCACAAACTTAATTAACGCATTATTTTTTTAACGAGCGTCATCTGAATGGAAGCATGTCCTCTGGAATGGTGGCCGAAGCATGAAGGGACATATGAATGTTTAGCATATCTGGCATGTAAATACCTTGCAATGCCGGCTACAAAAGTCCCATGCGAATACCTGTTCTCACTTTCTGGTGACATTGTAAATAAGACGTGGACAACATTATCTCTCATACATGTAAACAAACTTGTTTGTCTTAGTGATTGGCTGAACAAGAAGTAGGACTGAGTGGAATTGTAGGTGCTAAAGTTTTGCAGTATTTTGTTTTTGAGTGCAGTTATGTAACAACAACAAAAATTCTACATTTGTAAGTTGCACTTTCACGACAAAGATTGCACTACAGTAATTGTATGAGGTGAATTGAAAAATACTGTTTTGTTTTATCATTTTTACAGTGCTAATATTTGTAATAAAAAAATAATATAAAGTGAGCAGTGTACACTCTGTATTCGGTGTTGTAATTGAAATCAATATATTTGAAAACGTAGAAAAATATCCAAAATATTTAATTTCAGTTAACATTTTACTGTTTAACAGTGCGATTAAAATTGCGATTAATTGCGATTAATTTTTTTAATCATGATGAATTTTATTTTGTTAATCATGTGAGTTAACTGCAACAGGACAGAAGTAGAGACATTAACTGAAAGTAGATTTGAAAATGTATATTTTTTTTTTTTAAATCTACAACTACTTGAAGAAACAAAAGATACTAAGTGGTAATGAAAAGAAACGTGGATGGCATAAAAACCCATGTAAAGTCTCCATTATGTTACCTGTGCTATGAATGGAGGTGAAAACAGCATTATGGTTGTGTATATTGTCATACCTAGGCTTTGCAGAATTTAATTTTTATATATTTGATTATGTGGATGTTTATTTTTAAGTATTTTAGATTGATAAAAATCTACTTTTTCACTGTTGAGAGATTATGGATTTTAAGCTTATTTATATCCATTACAATTTTCAGTTGTGGGGAATTATGGGGAGGAGGTTCATTGAGATTCAAAAACTTAAAGCTTTAAACCAACTGACAAATTGTCAATGTCAAAATATACAAAGGAAATATCCTTAAATCAACAAGACTTTTTTTTATTATTAATTTGCTAATCCGTTTGTAACCAGCCTTATTCAAAAATCTTCGTCCAATCTTAGTCATAACATTCTGTAACAACAACTTTATTCCTGCACCAGGATTATTGACAGCACAGCTCTGGAAATGACTTGCTAGCTGAGGCTGGAAAGTGAGCAGATAATTTAAAAATGCTTTTATAAAAACTGCAAAAATAATGACTTAAAGCTAAAGCAATGTAGAAAGATGACCTCCCTCTACACCCCATTTTTTAGGTCAGATCTGTATCTTAAAACCTTTAGTCTGTACATGTGATCCATTAGTGGTCCAGTCTATCTCTTTCACATCTTAATTCGTCCCATCTGGAGAGTCCAGTTTCTTAGACTAATAGTCTCTCTAAGATGGTGGCTCAGCACACCTTGTTTCAAGAAGGGATTTTCTTACAGTTTCTAAACCAACATAGATGCCAGCCTCTGGGGATAGGGAGCTCACGCAGAGATTAATTAAATACAGGGAATTTGAATATTGCAGGAGAGGAAATGATAAAAATTGATTAGAACTTGTGCAATTTGCTCTGACTTGGCTTTCTCCTATGAGTGAGCAACTCCCTGTAATCATGACAGAAATCACCAGTTCAGTGGCCTCCGTCAATAAGGAGGGTGGGAAGGGGTGGTCATCCTTGCAAAGGGTAGTCCACGTTCTGATGCTTCCTGAATGAAGCAAAATCTCCAATCCAGCAGATTTCTACATATTCAAGGAAAGAAATACATTACAGCCAACTGGCGAAGCAGGGAACAGCTAGATCATACAAAATTGTTTCTCCATCCAGAAATCTTTTAGTTTCTAATGAGGAAATTTGGAGTACCAGAGAGAGATCTATTTGCATCGTGAACAAGCCGTGAGGTGTCTCCTTTTCTCTAAAAGTGATATCCAAGAGCAATAGGCGAAGATCACGAGGGAATAAACACAGATAGTATTAGTGGCTCTGTATTGCGTGAGTTAGGCCAAATGTTTCTGATCCCAGTGGGGAGTCCATTAAGACAGGATCTGTTTTCTCAGGGACTGATTTTGTAACCCAGAGCCAAAGTATCTAATAACTGCCTGGCTTTTGAGCCGTCACACATGAAAGCAAGAGGCTACTTGGAAGACATGGTCTCCACTCGGCTGGTATCTAGAAAAGCTTCCACTATTTTTTTTCAATTCTGGAACCTGGCAGAAGTTCAAGCAGTGATGCAAGAAACATAGTATGTCTCCGTCACCATCTATATCACCGACCTTCGAATTCTTCCAGTAGGATCTAATAAAGAGCTTCACAGCTTCAATGTTAAAATATCAAGTGGCTGCATTTTCTAGCATATTTTCTTCCACAGGCAGAAAGAGGATCTCTTTACAGTGGAATATGAAGCATTTCCTCAGAGAGAATTTTCTCTATCATCCTCTTAGGATTCATTGAGCACCGCAATGGGATCTCAGTTTGGTTAATCTGACTCGGAACCTCTCTGAATCCATTGGAAAGCTATCCTTGTATTTCCTGTCAATCAAGGTGGCCTTCCTGTCTACCATCACCTCCACCCAAGGGGTGTCAGAGCTTGGGCTCTGATATTGAGAACAGGACTACATATTCCACAATAAGGTTTTATTCCCCAAACAAATTGACCCTTATCCCAAAAATTAACACAGTTTAAGAGCCCTCGAAATCATGCTCCCCACTTGTCTAAAACCATCTCACCCAAGAGAGGAGCTCTGGTAAAGGTTAGATCTTCTTAGAGCCCTGAGTGTCTGTCTCCATCACACATTGGTTCTAATGCTGTATTTATTTTCTGCCATTGGGCACCTAAAGGAAAGAAGTCAAATCTCCTATTTCAAGATTGTTGAGATGGTGCATCCATTAATCCTATAAGCAGAGTGGATAAAAATCATATTTAACTTTCTTTTTACTATAATCTATTAATATCATGTAAGTTAAAAAGAAACATTCAAGCGGTATATATTTACTGTCAAGTTTTAAAGAAAGTTATGCCATTGAAATGGTGTTGGGCATTAAACACCTGAAATCAAAGTTTGTTGTAGTGGTAGATCAACTTTGACAACGCTAGCTTCTTATGCAGGTGCAAAGAGCATATTTTCTTCATTTCAGTTTCTTCATCTAGTTCAATTCAATGACTAGCTTATTCAAATTTGAGAATCCAATTGGCAATTGAGCAAAAACAACTTGTTTTATTTTTTTTCCAATCTACAAATAGAAACAAAGTGTGAGACAATAAGGTCTTAGTTTTAAAATCTTTAAGGACAAAGTGACCAGAAACAATCAGTTCAAATCACTAACTACAGATAATTCTTCCTTTGTTTAATGTATCCATTTTAAATGCAAAACATGTTTTGATAACCTACTTGTTTCTTAGGTATCCAAACCTGTAAGGTAGTTTTATTTTACTAATAAAAATTAAAATGCTGTGCATTTTAAATGAATTCCAGTTTTCATACAAATGCAGCTTTACACAAATCAAGAGTAAAAAATGAATCCTTATCTAGTAAATAAGAAATGCATCATTCATTATTTCTAACTGTAAAAATTAAGAATCAGCATAAATCTGCTAAGATATATAATTGCTTAAATAAGTGTGTATAGTAGGACTGTCGGTTAATTGCAGTTAACTCGTGATGTGATTAAAAAAAATTAATCTCGGTTGATCGCAGTTTTAATCCCATTGTTAAACAATAGAATACCAATTGAAATTTATTAAATACTTTGGATGGTTTTTCTATATTTTTTAAAGTGTACACTGCTCACTTTATATTTTGTATAACAAATATATGCACTGTAAAAATGATAAAAGAAACAGTATTTTCAGTTCACCTCATACAAGTACTGTAGTGCAATCTCTTTATCATGAAAGTTGAACTTACAAATGTAGAATTATTTTTTTGTTGCATAACTGCACTCAAAAACAAAACACTGCAAAACTTTAAAGCCTAAAAATCCACTCAGTCCTATTTATCATTCAGCCAATCATTAAGACAAACAAGTTTGTTTACATTTATGGGAGATCGCGGTGCCCACTTCTTGTTTACAATGTCACCAGAAAGTGAGAACAGGCATTCTCATGGAACTTTTGTAGCTGGCATTGCAAGGTGTTTACATGCCAGATATGCTAAACATTCAAATGCACCTTCATGCTTCGGCCACCATTCTAGAGGATATGCTTCTATACAGATGATGCTCGTTAAAAAATAATGTGTTAATTAAATTTGTGACTGAACTCCTTGGGGGAGAATTGTATGTCTCCGGCTCTATTTTATCCGCATTCTGCCAATATTTCATGTTATAGTAGTCTCGGATGATGACTCAGCACATGTTCGTTTAAGAACACTTTTGCTGCATATTTGACTAAACACAAAGAAGGTACCAATGTGAGATTTCTAAAGATAGCTACAGCACTCAACCCAAGTTTTAAGAATCTGAAGTGCCTGCCAAAATCTGAGAGGGATAAGGTGTGGAGTATGCTTTCAGAAGTCTTAAAAGAGCAACATTCCAATGGGGAAACTACAGAACACGAACCACCAAAAAAGAAAATCGACCTTCTGCTGGTGGCATCTGACTCAAATGATGAAAATGAACATGCGTCGGTCCACACTGCTTTGTACTGTTGTCAAGCAGAAACCATCATCAGGATGGACGCGTGTCCCTGGAATGGTGGTTGAAGTATGAAGGGACATATGAATCTTTAGCGCATCTGGCATGTAGATATCTTGCTACCCCGGCTCCAACAGTGCCATGCAAACGCCTGTTATTTTCTGGTGACATTGTAAACAAAAAGTGGGCAGCATTATCTCCCATAAATGTAAACAACTTGTTTGAGCGATTGGCTGAACAAGAAATAGGACTGAGTGGACTTGTAGGCTCTAATGTTTTGAATTGTTTTTGACTGCAGTTACTTTTTGTGCATAATTCTACGTTTATAAGTTCAACTTTCATGAGATTGCACTACAGTACTTGTATTAGGGGAATTGAAAAATACTATTTTTTTGTTTTTTTTTTTTTTTTGGTGTAAATATTTGCAATCTGAAATATAAAGTGAGCAGTGTACACTTTTTATTCTGTCATAACTGACATCAATATATTTGAAAATGTAGAAAACATCCAAAAATATTTAAATAAATGGTATTCTGTTAACAGTGCAGTTAATAACTATTAATGTTCTTAATTGCACGATTAATTGTGATTAATTTTTTTAATCGCTTGACAGCTGTAGTATATAGATATAATGTATCCTCGTGGTTAGCAAATAGTAGTACAAGATTAGGTTTTAAGGATCTATTTAGCTACAGATCAAGATGGTTTAATGTTTACCAACCAATGAGAGTCTGCCTTTCTTTAGGAAACTAAAAAGTATAAATGCAAATCAAGATGAAAATTTATTTAAATCAATCCACCCAGCCCTATAGGTCAGTCCTTTTCCCGTAACCAGCATAAAGGGCAGTAGCAATCTCGTGGACACAGCGATTTTTATACACCATATGAAAAGATCTCTAGAATAGCTATCTGGTCACATCTATTCACATCTTTTAAAACTTTACAAGCTGGATATTCAGGCATCAGCTGATGTTGCCTTCAATAGGAGGATGCTCCACACGGTGGTCTTTTTGGGCTTTTCTACACTACCACTTACTTTGGTATAATTTATATAGCTCAAAGGTGTGAATATTCCCTACCCCTGAGCAACGTAAATAACACTGACCTGCGCCGGTGTAGACAGCACTGTGTCGGTCAGAGAGCTTCTCCTGCTGACATAGCTGCCGCCTCTTATGGAGGTGGAGTAATTAAATCGACAGAAAAGCTCTCTTGTCGGCTTACAGCTTCTTCACCAGATCCGCCACAGGGATGCAGCTTCTGTAGCGCTTCTAGTGTAGACTAGTCTTCAGTAGTAAAGGGAGAGTTTAAAACCCTGGGTATATAGTTCTCTTTGAACCTGACTTGAAGGCAGGAAACCATTTTAGGGTTGGACATTTGACTACAGTAATAGTCAAATGACAGTCAAATATTGGTCAAATACTGTGAAATGTCAAAAAAGTCATGTATATTTTAAAGCACTAATTTTTTAGAACAGTGTAAGAAAGATAAGATGTAGAATTAACCTTATTTAAGCAACTGATTACCTGTACCACCTCTCTTAAGGTTCTTTTAGTTTCAGTTGCATAACTATATAAAAGGGGCGTGAAAGCTAAATTTAGTTTTATAAAGTTTTATTAACTATCCTTAACTGCAAATAATAATAGAGGGTATGAGAAGACAAAAATAGTATTTGGACTATAATTGGTTATAAAAAATTTTCTAGTTTTAGCCATTCAGGTTTTCAGAATTAAATTACATAACCTCAATAGAAAATAACATTTATACTCAATTACTATCTTGAGAAGATGACTCTTTTTAGATTTTTTTAATAAGGCCATGTCTGCAATATAAACTGTGGTCAACGCAAGCTATGTTGGCATACAGCCACATAAATCACTCAGGCGCATGCACACTTGGCTGCTTGCGTTGTTGTAACACATACCATGAGTGCTTTTGTTGTTGTTAAGTGCAGTGTAGTCAGAGTAAGTATACCAGTGTGTCACACCACCATATTGTGTGTTGTCTTTCGGGAAATTTTCATGTTTTGTGGGATACAAAGGCTAGCCCAGGTATCTCTGGGACCTAGTGATCAAGGTCCCAGCATGCAACTTTCTCCATCCAAAACCAATTTTTTTTGTGCCTTTTAGAAAATATCTTATCAGCCTGCTTGGCACTTTTTGGTGCCTGCTATCTTTGACAGAAGCATGGAGTCCGCGGAGCTCCGCATTATCTCATGAATGAACATTGCAAATACAGGATGCACAATTTTCCTGCATTTGCAGACCCAAAGGAGTATCTCAGCAAAAGGGGACATGATGATTTCTTCAACAACAGATTGCTGAGGGAAATTCAAGTTTGTTGGGTGGCATTCACAGAGCAGCTTCAGATGGACTCCAGTTCTGGGCGCGAGAAATGAGCACTGATTGGCGAGATGGCATTGTAAGGTAGGATTTGAACAACCAGCAGAAGTTGCAGAACTTTGGGATGAGAGAGGCTGCATTCCTGGATCTGTGTGCTGAGCTCACTGTAGCCCCCCAGTGCAGGGGCACCAGAACAAGAGCTGCATTGACAGTGGAGAAATGAGTGAGATTGCACTCTAGCCTTGCAATGCCAGATTGCCATTAGGCAGTGTAAAATAATTTTGGAGTTAGAAAATTCACAGTGGGAGCCATTGTTATGCAAGTGTTTACAGCCATTAATCATCTGCTATGTAGGACTGTGCCTCTCGGCAGCGTGCAGAAGGACATAATGGATGGATCTGCAGCAATGGGGTTCCCAAACCTCAATGGGATGATAAATGGCATGCATATCCCTATTTTGCCTTGCTACGGAGTACATCAGCAGAAAGGGCTACTTTTCTATGGTTATGCAAGTCTTGATGGATAACCAGTATTGCTTCACCTATCAATGTGGTTTGGTCAGGGAAGCTGGATGACCCTCGCATCTTTAAGAACACAGGACTCTTCAGAAAGCTACAAGCAGGAACGTTCTTTCCCAACTGGCGGATTACCATTGAGAATATTGGAATGCCAGAAGTGATTCTGGGGGACCCAGCTTACCCCTTGTTTCTCTAGCTCATGAAGCCATACGCTGGCCACCTTGACAGCACCAGGGAAGATTCAGTTACCACCTCAACAGGTGCACAATGACATTGAATGTGCTTTTTGTAGATTGAAGGAACGCTGGTAGAGTTTACTCACTAGATTGGATCTCAGTGAGAAAAATATTGCTGTGGTTATAGCTGTCTGTCGCATCCTGCATAATGTATGTGAGGTAAAGGAGGAAAAGCTGCCGCCCGGGTGGAAGTGGAGCATGTCTCCTGGCCTTGAACAGCTAGATGCCAAAGTTACTATAAGAGCCCAGCGTGGAACTATGCATTTGAGGGAGGCTTTGAAAGAGCACTTCAACAGTTAGTCACAGTAGTACTCTGTGCTGGAGTACTCACTGGGCCTGGAGCTTTGGGTGCTGCTAAGAATTGTCGTGTTTGATGTGCATTTATAAGTGTCCAGGTTTTTCCTGAATCTATTAATTTTATGTGGTGTTTGGTTTGTATCTTTCATATACTGTTTGCTTTGTCTGCTGCTAGGCACTCTGAAATATTTGTTGTAAACCAACAGAAAATTTAATTCTTCAAAAATAGAACTTCATTGAGTGGGGGGAAAACGGTGCAGAAAATCAGTATGGGGGTGGCAATGATATACAAACTGTTAACCTAGATTAAAAGGGTGAACATTTAAAATTAGAAAGGGAGTAAACATTTGTCTATTTGAGTGCACAAATGTAGTTGGTTGATGCTAGACATACACCAACTGTGTGGTTCTCACAGGTCAGGTTATGTGAAGTTGAGGTTTTCCTTGCTGTCCCCTGGCATAGAGTGGTGTAGGGGTAAGGATTCGCCTGTGATGGGATATGGTATGTTGTGGGATGGGGAGGTGTAGGGAGTGGCCACCATAGAGTTTTCCAAGGACAGCAAAGGGTGGGGAGTCTTGAATTTTGGGACTTGTAGGTCAACCATGGTCTGCAGCATTTGGTTTGCTGCTGGAGAAGACCCATTATGTGCAGGTGCGTTTCCATCTCCTTGTCATGCTGGGACTCCTGGGCCTTTTTCCTGTCCTCTTTCTCCATGCTGTCAGTCATGTCGGCCTTCCAAGCCCTTTGTTCACAGTCCAGTGCAGCAGTAGTTCGTGTAATTTTGCTGAACATGTCCTCCCTAGCCCTCTTCTTTCTCCTCTTGAGTGCGAGGCATTCTGCGGGCATGGATGGGGCACCCCTCAAACTTGCCATGCCAGAAGCTGCTGATTAATAACAGACATATGTACCATTGGATTAACAATCACCATGGAAAGGGATAGATAACTTTAAAATATCCCTTCCCTTATTCCCATAAACACTTTTAATAAGAAATGCTTATTAACACTTCAGCTTTGGACTCCCTCAGCACTGCAATGCTCTCCAGCCCCAGGAAGTATGGCAGAGCAAGGGTGAGGGGTAGGAATGATTTTCTGTTGCATGAAGCTATAAAACTTCAGGCCCTGTTCCATGAGTATAGGGCAGTGACACTGATTACTGGCACTGTTTTCCACAGGGAGCGGTGGTTTTAGTTGATATCTCACTCCTGAGGTTTGCAAAGGCACAGAGAACACAGCTGCTACTGGAGTCCTGAAGCTGCCTGTGCCTGTAGCCCATATGCTGCAGTGGTGCCAACTAAACTCATTACTGAGTGGTGTGGGAAAGTGTCCTATAGCAGAAGAAGAAAAAGTGCTGCAATCCCCAGAAACCTTTGGAGAGGATTGCAGAGTATCTCCATGAAAGTTTCATTGAGATCTCTCGGGAAAATAAAAGGGACATCCCTACTAACATAAACAAAGTGCACTGCATGGCCCCTGGCTGCATAATCCAACAGCAGAATGAAAAGCAGATTCCAACTCTGCCTCTGTACCTTTTTATCTCTTCTTGTGCAAGTAAACAGTGAAAAGTCTATACCTTTGTCTTAACTTAGGGGTGGTCTAGGGGCCATTTTTAAATTTAAACATTCTAAGGAAAAGTGTGTGCACACACTTAGCTGAGCTTCCTCTCTCTACATCAGGCTCATCTATGCTCACCAGACAGGACTGGCTAGACTGCAGCAGAATCTCAAACAGCTCCTGGCTTGTGGTATGGCTGGAGTCCCTTCCCATATAACAACCCCCACCACCTGCTCCTCTTCCTTCCTATTCGCTGTTCACATCAGGAGTGTCTGTCACAGGCTCCTCTGTGGTACCCACAGTGGTCTGCAGGGTGCTCATGGGAGTCTCTGCCAAGTATGGCATGCAGTTTGTTGTAAAAGCAGCAGGTCTGTGGGGCAGCACCAGATCTTATTACGCTCACTGACCTTGTGGTATTCCTGGCAAAATTCCTTCTCTTTCACATGGCACTGTTGCTGATCCCTGCCATACCCCTCTGCATACATCTCCTGTGTAATCTTCTCATAGATGTTCATATTTCTACATCTAGACCATAGTTGTGCTTGCACAACCTCCTCTGCCCAGGAGATCCAATAATTCATGTCTGCTCCTTGTAGGAGTGCTAGTGTGTAGTTGGTTGGGCAGTTGGACACAACGAGGGTGGTCTGATAGGTGTGCTTGCCGAGGTGGGCAGTCAGTGAAAAGGCATTTCTGAAACACACAGGAGGCACTGGGAGGGAGGGAGAGGAGTTGATCAGCGGGGCCGATGGACCCAGACATAATTCCACACCCTCCTCCGAGCCTGCCGTGTCCCCGCTCCTCCCCTGCCCTCCCAGTGCCTCCAGCACGCTGCTGAACAGCTGTTCCCCAATGTGCAGGAGGCATTGGAAGGGAGGGGGGGAGTTGATCAGTGGGACCAGCGGAATCCTTGTTTGAGAAACACTGATCTACGCTATCCAGTCCACATTACCTGTTTTTCCAATTAATGAAATTAGCCCTAGGATCACTGACTATCTAACATAAACTCCTACATTTATGACAGACTCTGCAGTTCGAAAAGCTTGCACATTTGGTCTCATTTTATGTCTGCATACAGCTAGAACTTGAAAGGCAGTATGAAATACTAACTGTGATAGACATATGCAGTGCTCTGTCATGTTAGTTAATAACAAAAAGAAAAGGAGTACTTGTGGCACCTTAGAGACCAACCAATTTATTTGAGCATAGGCTTTCGTGAGCTACAGCTCACTTCGTCGGATGCATTCAGTGGAAAATACAGTGGGGAGATTTATATACATGGAGAACATGAAACAATGGGTGTTACCATACACGCTGTAACAAGAGAGTGATCACTTAAGATGAGCTATCATGGTTTTTTTCCCACCGCTCTCCTGCTGGTAATAGCTCACCTTAAGTGATCACTCTCGTTACAGCGTGTATGGTAACACCCATTGTTTCATGTTCTCCATGTATATAAATCTCCCCACTGTATTTTCCACTGAATGCATCCGACGAAGTGAGCTGTAGCTCACGAAAGCCTATGCTCAAATAAATTGGATAGTCTCTAAGGTGCCACAAGTACTCCTTTTCTTTTTGCGGATACAGACTAACATGGCTGCTACTCTGAAACCAGTTAATAACAGTAACTTGTTCAGTTTTAAAACTACTTTACAGCAATCTTTGATTTAAACATGTTACAAAACAAGGACAGACACTATAACTCCCCGACAGTCTTTAAAACATACACATAAGCATGTGCACTTTCTTTACTAATTACTCAGTTTCAGGAACTGGTCAATTGACTGACTTGGATCATCACCCAGGAGAAAATCTGTATATTACTTATCACAAGATCTTTGCTCAGCTTTCAGCTAAGTTATCATTCACAGCAGGAGTTGACACTGTTTAACTACTGTATATGGCACATATAATATCAGTGTTTGATATTAATATTTTAATTCATTTACTTATTCACAGACAGGGAAAAGGGGAAGTCTCTCAGTTTTGTGAAAGGATGCAGCAACTCTAATTTCTTAGATTATGAAAAAAATCTAGCTGTTTGACCTTGGGTTTTTATTCTGTTAGCTGTCTGTTCTGTCTTTCTAAAAGGCTTTGATACCTGGGCAATTCTTAAATAGTAACGACTGCTAATTTTGGGACATTAGTTAATACAGCAGTACCGAACAAGAGTAAGACTTTATAGTCTGCAGTAGGTTTAGTCTTGGATACTTATGCCTGTGTC
Source organism: Natator depressus (assembly GCF_965152275.1). Taxonomy (NCBI): domain Eukaryota; kingdom Metazoa; phylum Chordata; order Testudines; family Cheloniidae; genus Natator; species Natator depressus. Next base: position 136,100,289 of record NC_134234.1, read on the forward strand.
CAAAAAACAATTTAGTTATTTTAATTCAGAGAAATGTGAAATGGTGAATATCACACCAAAAAAAAGTTGTTACCTTTTTTAGCAATCTTAGGTTAATGTTTAAATGTTCAATCTTGAATAAGGTTCATAATTGCAAAAGAAAAATGAAATAAAACAAACATGGCAACTATAAAAGAAAAAAGTCAATTTTAAATGCAGTTATGCTAGGTTAGCAACAGGTTAGCTCTTCAAGAATCACGCTGTTCATTATCTTTTCATCATTAAGCATCAGCTGTTTCATCTATCTTTGTTATCAAATTCATCAGTAACTCATTCTCCCTCTTAACTTAATATTCTTCAGATGAACTTTTCATCTGTCCTTTCTTTAATCATATTTTGATACATGATCACCAGCTTCCCAGCAGTGGAGGTCTTCAATCTATTTCTGTTTCTTGAATGATGATTCCCCAAACCAACCAGTTTTGTTCCTCACATGCAATAGAGCGCACAAGTGTTAAAAGAATATCTGCCACTGTAGCAAGAACATGAGGAGGACACAATTCTTTCCACCATCATGGAGCATGTTGTTTTTATATTCAGCTGCTGGGACTGCACTTTGCATTGTTTTACAACTGACTGGGCTTCTTTTTTGCTTATATTTTGCTGTCTCCATCATCATTGCTTGTTTGTATTTTCTTTAAAATTTGCAACAGTCACTGTGAGATCACAAGGTGAATCAGATTCATGGTCAGATTTTGGCCCTGGAAGCATGTGCGAGAGTGATCACTTGATTTTTTTTTTTTTTTTTTTTTGGGTGATATTATCTTCTCTCTTTCTCTTCCGCTTTTGTAAATAGACTGTGTTCAGTATTCTTACAGGTTTCTTAACATTGAGAAACTCGTTCTTGGCATCAGACAGTGTAGAACTATTATTTTTCATAGTCTGACTTTACAGTATGAAGCAGTTAAATTAATTTCTTTTCACATCCAAAAGACATCATGTCATAAATATAAAGGGAAGGGTAAACATCTTTAAATCCCTCCTGGCCAGAGAAAAAACCCTTTCACCTGTAAGGGGTTAAGAAGCTAAGACAACCTCACTGGCACCTGACCAAAACGAACATTGAGGAGACAAGATGCTTTCAAAGCTGGAGGGGGCGAAAACAAAGGGTCTCTCTGTCTGTGTTGTCTTTTGCTGGGACCAGAGCAGGAATGCAGGTCAGAACTCCTGTAAAGGGTTAATAAGCAATCTAGTTAGATATGCGTTAGATTCTGTTCTGTTTAAATGGCTGATAAAATAAGTTGTGCTGAATGGAATGTATATTCCTGTTTTTGTGTCTTTTTGTAACTTAAGGTTTTGCCTAGAGGGATTCTCTGTTTTGAATCTGATTACCCTATAAGGTATTTACCATCATGATTTTACAGAGGTGATTCTTTTTCTTCAATTAAAATTCTTCTTTTAAGAACCTGATTGCTTTTTCATTGTTCTTAAGATCCAAGGGTTTGGGTCTGTGTTCACCTATGCAAATTGGTGAGGATTTTTTATCAAGCCTTCCCCAGGAAAGGGGGTGTAGGGCTTGTTGGGATTTTGGGGGGAAAGATGTTTCCAAGTGGGCTCTTTCCCTGTTATATTTGTTAGACGCTTGGTGGTAGCAGCAATAAGGTCCAGGGACAAAAGGTAAAGTACTTTGTACCTTGGAAGTTTTAACCTAAGCTGGTAAAAATAAGCTTAGGGGGTTTTTCATGCAGGTCCCCCCATCTGTACCCTAGAGTTCACAGTGGGGAAGGAACCTTGACACATCATCATCAAAAATGTTAGTGCAGACTACTCAGAGAGCACACCCAGCCACCTCTTCTTCAAGAGCAGCTGTATGAAGTCTTTTTGCATATTTGAAGTTTGAGACATTTAATAGAAGATGCCCATCGAGTAAGACTAGGCTACTCAGTGTGAATGAAATTGAGTGCTATACTAACTGATGCTGAAAAATGTTTGCTGGTACTTGTTGCTTTTGAAAATTTTGACCGCGCTTTTCACTTGTAGCAGGTGGTGCAAAGTTGTCAGATCTTCAACATCGCAAGTGAAAAACTGCATAATATGGTGTGCCCGCAAGGGCTGGGGTGGGAGATACCAGTGAAAGGAGGACACTCAGGCCTAAGAATAGTAAACTGCGCGGGGAGCCCCTAGGACGCGCAGAGGGGCTGCAGGGGACTCTGGCTGTTTGGGACAGCTGACCAGGCAGGACTCCATGGGGGGAAAGTCGTCTGCAGCGCTATATTCCTTGCGCTTATCTCGGGGGTACATGGGGTCAACAGCTGGTTACATTCTTACATATATAATTTATGCTTATTACATAAACTAACTTGTTTACAGGCAAAAATATGGTGAGCTATGCTACAATATCTTTTGGCAGGGTCTGTCGGACAAAGTTCATTGAAACTGCCTGCATCCTCCGCTTACATCCAGTCACATACTCAGTCCACCACTTAGCTCCTCGCCAATCTTCCGCAACCTTGCCCCTACATATGGGCAGCATATCCATAACACAGAAGTTGTGGGTACTCATCAGCAAAACCCCAAGTAGTGTTCATGTTAGCCATGTTGTTGTTCACAACCAAAATAATCTTCTGTGGACCCAATTCACTAATTATATTTTCTTCTTCGAGTGCTTGTTCACGTCCATTCCACATTAGGTGTGTGCACGCTGCGTGCACGAGCGTCGGAAACTTTTTCCCTTAGCGGCTCCCGGCAGGCCCCCCGAGTGGCGGCACTGCGCCCCACATATATACCCCTGCCGGCCCAACCCCCTCCAGTTCCTTCTTACCATCTGTGGCGGCGTTGGAACAACCTTTCTCTCTCTCTCTCTCTCTCTCTCTCTCTCTCATATAGAAGAGCAGTCCCTTAGCCTTTAGAGTAGCTGTTATTCGTTTGCTTACATATAGATTGTGAACACTTAAGTGAGTAGGTGCTTGGAGGCCTCCAGCACCAGCCGCGGGGCATGCCGCAGGCCCATGGCTTCAAGGCTTGCGCCGCGAGCCGCAAACCTATGCCAGCTAGTGACCCCCACGACTCGTGTCTACGTTGCCTGGGGGACGGACATCAAGCTGAAAGGTGTAGGATTTGCAAGGCGTTCCAGCCAAGGACAAGGAAAGAGAGACTTTCGCCTAAAGCAACTGTTGATGGAGGCCGCATTGCAGCCACCGGGCCCGGAGCACCCAACGCCGGCTCAGGCTTCATCGGTGCATAATGCCCCGGAGCCGTCGGGAGACCCGGCACCGGCGAAGCACTGTAAACTGTCAGCCCCGGAGTGCCAGGCTAGGCCCCAGCACCAATCGTCCTCCCTGGTGCGGTCCCCGGCGCAGCCTGAAGGAAGGCTTGGTCATTCCCCGCACAGGAGGCTGGCACCTCCCAAGGCACAGACGAGCTGGAAGGCCACGGTACCGGCGCTGACACAGGCGGTCCCAGCGGCACAAGCCTCACCGAGCCCAGACTTAAGTGAAGTCAGTGCAGACGATGGGCTCAAGGGCATGACGGATCAGCCTTCTATGCCTGGAACCTTTGATGCCGCAAAGGACCCCATCGAGCTGTCAGCAGCGAGCCCCCTCCTGTATGGGGAGAACCCTTGAGCACCCATGCCTCGGGCGCCGTTGAGGGGTAAGCCGGCAATGGTGTGCCGCTTGAAGACATCATCCCGACTCCACTCCCGGAGTTGGTCCGGGTCAAGCTCCGACTCCGCAGACTCGCACTTGCCAGCGGCCCAGAAGGAGGTTGCAGCACCAGCAGCAGGTCAACACGAAGAAGCGCCAGAAAGGGCACACCACTCTCCGGCACCGCCCAGAGACTGGCACTGGGAGTCGAGACGGCCCTCACCAGAGGTCTCCCGCAGGCAGTCCTGGTTCAGGGAACACCAGCACCGGTCCAGGTCCCGGTCCCAGGGGTACCGGTACCGTTCCCAGTCCCGCTCAGCCAGGAGCTGCTCGTTCTCCCGCCGGCGCAGATTGTTGGCACCGCCATGGCCTTCGCGATCGGCGTTGCTGCAGTCTGGTGCCGGCTCCGGCCACTATAGCTACCCGCACCGGGGCCTGGACAGCAGGGACCCTCAGGGGAGCTGGCAACCTCAATGGGGGCCACCAGGCCATTGGCCCTTCTGGACCCCCTGGGCCTATCAGGAGCACCAAGGGGCCCCGTCCAGGACAAGTTACTCGGTGCAGCGGACCCGCTCCCCGCACCGACGCCAGACGGTGCCAGAGGCAACAGTATCCAGTCCTCCAGCATAGACCAGAGAGTCCAGCACCGAGCCCAGTGCTGTCCCATGGACTCCCACCCCGGCCTGAGCTGGGGGCCCTTACCACAGGAGATGGGGAACAGGAGGACCAACCAGAGGGGGTCAAGCAGCAGCTAACCTCCTCATCTTCCCTCGATGAGCCGGTGGCAGGTACAGAGGTATCCGGCCCTCCACCAATAGACCATAGAGCCCACCAGGAACTGCTGCGTAGAGCTGCCCAAAATTTGGGGTTGCAGGCCGAGGAGACGGTTGAGCAGGAGGACCCCATGGTGGACATTTTGAGCCCTGAAGGGCCATCCAGAATAGCGCTCCCGCTCATTAAGACCGTTCAGTCTAACTATAAGACTATATGGCAGATCCCGGCCTCCAGCACTCCAATGGCTAAAGGAGTGGAGTGTAAATACTTTGCCCCATTTAAGGGCTATGAGTTCCTATTCTGCCACCCAAGTCCATGCTCCCTAGTGCTTTCGGCAGTGAACGAAAGGGAGCGCCATGGACAGCAGGCCCTGGCCCCTAAGGCCAAGGAGGCGAAACGCCTGGACCTTTTTGGTAGAAAGGTGTACTCATCTGGGGGCCTTCAGTTGAGGATTGCTAACCAGCAGGCCATCCTGAACAGGCACAATTTCAACTCCTGGGCGGCAGTGGGGAAGTTTAAGGACAACCTCCCGCAAGGTTCCCAGCAGGAGTTCACGGCCCTGGTGGACGAGGGCAAGGCAGTAGCCAAGACCTCTCTCCAGGCCTCCATGGATTCAGCAGACGCTGCAGCTAGAACAATCGTGTCAGGGGTGATCATGAGGCTCTCAGCTTGGCTCCAGGAGTCAGGCCTTCCCCTCCCCCCCCCCCCCCCCCCCGAGGTCCAGAATACGCTCCAGGACCTCCCCTTCGAAGGGTCTGGGCTCTTCTCGGACCAGGCAGACGCAAGGCTGCATAGCCTCAAGGACTCACGGGCTACGCTCAAGTCGCTGGGTATGTGCACATCCCGGAGACCCAGAGGAAGCCCTTTAAGTTGCAGCCTCCCCCGCAACGCCAGTGCCAGCCTCGCCATAGGCATGAGCCTTACCGTAGGCGAGGCAGGGATAACAGGCGATGGCATAACAATAATGCGCCAGGCCATGAACCAAGGCCAGCACAAACCCTAGCCGGGCACTAAGCCAGGCTTTTGAAGGCTTGCTTGAGGACAGTGTACCAGACCAGCCACCAGATCTGTCCCTTTGTTTCCTGAAGAGCCTGTCCCATTTCTCCCGTACATGGTCCACCATTATGTCAGACCGTTGGGTCTTACGCACGGTGCGGAACGGGTACTTGCTGCAGTTCGCCTCCCTTCCAACCCCCTTCCCTGTCCCTCTTCAGGGACCCGTCTCACGAGTATCTCCTAGAGGAGGAAGTCCGCTCGCTGCTACAGGCGGGGGCAGTAGAGGCGGTGCCTCGCGGCCTAAGGGGAAAAGGGTTCTGCTCCCGGTACTTTCTCATCCCCAAGGCCAAAGGGGGCCTTCGCCGAATCCTAGACCTGCACGGGCTCAACAAGTTTCTGGTCAAGGCCCGGTTCTGCATGGTTTCTCTGGGCACCATCATCCCTTCCCTGGATCTGGGGGACTGGTACGCCGCCCTCAATATGAAGGACGAGTACTTTCATATCACCATTTTCCCAACACATTGGCGGTTCCTACGCTTCACCGTGGGCCGAGAACATTATCAGTTTGCGGTTCTCCCGTACCTCAACGACTGGCTCCTGGCGGGCCGATCCAAGGCGGAGGTGTGGGGCTATGTGGAGGTGGTCCTGAGATTGTTCCACAAGCTGGGGCTCCCGGTCAACGTCCCCAAGTCCACACTCATACCCAAGCAGAGAGTGGAATTCATAGGGGCGGTTCTGGATGCGGGGCAGGCCAGGGCAAGCCTTCCTGTATCCCGATTCCAGGCTATCCAACAAGCAGTGGCCTCCCTGCACCAGTTTCCAACAATGGCCAGGTGCTGCCTGCGGCTGCTGGGCCATATAGCAGCATGCATGCACGTGGTCAGGTATGCCAGACTGAGACTCAGGACTTGGCAGGCGTGGCTCGCTCGGGTGTACTGCCCAGGCAGGGACCCCCTGGACTTGGTAGTGACAGCCCCAAGGGATGTGCTGGACTCCCTGCTGTTGTGGCAGTCCCAGCCTGTGGTTTGCAAAGACATCCCCTTTGCCGCCCCACTTCCGCACCTGACGCTGGTGACGAACGCGTCAGACCACGGATGGGGGGCTCACCTAGGGGACCTCATGATGCAGGGGTTGTGGTCCAGAGCAGAGCGGTCGCTCCATATCTACGTGAAGCAGCTCAGGGCGGTTCGTCTCGCCTGCCAGACCTTTCACGCCACTCTGAGTGGTCACAGCGTGACAGTTCTGACAGACAACACTACTGCCATGTTTTATAGAAACAAGCAGGGCGGGACTCGTTCCTCACCACTTTGTTGCGAGGCTCTCCTCCTCTGGGACCTTTGCATAGCCCATGTGATTCACCTCGAAGCGTCCTATCTCCCGGGAGCGCGGAACGAGCTGGCGGACTCCCTCAGCAGGTGTTCCCATACTCCCGCCCCCCAGTTCCTCCATGGAACCTTAACCTGGTCCTTTCTAAACTCATGGGACCATCTTTCGAGCCCCTCGCTACCTGTTCTCTCCTCCTCCCTTTCCTGGAAGGTGACATTTCTGGTTGCCATTACTCAGCCAGAAGGGTTTCCGAACTGAGGCCCTCACCTCTAAGCCATCGTACACAGTATTTCACAAGGATAAGGTGCAGCTCCGGCCGCACCCCAAGTTCCTCCCTAAGGTGATGTCCCAATTCCATCTGGGCCAGGACATTTGTCTGCCGGTGTTCTTCCCGAAACCTCATATGGTCCCGAGTCACCGCAGCTTGCACACCTTGGATGTGCGTCGAGCACTGGCGTTCTATTTGGACCTCACCAAACCCTTTTGCAAGTCCACACAGCTGTTTGTGGCTGTGGCCAAGAGGTTAAAAGGCCTCCCGGTGTCGGCACAGCGGATTTCATCTTGGATTACAAGCTGCATCCAGGCGTGCTATGAGCTCGCAGGTCATCCAGCCCCGGCGGTCACAGCCCACTCGACCAGGGCACAGGCAACTTCCACGACGTTCCTGGCACAGGTCCCGATCCAGGAGATCTGCAGAGCAGCCACCTGGTCCTCGGTGCATACCTTCACGACCCACTATGCGGTCAACCAGCAGGTCAGAGAGGACACGGCATGGCAATTGGCAGAGCGGTCCTCCAAGCAGTTGTTCCGTGACTCTTACCCTCCTTCAGAGGTAAGCTTGTAATTCACCTAATGTGGAATGGACGTGAACAAGCACTTGAAGAAAAAACGGTTACTTACTTTCTCGTAACTGTTCTTTGAGATGTGGTGTTCACATCCATTCCACCGCCCACCCTCCTACCCCTCTGTCGGAGTCACCGGCAAGAAGGAACTGGAGGGGGTAGGGCCGGTGGGGGTATATATGCAGGGCGCAGTGGCGCCACTCGAGGGGCCCGCCGGGAGCCGCTAAGGGAAAAGATTTCCGACGCTCGTGCATTCAGTGCATGCACACCTACTGTGGAATGGACGTGAACAACACATCTCGAAGAACAATACTTACGAGAAAGTAAGTAACTGGTTTTTTTAACTGGTCAGCAATATACTGGGCTGTGTGGTGATGCTCAGTTACACATTGGAATAAATAAAACACGGGCTGTGGGGTTATCACCATGAAGTTGATAACACTTTCATTGCGAATATTGTTCCATCCCTCCAGACACTAGAAGCCCATGAGGAGCTTGTGCAGTAAGAACACCAAACTCTTTTTCACATCCTCTGCTTTGGCGTTCAGAAGACTTCTGCAAGCCATTTCCTACTTGGCCCTTTGGATGCAACTTATGAAAATAAATTTAGTGTATAAGGATTTTCGATTATATGAAATTGGAGTATTGGTGGCATAATTACCTCTAGCAAATGTATGGGTAAGTTTGTTTTTCTTGTAGTAGGACATTCTCTCCAAAAACCTCTTGATAATGATTTGATGAACATCTGAAGACTTTCCAGGAGTAGGAGTTTTTGATGCCGAAGCAGATAAAGTAACAAAATTCTTATTTGAAGATGAAGAAATGGAATTAGCATCATTTTCATTGCCACTTATATCCCTGTATTCATCAAAAGACACTAGGCTTCATGATACTACTGTCAAAGACAAAGTAGAAAGAGTACACAGAAGAAAACAAATTTTTGATGTCGACCAGTTTACTATTCTTTGCTGTTTGCCTGTAATCTTTTGACAGTAGCTGGACACATCACAAGAATTCCTCAAGTGAGGGTTCTCCATTCTATCTACCTTTGTCTCATACTCGAGAGAACAAAGCTTGCACTTAGCTTTAACAGTGTTTCCACGTTCATGTCTAGTGTTTAAAAAAAAAAAAAAATACAAATTATTTTGGCTTTCCTCAACTCTGCATAATTTATTATGTTACTGTTAATGTCTCACTACTTCTGGATTTCTGTCTCAGTTATGAAGTATCTCTTGAATTTTAATCAACCAGTAGCTATTCAGTCTTTCTAAGCGCTGCTGATTGGAAGATTCCATCCTGTCAAAATGTTTTTGGGCATATTGTCCCCTCCCTCCCAGGACCTTTAAAGACTCCCAGATCACAGGAAGGGAGAGGGGGGCAGGCGGCTCCTTCTTCCTACAGCAAACACACAGACTCATAAGCAGCAGGAAGGGGAGGGGCTCTACAAAGATGTGATGTCTCAAACCGCCATTAACATAGAACTTTCCGTATTTCTCAGGAAGGTTTTGTTGGGGATAAGTGTGGGGGGGGAATTGATGGAGGGGGTGTTTGAGGGAGAGAAGTGGGGATTTATTTACATAGGCCTATAACAGGTTGTTTGTGTTGAGGATAGTGGGGGTTAATAGGGAGCAGGTTTGATGGCTGTGCATCTTTTGTCTTTGTGTTCGGGGAGAACACAAACCCTCCTTTCCCGTCTCCACCCCCTTCTGAATTTATTTCTGTAGGTTTGTCGTGGCAGTTTAGATTGACTAGGACCAGGGACCATGTCTTTTAACTTGTTTAATGCGCTTTGTAGACCACCATGAACAATGATGGCCTGGAATACAAATAGATATATGTATAATGTTTGTTCTGGAAGATTACAGCCATTAAGATGATCAACTTTAAGTTAGTTCACCTTTTCCCCAGCAGATGGCATTAGCATGTAGTAAAGTGAGTACTCAAGACATTTCAGTAAGTTTGCTAACAGATGTCACCGTGTTGCAATAAAAAAGCTAGGCCACCACCTACATCTGCGCATTGTTGCTGGAATAACAGATGATATTTGACCATGGTTAAATAGTAGGTTGTCAATTGATGAGTCAGTAGATCAACTTGTTAAACCTAACATTCCTATTACAATCCCATTGGTTAATGCAGTGGTTCTTAACCTTTACTGCAGCCTACACCCCTTTGATTCTCAAAATATGTTCACGCACCCCTTATAAAAATGTTTGAAGTAGGTCAGTTCTTTAAACCTACATATATCATAACTACAGAATGAAAGAGAATTATGTATTTTAATTTCACAGTAAAATTAAGAATACATGAAAAATTACACTTTTTTAAGTTTACCGGCTCAGTGACTCTTCTGTTGTTGCTGTTGTTCAATGATGTTCGAGAAACAAGGAACTTTCGCACCCCCAGAAAGGGCATCTCGCACCCCCATGGAGTGCGTGCACCCCAGGTTAAGAATCACTGGGTTAATGCATCTGAGGACCTTGTAGATGAAAGAACAGGAAAACTTATTCTGAATTACCAAAAACTTCCTTTTTCTGAGTTAAAAGGTACACTGATTCAATTATCCCATCTTTGGAGAATTTCTTTGGTGTGTAGGATTAAAAATCCTTGTTGGTTTATTCATCTTGGTTCTTGAGAGATGCTCTACAGAAGAAATTCACAACTTATTACTATAGCATATATAAATTTACTAACAAGTTTCAGTCCACGGGGTGTTATCCTTAGCTGTGAAAGCTGTTTAAATTGGTAGGTTTTTCAGAGTGCCTCACATATCTGTGAGTGATAGGTCTGGTTCTGCTTGCGTAGCTGCATGCAGGCTGAGAGGCTGTTGGTTAACAGTTCTATAGACCTTGTAACTCGGAGGAAATTTTTGGTAAATCAGAATAGGTTTTCTTAGTTTTATATTCCAAGACTGTCCATTCACACGTTTGGGATTAACTTTTCCCCAGGACCAAAAAAAAAAAAACCCAAACAGTTGTTGTAATCTACACTGGTCTTAGTGAAATCTATAGACCTTCACCATTCGCTTCTGAAGCTACTTAAAGTTCATTCAATCTTAGTTTAAGTTCTGACTAGGTTGAAAAAGATGGCACACTCATCGCCATTTTCTTAATTATGCTCTCTAACTTTAGTTGGAGGAGAGCCGGAATGTTCAAAAGCAGATGAAGATACTGCAGAAGAAACAAGCACAGGTTGTGAAAGAGAAAGTCCACTTGCAGAGTGAGCATAGCAAGGCCATTCTAGCACGCAGCAAACTGGAATCTCTGTGCCGGGAGCTTCAGCGTCATAACAAGACTTTAAAGGTTAGTTTATTTGTATAAATTGTTTTAAGGTAAACCCTATTTCTGATTGCTATTTAAAATTCATACTTGCTGCTAGCTAGCTGGTATTTGCACTGTTTCATGTCCAATACCCAGATCAATAGAGAATAACAACCATTTTGAGTATTGGGATTGTGGGAATTGGTGTGTTTACTTTAGTCAGTTTCCTTCTCAAACTGGTCCATGAATCATACTTGTTTAGACTGCTGTAGTGTCTGGTCTTGCCGTATTAGTTACTGAGAGCTGTGTTGTTGGCTGCTAGTAAAATAACATGAATGAAATCAAAACAGCGTAAAATGACAAGATATAAACAAAGCTTGAATTGGCAGGAGTAAGGGAAAGAGAGGCTGAGATTCCATTCATTTCCCTGTGTTGTTATTGTAGGGAATTGCTTCACCAAATAACTGTTTTGTTAACTTTAGGGTAGCTTTTAAATTGAAGTACAAAAACCTTGGTGAGGAGATGAACACAAACCATTCAGTTTTCTATTTCAAATGTATCAATGCAGGATTTTTTTGCCTCCTGGATAATCGTTGCTGGCCTTACCAAACCATACTAACATCAGTTAAACTCTTTCTCAAGCCATAAAGACGAATGCTCTTCAAGCATACAATTATAAACCATATCCGTTTTAGATCAATTGAAAAGTAAAAACAAAACAACACACTAGAGCTTCACTTGCCAATACCAAAATGTATAGAGCATGGTAATAGACTGCTGAATGTATATTAAAATACCTACATTAAAACACCCAGCTAAAGCCAGAGTGGTTGCAAGACCAGGAACCAGCTTCCCTAAAGAAGCATCCTGATAGCACACTGAATTGGTAAGGATTTAATTGTCAGTTTGGGCAAAACTTTGGTTTTGGTATTTGAACACACCAATGTTGTAGAAGTATTCAGACCTGAAGTATTTATTTTGACCCATCTCTATCTTAAAGATTGATTATACGGGCATATTACGTCACTTTTGACTTGCACACCATTAACAAATCCTTTTGGATAAAAGGAAGAAAACATGCAGCAAGCACGTGAAGAAGAGGAGAGACGTAAAGAAGCCACTGCACATTTCCAGATTACACTGAATGAAATTCAGGCCCAGCTGGAACAGCATGATATACACAATGCCAAGCTCCGCCAGGAAAATATTGAATTGGGGGAGAAGCTGAAGAAACTAATTGAACAGTATGCTTTACGGGAAGAGGTAATTTAAATTTATGCTTCCATAAGCACTCAAATTAGTTTCCTTACTACTTTAAGTGGTGGCTTTCTAAAAACATACTTCAGTAATTTAAGTGGTAAAATTGCATGGTATACTCTACATAAATAAAGGTAAATGCCTTTTTTTAATTTCAGGCCTTCTTAACAAAAATTAGGTGGCTATTTGGCCAAAAATCTCTTCTTTCAATTCCCATCCCATTTCCATGGGGTTCTCTGGATCCCTAACAGAGCTCAAAGGATCTATTTTTCCAGACATTTCCACTGACATTAATGGCCTTATTATAATTGTGCTAAAATGTGTGGTGCATTGTCATTAGCAATTGTGTATTTTTCATTATATTATAAGGTAATGGTTCAATTTGAGTGGACAAAAAAGGCTGTTACATAAATTAAGTTGTCATGGGATAAGAAGGAAGATCCTTTCATGGATTGGGAACTGGTTAAAAGTCAGGGAACAAAGGGTAGGAATAAATGGTAAATTTTCAGAATGGAGAGGGGTAATTAGTGGTGTTCCCCAAGGGTCAGCCCTAGGACCAATCCTATTCAACTTATTCATAAATGATCTGGAGAAAGGGATAAACAGTGAGGTGGCAAAGTTTGCAGACGATACTAAACTACTCAAGATAGTTAAGACCAAAGCAGACTGTGAAGAACTTCAAAAAGATCTCACAAAACTAAGTGATTGGGCAACAAAATGGCAAATAGAAAAGGAGTACTTGTGGCACCTTAGACTAACAGATTTATTTGAGCATAAGCTTTCGTGAGCTACAGCTCACTTCATTGGATGCAAATGAAATTTATGTGGATAAATGTAAAATAATGCACACTGGAAAAAATAACCCCAACTATACATACAATATGGTGGGGGCTAATTTAGCTACAACTAATCGGGAAAGAGATCTTGGAGTCATCGTGGCTAGTTCTCTGAAGTCATCCACGCAGTGTGCAGCAGCAGTCAAAAAAGCAAACGGGATGTTAGGAATCATTTAAAAAGGGATAGGGAATAATACGGAGAATATCTTATTGCCCATATATAAATCCACGGTACGCCCACATCTTGAATACTCCGTACAGATCTGGTTCCCTCATCTCAAAAAAGCTATACTGGCATTAGAAAATGTTCAGAGAAGGGCAACTAAAAATGATTATGGGTTTGGAATGGGTCCCATATGAGGGGAGATTAAAGAGGCTAGGACTTTTCAACTTGGAAAAGAGGAGACTAAGGGGGGATATGATCAAGATATATAAAATCATGAGTGGTGTGAAGAAAGTGAATAAGGAAAAGTTATTTACTTGTTCCCATAATATAAGAACTAGGGGCCACCAAATGAAATTAATGGGTAGCAGGTTTAAAACAAACAAAAGGAAGTTCTTCTTCACACAGTGCACAGTCAACCTGTGGAACTCCTTGCCTGAGGAGGTTGGGAAGGCTAGGACTATAACCGGGTTTAAAAGAGAACTAGATAAATTCATGGAGGTTAAGTCCATTAATGGCTGTTAGCCAGAATGGGTAAGGAATGGTGTCCCTAGCCTCTGTTTGTCAGAGGGTGGAGATGGATGGCAGGAGAGAGATCACTTGATCGTTACCTGTTAGGTTCACTTCCTCTGGGGCACCTGGTATTGGTCACTGTTGGCAGACAGGATACTGGACTGGATGGACCTTTGGTCTGATCCAGTATGGCCATTCTTATGCTCTAAAACAAGAGTAAAGGCAGTGGAACATGTTTAGGAAGGTCTTTTGTAGATGTATTTTGGGTTGTTGGCTTAGTCGTCATATGCAAACATATGTTTAAATGAGTTCTTTTAAATTAGTTTATGGAAAAAGAGTATTTCATTGTTTTGAAACAATGTGCTACTGTTTTCTTGAACTTTTAAGGAGCCTGCTTTGTTTCCCAAGTGTGTGCTGGCCTCCTTTCCATTACCTTTGTTTTGTCCACTTAACTCCTGTTTTCTTGCATAACATCTGCTGAAATAGCACCCTATTTCTAAGATCTTTACAATTGAGATTTTAAAAAATGTAGTATGTTTTTTTTCAATTTTTATATATAATCAGTAATATCTAATTTATAAATGATATTTATTATAAACATTTCCTAACTTTGCTTAGTGGTGCTACAATTTAAAGTTCAGCTTTCCTCAAATTTCAGTGGTTATACATTAATTCTTCAAATGTAACTAGGTGTAGATATGTATTCAAGATAAATATTTTAATTGAGTTCTATGTTAGATTGATACTGAGGAAATCATATTCACTGATTAAGTACACAGTTGTCTGTTCGGAGTGTAGAAAAATAAAATCAAGGTTATTTATTAAACTACTTTTGCATTTTTGTTGTAAATAAAAGAAGTGCTAATGATTTAAAATCAGTTCACTTTCATAGAGTACTACAGCTTTCTTTGGTTCCCCACCAGCAGCTAAGGCACACAACTGTAGAATAAGTGTTCTCTGATTTTTTTTCATAGTGTGGATTGCTTTCTAATACTGAGGTTGTCATGAACCACTGCTCTCCCCTCTCATTCATGATCACATCCTGTGGCAACCAGAGCAATTGTTTATGTGGAAAAGTAATACTAGGAAGTTAATGTAATTTAGTGCTGTTTAACAGCTGGAAATGAGATGTGACCAGTCAGCTGTTTTTAGGCCACGGTTTGCAAACCTTTGCATTTACTTTCTGGTTTTTAAGATGCACTTGGGTCATGCTTTCACACTTCTCTCATCAACTGTGAGAGGCAGAAACTTTTTTAAATGAAAGTTCAAATTCTCCTGTAATCACTTGACTCTGGAGGCTGGGGCTTAAAGAAAAATACCGCATATATTGTGATCCAATGGTCCGGCAACCCTGACCATTGGATCACCAGGCCTGAATACTAAAACTGTTCAAAACTTCTTTTTTTTTTTTTCATTAAGAAAAATCTTTTATGTTGGCTTAACTGTGTACTGCTCATATTACACTGTCAGGTTTTACTTTTTCCTTAGCATATTGACAAAGTGTTCAAGCATAAAGAATTACAACAACAACTGGTGGATGCCAAACTTCAGCAAACCACACAACTTATAAAAGAAGCTGAGGAAAAACATCAGAGAGAGAGGGAGTTCGTAAGTTGCTTCTAAGCTTACTTTAAAAAAACAAAAAACACAGCAATTGAAGGGGCAGCATATTTAGGGCTAAAATACCTTTTCTACGAGATACTAAGATCCAAATGGTTTAAATTAAAAGGAATCTGAACTGTACCTGCAATAAACATCTATATAGGTGCAAACAAATAATGTGCATGCAGCTGCAGGTTTTTTTGCAAGAACCATTATCTGTTTGAGGGGTGTGTGTGTGTATGTGTTTGTGTATAGAAATGCATTCTCTGAACACAATTTAGGTACTTCTGTTAGGCTTGGAGATTATTCCACATAGTGCAACTTTTGCAGCACGCTTCCTTGTTCTTCTGATGCCTGAATTTTGGTCAACTATGCTCTAAGAAGTGTGAGGTGGAAAGAGGGTGAAAGCAGAAATAATGTAAGCACCTTTAAGAGCACTTGCTGTTACCAGGAAGTGTGTGCCCAGTGTTTTCTGAGCATTTGAGAGAGTGTAAAACTAGGAATTTTAGCAGCTTGGCTGGAAACTACGTAACACTGAAGTCTTCAATTGAACTCTTCAATTGAAAACGTGCCCTCCTGGTGATGAAATGGCTTTAGATATTATAGGCCTGATCCAAAGCCTTTTTAAAGTCCATTAGAGTCTTTCGATCAGGCCCTAAATATTCACCCCCCCTCCACCCAAAGTAGTGACTTTGTTTCCGGAATTTGAACAAAATCTTAGAAGGTGTTGGAGAGAGGCCTATGTCTTCTGTTTGTTTTTATTATGTATTTATAGATAGGGTATAGAAAAAAAACTTGAAGTTTCAAAATTGGCGTGAATATAGTCTTCACTGAGAATGAGTACTTGTGTGATTTGGGATGAAGGGGTCAAAAAATCAAGTAACTTCTGGCCAGGTTCACTAATCTTTGAAGACTGTGATTTAAAGATAGAGGATACCAAGTTGTTTTGGTGAAGAATTCTTGCTTAGATTTACAGGTGTGTAAGTATTTGAATCTTCTGCTTTCTAAAAGCTAAGACATACTGATAATCTCCTGATTTTAAATTAGACAAAGTAGATTTTTAAAAAGTTTAAATTTTAGCCAAGTCTGACACAAACTCTCCCACTTTGACATCACTACGCTTTCTCTCTTCAGCCTTGCTGCTTTACATACAGGAGTTGTTAATGTTACTGGCATAGTTTTGTTTCATATAAGACAAGTCATCGAAGTAGTCCAGTTCAGTCTTTGCAAATAACTTCTTTAACATAGGTGACAGGAGAACATCACAAGTGTGAAGCTAATTGTACTACATAATTTTTTTCTACGCTTGGGCATTTATGTATTTTTGTAGTAGAATAGCTTTTTATTGTACTTCTGCATATCATTTAATACTTAAGGCATTTTACCAGAATGCAGACATAAACTGAATTTTCCCAACTGTTAGATTTTTTTCCATATAATAAAATCAATTCCAGTATACCAGTAAACGGTTTTAAAATATCAGCTAACAACTATTAGTTTGTGACAAAAAGGAGAACACCGTGAGTTGTTTAGGTTTCTTAAGTAATCTGGCACAATTTTTACCTGTTTTGTTCTTTAACAAATTAACTTTTTAACCATTTAATGCAAGAGTAGGCAAGAACATGTTCAACTGTATGAAGTTTCACTGTAAATCAAACTTTCTCATTTATATTACATTGTATCAAGCCATGGTTCTTCAAATGATTACATATATCTATTACACTAGGTGCATGCATGCCTTGTGAATGGATGCTGGAGAGTTTTCCCTACCAGTACCTACCCATGGGGCAGCCATGCCAGTGCTATGGTGTCCCTCGTGTTCTGAGCTGAGGGTATAAAGGGCAGAGCTGCCCTGCCCGTTCTTTTGTTCCTACTTACTGTCCATGATTGAAGCATGCTGGCAGCTCATTCCTCCTGGGAACGTCCCTTTATAGCTAATAGTTTCCCAACTGTAGTTAACAGTAATACTCATTTTGGTCCTTTGAAACCCCTCTTCTTTTTTCTCTTCCTTATTGTCAGTATTCAGCTCCAGGCTCTGCTTGGTACCAGGGGAGACTGTGCCAGAGTCCCCTAGCTTCAAGCCTTGCTCTGGGTGTCGCACACCAATTCCTGTGAGTGATCCTCACTCTCGCTGTTTGAAGTGTTTAGGTGACAGGGTAGATAGTCTTCCAAGGCTTCAAGACCAGAACAATGAAGCAAAGAGAAGATTCTCTCTCATACATCCTCATGGGGGCTGCTCTTTGCCCAGCATCAGAATCTGACCGAGGGAGTTCCTTGACCACTCTTTCCACATGTGCTCCCCCAGCCATACCTGTGGACCGAGACAAGAGAAAATCTCCCTCACCCGGCTGTCCTCAAACAAATGCTCAGAGCATCCTAAGAGGACTGTTTTGTCTTTGTCAAATCCTCCATATAGAACGCCTTAGTTTCAAAGCTTAAGCCACTCTGGTACCGTAGGTAGAGCGTGCCCTTCAGCCCACCACTCCCCAGTACTGCAGTTTAGTGCCTCTTATAAAGTAGAGCTGTAGAACCATATCCAGGACTGTCAATATTGGCTACTTTATTGGCGCATATAGTGGAACCATTGCCCCTGCTTGCAGCAGGGCAAAGACCTCTTTCAATACAGACCACTTCAGAGGCATATGAAGTTTGCAAAAGATCTGTTGACCCTCTCAGTATCGCCCTCGCTGATCATCCAGATTGACAGTGTCCTTCCAGAGCCAACAAACATGGTGCACACTTTGGGGTATGTTGTGATGCCTGTGATCTCAGGTCCTGTATTGTTTTTCTCAATGTCTGTTCCAAGACCACTGGTAATGGCTCCACGTCATAAAATGGTACCAATTGCTAGGAAGCCCTTTCAGGTCTGTTTGCCAGCTGCTTGTTTTCTATCAAGAACAAATGAGAGGGCATCCCGTAACAGTGCAGTGGCTTTCTAAGTGGATCACCAGCTGCGTTGCCCAGGACGCCCCCAGAGAAGCTGTCTGTGCATTCAACCAGAGCACACTAAGCCTCCACTGCATTTCTGGGAAATTGTCGCTTTGCAGATGTCTACAATAGGGACAAAGTTGTCTTTAGTCCACACATTTGCTAAACATTACACAGTTACTGTTGCATCAAGGAAATATGTGAATGGGAGGAAAAGAGTCCTGTAGTCCATCTTTTGATCAGACTCCTAGCCACACTTCCATTGAAAACAGCTTGGGAGTCATCTAGTGTGATGGACATGTGCAATCACTCAAAGAAGAAATGGTTACTCACCTTCTCGTAACTGTTCTTCGAGATGTGCTGCATATGTCCTTTATGCAACCCACCCTCCTTCTCCAACGCATTGGAGTCTATCATCCAAGATTCTGGTACAAAGAAACTGAAGGGTGGGTGGTGCAGTTCTTCCGTTTATGTACTTTGTGCTTGCAGCTCAAGGGATGCCTGGGTGCAGACATGGCCATCCCTGTGGGTGCCACTAGGGAAAACTTTCCAGCACTGATGCACGAGGCACACACCCCTAATTTAATAGACATATGCACCACATCTCAAAGAACAGCAGCTACAAGAAGGTGAGTAACTGTTTATTCCCGTTTACATTATCCTTAAAATTTTGCCCTTCGATATAATGTTCAATAATACAGTGCCATTTTCTCCACTTTTTAGCTATTAAAAGAAGCTACTGAGTCCAGACACAAATGTGAGCAGATGAAGCAGCAGGAAGCCCAACTAAAACAGCAGGTAACTAAATAAAAATTGTAAATGTACTGTTCAATACAGATGCTCCACAATGAAAATATCAAGAGATCCTTATGGTTTTGACTCAAACCTGACATTTTGAGGAAGTACAAAAAATTGCAAATTAAACTTTCATTAATGGAAATATTGAATTTTTATGGAAACTTAAATTGGCAGCAATTGTCTGTTCAATGAACACTTCTCGCTATATGTACATTGGAGATATTGGTTTTTTAAAATAAGTTTTTCTTTAAATTGCTATTTGGGGCTCCTAGTTCCCTCCACATTACTAGAAAGTGATAGATGCTGAACTGCTAAGATTGTTTCATTAATTTAAAAGAACACTGCATCCATTGTTCTAAGACTAGACTTTCAGATATTCTAAGGACCTGTCCTATCTGTGGCTTCCACCCCGCTGGTTATTTCACAACACTCTTTTTTTTTTTTTTCCCCCCTGTGGGTGATTTTTCCCTCCCTCCCCCCGGTGACCGCTCACCTGTTAAGAAATGCTGATCTGGATGAATTCCTGATTGACCCTTCTGCCAAATTGGAGAGGGAATGTGTTGTGTGTTCAGTCCCTGTGCTGAAATTATATGATCATGCCTCTACCAACCTAAAATTTGCAAAATATGCCCCAGCTGTGATAAGATTTGACTGCAAGAGAACTGAGAGGGAGTTCTATTTGCTGCTTTGAAGTTTTTTCAGGTTACGTGGGAAGCTGCTAATAATGGCTGTGGGACTCCTAATTTGCTTATTCCAATAACAGCAGATTCAAAAATCTGTCCTCTGGATAGAATGTTGTATTTACTAGAAATTCCACAAATGAGGCTACTTCATTGTCCTTACCAAATAATGGTTAGTTCCCTTGCCCAGTTTGTCTTTTATAAGATGTGTAAACAAGGATATTAAAAGGCTTGTTTATTCTGTATCCGATCTCACTTCCTTGGAGTTTCTACTTATAGTGAAAATTTGTTAGGATAACTTAAGCCCCAAACAAGTCCCCACTTCGATTCATGTTTGTAGGATCAGAACCTTCGTTGTTTCTTGACCATATCTTTAGTAACAAGACTATGTGGTTGAGAGCCTCGGAGGAGGATGTCACTTCAAATCCGATCTCACTATTACACATGTAGAATTTGCAGTTTGTTACTAAATCTCACACCTATGACTACTTCAACTTTTATTATTCGTCTGATCCTAATTTGCTTTGGTGTGTTAATCCTTCCCTTGTTGAATATTTTGTATCTTAATTAGTTTTTAAATTACCTATTTACACCTAAATTTGTGCTTAATTTTTCAAATTTTAGCTGTTACCTTTATTTGTACATAGTTAGAAATGCATCTCTTTCAAACTTTCATTTAACTGATATAACAACCATGTCTTAATGCCTAACTTTTGTTAGAATATATTCTGTTGCTTTTATAAAGATAGCCCTAGCTCAGCATCCATGCACAATTTGAGTAAGCATCTATTTTTATAGTCATGTATACACGCTTTAGGTGAAAATTTACCTGATCGATTAGAGGGGGAATGTAAATATTGTTCTCTTATCTTTGTTGCATTACTACTAACTGAAATTTCTGATGTACCTTAATAAAGATTGCTTGAGTGATGATATTGCTACACTTTAAAGATTAAATATTTCCAATTATTTTTTCCCCAAAGCTTTCTCTTTACATGGATAAGTTTGAAGAATTCCAGACCACCATGGCAAAGAGCAATGAACTTTTTACAACCTTCAGACAAGAAATGGAAAAGGTACTTTTATATAATTATGTTAGAATTTAATGAAAAATATTAGGAAAAAAAAAATTGGCTCCTTATTAGGCCTTAAAATCCCTGAAGAGGATATAGACTTGAATGCAATTTTAAAAGTACTTGTAGCTGGAAAAACTGTAAAATGGCACGTTAGAACTAGTTATCTCCCTCTGATTCCAGTCTGATTACTGAGAGAGAAAAAATCAGCATAGCTGTGGAAGAACGTGATGCAATCCATTCTTCTGAAAACTTGCGTAACTGCATACCAAGTTCTGATTCCAAAAGCTAATATTAAAAGCAGAAAACAGCTTTTTTAAAAAAAATTGTCATGTGCAATACTTTTAGTTACAAACTACTTTTGTTTGTAAATGGAGAAGTTGATTGTAGACGCTTTTGGGGGAGGATGGAAATATCTTTATAATCACCATAATCTTAAAAGTAATATTTTTAAATGTTTAAGATTTTAATAATTTTTCATAGGACTGACATGAAACCCTTTCCTGTACATTTATTTTATAAGATTACTTTGAAAACTACAGTTCGAGCAACTTACTAAAACATTTTAATATGTGGTTACCTCTATTTTGATCCTCGTCATAAAACTAGCTTTACTATATTTTTAGATGACCAAGAAGATAAAAAAACTGGAAAAAGAGACAATAGTGTGGCGTACAAAATGGGAAAACAACAACAAAGCTCTTCTGCAAATGGCTGAAGAGGTGGGTAACAATCTTCATAGTTTAAGGAACTGTGTAGTAACATTCAAGCAGGGCTTGCCTCTACATGGCCCTTCATTTCTAGATAGCTGGAGATTGTCAAGAAATGCTCTGTAGCTGTTCAAACTATACAACTAATTTTTGTTTTTTAATTACTAACAGTTTGTGCTGCTTCTTTAAATAACTTTTCCCAGGTAAATTTACCATCCTTCTCAAGGCACAAAATGAATTTTGTTTTTTGTAATTGCTATCCATGACATTTGATCTTCATGTCTAGTCAGTCAAAAGCATAGCATAGGAATTGCTGTCCCTAACCTATTGCTTATTAGGTAGAATCTTATGGCAAAATGGTACAAACTATTTATGTCTATTAAATGCTGGGACAGGTGCTAGATTGACAAGCCTGCAGAATCCTTGGAGTTGTAAAACTCACTTAGCTACAACTAGGGGTCAGTGTAGTTCTGCCATGTCTGTTAGTATTCTTTCTGTTCCATTTCTGCCATGAAATCTGGTATATATGTTTGTGTACAAACTGCTTGAAATCAGAAATATTTGGTACCCATTCACTAAAGTTGGCTGAGTTCCATAAGTAATATCCCCGTAACTGTAGTCTTGAACAGTAACAAGCTGTTTGGTTTGTGTGATTTAGTCTCAGTGAGCTCCTAGTGGGCTCTTGTTCACATTAGAAAACACTTGTTCACAGATGGCAGTATGTAGTACCCTGTGTTGCATCGCAGCAGACTGGCGTGTCAACCCCTTATATATGGTCCCCCTTTGGTTTAGAACATTGGAGGCAGCCTGAGAATTTGTACCAACGCTATATATGCTGTGCCTTTTTGAGGGATTAAAGAGACGACTTTAATCTCTCTGCCTGTCAAAGTAGTGCCTTTTTAAAAGAAATAAATATCTTCCTCTCCCCCCCCCCCCGATCACTTTATTGGGTTAGTCTCTGTTTATTTTTATCCCTTACAGAAAACAGTTAGAGACAAAGAATACAAAGGCTTTCAAATAAAACTGGAGCGTTTGGAGAAGCTGTGCAGGGCTCTTCAGACGGAGAGGAATGAGCTGAATGAGAAGGTGGAAGTCCTTAAGGAACAGGTTTCTGTAAAAGAAGCAGATGTGGATCTAGCAGTGCAGGTGTTGCAGTCATGCACTCTCAATTCCCATGAGGAGCTGGGAACTTCCACTGACACAGAACCAGGAATCCAATCAGATGCTGAATCAAATGCAGCAAATGAAGGAAATGGCTCTGAAAAGACTGTCTCCACCAGTCCTGTTCCTGTTGACTAAAATGAAGTGTAAACACTGTATTGAGAGATATATTTTGTGTATAACTTTCTCTGTTGGTGGTAACTATTGGTTTTGTGGTGAAAATTTTCTTACTTTTTCTACCATATATGTATTTTCTTAGAACTACTGGACTTATGTGGTACAGGAAGCTGCATAGCAGCTTTGAATAGTGTAATCTGTACATTTTCCACAACTGTGTTGCACATCTGCCTCATTTTTAAAGAATATTTTTCCATAAAGAATGCATGTGCATTTCCTCTCCCCTAAACACAAATCTCACCATATCAGTTAAGACTTGTGTAAAGATTTAACATTTCATGGGGAAAGGTGACAGGAGTGTCACTTCATTGGTTTGAAAATAACATTTTACTTCTGTTAACTGAACTAAGGTTTGGTATACTAATGTAATTACCAAACTCTTCAGTAAATTCTCTACATCCATTCATCTAATGGCCAGTAGGAACTTCAACTATCTCACCTGATTATATATGAGAATAAGGGTCCAGAATATGATCAAGAATATTTTACAGGGTTTTAGTGTAGTTGTGGTATGACAAAAACAGCTTTCAAATATGCATACTTTAATTTTCAGCTGGTAAAACAGGGTGTACAACTTTCTTGCAAACTTCTCAGGGTTGTGCTCTAAGGTGAACTCACAGACAGACTATATTTGCCCTCCCTGTGAATGTGTTAAATTTAATTTGCAAAGAAAGCATACAGGAATGAGTGTTTATGGAGTGAAGTTATCTGTAATGGAATATACACAACTGCAGAAGTGTTAGTCATGTTGTGTCCCTTAACATGAAGCCTCAGCACTGCAGAGAATTCATAAAATGATTATTTCTGATTAGAGAAGTTGCATTAAATAATCTGGTTATTTTCAAACGAGTTCTTATAGATTTGTTGATACTGTAGATGCTTACTGCATGCAGTGCTTAAGACACCAATCTTTGGTTTGGATGTTCTTTACTTAGCACTGTATGCAATATATTTAAGGATCTGTAAAGAACACAGTTAATATTTGATCATGTGGATTCAAATATATTCCCAAAGTAAAACATTTAACTTGTCACACACCTAACCTGAAAAGACACTGATCAGTAGACAGAGTGCCTTCCTGGTACCTACTGCTTGCCTGGTAAAATTGGTAATTCAGAGGTTTCATGTTAAACTAATATGCCATAAATAAAAAAAAATTACATTTAAAAAAATGTAATGGACTGCAGTTGTGAGCCTTACAGTGTTTCACTTTGAAAACTTGGATATCAAATTTTTAAGGGAACTGTTCGCTGGGACCAACATTTATTTTTAGCAAGGCAGGTAATGTAGGCAGGTCATGTGCTAAGTAACAAGCTACTGTTAACTTTAGCCCACATATGTTCGCTTTCTAGTTTCAGTTGTTGTCACTTTTATTTTAAGAGATACAAACTTGTAGCTTTTTCTGGTACTTAATGTTCTTTGCACTTAACTTCAGTGGGGGATTTCTGAACCAAGCACATAACTTTCAATGAGCTTCCCTCCCCGTCCTCTTTGTTCTTTTTGGCAGTTTAGTGGCTAAAGTACTTGAATGTTCAGGCTGCACTGAGCTCTTGATCCCTTCCCTGATGTAATGGTGTACATTGAAATAATGTAGATGTCTTATAAAGAGAATAAGGTTGTATAAAGCCTGATAAATGTGTTTTAGCTCATACCACTGAACAAAACTGTATCAAACTGACATTTCTTAAATTGTGTAGCAAATGAGTGACATAAATTGGGAACTGGCCAGTTTTTTCTCTTCAATTTGCACAGTCTGTTTTGTATTTGTGGTCCATGCATGGTGAAGTAATGAGAAGGTAGAGGTGAGCAGTCAGAGAGGTTGGACTCAGCTTTGAAACACTAATCACGTTAACCGCATGGCAACAAAAATACTGGAAAGAAGAAACATCCTTCCAAAGTTGCTTCATCAGATGATTTGTCTGACTTTGTGTGTTGTCATGGAATCAAAAAACTAACGGAAGTAAGTTTTTAAATTTCTGCCAAAACTGGTCTTCAGCTAATAAATTAAGTGAGCGTGAGATCGTTTTCCTGAGGGCAAGTGAAGATCTTAATGTATCGATTACAGCACAACATACCCTTGGCAAAAGGTACACATTTTGCAAGTGAAGTGGAAAGTGCAGTTTTCTCTTTTTAAAATGTATTATTTGGTCTCCTGTATCTATAACCACATTTCTTTTTATAATGCGTGTTCTGTGTGTAGTCAGGAGTGAACTTTGGTCCCTGCCGCAAGGGCTGTAAAGATATGAGAGACAAATGGAAGGGCAGTACAGATGATACGTAGTTACTGGCTTGCATGTGTAAATGAAGCAGAATGCCTCCAGTAAAGGGTTTTAAGGAATCTGGGATTTTCTTCCTATCTCTGTGTGACCCTGAAGAGGTCCCACATCACACCAACCTCCTTCTAGCAAAGGTGGGCTGGACGTGGCTTCCTGAAAGCAGTTAATGTCATTCCATGCACTGACCAAAGGGGTGTTGCTATAAAGAGTGCAGGGGATAAGCCCAGCACTCTCACTGATCTGCCATACAGCAGGCTGTTGCACTGCCACTGTTCAGCCAAATTGGTTCCAGTAGGGTTTTCATGGAAACTTGTATTGTGTATCTTCCACTACCACAACTGTTTAATCTGGGCTGTAAATTTATGTAGCCTCTGACATGTACACCTAATTGTTAGTTGGGCCCATGATTAGGGTGCAAAAAAATAAAAGCTAAATTGTATGTGATGCAAGACCCAAATACATGTAGTAGTGTACACAACTACATTAGGGCTGTATCTCTCAAATCTGTTTTGTCCTTCCTTTATTCCACTTACACCTGGTTATATTACAGTTTAATTCTCAGGTGTTGCAGAAAATCTACCTCTTCAGACTGTAGATGGAAATAACTGTGAAAAAAGTGATGCAGAAATCTAGTTTGTGCTAAACACACTGCTTTATTTTTACAACCATGTCTGCTTTCATGAGAAAAAAAAAATTGAGAAATGAACAGGCAGTCTTGTTTTGCTTTTCAAAAACATTTTGTAGGGATTTTTCACTAATGTGAATCTGAAATTTTATCTACTCGATTCTGTATAGATTAAGTAAATATGTATGCTTAATATATCAGACTCTGTGTTTTTCTTTTATTCTTGGAACATATTCATTCCTAACTTGGGCTGTCTGGCATTCTTGCTACACTTGTTAGGAGCTTCAGGAGAGAATTTAGAGATGTGAAGTTTGAAATTACTAAAGGTATATCTATGCTACAGTGGCACAAACAGCACTATAGCTATGCTGTTGTAACATAAATTCTTCCTACATTGACAGAACAGGTGTTTCCACTGATGCAGATAATCCACTTCTCTGAGAGGCAGTAGCTGCATTTACAGTTGGAGGTTAGGTTGACCTAACTCTGTCAAACAGAGAGCTAAATTTTTCACAGCCCTGAGTGATGTATCTAGGTCGACCTATGTTTTAGGTGTAGACCAGTCCTAAATGTATTCAGGTTAAATGGCAACTGCTAATTTAAAACAGCAGTCTTGAAGTTTGAGCTTTTTAAAGCACAGAATTGCTGTTTCTTTGATGGAAATCTTAGTTATGTTCAACACTGAACACAAATGGGCTGAGTTTCTAATAAATTAGAGGCTTGGAATGTGAAGTGGAGAACTTTTGAGGTTTTGAATCTCTTCACTACAAACATCAGTTACCTTTTTCATTACTTCGCTAAATTGCATTATTTTTAATGGTCATAGTTATGTGCTACTCTATTGCTTGTGGGAGTGGGTTGGCGTGATTGTGTCTCTTGTCACCTTGTGCCAGCTAGAAGAAAACAGGATTTTAGGCCCCCCAGATTGGGTGGTGTTTTTAACAGTTTGTTTTCATAACAAGCTATGCAAACTTAATCAACCACTACATAGAGGAATGTTCCTGCACAATAAGACTATTACATTGTAATAGCATCCAAAGTGTCCATAATGCTTTCCAGGCACAGTAGTGTGCAGTGTCCAACTGAATGATGTAATAAAATGTGTAAGTCTTGCTCAGTGATTTTCCTGGAGCAAGAAGCTGCTTGGATACTGTTCTAGTGCGAATAAGACTGCTAACTCTTGAGGATCCAAGG
Source organism: Natator depressus (assembly GCF_965152275.1). Taxonomy (NCBI): domain Eukaryota; kingdom Metazoa; phylum Chordata; order Testudines; family Cheloniidae; genus Natator; species Natator depressus. Next base: position 136,127,103 of record NC_134234.1, read on the forward strand.
AAGTGTACCTTCAAAATTCCCAACCTCTCTACACTCAGGAAGTCTCATGCTAGGCTACTGGGGTCTCTATGGAAAGGCTTGCAAAGGGACCAGGTAATACTTTTCAGATATGTCTACATTTGGGTGAAACTTGTAAAAGGTACAGAAGTGTTAGTAAAAAGAAAAGGAGTACTTGTGGCACCTTAGAGACTAACCAATTTATTTGAGCATAAGCTTTCGTGAGCTACAGCTCACTTCATTGGATGCATACTGTGGAAAATACAGAAGATGTTCTTATACATACAAACCATGAAAAAATGGGTGTTTACCACTACAAAAGGTTTTCTCCCGCACCCCACTCTCCTGCTGGTAATAGCTTATCTAAAGTGATCACGGCTGTTACTCTGAGAAGTGTTAGTGAAGTTCTGAAACAATTTGATTCAATCCTGTCACGTGGTATCAAAAATGCTCTCTTAATCAGACAAGCAGTACTCAGGCACTCTCACACAACAACAAAATAGTGTGAATCAAGTCAATACCTGTTTCCCTAGGATGCAAAATGGATTAAGGAATAAATATAGCTTTAAAATTAAATTCCGCTATTTTATAAATTAACTGATACCTTAAAATTCTGTTTTGTTGGTCCCTGCATCTTCAGAAATATTTCAGTGTAAATCAAGAGCTTTATGGGTGAGGTATAGTAATAGGATAGAAGGTCTTTTGTGTTTAAGGTGCTGGTTCAAATCTAGTCCATGTTGGTGATCAAAGTTGCTACTCCTTTCTTGTAAAGGAGTTAAAAGCTGAACATTGATTGGATATGGAAAGAACTCAGCTTAGTCATCATTACCAGGTGAGGGCTGCAGCATGTTGATGAGGCAATTTAGAAGGGAGGCTTATGCTACTGTTGCCCAACTGGTACATATGCCATGTTTCAACTGAGGACTTTATCAGGGATCAGTTTAGAGCACTGAATTCTTTGAGTTTGTAAAGTATTACATATATGTATTGGGTTTTTACAAAGTTAAATTGCTAGATCTGGCATTTAAGGGAGGAAATTCTGTAAATGAAAGCTGGTTTTTTTTGAGTAGTGTCCCTATGGGTGCTCTACTCTAGGTGTGCGCCTTTGATCAGAGATTACTTATAGTAGTGTCTGTTTAGCCCACACATGCTAATTAGCCTCATGTCCCGTTCTATTGCTATACAGCATTGGGCAGGCAACGGTCCTCTGTTCCTTCTCAACTGCCTCGGCCTGAGGCAGAGCTCTGGTAGTTGTCCCTGTTGAGATTACTTCAACTGTGTCCTGGTTTCTTATTGTAGTAGGTAGTTGTAAGTGTAAATAGTACGTAGTAGTAACTTTAGCTTCCTAGTTTTAAAATAAATATATTTAAATCATATACTTAGATATTAGTACATGGCGTTCACTGGGAGTTTATGCCCAGTTCTTCTGGTTTCAAACCTCATCTGTCATGCCAGAAGGAAATCCCAGTAAGCGACAGGCAGTCCTGGTCCATCCGTTGCTTTGGGGAATCTCACTTCTGGGCAATATGCAACTTCTGTCTGGCACTGAAATCTAGAGCTAGAAAAAAACAGGGTGATCAAACTTCATCTCCTAATGAACGGAGATCTCCCTACACCCAGCTTCTGACACAGGCAAAGGGACCCTCTGTACGCTGGTCTCTGCTGCCTCCACTGTATCTGAGCTGCACTTCTCCACCAAAGAGGAAGACTCGACTCCTCTCATCATTCCTCCAAAAGACCGTGCCCCATGCTCACAAGGCAGGAAATCTACCTCAAAAAAGCCAAGGTTGTCAGTGTTTTCAGCCACCTCAGCACCATCCACTCTCCAATCAGGTACCCACTGAGAGTACTGCTAGACCGAAAGATTGCAAAGTCCTGGACTTGGAGGAATCATTGGTATCAATAGCAGACTGAGATAGCAAGAAGAGCTCATCCTTTCCTTCCTCTGTACCAAAGAAGCCCACTCTGGCTGTGACTGTACTTCCCTTGGAGCAGATGAGACTCTGGTACCTTCAGTGCCCTCAGCCACTATTACCTTGGTGCAGACCATGGACTCAGTACCAACAGCATGCTCACAACCATGGGAGTTTCATTTTCCCTGGGACCTGGCTGTATCTGTGACAGCTGATTCACTGCTGCTCGGCTCTGACATATTTTCAGTACCAAGGACATTGAGATTGCCAGAAGTTCACCTGGTACCAAGAGTTTCACCTCAAATTTGTCCAGGCCTGCCACCATTCCATAGTGAGTTTGAATAAAGGGATTCTGATGAAGAATTTGCTTCAGTTTCCCAATTATCGATCCAGGGCTCTCCTCACCCCTATAGAGGCCCCTTTCTAGAAGTCTCTGAGTCTGACCACTTGTGACACAAGGTTGCAACCACCATCTTGCTGGTATGAGCACCACCTATGTGTGCCCCCTCCTATGCCTCATTCATCACTTCCTTGGCTATACTGGGTCCCTTTGGCAGCTTATCACCAGCTATTTTCTAGGGCTTTGAGCATCACCCGTCGCAGAGATAAGCGATGATGGTTGCCTGCTCTCTCTAGGAGACTGATCCTCAAGAAGAAACCTTTGAGCTGGAAGCTAGAGCCAATGAAGTGGTCTCTCCTCTGGCCAACATCTCATCTTTATCTCCAGATTAAGTTGTTGTGCCGCCTCCTCCATCCTTGGCGGGTGATTTTAAGCAGTTTAAGGATCTGGCCAAGAGAGTTGCTGAGTCCTTGCAGATCTCTCTCGAGGAGATTTGAAGAACCTCATCATAAGCTACTTGATATCCTTCATTCACCCTCAGCTGCCTGCATAGCTTTGCTGGTCAATGAGGCCCTTCTGGACCAAGTGAAGATCGTCAGCTACCCCAGCTACCATTCCACCTACATGCAAGAGAGTGAATAAGAAATATGTTCTAGCAAAAGACTGTTTTTATTTTCTCATCCCTCTCCTAATTCTTTGGTTGAAACAATTAATGGAGGTGGAAGGCAGTACCATGCTAAATCCACGCCCCATGAGAAAGATCGTAAGTGAAAATCTTATTAGCCTCCTTACAATTTAGAATTACCAACAGGCATTTATGGCATCATATAATCATGTAACTTGCACAAAACTGAACTCTCTTTTTGACCACCTACCGAAGGAGCACAGAGATCAATTCCAGGCGATTATTGTGGAGGGCCAGATACTTGCCAGAACATCTACAAGCCTCCCTCAACGCTGCTGATAGTGCTGCTTGTTCAATTCTACAGCAGTAGTTATGAGAAGGGCTTTCTGGCTCCCAGTCTCCAGATTTCCAACAGCAGTCCAGAATATGATGGAACACCTTTCTTTTGATGGGTCTAAACTGTTTGCCGACAGCATAGACGAATCTCTGTGCACGTTAAATGACTCTAGGGCTACTTTTCATTCTGTTGGGATTTATACACAAGAGAATGTTTAGCAAGTCCCAGATGGCTCAGAGATCCTGTCCTGCCCAATTCCTGACCTCCCAGAGGTTATGTGAACCATATCAAGAGAGAGAAATTCCAGAGAAGGAAACAGTCAACCTCGCACCCTTCCACCTCCAACGAGCAATTTTGATGGGGTGGTCAACAGTCTGAATTACCATCCTCATCCTTACCAGCTGCACCAATTCACCTGCCTCCCTTCGGTGACTGCCTTTACCACTTCAGGTGGGCTTGGGAGTCTGTCTCCACAGACAAATGGGTTTTGGAGATTATCTCCAAAGGGAACACCATCCATTTTACTTCTCTTCTGCCATCCACCCTCCTTCCTCTTCAGAGAGCTTGCTTCATCAAGAAATAGTCTCTCTCCTACACTTGGTTCTATAGCACCAGTTCCCATGCAGCACAGAGGAAAGGGGTTTTAGTCCAGCTATTTCCTGGCACCAAAAAAAATGGCAATGGGAGACCCATCCTAGATTTGAGGCTACTCAACATTTATGTGAAGGCACCCACATTCAAAATGGTGACACTTGCGTGATAATTCCCTCATGAGATCAAGGAGATTGGTTCTCAGCCCTCAACCTTCAGGATGCATATTTAAAAGGTCATGTCAGTGGTAGCAGCCCAACTCCATAAGAAGGGTGTTTTTAGTGTTCCCTTACTGGACGATTGGCTGCTGAAAGGTCACTCCCTGGAACTCACATCATGGGCAACTTCCAAAGCCATAGATCTCTTCCTCAGCTTGGGTCTACAATTAAACATTCAAAAACCCACTTTGACCCCTGTGCAAAACTTAAAATTCATAGCTCATTTCAATTCAGTAACAGCAAGAGCTTACCTTCCTCTGCACAAGTTTGTGGCCCTTTCCAACACAGCCAGTACAATCCAGCTCAGCCCCCAAACTCCAGTTATTGGGGCACATGGCAGCCAGTACCTTTGTCATAGACCAGAAAAGACTCTGAATGCGCTGCTTTCAAGGGTGGCTCAGGACTGGTTATTCACCAAACAGACACAGCTTAAATATTCTTCTTTCCATACCGACCTGCATAAAACTGTCCCTCAGTATCTGGAAAGACCATCACAACATGTGTGCAGGAGTCCCATTTGCATGTCCTTCCCCAACAGTCGTCGTAATGAGATGCCTCCCTGCTAGGGTGGGCAGCACATCTGGAAACTCATGGCCCAGGGCAAGTGGACATCGCAAGAGACCGCACTACACATTAAGTTGCTGGAACTCAGAGCAGTCAGATACTTGTGTCTCCAGTTTCTATCATTAATCAGGGGCAAGCACACAAAGGTCATGATGGACAACATATGCATGTTTTATATCCATCAGCAAGGAGAAGCAAGATTCCCCCTCACTGTGCGCTGAGACAGACGAGCTTTGGAATTGGTGCATATGCAATCAGGCTGCTGTGATGACTATCTTCCAGGGGTTCAGAATGTGACCGTGGATACAGTCAGAAGGCACTTCTTCATAGACCATGAGTGGCGAAACAGATTCCAGCATATTACATCACATATTCCAGCACTCGGGCACCCCCCAGAGCGACTTGTTTTCCATAGTGATATACAAGAAGTTTTTGCCCAGTTTTGCTCCAGAAGAGGACTGGGTCACTGATCCCTGGGGATGCCTTTCACCTGCGTTGGTTGTCGGATCTACTGGATGCATTCCCCACCGACTCGTCTAATAGCCAAAGTTCAGCTCAAAATAAAAAAGGACAAAGCCAGTCATCCTAATAGTTCTGACCTGACCCAGACAAATGCAGTTTCCTTACCTAATACAGTTGGTCATTTGCTCACCAATCTCTCTCCCCATTACACCTCCTCACTTCTCAGCAAGGCAGGAGGATCCTTCACCCCAATCTCGCAGTACTTTGTTTCAATGCATGGTTGGTGGATGGTTCACAGGACTAAAGATAACCAGCTCAGAGAAGGTAAAGAGCATACTATTATACTCACTGCACATACTCTTAAATGGACAAGATTTGTCTGTTGGTGTGACCTCAGACATATTCTACTGATGACCTCATTGCTGCCAGATATACTGGACTATATCCTAACACTGTAAAGTTCAGGGCTATCGCTGAGCTCCATTACAGTCCACCTGGCAGTCATCATGGCTTTCCATTCTCCACTAGAGGATTATTCCATTTTTGTCCACCCAAAGATAGTGAAGTTTCTCAGGGCATTTGGAAATGTCTGTCCGCCAGTCAAGCATCGTCCTCCTGTTTGGGACCTCAGTCTGGTTCCTAAATGCCTGACAAGACCACCGTTGGAACCAGTGGCTACCTGCTCACTGCTCCATTTATCAATGAAAACAAAATTCCTGATAGCCTTCATGTTGGCAAGATGGGTTGGGGAAATGGTGGCCCTTATGGCATTCCCCCCCTTTCACAGTATTTTTAAAGGACAAGGTCATGTTGTGACTCCATCACAAATTTGTACCTAAAGCTTCTTCTGGGTTTTGTATTAACCAACCCATTCACTTGCCAGTCTTCCACACTGAATTTCACCTAGATATTCAAGAGGCACTGTTGCACACCCTTGTCAGGAGAGTCCTGGCCTTCTATCTGGATAGGACTAAACCCTTCAGAAAGACTCCCAAAGCGTTTGTCTTGCTCACAGACAGATCAAAAGGATCTGCAATCTCTAATCAAAGACTTTCCAAGTGGATATCGGAGTACATTAATTCTTGCTACGACTCTTGTAATATTCAAGCAGCTTCAGACATACATACTCACTCTACAAGGTCCATTTCCACCTCTATGGTATTTCTCAAAAACATGCCCATTATTGAAATATGTAAGGCTGCTACTTGAGCTTCTGTACATGCATTCGTTGCACACTATGCAGTAGCTCACGACTGTGCTTCCAATACTGTGTTCCGTGTGGCTGTACTTTCTTTCATACTGGACTCTACTCTGAAGCCCCCTCCACCTTAGAGGGTACTGCTCGATAGTTGCCTAGAGTGGAGCACCCATAGGGACACTACTTAGAAGAAATAGTTACTCACCCTGTGCAGTAACTGTGGTTCTTTGAGATGTATGTCCCTCTGGGTGCTCCTGTTATATCAATAAAATAAAGACCAGCAGGATCTTATTAAAGGGGAAGAGGCAAAATGCCACATTCATTGTGAATACAGAAAGAATCATAGTAAGCAGTTAGTTATAGCTATAACATTCCATTCAATTTCATATTTATTCTCTCTCACACACACACACTCTCTCACACAGAGGTTCTGCAAGGTTGTTATCATAGTTACCAGCCTTAGAGTTGCTCATGCCAAGCCACTGGCCAGGTGGCCTGGACACAAGGAGGGAGCGGGGCCTTGTCAGATGCTCATCTGATGCTCCTGGAAGTTGGTTTGCAGAATCAGACCCCAAAGTTCTCAGTTTCTAGAGTCCATTTTTATAGGAATTTATTCCTATGCCAGTCTATATGGGAACTGCTTCATCATGCTGTTGCTGAATCAATCAGCAGATGGCACATTCCTGACAGCTCCGTGCTGCCAGATGTTATCTTGTTCTTCGGTTCTCCCATCCTTGAGGCTGTTGGGTGGATTCCAGTCTGCCCTCTGGGGGGTCCTCTGGTTATTTCCACTTGACGCCTTCTTCGGCCGATCAACCCTGGATTCTTAGGCTGGCACCTCCCTGGTCATTCATTTATTATCCACACCAAGCATCCATCCACATACATCCTCTATCTCTATTTTAATCACAATTGTTAACAAATCGAGATAAATACAACAAAAGGGCGGGGAGTCTCTCTGTGAGTAGTTGTTACAAAGTATTGCTTTGAGAACAGACTCTGTCTTAGGATGTGCTAACACAATTAGCAGCTTGCAAGATTCACACAGAGGGAGAGAAATAGTAAAAACAAGAGACCAAAAACCAAGAGACCTCTTAATAAGTAATACCCTGGAACTTAAACTATGGGGAGTCAAACTCATTTGTGATTTTATTACAGAACTTCTTTAATATGATCCAACACTCCACTACCCACTTTCCTTCCCCTCTGCTTTGGTGTTCTCTGCTATGGGGCTTCACAATAGACAAGGAACTGAGTGTGGTTCACCCATGCAGTTCTACGTAACAGCATGGGGCATGAGGCTGACTAGCACGCGTGGGGGGGCGAATGGATGCTGCTATGAGAAATCTCCGATCAAAGACACGGGGCGATAACACACCTAGAGTTTAGCCCACATAGGGCTACATATCTCGAAGAACCACAGTTACTGCACAAGATGAATAACCATTTGTTATGTGAACTGGCACATTGCAAACCTTGTGAGTTATACCTTAAGACTTTTTAAGATTTTTGTGGGTTTTTTGCTTAATGTAAAAGTGTGCATCTTGGTTAACATTGCCAAAACCACCTTAAGATTTGGAATGTCTTGACTTCAGAGTACTTGATCTCTCATGGCATTCAGAAGATTCTTCAGATACTTTCCTCTTTTGAAAAAGTTAGTAGAAAAATTAATAGAGGCTCATGGGATTTCTCAGCAGCTATAAGTTTGTGCTTCTGGAAACCCCTCTTTCTTGTAGGCCTGGAATGTCAAGAAACTGCCCTTTCCACAGCCAGAGCAAGGTGAGAGAGGATTCAAACGTTAGACCTCTACTAGTTGAATGTCTGTATGAAACATGCAGTCCCTGAGTAGGATTCAGGGACAGCAGAGAGGTAGGAAATCAAGCACTGTCCCTTCTTCCAGCAGCTGGGGCGGGAGGTTGGCTTCTTATCTGGACTTTGCCCTTGGACATGTTTTTTCAGTCTTTGGCTAAATAGTCCTCTAGCTTTAGGTATTTCTACATTTTATTGTGAGGGACAGATGGTGTAGGCCTGGTTTGACATAAGTAACTTGCCTCATTTCTTAGTGGGCGTAATTGGGAAGGTGAATGGAAGGTTAAGTTGTAAATAGGGACTGGACAAACGGTATTCTGGAGTCAGGATGTCTGTGCTAGATAAGATAAGCAGCAACACCTTGATGGTAGGGACTATGGACAAGATAAACCTGGAATGTAAAGATCAGGTTCCACTGAACAGCACATAGACAAAGCATACTATACAGGTATTGATTCCTGCAAAGCAAGACAAGCCAAAAAATGTGTAGTGTAATGTATAGCAAATGCAATGTGTAAATGTATATAAAGGAAGAGGTTGTCTGTGTAACTTTGGATGTGTGGTATGCCTTATACTCACCCCCTGTGCTTGAGTCTGATCAACAGTGTAGCTTATGCTTGTATGCCAAATAAAGGAACCTGCGTGATGAAATCAAAAGTCAAACTGAAGTGTTTTGGATCCCAGAGAACTGGAAGAAGTGTTCTCCCAGAACTGGACAAAGTGTTCTGGATAAGCTGAATGGAAAAGGTCTTGGAGGGAACTCCAACAGCTGGAATACGTTAGGAAGGATAGTACTGATAGATTTATTTTTTTGGAGTGGGGGAGAGGAGGAGACTGACACAATATAGGGAAAGGAGATAAGGGAGACGACGAAGCAAAGGAAAAGATGCCTAAAGGCAACATATGTTATGATCCACACAGGAAACAGGGGAATGAAGCCAAGGCAGGAAAAGCTATGATGCAATTAACTTGCATCACTCTAGATTTTCATCAGTTACAATGTTTCAACTGAAATACAGTGCACAACTTCTTATTCCTTTACATTTTCAGGGGGCTTGATCGCCTAGATTCTTGGCTAGTGACTTAATCCTTGGGTTTAAGCATCAGGTAAATTTTTAAGCTTTGATCCTAACAATTCACAAAAAGGAGGCTAAACTCCCAAGGCAAGGTTGAGACACACAAGTGGGGAGGCATGTACAGTCACTGTCTTCTCTCCTTGTAAATTACTGACCATTGTTCCTGAAGCATCCAATTAACATAATTAGGCAGCGTGGCTGGTCATGAGCTGTATGCAGTGGTGGTGTAGCCATGTTGGTCCCAGGATATTAGGGAGACAAGGTGGGGAAGGTAATATATTGGACCAAATGCTGTTGGTGAGAGAGAGAAGCTTTTGCGCTTACACAGACCTCTCTCAATTTTCTTGAAAGGCTGGTCTGCAGGTTTTAAATATAGTTTTCAGATAGCTGCATTTTTTTTCCAATTTATCCATAAATTACCTGCTGCTGTTTCTTTCAGTTTAAAAAAACAAAGTGGTGTTACATTGTCAGTTTACAGGTGTGCATTTCTGCAGCTCAAGGGATTGTACAGGCTTCCTATAAGACTTCAGTGAACATAATTCAGCCCTTAAGCTAATTATAAATTTGAACATGCAACCTTATGTGGTATCAATACCGATGTCAGGCCAATGGGGAAATCACCCCAACTCTGAAATCTGCCATTTCAAAGGCCTGCTGATTGCTATTATCGTCTCTCCCCAGGAGTGTCTGAAGTTCTTCTGGAAATAGTTTAATGTAGCAGAGAGAGAGGTCCAAAAACTCTACACCCAGGTCCCTTGAAAATAAGAGGGAATGAATGGGTAGCTGTATCACTTTTTCTCTGTCTTCACCTTGGGTAGTAACCTGCAGGAGTAGCAGAATTGATTTAACCACATACATTTACTAACCAACGTGTAAATGCATTTTAAATTATACTGCACTAAAACACTGCTGTAATGCATATACAAACCTCTTGATTTAAATATACCTTGTTGCATGTGGTGTTTTGGACCCAATGGTATTTGTTTGACTTAAATCCTGAAAGACTAAGTTTGAATCCATTCATTTTTGACTATTTTTTAAAGGGGGGGGAGGGATCTAAAGTTAGTGTCTGGAATTCTTACTGAGAAGCCTAAACAATAAGTGGTTGGATCTTTAAAAGTGATGAGCACCAGCAGGTCCAATAGTTTGTGTGTTGCCTTCAGTTATAATGTCAACTTCATTTAAAACTAAATGCAGTACACATACAGTGGGAGTTACTGGGACTTCACGGTCCTTTTAAAGATCAAACCACTTAGGCATCTGAATATGGATTTAGACATCAGAAAACCTTGGCCTTTTTTATATTATTTCACATACAAATTACATTCACGCTTTGTAAAAACACAAGGGGCAGCTGAGCGACCAAAGGGGAAGACACTGCACTGATATGGGTAGCCAGCCACAGTGAATCTTAGAAACTTTGGGATATGTAGGAACCCACCTCCAAGTCTGAGGAGGATGCTGCTGCTCCTTAAGACCAAGATGGTGCCGTACCTGTTGGTACCAGAGAAGGCTCATACTCTGAAGAAAGGGGAGCTGGGGATATAATCTGGGGCTTTCCCCTAGATGGCACCAGCCTCACGGATACCCTGATGGCCACCTCTGGAGGTGCATGCTTGGTGCAGAGGTGAAGGTGCTGGAGGTGGTACCCCAGATACTGGTGCCAGGTGAGACTCTTGAACCACTGTTGAACCAAGAGGTTTAACAACCCTCTTGCACACTCAAACAACACAGGAGTGTAAGGCACCAGGAAGATACTCTGGGGTACTGTGGTGCGAGGAGATGTCGATGCACATGCTTCGGGAGCTGGTCTTGACAGGCCAACACTGCCCTCCAGAGCCACCGAACTCCCGTTTAGATGTGTACCCTGGGGAGTGCTTCCTCTTAGAATGCTCTCCTGTGTCCCTAGCAGAGCTCATCCTCTTTTAATTGCTCGACAGCCCCAGAACTGGATCCACTTTCCAATGCCTCTTCTTCGGGACCAGGTACCACTGGAGGTGTGCTACTGACCAATGCTGAAGTGCTCAGATGGAGGCTGCAGGACAGACTCCAAGAGCAGATATTTTAACCTGTTTGCCTTGTCTTTCTTTGAACAAGTCTTAAAGCCCTTACAAATGCCTCACTTCTCACTCTCAAGCCTTCCCAAACACATAAGGCAGGTGAGGTGAGAGTTGCTATTTGGTATGGCCTTGCCATGAGAGCAACAGGGCTTGAAACCTGGATGGTGTAGCATATCTCCATTACCAGAGCTGGTAACCCAAACTGGGTGACAGAACCTATACAGACAAAACAAAAAACTTTTTTTAAACTCTACATGGAAACTGTACACTGATAATGAGAGACTTGCAGAAGCAAGGACAGGGAGCTCCACCAATTGTGCCAGGCAGCAGGAAAAAACTGAGAGGGGAGGGGATCTGAGATGACTTGGCCCTTTATGTCTGTGAGACAGCAGAGGGCATTCAAGCCGCCTTGACAGGTACTGGAAAGGGTAAAGAGTCTCGGACAACTGTGCACTGAAGTGCATAAACACCTACCACAGAATGGACATGTGGAATCACTCAAAGAAGTAAGGTGTTCCTGTCGTTCTGCGATAGTAAGTCTGGTAAAGAACGTAATAGTTTTGGTAGACATACTGGTAGAAGCATCACCCTTGGGTACCAAAACTTCCTCAGCCAGACAGGACCTTGCAGCATCTTCTCCAATTTTCCTGAGCACCTTGGGAATCAGAGGGTAAGCACGTCACATGTGGGGATCACTGCATAAGGAATGTGTATGGTGGGGATCTGACTTTAGATCTCCCTTGGAGCAGAAACTGAGACATTTTTTGTTCTTGAGTATTGCAAGCAGGTCTATTGATGGATGACCCCAATCCTGGAAAATGCAATGGATGACAGAATGCTTGATGACCTAAACATGGGCTGATTAAAATTATCTACTTAGGTGTATTCTGTAGACATGTGTGATGTATTGCCCTGAGAGATACTTAGTGCTGAATATACCAGTTCCATCGTCAAACTGCTTCCTTACGTAATCAAGATGATCACCCCCCCTCGGCTGTTTATATATAAAGTGGCCATTGTGTGGTCAGTCAGAACTTAATTGTCAGACTGCAGATCCCTGGCAGAAATGCAACGCAGGCTCTGTGAACTGTTCTGAGCTCTAATTAATCTTTGCGTAACCGTCTTTCACAGGGATGCATCCATCATTAAAGTCTTGATTGGGTGGACTGGAATAGCTGGTTTCTTTCCATCAATTTAGTGATGTACAAATGTCAAAGGATTAGAGGCATGTCAACGTGGTATCTGCTTGATACATATACTGACTCTAGCCAACTTTGTCTACAGTTTGTAGAGACAGTCTGGTATGCTGTCGTGACAAACATGAAGGAGACCACATGCCTGAGCAGACTTAGACAAGTGCAATAGTATGAGGATGTTTAGAAGATGAATGATGGGGGTGGACATGGCTTTGAATCTGTCTTGGAGCAGATGAGCTCTGGCTGTTAAGTCTAAGGCTGCCCCTATGAATGCTTTCCTCTGTATAGGTATTAATAGGAACTTCTCTGTTGATCTTCAAGCTGAGGGAAAGAAAAAGTTGAAAAATCTAATTAATGGACCTTTCCACTTGTTGAGATTTCCCTTGGAGCCAGTCATGTAGATAAACTTGTCTTCCAAGGTGGGCAGCAACACCTCCTAAAACTTTGATAAACACCCTTGGCACTGGAGAGAGATGGAAGGGCAGTACCCAGAACTAATAATGATTCTGTCCCACATGAAATTTTATACTTCCTGTGTCCCGGGACACAGGGAGACGTGAAAGGTAGGCATCATGCAGGTCAAGAGTCGCAAACCAATCTTGTGGATCCAGCAACAGAATTATGCAGGCTACGGTTACCATTCTGAATTTGAAGAAGCAAACGAAGGTGCGGAGCCCCCTCAAATCCAGAAACTGGCACCATCCTTACTCGCTTTTGATTGGGTATTAGGAAATAAATGAAGTAAAACAAACCAACCCCCACACAACCCCTTCTATAGCTCCAGGAGACAGAAGGGACTTCACCTCCTGATGCAACAGGACAAAGGGATGGGAATAGGGGGTGAGGAATAGTACAGAATGCTAGAGAGTATCTGACAGACTCTAGGACCCAGCAGTCTGATATCAAATTCCAGGGATGGCCAACCTGTGGCTCCAGAGCTGCAGGCAGCTCTTCAGAAGTTAATATGCGGCTCCTTGTATAGGCCCCAACTCCGGGGCTGGAGCTACAGGCGCCAACTTTTCAATGTGCTGGGGGGTGCTCGCTGCTCTGCCACAGGCCCTCCCCCTACTTCACCCCTTTCCCCAAGGCCCCCACTCCTTTCTGAGCCTGCCATGCCCTCGCTCCTCCCACCAGAGCCTCCTGCATGGCGCAGGAGGCATGGGAAAGGAGGGGGAGGCGCTGATCAGCAGGGCTGCTGGCAGGCAGGGGGGAGCTGATATGGGGGCTGCTGACGTATTACTGTGGCTCTTTGGCAATGCCCATAAGTAAATTTTGGCTCTTTCTCAGGCACAGGTAGGCCACCCATCATATTCTATGATTCCTGGAAAAATTAAATGCCATTCCCAATTGGTGGAGAGGAAGGGTATATATCCAGCAAACTGACAATAGAGCAACTCTTGATCACCCTTTCAGAATGATGATACATGGTACATTAATGATCTGGAGGATGGTGTGGATTGCACCCTCAGCAAGTTTGCGGATGACACTAAACTGGGAGGAGAGGTAGATACGCCGGAGGGTAGGGATAGGATACAGAAGGACCTAGACAAATTGGAGGATTGGGCCAAAAGAAATCCGCTGAGGTTCAACAAGGACAAGTGCAGAGTCCTGCACTTAGGACAGAAGAATCCAATGCACTGCTACAGACTAGGGACTGAATGGCTCGGCAGCAGTTCTGCAGAGAAGGACCTAGGGGTGACAGTGGACGAGAAGCTGGATATGAGTCAACAGTGTGCCCTTGTTGCCAAGAAGGCGAATGGCATTTTGGGATGATTTAAGTAGGGGCATTGCCAGCAGATCAAGGGATGTGATCGTTCTCCTCTATTCGACATTGGTGAGGCCTCATCTGGAGTACTGTGTCCAGTTTTGGGCCCCACACTACAAGAAGGATGTGGAGAAATTGGAGAGTCCAGCAAAGGGCAACAAAAATGATTAGGGGACTGGAACACATGAGTTATGAGGAGAGGCTGAGGGAACTGGGATTGTTTAGTCTACGGAAGAGAAGAATGAGGGGTGATTTGATAGCTGCTTTTAACTACCTGAAAGGTGGATCCAAAGAGGATGGATCTAGACTATTCTCAGTGACAGCAGATGACAGGACAAGGAGTAATGGTCTCAAGTTGCAGTGGGGGGAGGTTTAGGTTGGATATTAGGAAAAACTTTTTCACTAGGAGGGTGGTGAAACACTGGAATGCGTTACCTAGGGAGGTGGTGGAATCCCCTTCCTTAGAAGTTTTTAAGGTCAGGCTTGACAAAGCCCTGGCGGGGATGATTTAGTTGGGATTGGTCCTGCTCTGGGCAGGGGTTTGGACAAGATGGCCTCCGGAGGTCCCTTCCAACCCTGATATTCTATGATCTATACTTTGAGCTGCAGGTGTAATTCCTAGCGCATGGAGATGGAGCTAGTGTGCTAAAATAGCCTAGCCATGGCAGTGTGAGTGGTGGGACAGGCAGTGGTGAGCCGGGGCCAGAACCGGTTGTTAAATTTAGAAGCCCTTTTAGAACCGGTTGGGACAACCGGTTCTAAAAGGGCTTCTAAAAATTTAACAACCAGCCGAAAGTGGCACTTTAGGCACTGACTTTGTGGGTGCTCCAGGGCAGGAGCACCCACCAGCAGCTCCCCTCCCTGCCCCTGGCCCCAGTTCACTGCCGCTCCGCCTCCGCCCCCGCCCTTGAGTTATGCTCCGCCCTGCTTTGCTTCTCCGCCCCCCCTGGCTTCCCGCGAATCACCTGTTCGCATGGGAAGCCTGGGAGGGCTGAGAAGCAAGCGGTGGCTTCGTGCTCAGGCTCAGGGAAGCAGAGGGGGAGTGGAGGTGAGCTGGGGTGGGGCGGAGCGAGGAGGGCCGCCCGCGCCACAGCAGGTAACCTGCGGGGGGGCAGGCAGTGCAGAGGAACCGCTCCTGGCCCCAGCTCGCCTCTGCCTTCCGGGGCCTGAGCGTGAAGCCGCCGCCTGCTTCTCAGCCCTCTCAGGCTTCCCGCCAAACAGCTGATTCATGGGAAGCCGGGGCAGGGGCGGCGAAGCAGAGTGGGGCATTCAGGGGGAGAGGTGAGGTGAGCTGGGGCTGGGTGTGGGTGTAGAGCTGCCGGTGGGTGCTCCAGCCCTGGAGCACCCATGGAGTTAGTGCCTAAGGCGCCGCTTTTGATGTGATCAGTGGGGGGAGCGGCTGCTCCCCCCCCAGGTATGCTCCCCCACCCCTAGGAGCCAGAGGGACCTGCCGGATGCTTCCTGGGAGCTGCCCCAGGAAAGCACCGCTGGGACTCTGCCCCCCGGCAGGTCCCCCTGGCTCTTAGGGGTGGGGTGGGCACCCACTACTGTGGCCCACGAGACCCTCCTGACCGGTTCCAGGGCAGTCAGGGGACAGGGGAGGGGGGTGGATGGGGCAGAGGTCACAGGGCGGGCATCAAGGAACGTTGGGCGTTGGATGGGGCAGGAGTCCTGGGGGGAGGGGGCAGGCTATGACCCCTTTGTGGGGTGAGGAGGGAACCAGTTGTTAAGATTTTGGCAGCTCATTACTGGGGACAGGCGTGTCACCTTGAGTATGCACCTAGCATCTTGGACAGGAATGTACTTTGGGAGGCTAGCCCCTCCTACCACTCACTCTGCTGTGACTAAACTATTTTTAGTGTGCTAGCTCAATCCGAGTGAGTGCGGGTAAGTCTCTGCGCACTGGGAATCACACTCCCAGCTTGAAATGTAGGCATAACTCGAGATACAAAATGGGATAAAGTTGTAGCAGAAATGAAAGGTCTTTTTCTCAGAAGCTTTGAAGCATTCTGGTGGAATAAGGTACCAGGTGCTGGTCTTTAACATACATGTGTGTGGTCTTCCCAGTTCTTTTGTAAAGTGTAGCCCTGGAGTCCTTCAATAAGTAAACAGCCTTGTCTGGTTTTTGAACTAGAAGTCCAGGCCCTCAAAAGGAAGATCCTCCATGGTCATTGGCTGCACCTCTCGCAGGATTCCAGAACTGTGGAGTCAGGATACTCTCCTTAAAACAATGGCCTTTACTATGGGTCAAGAGGCAACAGCTGGAGCTGCCTGGATGGACATCTTTGATTTGAGGGAGAGTTAATAGCAAAGATTTAAAACTCCTCTGTTCTCTTGTGGGAATTTGTCCATGTCCAAAATATTTATTGTAATTTAAAGTCATATTCTACCCCTAATGCCTGATAATTTGCAATCTAGAATTGTGGGCTTACAGATGAGTAACTCAACCATCCAAATAAATGGAGCCACTTAAATTGAGTCATCTGTGGCTGCTTTGTGCTCTTTCCATTAGCTACCACAGCCACTAGCAGTCCAGGTACTGGGTGCATGTATACTTTGCTCCAGTGGAAGGCAGCTGATAGCTCTTATCTGTTTTATAAGGTTGAAGTTACCGTCACTGGTGTTTGCCATATATTTAGGCAAATCTCCATATTTGTAGATGGGAAATGCTAAATGGCCAGGCACAGAGGCAGGAAGAATATCCAAGAGCTCATGAGGTTTTTTGTACCTCCTCCAGGGTATATTGAGGGAATCAGCTACACATCTGAGGAGATCATAAAAGCTCTTGCCCACCTTGCTGCCACACTGTGCTGAAAAAGGATCAAAGTAGCAGCTACCCATACTCAGGTCTCCCTGCTGGAGGCAACTGATTCTGATTGCTAAGACAGTGCCAAAGGTTTCAGACCATGCTCCCTCAGGGCTTCAGCAGTAGACAGATCAGGCTTTGGAGTCTTCTTGAATCAGGACCACTTTTAACTAGGAATTCCCAGTGGGCATTTGCCCCTGCTCTTCTCAGAGGAGAGATGCTTCTTTTATCTGAGGTTCTGAATCTTTGAAGATAGAGCCTGGGAGCTAATGGATCTGGAAGTCTGAGGCTAAGGTGAAAGTAACTGGGGGGGAATCTGCCTTGTGCAGAGCAGTGGCCAGCCAGCTGCGTGGAGCAGTCCTATAAAAACATTAAGGGCATAGCTTCCTTCCTTCCTTCAGAGGGAAAGGACTTGTACACGGAGTATGTATCAGGGAAAGGAGCTTCCCAAGACAAAAAGTGGTATTAAAATACCATTGTTAATCAGTATTGTTTCCTCACAGGAGTGGCAATGCCTAAAATTTATGATTTAGTATGGGATATCCCTAAGCCCTGGTACCAGCAGGCAGTTCTTGACCAATGAAAAAAAAATTTAAGGTAAACTACCAAAAACTTACCTGTGGGCAAACTATTCTGACTAAACAGTACCAGTATAGACACAAGTTTTACACAAGGACTGTAGAAAGACTGTATTGAGACAGACACTAAGGAGTTCTCTTAAATGTAGGGAGGAGGAGGAGGAACTGAATGACGGTTGGGCCCACACCCATTACTGGCCCTAATGCACATACAGTCCCCAACAATACTGCTTTAATAAATAAATAAAAACAAACAAAAAAAACACACTCCTCCCCCCCACAGGAAGGACACATTACACTCCACTGATGGGAAGTGAAATATTGGAACTATGGAACCAAAAATATTTCAGACTTTACTGTTTATTAAAATGTCTTCAAATGGAAAAATTAGTTTTTAATATCACATAGTTTTAGATTTTTACTTGATGAATGTAAGACTTTCAACCATTAGTGGGGGAAAAAAATCTTTAATGTAAGAAAACATTATGGTGCATGAACACTAAGCTCACATATTACAACTTCTCAGAGGGTCAATTCCACAGCTACTGCTGCCTCTCCTGACCCTCAAGAGGCAATGTGTAACAACTATGTTTATTAATAAACAGTAAAGAATATTTCATAGAATTTAGGATTAGCATTGGGCTACAAGAGGAAGATGTGAGAGTTATGGTGCATCAACTGGGTTTAACATTTGTGAGATGTTAAATACTTGGTGATTAGAGAGGCTATAAAAACGGAAAACTCATAGTAGGTGATTTCAATTATTCCCATAGTGATTGGATACATGTCACCTCAGGACATGACGACGAGATAAAATTTCTAGACACCATGAATGACTGCTTCTTGAAGCAGTTAGATCTAGTACCCACAAGAGGTAATTCTTGATTTAGTCTTAAGTGGCACACAAGCTCTAGTCCAAGAAGTGAATGTGGCTGAACCACTTGTTAACGGTGACCACGATGTAGTTAATACCAAAGAAGCCCACCACAGGAGCATTTAACTTCAAAAAGGGGAACTACACAAAAAATGAGGAAACTAGTTAAATAGAAATTAAAAGGAACAGTCAAGAGTGAAATGCCTGCAAGCTAACTTTTTAAAACCACAATAGAGGTTCAAATAAAATGTATACGCCATGTTAAAAGAAATCAGTAAAGGGGTCCAAAAAATGCCACCCTGGGTGACTGGACAAGAATACAGTAGATGAAATTCAATATTGATAAATGCAAAGTAATGCACACTGGAGAACAATCTGAAATATATATATACAAAATGACAGGGTCTAAATTAGCTATTACCACTGAAAAAAGATCTTGGAGTCATGGACAGTTCTCTGAAACCATCCACTCAGTGTACAGCAGCAGTCAAAAAAGCTAAAACTGTTAGGAACCAGTAGGAAAGGGATAGTAAGTATTAAAATGCCACTATATAAATCCACAGCACGTCCACATCTTGAATACTGCATGTGGTTCTAGTTGCCCTCTCTCAATACTTAGAATTGGAAAAGGTACAGAGAAGGGCAACAAAAATGATTAGGGAAATTGAAGTTCCACAGGAGGAGAGATTAAAAAGAGTGGGACTGTTCATCTCGGAAAAGAGAAGACAGATGGGCTATATGACAGAGGTTTATAAAATCATGAACAGTGTGGAGGAAGTGTTATTTACCCCTTCACAAACACAAAAAGCAGGGGGTCACCTAACGAAATTAATAGGCAGCAGGTTTAAAACAAACAAAAGCAAGTACTTCACATAGTGCAGTCATCCTATGGAGTTCATTGCCCAGGGATGTTGTGAAGGCCAAAAGCATAACTGGGTTCAAAAAAGAATTAGGTAAGTTCATGGAGGATAGGGCCATCAAGGCTATTGGCCAAGATGGTCAGGGATGCAACTGACTGCCAGATACTGGGACTGGATGATAGGGGATTGATCACTCAATTGCCTTATTCTGTTCATTCCCTCTGAAGCATCTGGCATTGGCCACTATCAGAAGACAGGACCCTGGTCTAGATGGACCACTAGTCTGACTCAGTATGGTCATTCTTGTGTGTGATATGGGCCCACCAAAAGCAGAGATCCTTTCTCTTCACAGAAACTCACACATGTAGTGAGGATAGGTATCTTTTCTCTATTAAAAACAGTGAAATTAAAGAGCTTGCAGGTAACTCTAATTTAAGAGACAGGACTAGATTATGTAACTCCTCTACAGCTAAGGAGACACTTGCCTCAAAGGCTGATGCATCCAAATTCAATAGAAGTGTCTAGATGTATGCTGTATCCAATTTAGTTAGCTAAAATACATTGTTTACTCCAACAGTTAGATGCCATTTCAGATACATACTGAGTGAATCATCCGCTCTCCTTTCCTAGGTCTATTTTTGTATTTCACTCCACAAAGTGAGGATG
Organism: Natator depressus; assembly: GCF_965152275.1. Taxonomy (NCBI): domain Eukaryota; kingdom Metazoa; phylum Chordata; order Testudines; family Cheloniidae; genus Natator; species Natator depressus. The sequence continues at coordinate 136,147,038 of NC_134234.1, forward strand.
CTACAAAAAGGTATTTCACTAGCCAGATAATATAACATGCACTATGGCCACAAGTATGTGAATGATTATTATAATAATGAGGTCTTCCTACATAGCAGTTTATAATATTTGTATGGGGCCTCGCCCATGATACCTAAATACCAACTGTTTTTAATATGAAGATTTTGGGTTTAAAGTAACCTCACAGACAGCATTGCTGAAGACTTACACAAGGATATGAAAGTTGACCATCTAGCCACAGAGCAAGATGTCCTTTATAAAGTTCAAGTACAAGAAAAGGTGTCTTTTTCCAAGAAGATATCTACAGGTAACTTGTTTTGACTTTCATTAAAGTGCCTCTGTGATCAGAATCTGTCTCTCCATCCAGATCTCATTTATACTTTAGCCCTATAGCTAAATATCATTAGAAATACTACGAGAGGGAACAATGGGGACAGCTGTTTAAGTATTAAGCTTTAACATCAGGCAGCAGGTAACTCCCATGTCCCTCCACACAACCTTCTACATCTATGCAGACAAACATGGAAAGGTACCCACCCTATTCTTTGGAGAGCACTGCCACTAGGCAGTAGTTAAGATTTTCTTCTTCAATTAATATACCAAACATTTTCTTCAAAAAAGTTTATTTATGCAAAGCCAATAAGGGAAGCGTTCTGTAAAAGTGAAAAGCTCATTTTACATATGATAAAAACATTTATGCATTTAGTCTAGGAAAAGTGAGGATTTTGAGTTGTCTAATCATTTACAGGAATCTGCAAGCTTGTTTTAAAAATAGACATTGGTATTCAGTCACTTATTTTTCCCAATATCTAAATGCTGTACAGTTTGCTATAGCTCACTTCAAGGTGCCCTCCCCCCCCCCCCAAAAAAAAAAACAAACAAATAAATCAGGGATATCCCATTAAATTCAACTATACAAGCTTTGTGCTTGATAAAAATCAAGCATTGGTATAAGCATAACATTCAACTGAGAATATTTTGAATGTATATAGTAGTCAAAAAAAAAAAAAAAAAAAAAAACCACAACCAAAAACCAAAAATAACATAATTTATATGAATGTCAGCCACTTCACAAACACCCAACATTCTTGTCTTCCTTTTCCTAAGGAGAAAGTTATGTTCCTTGACCCTCCAGTTCTGACGCTGCTATATCTGGTTCTTCATCATTGTAAATGTTTTCAGCCTAGAGACACAAGTTATTGTATTACAAGTGGTAGGCGCATTTGATGATCAGTATTTTTTCAAATCTTAGCTGTCATATGACTGCAGAACTGAGGAACAGACACTGAGAAAATAATCCTGCTCTCAAAGAAGTATCCATTTCCCTGGCTTTAAAGAGGGAAGTCAGTTTTAAGATTACGTAAAATGGCTAGACTAATCAACACTAATATTAAAAGTATGTATATGATATTTGAAATTGATGCACTTTAGGCTAATCGTAATCCATTTAGCTCTTTACCCAAAAGATTTTGTCCCTATCTCATATCCAGTTTCAGTCTTACTTTAAAACTACTATCCCAGTAGTAATTTGCTTCCAAAAACACACATCCTTCAATTTACAAGGAAAAAACTCAAGTTGATAGAAGGGGAGTACATCTGTATATACATTTAGTTGATGTTATTTAAGTAGGTGTGGTTTTCTGGATAAACTCATGTGGTGTCAATTTCTATCAAATGCATGTTGTTAGGCAATGGTCCTGCCTTTACAGGGACTCCGATAATGTAGGGCTTCCTCTTTTACTACTAAGATCCTGTAACTAACTAGGATTAATGACTGCCAACATGACTCCCAGAAGTCTTAAAAATGCAGTTAACTTTGCAATTAGGAGTTCTAGAAGCCATTTGTAAAACAAAAGCTTAGATTCTGGATAGCATAGCATAACATAAACCTGCAATATCTGCAAACTCACTCTGAAGATCTATTTTTCCTTCTTTTGAAGATACTAAAATATCAACTTAGCTCCAGTTAACTCATCTGTTGAAATGGATATTTTTGGTATATATTAGAAATTAGCCATTTTAGTTCAAGATATTCTTAATAAAATTCAAAATGATATACAAGTCATAACAGATAACTTTTTTTGTATGAATATTAGTCTTAATGTTCAGGTCATAAGTTAAATGCATTTAGTTAGAGGAAAAAGATTGCCTACATGAGACATGGTCTGTCTTTTTTAAGAGAAGGATAACCTCCTTTTTCATTTATATAATGAAGCAGAAAGCAATACAGAAATTAAGTTTGACACTCACCATTTGCCATATTTGCATTATGTTGTCCTCAGATACAGAGCAGATTACCCAGGGTTCGTTAGGGTTCCAACTAAAATCTGAAATCTTTGCAGTGTGTCCTCCATGAATAAACTGTTAAGAAGATCAAATTTAATGACCCAAGACATCTCTAGACAATTACTGAAGTAGTGAAATATTTTAATTTCCTATTCTCATTAGCTAACAAAGTAAAACGAAGGTATAACTACGTACAGTAGAACCTCAGAGTTACAAACAACTAGGGAATGGAGGTTGTTCGAAACTCTGAACAAAGCGTTATGGTTGTTCTTTCAAAAATTTACAACTGAACACTGACTTAATACAGCTTTGAAACTTTACTATGCAGTAGAAAAATGCTGCTTTCCCTTTATTATTTAGTAGTTTACGTTTAACATGGTGCTGTCCTGTATTTGCCTTTCTCCCCCCGCGTCTCTGCTGCTGCCTATTCCAAATGAGGTGTGTGGGGCTGACTAGTCAGTTCTTAACTCTGGTGTTCATAACTCTGAGGTTCTACTGTAACTGGAGATCTGAGGTGCAGTTTTAAAGAAGCTGCCTTAACACATACTCCACAAACAACATGTATATGCCGCCCACACACACACTTCAGATCAGGACTGTTGAGGAGAAGGCAGGAAACACCATTTTAAAAAGCATTCTTGCTACCTGTGTTACTTGGCACAGCACCCTCCTGCCTTTTCATAAAGCTCTATATTAGGTTATTTTACTCAGAAGCAAGATGAAGAGTTCTTACTGGATGTGGAAGTCAACCAATAGCAACTGTTTTCCCACATAGTTGTACACAAAATATAGTGGTTGCTTGTAAATCATTTGATGGAGAGCCTAACATGAACTAAAGAAGCTATTTCACAATATTTCCTTTCCTCCTGTAAGGTTGCTATTAGCAACACAGCCATTTATAGCAGCATTAAGTTGCTAAGACCCCTAAATGACTATCTACCTAGGAAACATTAAACACTATACTTTGTTTCAATGATAACTTGAGGTAGTAGTTTAGCTTTGGTTTATACATAGTTAAAAGTATAACCTACAGCTGTGTTTTCTAGACTCTACCTGACCTTGGATATAGGCAACACTGCAGCCCTACTGCAGCAATGGCACTCTGCGCAGCACTTATACAAAGGAGCATTAAGAACCACTGCCTTAAAACTCACTTAGCAGTTGAGAGCCACAATCAAGTACCGAGAGATAGTGGGGCGTTGAAGAATTTGCCTGAAGTAAAATCCTGGATTAGACAGATTATTGGTCTGGTCTGCTATTGCAGTTCTTTAGTCTAAGAATAAAGATATAAGTTCTTATGAGGCATCAACAGGTCTTCAAGCTAAAGACAGCAAATACATACCAAAAGTTCAGGAGGCCCATCTTCTGCATCCTCTGCAGATTGCTCTTCTCCAATTTTACTGTAAAGAAAACAATGCTGTTTAAAGGAAGTATATTTAAACCCTTAATCTTGAAGTAGTTAATCTCACTGAAGCAAGCAAGAAGCCAATTTGTGAATTAAGGTTTTAAAAAAGTAGTAAAGTAAAAAATAGTAAAAAAAAAAAAATGGAGGGTTATGCCCTTCTCCTATCAGGGGCACTCGCGCTGAGAAAATATCTTTGTTTTCAATTCCTACTCTTGCTGCTTATTCTTCACCAGAAGTTTTAATCCTCAAACATGGGTCATCACAACTGGTTACTGAAAAAATCAGATTCTGCAGATTAGATCAATAAAGGACCCTTGGGGCAGAGATCACTTATTACTAAAAAGATGGGGGGGAAAGACATGCAAAGTTGTTCAGAAGCTTTCCCCCCCATCATAACTGGCAAAGATCAGTAAAAAGACAGCATAGTATTCCTACACTGAAGTTTGCTAGTTTTTAAATAGAAAAAAAGCTTATCCCTAAAAATAATTAAGCCTACAATTTAAGTACAAATGCAAAGCCTACTGCATATATTGGATATTTGTCTGCTACCTACACATAGGTTTTAAATAAAGGAATAGAATCACTCTTTACCTTAGATCCCATACGTTTAGCCGACGATCAGTACCACTTGAAGCAAGAATTGTTTCATTATGAGGAGACCAGTGAACCTGTAAGAAGAGAACATCTCTCAAAAATAGGAATATGAAGTTACTGACTTTGCATGTATTCTGAACTGGTAACTTTAGATGTGACCAACATTGCCAGTTTTAACTATCAGTGCTTGAACTGCTACGGCCATAACTGACCAACATTTTTAATAAAAAAGGACAAGTTTAGAGAAGTTAGACTCAAAAATATATAGACTACTTCTCACTTCATGTACTCCAATATCAAGGCTTTCCTTCAATTCAGAGGATCTTAAGTTTCCTCATGGAAGAAATCCAACCACAAGAAATATACCATTAAAAACTGTTATACTACCATAAAGGGTCAGTATTATTTAGTTCCATTTTCTACAATGGTCAAGTGTGTCCACAAGTCACTTTTAAACCTGCCTAATCATACATAAAATGAATAGTAATTGAATAAAGTCTCACAGCTTTAAGGGAATATTTGGAATTAGAATTGCCTTCTGTTTTTGAATTTTTTTTTGGAAATACATATTTTAGGAACATGAGTCTGGGTCAAGCTAAGTCTTATACTCCAGACCTCTATCATACATATCTTAGGAGATTTTTTTGACTCAAACAAAAAGACAGCTTCCCTGTGCATATCTTCTCAGGTGCACATGAAAGCAATCTTCTGGATCTACACTGGCTGATTAGTTACCAGTTGGTTTTGGAGAGCTGATTGTCATCTATAAATCCATAAATGGCTTGTGATCTGCTACTGTTAAGAACCATCTCTCCCCGCATGCCGTGCTACAGCTAGTGCAGAGTGCTCAAAGCTGGAGAACCCTCTGAGAGGAAACTGGTGCCCAGGATTTCTTTGAGAGGGATCCTCAACTTCAGAATCTATTCTTTACCCATCTGAAATAGCCCAAATCTGTTATCTTTCAGGGCACACTGAAGGATTTGGGGGAGGCACAGATACATAGACAAGAATTGTTTTAAATTCTACTGAGAAAAGCTGCTGGGCTTTTATACTTGCCCTATAAATTTTATTTTAATCCTAGTGAGAGAGCATCTAATGAAGCATTTCCCATAAAACGCCAGTTTGTGTGCTGCTGTTAAAGCAGCAAGTTAGAAAGCCAGACTTGTGAATATACTTTGGGGGGAGAAGAGGAAAAAAGTCTACTCACATTACCTATGTTGCTTAAACTAAGGCTTAATAGTGGCATTAGTTCAGCTATTAGTTCTTGAAACAGATCTCAGTGATCAGATATATTTCAATTGATCACAATATCAGAATTCCAAACCATATTCCCACCTGATCCGGAGCTCTCAGCAATATGCACAATCTTATTCTAAAACCTTCAAGTTATTCATTTTTCTTGTGCCCACCTGAAAGATTTCATCCTTATGAGACTCAAAAGAATGAAGTTTTAATTTAAGGTTTCGCAGATCCCACAAAGCCACAGTCTGTGAGGGAAAGGGGAAAAAAAAAAAAAAAAAAAGATACTTTTACTCCAAAAGCCTCTGAAGTTACTCAATTTTCAATTAATACATTTTAGCTACCCTTTGCACTTGTTTTATTGGCATTTGTGACTAGTGTCTAAGCACACTTTTAGGAGCATATACATTCAATTTGTATAGTATGTTAAAAATATACATAAGTAAAACACCTTGTCAGCAGAACCAGTTGCTAGAATGAACTCGCTGTAGGGATTGAAGGACAGGCAGTTGACCTCGGCTGTATGGGCATCTACAGAATGACTTGGCTTGGATGTAGTATTGGACCTCGTGTCCCAACTTTTTTGGATGAAGGGGTGGGAAAAAGGAAGAACACAAAAAAAAAAAAAATGCCAGTCAAAGGTGGTAGAAGGGAGAACCAGTTCTCACACACTAAACCCTATTCAGCACTGACTTTTGCAGCAAGAGTTCTGTTCTTGAAACAACCCAGTCTGAAGACTTGCCTAAATGAACAGTTTGCATCCAGCAAGCTAGGGTGTGTGGATCTACAGCACACTAGTATGCTGCGCACTAACTTTTCATCTAAACAGGCCATAGTGGAATGAACATTGGTCACAAAGTTAACACTCATTTCATACTACATAAAAACCGTACACATTAAATATCTGTACAAAGTTAACAAACGTTACTTTGGGACTAAAACATTCCTTCCAGGCTGAAAAGCCTGGTATACAAGTTTCAACATTTAAAAAAAAACAACAAAAAAAAGGCAGCGGTGGGGATTGAGAGTCATTTGTCATTCCATACTGGTACAATCCCATCTGTTTTAGAACATACTAATCAGTTAGAAGGTTTATAGCAGCCAGGTATTTCACTTTTTGGCAAAAACAAAGCATTCACTGTACAACCTCAAGAGTTTTCCCTTTTATCAAGGGGAATGATTAGTCTATCAAGTAATTTGTTAGAGTAAACAGTTATGATTGGATTCCTCACATCTCTGAAAAAGTTCAGAGCACTAGATTAATATTTAGTCAGTCCACCTGACCTGATGGTATTTGCAGCTTGCTTTTAAATAGAATTATCAGGTCAATCAAGGGGAAGGATGATCCAGGGGTTAGGGCACCAGCATAAGACTTGGTGAGGCTAGGTTCAATTTTCTGCTCCACTGCAGATTCCATGTGTGACCTTCGTCAAGTTACTTAGCCTCTCTGTGCCCCTTCTACTGTAATTCCTGGGTATTGTGAGGATAAATACATTAAGATTGAGGCACAAAGCCTTAGCTTAACAAAAGGACTTGAGGAGGGAACAGCAGTGACAGCCTCCCTTATAACTTTTAGCCCCCGTTGGTTAGGTTACTCACCTGGAATATGGAAGACCCAGGTTAAATTCCTCCTTCCGCATGATTATGGAGAATGGATTTGAGCAGGGTTTCCCAATTCTCAGGCAAGTGCCCTATCACTGGACTACAGAGTCATCCTCACTGTCTCTATATTACAAACATTCATTGGGCTAAAGTGGAACAACTTCAACAGGCGCGACTGAGAAACACTCTCTCCCTACCCCTCAGTATATGCCATAACCAAGTGGCTGTTTTGTGCTCAGATCACACACATGCCAGATCCGGCCCACAGGAGAGATAGGGAGGGCAACACAGATCTTCACCTGGTTTGAGAATTGCACTGGGGCTTAGGTGTCCGGATGCCTACCTAAGGCAGCAATGCACATATTTGGAGGTAGAAACTTAGGTGCTAAGGAACTTTTTACAGCAGAAATTTAGGCGTCTAGTGATTTTAGACACCCACAAGATTAGGTGGCAGCTGAGCAGGGGTTCTATGGATCACAGCAACATGGCTCTGCACCTACAATGATGGGACCATAAAAGAACCCAAAATTTGTAGGTCACAAGAGAAACTGTAGAATCAGGATTCCCATTCACCATTTGTTTAACCACAGATCTAGATTTACAATGTAGTCTTAGTAAGAAAATCAACACTGAACAGTTTCAGAGCAGTAGCCGTCTTAGTCTGTATCCACAAAAAGAACAGGAGTATTTGTGGCACCTTGGAGACTAACAAATGTATTTGAGCATAAGCTTTTGTGGGCTACAGTCCACTTCATCGAATGCATAGAATGGAACATATAGTAACATTGAACAGTAAGACAAATAGAAGGAAATGCACATTTAGGATTATTCCTATCCAGATTCCTAGAAATACAAGTAATGCTGTAAAATCTAGGTTATTTAACTTCATGTTAATGCAACAGAAGACTAGAGTATTTTAGGATTGCAGGCCACCTCATAGCCTGAACAGATATCTTTCTTTAATTAAGCAGTGTGCAATGCTTGTCTAGACTGTTGCATCGACAAGCAGGCAAATAATTATAAGTTCCAGAGAACTGCTCAGCTTCTCCCCACCCCCAACTCTCCTCCCAAACTTACATCATAAGCTTCTGATCATCAGCAACTGATCCAAATAAAGATTCATGAAGCAGATGCCATGCCACATCTTCTACTACTGCAGAATGTCCCGTAAAGATTGCTTTAGCATCAACAACTTTGCCTTCTTTTGGTCCTGCACTTATATCCCACAGACAAACAGTCTGCAGACAAAAGTCACATTTTAATACAATGTAATTTATTGTTCAGACTTGCTTTCCTGGTGTAAATCTTTCAGTATATGGATAGTAATTTAGTTGTATTCCAATTATGTTGTCTGATATCAGAATACAAGATCAAAATTCAGAGGTTTTAGAACTGTTAACATAGTTATGCCACACTGCTGGCATTCATGTGTTTTCTGTAACTTGAGACCATCATTCTTGTCTTTTAAAAAGCCTCATTTAATGAAGTTATGCCCTTAAACACCACCATCATAACTGCCTATAAAAAGAAAACTTACTGAAGCCAAAGGAAGTCTATAATATTCCTACTGGGGTCTCTGCCCAGACTTTATTAGAATGTAGTTTTTGTAGTCCACCAAATACTTCGACCAGCCTCAGAGACACAAAACACTGCAGGGGGAGGAGGGCTGGCGTGCATGCCTGTGTGGGAGACATTGATCACTGTCAGGGGGCAGGGTTGGATGTGCGTGCATGCCAACAAGCGAGAGACCGGTGTGGAAGGGTAGGGCTTTTTATTATGCACAAGGCAGGCTCTGTCCCTGAGGCAGAAATGTAGCAGCCTGCCTGCCTAGAAAAAGGCCAAGATTCTGTATGGGGATGATCCCAAAGTTTTAGAGCACCCAGTAGTAGTACAGAGGGCTGTATTTCCCAGTTCATGGTGTTCCAGATAAATAAAACAGACTTGGCCTCTAGTGATAGTTTTTAAAACTTCATCTGGATTGATTCTGATCAGTACATGTATGACTACATCCAGTATCTTTCAGTAATCAGGAAGAGAGTTGTCAAGTTTCGTCCTGGAATATATGGCTATTGACCTGACACATTCAAGAAGTTTCTGTCACTGTATTTGCATGAAGCTGTGTAAGATTCTACTCAAACCAAAATCCTTCAAGTTTACTTTCCACTATTGTTCTTTCATCAGAAGATCGCACAGCTAAGCAAATGAGATAGTATACTGTTCTTAAATGGAGTAATTTAACGGTTTAAAGCATAACAATTTTTGAAAATAAAGACTTAAATTAAAAGAAAAAGCAACCATTGTTAATGTTGCTGTTGATGGTTAAATTGATCTCATTCTCTGAGGCAGCAATGTAGCAGCAGCCTGCCTGCCTAGTAACTATCAACTTCATGCTGTTAACACAGAAGGGGTAGAACCAGTGGATTCAGTACTAGAGGACAGATGTCTGTATCTCAGAGAAGATAACATCACAGAAGGCAATTGCACTGAGGAGCTGCTGCGAAAGGCCAGAGAAACAGTTGAGGAATATTTCATAGCCCCACCAGGTAACATCCCTTTACCAAAGCTACAGGAGCGAGCTACTTTTCTGCAAGTCTCCGAGTGAAAGTCAAGGTCTGGAATGCCGCTTCAGCTTTTAAGTCACCTGTGAGAATTGCCATATATGCAACCATGGCTGTGGAGTATCTTGATGCAAGTGTCTAATCCCAAGAATAACACCCTCACATAATTATTTGCTTTTTCTTCCTTCCTTTCTTCTGTAAGATTACTTTGAAATTAAAGGTTTGGTGTATTTTTCCAGTATTAAAAAAACAAACCAAAAAAACCAACACACATTGGGAACAGTTAACTAACAATAGGAACATTAACATTCTTAGTCAATTCCCCCAGGAGCATAAAACCTGTAAAAGTTTTAAGGCCCCTACATTGCCGGAATGATGTAAAGCCTTATAAATGACAGTCAGGGAATCAGCTAAGAAGATCTATGTACTTTCTTACTTTTTTTCCTGTGCCAAAGTGGCATAATAGAGTTAGATTACAGCTCAGGATTTATTTTACTTAGCCATTAAAAAAAGACCGGGGGCAAATAAAACATTTACCAAGCAGTCAATAAAATGTCAGGACAATCAGAACCCTGCACTTCCCAAAGTACCCAGCCAGGTCCAGGATAATGATTAGCAAAACTGTATGACTGGTGTGTGAAAATTGGAGCAATTTAAAATGAAATTCTACTTTTTTTTTTGGCTGTTTGGTGTTCTGTAATGTAATTTAACTGGAATGCAGGGTGTTAGCTACAGTGTTTGCAACTTTCATGTTTTTAGGAAATGCTGAATAGTTTACTGACTTTTTTCTGTATTATAGTTTAAATAAATTACCAAAACAATTGAAACTGGTGTGATTATATTACATTATTTTGATAGATAAAATATGCAGAATTTTTAAAAGCAGAATTTTTTAATTTTTGTGTGTGAAGAATACCCCCAAGAGTAGCTATTACAGGATAGGCATTAACTAGCTATAGAGGTGTCGCAACCTCCTTCTGTTAAGGATGATGTGTCATGGTAAGCGGGCTTTCAGGGTATAAAGGATAGAAACATGAACATCTAAAATTTAAAATATGAAGACATTTTGATGCACGCTGGATGGAGAAGACCAGTGGAAGAGATTTTATGGAGAAAAATACTATTAGGCCATGTGAATCAGCAACTCTTCCTTTTGTTTTGTATTAACAAAGGAGGAAGTTAGTTTCTTACATGATCATCAGATGCACTGAGAAGGTGTCCACTCAAATTGGAATTCCATGATAAACCGTAGCCTTCTTTTTGGTGTCCTCTTAGCCTAAGGTCAGGATTACATTCTCCACTTGGGTCTGAAAAAGAACCAAACCATTGTTTAGCTCTTAGAGCTCCTTTAAACAATAAGGATATGATGGATTATAATTGATGGAATTTTTATTTTTTGCATTGCAAAATAAAATAAAACTGCAAAATTGTCTGCATATGCTTACTACAAGGAGAAACAGGATTTGCTTTTCAATTTCGTGTTCAGAGTAGGTTACAAGACACTTGATGATAGCTAAAGATAGCCACAGAGGGTCCTCCTGCTCTATCACCTCAAGTCTGAAATACCTAGACAAAATTCCTGAGCTTAATTACCCCAAGCATATTCTAACTAATCCAAATTGTTTTTAACTAGCACGGGAGTTAAAGCACCTTCAGACACGTAGTGCTTTCGCATCACAATACAATAAACCAGACTACTGTCAGACTCATGTTATTACACTTTGTTTCTAGACTACATGTGTTATACTAGAGAAGATACTGTATACAAATTCAAGCAGTTTGACCCACCTGGTTTAGATGGATGTTTGGTGTAATCAAAAACCAGCACATCAGAGGAAGGTGTTTTTGTAGCAATGATGCACGGGTTCTGGGGCATGTAGCGAGCACGATTTACTTCACCTTCATGGTTAATTTTAATTTCAGTTTCAATTTTACCAGTTACAGATCCAAAGCCACCAAATTCTAGATTTTTTTTTTAAATACATATAAAAAAATGTTTTTGGTTAAAATCATGTGAACTATTTCAAGTGTGTTAAGCCAGTGTTCTCAGGCTTTTCATAATCGCAAGTTGTTTAACGTAGTAATACAAGTCACATGGAAGATTAATTACATTACACCCCTTTAATATAAAATCTTAAAAGTGATCTTATTTTGATAGCAGTGAAGTATTGTTAAACTGAACAGGTCATCACAATAAGTAGCGACCAGCCATAACACCTTCAGAACATCTCTTGCTCAAGCTAGTCTACCAGTTTGATTTAGTGTCACAAATGAAAGACCTAATGAAGTCAACATTTATGTCCAATACAGAAACTCTTCACTTAACGTCCTCCCGCTTAATGTTGTTTCGAATTTACGTCACTGCTCCATTAGGGAACATGCTCGTTTAAAGTTGTGCAATGCTCCCTTAGAACATCATTTGGCTGCCTGCTCTGTCCACTGCTTGTAAGATTCTGTCAAAGAGCAGCGACTTTGCAAGGGAGCATTGAACAAGTTCCTCTTCTCCACCTCCTCCCTCTCCCTCCCAGAAAGTCCTAAGCGCCGTCAAACAGCTGTTTGGTGGCAGGGAAGTGCTGGGAAAGAGGGGGAGGAGCAGGGACGTGGCATGCTCCAGAGAGGAGGTGGAGTGGGGGTGGGAAGAGGTGGGCCTGGAGCATCCCCTGGCAAAGTCGGCACCTGTTCTTCTGGGGGAAAGCTGTCGCTGCTGCTGTGCAAGGTGCTTCCTAGCGTCCTCGCCAGCAGCGGGCTGTGCCTGGGTAAGCCAGGGGCACCTCCCAACCACAGTACAGTACAGTACAGTACATAATGCCTTTTGTCTGCCCTCCCAAAATGTCCTTGGAACCTAACCCCCCCACATTTACATTTAATCTTATGGGGAAATTGTATTCATTTAACGTCGTTTCACTTAAAATTGCTTTTTTCAGGAACATAACTACAATGTTAAGTGAGGAGTTACTGTAGAAGACTTTTGCAGGAGGTTCTCCAATACTGACTTAACGCGAATTGTTATCAGCTTTCAGATTTTTTTAAAAAGGGTCAGTGTAAAATATATGAAGGCTCTAGAACAGTGGTTCTTAACCTTTACTGCAGTCTGCACCCCTTTGGTTCTCAAAATATGTTCTTGCACCCCTTATCAAAAATCGTTGAAGTAGGTCAGTTCTTTAAACCTAGACATATTTGTTGTTTGTATATTACAGTAATGGTTAAAAAACGTATGCTGTTAATAAATACATAGATTTGATGAAACAAAGTAGTTGTACTTACGTGCCTGTGCTTAATTTGTGTTTTCGATGATTTACCTTCTAAAAAAAGCTGGCATGTCTCACACCCCCAGAAAGGGAATCACACACCCCAGTTCTAGAACTACACTATATACCAATGGCACACATATCCATGGGGGTATGCAGAGGTCTTCCAAGGGGTACATCAACTCATCTAGATATTTGCCTAGTTTTATAACAGGCTACATAAAAAGCACTAGCGAGGTTAGTACAAACTAAAATACAGACATTGACTTGTGTATACGGCTCTATATACTAGAGATGGAAAGGTAAGTACAATATTTATATTCCAATAGATTTACTTTATAAATTATATGATAAAGATGAGAAAATAATCAATTTTTCAGTTACAGTGTTCTGTGATACTTTTGTATTTTTAAGTCTGATTTTGTAAGCAAGTAGTCTTTTAAGTGAGGTGAAATTTGGGTTATGCAAGACAAATCAGTCTCCTGAAAGGCATATAGTAGTCTGGAAAGGTTGAGAGTCACTGTTATATACAATAAACAAATTTAGTATACAAATAGACTCTTAAGAAAAATATTTTTAAAGTTAAAGTTAGAATGCAATTAAACAAGATATGTACTGTTTAACACTGCTGCTAGAACAACACAATCTAAAAATTCCTGCACTACTCACCTCCCTTCTCACTATCATAGTGAGACGCATCAAACTGAGCATCATCATTAGGAATCTGGACCCTTGCAACAACCAAATGGTTTTGTTCATCGGAGGTATGTGTTCCCAACACTAGCCAATGAAGGGCATAATCCTTTCCTTCAGGCCTGTTCAATAAAAGAGACGGTCTTACAAAAAGTTGAACACAGTTATACTATACTTGTAAATATTTTTTAGAGGCAAAGTTCTTCTGTATCATCCCAATTTCTATGGGAGACTACAGATTTATTGGGAAAAACACTTTCCCCTACCATATTAGGCATATCAGCATATATGTTTACAAGTAGAGCTCCAGGTGTTCTTGACATCAGTAAATCTGACAAGTACATCTTTAATAAAACTGACATCCGTCTTTTAGAGCGTTTGTCACTACTGCTTGAATAGTATAAATAAGACTTCTATGCGCACATACTTTAAGTAGAGGCATTTTGACATCAGCCCCTGCTATGGTAAATCCATGTTAATGCAGGTAAAGGCTTTTGACATTGAACAGATTTTCCAGTTTTGGTACCCCAAGCAGTGAGCTCTTTATTCTGCGGTGAAGTAAGAGGAGTAGTTCAGATACTGAAGACAGGACTGACTGCTTAAATAGAGATTATGTCCCTCTTGCGAGCTTCTACTTTTACTGGCACCCTAAAAGTTTATCCTCAACACGGCACAGGAGGGTTTACGCAGGTAACGGGAGTGCAGGCAGCAGTCTCACCTCGTCACATCAGGCAGCCACTGCACCGTGAGGCTGGGCCACTCGAGGGCGTGGGTCATCACCAGGTCATACAGGAACGGGGTGTTCTTCTTCCAGATTTTGTACTCTTCGTTGATGACACGCTCCTCCACGGTGTCCTCGAACACTGCACGGACGGGCGGACAGACAGACAGGCAGAGGCGCGCTAGGCCGGCGGCTCCCAGGAGCCGGGGCGGGTGAGGGAGGCGGAAACACCCGCGGCTTCGCGTTTTATTTTTTTTCCCCCTAAGCCGACGCCCGCTCGCGGCGAGACCCAGCGGCGGCTCCGCCCGGCCACGCGCTCCCCTCCGCGCGCGCTGCGGGCCGCTCAGCCCCGCGGCACCGGGATCGCCCCGACCCGCCGCCCGCCCCGAGAGACGCCCCCACCTCGCCTTGCCCGGGGAGAAGAAACCCCCCGACCCCCGACCCTGCAGCCCGAACAGGCACCGGCCGGGCCCCGCCGTCTCTTACTCTCTTTATTCGCCATTTTGTGCGTGGGGCTCCCTCCCGCGCTGCGCTCCCCTCCCCCCGGCGGAGCTGGCGCCGCCGTCTCCGCCGCGGATGAAGCGGCCGCTCGCGCGCCGGCCCTGGGGGTTCCAGACGGCCTCGTTCTCCCTCCAAACCGTTGGCTTGGACTCCGAGAGACTCGCCAACCCGCGCCGCCGCCAGAGCGCGTGCGCAGCGACCCGGCTGCGCTCCCGGGTCAGACCGCCACGACCCCGAGGCAGCGCCCAATGAACGGGGGCGGCGAGCCTGAGCCAAGCTCAACAAGCCCGCCCCCCGGCCACCACCTCTTCCGGGGCTCGCTCAGGCAGATGGGCGCATGCCCAGGAGGAGAGCGCCCAACAGCGGGGGGCGGGGCAAAGGACGGGTGGAGAGGTGCCGAGCGGCCCAGCAAGCCCCTCCCCCTGCCTGACGCGGCAAAACAAACCGCGTGCCCCCACCCCTCCCATTAGCAGTGACGTCAGCGCTCCTCGGGCCCCCGGGCAGCCGTGAGGCCAAACGGCCAGAATGCCCAGGCGGCTGCTCCCCCCCGCAGCAACCGTTCCCCACGCCACGTGCTCATGGGCCAGCGCCCCGCCCCCAGCAGAGCGGGAGGTTGGCGTAAAAATCATCCGTTTCCTTAAACAGAGACGGGGGGGGGCGTATTTTGATTGACTCCCTGGTTTTTGACGCTTCAGGCCTGGCCGAAAAAGGTTTTTATCCCCGCCCTGAAAGAGAAACGTCTCTTTCAAACCAGGCACTCAAGCCCTGAGCAGGAAGAGCCTCAAGGACTCTGCCCCCGGGGGGGGGGCTGCCAGTGAAACACAGGGGTGAGACTCATTAGTTTTAGGGAGAGGTTTCAGAGTAGCAGCCGTGTTAGTCTGTATCCGCAAAAAGAACAAGAGGACTTGTGGCACCTTAGAGACTAAAAAATGTATTTGAGCATAAGCTTTTGTAAGCTAGAGCTCACTTCATCGGATGCATTCAGGGAGAGTGGCAACGGTGCATATCAGCATTACAGGTCAGCCTGCCAATACCAGCACTCAGGGTTGTTCAGACAAGGCCTGCAACAAGTAAAACCAGCTTGATTCATATCACAGAGACACCCACTGAACATGCTCTAAAATGGAGAGATGTGAGCGTCCTCATACGTTTATCAGGAATTTTAAGTTTGGCAAAAAAACCTTCCTCTTTTCTGCTACAAAGAAGCCAGTATAGTTCAAATCATTCTACAATATAAGCAAAATCTAGGGTCCTGTTTTAATAATCCGCTACTCCAATTAGACAAAGCACCAACAGGAATGTATATGGCTACAGTTCTCAAACACTACAGTGTCTACAAGTTCCAGGCACAGTTACAAAACACATCCACTCGCATATAACATTTTCTCCAGATATTATACTAATTTTCTATAATGGAATATAACCCTACATCCACATCATACACACTATTGTAATAATCTTTGTACAAAGTATGTCTCATAAGTTATCATTTGAAAACTCATAATTTGCTGGTTAGTATTTTCCTGGTAAAATATGTGTGGTAACATTGCATGAGAAGTTACACAGTTCCTCTTTATGATATTTTTAACACATGTTCCAAACCCTACAGCTCTGCCTAGGCAGAAATCAGATCTGTTCTAAACAAAGGAAGGAATCTCTGCTTGCCTTAATTTGCATTTAAGCAGTAAACAGAGTCATCAAGTAGGAGAGAAAACGAAGTTCAAACAGGTGGGAAAAAAAACAGCAGGGACTATGCTTATACATAGACTCTTTGTCTCCTAGGTTTCAGTTGGAAATGTTTTCCAAGAGGGGGACTGAAACTATAAATAGGAGGGGCAAACACGCCAAAGGAGCCTCCTCCTCTCTCCCTGCCCACCTCCATCTTTGCACCTGAGAAGATAAAAGGAACAGTCATTGGACCATAGGGGAGGGGTTCTGACCTGAGAGTGAGATTAGAAACCTGTTGGAGTATGTGGTGAGACAGTTTGCAACTAAGATAAGTTCTTAAATGTTAGTAAGTGTTTTATTTTTCCTGTAACCATTTCTGACTTTCATGCCTTATTACTTGTATACCTTAAAATTATCTGTTTGTAGTTAACAAATTTGTTTTACTTAATCCAGTATGTTTAAATTAGGTTATAAACTGGCATATTATTCCCTTAAAGGAATAATGGACTTAATATATTTGCTCTGCCTAGGAGAGGGCTTGGCAGTACAAGACATACATTTCTGGGGGAAGATCAGGGATGGGGGTGTGTGTTGGGGTCACCCTGCAGTATTACAAAGGCTGGTGAGAGTTCAGGTACAGCTGGCAGGCTGTAGTTATACACAGGCACTCAGGGTGTGGCTTGTATGCTGGAAAGCTGTTTGACTGGCCCAGGGTGGGAGCTAACACAGCAAGGCATTGTAAGACCCCCAAGATTGCAGGGCTGGGGTGACACAGCCCCCCACTAGTCTGGATTGTGTCTCTAATATGTCAAATATACATACCACTGGAATAAACAACCACCCCAAAAACTGTTCTAGTCACTTAAAAGAACAGAGGGAAAAACAACAAATTAGAGTGTTATAAATCCCTGTGTGAAATCATCACATTAGTAAAATGCACAGCTATAAGGCAAACTTAACAAATACAGAATTGTCAACCATCAACTCAAAGTGGAAAAAATCCAAAAGTAATATAATATCTAACTCTTATATAGCCCTTTTCAGCTGTAGATCTCAGTGTAAACACAGAGAGGAGGAACTATATAATCAATGACAGGATAAATTAAAACAAAAGGATACTTCCTACAGCAATGTCCAAAACACAAGGAAATGCAAGAAAGATATTCCCTCCAATTATCAGAAATAGTACTAGATTTCCCATTTAAAATGTCATGAGGAAAAGCTTGGAGAGAGGAAAAAGATAGCAGAGCAACATGCTGTTTAGTAATCTCTCACCGAATGAGAAATAGATAGTAACACTTATAGCATGCCAATAAACTGAGTTAATTAAATTGAGAAAATGTAGTAGGACTGGCAACAAAAAGGGGAAGGGATAAAGGGGGATGGGCGATGTAGAGGGAAGGACTGCAATCTTGTGCAATTTAGGACTCTGGCCTATAGGTGGTAGCACTCCGGCACTGATGAGACAGCCCGAGCAGCACATAAGAGGATCAAAGAAGTAAGGAGAATTCTCCTCTCAATTACTTGTGAAAGATGCACAGTATGAAGGGGAATAACTTGTCTCTTTTTCATCCCACTATATCCCGTGCTGATGTGGGCTGTCTCCAATATAATGTTTGTAGAAAATGAAACATTTTGGCTTTGGGACTGAAGCAGAGTCCTGGGAGATCAAAATTCAGTTGGACAGTTCCTCTGCAGTTGAAACCACCTTTTGTTTGACAAAAAGAAATAATGCTTTGCATGTATGCAGCAATCAGTAAGCTCAAAATTACTTTCCAAAAATAAATATTAGACCCACTTTTCAAGTATGGAAACTGGTAAAAGATTAGAGTGGTCACTGTTAAAAAGTTAATATTTTCCAACAGAGGTATTGGAAAATATCAGTTTTCCTGCACTGAAATAACTGTTGGAATGGTGTGTTAGAGTAATAAAGCTGTCACACAGGAATGTTAGTAAGAGTCTGAACTTCATTCCTTGGCCCCAGTTACATGATATGGGTCAGGTTTACAAAAAGTATAATATGCCTGTCAGATAGCACGGTCAGTAATATTCATTGACTCCTGTAGTTATTGTTGTATCTTACTTTTTTAAAAAAATCAATGCAAATGAAACCTAACACTAACCAAATAAATTATAACCACCACAGGCTAACGTAGCCAGTAAATAAAATATACTATTGCCCCTTTTTGGCCTGCGCAGTTAGCTGATATTTGGGGTCATGCTGGGCTGTTTTCATTAGGAGGAGAAATTGATTAAAAGAGTCTTTGGTGCTACCTTGTTTATTTACAAAGAATGTACAAAGCCCTGTTTCCTGGAACTGAACATTGATCAGCTTTAACCAGGTCAGTAATTGATGGCATTCATTAACATAATAATGCAAACAAAGACATCTAGGACAGACATGATGATAGACTAATGGAATGCTCCTGACAGATCAGAGGATTATTCTGCCTCTTATTGGACATTTCTCAGTAACAGTCTCTGAATTTCATTGGTTTTCTGATCACATGACACTTTCTCAGAACAGTTCTTGCTTCAGTGCCTCACTGAAACTTGCTAAGTTTGAGCAATAAGAGTCACCAGCTTGCTAAGATTCATCAAACTGAGCCTCACAGGAGGTTTGTGTGATGGCTAAATTAAGGCCAGGTCTGCACTATGAACGATGTCTCTCGAAGGTGTGAAAAATCCAGTGTAGACAGTACTATATTGATGGGAGGGCATCTCCTGTTGACATAGTTACTGCCTCTCACAAAGGTGGAGTAGTACATATATCAGTGGGAGAAGCCCTCCTGTCCGCATAGGTAGCATCTTCACTGAAGCGCTGCTGCAGCATTTTAAGTGTAGACCTGCCCTAAGTCTGTAGTGATGTTGCTTAATCCTTGCTAGAATTGGGGCTAGGACAAGGTTAGAGGGGAGAGGGGGATGTGCAGCCAAATTGTCTGAGAACCGGAACTTGCTCTGGGACTAGATTCGCCATCTAATGGACTTTCTGTGGTTCAGCAGGCTGGAGCCCATACCAGGAGAGGCAGGGGGGTGAGGAGAGGGAAGGCACAGAGGCAACTAGAAGCTACCAAAAGTTGTAGTATGGGAACCAAGAAGCAATACTGGGTTTTACAATGGCGCCAATGGTGCCATCGCACCGGGCCCATGCTCAAAAGGGGCCCATTATGGTTGCTAGGCAGGAGCACTGGAAGCTCCCTAGAAGTGGGAGGGCCACTGGCACCTGGATCATGCTCCCCCCGCTCCATCTTGAGGAGTCTCTGCTCGGTCTCTTCCTCCCCCTCCCCCCCCCCCGACCCTGCCCTTGCTCCACCCCTTCCTGCCCCCGCTCTGCCTCTTGCTGCAAGGCCTCGTCTCTGCCCTCTTTCCTCCTCCCCCAACTCACTCTTAAGGCAGGAAAAAAAAGGATGGGGCAATGGCCCACCTGCCCCTCTCCTCTCCTCCCTCCCCCCCCCCCCCCCCAGTTCCAGGTATCCGGTTTTTGACTGGAAACTCCAGGTGCTGGAAAGTCTGGTTGAAAAGTGGACCAGTGCTGATTGGACACAAAGTCCGGTTACAGGAGTAACTGCAGTTAGTCTCCCCAGCAGGAGGGTGGGAACAGCAGTAGCTGCTGCTGCCTGGAGAAGCTGCAGTTCAGCTGGAGAGAAAGACCCAAGGACTCATCTCCGGAGAGAAGTAGGTACCGGCTCTGTGCTGCCCTTGGGGGGTGGGGGGGGGCCTGTCCATCACCCCCTGCTGTGCTTGACCCTGGCCCCTGCCTCATTCTGGGAACTGAGCTCCCTATCTTTTACAATTGTTCCCCCTGGGGGCTGTCTCACAAATGTGTTTGGCACTGGGTCCCCAAAAGTTTAATACGGCCCTGCCAAGGAGAAAGACAGGCCAGGAGGGGTAGGCAGCCAGCTTTTGAGAGGGGAAATCCTCTGTAGTGAACATTGCAATATTGGCTGTGGTGTTGAAAGATAAAATTGTTATGGTGAAGAAGCCAATAAGTATTTTTATTCTCCCCTACCGCTGAAGAAATTAGAAACTAAAATTACGCATTTCATACTTAATTCAATAAAGCCTTCTGTTTTAAATTTTTTTATAAGTTGTGTACTATCTAGTCTGCTACACTGGAGTGCACTAAATGCAGGGGCCTTATCACAGAATTTAAGTAAAGCTTGCTACGACATACATTGCTATGACATACTTGATCGTGATACATTTTCCCACTCTATTTTCCAACTATGGCATTTATTAGTTGTGTAGATGCCTGCAGCTGCCAAATATAGGCCTTATCGTACAAAGTGCTGAGCACTTGCCAGAAAATTGTGAGCTCCCTCAACTCCCATTGAGGTCAAGTTAAGGGCCCCATGCAGGATCAAGTCATATGTGAACAGTTGTGTATGGGGGCAGGGTATGGGTGTGAGGAAAGCTGGATGCAGCATTTTACTGTATGTAGGAGCAGATTTTTTTTTTCCAGATTGCTTATCTGAGATGTGATTATTTAGTGCAGTTTATTTCTGAAATGTCTAAAATTGGCATTGTGAGATTCTGTTTGTTGTCTCTCAGTGATGTCCTATAAAGCTTGCCTAATTTATAAATTAAAAGTTGGATTGTTCACCCTAAATGCTAGTCTTGCAAACGCAACTTCAGAGTCAAGCTGCGTTCTTAATGGCTCAAGCATTATTAGTAAGAACACTTTTTTGCAGGCCAAATTCTGCCATTCCTTATAATTCTGGATCAGATTACACCCCAAGTGATGCCTGTGCAATTATACTTGTATTCACTTGCACAGATAAATTCTGCTGTCAAATACATTTAAGTACACCAGTGTAAATCAGTATTCCCTCTAATTTTTCCCATACATTTGTGGAATTATTATGTGCACCAAT
This sequence comes from Natator depressus, assembly GCF_965152275.1. Classification (NCBI taxonomy): domain Eukaryota; kingdom Metazoa; phylum Chordata; order Testudines; family Cheloniidae; genus Natator; species Natator depressus. The sequence goes on from NC_134234.1 coordinate 136,168,427, forward strand.
ATGGAGGTGATATATGATACATGACCTCTATATTGGTGCACATAACAATATTCACGTGGCGAGGGTGGGGACAAGCGGTTTGGGGTTGGGGTGCAGGGGGGGTGAAAGCTCTGGTTGCGGGTGTGGGTTGGGGAAGAGGGGTGAGGGCTCTGGGGTGGGGGCCAGGGAGGAGGGGTTTGGGGTGCAGGCTGCCCCAGGGCTACGGTGGGGAGAGAGGACTCCCCACAGCTCTCTCTCCCCGCAGCAGCACCTGGGCAGGGGGCGAGAAGAGGCACCTCTCCCCACCAAGGCAGCGCTGGGACTGGGGCCGCAGGAGAGGCGCCTCTCCCCTAGCCACAGCAGGTCCAGGCCGGAGCTGGGTTGGTGCCGTGGGGGGGGGGCCTTTCCCTGCCATGGCAGGTCCGGGGCCAGGCGTTAGGCATCTCGCCCCGCCCAGGGCTAGATTAACGCAGGGGCTTTAGGGACTGCAGCTCAGGGCCTCAGGCTAAGGGGGGGCTCCACAAAAATAAATCCATAATTATACACAATTCAGTGGTCACCAACCCGTTGATAGCGATCAACTGGTCGATCCTGGAGCATCTGCCAGTTGATTGCGATCTCTGGGATGCTAAAAGTCCGGCAATGCAGCAGGGCTCAGGCAGGCTGCCTGCATGCCATGGCCCCACACCGCTCCCAGAAGAAGACAGTTGCTGGCATGTCTCTCTGGCCCCGGGTGGTGGGGGAGGTGGCTCAGTGAGCTGCCCTCACCCCCAGCACCATCCCCGCAGCTCCCATTGGCTGGAGACATTGGGACAGGGGCACACAGAGCAGCCAGCCACTTCTGGAAGCTAGGGAGGCAGGCAGGCAGCCTGCCTGAGCCCTGCTGCGCCACTGGCTGGCTGCCGCCTTTGGTAAGCACCTCGAGGCCGGAGCCTGCACCTCGCACCCCCTCCTGCACCTTGCATCCCCTTCCCAGGTCAGAATCCCCTCCTACCCTCACCCTCTCCTGCACCCCAACACTCTGCCCCAGCCTGGAGCCCTCTCCTGCACCCAAACTCCCTCCCAGAAAGAAACTGATATAACAGCTGTTCTAAGGTAAGAAGTAGGCTAGTTTGAATTAACTTAACTATATTCTATATGTTTTAAGACTGAAATGTAACAACATAAAACCATTCTGTGAATTAAAAGGCAAGTTTAGTATAGCATTAATAGCCTCGTTGCCACAATTGTGATCATTTTTTGTTTTAAATTAGGAAAAAGACTTGTATACAGGGGCCACTCAAAATCTAATAGCCCCAGGCCCACAGGAGAGTTAATCTGACCCTGGTCCTGACCCGCCTGCGCGGTGCTTAATAGGCTGCTGCGCGGCTGCACAGTTTGGAAGGAATTTAGGTGTAAATCCAAAGTATCTCTACTGTCCTTGCCTTGGCAATCCTGATATAATGAAAATATTTGACGTCTTATTTTTGAACAGTACAGTTATTTAAGAATGCTAAGAGGGGCAGCATACTACAGTATGTCAGGCTATTTACAATTCAGTGTGCTTATCTGTGGCCATAAGTTAAACATATCCTTTGATTCCCAGATTTACATAACAAATAAGTATACAAGGCCATTGTTCATCATGTAGTGTATGAATTTGGCATCCGATTTCACTGTAGCAGATGAATTTTAAACTGATTTTAAATTTGTGAAGCACAATCACTTGAATCATAGGTAATCTTAGTAAACTATACTTGCTTCAAACACAGACAAGAAAAACTCTATTACCAATGTGTGTTTCGGTGGTGGTGGGGAAATCATCTTCTAGATGTGCATGCGACACATCTTGCATCACCGCATCAGATATATGCGGAAAGAATTATTTGCAGTTATTAATTTTCAGCTTGAGTAGAGGTGCGCTTATTTGTTTTATTATAAAATAAGTTGGCTTAGCAGAAACTGTACCTATTATACGTTATGTGGCGCTAATGAATATTCATAACATAACTCCGCAGCTAGGCTTAGATGTTACTGCAAATCACCATTGCAAACAGAAAGCTATGTTTAAAGGATGTTAAGGCTGCAAAAGTACTCAAGTCTGCAAATATGAAATCTAAGATCACAAACACAGCCTTAACTATGTAATAAATGCATCCATAGAAGGTGATAGTCATATGAGTTTTCAAGTGTAATATCATCCAAGTTTTCTTTAGACACCTGAAACTCACTTTTATTAAATATGCATACAAACAAAACTTGGCTCGAATGAATACAAAAATGTATTTAGAACTTGATGAAAGGTACCTGAATAATTTCTCACTATTTCCCCTGCTCTTCTTTGCACTTATGTAACTATTTTTATCTTTCAGGTGCAAACAGTAGCTAATCAATCATCACAACAGGTAAGTGCTAATACAGGTGAAGATGCCATGTATACTTCACTTTGCTGCCTTGTTATGAAATCTTTTAGATTACAATTGCGGCACTGGTGTGGTTGGGATGTAACTACGGTCCTGGTCCTGCAAGCTGCTCCATGTGGGTGTACCTCTGAGCCTTATTGAAATCAGTAAAAATGACGAGTCCTTGAGTTAGTATTTCTCCCCACTGTATTGAACCCAAATGCTCTTCGTATTTTAAAATAACCAAAGGGTAGTAATAAAAAGTTGCAAGATGACATTAACCTGCATCCTTTATATTGGTGCAATGGCAAGAGTGAGGCTGATGTGCCATAAATTCAGTCATGGTGCATTAATTTCTTTCATGCCACTAACTGTCATCTTTTAGTGCTGTGAGCAGAAGTGATATTGTTTTCCTCCTTGAGGGTTCTCTCAGCCCATGGCAGGAGGCAGTTGTATTTAATGAAGAAACCAGTACTTCAGTATGAAGTGCATAATTCATGAGCCCCTTTCTCTCAAGTGGTACCAGCTGCTTTTATCTCATTGAAAATGGTAAAAACAAAATGTAATTCTTTTATTAAAATGCAGCTGTTGCTTTGAAAAGCATCTGTTTGCCAAATAATATTACAAGAGAATAACATCCTCAACTACTGCTGGCAGTCACTAGCTGTAGCAACTGCAAAACAACAATGCAGCATAGTGATTAGATACTTCATTAGTGAGAAACAAGGAAGTCTGCTTTTCATATTACAAAGTCTGATCTACAATACTGTGTGAAAATCAATATGCCAAAGGTCCACATACATGAATCCAATTAGAGGACTGGACCTTTGTGACCGAATGCCCCCTGTATTCACACCATATGCACTATTGTAATCTTTGTACAAAATATGCCTTGTGGGGTATCATTTGAAAACTCATAACTCCCTATTGAACAATATCCTGGTTAAATATATGGAGCAATGCAAGCTGAAATTATGACCAAAATGTGTTTACCAGCCAAGTCTGGGGAGTGGATAAACCTGTTCCTCAAAATCAAAGGACAAGCTGATGCCTCTAACCAGGTGTCATCAAAATTAATTGGCAATCACTGGTCAAGTAGCCATTCTTTGGCAGTGAAGGGGGGTGTAACAGGGCACAGACTCAGCCAGCGGCACCTCCTGCTGGCTGTCTGGGAATTAGCTCTTTTTACCAGCTCTGGAGCACCCTTTGCTGGTGTCTCACTGTTGCTGGCCCCAGTGTCCCTCCTGGACTCTAGTGCCCTTTTACCTGAGGTGCTGCCCCTCCAGGCAATACCCCACAGATCTGGGTCTCCCCTCCCTGGGGAAAGCCCCACCCTCTATCCCCACCTTGCCTCAGCCTATGGGCTACTGTCAGTCACCATCTAGCCCCCTTTCACTGAGGCCGACTGCAGTCTGTATAAACCAGTCATCATAGGCAAGGGGGGTTTGGACCTGCTGCCTCAGCCTACCCATGGGCTGGCCTGTTGCAACCTCAGTACCCTGTCTTAGGCCATCTGCCAGGCCTGCAGCCTGAGGCTTTTCCAGTCTGGAGCCTCCCAGCTCATCTGGCCTTCCCCAGCCCTGCTTCACCTCAGGTACCCTGGTGCGCTCCCCAGCAGCCAGGCCCATCTCCCTCCACAGCTAGAGGAGACTCTGTGTACTCCTGGCCCACTGCCCTCTTATAAGGGCCAGCTGAGCCCTGATTAAGCCAAGCCCTGACTGGGGCGTGGACCCCGGCTGCTTCTCCCAATCAGACCCGCTTTTCCTTCCCTGCCACAGCCCTCTCCCCAGGCTGTTTTAAGCCTTTTAAGGCAGGAGTGGGTGACCACCCTGCTACAGGGGGCAGGAACAGATTGATTTGCATTTTAATCTCTATTGCTCCAAGAAGTCGGAAGGAACTTTATCTAGGGGTAACCATCGGGAAAATGCATCTCAAAGGATGGATTGGACTAGAAAATGAGGGGCAGAAATACCTAAAGTCTCTTTCCATCTTTCTCCCAATCACTTGCTCTTTCATCTAAGGGCATGGCTACACTTGCAGATGTAGAGTGCTTTGAGTTAAACCAGCCTTCAGAGAGCGCAGTAGGGAAAGCTCTGCAGTCTGTCCACGCTGACAGGAACAAGCGCGCTGGCGTGGCCACATTTGCGGCACTTGCAGCAGCACTGGGAGCGGTGCATTATGGGCAACTATCCTACAGAGTACCTCTTCCCATTCTGGTGCTGTGGCTTGTGGGAAGGGGGGGGGGTGCGGGGCATTCTGGGTCCTGTCCCAATGCCCTGTGATGCATCAGTTCGCATCCCAGCAATCCCTGTGCTTCTGTCCACATTTGGCGCCATCTTTCAACGTTTTTTGTACTGCGAGCTCTGTCTTCTCTTTCAGTCTGTGGGAATGGAGCCTGAACTGCTGAGGAGTATGCTGATGAGTCTCGCCAGCACGTCACGTTTGGCAGTCGAGTTATTCTTTATGATCCAAAGTGACAGTGAGGGCTCCGACGATGATATCGACTCAAGTAATGCATATGACATGAGTTTGCTTGTGGCACTCACGGACATGCTCACCACCGTGGAACCCTGCTTTTGGGCTTGGGAAACGAGCACTGAGTGGTGGATCACATCGTCATGCACGTCTGGGATGGCGAGCAGTGGCTGCAGAACTTTCAGATGAGAAAAGCCACTTTCATGGGACTGTGTGAGGAGCTCGCCCCCACCCTGTGGCGCAAGGGCATGAGATTGAGAGATGGCCTGATGGTGGAGAAGCGGGTGGCTATTGCAATCTGGAAGCTGGCAACTCCAGACAGCTACCGATAGGTCACTAACCAGTTTGGAGTGGGAAAGTCGACTGTTGGAATTGTGTTGATGCAAGTTTGCAGGGCCATTAATCGCATCCTGCTCAGAAGAACTGTTACTCTGGGTAATGTGTGTGACATTGTGGATGGCTTTGCACAAATGGGTTTCCCTAACTGCGGAGGGGCGATAGATGGCACAGCTATTCCAATTCTGGCACCAGCCCACCTAGCCTCCGAGTACATTAATCGGAAGGGGTATTTCTCTATGGTTCTCCAGGTGCTTGTGGATCACCGTGGGTGTTTCATTGACATTAACGCAGGCTGGCCCAGAAAGGTGCATGACGCACGCATCTTTCAGAACACTGGCCTGTTCAGGAAGCTCCAAGCCAGGACTCTTTTCCCAGACCAGAAGATCACCGTAGGGGAAGTCGAAATGCCGATTGTGATCCTTGGAGACCCTGCTTACCCTTTAATGCTTTGGCTCATGAAACCCTACACAGGGAGCCTTGATAGCAGCAAGGAGCGGTTCAACAACAGGCTGAGCTGGTGCTGAATGACTGTGGAGTGTGCTTTTGGCTATTTAAAGGGCTGATGGCACTCTGTATGGGAAGCTGGACCTGGCTAATTACCGCATCCCCACAGTTATATCCGCGTGCTGTACCCTCCATAACATTTGTGAAGGGAAGGGTGAATGATTCACTCAGGCATGGAACTTGGAGGTTCAACACCTGGAGGCTGAATTTGAACAGCCAGGAGCAGGGCTATTAGAGGGGCCCAGCATGGGGCTGCAAGGATTAGGGATGCCTTGAGGGAGCAATTTGAGGCTGAAAGCCACCAGTAATGTCTGGTGCCCTGCATGGGAGTGAAGTGCTGTGGTTCCAATGTTAGTAGGAATCTGTGTTTGCTACGCTGACTTGCAGTGCCTGTTTCTTTCCTGAGCTAAGGTATATTTTACTTTATGCAATAATAAAGAATGCTTTCACCAAAAAATTCATTTATTGAAAAGAAACACAACTGCTTGGGACACAGAAGGGGCAAGAGGGTGGGGTGGGGAACGGTACAATCACAGATTTGCGTATGTCCTGTTATCATACTCAGCCTTCCTGTCTGGAGTGCTGTGCAATGAGTGCTGCACTTCAGGATGGCTATACTGCATGGTGATGGGGGGTGAGTGCAGTGGGTAAGGGTCGTAGTTTTCAGGGCTGGGTGGTGAAGCTACAGGCGTTGGAGGCAGCTGGTGGCGGTAAGAACCCGGATGTTGGGGAAAGTGGGTTGGAGGTGACATGGGGACACAAAGGAAAGAGTTTTGGGACAAGGGCTGCAGGGAGGGGTGGTTGGGCATGGTAGTGCTCCGCCTGCATGGCTATGAGCACCTGGATCGAGTCCGCTTGGCGCTCCATTGTGCTTATCAGCCGATCCGTGCTTTGCTGCCAGAGCACCGCGCTTTTGTGCCGGTGCTCCTCATTCTCCTGGCAGATCCACCTTTCACTGTCCCGCCACTCCTGCACTTTTCGATTTTCCTTACTTGAATGCTGCATTACTTCATGCAACATGTCTTCCTTGCTTCTATGTGGCCTCTTTCTGATTCTTTGGAGTCTTTCAGCCAGTGATAACACGGACGGCTGAGATCTCAAGGTTGCATCTGTAAAGGTAAAATGCAACACTTAACAGAGGCAGCATTGTTCACACCAGACAGAGCAATGATTTCCCCTGTACTTAAGGGCAAGCACAGTCTACACAATAGCATAAGTTGCCCGTCCCAAAGTGAGCGCACATAACCCACAGGAGCCCCAAAATGGTGAGTAAGCACAGGGTCAAGCATGACTGATTGTTTCACAGCTGTACTGTCCTCTGGGTTTCTGTGCCTTGGGGAGAGCCAACAGTGGCAGCGGGCCCCTATACTGAACACTGTCCCTACATTTTCCACAGGAGTTCAGCCTGGATGATATCTTGCTTCCCAGGTCACCCTCAGCAGCGAGGGAGGGTCTTCTACTGCAATGCGGATTCTGGCCTGGTCCATAGGCAACTTGCCTGTGTGCAGCAATAGTCCCCCCGTCCCTCATGGCATAATGGCGTGGACAAGTTAGCCTTACTGGGACAAAGAACACAGTGGCTCTCCCGAGAAACCTGCACAAGCACATTGCCCAAGTTCTGGATGAGACCTTTGAAGAGATCACTGAGGCCGATAACCACAATGTGAGAGAGCACATCAATGCCCTATTCCGCATCTAGGCATGCATGCAGCCCTAACCCTCCTTGCCCCAAGAGCCCGCACCAAATAACTTCCTTCCCAAAATAAAAGCCACTTACCGGGAACCTCCTCTGGTGTTCGTCCTTCCCCAAGCACCAGCCGCTGCAACTAGTTACCTTCCTCCTAGCTTGCAGCCAGGAGCTGTTCTCATGCATCTAGGGATTCTGGGGTGTCTTCATCTGCCTAGGCACCCTTGCTCCTGCTTCGCTGCTGCTCCTCCTCTTCCTGCCTTGTTGAACTGGGCTCTGAAGTGTCCACGGTGGTACTCACAGTGGAGGTGGGGTCGCCCCCAAGTATTGCGTCCAGCTCTTTGCAGAAATGGCAGGTCTCAGGAGCAGCACCGGAGCGGCTGTTTGCCTCACGGGCTTTGCGGTAGCCATTCTGCAGCTCCTTCACTTTAATCCTGCACTGCAGTGCGTCCCGGTCATGGCCCCTTTACATCATTTCCCTTGATATCTGCCCGAAGGTATCGTAATTCCGATGGCTGGAGCGCAAATGGGACTAGACAGCTTCCTCCCCCCAAACACTGATGAGGTCCAGCACCTTGCCATCGCTCCATACTGGGGCTCGCCTGGTGTGCGGAGGCATGGTCACCTGGAAAGATTCACTGCGAATACTCCATACCTGGCTGAGCAAACAGGAAGGGGATTTTCAAAATTTCCAGAGAGGGTGGGTCTGATGGTTGGTCACCTGAGGGCAGGGCAGTAGAGTTCAAAGTGATGACCAGAGCAGCTAGAACAGGCATTGTGGGACATTTCTGGTGGCCAGAGTGCACTAACAGACCAGGGCGTCCACACTGGCGCCGCACTGCTCCAGCAGGGGCAAACAAAACGTTATTCCACTCGCCGAGGTGGAAGTGGACCAGCCGCGGAGTCACAGCGCTCTATGTCCCTTGCCAGTGTGGACGGGTAGTGAGCTAGTGCGCCCGGGGCTCCTTTTAATGCGCTCTTACTCGCAAGTGTAGCCAAGCCCTAAGACGACAAAGGAATCAGCCTTTTGGACGTTGAGGTCATATCCTGACTTGAGAATTTGGTTAGCAATGTGGCTGGAACCTGTGGTAGGGGATTTTACTTTGAATCAAGTCTAGTTTAAGTCTTAGCTACTAGGAAGTGTTTTATCTTTATTTCTCTTGTAACTATTTCTGACTTTAATGCATTGTGCTTGTACTTGCCTAAAATCTACATCTCTGTAGTTAAATAAACTCCTTTTATTCTTTAATGAAGACTAATCCAGTGTTGTGGTTAAGCTGGGGTGTGTGGTAACTCCAATTAAAGTAGCAAACTGATTTTAAAATATCCACACTGTCTAGGAGAGGGCTGGATAGTGCACAACACTGGAAAATCTGGGAGTGGGTTGGGGTCACCCTGCAAGTAGTAACCAAGGCTGCTGGAAGCCATACTGTGGCTGTGTATAGCTGGCAGGCTGCAGTTATACACAGACACTCAGGATGTGACCTGCATGCTGTTTGGCTGGTTGTGAGTGGCCCAGATTGGGAGCTGCAGCAACAATGCATTGTGAGGCACCCGAGGTTGCAGGGCATGTGGTGACACAACCCCCCTCTAATCTGGATTGCACTCTGGAATGTTATAACCTCAGACCCACGTGGCCACAGGGGCATATCCACACAGATCCAGGTGCAGGATGGGGGGCCTTAGGGTATCATTCTTCATGTCAGGGACCAGGTATATGATTCTGCACTGCCTTCTGCCTTGTACAGTCATTTATAAGCCTGAGCAAAGTGGTTGTAAAATACTACCATATCAGAACTGATTTATGATTATCAAGGTTCCTTCACCACTCTGAACTCTAGGGTATAGATGTGGGGACCTGCATGAAAGACCCCCTAAGCTTATCTTTACCAGCTTAGGTTAAAACTTCCCCAAGGTACAAACTTTTACCGTTTGTCCTTGGACCTTATGCTGCCACCACCAAAGTGTTACACAAAGAACAGGGAGAGAGCCCACTTGGAAACATCTTTCCCCCCAAGCCCTACACCCCCTTTCCTGGGGAAAGCTTGATTAAAAATCCTCACCAATTAGTATAGGTGAACACAGACCCAAACCCTTGGATCTTAAGAACAATGAAAAATCAATCAGGTTCTTAACAGAAGAATTTTAATTAAAGAAAAGGTAAAAGAATCACCTCTGTAATCAGGATGGTGAATACCTTACAGGGTAATTAGATTCAAAACATAGAGAACCCCTCTAGGCAAAACCTTAAGTTACAAAAAGACACAAAAACAGGAATATACATCCCATTCGGCACAAGTTATTTACCAGCCATTTAAACAAAACAGAAATCTAACGCATATCTAGCTAGATTACTTACTAAGTTCTAAGACTCCATTCCTTTTCTGTTCCCGGCAAAAGCATCACACACACAGACCCACCCTTTGTTTCCCCCCACCTCCAGATTTTAAAGTATCTTGTCTCCTCATTGGTCATTTTGGTCAGGTGCCAGCGAGGTTATCTTAGCTTCTTAACCCTTTACAGGTAAAAGGACTTTGCCTCTGGCCAGGAGGGATTTTATAGCTCTGTATGCAGAAAGGTGGTTACCCTTCCCTTTATAATTATGACAATGATTATGATCATATATGTTCTATTACCTGTTTACATTTTTAAAAAGTCAGTTACAAATAAACAATCTATGCAGTTCAAAAAGTCAACATTCCTGAGACGTTAGACTGCACTATATGTACGCAATCTCACTGACGATCCTGGACCACTCCAGATGCAGGAGAAACACAGAGAGACTGGCTGCTCCAGGAATATTCAGAAAACAACAGTATTCATACAAACATTAAGTTCAGTTATCAAGCCTAACTAATATTTTCAAATGGTTGTATCTTCTGAAAGGGTCAAACATGAAGATAAGAAAATATGTAATGACAAAACCTAATATCTTAGAGCCAAGACTAGACTGGAGTTACTCCTAATTATACTGATGCAGTCGAGATCAGTATCTGGCCTCAAATGTCTTTTGCAAACTGGAAGCTAGTTTTCTTTTTGCTGATGACAGTCAAGAAATTTGTTCCCCACTTTTAATGTGACTAATAACATGGGATTTGACTACCAGCTGCTATGCTGACTGATCCTAGTAAATGTGTGTTTTTCCAGTTACTTGTGGTTTTAAGTTTCAGTGGATATCAAATAGAGACATCAGTAATATGGTTTCTTAAGTTGTGCAAAGTCTTTTTGCCTATATTGCATGGCAGAACTTCTGTGGGGGGGGGGGGGGAATTGATAATTACGTTTTCAGTCAATGGACTTGATTCTCCAAGGCACTGCTAGTACCTTGGGTAATACCCTGGGCAAAGTGAATGCATGCAAAGTGATGCTTCTCCCAGAGTTAGTGGAGAATTCAGACCTGGTAGAGTTTTACATCCACTTAGCACAGGAGTAAATAACTGCATAAGGTACAAAGTAGTGATAAATCAGACCTGATGCCTTTGATTGTGCAAGCAATAGTCTCTTCAATTAGGACTGTTTACATTTTTCACCTGTGTATTTGTTGATAATTTAATAAGTTCTTCCCATGTCTGTAGGATCCAGTGCCACATCAAGACTTAACATAGTTGATATTAAAAAGGTCTATAAAAGATATTATAACTTAATCTTCCCTAAGCACACCATCACCAGCATTTCTGCTATGGTCATTATTTTATAAGTACTCCAGCTAGTGGCTTACCTCTAAGTTGCCTTTCACTATGTCAGAAAGGAATTGGTTTTTGTTGCAGGTTTCAGTTGTCTAAACTTTGCTATCCAGCACTTTTACTTTTATGTTTTCTGGAGCAAGATTTTTCCTATATAGATAAATTAGAAATATATATAGATCACATCCAAAAGATACAGTTTTTTAAAAAAATCTTGATGGATTTAGCAGTCCTCACAACTGAGCCTCCCTCTTAACTGCTTTCTTTGTAGCTTTCTCTTGTCCTTGTATTTGAACTCTTTTCCATAGCACTCCTTATACCTGGAAAAGCTGCCTTTTCCTAGGGGAGCAATCCACCACTCTTAATTCATCCCCATCCCTACTCAACATGCACTTTTTCTATCAAGCTTTCTATGATCATCCATTAAATAAGGAAATTCTATTTTTAAAAAGGGAAGCTGCATAATTCTGGGAGAGGTTCTTATCTGGTGCAATGGAGTATTATAAATCTGAACTGTTATCTACTTTACATTTGATTGTAAATTTTTAAACCCTAATCCTGCAAAATAAATGCACAAACTATGAGTAGTTCCAATGAAATTAATGGCACTACTCATGGTAGTAAAATTAAGCATGTGCATAAGTGTTTGCAGGATTAGGGCTTTGGAGTGCAAGGATTATGTCTTTGTGTATCCGGGCTAAGCTAAATAAATAATCAATCATAAAAATGAAAACCTACACAATAGAATTCTGCTCCGTTTTCAGCTACACCCTGTATCTTCATGGTTAACAAACTTCTACATCTTATTTTATCTCATTATTATTATTACCAGTAAAATGTCATATTGACCTAAACTGCAGTATAGTATATATGAGAAATACATTAACACTTTTGCAGCAGCATTATTGAACAGCCTTTGGAAAGGATTTTCTTGCATACCTTGAATACTCCAGAGTGTAAAAAAAAAACAAAACCCTAAAAACCAAAAACTCAGCCAAACCAAAACAAGCTAGTATATTCTTTCAAATCAGTTTACTTTTATTAAAGGTCCATTAAACTATAATTGATACACTAAGTATCCTTGTTTGTAATCCATCTACAGCCTTCAGGAAAGGAAAACTTGCCAAATATATAGAGTCTGTCTGTACTATTTAAACTATAGTGAAAGCACAACAATGTTCGTTGTTCAAAAATACTTATACTTTAGCAAACTAAAAATACTACTATAACTATGAACCATGGAATGCCAATAACGACAGCCTCACTTTTGATTTAGTTCCACAATATTTTATTTTCTTTCCCACAAGATTATGAGATATAGAAGTTGAGGATTCCTAAAATAATTGATATATGGAAGTAAAACACCACAGCTTCCTAGGATTCTTAATTTGGGATGGCAATATTGTGTAAACCTGTCTATGGCCAGACTCTGTGCAGAATAATAGTGAGTTTTATTATAGTGCACTTGCACCAGGAAGATTTGAGGTACAAAATTACTGATAACTAGAGCTGGGGCTCTGTTGTAGGAAATATTTGTAAAGAAGTCTGTCGCACATGGAGTGGACTAATTGTTGTTTTCCTAATATCTGGGGTGGGATGGTTGACTCAGCACACCTTGGAAGGCAAACAGAGTGTGGCATCTACTGCCCTTGTTCTGTAGTAATGAGCGAGAGAGACAACTGCAGACTGAGTCGGGTCCCCAGCTAACCTCCAGTGTTGTGAATCTAGTCACCTGCTGATGGTGAATGCAAAGTATAGCTGAACTGAGCAAAGGTGCACTAAAAGAAGGTGATATCTCATTCTAAAAAGTATAATGTAGTCCCTCTTAGAGCTCCTCTGCAGGGTGGAGTGGCTCCACATTGCTCCTATAAGAGCAACAAAGAGCAACCAAATCACTTTAAATTGGTATAATTCCATAGAAAAAGATTTCACCAACAAATTTCCTCTTAGTCATTATTAATCCTGTATTCAAGTTCACAGGAAATCAATGTCAAGAATTAAATCTATATCTCCTAACTCCACAGCCTGCACTGAATGTATTTATTTGAACCCCATCACCATAGGATCTGAGCACTGACAAATATTTGCTAAGTCTCACAAGACCCCTGTGAGGCAGAGCAATATTATCTTCATTTTACCGAAAAAAAACTGAAGCACAGATTAAGTGATTTATGTAAGGTCACACAGGAAGTATAGCAAATCTGGGAATTCAACCTACATTTCCTAGTCAAGTGCCTTAGCCACAAGATCATCTTTCTCATATGTACTGTCAGAACCTTCCTTCCCTACCACAATGAGCTTCAATAGCTAAACTCTACTGGATATAATAATGCTGCTTTTCTGTCAGCTTCCACAAATTCTCGCCTCAGACAGAAAAACTAGCAATATAGTGACAAATAAATTGAGTTTGTAAACCTTTGGTGATATTAGTAATATGAGTGATATTAGTAATACAAGTAAATAATTTTTAATATAAAATTTTCAATCTGATATTGATCCTTTAACCTAAAATTTATACATACAAATACAAGCACTTATCCAAAATTTTGGACAGATCATATTCCTGCTTTAAATGCTGATGTTATGTATCCTGAATGGAAATAAAAATATAAAGAAGGTTCAACACGTAAATAGAGGAAAGAAAGGCATTGGAAAGTTATCTGAAATATAGGCGCTGATTCAGAGGCTAAAATGGGGGGGGGGGGGAGTTAAAAATTACTTAGACAAGTTAGAGGTCTTCAAATCCCCAGGGCCTGATGAAATACATCCTAGAATACTCAAGGAGCTGACTGAGGAGATATCCGAGCCATTAGTCATTATCCTTGAAAAGTCATGGAAGATGGGAGAGATTCCATAAGACTGGAAAAGGGCAAATACAATGCCAATCTATAAAAAGGGAAATAAGAACAACTTGGGGAATTACAGACCAGTCATCTTAACTTCTGCACCCAGAAAGATTATGGAGCAAATAATTAAGCAATCAATTTACAAACATCTAGAAGATAATAAGGTGATAAGTAACTGTCAGGATGGATTTGTGAAGCACAAATCATGTCAAACCAACCTGATAGCTTTCTTTGACAGGGTAACAAGCCTTGTGGATAGGGGGAAGTTGTAGATGTGATATATCTTGACTTTAGTAAGGTTTTTGATATTGTCTCGCATGACCGTCTCATAAACAAACTAGGGAAATACAACCTAGACGGAGCTACTATAAGGTGGGTGCATAATTGGTTGGAAAACTGTTCCCTGAGAGTAGTTATCAATGGTTCACAGTCATGCTGGAATGGCATAACAAGTGGGGTCCTACAGGGATCAGTTCTGGGTCTGGTTCTGTTCAATATCTTCATCAATGATTTAGATAATGGCATAGAGAGTACACTTATAAAGTTTGTAGACGATACCAAGCTGGGAGGGGTTGCAAGTGCTTTGGAGGATAGGATTAAAATTCAAAATGATCTGGACAAACTGGAGAAATGGTCTGAAGTAAATAGGATGAAATTCAATAAGGACAAATGCAAAGTACTCCGCTTATGAAGTAACAATCAGTTGCACACATACAAAATGGGAAATGACTGCCTAGGAAGGAGTACTGTGGAAAGGGATCTGGGGGTCATAGAGGACTACAAGCTAAATATGAATCAACAGTAGAACACTGTTGCAAAAAAAGCAAACATCCTTCTGGGATGTATTAGCAGGAGTGTTGTAAGTAAGACACGAGAAGTTATTCTTCCGTTGTACTCTGCGCTGATTAGACCTCAGCTGGAGTATCGTATCCAGTTCTGGGTGCCACATTTCAGGAAAGATGTGGACAAACTGGATAAAGTCCAGAGAAGAGCAAGAAAAATGATTAAAGGTCTAGAAAACATGACCTATGAGGGAAGATGGAAAAAATTGGGTTTGTTTAGTCTGGAGAAGAGACGACTGAGGGGGGACATGATAACAGTTTTCAAGTACATAAAAGGTTGTTGCAAGGAGGAGGGAGAAAAATTGTTCTTCTTAACCTCTGATGATAGGAGAAGAAGCAATGGGCTTAAATTGCAGCAAGGGCAGTTTAGGTTGGACATTAGGAAAAACTTCCTAACTGTCATGGGTGGTTAAGCACTGGAATAAATTGTCTAGGGAGGTTGTGGAATCTCCAGCATTGGAGATTTTTAAGAGCAGGTTAGACAAACACCTGTCAGGGATGGTCTAGATAATACTTAGTCCTGCCATGAGTGCAGGGGACTGGACTAGATGACCTCTCGAGGTCCCATCCAGTCCTATGATTCTCTTCCAACTTCACTAGTGTAAATCAGGAGCAATTTCAGCAACTTAATGTTGTTACACTGATGTATAAAGCTGGTATATTAGAGGTGAATCAGGCCCACACTACTTTTTAATGTGCTAGTTATATTCCTCCCTGTATTCTATTAGCAGGAGAGACAAGTGTCTTCTTAAGGCTTGAACAGGGCCATTGGAAAGTCATCTTGATCATAAATGTAAGAGTAGCTTCCCTGGAATAATAGCTTGTATGGACACAAGTATTTTGTGCCCTGGCGCTACTCTGGCCCTGATCATGCTCTGTAGATACTTGCTGGAACCCTTTGTGTTTGGATCTCTCCAATTCTGTGTGGAATACTGTCCTCAGCAACCTCTATGGCATCATCTCCTCCCCATCACTGAACTCTGGAGAGGCCTCCCTTTGGGCCCAAGTGTCAGTACAGGGGTCAGGAGGTAAAGGACTCGGTGGATGGGAGGGGGAATGGGTGGGCTAGAGGTGGTATTAGATGAGGTGTAACCTCTCCATCCTCACAGAGACTAAATTTCAATCTCAGTCTGTAATTTTTTTTCTGTGGCACCTCCTCCCTGTGATGTAAAGTGCAGCCATGCTCAGGGCAGGGGTATTCCTGGTAGTATAGCTCCATTACACAGAGAGGGAAAAGGAAGCCCTTTGCCTACACTGCTCAGGGAAACCATGCTAGAACCTTGCTAACAATAACCATGTCTGAACATAATTGTTGCTAGTGTGGTTTCAAATGCAGTATGCACAGGATAGTCATAGCAGCTCTTGCATCAGTACACTACAAATTGACAGTTTTCTCTAATACATCATTTAGTTCTTTAATTTTGTATATGCAGAGTCCAATATCACAATGCATTCACTCTTAAGCTCGGACTATATTAGTGGATCTTGTTGCAAGCACCATTAGAAGGGTCTACCGTACTCGAAATACACTTCATGTTCACACACAAAAGTGCAGCTACACACAAGTGTTGCCAGCACTAATTCAATTGCTGATAAAATTCAGGCCTGTGATTCACCACTGGTGGTAGCAACAGTAGAAGTTATAGTATGGTGCAATTTGCTAAATTAGACACGCTGTAAATGAATCCAGAAATCAATGTGGGACAGACTGAGGATTTTGCTCAGGTTAAAGAATACAAATTTAGAAATGGCATAGATGCACGGTATTTTCCTTAGAGCAGGGGTGGCCAACCTGAGGCTCCGGAGCCACATGCGGCTCTTCAGAGGTTAATATGCGGCTCCTTGCATAGCCGCTGACTCTGAGGCTGGAGCTACAGACGATAACTTTCCAATATGCTGTGGGGTGCTCCCTGCTCAACCCCCTGCTCTGCCCCAGGTCCTGCCACCACTCCACCCCTTCCCCCAAGACCCCTGCCCTTTCCCCCGAGCCTGCCATGCCCTCGCTCCTCTCCCCTCCCCACCAGAGCCTCCTACGCACTGCAAAACAGCTGATTGCGGTGGGTGGGAGGTGTGAGGAGGTGCTGATTGGCGGGGCTGCTGGTGAGCAGGAGGTGCTGGGGATTGGAGTGGGGTAGCGGATGGGGGGATGCTGGCATATTACTGTGGCTCTTTGGCAATGTTCATTGGTAAATTCTGGCTCCTTCTCAGGCTAAGGTTGGCCACCTCTGCCTTAGAGGAACTCGCTTGTTCCAAAACTGTGTGTGAAATGTGAGAACTATCCATGTTATTTTTAAGGATTGCCAATCTCCTGTGAAAAGTCATTACTTATGTATGGAACCAGTGAATTTAATATTGACAAAATTAGGTAAAGCTACTAGAATTCATTGTCTTTCTAGATGACCCCCTTCTGATTTGTATACATCTCAGTGCTGAATAATACTACAGAATATTTTAAAGTCTGAAAGAAAAAATTTGAGGGGCAAGCCAGCTGTACAACGTATAGCAGAGTGAACATGCAGTGATTTGTGTTTGAGCTGTTATTGCTTTTAATGGAAAATGTGTGTTCTACTTTGCTTTAATGCCTTCATTGTAATGATTAATGCCTCTGCATTTTTGTGTGATTATTTTGTAATTAAATGTTTTGTTGTTACTAATTGCCCATTACAAGGAACAAGTTATAGAACATTAGTCTGTTCATCTTACTGAGAAATTTAACTCCATTATAATCAAATCATAAATGAGAAGGAGCTGCTGGCAGGGAGTTCTCTATAAAGGCCCCTTTGGTCTGGAATTACTTCCCCCTTGCTCCACCAGAATGCAATTTATTAACTTTCCACACATGTTGCAAGGTCCATCTTTTCTCGGGTAGTGATCAATGGCTCCATGTCTAGTTGGCAGCCGGTGTCAAGTGGAGTGCCCCAGGGGTCGGTCCTGGGGCCGGTTTTGTTCAATATCTTCATAAATGATCTGGAGGATGGTGTGGATTGCACTCTCAGCAAATTTGCAGATGATACTAAACTGGGAGGAGTGGTAGATACGCTGGAGGGGAGGGATAGGATACAGAAGGACCTAGACAAATTGGAGGATTGGGCCAAAAGAAATCTGATGAGGTTCAATAAGGATAAGTGCAGGGTCCTGCACTTAGGATGGAAGAATCCAATGCACCGCTACAGACTAGGGACCGAATGGCTAGGCAGCAGTTCTGCGGAAAAGGACCTAGGGGTGACAGTGGACGAGAAGCTGGATATGAGTCAGCAGTGTGCCCTTGTTGCCAAGAAGGCCAATGGCATTTTGGGATGTATAAGTAGGGGCATAGCGAGCAGATCGAGGGACGTGATCGTTCCCCTCTATTCGACACTGGTGAGGCCTCATCTGGAGTACTGTGTCCAGTTTTGGGCCCCACACTACAAGAAGGATGTGGATAAATTGGAGAGAGTCCAGCGAAGGGCAACAAAAATGATTAGGGGTCTAGAGCACATGACTTATGAGGAGAGGCTGAGGGAGCTGGGATTGTTTAGTCTGCAGAAGAGAAGAATGAGGGGGGAGTTGATAGCTGCTTTCAACTACCTGAAAGGGGGTTCCAAAGAGGATGGCTCTAGACTGTTCTCAATGGTAGCAGATGACAGAACGAGGAGTAATGGTCTCAAGTTGCAATGGGGGAGGTTTAGATTGGATATTAGGAAAAACTTTTTCACTAAGAGGGTGGTGAAACACTGGAATGCGTTACCTAGGGAGGTGGTAGAATCTCCTTCCTTAGAGGTTTTTAAGGTCAGGCTTGACAAAGCCCTGGCTGGGATGATTTAACTGGGAATTGGTCCTGCTTCGAGCAGGGGGTTGGACTAGATGACCTTCTGGGGTCCCTTCCAACCCTGATATTCTATGATTCTATGATTCTCCCAGCCTGCAGGCTGGGTGGGTTGGGAGACGGGAATAGGGTACTGTGCAGTTTCATGTGCTATAAGTAGTGGCACCACAGAAGCATCTGTTTGAGTTTGAGTTGCTTAGGCTATTAAGCGACTGACTTTTCTATCTACATGGAAACAGTAAATATAAGTAAATAAATAATATTTCAGAATTTAAAACAAAACACTAAACATGTTGTTCTTTGAATCTCCTATAAAACTATTGTAAAAGAGTAAACTCACAGGCCTTGGGGAAAATAATGACAGTACACAGATGAGGACATACTTTCCTGGAAGTCTAACCCACAGAAGGTTATCAAAATCATGACAATATCTCAGGCCTGATGCTGCAAAGAAGTAAGCATGTGCTTAACTGTTTGCACTGTGAATAGTCCTATTCACTGCCCACACAGTATGTCTACACACAGGTGTGATTGTAGCTTGTGTAGACATACACAAGCAAACTTTCATGTAGATATACACTCAATGTGTAAAATTAAGCACATTAGTAAGTCTTTGCAGGATCAGGACCTTAGTTTGCATAGAGCTAGAAAAAATGTACCACATAAATCAAAATT
Source organism: Natator depressus (assembly GCF_965152275.1). NCBI lineage: Eukaryota > Metazoa > Chordata > Testudines > Cheloniidae > Natator > Natator depressus. Next base: position 136,187,643 of record NC_134234.1, read on the forward strand.
TGTCAAATATGAGAACATGCAGTATTAATTTTATGTTGCTACATACTGGAGAGTGACAAATGAAAATGTTTACTCACAGGGAAACTGACATTAACCACATTTTCCTTGGTCCCTTCAAAAGAGGGATTTTTCATAATTTGTTACCTAATTTTTCAAGACAAGGAAAAAGTCAGTGTTGGAAAATAGCTTGTTTTTAGGAATTTTTCATGTTTTAGTTGTATTTAACAAGCAAGCTGGGAACCTAAATCTACAGCTCATTAAACATTTTCCATGTTTTGTTTAAAACTGAAACATCTCAAAATACAAAACAATGAAAAGAATAATAAAGGATCTGTTACACCCTGTATGAAGTGTTGACTCATTGAATTAATATGTAAAGCAACAAGCTTGTCAATTACATTCCAAGCATGCCTGATATAATGGATATATAAAGCCTGTTCATCTGCTTAATTCTCTCATGACTGTCTTCTTTTCTTCAGCATAAGAAAGCAGATAGAAGAGCTATCATTATGAACAATGGACCAGATTCACTCAAATTGGTGCAAGATGTAAATTACATTTCCCCAGTTAATTCCCTTGCCCCTCAGAGGATACACCCAGGAGCAGGGAAGGTGGTGTTTTCATGACCACCTTCACTTGGGATTTTCTGTTTTTAGTACTCCTGTCCTAGCCTGCACTGCTTTAAATCTATATGTTGGTCTTATATGATTTTAGTGCTAGAACAGCCATACTATGAGGCCCATATAAAAACACAGGTAGATTGTTTAAAAAATGGAAAAGTTTTATTGATTAGACTGTACTGTACAAAAGTAAAGGAATATTCTTTAGGAACCATTAAGTTCTGCTGCAAAGTGAATTATTTCTATATCGACAATTTTTAAAACTAAAAAGCAAAAAATATATAGATACATTCAATCATGTTGTTATTGTTCCTGTTAACAAACCCTTGGAAACAGAATCTGTTTTTTACTGATGCTTTCCCCCTTAATCACACATGGATTTGGAGGGCAGCTGTTAGCACTTTTTGTTTGTTTTTAGAAGAAGGCATTGAATTCTTTATTTTTGGGAACAAGGAAGATAGACACACATAAAATGAGCTTTGATAGGTTACATTTTAGGCCTACTTACCTAATTAATATTATTTTAATCAGAAAAAGGGCACAATAGAATACTAAACACCATTTTGACTTACAGGTGTACAGTTGTCTATACACAACTTCTGTTTTGGGAATGCTCACAATAGAGGCTGAACTCAAAAGGGAGCAGCTTGGCTCAGTTTACATGGACTGAGCAGGAGAGCAGTTATGTGGTGCAGGCTTCTGCCACCAGGCCACACCGCCAAGCTGCTGCAGGCCCTTCAACTGCAGAGGACAGCAACAATGAACCCCTACTGAGAAAGGAAGACTCTCCGAGAGGATTCCAGGGGAACTCACAAGGAAACCAGAGGCATTAGCAGAGGAACTGAAGCCAGACTAAGAAGTGGCCCAGGGAGCAGGCTTGGGACGCCCACCTGCCGGCTCTATATTTTGAATTATTGTTTTATTGGGCCCTGGGTTGGAACCTATCGCCGGGTGATGCAGCTGCAGACTCCCGCCACTGGTGACACAGCCAAAGTATTGGTACTAGGTGGTACTGCCAGGCATGGACACCAACCCTTCCCCTGCCCCACGACACAGTTCCTCTCCTTAGAAGTACGACTTATGTTCTTTGTTCCTAGGTTTATGACCTGGTATTTGGCGGTGTTAAAACACATGCTGTTTACATGACTCCACATTACCAAACAATCCCCGTTGTTCTGTATAACTAGGGCCCTTTGTTTTCAGTTTTTACTTTATTTAATTTTCCCCAGGATTGTATCGGTGTTTATTACTACAAGAACAAAAAGAGATGAAAATTGGTGGAAAAAAACTATTAATTTTTCTGGGTAAATATCAGGGTTTATTTTGGTGGACGGAAGGACGGGGGGAAAGTATTCAGTAGATTAAAACTTTGATTAATAGAATTCAATGTAGTTTGTTGCAGAACTAAAACAGAACACAATGCCACCTCTAAGTTTAAGAAAACAATATATCTCTAATCCCCAAATAAAACTTTTCATTTGAATAAACAGTTTACTGTTGCAGACTTAGAACTATTAGCTTATAAATATTTACCTTCAATAATTGTGCTACACCATTTGAGTGCACAGACTCAACTTCATTCTTTTCTCCTGTTTGTTTTTTTAAAAAACTTTTGAATATTTCTTTGTGTTCTGAAACGTATTCTCATACAGATTTTCGTTTTCTTCTCATTTTAGTGTGTCAGATCTTTAAACTGTTATCTGCTAACAGTTTGAAAGGTATATGCATGAGATTCATCAGTACGTTTAGATGCACACACACTTCAGAGCTTGCATGAGTGCCTGTTTGTTTATTGTGTGTATCTTCTAGACCAGTAGTTCCCAAACTTGTTCCGCCGCTTGTGTGGGGAAAGCCCGTGCGGGGCCGGGCCACTTTGTTTACCTGCCGCATCCGCAGGTTCGGCTGATCGCGGCTCCCACTGTTCTAGATTAATAAATAGCCTTACTTCATCAGGGAGCTTTGCATATACACCCAGGCTAATGTATTATCATAATACATATATCTCATGCAATCTATTATATTTTCCTAATAAAACACATTTTTTATATATTTGAATGATACAAAAGTAGGATAAAAATTGGGGAAAAAATCATACTTTTTGTAAAACCTGAGATTTTTTTCTGTGTAAATCGGTTAAAACTGAAAATGAAAGGGCTTATGTATAACTGACCTGTCTCCATCATTATTTACCATTCCACAAAGTATCGCCTCCCTCTCTATACCCACATATGTATTGACTCAGCCCCACCCAACAGCCCTATTTCACATCATGCTTTTCCCCCCTTTCCCTCCACACTCCTAGTTCACCCCACATTCAGCTTTTAAATGTTAATCAGTGTTTAAAAGGTGAATTTGGTAGGAGCATAATGGGACATGGTGGGTATCAAACATGTGAGTGGAGGGAACATAAAGGGAATCAGGACTGGGGGTGAGGGCAGAAGGAACATGGGAGCAATGTAAGAGGAATGTCGAAGTATAAGTCTACAACAGGTCTTTGAGATGGTATTATATATCAGCTTTGATAGCTATCCAAGTCATAATCGCTTTCAATGTTCATATAGACATCTTAAAAAAATGGGAAATTCCACTAAACAAAACAAATCTTTAATAAAAACCTGTTAAGTTTGCTCAAGTGCATATTCTACCAACAGAGCCAGGAAATCACTAGTTAACTTCTCCCACAACCCTTGCAACCTATAACTATGATTTCATCTTCTACAACATATTCCCTCCACACCCACATTCCCCATCCATACCATACAGGTCTGCTCCCTCTACCTCTGCGTAAAACATGCAACCTTCTTTTCTATATAGGTTTTTATACTATGCTAATCAGCACTGTATCTGATCAGCTTCCAGTAGTGCATTTAGTGATATGACTAATATATGTCATGTGTTTCTTCTCTTATCATCTCCGCAGGGCAGAGGTGTGGGTAGTGAAGTGTTTTGTTTTGAAAGTTTTTAAATGTTATGCACATGCGCATGTGCGCACACATTTCTAGATATTTGTGTGAGAGAAGGCAAGGTCAAAGAAACGTGCCTTGCACTTGGAGCAGAAGGTGGCGAAGTTTGTGATAATCCATGGTTCCTCTGAAAATTCATTCCACAGTCTTGGACCAGCCTCTGAGAAAGCGCTGTCTCCTGCCCAGGTGAGTTTTACTTACTGTAGAAAGTTCCATGTGGCAGAGAAGCAAAAATGTTGGCCATGGACTTCATTCCATAGCTTTAGTTGAGCTTTTAGATACCCTCAGCCCAAGGCCATTGAGTGCCTTGAAGATAAGGGCCGAGATCTTGAACTTGGATTTGATATTCTATGGGTATGGAAAGCCAGTATAGAGTGTGGAGGACAAGTCTGGTGTGCTCATGGTGGTAGCCAGTATGGCTGAGTAGATGCACTGAGAGTTCTGTACTAGAATCGTAGAAATGTAGAGCTGAGAGGGACTTTGAGAAGTCATCAAGTCCAGCCTCCTGTGCTGAGGCAGGACCAAGTAAACTAGTTAGGGTTTCCTAAAAACTGAAGGCTTCTTTCCCAGGAATATTGCATAACTGTAGTAATGCAGCTAAGAGATGGTGAGGCATGAATAACAGAGGCCAAGTAATCATTCATCAGATGGGATGGTGTTTCCTAGCCAGCGGTTCTCAACCAGGGGGCCATGAGCCAGTTTCAGGGGGGTTCACAAACCCAGTGTCCCATATGGGTGGAGTTGGGGGGGAGACACTGGGGAGGTGTTGCCAAACACCCCTTCCCCAAATGCAGTGCCTTGCCCTTGGGATTGCCCCATTCTGGTTAGCTCCACTCACATTCCCCACCTCCCCCTCTCCCTTACCCCTGAGGTCCCCCTCCCTGGCCAGGTCGGAGTCAGGAAGCCACAGCAGGGCAGTGCAGAGCAGCTGCTGCTCTGGCTGGTGCCAGGGAGTGGGCAGCTGCTGTGGCATTCCCCCACTCCCATCCCGTCTCCTCCTTCTGCTGCTGGTGCTTGGGGCTGTGGGTGCTCCTCAGCTCCCAGCCCCCTTTGACTGCTCATGCAGCTGGTAAGAACTGCCTGGGCAGGGGGACCTGGCTCCAGGGCTGGCACAGCACTCAGGGAGCAGCAACCCTCCCAGCACACTGCACCCTGACCTGCATCCCTGCTTGCACCCTAAGCTACCCCCTGCCTGCACACAGCCCCTAGCTACCCCCTCCTTGCACCCTGAGCTACCCCCTGCCTGCACACAGCCCCCAGCTACTACGTGCCTGCACCCTGAGCTGCCCCCCATCCACACACAGACCCTACCTCCCTCGCTCCCTGCACCCTGAGCTACACCCTCTCAGCGCACAGCTCCTAGCTGCCCCCTCCCTGCACCCTGAGCAGTTTTCAGACTTTTTGAGCTGAGCCCCCTCTCTGAATTATAAAAAGGTTGAGAACCCCATCCTAGCCAACTTGAGATTGTAGAAAGTGTTACTCGTGGGTACGGCTATGTGAGAGTTTAGCATCAGCATGGAATTCAGGAGCACTCCTAAACTACACACTCAATTGACCAATTGTGGGGACTTTCAACCTAAGGAGACTGCACTTCAAAATACTTTCCTCTGTTCAACATCATTACCTCTGTCTTTCTCGATTTCAGTTTCAAACAGCTGTTCTTCATCCATGAGTTGATTTCTTCCAAACCATCCTGGGCCATCCTGGTGGTCGTGGTGTGGCTGTATGTGATAAAGGATAGCTGTGTATCATCTGTATATTGCTGGCACTCAAGTCCATGTCCTCTGACTAGTTCATGTAGCTGTTGAATAGGACTGGAGAAAACTGATCCTTGTGGGACTCTACATGTGAGGGGTCTAGTGGTGGAGGTAGAGTTTTCCATCACTACTCATTGGGTGTGTCCCTCCAGGAAGGATTCAAACCACGGTAGTGCATTACTCTGGCCTCTGCCACCTAAAATCAATCACTGAAAAAACAATGCTGTGCCTCCTCATTGCAAAACATAAATAACACTGCTTTAAACAATAAATTCTAAAACTGATAAATGCCACTGCAAACCTCTTTCCTTATTGAACAAAGATTTCCCTCCATTAATAGTCAGCCAATGCTATCCACTTAAATATAACCATTAACTAAAAACCTACCCCATACCCACCAACCAACTATTTCAATTCTAATTCAACATTCCAAACATTTAGAAAACATCCACTTTTATTCACTGTATATTACAGGAGTTAAAGTTGTATGTTTTGTGCAAAGGTGGAGGGAGCAGTTATATATGAGGTAAGTAGGGTAGTTTGGAAATAAAATGATGGTTGTTGGTTGCAAGAGTTGGGTGAGTGATTAACTAATGATTTTCTTGCTTTTTATGAGTTTTTTGGTGGCAGATGTACTTGAGCAACCTTAATATTTTTTCAACAATATATTTTGTTTGATGGAAATGAATTAAATTTGCATTTTATGCTTTTGCCAGAATACCAAGAAAACCCCCATCCATTTCTCGCATGATTTTCTACCTAAACTACTTATACGTTGGGGGTGGGTGGGCGGAATGACTAGCAACATCCTCCTGCCTAGTATTGGTACTGTATGTAAGTGCAGGTGGATACCAGGTGTCCAGAATTGTCTTGGGCCAGACATTGTACCCTCACCAGAAGCTGCTGAGGACACAGGTCATCAGCATTTACAGAGGTCACCTAAACTGTTAGCTAAATTAGTTTCATAGTTAATTGCCTCATCCCTTAAATTGCACCTAAAAATAATGTATTGCTGCCTGAAAAGAAAATACAATTCATCGTTGCTGACATAAGTCTAAGGTCTAAAAATATCCTCTCTGCTGGGTTCAGTCCCATACTCCTAATTAAGGCCCTGATTCTGCAAACATGCACATGCTTAACTTTATTACTGCAAGTGTTACTGGGACTACTCATGGTAGGAAACAAAGTTAAGCACATGCATAAATATTTGCACAACCAGGCCCCTTAGGGAAGACCCCATATTGCCTGCTCTAGATCCCTGTTGAAATAGTCGGAATTTTGTCTGAATGAAGAGTGCAGAATGAATGGGGCCTTTTACCTGTGTTATCTACACAAAACACCACACTGTGGACTGTTTTTCTACTAACCATTCACTGTTGGTTCATTAAGCCTTATTTTAGTTTATTGAATGATCTTATACACAGCACTCAAGTGGCATTTTTGACAATGGGTGGTACTATTTAAAAAGGATTTTGACTGTAACACATATCCAATAAAAGAAAGTGTCTTAAAAAAACCAACTAAAATAGAAACATATGAATGCTGTCTCCAAACCAGAAATAGTATACAGAGAATTCATATTAGCTTTTTTTGTCAGGAACTCCCCTTGGTTTGACTTCATAGGGAAGGTGGGCAGTTCTGGTAAGGGTGGCTGGCTGAAGCACTGCAGCCAAATGCACACACAAAACCACTGCCAGCATTAGAGTGGCAGCAGTGGGAGTGTGATAAGTCAAACTGTTAACTAAGTTAAGCTAGCCTAGTTTGATTTTCAGCAATGCTGAACATCCGCCCCATCTTCCAGTGAAGCCGACAGGTTGTGTGGGTGTCTAGTGCCTCAGAAAATGAGCAAAGATAGTCTTGTGGTTATGGTTTCAGAGTAGCAGCCATGTTAGTCTGTATTCGCAAAAAGAAAAGGAGGACTTGTGGCACCTTAGAGACTAACCAATTTATTTGAGCATAAGCTTTCGTGAGCTACAGCTCACTTCATCGGATGCATTGTGGTTATGGTGTTACCTTGGGAGGTCTGTTTTCAGTTCCCTGCTTTGCCACAAACTTCCTCTGTAACCTGGCCTCTCTGTGCCTGAGTTCCCCAGCTGTACAGTGGGGATAATGGCACTTCCCTATCTAACAGGAGTGTTGTGAGGATAAACACACTGAAGCCTAGCAGGCCTTCAGCCACTCCATCAAAGGGGGCCATGTCAGCAGCCCACAGCTAGACAGTCAGGCCCTCAGTCACGAAAGCTATCCTGAACATTTCTGACAATGCAATTGGAGTAGCTAAGACTACAGGGACGAGAGAGGGAGGTTTGGGGACTGGCCTAGGATCAGGTGGTTACAGCCTGTATCATACACAAAAGGCTGCCCCTTTAGCTCTGACCCGGGAACCCTTCACTGACCCCAGTCTTTCCCGAGTGACCGGAAGGGCTTGTGCAAAGCTCCCCAAACCTCTCCAGGCCGGCAGAGCCTTTTCCCTCTGGGGGTCGCCTCTCTCTCTCTCTCTCTCTCTCCCCCTTCCCTTCCTGTCCCAGCGCGGTTCCTCCCCCTCCGCCGCCGCCGCCCCTGGGGCCGCTGCGCGCTTCCCAACACCGCCGCGGCCGCGCTGCCCCGCTCGGGGGTGCTGCATCCGGCGCCCCCCTCCTCTTCCCCGCGCCGCGGTCCCGCTGGCCAGCCCCGGCCGTGGCACTGCGGGCTCCGCGGCGGGCCGGCTGGGCACGTCCCGCTCTGCTCCTGCGGGGGCCGCTGTCTGGCTGCCGCCTGCGACGCGCGGGGCGGGGGGGAAAGGTGCTGAGTGAGCGGCTCGCCGGCCGGCCGGCAGCCGGAGCACTGCAGAGCTGCACCGCGGAGGCGGGGGGACGGGGACGGGGACGGCGCCTTCTCCCTTGGCAGCGCCGCCGCCGCCACCACCACCGCGTCCTCCTCCCTGCCGCTCCTGCGCTCCCGCTGCCCCTCGTCTCTGCCGCGGCGCCCATGGAGCAGGGACCCGGCGGGGCAGCCGCGGGGGGAGCGGGGCTGCTTCTGCCCCTCAGCGACACGGAGCAGCAGCGCTACGCCGAGCTCTTCTCGCTCTGCTGCTCGCCCGCGCCCGAGGGGGGCTCGGCGCCAGCCCCAGCCGCCGGGGGGAGCAAAGTGGGCGACTTGTTCAGGGCGTCGCAGCTCCCTGCGGACACGCTGCACCAGGTGGGTGAGCCGGAGGGCGGGGGCGCTCGACTGGCTTGCACCCCTTCTGCCCCACGGGGGGTGGGGGGCACTTGTGCCCCACTAAAGGGGAAGGGTTGGCGGGAGGGGGAGGACGTATTTCCCTCTCAGCTGATTCTCCTGCCCTGGCTCAGCCTGCTCGGGGTAGGGGGAATGCGGGGGGGGGGGTATGAGGTGCACCTTGAGGAGAAAGTTTCCTCTGCCTTTTGTTCTTGTTTGTCTGTTGTCACTCTCACGCTCCTCTGTCTTCTCTCCCTCCACCCCCCGCGGCCCCCTAGTGATACTGTGTTTTAATACGAAACAGATAAGCCCGTGAGTTTAAGCAGACAAGTGACACCTCTCAAGAAAGTTGGAAAAATGTGTAGAACTTCCCTGTGCTGTGTATTAAAATCCTATCACACGGTGAAACTGCCCGGAGTGCTGGATTTGGGATTATAGTTGTGTGACGAAAAAACAAACTTTTTTTTTTCTGGTCGTGATCCAATGTCTTTTTAAAAAAAGAAAGAAAGAAAAGAGGGTTTAAGCTTTTGATGAGTATTGTTGGTAAGACTGTGTGTGGTGTGTTGTTGCTTTTAAAAATGTTTAAGTTCTGAATTTAGCTATCCAGAAAAGTTAAACACTACTCAGAGTATTGTATTCCATTGAATCCATATGTGCTCTTTAACCAGCTAATGTTTAATGCATTGTAAGTGCTAAGTATTCTGAATATTTATTATTAGTATTAGGATTCAGAGATTTTGAACTGGAATGGAGTATTTGGCAACTTTAGCTAGTTTAGCCCCTCTTCCTTTACTCTTTCAATAGTCTAGAGAGTCTGAAACAAATGAGTATCCCTCTAAATGTTGAAGGTATATATTCAGCTGAAGACTGTTTATTGTTTACTATATAATTGTCTGCTACCAGCTCTAAAAATATTGTAGCAGTAAACTTTGTACTATCACAATTGTACATAGCGTTTTTTGAGACAACTTTGTATTTGAAATGTTTTTTGGCAACACAAATATGTAATCCTAACTTTTTTTAAAATCTGCCCTAAACTATCTTGTAATATTGCAATAATTGTTCAGTATCTGTTTACATATTAGTAGTGGGTGATATGAGCGCTTTGTATTGTTTTGCGCATCAGTGTACATGAACAGTCATTCGGGATCCCTTGGGATGAATGCAAGATTATTTGTTATCCTTTTGGGGTATATATGCATATATATATATTTTTTTTACATGACTGTGACTTTAAACTAAGTATTATCATAAATTTCATTAGACACATTCCTAGATCAGCTTTGATTACCAAAATAAATATATAATAATGTTGTGTATTCCCAGGTTTATGAATCATACTCAGTATATTTTATTCTGGGATTGTCACAAAAAAATCTTAACAATACAACATTTAAAATGTATGTAAATACAAAGAGTAGACAATTATATTACGTATGCTTACAAATGATGAAATTACCTTATGTATACTAAGCAGGTCTTAATTCTTCTTTTCCACCTGTGGAATAGTAATTTGATTAACTCAGTCTAGTAGCACATTCTGGTTAGTAATAAACTAAACATAGGAAGAAAACACCAAACTTGTATTTTGTTGTCAGGAGTTTAAGAAATGCTGTTGTTCAGAAATCCTTGTTAAATATCAAACAGAAACAAATAATGTCTAGACTAAGTTGACTAACAGGTATAACTGGCCATGGCCTGCAGGGACTAAACTGTGTTGTTTTCCTGGAAACAGTCAGGCCTTCTCTTAATGAGCATTTGATTTGGATTTACATAATGTCCAGGATATGCTGAAGTACAATAGGGGAAGTTACTTCCATGACCAGATGCCCTCCACTGTTCCAGGTGCTGCTTACTTAATAATATCCAGAGAAAAAATGTTGCCAGTACCACTGTTGGGAGTCAAAGGGTACGTCTACACTGCACACTCACAGTGGTGTGTAGAGTACATACATTGCATGCCCCTCTGGCATGGGTATAAACAGCAGTGTAGAGGGTGAGGCTCTGCTTAGGTGAGGAGAGGACACACACCCCAGAACTGTAGGTGCATACCCTACATGGCTCTCTGTGCATCCAAGCAGTGCCCCCCAATCTGCACTGATATTTTTTAGCAGCATTGCCTCCTGCTGCCTTCCCATTGCTGGAACTTTCTCCACTGCCAGAGCCTTTTACTGCTATGTGTAGCTACGCACCGCAGCATGCACGCAGCCTGCGTTTTGCTGCAGTGTGTAGCTACAAGTATCCTACACACTGCTACCAGTGTAGATAAGGACAAAGTGTGTTTGGATCTGCCATGATTTGGTGGGGCTCCTTATGCATCCTTGCAGGAATTCACCCACCTGGATCTAATTGCAGAGTTCGGACCTTAAATTTACTAACATTTGGGAAAGAGGAAAAATAATTTCAAACAAGAAAGAATGCTTAAGGAACTTATTTTTAAAAGAAAAACTGGATTGATAATCTTGAAGTTACTTATATAAATCAAATCTATTAGTGATTTTTCTTAATATGGTTTTATTCCATGGCTCTTATTTTAGCTTAGTATATTAGTACTGTATCATTTGAGTGTGATTTATTATAGTATTGTGTGCATTTTCTTGCTCTGGGATGTGACTTCAGCTGGCAACGGTTTGTGATTTTTACTTGTTTATTTTAGAATTCCTTCCAGGTTCTTATGATGTACAGAGAGGCTTATTCATAAACTGGTTTATAATTGACTTCAATAGTACTACTTGTGTGAATAAACTTGCATCCTGCAACTGGTTCCACACAAGTGAACCCCTGCACACGTGCCCTGCTCCAGTGACTTCAGTGAGGCATCCATGCAAGTGAATCCTTGTGCCTCAATGGGTCCAGGAGCAGGATCTGCCCTTTGTGCTTGCAGGATGAAACCCTAAATTAGCAGACTGTTATAACTACAGGCTTTGTAAAAGTGTTCCAAAGTTTTCCATAGAAATGGACTTTCTGGGGAGTTTATGAAGATGGATTTAAAAAAAAAAACCAATAACCAAGAACTTCATAAAAAAGAGAACTGAAAAAGTAAAATTGCTTTCTGTGTCACATTCAGATAAAAATAATTAGTTAAGTCAAATATTCTGTCTTTCTAGATCATAAGTAGTAACAAGACCATCTTCATTAATTCACAAAATCAAAATATGACCAGCCCCAAACTACAGTTTTGTAAGTCTTTTCACAGCACTGAATTTCTTAATTGGCTATAGTTCAAAGCATAACTATAGTTTATCATGTTTTAAAATCTAGTTTCTCAGAGATTTTGTCCTCAGGTTTTATTTACAGTTAATGAAAATAAAGAAATTCTCAAGTTCAGATTCTTAAACTTCTGTACACAGAACACTACTTCAGTCCTCTAATTTTACTCTGAATTCTCTCTGTTGGTCATGCTAGCAACCACCCCCATCAAAAGTATTAGCTAACATGTTGAAACTGCAGAAAAAATAATCTAACAAAGAAAAACTTTGGAAAATTGTCACAAGAAAAAATTTATAGTTGGTTTTCTGAATTATTTTTCACTTTGCATGCTTTAAGAATGATAAAAAACAATCTGATCAGTTTTTACCCACAGAGAGTACAATGCTAGAAACATAAAATAAAGCAGTGGTGTATAATATGTGGTTGCCACTGATAAAGGTTGCAGCCATTTTAGGAAGAAGTGGCTAGCTTGTGTTAATAACTCGTTTAGATAACTCATTTAGAAATAGTTGTTTGACAACAGGACTTCTACTTTTTTTTTTATTTAAACGAAGTTTTCGTGCTTAGTATGCAAGCGTTTATGCTGCCTCATGGAGTTAGTGTTACTGGTGGTCGTTGCCATGTAGGAGACATAGATTGGAATCCAATGCACCAGTCTGGATTGCAGTTGAACTGAGCTCTGCACAGGCCAGAAGGGGATGGTACTTTATGTAATGTTTGCGCTCCTCAGACTCTGTAGAAAGATCGGTAGAGCCCCATGTTTTTCACAAATGTGAAGTAACACAAAATTAAAATGAAAAACAATTGATAAGATAAAATGGGGGGGGGGAATGTACTCTGCAGCAGCGGCTCCTGTCCTGTGGGCCTGGGCCTGGCTCCGTGCTCTGGTTTGGCCCATCCAACCCTTTGTCATGACTGGGGGGGGTGGGGGGGCAGCCAGGCCAAATTTGAGTGAGTGGCAAACCCTGGAGCATGGGTTTGCAGCATCACTCTCTCAAATTTGACGCCCCTTCACCCCGCATCCTGTTGCATCACTTGAAGCATGGAGCTAGGGGCCCAGCCCTGTGGGACAGGAGCTGCTGTTGCAGAGTGAGTACGGGATGGGCTCACTGTGCAACTGCTCCCCCTCTCCAGGTCTCCTCCCCTTCCCCAGGGGCAGGACCTGACCTCCTCCTCCCCCCCTCCCCGGTCTCCTGGGCCTCCTACGATAAAACAAAATTTAATAATACATTATAATAAATAAAAGAATTTCTCAGGGCTCTACAGATAGGGAATGGAGAAGTCCCCAGCTTGAGCTAGAGTAGCCATAGGGATTGCTCTAATTTATATTGTACTGCTTTGGCAACCTCAGGAAGTTCTTAACAGCTAGAAGGCAATATATCCTGGTCTGCTTCCTTCTCCCTCCTCTCAGAAGGCCACTGTGCTGTGTGGACTGTGGAGAGACTCAGCATTAGGGCCATTTTGATAATTCTATGCCACTTAGAAATCTTCCTTATGCTGGAGGTATATTCCATGGGGTTTGTTTTAAAATGGTGTTGTGGTTTCTTTTGCCTGTAGAGCTGGCATACAGGGGCCACAGCAGAGGCTAGAACCTGTGCCCTAATCTCTTGTCTCTAAATTGCTGGCTTTCCAGGGTTTGTAGTTGTGGAAAAGGTGTGATAATCCTTTGAAGGGGAAGGATGCCTTTATACAGCCATTACTTTTCTGGTGGATCACAGCATAACATTATGAGCTTGAAGGGAAGTCTCTTCCCTCCTTTCTTGCCTGTAGTTCTATGGCTTGTATAACAGGAGAAAAAAAGAGATAGGGATGTTGGCCACAGGAGTCGATCAGGTAATGTTGAAGAGGTAAATTGATATTGTCGGAGAGTGAAATGCTAAAAGAGGAAATGATGGGGAAAAAGCGAATTGCTAACAAAAATGCAGTCTCATTAAAATCAGCTACAGTCTGGGGAAATTGTTGCATTTTTTTTTAAATGGTGTTAGAGGCAGTTTTATGAATTATTATAGTAAGCCTCACTTCAGTAGTAGAAAAGTGGTTGAAATGAGGATTAAAATAGAATGATAAATCACGTAGATGAACAGGATATAAAAGGGAGTTTACCGTGCTGGTTTCTATCTGCTCATGCCTCTCTCGTTTACTAGAAATCCTTGAATGTGACTGCAACATTTGCATAAAGGAGATTATTGATGTTATTTATTTAGAGTTTCAAAAAACCTTCGATAAAATCCCTCACAGGAGGCTCTTAAGGTAACGTTGTAAAATGTCTGGTGCCCCTAAGGTTTGTACTAGGACCAGTGTCTTGTCTGTTTTAGTTATCTGGAAAAGGAAGAGGACAGTGAAGTGACAGAATTTATTTAGGTTAATCAGGAGTAGAGGAAACTGAACATCATCAGACAGATCTAACAAAGCGAAGTGATTTGGCAACACAGTGGCCACATGGAAGAAATTCAGTGTTTACAAATACAAAGTAATGTACACTGGAAGGAATAGTTAGTGCTACACATGCACATTACTGACCTCTAATTTAATTGTAACCACTTGGGGAAATATTGTGTGCAACTCCCTGAAAACATTTGCTCAATGTGTAGGTCCAAAAAAGCAAATAGACTGTTAGTAACACAGCTGTTACTCTGAAAACTGTTAGGATTGAATGCTGTGTTCATTGCTGATCATCCTGTCTCAAAAAAAGAAATAGAAGGTCTCTAGCGAGGCAGAGACACACTCCTGTATGAGGAGAAATTGAAAAAACTGGAACAGCTTAACATAGAGAAGAGAGAGGGTTATACAAAATAATGAATGGTAACTTATCTAGGCTCTCCTACTTGTCATTTCTCATAATACAAAACCAAAGGGATATAAATAAAACTGAAAGGCAGTAAATTTAAACCTGATAAAAGTAAATTGTTATGCAACAGGTAATTATTAATTGTGGAACTCATTGCCACAAGATATCAATCAGGCCAAGTGCTTAGTATAATTAAAGAAGGCTTGCCATTTATATGGATATTGAGAATATCTATGATAGGGAAAATTTTTTTTTTGAAAGGGAGGGGGAGGGATTGAGAGAGAAATCCTCATGCTTCATAGAAGTGCAGGACTGGAAGGGACCTTGAGAGGTCTTCTAGTCCAGTCCCCTGCACTCAAGGCAGGACTCAGTATTATCTAGACCATCCCTGACAGGTGTTTGTCTAACTTGCTCTTAAAAAGATGGAGATTCTACTAGGCAATTTATTTCAGTGGTTAACCATCCTGACAGGAAGTTTTTCCTAATGTCCAACTTAAACCGCTCTTGCTGCAATTTAAGCCCATTGCTTCTTGTCCTATCCTCAGAGGTTAAGAAGAACAATTTTTCTCCTTCCTCCTTGTAACAACCTTTTATGTACTTGAAAACTGTTATCGTGTTCCCCTCAGTTTTCTCTTCTCCAGACTAAACAAACCCAATTTTATCAATCTTCATTCATAAGTCATGTTTTCTAGATTTCTAATCATTTTTGTTGCTCTTCTTTGAACTTTCTCCAATTTGTCCACATCTTTCCTGAAATGTGGCTCCCAGAGCTGGACACAATACTCCAGTTGAGGCCTAATCAGCATGGATTAGAGTGGAAGAATTGCCTCTTGTGTCTTGCACACAAACTTATGCTGCTACTACATCCCAGAATGATGTTTTATTTTTTTGCAACAGTATTACACTGTTGACTCATATTTAGCATGTGTTCCACTATGACCCCCACATCCCTTTCCTCAGTATTCCTTCATCGGTAGTCATTTCCCATTTTGTATGTGTGCAACTGATTGTTACTTTGTAAGTGGAGTACTTTGCATTTTTCCTTATTGAATTTCATCTTATTTACTTCAGACCATTTCTGCAGTTTGAGGGCAAAAGCCAACCACTAATTGATAATTGTTTGGAAGATAGTTACTTTATGTGTGGAATATTCCATCGTTGTCCACTATGGGGTTTCTTACACCTTCCTCTGACGTAGCTGGTTCTGGGCACCATTGGAAACAGGAGACTAGATTAGATAGACTGCTATTCTGATTTGGAAGGACAGTTACCCTTTCTAGAAAAGTTGAATGGTGTAGTTTTCTGAAGGTGTAGACATAAGCAGTGGATCTGCCAAAGTGTCAGTGGTATTTCATCAGGTTTATGCTCCCTGAGTGTATTGAAATATTGATACTACACATTAATTGCTGTGTAACAGGTGGCTGTTATGACTGTTCTGCAGCATTTCTTTCTTTCTAGACAGTCAAGTGTGACCTGATTTTAGCAGCATTGCAAGCAAGCAGTGAGTACAGCATCTGCTGTACCACTGCACAATGAGAAATTAATTTAGTTGGACAAATAAAGTACTAACAGAATTTGTATTTGGATGGTGTATTTTACAAAGTATTACTCTGTGTTTCACAATGAGAAGGTGTGTTTTGGCTAGCTTTAATAATCAGTATTAATCTGTTTTATTGAAGACATTGAGCAGAGAATCTGGGGGACAGGAAGATGGGAATCAAATGTTTGTAAGATTTGTAATTTCTGTAATGTGTGACTCAGAATAGCTAGAGAGATGGGACTGACACGGCTATAGCTACTCAGAATAGGTAGTAAGATTCACAATACAGACATACTAGCTACATGATATGCTTTAGTCTTACACCGTACTGTAATTTTCACTTTATATTTTATTTCTACTAAATCGTTATGATGTACAGGAAACCTTATTTGTAAACTAAACCTTTGTAAATGTATGAGTGATTTTAGGGTTACAGACTTAAAATAAAAAGAAAAGGAGTATTAGTGGCACCTTAGAGACTAACCAATTTATTTGAGCATAAGCTTTCGTGAGCTACAGCTCACTTAAAATAGTTTACAAGCACATAGCTAATATTTTATAAAGAAAAGTGAATTCTTTCAACTTTTGAATCAACAACCTGTATTATTTTGAGCTCCACAGATTACAAACACTAGTTGTTGTATGATGGTACTGTAGCTGCACAAATACTGCATTTATGAGCTGGAACTGTCCTTGTATTTCTGTGTAAACAAAGTATTCAGACAAATTATATTGCTTTTCTTTTACATGCCTAGTAGGTTAATTTATCTTTATGGTGACGTGTTACTATGGTTACCATGAGTTGTTCGACCACAGTGGTGTTGTGTTAAAAACAGAAGTATGAATAGATTAAAAAAAAATCTCTACGTCTGACATTCTGGGTGAAAAAATGGCAGTAATTTAGTTGGTTCTTAATTTTAAACTACAGAACTGTTAAGGTGGGTGAGGTAATATCGTTTATTGGAGGAACTTCTGTTTGTGAAAGAGACAAGTGTTCGAGCTCTGCCGAACTAACAGTTAAGTGGGAAGAGTGGAATGAATGTCAGTCTTAAGGCAACTTCCCAAGATTCAGAAGAATGAGAATTGAGGCAGCAAGAATGTAAGGATTATGAGATTTCTGACTGGGGAAAGTCACGGCTTACCATTTCTCTTAAACAGATAAATGCATCTCTCTCTTAGTGCTAAGTTTTGCCCAATTACTTAAGCATGAGCTGAGTGTGTGCATCAATGAACAGAATTTAGCTCTAAAGTTTTCTTGGTCTTGAAAATATAAATTAGTTAACTGGCTTGGAGTAAATGTTGGACTCTAACAATGTGCATGTTGTGATGCGGGGACCTGCCTGGCTCTGTCTGCAGGAAGCAGATGCCTATAATTTGGAGGAGGGATATTTGTCATGAGAAATCTGTTAGTTTTATGTGTCTGTGTAAAGTAAGCATCCTGTTTGTCATAAAACAAATGATTGCTTGCAGCGTTGTTGTAGCTGTGTTGGTTCAGGACATGAGAGAGGCAAGATAGGTGAGGTAATATCTTTTATTGAATCACCTTCTATTTGTGAAAGAGACAACCTTTATGTAAGCTTGGAAGCTTGTCTCTTTCACCAACAGAAGTTGGTCCAATAAAAGATATTACCATTGTCTTTCTCATAAAACAAGTGAGATATTTTGTGCATAGGAAGTAGAGGTCTACTATCCATTTAATGTATGGATAGACCTAACTGATGTCATTCTGGCCTTTTTAAATATCAGAACAGCATAGGGTCGAAAGAGCAATTAAGGAAGACAGACAATAGTATATTTGAGGAAAAAATACGTTGTTATTGCTGTTTGTTCATCACCAGTGTGCTTTGCTTTGTACAAACAGAGGGAGATGCAAATATAGATCCAAGGAAATTAGTTTAAATTAAATTTTTAGAGTTCAGATATATAATTAGAGCACGTTTCATGAGGTGTACTATATAAATGGTAATTGAAAGGCCTTAATGCGTCTTAAACTAACATAGACATAGGGCCTATGCTTTCAAAAGGGACTAGTGGTTTTGGGTACCGCAGTTTTTGGGTAACCAATATGAGATAACTTAAAGGGAATTGATTTGTAGAAATTGGTAAGCATCCGCTCTCTAAAAACTCTGGCTCCTTGATGGTGTCTCAAGTTGGGTACCCCAAAATTGAAGCATCCAAAACCACTAGTCACTTTAAAAATTAGGCCAACGTATTTCCGTAAATGGCAGTGAGAATTGGCATAATCAGGCCAACCACTTCCCACTGGCTTTCCTTTCCTGGTTGGGGGGATGTCAGGGATTTAAATAGCTGCTTGAGCAAGAGGGAGGCACAGATCCATTGGGATGTGCATAAGGGAGCAACTCAGATTCTTCGAGAGAGGGGGCTCTAGCATGATTTAGGAGAGCTAAGTATTTCTGTAACCTTTTTCATTATGAGTGTTCTTGTCCTAGTTATATTTAGATAAATCTAGTGTATTCAGTATGTAATTGTGCAAACAACTCTGTGTTTGTGTACAATGCCATGCAAACACTTTTGTGTATAATTATTCTAAAACTATTCTCTGGTTTGATCAGTGGTGTTCATATTAAAGCTGCTCATAGCCTGTTTCCTAAGGGAGATGGTGTGTGTAAAAGTTCAGTCTGCTAGGTGCATTTAGTCCATAAAGACCCATGAGAGGGAATGTGTACCGTTTGATGATGTGAGCTGAGCACAAAGGATTAACTACATGCAAAGAATTTATTTGCAAAAGATTGGACAAATTGGATTTGTGATAAAGAACAAAAGTAAAGACCTGTTCTTTATCCATGAATTTGTTTTATACTTTACTAAGTGAAATATTTGGCAAATAACATAGGAAATATTTTACTGTGGTAGTATGGCAAAATGCTGTGGATGCATTATCTCATTTAGGTCTATGAGTCCTCAGCATGCTTGCTCCAATTATTTTAACCTTAACTTCTTATTGTGAAGCATCTGCCATGCTCTTGGCTGTAGTATGAGTGTTGTGTTGTGTTCTAGAATGAAATTGGAAAATGTTTTAATAAGATTTGCCTTGGCCCACATACACTACTAGTCAGCTACTGGGTAATTAAAAAAAGACGATGATTGTGTTTAGGTTAGTCTGACCAGAGACTAAATGGCTCAGAGACAGGCAAAGGGAGATGAATCCTTTTAGCTTGGTGTTGCTGGTCCAGCTTCAGTCCAGTTTAGTACTAATTATTTCATGGCTGGTAAGTGGACAGTGTGTAACTGGTTGATGTACTCATTATTGTTCCTATTTCACAGACGCTAGCAAACACAACTATAGCAAGTTCAATCCCAATTTAAAATAATACCGTAACTGCTGTCTTCAGAAAAACATCCGTCTTGAGAGCTTTGACGTTGTAAATTATGTGGCTGTCATAGCACATTATTCAGTCACCTACTTAAGTCTCTTTATTCGCTATCTCCACAGCTTCCTCACTTCCATGAGCAATCTCCCCTTTCTGAATAGGCCACAGGAACAAACTTATTCACTGAAAATATCCTTTCCTTACTATTTCTGTTTCCAGTAACTCTTGAGTTTTCATTTTATATCATCCTATGATCTGTGTGACTTAGGTGGTCGTCTTCTCCTTCAGGTAATGGTAAGGACCTAGTCTTGCAAACACTACCAGATACAGGGCTTATTACTATGACTAGTCATGATTCTAAGCTCTGCACTAGGTCAAAAATGTTTATAGGGACAGGCTGTAAATGATGAGTCTCAAATCACTTGTCGTCAATAAACCCTTCAGATTCAGTTCTATGAAAATCTCTCTTTCTCTAATCTCATTCCGCCACAGAAAACATTTACTAGAGGAAAAAAAGTTTTCTTATCTAATGAGCCCCAGCTATTGATTTCATTTAACTTTTAATGCATTACTTACTTATTTACAGACATATTACTTGACTTCTTTGAAAGGTGCTAAATTGACAATCTTTGAGACTGAAATAATGTATCTATCCTCAGGAAATGTTCCATATAGGAAATGGCAATGTAAGCTCTCCGTACTACCCCTGTAATTTGCCTCAGAGCTGATATAGAGTGAACACTTTTGGAGATATTAGTTTAGTTTTCATTGAATCTTTGGCTTTTCTGGTGAAGAAGATTATATTCATGATGTTGGTTCTGTAAAATCAAGTTTATATGTAACCTAAAGCAGGAATGTGGATATAAAGTATGACATAGGTTAACAGAAACAATCACCAGTTCACCCCAATTTAGAATAACATGTTTAGAGCTGGTAGAAATGTTTATAATTTTAAACTTGATAAATGGAGGAAAAACTTTGACAGAATTTTGACAGAATTTCCCCCCTTTTTGATCAGCTCTAAATACATTATCTCTTGCCTTGAGAAGAATACTTGTCATGGTCCTTGTAATTAATATTGCTATCAAAGCATAGTATTCAGTCACCTTCATCTATCAATAAGTGATTAGGTAAAGACACATTCTAGATGGGCTATTAGATATAGTATAAAAGAATCATATTCTTTGAATGGAAATTGAGTCAAAGTATTATTCTTTCTTAGGTTTTTGCCTTAAGTCATGTTTTTCATAAGAGGGATTTAGGGTGAATAAATGATTTCTTTAGTCAATGGAACCACTGTTTGGATGTCAAAGGGATGCATTTCCACACAACAAGAGCAAATAGATTGGCTGATATGAAAATGATCTTGCTGGATTTTAGTTTAGTGATGGGGAAGAGAAGAATTTAGGAGAGAGCTGCTTTTCAAGGTAATATATTGGTTAAAACCAACGCTAATACTGTAGAAGGTCAAGGAAAGGAAAAAGCTAAGTATCTCCTGCACAAATCTGTGTGAAATAAAGTTATTGCATTGGAACTGCTTGTTTTCATTTAAGAAACATTTTGACAGCTCCTTCAGTCCGGAAGGAAATCCAGAACTCTCAACAAAGGAGACTTTAGTTACTTGGATATTGATTAAGATAACCATGCAAAACTGAAGGAGGCAAATATATTAGAGGCATTGCTGGATTGCTTTCATAAATACTTTGTTGAACAGCAACCTGCCATACAAAGAGACTATTAGGGAACTAATTGTAGGAAATAAGCCAAATATGATAAATAGGATGGATGTAGGGAATATTTGAGATCTAGAGTTCACAACTTGGAAATGCCAGGAGGGTAAATAGTGAAGAAAGAAATAATTTTTACTGAGAAAAATGACTTTTAAGGGAGTGGGAAATACACTGATGTATTTATTTGTTTTTAACTTGTGGTAGCAGATATCCTTTGTGCCCCAGTCATAGTTAAGACTGCAAGTCTGTCACAGAGGTCACGGATTCCGTGATTTTCTGTGACCTCCGTGACTTGTGCAGAGGCTGATTCTGGCTCAGGGGCTGCCTGAGCTGGGCAGCCCTGGGCCAGCAGCAGCAGTTTCAGTGTGTGGGAGGGGGCTAGGGGCATGGGGTTGGGGCATGCGGGGGGGTTCTTAGCTTGGGGTGGGGGACTCCCCGGCTCCCCCTGGCATGGCCCTGCAGCTCCTAGGTGGCAGAGGGGCCAGGGGGCTCTGCACTGCCTGTGCCTGCAGGCCCCACCACTGCAGCGCCCATTGGCTGCGGTTAGCTCAGTTATTTATGCTCAGGTTAGCCTAGCTGGGGTGAGAACAGCCACACTGAGAAGTAATACTCAAACTGCACAGAGTGGTTGTGTTAGCTAATTCGAGCTATGGCCTATACCTCTTGACGGACAAGCCAACTTGAGTTCAAAGCAGCACCAACCTGTAGTTAAGGGATTTTGTGTGTGGATGGGACTTAAGTTAGAGGCAGCACTCAAGTTAACTCTGCAGTGAAGATACTCCCTTAGGAACAAATGAAATTGACTAGCTCTTTTTGTAATCCTCTTCCTTCTCTGATCCATACTCCATCAGTGTTTGATATGTTAGTGCCTTGAATGTTCATAGTATTTAATAACTGATAAAATTATGTCAGTTTATTTGGTGTGGCCAGAACTGCTTTGTGAACAATGGAAGTTAAGCTATTGCTTGTGTTTACAATATGGAAGGATATGGAAGATGTTAAAGTAGCACTGGAATCTTGAATGGCTTCTTTGCCTTATTTTCTGAATTGTGCAGTAATTAGATCAGAAATTGCCCTTCCATCTCAAACTTCCCCTCCAATGTGGTCTCAGTATTAAATAGTGAATAAACTGGTACATATGTGCCATCACATTATTTGTTTACAACAAAGCTAGTAAGGTAGGCAAGGATTTTGTGTGTGTGTGTGTGTGTGTGTATGTTTTTCAGTGGTACAGCTAAAGTTTTTTTTGAAGAAAAATGCTTTCCTATTCAATGCAACATGAAGTGTGTTTCAAGAGAGGCATTAAAATTAGTCTCTCATTTATGGAGCATTTGAAGCACATTGTCTGCTTTTCACTGATGTTAATGTTGGGACCTGTCAGTTCATGTCCTACATTTTTGGTTATTTTGGCAATGAATCTTACTAAAGTAATTTAAAAGAGAATCTTGCTTACAAGAAACATGAAATTGCATTTGTGGGTAGGAAATTATCCTGGTTTCAATTTATGAAACATCACACTCGAATCCTACAAGCTATGACCAGGATCCTGCAAAAGCTTATGCACATGCATAGCTTTAAACATTGTGAGTGAAATTCTGGCACCATTGAAGTCAATGGGAGTTTTGCTGTTGACATCAACTAAGCCAGGATTTCATCCACTGTGTATAAAGATAAGCATGTGCATAAGTCTTTGCAGAATTGAGCCTATGTCTTTGATCAAAAAGGGCTGATCTTGTGTTCATGAAAGCCTTTTAATTTCCACATATGCAGATTTTAACTTGTAGGTCACACAAATCTAGTAAAACAATGGAACATCTGGTAAATTTTGCCAGATTGTATTTTTTTTTATTCCAGTTAAAAAATAAATAAATAAATAAAGGATTACATCAGTTTCTGACAGTTTCTCTCATGTAGTCACATATGCTGTTTGCCCCTAAAACTAACCTTGGTTACAATCCAGGGCAAATATACTTGACTTTATCACAGGCCAACTTTCAAAGGATTATGGCTGAAAATGTTGACACTATTTTGCAAAGCTAGCTTTTCTTTCATGGAGTGAAGTAATAATAAATATCCATCCATTGTTGAACTGCAGCCATTTCTTGGGCACTCTTTGAAAAATGAGCCATAAGCTAAAACTTATTGGGGGAAAAATAATTTAGACGATTACTGTTTTTCGTGCCTATCCGGATTTATACCGTGGAAGACAGACAGTTACTGTGAAAATGGTTTTGTTATGCAATGTTTAATAGACTTTTTTTTAAACAGAAACTTGTTAAAATCTTAAATGTTTTGCTTTATTTTCCAGTCTGTTCCTATGAAAACTTGATTTTACTCTGTCCTCCAGTTTTTTGAATAAGCTTTTGTATACTCTGTGCTCCCATCTGTGTGTCATATTACAGATTTGGATCCATATGGAATGTAAATCTCATTCTGGCCTAAATCTGAGTCTAATCCTTTTCATAGCTCTTGTAGAAAATGAACTTCCTCTGCATGGTGTCAAGATTTCTGAGGTCAGTACTATCTGGATATACTCCCAATTTATTTAACCGGTTAAAAAGTCTTGTATTGTTATGCAATACAAATAATTAATTATTCTTGTACTACTGACCTATAATAATCATGAGTGTATTTTATTTTCTGTAAAAATGTGAGGGGGGGAAATGTATGGATTCCTTTATTTTAATTACTTTCTCTTGACATTGTAACGCTATCTGATGGAGCCAAGGATTATAAGTGTTGCGAGACGTATTGTTATGAAAGCAATCATAAGCGATTTAAAAATAATTAGGAGCTAAGGTACGGTGCCCAAATATTGGAGAGATTATGACAGAGATTGTAAAGGGGGTGGAAAATACAAGTATCTTCTGTTAAAAATTGTATTTATTTATTTTGGATATCCTTCACTTGTTCGTTTTAGACCGAAGGTGTTTCTTCAGTTACTTAATTGAGCAATAATGAGACAATAAATAAACCAATGACTTCGAATTTTTACAAAGTTATTTTGGGATTCATGAAGCATTTTCTGACAAGTCATTTTTGGTATCAAGCTCTTCTGTATTATTTTGTGGGGCCTTGAACAGAAAATGGAAACAAACTTTACTTTGGTTTGGTAGAACTAAAACAATCCTGGTTTTGTATACACATCAGTGGGAAATCACTATACATATAGCATTCTTTTTTATAATTATACCTTAATCAAGGATGTCACATAACTCTCTTCATGTTAATAAAATAATTACAGTGCAGAGACTCAAACAAAATATGATAGGTTATAATCAGGTAATGATATGGAAAAACATCCTAACCACATGTGTAGAAGCATGTGTGTATCAAGGAGAGAATATACCCCAAACGTGATGATGGGCGATCACTCGTTACCGAGTATGATCATCTTCCATGGGAGTTATGGGTCCTCAGGTGGCTAATAAGGCCAATCCTTGAATCACAAATTCTATTACAATGAGGGCAGATGTTTTCAGGCTCAGCAGGAGGCTGTTGACCATGACTGGAAGCCAGTCTCTCCTTCCTCCTGCGCCTCTTGTCCTCTTCAGCTTGTCTGTGAGCAAGTTCAAAATGCTGCCGACCATCACGTAAGACTTCACTCCATTTTAAGTGATCCTGGGCAAGTTTCTCCCAAGTGTCAATGTCAATATTACACTTTTTTAGGTTGTCCTTCAGCAAGTCCTTATAACACTTCTGTTGTCCACCCATGTTATGGTGCCCTTCTTTCAGCTCAGAGAACAGGATCTGTTTTGGGAGGCAATGGTCTGGCATCCGGACAACGTGACCAGTCCAGTGGAATTGCTGATGGATGATCATTGCCTCGATACTGGTGGTCTTTGCCTCTTCCAGAACACTAATATTGGTGCGCCTGTCTTCCCACTTGATCTTCAGAATCTTATGAAGGCAGCATTGATGGTGCCTCCCAAGGACTTTCAAGTGGTGTTCATAGGTTGTCCAAGTTTTGGACCCATACAACAGTGCTGGGAGAATAATGGCTTGATAAACAAGAAGCTTGGTGTCTGTTCGAATGTTGTGCTCTTGAAAAACCCTGTGCTGCAAACGAGAAAAAGCTACACTGGCACAGTTCAGGCAGTGTTGAATTTCTGCATCAATATCTGCCTGGGATGAAAGATGAAAGTAGCACTGTATGTAAGGGAGCAGTATGAATGCTCAGAGCTCCGGTACGAAACTGCAGAAAAACCTGAGTGTCTATGGATTAAGTTTAGAAGTGTGAGCAACAAGAGTGATGTAGTGGTGGGAGTCTGCTATAGACCACCGGACCAGGGGGATGAGGTGGATGAGGCTTTCTTCCGGCAACTCGCAGAAGCTACTAGATCGCACGCCCTGGTTCTCATGGGTGACTTTAATTTTCCTGATATCTGCTGGGAGAGCAATACAGCGGTGCATAGACAATCCAGGAAGTTTTTGGAAAGCGTAGGGGACAATTTCCTGGTGCAAGTGCTAGAGGAGCCAACTAGGGGGGGAGCTTTTCTTGACCTGCTGCTCACAAACCAGGAAGAATTAGTGGGGGAAGCAAAAGTGGATGGCAATCTGGGAGGCAGTGACCATGAGTTGGTTGAGTTCAGGATCCTGATGCAGGGAAGAAAGGTAAGCAGCAGGATACGGACCCTGGACTTCAGGAAAGCAGACTTCGACTCCCTCAGGGAATGGATGGGTAGGATCCCCTGGGGGACTAACATGAAGGGGAAAGGAGTCCAGGAGAGCTGGCTGTATTTCAAGGAATCCCTGTTGAGGTTACAGGGACAAACCATCCCGATGAGTCGAAAGAATAGTAAATATGCAGGCGACCAGCTTGGCTTAAAGGTGAAATTCTAGCGGATCTTAAACATAAAAAAGAAGCTTACAAGAAGTGGAAGGTTGGACATATGACCAGGGATGAGTATAAAAATATTGCTCGGGCATGTAGGAATGAAATCAGGAGGGCCAAATTGCACCTGGAGCTGCAGCTAGCAAGAGATGTCAAGAGTAACAAGAAGGGTTTCTTCAGGTATGTTGGCAACAAGAAGAAAGCCAAGGAAAGTGTGGGCCCCTTACTGAATGAGGGAGGCAACCTAGTGACAGAGGATGTGGAAAAAGCTAATGTACTCAATGCTTTTTTTGCCTCTGTCTTCACGAACAAGGTCAGCTCCCAGACTGCTGCGCTGGGCAGCACAGCATGGGGAGTAGATGGCCAGCCCTCTGTGGAGAAAGAGGTGGTTAGGGACTATTTAGAAAAGCTGGACGTGCACAAGTCCATGGGGCCGGACGAGTTGCATCCGAGAGTGCTAAAGGAATTGGCGGCTGTGATTGCAGAGCCATTGGCCATTATCTTTGAAAACTCATGGCGAACGGGGGAAGTCCCGGATGACTGGAAAAAGGCTAATGTAGTGCCAATCTTTAAAAAAGGGAAGAAGGAGGATCCTGGGAACTACAGGCCAGTCAGCCTCACCTCAGTCCCTGGAAAAATCATGGAGCAGGTCCTCAAAGAATCAATCCTGAAGCACTTACATGAGAGGAAAGTGATCAGGAACAGTCAGCATGGATTCACCAAGGGAAGGTCATGCCTGACTAATCTAATCGCCTTCTATGATATTACTGGTTCTGTGGATGAAGGGAAAGCAGTGGATGTATTGTTTCTTGACTTTAGCAAAGCTTTTGACACGGTCTCCCACAGTATTCTTTAACTTGCTGACAAGAAGTATGGGCTGGATGAATGCACTATAAGGTGGGTAGAAAGTTGGCTAGATTGTCGGGCTCAACGGGTAGTGATCAATAGCTCCATGTCTAGTTGGCAGGCGGTGTCAAGTGGAGTGCCCCAGGGGTCGGTCCTGGGGCCGGTTTTGTTCAATATCTTCATAAATGATCTGGAGGATGGTGTGGATTGCACTCTCAGCAAATTTGCGGATGATACTAAACTAGGAGGAGTGGTAGATACGCTGGAGGGCAGGGATAGGATACAGAGGGACCTAGACAAATTGGAGGATTGGGCCAAAAGAAATCTGATGAGGTTCAATAAGGATAAGTGCAGGGTCCTGCACTTAGGACGGAAGAACCCAATGCACCGCTACAGACAAGGGACCGAATGGCTAGGCAACAGTTCTGCAGAAAAGGACCTAGGGGTGACAGTGGACGAGAAGCTGGATATGAGTCAGCAGTGTGCCCTTGTTGCCAAGAAGGCCAATGGCATTTTGGGATGTATAAGTAGGGGCATAGCGAGCAGATCGAGAGACGTGATCGTTCCCCTCTATTCGACATTGGTGAGGCCTCATCTGGAGTACTGTGTCCAGTTTTGGGCCCCACACTACAAGAAGGATGTGGATAAATTGGAGAGAGTCCAGCGAAGGGCACAAAAATGATTAGGGGTCTGGAACACATGACTTACGAGGAGAGGCTGAGGGAACTGGGATTGTTTAGTCAGCAGAAGAGAAGAATGAGGGGGGATTTGATAGCTACTTTCAACTACCTGAGAGGTGGTTCCAGAGAGGATGGTTCTAGACTATTCTCAGTGGTAGAAGAGGACAGGACAAGGAGCAATGGTCTCAAGTTGCAGTGGGGGAGGTTTAGGTTGGATATTAGGAAAAACTTTTTCACCAAGAGGATGGTGAAACACTGGAATGCGTTAGCTAGGGAGGTGGTGGAATCTCCTTCCTTAGAAGTTTTTAAGGTCAGGCTTGACAAAGCCCTGGCTGGGATGATTTAGCTGGGGATTGGTCCTGCTTTGAGCAGGGGGTTGGACTAGATGACCTCCTGAGGTCCCTTCCAACCCTGATATTCTATGACTTCCAAGGTAGAGGAAATGATCGGCATTCTCCTGTGCCAGTCCATTGATTTTGATAGATGGAGCAGGTAATACCACATTTGGAGAGGGCTGATGGTTTCACTCTTAATATCAAGAAGACTAAAGTGCTCTAAGACGTGCGTAAGCATTGACAAACACATTCAAGATAGTTTGAAGATCTTTCTCAGAGTGGGCAAAGATTGCATTGTCACCAGCATACTGAAGTTCCACAATAGATGTTGTGGAGATCTTACTCTTGGCTTTCAGCCTGCTAAGTCTGAACAGCTTTCCGTCCATTCTGTAAACGATTTCAACCCCAGCGGAAATCTTCCTAGCAATTAGGTAAAGAATGACTGCAATAAAAACCGCAAACATGGTTGGAGCGATGATACAGCCCTGTTTTGACTCCTGTTTGTACTTTGAAAGGTTCGCTCTGGGAGCCAGTGTTGCTCAGAATAGTCGCTTTCATGTTATCATGAAGCAATTTTAGGACACTGGATGTCCTGATAAATACAGCAGTCTTAGAACATATAGTCCAGAGGGCACAGCAATTCACTGAATCAAAGGCTTTAGTTAGATCCATAAAAGCCATGTACAGTGGTCAGTTTTGCTCCCGACACTTTTCTTGCAGCTGCCATGCTGTGAAGATCATATCCACAGTTCCACGACATGGTCGGAAACCACTCTGTGACTCCAGTATAATTTCTTCTGACGGGGGAGAAGGCAGATTGCAAGGATCCACGCCAGAACTTTGCCTGCAATGGCTAGGAGGGAGATACCATCATAATTTCCACAATCCACTTTGTCACCTCTTCAAGAAAGGAGATAATCAGGGAATTCCTCATTTCACTGGATATCTCCTCCTTCATCCAGATTTTAAGGATAAGCAGGTAAAGCTGCCAAATTAGCTCTGGTCCACCGTCTTTAAAGATTTCAGCGGGGATCCCATCTAGACCTGCTACCTTGTTGTTCATCTGCTTGGTGGCATTGTGTACCTCATACAAATTGGGAGGGTCTCTGAGCTCATCCATAAATGGTCGTTGAGGGATTTGCTCAAGGACTTCATCTGCAACCATAGAATTACAGTTAAGGAGGTCTTTAAAATTTCCTTTCCATTGAGAATTGATGGCTTCGTTGTCCTTCAGAAGTGTGGTTCCGTCCTTAGAGTGAAGAGGGTCCATACCGTGGCAAATAGGCTCATAAATAGCCTTGGTGGCACTAAAGAAACCACATGTATTGTGGATATCTGTGAAATGTTGGAGTTCTTGCGTTTTATCAGTCCACCATTTGTTCTTGAGTTCTCTGGTTTTATGTTGGACTTCCGTCCTCGCCTTAGCATGGGCTTCTCTCTTTATATTACACTTTATGTTGTTCTGCCAAGCACGAAATACCATTCTCTTCTCATTAGTGAGTTGCTCAATTTCAGCATCATTCTTGTCAAAACAGTCGTGATGTTTTCTGGTTTGGTAGCCTATGGTTGCCTCACAGGCATTGATGATTACTGTTTTCAACTGGCTCCAATGTTCCTCAGTTTCTTCCGGAAACTCTGTTGGGAGCTTTTCTTCTAAGACTGCTTGGAAATGGTCACCCTTAATAGGGTCCTTCAAATCTTGAACCTTCAACTTGCACCTGACCTGCTTCTTTTGCAGCCTCCATTTGGGAGCGATCTTAATTTTCATTGTGGATCGAATAAGGCGATGATCAGTCATCAGCACTTGTCATTGCTCTTGTGAGAAGCACGTCACTACGATCTCTGGCACAAACTCTGACATAGTTGAGGAGATGCCAGTGCTTTGACCGTGGGTGTCTCCAAGATGTTTTGAACTTTTCCTTTTGTTGGAAAAGAGTGTTTGTAATAAGTAGTTCATGTTCAGCACACTTGGTCAGGAGCAGAATTCCATTTGAATTGCTTTCGCCAACTCCTTCTTTCCCGATTATTCCTTTCCACAGGTCTGAGACTTGTCCAACACGTGCATTGAAATCCCCCAGAAGGATGATCTTGTCTTCTGTAGGGGTCTCTGATAAAATGGTTTCCAACTGAGAATAAAAATCTTCCTTTACAGTTTCATCGGCATCCAGTGTTGGTGCATAGGCGCTCACAATAGTTGCCTGTTGATTTTTGGTGAACCTCAATCGGAGTGTCATAAACCGCTCATTGATGCCAACTGGTACCTCAGAGATGCACCTGACAAGCTTGTTCTTTATAGCAAAGCCCACTCCATGCAATCGGGGTTCATCTATAGAATTTCCCTACCAGAAGTAGGTGTATCCTCCTTTCTCCTCCCTCACCTGTCCTTCATCAGCTCTTCTAGTTTCAGACAAAGCAGCAATATCGATGTTAAGCCAACTCAATTCATGAGCAATAATGGCTGTACGTCACTCTTGTCAGTCACTGTTTTGAGTTGTCCATCAGGGTATGTGCGTTCCAAGTTCCAAAGTTGAAAAGTTTATTACATTTTTGATCGCTGAGGTGATGATCCTGCTGGATGCGGCTATCCAGCCAGGAAAAACAGAGACAAAACTATTTTTAAGGTACCTTTTCTAACCCCTTCCCTATGTGGGGTGAGCAGAGTGGATCCTAAAAAGGACTGCTCAGTCGTGGGTGCAGCTGCCAAGATGCTCGACCCACTTTAATCCTCGAGCAAGACGGCTGTATCACACACCCATCGCCTGTGTGACGGTCTGTAACTAGGAACTTCCGGATTTCACTGTCCTGTTCCCATCACCACTTGCCGATCGCCACCGGACTTCTTGACTTGTGCAAATGTTATTTTCCCAAAAGCTGGAAGATGCCTATGCAGGACTTTTTGAAGTGGGGAGACTGGTGCACAACAGTCACCGCACTGTCCTTAACAGATAGAGGACTTGAAACCAATGGAATGGATGCCGTGACGACTGGAGATCCTCTGTCTGCTGCAGCCTTCATCCACCTTCACAGCTGTTGTAACGTTATACAACAGTTTCACCTCCATTGTGCAGTTATCCTCTGTCTGCTCTGCTGTTAGGGACTTCTTGGATCACACTTTGTTTGGAACCTCGCCCTTGACTGTTCTGCCATGGGTAGCCCTAGGGGAGTACATGACTCCAGGCAGCATTGCTCTTGGGGTCATTGAGACACGTAAGCCTCTCCACCACTACAAGGTGCTGATCCATGGAGAAGAACAAACATGTAAGAACTGAAGTGTACTCTTCATGCTACTGTTAAACATCAGTAACAATATCAATGACCCACTATTTTCCCCTCACCCCCACATGTTAAAGCAATTCTTATGCTATCCACCAACTCTTCAGGAAATTAGGATTTTTGCATTTGCTCTTGTAAAACACCCAACTTGCTTTAATTGAGAGAGAAAATAAATGTAAATAAATAATTTAATAAGTGTACAGTGTTTAATAATGTGATCACATATTATTTGTGCTACAAGACCTCTGCCTCATTCAGTGCACAGGTAAGACTGAAGAGAAGTGCAAGAAGAGAAAGGATGTTCTGTTGTTTAAGGCACTGGACTGGGACCCAAGAGAACTGTGTCCTATTCCGAACTCTGCTACAGACTTCCTACATGAAGATGGAAAAACTATCATAATAAGTACTCAAATTGGGGCTGAATTAAGGTTATACAAGCAACCTTAATTCTGACATTTGCCAGTTTCAGTGGGTTTTGGATCAGGTCTGTATGGCACTCCAAACATTCTGCAGATATAGGGTCTGGCTGCAGATTTTGAAGAACACAACAAAATCTCAGTATTTTTTTTAAAGAACAAAATATAGCCCTTTTGGTTGCAATACTAGCCTTCATATGGTAAATCGATATAAATGGTAAATACACTGCTGTTACCATTACAGCTTTTTGTCTGCTTAATAAAGAATCTGCTACAGCACCAAGGTGGAAGAAGTGTGAACTCTCTTCTTACCACTCCAGTAACCGTTACGGAACATTCACTTCCAAACATAATTTTGACTGTCCTGAACTATTACACTTCTTGACGGGTATTTTTACTGAATGTTTTTGAGAATATAGAGCAATTTATGTAGTCAGGATACTAGGTCTTAAACATTCAGAGGTTGAACAGAGTTTTCATACGACAGCAAAGTTAGGAAAAAAAGAGTGTTTTTATATAAAATATATATCTATATGATAGGATTAGTGATCTTAGTTTCATTCAGAAAATGTACCTATTAATTATGTTTCCATGCTTAATATCCAGCATCCATTGTCTCTAGATTCTTAGTGACCTGTCATCCAAGTGTCCTAGTGATTTCTATTTAAAAGTTCTATTTAAAAGGTTCACTAAAGTTAAAAAATAAGAAAAAAAATTGAGGGAAAAGAAAAATGGTTAATGAACTACATAGCAATCATTCATCTGTTCAAGTGTGTGAGTATAATGTTAAAAATCAAATTCATTTTTTTTGTTTCAATGCAGAATTCATTACAGAACTGGAAAAGCTGCTAGTCTCTATGTACCTTGTTTATTTATATTATTTATAACAACATATACAAATGTCTCTTGTTGCGTTTTTAGCCCATCTGTTTTATTCCTGAAAGTTGTTACTATTAAAAGGACTAATAAACTTCACATACAGTTTTAAAATACCCTACCTGCTTTTACACTTTGTCCCAATTAAGGCGATACAGTAATATACTCATTATAAACATTAGCTCCCTAAAGACCAACAGAACAATCAACACTGCATAAGTTAGGGCTTGTCTACACTATAAAATTAAGTCAACTTTATCGCAGGAGTGGGTGGGTGAGATTCTGTGGCCTGCGTTGTGCAGGAGGTCGGACTAGATGATCATAATGGTCCCTTCTGACCTTTTAGTATCTATGAATAATTCGACCTCGAACCTCCAAATTAATTAAGTCGATTGTGCGTGGCCGCACCATGCTCACTGTCTTGATGGAAGTGCATCCTCACTAGCAGTGCCTGCATCAATGCACAAACTAGTGTACCGTCGGTAGCTATCTGTAGCGGGGCGTCACCCCACTCCAGCTCAGAAGGGGTTAAAAGCCAGCCCTTGGAGAGAGCTGCTGGCTGAGAGAAAAGGCTAGGCTGATTGGGGAAGCAGCCACAGCTGGGGCCACGCTCCAATCAGTCCACAGCTGGCCCTATAAAAGGGCTGGGAGCCAGGAGCTCAGTCACTCTCTCTCTAGTTCATGAGAGCGAAGAACCTGGCTTCCTGGGAGGGAAGGGTACCTGAGGAGAGTAGTGCTGGGGAAAGGCAAGAGGGGCTGGGGCGCTCCAGCCTTGTAACTCCCCAGGCTGCAGGCCTTGTGCCAGGCCTACAGAGGTACTGAGGCTGCAGAGGTGTAGCCTGGGGTTAGACAAAGGCAGCAGGTCCTACCCCCTTGCCGATGATGAGTGGTTTACAGACTGCAGTCTGCCTCAGTGAGCGGGGCCTAGATGATGACTGGCAGTAGCGACTGAGGCAAGGTGGGTTTAGAGGGTGGGGGTTCCCCTGGGAGGGGAGACCCAGAGCGGGGGTACTGCAGTGGCAGAACCCCGAGGAAAAGGGCACCAGGATCCGGGTGGGACACAGGGCTTGAGGCAGGTGATCCACCAGCCTGGAAAGGGCGCTCTAGGCTGAAATCGAGCTAATTCCCAGGATAACCAGCAGGAGGCACCGCACTATGAGTCTCGCCTTGCTACACTATCCCAAAGTGCAGTTTGCTGCAGTGTGTTTTGGGAAGTTTTGTGCAATGCCTCCTGGGACCAAAACATTGTCACAGGGGAGAATGGGAACATTGTGTCGGCATCCCATGATGCACTGTGCTCAACGGCAAACAACCCAGTGGTTTTCGCGCCTTAAATCCGCCGTGCATACGCCATAACCCCAGAAGCATGGAGCCTGCTCAGTTGTGCATTCTTGCTGTGAGCATCTCAAACGCCTTGCGCCTTCTCCTGCAGTATTTCCAGATCCGAAGTAGGGTCCGCCTTGCAGAACATAGTCATGTCCTGCAAGCAGCCTTGCTGCAAGCCATTGAAAAAAACAATTCACGGTTGCTGCTGGCAGTCACAGAGGAGCTGCACTCTATTGAGTGCTGTTTCTGGTCCTGTGAAACAAGCGCTGACTGGTGGGACTGCATTGTTTTGCAGGTCTGGGATGACGAGCAGTGGCTGCAGAACTTTCAAATGCGGAAGGCCACCTTCCAGGAACTTTGTGTAGAACTTTCCCGTGCCCTGGAGTTCAGCAACACAAAAATGAGAGCTCCTTTGACAATGGAGAAGCGAGTGGTGATCGCTATTTGGAAGCTTGCAACACCAGATAGTTACAGGTCAGTGGGGAATCAATTTGGAGTAGGTAAATCAACCGTGGGAGCTGCTGTGCTCCAACTGTGCAGGGCCATTAATCAGTTTCTGCTACGAAGGGTAGTGAGGCTGGGAAATGTGCAGGACATAGTGGATGGTTTTGCCGTGATAGGGTTTCCTAGTTGCAGTGGGGCGATAGATGTCACACATATCCCCATCCTGGCACCAGACCACCGTACCAAAGAATACATAAACCAAAAGAGATAATTGTCAATGGTGTTGCAAGCGCTGGTGGATCACAGGGGGCATTTCACCAACATCAGCGTAGGATGGTCAGGAAAGGCTCATGACGCGCACATCTTTAGAAACTCTGGTCTGTTCAAAAAGCTGAACTTGGGGACTTTCTTTCCAGACCACAAAATGAACATTGATGACATTGAAATGCCTATAGTTATCCTGGGGGACCCAGCCTACCCCTTCATCCCATGGCTCATGAAGCCATACACCAGCTGGACAGCAGTAAGGAACGGTTCAACTATAGGCTCAGCAAGTGCAGAATGGTGGTTGAATGTTCCTTTGGTCATTTGAAAGGACGCTGGAGAAGTTTACTAACAAGGTTGGACCTTAGTGAAGAGAACATCCCCATGGCTATAGCTACCTGCTGTGTGCTCCATAATGTCTGTGGCAAAAAAAACGGGGGGAATTTTCCACAGGGGCGAGCAGTTGAGACTGATTGCATGGCAGCCATTTTTGAACAGCCAGACACTAGGGGAATAAGAAGAGCACAGCAAAGGGTGCTGCGTATCTGCGAGGCTTTGAAAAGCCGTTTCAATAATGAGCTGCTTGTCTACATTGTGCTTTCCCAAACCTTCACCTGCTATGTATCACTGTCCCTTTAAAGCCAACCCCCCCCACCCAAGCCCACTGCTTCTATTCAATAAAGAATATTTATTTCTCGAATCCATTTACTTTATTTAACAAACATAAGTAACGAGGGAGAACAGGGGAAAAAAAAAGGTAACCGTGGGGGAAAAGGGGTTGTAAAGTTGGAATGGGAGAAAAATTTTCAGCTGTGTAACATAACACCGCATTCCAGACCGTCAAAGATCTGTGAATGGGCACCTTCTGTTCCTTGTACCCTCCCCCTGAGTTAAGTGAAAGGGATGATGGACGTTTTGCCCATGCCTCATGGAACGCTTGGAGGAGGGTGACTCTGCACCAGGTGATGCTGGCTGGCTGTCCACCAGGGTCTTCAGAGGGACTTTACCCTCCTGCTTCTGTTCCTGCAGTTCAACCAGACACCTCAACACGTCTGCTTGGTCCCTCATAATCCAAAGCATCTCATCCTCTGCTGCACGCTCTTGCTTATTGGAGACTTTCCTGTTCTCCATGTCCATGTCTGAACTTCTCAGACAGTGAAATCCTCCATGCTCTCAGCTCTGTGTCAGCTGTCCAGGAGGTGTTCATTATCTCAGTGAACATGTCCTCCTGCATTCTCTTTCTCCTCCTCCTAATCAGTGAAAGTCTGCTTTCAGGTATTGATGACATGCTGAAGGACACATTTCCAGCTGTCAGTCATGGGAAAAAATAAAGGAGCCATTGTACATGAATAAAATGTTTCCATAGCAAGGCCGTTTTCATAAAAAACCCCAAACCCTTATTACACTAGGTGCAAGCCATAACATAATCAGAATCCGTAACTGTTCACTGTGCCATTTTGCTGTTCCAGCCATGGTGAATGTGCCCCCCCACCCCGGTCATGGGTGACCGCACTTTTAATGAAGTTTATGGCAGGCTCATGTCGGGAAAAGAGAGAGCTAGTCGAACAATGGCCCTTCCCCATAGCACCACGGGAAGCCGTTTTCACTCCCAAATTGTGGAAGCTCTCATGTGGGGCCCCAGTCCCCTATCAGCTACTTTAAACTACTTGCCAACCAATGCCGAGCACAGTAAAGGCAGATTAATGGCTGCATGGTTTGGTGATCCGGAATGTGTGTTTGGGGGGGTCTACATGCCCTCTTTTATTTTTTTCTTGTAGGAGCACTTTTAATGAGAACTTCCCCCATTTCCCCTAGGTGACCCTATGTGATGTCCGTCTCCTGGGGGTAACAGAGACGGACAGGAAGGAGACGCTGCAAGCGTCTGGGTATAGACCTGGTCCTTATGCTGTTATGTTGTGTACCGCAATGATGCCAGCAGAATTAATTCAGGAGTTGCATGGGAAAGTGTGCTACCATGGTGGAAGAAATAAGACTGCCCTGCCCAGAAACCTTCTGCAAAGGATCGCAGAGTACATCCATGAAAGTTTCCTAGAGATATCCATGGAGGATTCCCGGGCTATCCCAGTCCACGTAAACAGTCTTTTCCGAGGGCCACTCTCTGCATAACTGGAGCAGCCTCTTGTAAGCAGAGAACCACAGCATCTCACTTTTTTTTTCTTCACAGTAAACATTCAATACCACCAAATGTGTGCGCCCGCTAAAGTTTAACTGGACTTTGATTGTAACTGTATACTCACCAGAGGTGCCTTCCCCAGCATCATGGTTGGCCACTGTGATGTCCTGCGACCCACAGGGCTTCAGGGTTAAAAATATTTCCTGGCTCTCAGGGAGAATGGATCCCATTCTCCTCCTCCTCTTCTTCCTCCTCTTCTGCATCCACCATATCATCCTTCTTGTTGTCCCTAGACTCTCACACCTGTGAGGTGTCCACGTTGCTTGTGGGGGTGCTGGTAGGATCACCCCGGAGAATCGCATGCAGCTTGTTGTAGAACTGACATGTGTGGGGTTCAGCACCAGAACGACTGTTTGCCTTCCTTGCCTTCTGGTACGTTTGGTGAAATTCTTTTATTTTCACATGGCACTGCTGTGTGTCCCTCGTGTAGCCGTTCTCCCCCATTCCACGAGTGCTCTTTGCATAGATGTCAGCATTTCTTCTGCTGGGTCGGAGCTCTGTCTGCACAGACTCTTCTCCCCACACAGCGATGAGATCCACTACCTCCTGTGTAGACCAGGCTTGAGTGCGTTTGGGACATGTAGTCTCCATGATCAGCTGTGCTCAAGCTGGCATGCTCCCAGTGCTAATCAAACAGGAAATGGGAAATCAAAAATTCCCAGGGCTTTATCAGGGGAGGGGCTGTTTCCTGTGTACCTGGCTACAGTGCAGCAGAGTTGAGAATGATCTCCAGAGCGATCACAGATGAGCATTATGGGACACCACCCTGGAGGCCAATTAAGTCGAATTACAAAATGCTGTGTCTGCACTACCTCGCAGTTGACCCATTAAAATGGAATTAAGTGCTACACCTCTCGCAGAGGTGGATTACAGAAGTTGACATTAGAGGCAACTTAGGTTGGAGTAAAGGACCTGGTAGTGTAGACACATACATTAACAAGTTGACTTAAGGCGGCTTTCTTTGACCAAACTTTTTAGTATAGACCAGGCCTTAGAAAATGTTTCCTGAGCTCCACCTGCACATACAAGGTTCAGCATTGACATGTTTTTATATGATGGCTTGTTTTGGCCTGTTCTACAGGACTCTCTCTGTAAGAAGTAGCAGTGAGTGGAACCTTTTGTGTGCTTTGCTGAGCTCTCTTCCTTGGTGATGGAACAGTGTGGAACATTTGTTTTTATGTGGCTATTGAAGCTGATAGTAAATATTATCCATGTCGTGGCAAGTTTTTCATAAAGAGTACCAGACTATAGTCCTCCTAAGACAAATGCAACTTTATGGCCCTGAGTCAGCAAAGTATCTAAGCTTGTGTGACTTTAAACCCATGGGAGTTCCATTTATTTCAGTGGGACTAACCAGGGGTTAAAGTTAAGCATTTGCGTAGGTATTTTGCTGTAAAATGGAACATGTATCGCAGAAGATTGCTTTTTTACCTTAGTCAAATGATGGCCATTCTGTTTCCGCTTTAGGCTTCCATAAGCAAAATAATTTAAGAATATTATAGTAAAGTGATTCTGTATTTATTGATCTTGATAGGAAGAAGCACCTCCCTTGTGATTACAGCTGGGTTTTTAAAAAATAATTTGTTTTGAAAATTCTCCTTTTAAAAAAAATCAATGACATTGTTCAAAAATAGAGAAATGTTGACCCAGGTCATCTTATGACTCTCTTTCCCCCCCACCCCCTCGCTCTCAAACAGCACAACTCACCTACATTTCCCACAATCCTCCCTGCCATAGTGCGCATACAGATCTAAAAAACACCCATCTCATATCAGCCATGGGACCCTCCTTTGGTTCACCAAGCTGTTCACAGTGAAATACAGAAGCATCTTTCCCCAAATCCCTGTACGGTATCCTTCCCTGTCTGCTGTTCCGTGCTTGAATCAGAGAACATTAGTCAAGATTTTCAAAGCTGATTGAGACAGATACCTCTGTAATTTGAATGGGAGTTGTGAGGCTACTTACCCTACTCTGCTTTGAAAATCTTAGCCATCAGTTTTACTCACCCTCTGTGTAATGACTAGAAATCTAATAGTTTCTATTCCCTTTATCCTCCTCATAAGGCTCAAACACTCCACAGTCTACATAGAGATGTGTTATAATAAACATACTTCTATAATGGTTGCAATCCAAGAATCTCAAAGCACTTTCCCAGTATAAATTTAGCCCCTGAGGTGGGAAGTTATAACCACCTTCATTTTAAAGATAGAGAAGCTGAAACTAAGAAAGGCTAAATGACATGTCCCAGGTGGAGGACATGGTCTGTGAAAGAGCTGGGAACTCTAGAGAGTTTTTCCTTTCCAGCATGCACCTTAACCCCATCCGCTCAACTCAAAACTGTCCCTAGAGCCATAGTAGCACAGTATGGACAAAGTGAGGGGATGCCAGGTCAAGTGAAACTTGTTTGTAGAACCTCAACTTAGAGTTACCAGGCTTGCAAAGATCTGTAGCCATTTTAAATGAGCACAAAATTCTAATAAAATTTAAAATTAATCGGTAGTGGGGATCTTCAAGTCTTTCTCTCCTGGGAATTAGAATAAATTTATTCTATCATACTACTTGTTGCTTTTAATTTCCAGAATTTAGTTTGTCATGTAAGCAGCTGAGATTAATTTTGATAAATATTTTACTGTCTTTTTAAACTCTGGACACTAAAAGATCATGCTTGGGTGATTGTGCATTTACATAGAGTTAAGGGAGACTTTGTCACAAGAGCCATGGTTCATATAAATTTATTGTGTTTTTTATGCAGCAGAACCATTTTATTGTAGCCAGGATCCACATAATTTTACTACCTATTGCATATTTTATTTCTGTGTAAAAAGTTAGGAGGGAAGGTTTAATGGAAGTAAGTGCAAATCCATTTCTGAACTGTATTAAAATACTTATCTATATTGGGATAACCAACATTTAAAAACATTTTGTATAATAAAAGATTAATAATTTATTTAATAACATAATACATTATAGTTGATATGCTCCACCTTCAGTTTTGATTTTCAGAATATGTGTTGGCTCTGACACAAAAAGATTCAGATACACTTGCAATTTCTGTTATAGGAAAACCTTGCCCCTGTTGTGTACCATCAAGAGAGGCTATAGGTGAGTTGGGGGCATTTAATGTCATGTGCCTTGCCTGATTCACTGAGATTTAATGAAAGTTAATACATTTTTGTCCACACTTTTTAACAGTTCTGCTGCCTATCAATCTGCAGTTTTTGGTCTCCATGATACAAATATTGTACCCTACTGAACTAAGGTAACAGTGCATGGCTGCATACAATAGAGATAGAACACTCCAACTTCTGCACTGCTGCAAAACACATGGCTTTAGCACTTGAGCTAAACAGAAATCTTAGTTGACTGTCAGTACTACAAAGATTTATATTCTCTTTTCAGTTCAACCTCTAGAAAATTAGACTTTTACAAATGGATGAATATTGAGTTAATCTGACCTCAGAGTCCTCGCCAGATTCCAACTTGGATAATTATGTTCTGTCTACATAAAACTCTTCTTTTAATTTCAATTGCATATTGGAAAGGAAGGATAGTGTAGTGGCTCGATACAAAACTGAGAGTCAGGGCATCTGGGTTCTATTGACAGCTATGCCACAGACATTTTCTAAAATTTTTCATAGATATGTTGAAAGTAGAAGATAATGGACAAATGAGCAGAGATATTTAGATTAATATTTAATGCATTTAAAGAAACGTGACTTTTGAAAAAGAAATATATTAAAAAAAGAAGAAAAAAAAAGGAATCCTAATGTTCATTAAATTGATATTATTACCAAGATACTGATTTGCACCAAACAGAAGACAGACTCTGTGGAAGCTTTCCCACACTTGTGTGGGAAGACTGACAGACACACATGACTGCCTTTGAGTGCTAGATGAACCTCATGTTGCTTGAGAAGTTGATATGTTTTCTCATTTGCTTGACTGTAGGGCCAGGTCTACACTACCACTTTGGTATAACTTACATCGCTCAGGGGTGTGAATAAACCACTCTCTGGAGTGACATAAGTTGCAGAACCTAAGCGCCTGTGTGGACAGGGCTATGTCGATGGGAGATCTGCTCCTGCCATCATAGCTATCACCTCTTGTGGAGGTGGATTTATTATGCCAATGGGAGAGCTCTTTCCTGTTGGCATAAAGTGTTTTCACCAGATATGCTACAGCGGCACAGCTGCACCAATGTAGTGCTTCTAGTGTAGACTAGTCCTAAGAGGCAAAAGTGGAAAAAAATAAATAACATTGTGGACTAAGTCCTGCTTGTCTCAATCAGGTACTTTAATTCTATTGATTTCAATCAGATTAGGCACCTGAATAATAAAATTAGGATGGCCCATGTACAGCTGTGTTTCAGAGGGTGACAAGTCTTAATATCCAAATGCAGATGAGCTGATACTCTGGGAAAATATATGAAGCAGTTAAGCAGATAAGAAAATAATGGATTTATAAAGGATGTTAATTTTCAAATATAGCTTTTTAGGAAGCCTTTTAAAATAAGGGTAAAAATGTTGACATGCTTTTTATTGCTACATTCCCAGTCTAATGAGCTATACCTGTGTATTAAAATCTCACTACCTAATGCTGTATTTGCTCACACAAGTTGAATTGACCGTTTTTGTATAAATTTGATACAAACTAGTTCATGTGAGAAAGAAATACCTCAAATAATTCCAAATTGATGAACGTTTTTTGCCAGGTCATTGGCCAAATAGGAAGAAAAAGAATGGAAGGAGGTTTCAAAATATATTACAGCTTCCTCTCTTTTATCTGCAAGGACTTATTACACTATCTTAAAAACGTGTTAGAAAATTTAGTTTAGTGAAGACACTTGGGTTTCCTTTTTAAAGGAAAGGTAGAATCAAACATCAGCAAATTGAATTGTTAGGAGCCATCAGAAATGTGGAACCCCTGTTTTCCTGAAAACAATTTCCTGTTGCCTGTGTTTAGAGACTTTTGAATATCTTTCAGGGTAGAGGCCTTCTGAATTTTCCAACGTGCTTCTCATTGGATGATCCAGTCACGTCTTCAGCAAAACATGCAGAGAGGGAAGATAGGGATTTGTTTGTACAGTTGTCCTATCTGAAACAGGAAGGGCTAAGCACAGAGGAACTGGATTCTTTTCACCAACATAGCTCTGTGAAAACCGTTTTAAATATAACAAGTGTATCAGCAATCTTGCAAGTTCTTCCGTCACTAATTCATTAGTGTAAATCAACGTAATGTTCATAACCAGCCCTGGCTCAAAATATTTGAAATCTTTTTTGTCCAACCATGCTGGCCACACATGGGGTGACCAGACAGCAAATGTGAAAAATCAGGACAGGGGATGGGAGGTAATAGGAGCCTATATAACAAAAGGACCCAAAAATCGTGACTGTCCCTATAAAATCAGGACATCTGGTCACCCTAGCCACACATCCTAACTTACCATTCTTTGTAACTTCTTCTTATAATATTTTTGCACAATCTGTTTTCTGTTACCCCAGCTGTAAGAATCTTTCCATTGTCTGTTCATTGCTAACAGTTTTCTGCCTATGTTCAGAGATTGTATCTATAAAACTACAGTATGCACAATATTTCCTTCTTTTAAATCTATCTCTACAATATTCTTTTAAAAAAATCCTTGAAAACCTTCATAAATATGTGAGATCCTTTCTGGGATATGTTAAATTGCAGATGTAATAATATTCAGTACTGGCATCTTTTTACACTGGTCAGAACTTTTTGAACTTTTTAAAAAATAAAGCAGTTGTACTCATTTGGCCACAAAAGAATAAAATAAGATTGTGGAGGAGTACTTTTCTTCCTGAGACATAGAGGTGATGTGAAGCAGCCTCATTTATACATGACCCTCATTCTCAGGTCATGTCTACACTAGAGAATATTATGAAAAAATTCTTACCAGTGCTATGATCACTTTTAGTAGGAGATTGGTTTTGACTTAATGAAAGGACTGGTTTCTAGTGCCTTTTTACTGGTGGGTGTTCTACAGTTCAGAAGGAATTGTATAAACCA
This sequence comes from Natator depressus, assembly GCF_965152275.1. Classification (NCBI taxonomy): domain Eukaryota; kingdom Metazoa; phylum Chordata; order Testudines; family Cheloniidae; genus Natator; species Natator depressus. The sequence goes on from NC_134234.1 coordinate 136,230,296, forward strand.
GTGGTTCTCAACCAGGGGTACATAGAGATCTTCTGGGCGTACATCAACTCATCTAGATGTTTGTCTAGTTTTACAACAAGCTATATAAAAGCACTAGTGAAGTCAGTACAAACTAAAATTTCATACTAGCAATGACTTGTGTATACTGCTCTGTATATTATACACTGAAATTTAAGTATAATATTTATATTCCAATCAATTTATTTTATGATTATATGGTAAAATTGAGAAAGTAAGCAATTTGTCAGTAATAGTGTGCTGTGACACTTTTTTTTTATTTTTATGTCTGTATCCTGGAGGTGGCAGGAACTGTCTAATATGATCCTTAAACTCGGGAGTAATTTTTTGAACTGGGAGAACCTTTCACACTCCCTCTTTTGTAATGAAATACCTATGCTTGATAAATTTCAGTTATTCCTGAATTTTAGCCATTTTTCGATGATTTAGGCAATGGATACTTTTGTGCACCCAGTGCATTGACAGCAATGCACATAGTGTTGTGCTGCTGTATACCATACAGTTAACCTCAGTCAAAAATGGAACCAGAAAAACCAGACTTTCGAGATGGTTTATCTCCATCCTTCCACTGGGTCCCCTGGAGGCAGCTGAATAACTAGCTAAAGTCTTAATAACATCTCTCTCACTCACACACCACCATTCCTCCCCCCCCCCCCCCCCCATTTCCATCCTTACAAATAAAACTCCAAAGCTTTTTAGAAATCCATTTAAATGTTATGCAAAAGCTTTATTAAAATAATGATGTGGGCTGATGTGACGATTTCTAAAGCAAATGATTTGTTTTTCTTTCATCTGATGGCCTGCTGGGCAAGGGCAAACCTGTACTAAAGTTAATCACCCCCCACCAAGGTGTGTTCAGATGGATGGGGAAGATAGAAAATATTAATTTGACCTGAGAACAAGTGGATGTTTTCTGTCTCTTAGCTTTTCTAAATGGGTTAGTCCACCTTCTAATGTAAAGACAAAATAGCTGTTATGCTTAAACAGAGCACACAAGTTTTTTTGTTTTTTTTTATAGGGGAAAAGGCAACATGCCGCATTTATTCAGAATACAGCAATTAGCATATGCTTTTTAGTTACGTACATATATACTATGCACACAGTTTTGCTAGTTGATGTTTATAGTTACCAGTTTAGAGTCTGGATTAATTTAGTGGCCAGCCAGATTGGTTGCAGCGGGGAGCCGGGTGTGATATATGGAATTTTTGTTTAATTCCTAAAGCTTGTAACATTGATGTAAAAACTTTTTCCGCAAAGGCCCCCCTACCCCTCCCGCCCGACCATTATCGGGATCTATTATTGGTGCTGTTAGTTTTAGTGGGAAATACTTTTACCCATTTTGAAAAGGAATTAATTATTACTAACAAGCACTGAAATTCTTTTTTACTTTTTGGCAATTTGTTAATAAAATTAATCTGAACCCTCTGCCAGGGCCCAAGCCTCCGTTGTTGCATCATGGGTTGCCAGTGAGGAGGTTGTGCTTTATTTTGTGCACATCAAATGCAATTCCTTACCTATGTTATAACATCATCCTCTGTGTTTTTCTATTTTGCCATTTGTTTTAAGCTATTTAAGGTTCCTATAAAATGTATACTGTATATAGCCAAAACATAACCAGTTATATAGCACAGTACCCATGTACAACAAAGCTGTTGCCACTCATTAATTATGTGTATTACATTAGCAACTAGGAATCCCAGTCTGGGCTCCATTGTGGTGGGCAAAGTAAAGGCAGTTTCAGAGTAGCAGCCGTGTTAGTCTGTATCCACAAAAAGAACAGGAGTACTTGTGGCACCTTAGAGACTAACAAATTTATCTGAGCATAAGCTTTCATGAGCTACACAGCTCACTTCATCGGATGCATGCAGTGGAAAATACAGTGGGGAGATTTTATATACATAGGGAACATGAAACAATAGGTGTTACCATACACACTGTAACGAGAGTGATCAGGTAAGGTGAGCCTGTTTCAGTGAGTTTGAGGTAGGTGACAGGTGGGCAAAACAGACAAGCTGGATGTGGGAGTATGAGATAACACAATGAATAGAGTAGAGCAAAACAGGAGAAACCACAGCTTCCTACTTGCTTAACCAGTGAAAGTCCAAATGGTGATTCTCTCATCAGTTCTCTGCCCAGCCAGTCAACCCAATGCCATTCAATAAATATCTCTGATTCCACCTGCTCCTGCACTTTCACCTGCTGCTCTCCTTCTAGAAAACAAGCCTCAGGGTATGTCTATACTGGCAGAGTTACCGCGCCATTCAGAGAGCGCTGAAGGGAAACCGCTGTTGTGGATCAATATGCTGCTCACTCTGACTAACGCATCAGAAGTGGCAGTGGAGTTGTTCCTTAAACTACAAAGGCAAGAGGAGTGCAACATTGATCTCACCACATGTAGTGGCTCTGACATGAGATTGCTTGTGGCATTCACGGAGATGCTGATCACAATGGACCGCCGCTTTTGGAGTTGGGAAACAAGCACTGAGTGGTGGGATGCACGTCTGGGATGACGAGCAGTGGCTGCGGAACTTTCGGATGAGGAAAACCACACTCATGGGACTGTGTGATGAGCTGGCCCCAGCCCTGCGGTGTAAGGACACGAGAATGAGAGCTGCCCTGTCGGTGGAGAAACGTGTGGCGATTGCACTGTGGAAGCTGGTTACTCCAGTCTGCTACCGATTGGTCGCTAACCAGTTTGGAGTGGGAAAGTCGACCATTGAACTCGTGTTGATGGAAGTGTGCAGGGCCACTAATTGCATCCTGCTCCAAAAGACCGTGACTCTGGGCAACGTGCTTGACATTGTGGATGGCTTTGTACAAATGGGCTTCCCTAACTGCGGAGGGGTAATAGATGGCAAGCATATTCCAATTCTGGTACCAGACCACCTAGCCACCAAGTACATTAATCAGAAGGGGTATTTCTCTATGGTTCTCCAGGTGCTTGTGGATCACTGTGGGTGTTTCATGGACATTAACGCAGCTGGTCTAGAAAGGTGCATCATGCACGCATCTTTTGGAACACTGGCCTGTTCGGGAAGCTGCAAGCAGGGGCTTTCTTCCCAGACCAGAAGATCACCCTAGGGGAAGTCAAAATGCCCATTGCGATCCTGGGAGACCCTGCCTACTCCTTAATGCTGTGGCTTATGAAGCCATACACGGGACACTTTGACAGCAGCAAGGAGCTGTTCAACAATAGGCTGAGCAAGTGCAGAACGACTTTTGAGTGTGCTTTTGGCCATTTAAAGGCCCGCTGGTGCTGCCTACATGGGAGGCTGGACCTGTCCGATAACAATATTCCTATGCCTATAGCCACATGCTGTACACTCCATAATATTTGTGAAGGGAAGGGTGAAAGCTTCATTCAGAGCTGGACTGTTGAGGCTCAGTGCCTGGAGGCTGAATTTGAACAGGCAGAGACCAGAGCTATTAGAGGGACACAGTGTGGGGCCATAAGGATCAGGGATGCCTTGAAGCAGAAATTTGAAGCTGAAAGCCACTAATATTTGTTGCTGTGCTCGGGAGTGCAGTGCTTGTAATGCTAGGAGATGATTGTGATTGGTGCAGATGATTATCTCTGAAGTTTTAAAAAATTGCCTGTTGCTTTGCAGAGCTGTGTTTGCTTTCAATTAATAGGATAAAGATGGCTTTCAAACCAACACAATTATTTTATTAAAAAACAAAAATCAGAGGAGAGAGACAAACAAAAAACACATCAGCACTATGGGGGAAGGGAGAAGGGAGGATCCCAGGAGGAGGTGGGATCCCGAGACGGTTAAAGATTTGTATATGTCCAAGTATCATATGCAGCCTTCTCCTTTGGAGTACACTGCGGCGTGTACTGTACTTCAGCAGGGCTAAACTGCAGAGAGATGGGTGTTGAGTACTGGGAGTCCGCAGGGCTGGACTGTGACAGGGGAGGAGTGGAATGCCGTGGGTACAGACTGGAGCCAGGAGGTTGATAAGAGTGTGTTGGCGGTGTCTGGGGGCGCATGGGAAAGAGTCTTGCAACAGCGGCTGCAGGGGAGGGCGGGTGCAGAGCTGCTCAGTTTGCAGTGCTAGTATCGCCTGGAGTGTGTCCGCTCTATAATGTTTAAGAGCCGCTCCGTGGCTTCATTCTGGCGCGCTGTGTTCTCCTTTCGTTCCCTCTTTTCACTGTCCCACCACTCCTTCAATTCTTGTTTTTTGGCCATGGAGTGCATCATGACATCACGCAGAAAGTCCTCTTTAGTTCTTCGTGGCCACTTTCTAATTCTGCACAGCCGTTCAGCTGGCGATAACCAAGAGGGAGTCTGGGCTCCCAAGATTATATCTGTGAAGCGAAAATGCAACATTTTACAGAAGCAGTATTATTTGCAACATACAGACCACTGATTCAGTGATTTAAAACACAGCCACTATTCACATATCTGTCACTAACTGGCTGACCCAGGCAAGCACACATGAACCACAAGACCCCCAAAATGGTGAGTTACCCCTGAGCTGGGGAAATCAAAGTTCCAGGACCATACTGTACACGGGACCCGTGGCTCTTGGAGCCAGCACTGTGGGGGGCCCGAAGATCGACATTGCTATGTTTATCCCCACAGCATGAGCCTGAGTCAGTCGGTCCAGGCTCTGAGACTCGCTGCTGTAGGGTTGCTTTTTGTTTTGTTTTGCTGGGTAGACATACTCTCAGTTTTGGTCTGCATTTCAAACTTGCCCATAGAGAATGTTTATTTAGCTGAAGGCCAGGTGAACCGAATGAAGAAAAAGTAAATTTGTCTTCTCCGTAGACAAGGATGTTGAGGTCTAATAAACAGAGTAGGTGAATTTGCACAAATAGTTGCTAACTTGTGCGTGTGTTTGAGAGAGGAGTTTAATTTGAAGCCTGTCTAACGTTTCACAAAAATATTTTGCTGCAATAGTTTTAGGGTATTTATGCTTTTTATTTTGTAGTTAGAATGATTTTCTGAATTATTGTTGGACAGAGATAGTGATAATTAATACCTCCTATTTATAGTGCAGCTTTCACCCCAAAAAGCTTTCATAGACTATATGCTCACAGGGATCGTTTCACCTACTAATGAAATGCAGTCACCTCTTGGGAGGAAACATGTTAACTATTTTATAGCAGCAATGCTACACTGCAGTGTTTTTTGAAGGAGTAATAAATAACTACTTATCTATTTTAAATTCAGCAGTATTCAGGTATATAGAGTGACCTGAACTGAATTGCTCACTTTTAATAAAGCGCTGCAAACAGACTTGTGAGTTTTTAGTTCTAGAAGACTTCTCTACTTCAGTATGCAATGCAAGTTTCCTAAGAGGAAAGAGTGAGAAGTATTTTACAAAGTGTGTATTTTTTCTCCTTTAGGTCACAGAACTTTGTGGGGCAAAACGTGTGGGTTATTTTGGTCCGGCTCAGTTTTATATTGCTTTGAAACTAATTGCTGCAGCGCAGTCTGGTCTTCCAGTACGGATAGAGAGCATTAAGAGTGGTAAGTAGCTCACTTTGCTTAGTGTGCTATGAACTTGTTCTTTAATTTCTTTAACATTCGTTGTACATTATGTGCTTCAGTTAGTTTTTTACAACCTGTTTGTAAAGCAAAATCCTATTTATTTATTTTATTTATTTATTTATATATTTTAGCAGGAGGAAGGGAAGAGGTGAAGGTAGTTTTATAATGCATCAGTTATGGGTAGAAATTTACAATGAAATTCCTGGAGTTCTATGTGCAAAGTTGTTATATGGATAGAAAAGTACAAATTGCTTCTGCATCCATAAAAGCATTATAGAAATAACAGGACAGTTGACAGTCATCATTGTGGGTCCATTTTTGCCACCCTCACTCATGCTGTGTGGTACTTTAGACTTAAAAGTTCTGCTCAGGCTGATCTCTGCAACTACATGGAGCCCTATTGAAGTTGGGGCTCCTTCAGAAGTCAGAGGTCTGTCTGTGCAGAACACCTTGCCAGAGTGGGGCCTTTCTTTGCAAGTAGACCTGTTGAAATGAATGGGTACAGGTAGCAAAATCACTCCCTTTGTTAGTAAATGTTACATCAGGAGTTGTCATAAATATAAAGGGAAGGGTAAACCCCTTTAAAATCCCTCCTGGCCAGAGGAAATCTCCTCTCACCTGTAAAGGGTTAAGAAGCTAAAGGTAATCTTGCTGGAACCTGACCAAAATGACCAATGAGGAGACAAGATACTTTCAAAAGCTGGGAGGAGGGAGAGAAACAAAAGGTATGTGTGTCTGTCTATATTTTGTCTTTGCCGGGGATAGACCAGGAATGAAGCCTTAGAACTTTTAGTAAGTAATCTAGCTAGGTACGTGTTAGATTATGATTTCTTTAAATGGCTGAGAAAAGAATTGTGCTGAATAGAATAACTATTTCTGTCTGTGTATCTTTTTTGTAACTTAAGGTTTTTGCCTAGAGGGGTTCTCTATGTTTTGAATCTAATTACCTTGTAAGGTATCTACCATCCTGACTTTACAGGGAGGATTTTTTTTTATTTCTATTTACTTCTATTTCTATTAAAAGTCTTTTTGTAAGAAAACTGAATGCTTTTTCATTGTTCTCAGATCCAAGGGTTTGGGTCTGTGGTCACCTATGCAAATTGGTGAGGCTTTTTATCCAACATTTCCCTGGAAAGGGGGGGTGCAAGTGTTGGGAGGATTGTTCATTGTTCTTAAGATCCAAGGGTCTGGGTCTGTAGTCACCTAGGCAAATTGGTGAGGCTTTTTACCAAACCTTGTCCAGGAAGTGGGGTGCAAGGTTTGGGGAAGTATTTTGGGGGGAGAGACGTGTCCAAACAGCTCTTCCCCAGTAACCAGTATTTGTTTGGTGGTGGTAGCGGCCAATCCAAGGACAAAAGGGTGGAATATTTTGTACCTTGGGGAAGTTTTGACCTAAGCTGGTAAAGATAAGCTTAGGAGGTTTTTCATGCAGGTCCCCACATCTGTACCCTAGAGTTCAGAGTGGGGGAGGAACCTTGACAGGAGTTCTCAAACTTAACTGCACCGTAACCCCCTTCTGACAACAAAAATTACTCCAGGACTCCAGGATGGGGGACCAAAACCTGAGCCGGCCTGCGCCCCACCACCATGGGTGGGGTGGGGGGAGGGGAAGGAAAGCCAAAGCCCAAGAGCTTCAGCCCCAGTCAGGGGGCCCTGCCACCCAGGGCTGAAGCTGTGGGGTTTTGGCTTTGGCCCTGGGTGGTGGGGCTCGGGCTTTAGCTTTGGCCCCAGACTCCAGCAAGTCTAATGCCAGCCCTGGCGACCCCATTAAAATAAGGTGGCGACCCACTTTGGGGTCCCGACCCACAGTTTGAGAACCACGGTGTAAGAGTGTCCATTGGAGATTATTTCAAACATATTTTCTGTTCAGATTCCATTGTAACTTGATGTTAAGTACACCCTGTCTGCAGAAAAAATATTTTTTAAAAGAAACTTTTTAAAAATCCCGAGTGGATAGGCTGGAAGAACATTTTTACTGGTGAGATCCTAAAAAACGGAAATAATTAGATCCATGGTGCCACCTGCACTGCCAGCTCAGAAGCAAAGGATTTAAACTTCAAAGTGGGCGCCTCAAATTTTGATCCTCTTCTGGGCCTGTTATGTCTCTTTGACATAGAAACTATGTAGTGACAATCCAGTTTAGCACAGCTTTTGCTGAACTCCCACTAACCAGGGATCCATCCAAAGGCATCTGATGTAATGAAGTGATTTTAGTACTAAAATGTAAACTGCTTCAGGTAGAATAGGAATTCCAAGCTCTCACTTCCATAGCTATCTTGTGCCATTTTGTCATTCTTGATCCTTCTCTTTGACTGAAATATTCTTGAAATCCTTGAAAAGAACTCACTTGGGTGTCAATCAGAATCAAGGCATTATTAATTAGGATAGGTTTTCAGTTGAACTAGAGTTATCAAGGTATTTATATTGATCTTGCAGAAATAAGCTTTAGCCTAGGAAACATACAACATGGCAGTGCCATATTTGAAAACCTTACTGTATGTGTTTTGTAGCAGGATCACAGATTTGATGCCTTTTTTACTTCCAAATCAAACTTTAATTTTTTAAAACTATCCCCGTGTGTGTTTTAATTTGCCATTATACCTTCAAAACTGCATTTGATAGAGATCCCAGTTCCTAGCCTTTGTGATCTTCCACCAGTAAATCCAGAGCACTGCATTTGTTGAGACTGCTGTTGTGTGTATGCAGATTGGACCCTATTCTTCCTGCTGTCTTTGCTATTGCATCATTGTGAGCCAGCAGGGGAGTGAAAATTAAATGGTCAAGAATCTTATCTAAAGAACTTCTAAAACTAGGCTCCTAAATATGTTGTTTGATCATCAAGCCTGGGAGATGGGATTTTCACATTGTTCTTTTTTTTTAAATGTAACCTTCAAAACAAAGGCAGAAGCAAACAACAAAAAAATCCAAACCAACAAGTAAACCATAAATCTGTCAAGGGGACATTATTAAATAGAAATTTTGGGGTGACTTTCGGTCAGATTCCTGCTCTGTCTATCCTAAGCATCTTTTTCGGACAATAAGGTTAATTTGAGGAGAAATTGGCTACTTCAGCAATCTGAATCAAGTGAGATTCAATGTGTATGTTTCACAAATACAGCAGCTGGAAATACTGCATAGATTTGAATGAACAATGGTCTTTGGATTGATATCCCACTGACTTGCTGAAATGTTTCCGGGTTTCAAAAGCACTAACTACATTGTCCTCAGAAACACAGTAGAGCTGTTGGAATGGATGAGTGATGTACAGCAAAAGTAGATTGATTTCATAGCAACAGCTGTATGTATAAGTGATTATAAAGATGCTATTGCATTTTACTTGATTCCAGGAGCCTTTATTCTGTTAGTAAGGTATAAGATCAATACAACAAAACAATGTGGAGAAGTGGAAGTTTGCAACAATAGGATGATAAATTTCCTTAGAACAGTATTTGATTTTTGGATGTTGCATGAGGTTATAAGTGTCACTCTTCAGTTCTTCTGAGCTATGGTAAATGGTAGCATTTCTGATACCACAGTCTTACTAGGCTTTGAATCGGTCTGTTTAACTTGGTGCTTTTTTTTTCTGTTCTAGTGACAGTATGGAGCATACAGTGATCTTGCCCTAATAAATTGATTGCTCCCATAATTTCTTCTGGAAACTACTTGTAGACAACAATGAACAACATATGTAATGGTGCTGGCTAGGGTTCAGACCAGAAATGAGTTTGAGACTTGGCTTCGTACTGTGAATGAGGCACCTCTCTCTTTTTACAGTAATAAAATATCTAGTGAATACACCTTTGGATCATCATAATATTTGCTATTAAGACACAAATAATTCCAGAAGTTCCATAGGTTATTTTTTTTCATTCTTAGTGCTATTTCTTATTTTATAGTTTAACTTTTAATTGGGTTTGCACTGCGGTACTGCTTCAAAGAATTGTAATATGCTGTAATCTCATTTGAACTTCTCTTTCTTTCTGTTAATGAAGAATTGCCTCTTCCTCGGTTTATGGCACTGAAAAATGACATTGAAATGAGATATGGAAATGCAGCAGAAATACATGGAGTCAAATTTCAGATTCCACATGCAACCTTGGAAAAAAATTCCTTCAAAAGATCAGATGAAGGGGATAAAAAGGTAACAAGGCTCTATTTAAGGCAAATATGTTAGTGTATAGCGCAACTTTACGGTCCAATCCTGCAAACAGTTACACTCACGCATGCTTATTCCATTAGTTCAATGGGACTTCATGCAAGGTTAACTCTATATATGTGAATAATTATTGGCAGGATTTTGCTCTTATTTTGATATTCTCTTGTACCAACTGTATCCCAAGAGGATTTTGTTTGCAAGAACTTTTATAGAATTATGTATTTTATAGAATTATGTATATAATCTTTATATATCTATAAAATTCCAGGATTGTAACTCTGTCTGTCAATCTGAAGCCTAGCATGTCTGTTAAATCTGTGTAATGTGATGGAAATGGCTACAAGCATTTTCGAGAGCTCTTTTTGTTTAGAATATCACCAGGTTCAATCATCACTGGGATTCAGGGTCTGTTACCATCCAGTTTTTAAATTCTCAGCCATTTTAACAAATTACATTAATTGTGACACAGGTTTTCAGCTATAGTAAGGCATGTGTCTTTGTCATGCCAAGAATCCTAGACCATTGTGATATCAGAAGTAACTCAATCAATCACCACCCTTATTCTACAGCAAATTTGCACGCAACAGTTTTATTGGTTGTGTGAGGGAGACTGTACAGATGATAGATCACTTGGTTCAGCTCACGCACAAATCAACACAACTTGCCCTGTGTCACAAACTCAGAGGACTCGTGCTCTCTCTCGGCTCTGTATGGTCCCTAGGAGGAACCCCCTTCAGTATGACAGCCCTTCTCAGTGGTTTACTCTCTCTCCGGGGTTAAGCCATAGGCCCCTCCACATCCTGGAACCTTACTTCTCTGAGGCTTCAGCACGCCTGTCTCCCCCTGGACCCCCTCAGGGAGTCCACTCGCTGTGGACCCCCTCAGGAAGTCCACTCCCAGAGGGAATAGTGCAACCCTGATCTCTAGATTGCAGTGGCTCTCAGCCAGCATAAAACAGGAGGGTTTATTGAGCATCTGAACCCAGCACAGAAAACTTTCTGGGCCCTTGAGCCTAGCAACCCTCAGCACGGTACATCTAGGTCTCTCCTGCATCCAGATGGGCTCTGCTGCTCCCTCTCCCCAGCCTAGAAGCCCCCTCCTTCCAGCTGATCATCCAATATCATCTCCCCCAACAGCTCCTCCCCGTCCTTTTATCTTTGGTCCAAGGTAAACAGGTCGCTTGGGCCCTCCTTCTTCCATCCTTTGTTCCCCACTGTCTGGAACCGTCTGGTCAGGTCACTGGGGTACTCTCTCCCCAGCCCTTTGTCCTCCCACTAGCCAGAACTGGTTGACAGCTAAGCTGGGGTGGACCTCCTGGTCACCAGGTCACTGGTCGCTAGGGTCCCCCATCTCCAGGCAGTTGTCTGGGGTCCTGGCTCCTAGGCGAGGTCACACCTGGTCCTCTGTAACAACAAACCCTCTTCCACCACCTCGTTAAATGCACAGCGCACATGGAAACAGAGTATTCATGCAAAACACTAAGAAAATCCCCCACTTCGTCACACCCAGCAAAATGCACACATTCTTTCTCCACCCACCCATATTTACCATAAAGTCATTCCTGTGGGTCATCATTTGTTAGAGCTGTAATATTCTTTGCAAAGGTTCCTGTTCGAATGTTGTTTTTCAGAGACTTTGCTTTTGTAGTTCAAGATTGTTGTTTTTTAGGGAGGGGAGAGAAGGATGCAGAGGGGAAAAGTAGAAAACTGCCTTGGTTTAAAAAACAACCAAACTAATGAGTCTCTATCATAAGTACAATCCCTAGTGATGACATAATTAATGAAAAGAGTGATGCTGGAAGGCTAAGAGAACAGACAGCCCTTCATGACTCCTGTCAAGCTGTCTGGAGTGGCTCAAGAGCGTGAGTACCAACATCAGGGCAGACTGTTAAGCAGGATACAAACCCCAGATTGGTTGTGTTCTTCGTGTATGTGCAATGTGCTCCAGGTGGCACATGACCAGGATTCATCCCTGAAATTGGTCCATTGGTTGGATCATTAGCTTCCCTGTCCTGGGATGCGTACTGATGGGGAATGTGAGGTGAATGCTGATTCATGGCCCCCAGATTGGTTGTGAGTTCTATATTTAGATTTCAACAACTAATTATCAAGTGTGAACTCCTTAGGCACTATAACAGCCTTAACATGGAGTTAGACAGTCCCCTTGGGTACTCCGATCAATCTGGCTACCCAGATAGTGATAGATGGTCCCTAACACCAAAGTTCACAGCACTATTCAAATTAGTTCCCTTTCCAAAGGACCAGTTGCTTACCCTTGGTCAGTTGCACCTTAGATCTCACACCAATGGCAATGCTTTTAGCCAATCCTATGATCAACTATCTAAAGAATCATTAACTAGGAAAAGGAAATAAGAGAGTTATTTACAAGGTTAAAAGCAGATAAACATACAGTCTTAGGTTCCAAAAGGTGATAGAAGCTGTTGTAATGTGCAAACTCTGTATGTCCTTTAGGGCTAACCCAGGCTAAGCAACTGGGATCCCTGACATATGCTTAGAAATCTTGCCCTCCTAAAGTCCTAGCAACATAGAGATACAGCCCTGTTCTACACTACGAGTTTAGGTCGAATTTAGCAGCGTTAGATCGATTTAACCCTGCACCCGTCCACCCGACGAAGCCATTTATGTCAACTTAAAGGGCTCTTAAAATCGATTTCTGTACTCCTCCCCGATGAGGGGATTAGCGCTCAAGTCAACATCGTCGGGTCGAATTTGGGGGTAGTGTGGACGCAATTCGACGGTATTGGACTCCGAGAGCTATCCCAGAGTGCTCCATTGTGACCGCTCTGGACAGCACTCTCAATTCATATGCACTGGCCAGGTAGACAAGAAAAGCCCTGTGAACTTTTGAATGTCATTTCCTGTTTGGCCAGCATGGCAAGCTGATCAGCACAGGTGACCATGGAGTCCCAGAATTGCAAAAGAGCTCTGGCATGGACCGAACGGGAGGTACTGGATCTGATTGCTGTATGGGGAGATGAATCCGTGTTATCAGAACTCTGTTCCAAAAGACTAAATGGCAAAATTATTTGAAAAAATCTCCAAAGACATGAAGGACAGAGGCTATAACAGGGACCCGCAGCAGTGCCGCGTGAAACTTAAGGAACTCAGGCAAGCCTACCAAAAAGCCAGAGAGTCAAATGGCCACTCTGGGTCAGACCCCCAGACATGCTGCTTCTATGATGAGCTGCATGCAATTCTAGGGGGTGCCCCTACAACCACCCCACCCCTGTACATGGACTCCTGCAAGGGAGTCTCACGCAATAGGGATGAAGATTTGGGGGACCAGGAGGGGGAGGTTGAAGATAGTACACAGCAGGCAAGTGGAGAAACCGTTCTTCCCAACAACCAGGAACTGTTTATCACCCTGGGGACAATACCCTCCCAACCCAGGCTCCCAGACCTTGAAGGCGGAGAAGGCACCTCTGGTGAGTATACCTTTGTAAATATAATATATGGTTTAAAAGCAAGCATGTTTAATGATTAATTTGCCCTGAAGACTTGGGATGCATTTGCGGCCAGTACAGCTACTGGAAAAGTCCTGTTAACGTGTCTGGGGATGCAGCGGAAATCCTCCAGGGACATCTCCATGAAGCTCTCCTGGAGGTACTCCCAAAGCCTTTGCAAAAGGTTTCTGGGGAGCGCAGCCTTACTGCCTCCTCCATGGTAGGACAGTTTACCACGCCAGGCCAGTAACATGTAGTCTGGAATCATTGCATAAGAAAACATGGCAACGTATGGTCCCGGTGTTTGCTGGCATTCAAGCAACATCCGTTCTTTATCTCTCTGTGTTATCCTCAGGAGAGTGATATCATTCATGGTCACCTGGTTGAAATAGGGGAATTTTATTAAGGGGACGTTCAGAGGTGGCCATTCCTGCTGGGCTGTTTGCCTGTGGCTGAAAAGAAATCATCCCCACTGTTAGCCACACGGTGAGGGGAGGGGTGAAGCGATCATCCCCGAGAATTGGCTGTATGGGGGGGTTAGTTGGGTTTGTGCTGCATGTTAACCCGAAAACCGCAGCCCCTCTTTTTTTTAATGGCTAACCCATTTTAAATGGCCAACCCAATGGGTGCTTGGTATGGGAAATGAGGGCACTGCTGTTTGAAACCATTCCCCATGTTATGAAGGTTAACACGGTGGCTTACCATGGCTGCCTACAAGCCGAAGTCTGGTGCCCAGCCCTGCGTATGTGGTCTCTCAGACCAAACCGGCAGGCCCTCAATATAAGAGGAAAAATGTGACCTTGTAAAGAAAGCACATGTGCTATGTAATGTTAACAGCTTGGTTCACCGTGAAAGAGTCTACCCATTGTTCTCTAAAATGTGTCTTTTTAAATACTACTCTCCCTTTTTTTCCTCCCACAGCTGCAAATGTTTCAACACTCCTCCTATCATCTCCGTCCCAGAGGCTGGCGCAGATAAAAAGGCAAAAAAACAGCACTCGCAATGAAATGTTCTCTGAGCTCATGCAGTTCTCCCGCACTGAAAGAGCTCAGCAGAATGCATGGAGGCAAACAATATCAGAGTACAGGAAAGCAGAAAATGAACGCGAGGACAGAAGGGACGAGCGAGATAAGAGGTGGCAGGAGCAAGATGAGAGGTGGCGGCAGCACAATGAGAGGAGGCAGGAAGCAATGCTGAGGCTACTGGAGGATCAAACTGATATGCTCCGGTGTATGGTTGAGGTGCAGGAAAGGCAGCAGGAGCACAGACCGCCGCTGCAGCCCCTGTGTAACTAACCACCCTCCTCCCCAAGTTCCATAGCCTGCTCACCCAGATGCCCAAGAACGTGGGTGGCGGAGGGGGTTCCAGGCACTCCACCCCAGAGGACTGCCCAAGCAACAGAAGGCTGGCATTCAATAAGTTTTGAAGTGCAGTGTGTCCTCGTCCTTTTCTCCTCCCTCACTGCACCCGGTGCTTCCCTCCTTCCGCACCCTTCCCGGGCTACCTTGGCAGTTATCCCCCTATTTGTGTGACAAATTAATAAAGAATGCATGAATTTGAAACAACAATGACTTTATTGACTCTGCAAGCGGTGATCGAAGGGGGTACGGGGAGGGCCATTGGCTTACAGGGAAGTAGAGTGAACCAAGGGGGTGGGTTTTCATCAAGGAGAAACAAACAGAACTTTCACACTGTAGCCTGGCCAGTCATGAGACTGGTTTTCAAAGCTTCTCTGGTGTGCAGTGCGCCCTGCTGTACTCTTCTAACTGCCCTGGTGTCTGGCTGCGCATAATCAGCAGCCAGGCGATTTGCCTCAACCTCCCACCCCGCCATAAACGTCTCCCCCTTACTCCCACAGATATTGTGGAGCACACAGCAAGCAGTAATAACAGTGGGAATATTGGTTTCGCTAAGGTCTAACCGAGTCAGTAAACTGCGCCAGCGCTCTTTTAAACGTCCAAATGCACAACTCTACCACCATTCTGCACTTGCTCAGCCTATAGCGGAGCTTGGCTTGTTTGTTCTAACCAAAAGAAGGCTGAGGGGAGATATAATTGCTCTCTATAAATATATCGGAGGGATAAATACTAGAGAGGGAGAGGAATTATTTAAGCACAGCACCAATGTGGACACAAGAACAAATGGATATAAACTGGCCATCAGGAAGTTTAGACTTGAAATTAGACGAAGGTTTCTAACCATCAGAGGAGTGAAGTTCTGGAACAGCCTTCCAAGGGAAGCAGTGGGAGGCAAAAGATCTATCTGGCTTCAAGATTAAACTCAATAAGTTTATGGAGGAGAAGGTATGATGGGATAACATGATTTTGGCAATTAATTGATCTTTAAATATTCATGGTAAATAAGCCCAATTGCCTGTGATGGAATGTTAGATGGGGTGGGATCTGAGTTACTACAGAGAATTCTTTCCTGGGTATCTGGCTGGTGAATCTTGCCCACATGCTCAGGGTTCATCTGATAGCCATATTTGGTGTTGGGTAGGAATTTTCCTCCAGGGCAGATTGGAAGAGGCCCTGGGGTTTTTTTGCCGTCCTCTGCAACATGGGGCCCGGGTCACTTGCTGGAGGATTTTCTGCACCTTGAGGTCTTTAAACGATGATTTGAGGACTTCAATAGCTCAGACATAGGTGAGAGGTTTATTGCGGGAGTGGGTGGGTGAGATTTGGTGGCCTGCATTGTGCAGGAGGTCAGACTAGATGATCATAATGGTCCCTTCTGACCTTAATATCTATGAATCTATAGTTGAACAGCTCCTGACTACTGTCCAGGGTTCCTGCGTATGGCTTCATGAACCATGGTAGGCTGGGTCCCCAAGGATAACTATAGGCATTTCAACATCCCCAATGGTTATTTTCTGGTCTGGAAAGTAAGTCCCTTGCTGCAGCCATTCAGACAGACCAGAGTTCCTGAAGATGTGAGCGTCATGTACCTTTCCCAGCCATCCCACGCTGATGTTGGTGAAACGTCCCTTGTGATCCACCAGTGCTTGCAGCACCACTGAAAAGTACCCCTTTCTGTTTATGTACTGGCTGCCTTGGTGCTCCGGTCCCAAGATAGGGATATGCGTTCGGTTTATCGCTCCACCACAGTTAGGGAATCCCATTGCAGCAAAGCCATCCACTATGACCTGCACATTTCCCAGAGTCACTACCCTTGATAGCAGCAGCTCAGTGATTGCGTTGAGTACTTGCATCATAGCAGCCCCCACAGTAGATTTGCCCACTCCAAATTGATTCCCAACTGACCAGTAGCTGTCTGGCGTTGCAAGCTTCCCCAGGGCTATTGCCACTCGCTTGTGAACTGTGAGGGCTGCTCTCATCTTGGTATTCTTGCTCTTCAGGGCAGGGAAAAGCAAGTCACAAAGTTCCATGAAAGTGTCCTTACACATGTGAAAGTTTCGCAGCCACTGGGAATCAACACTATGCAGTCCCACCAGTCTGTGCTTGTTTCTCTGGCCCAGAATCGGTGTTCAATGGCATGAACCTGCCCCATTACCACCATGATGCCCAAATTGCCGGGGCCTGTGCTTTGAGAGAAGTCTATGTCCATGTCCTCATCACTCTCGTCACCACGCTGCTGTGCCTCCTCACCTGCTTCTGCAGTTTCTGGTTCTGCACGTACTGCAGGATAATGTGCGAGGTGTTTACAGCGCTCATAACTGCCGCGGTGATCTGAGCAGGCTCCATGCTTGCTGTGGTATGGAGTCTGCAGGAGAGCAGAGTGGCCGCGGAAGCGGTCGTTTGGTGGTTCCATGACAATGGTTTGCTGCCCTACTGCACCGTCTGCTGCCAGCAGCACCCAGGACACAACAGCGGCGGCTGAGCTGAGCGGGCTGCACGCTTGCCGTGGTATGGTGTCTGCGCGGGAAAAAGGTGCGAAACGATTGTCTGCTGTTGCTCTCATGGACAGATGGGCAACTGACAACATGTACCCAAAACCCCCCGTGGCAATGTTTTTGCCCCATCAGGCATTGAGAGCTCAACCCAGAATTCCAATGGGTGGCAGAGACTGCGGGAACTGTGGGATAGCTACCCACAGTGCAACGCTCCAAGAGTCGACGCTAGCCTCGGTACTGTGGATGCACTCCGCCAACTTAATGCGCTTAGTGGGGACACACACAATTGACTGTATAAAATCGCTTCCTAAAAAATCGACTTCTATAAATTCGACCTAATTTCATAGTGTAGACATACCCACAGTTTCTCCTTGTTAGGACCTTTTATTCCTTACCCTGTCAAGTTCCAAGTTCAGCTAGGAGGAATTCAGTTGATAGCTACTATTCATGTGGGGAGGGGAGCAATCAACAAAATCTTTTGTCTTCTGATGTTTCCTATGGTTAGTTTGGTGATTATGGGCCTTCTTTTGTTGGCAGGAGATAACACCTCCTGTAGTATTTCACACTTGGTAATGCTTCTCTACTGTGTACTGTGACTGGTGATTTACAGTTAAATATTACCTTATGACATTGGATACAAATATAACAAGTGAGATTAATGGATGCAGCAGTTTACAAGTGTTCTGTGAAGTCTAAACACAAACCACATATTTATAACTCTGCTACCTATTTTAACAATAGTAACACATGGATGAGCCAGACCGGTTCCAGTTATGTATTTGTCGGCCTCCAGTTGAGACCTAGGGCTTTGGCATGAGCTGGCAACTGGTCTGCTATCATCACAACTCCTTGTTTTTGGATTGAGGAAACCTACCATATTCTTTCCCCTCTCACCTCCTTTGAGGTGTTATACCAGGCTAGTGTTCTGGAAATTCGCCCTCAGTGAAACATTCTTCCAGTAATGAATCCTGCTGCCACTCTGGCCTTCTGAATTCCTAATTAAAAATAGCTGTATCATAAAGAGATCCATATTGTCTGAATCTATAAAAACTGAGAATGCTTGGTTTTATAAACATGTAAGTATCACACAATCTCACAGCTTCTGTTGTTTGCATGACCCTTTCCCTTGCCTGACATCTTCTCATCTTGTATCATGTTTTGTGCAGTAAGCTACTTGGGGCAGGCAGTGTATATATCTGTAGAGCACATGCACACATGGGATGATTTAGTTGGGCATGATCAGATGTGGGATGTTTTAGGATGATTTAGTTGGGGATCGGTCCTGCTTTGAGCAGAGGATTGGACTAGATGACCTCCTGAGGTCCCTTCCAACCCTGATATTCTATGATTCTATGAATAACAAACTTCGCCTGAGGCTAACCATTATTAATGAGTCAATAGGGTATGCACATGTAGAATAATGAAATTGGAAATAAGGTTGCAAATATCTGTTTTCTCTAAATAATTTCATTCTAGTAGAGCATTGCCACCAAACCTATAACTCTTCCTAAGTGACTTTTATTGCCTTGGTGTTGCACTGTGAAGTAATATTTTTTCTGTTTATATAGTAAATTTATTTCAGGACTGTGTCCTCTACCAAAGCTCAATCCTCAAGGAAAAAGGAAACAAACTCCAAGTTAGATCTGACAATATCTACAAATCTGCTTCTCACAAAGGCAGTTCCCAGAATATTTAAAATAAATCTTTGAATTGGTGCTTTTAGTTATTTTTCATTTTTTGCCTTCTTCTGAAATGAAAAGTATTTTCTTAAATGGAGAATGCATTCAAGCACCTAAATACAATATGTAAATCCAAAGATACCCAGTAATAATAAGATTTAACAAAAATATTGATCCAGACACACATGCAAGTAAAATGTCTTAGAGTTCATTCTAACCCTTTGGGATGACTACTCTTGTATTTTACCCCCAGAACAAGGCCCAACATCAAAGCATCACTTTGCCATCTTCCATTTATAGTCACGTTTCCTTTGGAAATAGGGGCACGAGAATTTGTCAGTTATTACTGTGCCTTGCACATCATGCTGTATGTGCTTGAACTGGTATGCAGAATTACTCCACCTATTTCTGTAGTCACCTCAGAATTCCATTTTGTTGTTTCTGAAGCAGGAAACCAAGTCTCCCCCCATGTCACCGATGTGTTCGCCTCCTGCTTCTCCATCTAATTACCAGAGAATACCCTTGAGTTATGGCTATGGCAGGTCAAGGAGTGGGCTTGAACAGCCACATGGAGGTAGGATAAAATCTGGGATGCACAAGTCATACACTGTTGTTTTTTTTCCCTTCAGTGCCTTCAAATCTCAAATGCAATTAAGGAATCAGCCTAATAATGCCTGGACTTAATTACATCTGTCTTTTAGTAAATGATCTGACCATCTTTTTTTATTTTATGCAGAAGCTCTGCTTTCTGATTTAGTCCTCTCTTCCTATTTTCTTTCCAGTAAATTAATGATCATGTGTAGATTTGTGTGCAACTGTTCACAAATTAATGCTGATTACCACATTTTTGGCAAGCCTATGTGCAGTATATGTTAGTGATTGAGTACTGTGAATGTTTCAGTGCATAAGCATGTTTTTTTAATATTAAGAAAAAAAACCACTCCTGATTTCAATAACTGCTGTACTAGTTTTCAGATTTACAGTGGGGATTTGTTTGCAAGGAAGAACAATGGTCTTCCTGGTTACATAACAAAAATAACAGTAAGGTGTGAATGTAAAAGCCAGTGTAATGGGAACCCAGAAGAAAACAAATGACCACAATTTAGACGCTTTGGGGTTGATCATGCTGCCATTAAAGTCAGTAGCATAACTCTCATTGATCTGAGTACACCTCTACCCCGATATAACGCGACCTGATATAACACGAATTCGGATATAATGCAATAAAGCAGCGCTCTGGGGGATGGGGCTGTGCGTTCCGGTGGATCAGTGCGTCAGCGTGTCTGGCTCCGACACACTGCTCTGAGCAGCATGTTAAGGGGGCTGGGCCAGTGTTGAGGGGTTGGATAAGGGTCAGAGGGTCTTGGGGGTGCGGTCAGGGGACAGGGAACAGGTGGGTTGGATGGTTTGGAGGTTCTGGGGGCAGGGCGGTCAGGGGATAGGGAACAGGGGTGTTGGATAGGGCGTGGGAGTCATGGGGGGCCCGTCAGGGGGCAGGGGTGTGGATAGGGGTCGGGGCAGTCAGAGGACAGGGAGCGGGGGGGGGTTGGATGGGTCGGAGATTCTGGGGGCGGGGCGGTCAGGGGACGGGGAACAGGGGTGTTGGATAGGGCGTGGGAGTCATGGGGGGGGGCCTGTCAGGGGGCAGGGGTGTGGATAGGGGTCGGGGAAGTCAGGGGACAGGGAGTGGGAGGGGTGTTGGATGGGTCGGTGGTTCTGAGGGGTCAGTCAGGGGGTGGGAAGTGACTATTAATAATGGAAATGCTCGAGGCCAAAGCAAGTTCAATATAACGCAGTTTCACCTATAACGTGGTAAGATTTTTTGGCTCCTGAGGACCGCATTATATCTGGGTAGAGGTGTACTTGGAGGATATAGGTTTTAACAGGTTATAACAGAATAGGGTGCCAGACTTGACTGGGGCTTGTAACAACTGTTGTAATATAAAATGATAATTAAGAATGATGGTGAGTGTCCAATAGACGCTCTCTCACAGATAAAGCATAAAATCTTTCATCATTTCATCAAAGGGACTGGACAGCTGATGTGGGTAGAGCTGGTTGGGAATCTTCCGCCAAAATTATTTTTTGTTGGAAAATTCCAATTTGTTGAAACTGAAACATTGGATGGGTATCCAGTTAGGCTAAAAAGATTTATGAGGTCCAGGATAGAATTTCTGGACAAAAGCGAAGAGAATGCTACCCACCTCAGAAGACCCAGTTGGTTGGGGCACTCACCTGCAATGTGGATGACCCAGGTTCAAGTTGCTGCTCTGGCTGTGTCAGGGTAGGGACTTGAATCAGGGTCTGCCACATCCCCGATGAGTGCCCTACTAAACAGGCTCTAGAGTCAGTCTCTGTCACTGGCCCAGTGGCTATTTAATAATAATCTCTCCAACAGAAGAGATTGAGCGAGACCCATCCCAAAATAGCCCATAGACCAGTGGCCACGTCATTCTCCTGTGATGTGGCAGACCCACATTCATGTGTCTGCTCCGAATCAGGCAGGGTCACTCGCGCCCCAGGATAGTCCCTTAACCATTTGGCATTTCTGGGGTGGGTGGGTGGCTCCCTTTCTCATTTTCTCTTTTTCATTAAAAAAAAATTAAAAATCTTGTTTTTGTCCTGATATGAAATGGGAGAATTTTCTAAATCTTGGAAATGTTTGTGGGACAGGAAAACCGTTTCTCATCCAACTCTTAAGCGTGGGTACCATGAGTTAACATGCTCTCTGTGAATGAGGAATGGGATGTATTGGTTCTTCAGCTGTTGTCCTCAGTTACAAGTGACTGACTAAACTGAGCTCTTACCAAATTTTTTAATTAATTAAAATTTGTGCTGGTGGTAAACATCAGTGGTCTAACGCAATCAAATGGACTTCTAGTTAAAGGTTCATGTTAGTACTGACTGATAGTCACTTGTTAGAAAGTAGACTGTCATCCACATTGATAGTTATCCACATGTAAGTCCTAACAAAGCAGTGATTTCTGATGTTCAAAATAAGCACTGCAGGTGGAATTCCCTTCCACTGTACCGACACGTGCCCTGTCCAAATCTATCAGCCACAGGACAGCAAGGACACATCCTGGATTGCAATTATAATGCAGTGCACTAGGAATTAATGTTAGCAGGAACTGTAAGATTACCAGAAATAGTGATTCTGTTTTCTATGGCACAATCCATTATATTCACGTACTCCCCCCTTACCCTCCCATCCCAATCAGATCACAGGTTCTTGTAATGAGTGCTGAATGTCCCACATTCTATTGGCTTACCTTGCTTTGAACAGTAGTTTATACTCCAGTTTATGCTTCCAGCAAGGTGCTATTCAAAGTGAGCAAGGGTTGTAGAATCAAGGCTAACATGAGTGTCATTCTTCTGAAAATTAATACAAGCAGCTAAACATTAAGATGATAAAATCCTGTGAGGCCGTGAGCCCACTGAGCACTAAAACATGGCCTCCAGAAAGGCATCCAGTCTGAATGTGAAGACTCTTAATGTCTTCAGATCAAGACTGGTTGCCTTTCTGGAAGGTATGCTTTAGTCAAACACAAGTTATTGGTCTCAATACAGGGGTGAGTGGATAAAATTCTATGGCCCGAGTTATGCAGGATGTCAGACTAGATGAATAATTGGTCCATTCTGGCCTTAAAAAAAAAAAAAAAAAAAAAGAAAGAAAGAGAAAAAAAAAAGAAATCTGTTAACATTCCAGTTTCATTGAAACCATTGTACTGAGGACACTGAATACCATTCTGGAGGGGCCTACAGAGCATTGGGTTTGTGTATGCGTGTGTGGTGTTAACCTTTTTTTTGTACTGTTTATTCTCTATGTGGTGTTCAGAAAGTAGTGATCCAGGGTCATTGAACATTCAATTTTTGCCCACCCCTCTAAAGTAGAACTTTAGCTGGGCATTCATGCATTTTATTTTCTTGCTAGTTTTTGAAAGTTCTGTTGCTGGTAACCACATAGCAACAGAGCCCCATACTCAGCCTCCAAGTACTGCAGTATATTTCACAACTTCCTTCCTGTCTTCTTTCTGACATTGAAACACATTTGTAAGGGAAAAAACTAGATACCAGCACAGGACAAGAATAGATAACAATCGGAGTTAGAAACATAACTTTAAAAAGCAAGCTGCTTTGTAACAATAGTAGGATTTTGAGTTTCCTCAATTTTCATTTTTCAGGAGACTCTAAAATTTTGTGTAAATGATGCTGAATAGCATTAGGACAGTGCTACAGTTTGAACACTCTAGCAGAAGAAGTTGGATTTCAAAATAACGATTTGAAAGAGAGCTCCAACGTGCCCTGCTTCTATGTCTAGTTATTTATCTTTATTAAAAACAGGATTGTTCTTAAATTATGCAGATGGAATGGAAGTCTTCTCACCTTAGGAAAATTGAAATTATTGTTGCTTTTCTTTGCTAACTCTAGTCCAGATTCTGAGCAGTGCTGAGCACCTGCAACCCCATCAGGATCAGGCCTTCTCTGTTTTGAAATGTAAATTTGGGTTTTAAAAATAAAAGATATATTCAAGGTTAGTGGCCGATTGATGACCTGCAAAAAAAATCAGGTTTGGAATTTGCTTGTCAATCAAATATGTCTCAAATCAAGAAGTGATGATTGTGTGTGTTTCTGAGGAAATTAACAGTTCTAATACCAGCCATTTCAGTTGTTTGTCATACTATACTGTTGCTGTATTTGCATTCTAGTTACTCTTCTGCCTCTTAATGTGCACAAGACAAAGCTAAAGGGTGGAACATTTAGACATTGACAAGTGCATAATTTTTATAGCTCAGTTTAACTATTATTTTCTTATCTGTATTTGCAGTACATACTTAGGACCCTGGAAATATCGCCCATTAGAGCCCTTTTCTGTTTCCACTCTGGAAATGCTGAATTTACTTGAAATTTATGGGACTATTTTGTTTAAAAGTAACTTTGGCCTGTAGTAACTTTTCTCTGGAAAGCATCTGTTTTTGAATAAGAAAATCATTATTGATGTCAGCACATCTCCTAGAAAAGGGTGTGATTGCTATATACAGGGTAGGAAGCAAAAAACTTTGGGGTTTAAAGGGGCTCTAAAAGTAGGAAGCTTATTGTTTTTGTTTTCAGTGTTCTGGCAATTGAATGATCAACAACCATAAAACCCAGGTATTTAGGATCCAGAGAATTTTCCACAGTCAAATCAACAGTTTTGTACAGATCAAATCAATGTCTAATGCTCTTCCTTGACAATGTCCTCTTTAAACAAATTAGATTTAAATAAAAAAGTGAAAAACCTAAATCTCTTGAAAATGACAGTTGAGAATTCACTATATTCATTAGTTAGCTGATTTACTGTAATAGTTTATTTTAGGGCTGCTGCAGGTTGTCATGCAAATATGCATGTCAACAACTGTTAAAGCAATTAATGCCGATCTGGTAGGATGAAATGACAACTTCTGTTGTTAATGCCTAAATATTAAAGAAGAGAAACTATGATATAGGAGGAGAGCATGTAGCTAGGGCTTTGGGTAAGGGGACAGAATGGACTGTAGTACAATAGTATTAAGCTTAATGAACCTCTGTTGTAATGCTTAATTTCCAGTTTGAGCTTGTGGAACCTTATTGATTCATCTGATAATACATATATATATATATATTTTTTTAAACTTTCATAGTTCCTTATGAAGCTAGACATTCTACACAACAACAAGATGGACAAGCAACGGGAAATTATGGATCCAAATCTGCACTTGTACATTCCTCTCTTAGTCGGGTAATGAATTGCATGGTGATTAAATAAATGAATAAAACAAAAAAAGAAATGCATGAAGTTCTAGTTCTTGTCACCTAGTGGTGCTTTTTGAAATAAGTGGGGATGTTAGTCCCAGTAACCTAGACAGGTTCCATTTTGAATAAACCTGGACCAAAATCTCCCTGCAGTTTTAGTTGAGTAAAGTATTCTTCGTTATTTTCACTTTATATAATCTTCATTTTGTTTCTCTTCTGCAAAGGTTTCCTCCTCGTCTCTACTGCCAGGCAAATACAGTCTTTATTTTGCAAGTAAGAACAGAAAGGAAGACTGGGGGGTTCAGCTAAGCCCAAATTTAGGTTTTGTAAAAATTATATTTTACAAAGCTTAACATGAATACAAATTTTTTCAGAAATTTAAATATAAAAATTCTTCCATTGGATTTTTTTGTTTTGTTTGTTTAAATAACAACACTCCCCTCTGGTATTTGCAGCTCATTGATTGGTGCATCCTTCTAGTGTAGGAGAAATATAAAGCAAAACTGACTGGAAAGCAAATTGAAAATGAGTAGTTCATTTTCATTGTTTAAGCTGAGTGAAATTCAAATGTAAGCAAACAACATAAATATTGGAAAATTAGACTGAGATTCTTAGATCAGAAGTGAAAGAATTTTAAGTTATTAATAATGCAAGAAAAACATCTTTAATATATATGAATTTAATTGAGATTTTTTTGTCTTGATCTAGTGTGTTATCCCTGACACCCTCACGCTGCCATGACCTGATATCCAACTTCTCTGTAGGAAATCATTCAAATTTGTAAACCCAGTTTACTGTCTCAATCATCCCAATCCTGATAAAGAAGTTTAGGTGGGATGTTTTGTTTGCTTTACTAAAACCATAACTCTGCAAACTTTCTAATTTGTCTATTGTAAATTCCCTATTACTGTCACAGATTTTTGGCCTTAGGTAAAATATTGCCATGCTTACTAGCAGAACTGCTTTTAAATGTAAGTGGCCGTTTTTTGGCTGTGCTCTCACTCCCTCTACCCCATAACATAAGAACAACATGAGGCATGGATAGATGATTTGGGATGGAACGGGTTTTTCGAGCAGAGTCAGTTTCCCCCTCCCTCCAGCCCATGTCTACTTAGTACGCAATGGACTGCAGCTCCTACAAGAATTATTCATCTTTTATATCTTGCCATATTGATTAAGTTGTATTCATGTTTTTTACCTTTACAGGCAAATATGGTGTACTGTAAAACCTATTTGTCAGTGTTCCATTTATGCATTTCAATAATTCTGCACCAAAAGAATTCTACAAGGCTATCTAGAGCTCCATCACATAGTAGCCAGGGATAATTTTGAATGCTTCCTTTTGTTTAAAGCTTGCCAACTATATCTATATTTTTGTAGACAGAAGTTATGAAAACAATGCACTCTAAACTGGAGCAGAGTAGGTTGACCTGTAATATTCTATTTCTTCTTTGTTCTGCTACTTGCATTCTATTTTAAACTGCCTTGAAGAACTGGGACTATGTTTGCTTGATCAGCTGGTTTGAATAAGGTCAATAGTTTTCATTGTTTCAGTACTGACACCATTTTTTCTAGGATTATGTAGAAATTACACAAAATAACATAGCTGTTCAACTAAAGTAGTATGCATGGGAGAATTGTAGAATGTAGAATTATGGGGATCAAAGACACTAATGAAGACAGACGGGGTTGGCCTTTGACCTATCAGCTTCTCTTCCTCCTCTGTCTCCTTTGTTCGACGGTTGCTCTGCTTCAGTTTAAGGCAATTACCCTTTTTCCACAACTCAGCTGCTGCAGAAAATAAAAAAGGAAGCAGCACGCCATAAGGAAATCCTGCCTGGTGTGTATGGAGAATTCAGGCCAAACGTGTAGGAGTGAAGTAAAATAACTTTGTGGCCTGTCATTGGCATTGATGATGATGATATTTTTCTAAAGTCTTTCCATGTTGGATCTTAAAGAGCTTTAGGAAGATTAATTACTAGATCTAGTCAAATGTTTTTAATCAAAACTCTTCAATGCAAAATGGCTTTTTGATTTAAAAAAAAAAAAAAAATCAAGCTTCTCAAGAATCCAAATAGTGTACTGAATGTTGAGTCCAACTTTGATGAAAATTTCATGACCACAAAAATGTTTCTGATAAGATACCGCATACTTGAATTACAAGCCCAGAGTCCTGGTTCTTCTGAGTATTTTTTTAGTTGGATTTTGCACACTCTGTTTATCTTGTTGGCTGCGTAAGATAGACATTAGATATATTTCTTCAGATTTCTCACCATGGCAACCAATGGTGCAGCTTCACCAGTAGAACCAACTGTGGGGGGATTTGTATAGACCAGATTGACCACTGGCATTTTTAGTCACCGAGTTGTCTAATCGTGCTAAGAGCAAATCTAGATGACATGGTGGTTGACATGCCAAATGTTACCAGTGGCCTGTCCATACTACCTCACCAATGGCAGCAATGGTGGATAATAATTTTAAGGGAAAAAAAGCCTAGTGTAGACAAAGCCATTGTGAATTGCCACTGGTTTCATGAATAAGACTATGAGCCTGATTCTCATTTTTACTAAGGCCATGTTACACTGCTCTGGAGTGTAAAGGTGCCTCAAAGTGGGTATGAATTACACGTTTACACATCAGCACTTTGTAAAAGGGTCTTAGTACAAATGAGAATAAAGCCACATGACTGTTAGGGTTGTTTTTTAATCACCAGTCATGTTTTTTTGTTCCCCTTGTCTGTCTACTACAGAGCAAAACTTCTCCATGAATTTTTACAAACTTTGCTCTATGGAAGAGTGACCTAGGTTTTTAAAAAGAAAAGAAGTACTTGTGGCACCTTAGAGACTAACAAATTAGCCGTATGGAGTAAAAAAAATAAAATTTGTTAGTCTCTAAGGTGCCACAAGTACTCCTTTTCTGTTGCGAATACAGACTAACACGGCTGCTACTTTGAAACCTAGGTTTTTAAGCTGTTCTAAACTATGGTCTTGTTAATATTAAACAGTTTTAAAATGTTTATTGAACTGTAGACTTTGGCTTGAAATAATATAACCTCAGGAATTTAATTTTTTTAAAATCAATGGTTAACTTTTTTTTTGACATAGGAAAACCTCAGCTGATTCATGGGAAACAATGTATCTAAAACATCATGTCGTTTAAACCAATAAATCTCACATAATTTCAAACCAGCACAAAGTACTATTTTGTGATATTTCCTGTTTTGGGGATCTTTTAACACATTTTTAAAAACAAAGTCACATATTTGAGTTTGAGAATGTTGACAGCCTGGCCAGAGGAGTGGTCTTAAACTTTGCTGGAGCATGTAGCTTATTCTTTCCTACATTCTGTCGCTAAAATATTTTGACACGCAGGTCAACGCATTTTAAATGTTTGCTTCTTTCCACCGTAAGAGTGACGCTCACAACATTCTATGCAAACAAACAAACAAACACAACCTTATACAAATCAATCTTAAAAAAAAAGTAAATAAATACAATTTAAAAAAAACTTATCTAATCAGTGTCCCCCCAATGGAGACATTCCAGTGACCAAATTGAGTTCACTCGGGACTTCACTGTTGCTATCTATTTTATGTGGAAGGCATTCAGATGCTTTGGTGATGGGCGCAATATAAAACACCAATATGAGGCGATAGATCTTAATGCATGACTAGATGGAGTGATCTTTCTACCTTCAACAGTAGTTGGGTTTGTTTTTTATTTTAGCTTCATTCATGTGAAACTTCCTGTAGTTCTCTGAGCAAATGGGCATGTATAATAAGCCCTAACTATAAGAGATATTAATCAGCTTGAGCTTTTCTGCTCCCATTTCTTTAAAAAATGGGCATGCTAGATGTGCAGACTGACCCTGACTTCTTAAAATGTCTGTGTGTGCTGCTTTTTCATGCAGTTTTGCAAGTGACTTTTTGCCCTGTCTTTGAAGTCTCTTTCAGTAGACAGGGAGCCACAGGACAGCAGTAATTACCCAGATGACCCCTGGAGGATAACTGAGGAACAGCGAGAATATTACATCAACCAGTTCAAATCCCTACAGCCTGATCTGAACTCTTTCATTTCAGGTAACATTTACTAAATAATATGTATGTGCAGCAAAACAACCAGGATGAAAGGCCTGAAAATTAAAGCAAAGTACAGTAGATAAAGGGAGAGCTTCTTGAGTTATCTTTAGATCAGGTTTGTGCCCCAGACAGGGTCGAGTTATTTATTTATTTATTTATTTATTAATTTTTTTAGAATAACAACTTTTTTAAAAATTGCCAACCTACCCACTGCATTTTGTCTCTTTTTTGCTACCCACCCATGGTTCAAATTCTTGGGGGTGCCCAAAAATATAGGCCAGCAACCCTCTTCTCCTCTGCTGCCTTCTCCTTGCCCCACTGAGGGGGCAGCAACTACCTGCATCCAGCACCCGCTCACCCAGCACTGCAACCCTAACCCAGGTCACAACGCCATATACTCAAACGCCTCGCCCTCCAAATCCTCTTTCTCTCTCCCAGGGCCTGCAACCCTAGGCCCGCAACCCATCTACAATCTTCCTGTGACCCACCGAATCACTGAATTAAAGCATTAAAATAATACAGTGGGTAACAAATAGTTTCTTTGAAGAATTTTTAAAAATTCGTGGTTCTACTGTTAAAGATGACTCTAAAATGGGTTACAGGTTAAATGTGTATTTTAATACCACATGCTCTCTGTTTACAGGTAAAATATTTTTTCTTAACTGCTAGCCCTGCAAACTCACCCTGGGATCTGAGAGCCAAGCTGAGTTAATTCTTTCTTGTGTGTCATCATCAGAAATAAATGTTCTGCAGGCCAAATGCTGTCCTCACTTACAACTTTGCAACCCAACTGTCTTCAGAGAGTTTATACAAGTGTCATTGATTGGAATTTAGCAACAACAAAAAATCTTTTTATGATGCACAAGGAGGACTAGAGTCCAACTATTTCTCTCAGCTGCAGGACTAAGAGAAATACAAAAATAAAAGAAACGTATATTTGTCACTAAAATGAATTGATATGATTCTAAACACACACTGGGAGTAGATCTTTTGAGGAAAGAATGTGTGAGTTTTGCGTACTAATTTTTCAGAGTTGAAACACACTTTAAAAATTCAGTGTGAACTTGAGGAAAGCATCTGCAGTTACAGGACAAAAAGTTAAAATAAATTGTTTGACTCTGAAGACAGTATTTGGGGCTCAGTCCTGCAAAGTGCCAAGCTCTGGCCTGATCCATAAAAACACAAGCATATACTTAACTACTTTCCTATTAAAGTCAGTGGGACTGCTTAGGTGCTTAAAGTTAAGTATCTGTTTAACTGTTCTACAGGATCATATCAGGATGCTCAGCACTGTGTAAGATTGAGTTGTTGGCCCTTAAGCGGTTAAATGTAAACCCTGCATAGCACACACATGGTAACAGTATTGTAACTGATCTTAAAAATCAGATTTTCATTCTGACCAGACTGCTTGTGAGAGGAGTTATTCTAGGTACTGAGAGTTAGTCTGGCAAGGAAAAAACACAGATTTTAACTACAGGCATTTTGACTATGTCCTCTGAGGTTATATTATTGCAATCCAGTACTTTGGGATTCAGGAATTCTGACCCCAGACAAAAGTTTTAAAATAATTGCTTGATCTTGGCAGAAGTTAGCACTTCATCAGTTTTTTTTTCCCCTTGGTTAAATCTTCTCCAACTGAGAGAAGGGAAAAGAAAATGGAAGTTCAACACATAGTGGATTTCCCACAAAGCTGCATATAGTCAACTTTGTTTATAATAGAATGCAGTCTTTAGAATATGCAAGATGTTTGCTCTATCTGTTCCGAGAGAGAGCCTCATAGGGCCAGACATTGCATTTCATGCACACCCAGATTTACTATTAACTGTAGTGGGAGGCAGAATTATAGATCTGTATATAATGGCTCTGAATGGGGTTGGCCTTACATTTTTCAGGCTTATGTGAAGTAAAATGTGCAAGGATCTATGGCAGACTTTTGCTACCCCTGTAACCTATTTGCCTGAGACAGTGTTTGGCAGCTGGCTGTGTGGGATGTGTAGTGAACTTCTTATCACTGCAGAGGGCTCAGCAGGGGTTTGTTGGCTGGGAGGGAAATCAGATTGCTTATTATGGGAGGGCTACGGAGGATGTTCACAACTGGTAGTGAAGATTGTAGCAGGATGCTTAGCTGGTTCCTCTTGTTTTTCTTTCATGATGGTAGGGCCGCAGCAGGCCTGAAAGCAGAGAAAGTCACTGTGGGAGTAGCATAGACGGCAGAGGGCCATTTGCTGCCATATACTTGGCATGTGATTAGAAGCATCCTTTTCTCTGGACAGGAAGCCATTTATCTCCATTTTCCTTTCTTTGTATTCATAGTGGCATACTGATGATGATAATGGTAATACTGAGGCATGTTTTCATCCATTAATATTTTTCCCACATGGAGAGAAGTGGAGAAATGAGGTCAACCGCTCTGCCTGGCCTGTCCCATGTTAGTTACTCACCAAGAGACAAATGGCCAAGCAGCTATACTCGTTCCCAACAATCAAAGTGTCTGTTGAATGTGAAATAACCAGCTGCTGATGCTGTTGCAGCTTTATAGAAACACAAGCAAAATCAGATTGGAAGATGAATATCAAATGCCAAGCAATCCTTGTGGCACCTTAGAGACTAAAAAATTTATTTGGGCATAAACTTTTGTGGGCCCACGAAAGCTTATACCCAAATAAATTTGTTAGTCTCTAAGGTTCCACAAGGTTTCCATTCTTTTCATTGTTTTTGCTTATATGGACTAACACGGCTACGCCTCTGAAACCTTTCAAATGCCTGTTTCACTGTTCTTGACAGGTTCCGTGGCTAAGAATTTCTTCACAAAATCCAAGCTTCCCATCCCAGAGCTTTCTCACATATGGTGAGTACTGTAGTGTAACTGAGAATACGGATGCTGGTTTTAAAAGACATTTTAGCTCAAGAGTTCTTGTTAGATTAAAATAGTGTCTTTAGAGTAATTCCAAAAAAAAACCACCCCCAAAAAAACCCCCAAACAGGAGTACTTGTGACACTTTAGAGACTAACAAATTTATTAGAGCATAAGCTTTGAGTAATTGTAATTATTGCTCTTATCAAAATCACTTTCCGGTCCAAGCAGCGGGGTGTGTGTTGATCTTCCTGGCATGCTTGTTACCTTTTTAGAGCTACTCTTCTACTCAGCAGGACTGCAGATATTTCAATAGCAATATAAATGATAGCTGTTCTTAAGAATATTATAAGAAACATTATTAGCTCAATGAACAGACATATTTCATGAAATGGTTTAGAAGAAAAACACATTTGGAATATTTTAGATGTGTTCAGTTAGCTTTATGTATCAGGCTGTGATTTGTCAGATGAGGCCTAATTAATACCTAATTTTTAATAATACATCTGCATAATTCATCAGTGCTTTATTAACAAGCCAGCACTCTTGCTTTTAATGAGTTTGTTTAGAGACCATTGCAGATGGCATTGTATACGATACAGTTTATAAGGATCTTGTTGTATTTCCATAAACATAATGGTTCTTGTATCGTCATCCTATCTTGACATGAGGAACAAACTGTTCTAAACATTCACCAAAAATGCTGATAAAGAGAACTTTTATTTCGCTTTATCTATATATTTTTATGAAGACAGATTTTAAGAAAAGCTTGCAAGAGCCTAAACATCTGTTGGGTTCAGAGAATTTGCCTGGAATAGTTTCAAAGCTAGTTGTGAATCATGAAAAAAAGAAAGGGCTAAAGAAACATTCTCTGGAGAAAAATAAGCACTGGAATTTAATTTAAAAGTTATTTAAGAAAAACTGGTTAACCCACTATGATAACCAAAAACATTTTATTTATGTTACCAACATTAATTGTGCTCTGTATAGCATAACAAAATAAAATGTTCCTTTCTAGGAGCAATTTGAAATCTTGCATGATATAATTCATCAGGGAAAAACTCCTTTGCTAAAATTGAGGAGCATTTCAATCTTATTCACTGTAACCTTGACTGCTTGAAACATTGTCCCTTCGCTTTCAAACAGCGATGAAGTAACTATTGCTCCATTTTAGTTATTATAGTAATACTAAATGAATTCTAATATTTTCCAGAAGGTGTATGCTATGAAACTGCATTCGTGTGCTTCTGAATTCCTCTGCTGTTGTTTGACGCTTAAACTAAGGGCTTGGCTACAGTTGTGAGTTACAGCGCAATGAAGGAGCCCCCGGGCGCATTAGCTCACTGGCAAGGCACATAATGGCTCTGACTCCGCGGCTACAGCGCTGCTGGTACTCCACATTGGCGAGTGGACTAACGTTTGCTGCGGCCCCGCTGGAGCGCCGTGGCACCAGTGTGAACGAGGTGTTGCATTACTGCATTCTGATCAGCCTCCGAAAACGTCTGTTATGCAGACAAAACTACACAGGATCGTTTCAGGGGACAAGACAAGATGTCACGTTTATTACAACACAATTTGATTTATGACCACTAACTAATATCCAATACCGATGTTTATACACTCCCCTGTATAGTTACCAGTCCTGAATGTAGCTTGAGTTCGTGGCTTGGGTTCGTAGCTTGTGGCGGCTAACTGGCCAGGAAAGCTGGGCACAAGGAAGAGCTGGGTCTCTGTTGGGCATGCACCGATGCCCTTCCATGTTGGCAGCCGAATGTTACCCTCCAAAGTCTTTCATCTCATCCATCCTTTTTGTAGGCTTTAGTTTGAATCCAGAGTCTATAGGTCTTGCTGTGTCACACTGCCTCTGGGTTTGGTGTGATTGATCACCCATCAATTGCAGACATGACTTTCAGCCTAGGACCTGGCTTTGATGTTTCTTCAATTGTACTTTTGTTCTTTTCTTTTGAGGGTGGACTCCTCCTACTTTGTCTGGGCTGTTGTCTGCATCTTCAGCCGTTGGGTGTTTACACTTTATTTCATTAGGACAGGCTGGGGCTGGAGGTTGATTCCATCATCCATACATACCTCATTCACACATCTAAACTAAACTAATAAGATTACAGCAGGGTTTTGCAAAATGGAGTGAGCATTTTAAAATGGAGTTTGAGTTATAATATGGACAAGTGTAAGGAATGGCAAACAGTGAGCAGAAGTTACAAGGTTGAAACAGTGCAAATTTCAGTGATTTAAGCAGCAATTGGATTAAAGGGTGAAACTCAATTAGCGAGTTGTTGTTTCATTCATAAAACTTTGTTTATGAAGTTACAGTAATAAAGTGAACAATTAAAAACAATTTCATTGATCAGTTCTACATGTCCCATAATTCCCTTAAGTCAAGTGGCCAGTCTTGTCATTGTTTTTGAATTGCTGCAGGAATGCGGATATGCCCTTTGAAAGCTCCATTTCTGACAGCTGGCTTGCTTATCTGCTTCGAGACAAAGCAAGCCATTTGTGTGGAATGCTGTGTGAGAGAGAGGTGGGGAGGGGGGAGGTCTGCTGCTGTCTGAACTTACAAGACAGCATACTGACATTCTCTCAGCCCCCCAAAAACCCAGTCTCTTTCCCCCCACATACACACAACACACTCCCTGTCACACTCCACACCCCCCCCCCCATTTGAAAAGCACGTTGCAGTCACTTGCATGCTGGGATAGCTGCCCACAATGCACTGCTCCCAATGTCGCTGCAAGTGCTGCAGATGTGCCCACGCCAGCGCGCTTGAAGCTGTCAGCGTGGACAGACTGCAGCGCTTTCCCTACTGCGGTCTCTGAAGGCTGGTTTAACTCAAAGCGCTCTACATCTGCAAGTGTAGCCATGCCCTAAAACTAAACTGGCAGCAATGCTAACGGGTTGTTTAACGCTAATATTCCAAACTGCCACCAGCATTAGTTAATCTGGCTGTGCGGCTTTTAAGGCCAGTCTACACTTGGTAATTAAGCACTTTCTGAAAACTGTTTGCATTGATCGGACTGCCTGAAACATTACCGAATAGGGTTTAAGTGCTAGCATAGACCAACTGAACTGTTGTCAACACCATTTTGGAAAGAGAGATTGAATTTGGATACTCAAATGTAATTTCTTGACAAATTTCAGCTTTTGAAATACCAGATAGAAAATATTGGATGATGTGGCATAAAGAGAAAGCACTTTTTTCCCCATATAAAATCTTCCTAGTATTGGAAAGTCAGGTTGTTCCACTTCTCAAAGGGAAATGTTTAAAAAAAATAAACAGTATTTTTAAAAAAAATTCCACTTGCTTGGGAATTGTTACCTTTTTACATAAAGGATATACTGTGTGTGTGTGTGTGTGTATGTATATGCTTCATTCCTGCAGTGGCTCAAAAAATATGTGAATACCATGTTCACAGGGAGCTGAGCGATGTAGACTGTGATGGAGCGCTGACGCTGCCAGAATTCTATGCTGCATTTCACCTCATTGTTGCTAGGAAGAATGGTTATCCATTGCCAGATACGCTTCCGGAGACCTTACTGCCAGATTACCTTCACCCAGGTGAGGCTGTGATATTCCTGTACCATTTCAGAAACTCATCAGTCACCCAGAACAGCCTTTTTTAGTAAGAGACAAAGATTTATCTAGAAGCTGAGTAGTACCTCTCAATGTAGCTTGATAAAATATTCATTTTTAGTTATGCTTAAAGGGAAAATGCTAAAGAAGAACCAAAAAATAATAATTTTTTTTTTTTAAAAAAAGGAGCAGCAGCATGTCTCTCTGAAGGAGCACACCTGCACACTGACAAAGAGGGGAGTAATAAGCTCCTCTGGGCCTGTTCAGCACCAATGAGGCACACCTGCAAGGCTTGTTCTGGAGCTGGTTGGGGGCGTGGATGTTCAAAAGGGAAAACCTGCCACAGGAAAGAGGGCGGGGGATGTGAACAGGGAGAAGGTTGCCCCGGCCCATACAGCTGAGACAAGCCTGCTGTGACAGGGTCGGGCCGGATGGCTACAGGAGAGTAATAGAAGGCAGATATATTAACCCCAGGTTAAGTAGGTCCCTTTTCCCTGGGTAAGGTAACAGGGAAGGTTCCAGAACAATCAGGAACCTTCTGGAGACAATTGAGACAGACAGGCTGATTAGAACACCTGCAGCCAATCAAGAAGCTGCTAGAATCAATTAAGGCAGGCTAATCAGGGCACCTGGGTTTAAAAAGGAGCTCACTTCAGTTTGTGGTGCACGTGAGAGGAGCTGGGAGCAAGAGGCACTAGGAGCTGAGAGTGAGAACGCGGACTGTTGGAGGACTGAGGAGTACAAGCATTATCAGACACCAGGAGGAAGGTCCTATGGTGAGAATAAAGAAGGTGTTGGGAGGAGGCCATAGGGAAGTAGCCCAGGGAGTTGTAGCTTTTGCACAGCCTGTTCCAGGATGCACTCTAGACAGCTGCATTCCACAGGGCCCTGGGCTGGAACCTGGAGAAGAGGGCGGGCCCGGGTTCCCCACAAACCTCCCAACTCGTGGTCAGACACAGGAGTCGTCAAACTGGACTGTGGGTTCAGAAAAACGGCCAAGCTGAGGGCTGCCGTGAAGCTCCAAGGCAAGCAAATCCGCCAATAAGCGCAAGACCCACCAAGGTAGAGGAGTAACTTTGTCACGCTGCCCAAAGGGAAACAGCAATAAGTCTCACTTCTATGAAGCTGCATGGCCTAGCCTCAGAGCAGCACACCCTATGAGGAGGGGCTGGAGGTGGACCTCGGGAAGATTGAGATCTAAGGGCTGACCCAGGAAGACTGCCTAAGCTCCAGGTCACCCTTGTGTCTTTTCAATTTTCTATAGTCTCCTCTCCCCTATAAGGGAAGAAAGAGGGGAGAGGACGTTTCTTTTTTTTGTTTGTTTGCTCCAAGAACGCCTTGGGCATCGGCTGAGGGGAGAGAAAGACAGTACGAGGATTTGAAGTGGGGTCTGAAGGGAACTTGAGTGGACCCCCCCACCCCCAAAGTCTCTGTTCCCTATAAGCTGTCTCCATGTTCTGTTGAAATACTAGGGTCTACTAGAATTCTACTGTCTAGATTCTACTAACCTGAGGCATAGCTAGGAGTGGCAGATGGTTATCTGTGGCAAATCTGGATGTCACAAGATTTTACATATGAAGTAGGTGACTTTTAGCCTATGTGTTGTCTTGCCCTAATGACTCTTGGAGGCATGTTTGAAATGATGGAATATTACTGACCTGCTTTACAGGTTATCTTGAATGCTGTATATGTTTACTGGTTTTAGCAGAGCTCAAATTTTTCTATAACTCATTTTCCTGATCTGCCATTCCTACTGTTAATATTTTATAATTAACAGTGAGATTTCACCAGTTTGTGTGGGATGGGGATAAATGAGTCTACAATGTGTGGTGTACCTCACTACTGAGGTACGGTTGAGCGATATTGACATATGTTGTCAATTTTCATTACACCTTAACACTAAAGTGCATACCCTTCCATTAAAAAATGTGCACAGCTTTCTCGGGTGAGGAGGATTAATTACTGATAATAGTTACAGTGCTAAGAGATAATATATAAGAGCTAATAAAATCTCCATTAAATTTGCTGGCACTATTAAAGGAGAGGAAAAGAGCAAATCAAGTTGTAGTTAAAAAAACTAAATGTCCCCCATGTATCAATTCATTGAAGTAATTTCTGTCAGATTCCTGTTCTCTACAATCCACCATCTTCATATCCAAGGGTATAAATCAGAGGTGGCCAACCTGAGCCTTAGAAGGAGCCAGAATTTACCAATGTACATTGCCAAAGAGCCACAGTAATACGTCAGCAGTCCCCCATAAGCTTCCCCCGCTCCAGCCCACAGCGCCTCCCACCCGCTGACAGCCCTACCAATCAGTGCCTCCCCCTCCCTCCCCACGCCTCCCACCTGCTGCGATCAGCTGTTTTGCGGTGCGCAGGAGGCTCGGGGGTGGGGGGGGAGATGAGCAAGGGCATGGCAAGCTTGGGGGAAGGGGTGGAGTGGGGGCAGAGCCTGGGACAGAGCAGGGGGTTGAGCATTGAGCACTCCCCGGCACATTGGAAAGTTAGCGTCTGTAGCTCCAGCCCCGGAGTCAGCACCTACGCAAGGAGCCGCATATTGACCTCTGAAGAGCTGCATGTGACTCCAGAGCCACAGGTTGGCCACCCCTGGTATAAACTGTTTATGAAACATCAGCCTTCAAGATGTTCTCGTGATTAGTCTGCATAATCGTGTGTCATTATCACTATTGCCTCCATCTTCCGTCCCTCAGGATCTCCTTCCTGTTTGTTATGCTCGCTTCTAGTCTCATTTTAAATTAGACTGTAAGCTGTTCAAGACAGGGATCTTGTCTTTCTATACAGTGCCTTTCACTGTAGAACCTTGAGCATGTCATGATTAGGGCCTCTGGGTGATAATGTAATAGAAAGAATTAGTAGTAGTAATAGGGCATTTCTCTGACCACACTGTGAACCTCTCACTTGGCATGAATCAGGTTGTGTTTTCTCTAAGCTAGCCTTCCTCATCTCCATGTCTTCAGTTTTTCTCTTGGCTTCCTCCTATTGTCTTGAATTAACACCAAATACTTGAATTGCATCCAGCTGTTCATAAATATCCACCAAGCTTTTATTAACTAAAGGCATTTCCACTGCAAATTTGAGAACAAAAGGCTAAATTGCAAACAGGTTTGTTTCTAGCTATTGCAGAATGTTTGTCATCCTACGAATAAAGAATATTTAAAAAATCTTATCAAAAAGTATTATAGTATTTAATAACTTTTCTCTAGGCTTTTTAAGCCATCTCGCAGAATTTAATAGGCAATTACATATCCTTACAAGAGAACTTTATAGGATAGTTTAAAAATATCAAAATCCTCTAGATTTAGTACAATTTTCTGTAAAATTAAAGGGTTTTAGAATCTTTTCAGTAGAAAATTTCAGTGGAGACTAATGGTTTTGTCCCTATTACATTGTTTGGGACTTTTCTAGAAGGGACAACTGAAAATGGATAGCTCAGGAAGACTATACTGGAATACAATGTCTGACACGTCTAGGTCACTAGCTAGAAGCTAGTTTGTGCTGCTAGTGACCGAGGGTTTGTCTTCAGCTGCACCTTTTCACTGTAGCATTTTAGTGAAGACACTCCTATGCTGCCAGGAGAGCTTCTCCTGTCAGCGTAGTTAATCCACCTCCCTGAGAGGGGGTAGCTATGTCAGCAGGAGAAGCTTTCCTGCTGACATAACACTGTCTATATGGGGGGTTAGGTCGGTATAACTATGTCGCTCAGAGGGGTGAATTTTTCACCCCCTTGAGCGACATAATTATACCGCTATAGGTATGTAGTGTAGACCTGGCCTGAGAGTAGTCTGGTGACTTACATGAAACGTGTTTGGTTGTCTCTGTCTCATTCCTGGCTAGAAGAAAGGTTCCAGTATTAAAAAGAAAAGTCATCACCACAGTTTGCACTAGTTAGCACCTTTTACTGGCAGTTTGAGCACAGAGCAAGGACTGAATGAGCACGGATAGTGTGTCTGCGTTTCTCCACCCTTTGAGGTGTTTCCTCCAGGTCAGAGTTGAGGCACTTTGGCAGGATTGTGGGGGGAAGCTTGCATTGTTGCTGTCCATCTAATATCTGATCTGTTGATAGAGGACCTCAGTTTTCATTATGTCAGTTTGGCACTTCTAATATCTACTTAATTTTAATGAAAAAAATACACGAGGAGAAAAAAAGGCAGAAGATCATGGCTGCTTATTGTCCTGGCCGATGGTGTCTCACTGTGTCCTTGTGCTTCCTGATCTGCTTGTTGTAGCCACCTGTTGTCTATAGTCTTATATATTTAGATTGTAAGCGCTTTGTGGCAGGTACTGTCCCATTATTACATATTTGTACAGTGTCTAGAACAATGGGGTGCTGGCTTCCAGGCAGTACTATAATACATACAATTAATAATAACTGAAATCAGCATGCCTCTGTAGCCATCTTCCATGTAACTCCAAACATTACATTTTAAAAAGTAGGGCAGACAGTTGCCTGGGAGGTTTTTTCCCATATATTTTTTCCTCTTCTTTGCACCTAGTTTTTGTTCTGAGCTCCCCTGTTTGCACTGTGGCCTTCTGTCTTCCTAAATGAGCTCTGTTTTGTTTCTTTTAAGCAGCAAAGCTTTTCAAGGGCTAACCATTAATTCTAGCAGTGATATTGGCAGAGTAGTTGAGGGATTTGACATTTAGCTAATACTTACAGCTCTACTTAGACAAGATTCACAAATAAAGATAGAGATTTTTGAAAGGAGAAGTGTGTATAGAAAAAAAAAAACCTTGCACAGTGAATCACATACAGTACAGGCTTCTGAACCAACAACTTTTGGAATACAAATATAAATAAATAAATAAAGCAGTAGGGTGTGCTTCCCCATATATGTTATGGACCCTTTTTATACCCACTTCCAAGTACAACGCTAGAATTTATGACAACTCGGTATGAAACATTTTTTATGGGAGAAGTCCTGTACCATAGTTTAATGTCTATGAAATCAAGGTTTTGCTTGGCCATTTAGGAATGTAAGTCTATTTGGTAGCAATTCTCATTAGCCTGTTGTATTAAGTCCAGTATGAGGTAGACTGAGTCCTTTACTCATATGGCTCAAGCAGAATTTTTTGCATTTGATCGAAATGTTAAAAGTTTAAAATAAAAAAATGACTTGCAAAAGAAGCATTTAAGGATTAATGAATTTTGCTACTTACATGGCTTGTTTTGTGAACTACAAGTTCAGGGCTAAATTCTGTGCTGGGGTAACTCCCATTAAGAACTTGACCCACTGTGTTTTGCTTTGAAAGCTTTTCTTGAATTAAAATAAAAAAAACGTAAAGCTGATTGCTCTGTCTAGTAACCTAACTGTATTTTAAATTAATACAGATTTGTAAAAGCTTAGTTTGTTTGGAGGGACCAGATGCTAATCAGAAACTGGACTTGTGAATTGGTTATTCTACTACTCAACATATTAATCTTAAGAAAAATAGTTTTCTAGCTACCAAGATGCTTAATGGTTTAAAGGGACTAATCCCCGAGGAGTGTTAGCAGAAGGGCCTGTGTATATAGAACAAAAACATGGGTGTTGCAAATGTTACCTTAACAAATTGCAGGGTTGTTTCTCCTGCTCCCAGTATTTACCTGATTGAAAACTATTAAAGATGATACAGACTGAAGCAAGTGTTGTGATTAGTCTTCATGCTTTTCGCTGACATTTAGTTATATTGCGTAGTGTGGGTTCTAATACATTTCCCATTCTAGATAACACAAACCAGGAAGTTGCAGGCCTGTCAAATAGGTTTTATAGTTCTAACACTCCAGTCTGTAATGCCAGCTATATTGACTCTAGATCAGTTGAAGAAAAGGCACAAATAAAACTTCAGTCACGGTTGTTTTCGGGTGGCTGAATAGTATCAAAATCTGTCCTCAATTTCACCCAATTGTTTCTACAATATATTAGACTTATACATCACTACATGCTGTTACTTAAAAATAATACAAGAGGAAATGATTTTCTATACAGTACTTATCACCTTGTTATCCAGATCAGATGCAGTATGAAGGGGTGGGGAAGAAAAATAATAATCTAATACATGTAAAATATGTGTGTTATTAAACAAAGACATGTATCTTTGCTTTCCCTCCAGCTTCCCTTAAGCCTAAACGTGACTGCGCATTATTGGATTCTTATTCTGACTCATTGCCAGTTAGTCAACAGACCAGGGACTTTAATCGAACTGAGGTAAGAAAATTACCCGAGGACTATAGTTACATTAAGGAATTTACATTAGTAGACCACCTAGCAATTAATACATCATACATATCTGCGGAATTTTCAAGTGGGCTATCTGTTTTTAAGCTTGCCTTTTGTCCATCTTACTGTTCTTCTTTCAGTAATTCATTCAGTGACTGGAGAGGGTAGACCAGCCTCCTTTCAACAGGTGTGCATGAGCGACACAGTCTACATCCTCCTCCTGAGGACTCTATGCTGTGACAAGTTGGGAGTCTGTGGGTCAAATGCAGGGAGAAAGTTGCATATTCTTTTCTTAAGCTTCTGCCTTGCTGAGGTTGGAACAAACAATGGGAAAGAAGATCTGTGCTGCTGTGGAAGGCAATTGATCAGAGGACTCCAGATAGACTGGGGCATATTAATGCTATGGGGGATTGTATTGGCCAAAATGTTGGCCTTTGTCAGGGACAAGCTTCGTTCTAGTCAGGATCTCCTTACAGACCCTTCTGCCTTGTCACCTTGGCAGCACACTCCTCCTCAAAGATGCTTTCTTCCTATTTCAGAGCCCCAACTCCCATTTTGTCCCCAGAAATCCCATTGAAAGGGAATAAAATGTACCTTTCTCAACTGTTCTGGTCTTTGCCCCCCCCAATCTCTGGTGACCCCAGATTTGGTGCAATATGTAGCAACAGTTTGGGTCTACAGGTCTAAGTAAGCATGTGCTGCCTGCTGCATCCTCCTTCCCCTGGTTAACTTTGGCCTCTGTCATGACCTGGAACAGCGGGAATTGATGCTCTCCCCTTTTTCACTTCAGTGGACAGATTTTTAAAAATGCTCAGCCCCCATTCAGGTATCTAAATGAAGCGGGCAGCACTTCAAAATTTCTCCACACCTAGCAGCTCCCATGGAGAAGAAGAGAGCAATGGGAGCTGCTGGGTACAGAGTGCTTCCAAAAATCTTAGTCCCAAGTTCCTTCTGGCTTCCCTGTGAAATATATTTCATCCATGATCCTGCTAGTGCCACCAATGGAGATATCGCCACCCAGCTGGCTGTGAGGTGGTGGGCCGCTGCACCCCAGTCCATGCTACCTGCCTCCACTGCCGGTCATAATGCCACAGTCTATCTAGGTACCAGTAGTGGATCAGCACATCTAACTTTTGAATGATCCTGGCACCTCCCTAGGTTCAGGACCCAGCCCTGGACTAATCCAGGCCTGATGGACTGCCTAAAAAGAGAGAGGTATTTTATATCAATATAAGTACAGGCCAAATAACTGAGTTAAGGGGACAATAGTTCAGTCAGAAGAACTTTAGAAAAGTAAGCGATCTCATGAAATTTGTAAACTTGAGGTTTAAAGGCCTAAAACCTGGAATAACCTTATCCACCTCATGGTTGTTTCCATCCCATTGCACCTGGGTATGTCAATTCAGAGTTTGTAAGCTGTGACATTTGAAGGTCTCAGCTTGTTAGGGTAGTGAATCAAGTGACAATTTGTGGACAGGGCTATGGCTCAGAATTGTTAGGCCTCTGAAAATTGGCATGCATTGCTGTTGTGGAAGTCCCTTCAAACTCTGCATCCAAATAAAATAATAATGGTACGTTATACCAGCTCAGCCCCAGGGCTGGTGTAAGGCTGTTCTCCAATCACTTCATCCTCCCCCTTGTTATGGGGAAAACTCCATGGTCAAAACACAGCTCTTCTCTTGTCAAATGCAACTGTGCAATATCACCACCAGGCAATAGGCAATGTTTCATAATATTGCTGAGTTTGTCTCACTTTGCATGGTGTGATCATCATGTTTATCTCGTGGGACTACTTATATATGATCTTACCAGTGCCCTTTCTGCTCACAGGGCAATGTTCTGGGTACATCAGCTTGATTCAGAATAGCATTGCTATTGGTTTTTGAAAATGGTGCTTTTATTTTAGAAGTGCAGGCAGGTCTTTTACTGAAGCACAGATTTCTGGTCCTATTAATATGTTCACATGCTGTGAGGTTGATTAACAGTGGAGTGCCAGATTCTGCCACAGACCAACACTTCACTAGAACTTTTTCACTGTGTTCTAGTGTTGGAAAACTAATCAGTCCCTTGACAGTTTGACTTATTAGCATATATGTTTATTAATTTGCAGCTTAAGAAGAAGTCATGCTGAAAACACATACTTAATCATATACATGCTGCTCCACTACCAGAGTTTAATAAAATATTAACTGCATATTAGTACTGTATCAGCACAATACATTTAAAATCTTCTTTGCCACAGAGTGTTTTTTGTCTTTGCTTTTATTTACTAAAGTATTTTGTATGATTTTTCCACATTGATCTTTATAGATTTATCTAGACAATTATAACTTTTGTGACCAATTGTGTGTGTGACTGTTCTTTGCTCCCACCATCTCTGGTTTCTCTCATATGAGAGATGAAACAGTTTGGCCAAAAGGAATAAGCACAGCAGCTGGAGTCAGGAACTTCTGAGCTCTTTTTCTGGCCCTGCCACTTAATTCCTATGTGTCCTCGGGCAGTTCAACTTTTTTACCTCAGGCCTTGTCTACACTGGCAAGTTTCTGCACAGTAAAGCAGCTCCCTGCACTGTAACTCCCGAGGTGTACAGGCTGACAAGTCACTTAGTGAGCAGAAACTGCACAGTTGCAGCACTGTAAAAAAAAATCACCCAGTTTTCTGCACTGGGGCTACAGTGCTGCAGTGCCAGTGTAGGCACCCTGGTCGATTACATCACTGCGATTGGCCTCCGGGCGGTGTCCCACAATGCCTGTTCTCACCTCTCTGGTCATCGGTTTGAACTCTACTGCCCTGCCCTCAGGTGACCAACCGTGAGCCCCACCCTTTAAATTGTGTGGGAATTTTGAAAGTCCCCTTCCTGTTTGCTCGGTGACGCGTGCAGTGGTCTCAGCGCATCTTTCCAGGTGACCATGCCTGCTCCATGCACCAGGCGATCCCCTGCTTGGAGCAATGCTGAGCTGCTGGACCTCATCAGCATTTGGGGAGAGGAGACTGTCCAGTTCCAGCTGTGCTCTAGACATAGGAATTATGATATCTACGGACAGATTTCATGATGCATGACAGAAAGGGGCCAAGACTGGGACACACTGCAGTGCAGGGTCAAAGTGAAGGAGCTACGGAACGCCTACCACAAGGCATGGAAGGCAGACGGCTGCTCCGGAGCTGTACCCGTGAGCTGCCAGTTCTATGAAGAGTTGGATGCGATA
This sequence comes from Natator depressus, assembly GCF_965152275.1. Classification (NCBI taxonomy): domain Eukaryota; kingdom Metazoa; phylum Chordata; order Testudines; family Cheloniidae; genus Natator; species Natator depressus. Next base: position 136,274,677 of record NC_134234.1, read on the forward strand.
CTCTGTGATGACCCCACCTCCACAGCAAAGGCCACTGTGGATACTTCTGTGGCTTGCCTGCCAGTCGAGGGTGGACCGAGCCAGGAGGAGGAAATATTGGACGAGGATGTGGCACGGGAGGGTGACCCAGAGGCAGTGGATGACTCAGAGGTCAGAGATGCATGCAATCAGGAGCTCTTCTTTGCCCCGGAGGAGGCTAGCCAGTCACAGTTGTCAGAACTTGGCGAAGAACAAACAGGATAGGAGGCCCCTGGCAAGTGGCTTTGATTTTGGGAATCGCTGAGGCGAGTTGTTGGGGGCAGGAGGGTTGCAGAAAACAGGCTTGTGTCTGTATGATACCACCACATGCCTAATCTGAGCAGCAGAACAGGTTCTTGATTGACTCCCTCACAACACAGGAATCTGCCTCGGAGATCTCCAGGAAACTCTCATGGAGATACTGGGCAATCTTCTGCCGCAGATTCTTTGGCAGAGCTGCTTTGTTTCTTGCCCCATTAAGGGTAACTTTCCTGCACCACTCTGCTGTCACTGGGGGGACAGACCATTGTTCTCCACAGATGTGCCGCATAAGGGCCAGGGCAGAAGCAGCAGTCTTGGAGAAGATCCTCCCTTGATTCCCTGCTCACCATCAAAAGCGAGATATCTTCCACAATGAACACAGCCTGTGGAAAATGTGGAGACAGGAATGATTACCAGGCCCCCCCTACAGTGCTGGCTGTCCTCAAGAGCCACGTTCCCAGTGTACAGTATTATGGTCCTGGAACACTGATTTCCCCTGCCTCTGCAGTTACTCACCACTTTGGGGGTCTTGTGGCTCATGTGTGCTTGCCTCAGTAAGCCAGTTAATGACAGGTATGTGAATAGTGGCTGTGTTTTAAATCACTGAATCAGTGTTGTGTGTGTTGCAAACAATACTGCTTCTGTAAACTGTGGCATTTCGACTTCACAGATATGACCTTGGGAGTCCAGCCTCCCTCTTTGTTATTGCCGGCTGAATGGCTGCACAGAATTAGAAAGCGGCCAAGAAGAAGTAAGGAGGACTTTCTGCGTGAGATTATGATGCACTCCGCTGTCGAAAAACAAGAATCGAAGGAGTGCCGGAATAACGAGAATAGGGACCGAAAGGAGAACGCGGTGTGCCAGAATGAAGCCACGACGTGGCTCTTAAAAGTTATGGAGCACCAAGCGGACAATCTCCAGGCGCTACTGCTACTGCAAACTGAGCAGCTCCGTGCCCGCCCTGTCCTGCAGCCGCTGTCGCAAAACTTTTTCCCATGCGCCCCCCAGACACCGCCAACACACTCTTATTAACCTCCTGGCTCCACTCTGTACCCATGGTATTCCACGCCTGCCCCGTCACAGTCCAGCCCTGCGGACTCCCAGTACCCACTGCACTCAACACCCATCTCTCTGCAGTTTAGCCCTGCTGAAGTACAGTACCCACTGCACTGTACTCCAAAGGAGAAGGTTCCATGTGATACCTGGACATACACAAATCTTTAACCATCCCGGGGCCGCATCTCCTCCTGGGACCCTCCATTCCCCCATCCCCCACAGTATTGATGTGGTTTTTTTGTTTGTCTCTGTCATAAGTATAAAGGGAAGGGTAACCACCTTTCTGTGTATAGTGCTATAAAATCCCTCCTGGCCAGAGGCAAAGTCCTTTTACCTGTAAAGAGTTAAGAAGCTCAGGTAACCTGACTGGCACCTGACCCAAAATGACCAATGAGAAGACAAGATACTTTCAAATCTGGAGGGGGAGGGAAAAGGCTTTTGTCTGTCTGTGTGATACCTTTACCAGGAACAGATCAAGGATGCAAGCCCTCCAACTCCTGTAAAGTTAGTAAGTAATCTAGCTAGAAATGTTTTGGCTTGTGATATTCACTGTGCTGGAGGATATGTGTATTCCTGTTTTTGTGTCTTTTTGTAACTTAAGGTTTTGCCTAGAGGGATTCTCTATGTTTTGAATCTGACTGCCTGTAAGATTATCTTCCATTCTGATCTTACAGAGTTGTTCTCTTATCTTTTTTTGTTCTTCTAATAAAGATCTGTTTTTTAAGAATCTGATTGGGTTTTTTGGGTCTTAAAAATCCAAGGCTGGATTGTGCTCATCTTGTTTATTCTCAAGCCTCCCCAGGAAAAGGGGTGTAAGGGCTTGGGGGGATATTTTGGGGAAATAGGAACTCCAAGTGGTCCTTTCCCTGTTCTTTGTCTAAATCACTTGGTGGTGGCAGCATACTGTTCAAGGACAAGGCGAAATTTGTGCCTTGAAAGTTTTTAACCTAAGCTGATTAAAAATAAGCGTGGGGGGGGGGTCTTTCATGTGGGTCCCCACATCTGTACTCTAGAGTTCAGAGTGGGGAGGGAACCCTGACAGTCTCTCTCCTCCAGTTGTTGTTTTTTAATAAAAGAATTGTGTTGGTTTGAAAGTGATCTTTATTCCATTAATTGAAAGCAAACAGAGTCCTGCAAAGTAACAGGCAATTTTCTTAAACCTTCATAGTGCATTGTCTGCATCAATCACAATCACCTCCTAGCATTACAAGTACTGCACTCCCGAGCATAGCAACAAATATTAGTGGCTTTCAGCATAAAATTGCTGCCTCAAGGCATCCCTAATCCATATGGCCCTGCTCTGCGCCCCTCTAATAGCCCTGGTCTCTTCCTGTTCAAATTCAGCCTCCAGGCACTGAGCCTCAGCAGTCCAGCCTTGAGTTAAGCTTTCACCCTTCCCTTCACAAATATTATGGAGTGTACAGCATGCAGCTGTAGGCATAGGAATATTGTCATCGGCCAGGTCCAGCCTCCCATGTAGGCAGCACCAGCGGGCCTTTAAATGGCCAAAAGCACACTCAAAAGTCATTCTGCACTTGCTCAGCCTATCGTTGAACGGCTCCTTGCTGCTGTCAAGGTGCTCCGTGTATGGCTTCATAAGCCACAGCATTAAGGGGTAGGCTGGGTCTCCCAGGATCACAATGGGCATTTTGATTTCCCCTACAATGATTTTCTGGTCTGGGAAGAAGGCCCCTGCTTGCAGCTTCCCGAACAGGCCAGTGTTCCAAAAGATGCGTGCATGATGCACCTTTCCAGACCAGCCTGCGTTAATGTCTGTGAAACGCCCACAGTGATCGACAAGCGCCAGGAGAACCCTAGAGAAATACCCCTTCTGATTAATGTACTTGGTGGCTAGGTGGTCTGGTACCAGAATTGGAATAGCTGTGCCATCTGTCGCCCCTCCGCAGTTAGGGAAGCCCATTTGTGCAAAGCCATCCACAACGTCACGCATGTTGCCCAGAGTCACAGTCTTTTGGAGCAGGATGCAATTAGAGGTCCTGCACACTTCTGTCAACACTCGTCCAATGGTAGACTTTCCCACTCCGAACCAGTTAGCAACCGATCGGTAGCAGTCTAGAGTAGCCAGCTTCCATGGTGCAATCACCACACGCTTCTCCAGCGACAGGGCAGCTCTCATTCTCGTGTCTTTACGCCACAGGGCTGGGGCCAGCTCATCACACAGTCCCATGAGTGTGGTTTTCCTCATCTGAAAGTTCTGCAGCCACTGCTCGTCATCCCAGACATGCATGACAATGCGATCCCACCACTCAGTGGTTGTTTCACTGACCCCCAAAAGTGGCGTTCCACTGTGGTCAGCATCTCCGTGAATGCCACAAGCAATCTCGTGTCATAGCTACTGCGCGTGGCGAGATCGATGTGAAACTCCTCTTGCTTTTGTAGTTTAGTTTAAGAAATAACTCCACTGCCACTCGTGATGTGTTAGTGAGAGCGAGCAGCATATTGGTCAACAGTGCGGGATCCATTTTTGCAGACTGAAGAGGCAGGGTGCGCAGATGGCGCCAAATGTGGACGGAAGCACAGGGATTGCTGGGATGCGGAGCAATGTATCACGGGGCATTGAGACAGGACCCAGGATGCCCTGCAACTCCCTCCGCCTTCCCACAACTTTTAGTGGCAGAAGAGGAAGAGACGTTCTGTGGGATAGCTGCCCAGAGTGCACAACTCCGAATACCACTGCAAGTGCCGCAAGTGTGAACACACTATTGTGCAGTCAGCTGGCAGTGTGAATACACAACAGCGGTTTCCTTTCAGTGCCCTCTGAGCAGCACTGTAACTGCCAGTGCTGTAACTCTGCCAGTGTGGACATACCCTTAGTCTCCGGGTCTATAAACTGAGGATACTATTGCTTCCCTGCCACACAGGGTTGTTGTGGATTAATGTTTGTATAGTGCTTTTTGAAGACGAAAACTATCTCGCAAATATTTTTTTTTTCAAAATGTATATATGTGTGAGACAAGGTGTCACTTTTTAAGGCACTGCAGAGGAATGCTGAATTATGCTAAATTCCCCCTAAACTCAGGTGCTAGAACCCTATATGAAGATGTAACTACTGCTGGCTTTTGCTAGCAGATGGATCACTTTAACTCCAGACAGGATATAAGAGGGATTTGAGTGTCTTATTCTGATGCAGAGGGAAGTAGAGGCTGGGACAGGGGAGGTCATGCTGGGAAAAGCCTTAGCAACAACCATACTTGAGGAAAAAGTTTAGGCAGAGATACATGTGTCTTTATGGTTAACTTACCCCCTTTCTGCGGTTTGTTTTATTGTAAGTTTGGACTGTATTTAATATGTGCACACTTTATTCAGAGCATGCTGGGAGCTTCTACTTACAGTAGGCTTATTATATTTCTAGGAGGGTGTAATGCCTCATCCAGTCCCACTGAAGTCAACGGGAGTCTTTCCACTGACTTCAGTGAGCTTTGGATGAGCCCTTACTCTACAGTACTTTTATTATCCAGGATCATGTGGAACTTGCTGCTGCATTGATTTACTGAGGCAAATAGCTTAGTAAGTGTTCACATAAAAATAAAAGATTAGATTTCAATTAAACTAGCTAGAATAACAAAAGGAAGGTTATTAGCCCTTATGCTTCAGGGTATAAAGCTAATCAGTAGCTGGGGTCAGGCGAAGCTTCCTTTCACAACGGTACAATTATGCATATTATGTATAACTGTGATGCTAGTTGCAGTAGGAGGCAGGCTACCAGACTAGCCTGATGATTGGTCCGTTCTGATGCACCAGTTTTGTCAGTGGGCAGGTCCCCTGTTTGTCCCCATATCTTCCAGCTGACACATTTTAACTCTCACCCAAAAAAAAAAAAAAAAAAGCTCTAGCTCACATAACTCTTTGATTTCAGGATCCGCCTTCATTTCTGTGAGATTATTATTTTTAAGCTATTAACTTCACAAATTATTACCCAGATGTCCAAAGCAATTTCTCCTATTTCTGCAGAGTGGTGATGAAATTTGCTCCCTGCTAGTGTAAATGCTGGGACATATATAGATATTCATTTTATACTTCAGAAAGCTCAGGGTTTCTCCTTTCATATTCTTCTTAAATTTCCTAATATTAAAAATATTATCCTAATAACCTGACTCAATAAAATTCCATAAGCCAATTTAGCTGATCCATAGAAAGTGACATTTATGTTTGTGGATTTGAATGTTTACACAATAAAGGAATAAACCTATAAGGCAGGGGTCTCAAACTCAATTTACTTAGGGCCAGTGCCAGTCCTCAAATTCTCCCAGCAGGCCAATAATGTCACTGAAGATGGTTTTCAGAAGAGAAAACATTTATATTGTATTTTTTTATTTCAAATTTCTTAGAAATAATAAAACTGTCCTACAACTTTATACAGTTCTTCGCCAGCCAGAGTTTTTAGTGTTTGCCAGACACCTGGCAACGCTTCAGGTCTGTCAGTCTGTTGATGTTTGACCTCAGTGACTGAGCGGTTGAAACCTTCAGGATTGCAGCAAGGTGGGCATCAGAGAGTTGTGTTCAGTATTTTGACTTGTTTATATTCATTGTGGAAAAGAGTGATGCTGCCTCCAGGGCTGACTCTGCCCAGCAACTAATGATGATGACTCTGCGCAGTGACTAGTCATGGTCCCTTTCCCCCAGCCAATGGGAGCTGCGGGGGGCGGGGCCTGTAGCAGACATTGCCAGCAGTGTGTCTGCCTGCATCTCTCCTCCACGGGCTGCAGTGGGGAGGTTCTCGGGCCACAGATGGCCCTCAGGCCGGGACTTTGAGACCCCTGTTCTAAGGAGTAGATTTGCTGTACAATGAAATCGCATGTTTTTAGAAATTCCTAGTATAGTAGAAGCAGTAGTAGTTGTCACACTGTCTGCAGTGGCTCATAACCCTAAGTGCCTACCTCGGGGCAGACTGTCAAAAAACAGGGCATATATCCCAAGCTGGTGGTATGTTCTATAACTAGATTTCACCAAGCCAGTAACAAATGTGAACTCCCGAATCACTCTACCACTCTACCATGTAGTCACAGACTGGACTTTGTGATGAAATGGTCACTTAAACCAAAAATCACACCACATCAGGTTGCTCCCAATCCCAAGTGATCAGCTGCTTACCCCAGATCAGTTGGTACTCCAGAGCTTACACCAAAGACAATGCTGGCAGCCAATTCTGTAGTAAACTAACTGTAGGTTTATTAGCTAAGAAAAGGAAATGAGAGTAATTGAGAGCTAAAAGCAGGTAAAATATAACAGGTGAGTCACTGTTTGTAATTCTAAGTGGTGGCAGTGATGTAATAAACTGCCAGTCTCCCAAAAGTCTTTTCAGGGTACCCAGATTGTCTCTGGGGATCTCTGCTTTGCATCTGGTACAGTTCCCTGTAAAAGTCCAAACAGTCTAGAGATGAAGGATCTTTCCATGAGTCCATATTTGTAGTTTCTTCACTCCGAGAGCAAGCTGACAGTCTCTCTACCCACATTGGCTTTTCTTTTGATGACAGGGAGTGAAGAGCCATCATACATAATGGCCACTTGCTTTGAAATTAACATTTTCTGTTTAAGTCCTTCATTGGCATTTCACAAGATTTCTTTGTTGGGCTATTTAGTTACAGGGGTGTACACAATGAAAATGTTTGCTATTACATTAGAACAGGAACAAATGAATGAAAATAATACAAGTAACATTCCTCTAATTTTCATGAAGTTCAAACACCTGAGTACACTCATACATTTACACTCATTTTGATCTATACTAATACAAAAGTCTATTGGTCTGTTGCCCTGATCTGACTGGGTCTGGCCAGCATCACAGCAGTAATACTAGGAGTAGAATAGTAGTAATAAAATATGTTATCTAGTGGTAAGATGAAATCCTCCACTGGGCAGTTGTTAGCAGTGGGAGATACAGCAGAAGATTTTCAAAATGCCATATTGTAAGTTAATTTTTAATTTAATTTTCAAGATAAGCTTTTGAGCACCCCTGTCTGTAACTCACCAGGCTCTGTCTTGCCCTTTAAAACAACCTGCTTAACACAACCACCAAATAACTCCACTCTCCCCAACCTATGAGCTGTTTCTTTGGTAGTTAGGTCCCACATTCACGAGGAGCTGGATATTCTGCTTCTCTCTTCCTCATTTCTCTGGTGTGAGGGTGTCCAGTGCTGCCTGGAAACGTGGCAAGAAATACTTTTTCTCTATTAGCTGGTTCATTGGAAAAAAAATTGAATTTATGGAGGTCTAGCTATTGGGTGAGATAGGACAGTGTCATCTGACCATATTGCAGTTGATTAGACCATTTGACAATCAGCAGGCTCAGCTCTTTTTTCTTCTTGTCTCTATCTCTCCCGCCCTCCTCCCCCACCCACCCGCCAATCTGTGACCTACAGTATTTCTGTTGAGCTGTAGCAGCCAGTGCTCTCTAGGCTTAGATGTGCCCAATTATCCATGATTAATGAATTGTAAAACCTTGCCTCAAAACTGACCTGAAATGATTTTGACTGAAGTGTTCTGATTTTTTCCTGACTGATGTTTTTATTTTGAAAAATAATACACTGTGTAAATGTGATTCAGAAAGAGAGTAATTCATCATTGTCTCTGGGGAGTGCAGTGATTCACTTTCATAATTTAATTTGTGGTTCAGCTATTCAGGAAATAGAGTTCATACATGTGATCACAAGAGACTGAACATATTTTATTACCAATGCAATCAATTATGTGTTTTCTTCCTGTCGTCTTCCCTTTCCATCCATGATAAATTCAGGTAGTTTAAAGAGCATCCTTATTTGTAATTGCTGAAATACAGTACAACAGAAATGATTTCTTGGATTTATGTATGAAGAGGGTTATGACAGGAGATGGGTCATGTGTGGATAACAGACTCTTTCAAAGGCAGAGGGTTTTAATAAACTTGAAATATCAATTAACAGTTTTGGTATGTTTTGTAAAGGAGCAATTCATTTTCATTTTTAACATTAAGAAGTACTATCTGCCCATATTTTCTCTCTTTGGTTTTCTGAGACTCTCAGCACTTTCTTTCTGGTCTCCTATATTTGACTCTTACATACTTTCTCCCTTTGTACCCCCTCTCCTCCACACACATCAGTGCATACTTCCTTGCAGCAAATAGCTTGGGAGACAAGACAGAAGATTTCTCATGAGGTCGATGAAACTGCCAGCAGTTGCTTTAAGCTCCTCTTTGAAACAGCACCTGACCCAAAGTCCATTGAAATCAACGGAAGTGTTTCCATTCACTTCAATGGGCATTGCTTCAGGCCCTTAGCCTTTTCCTCGACCTTTATGATTTCTTGACTCAGAAGGTGGGGGAAAAGCCAGTCTGGAGTCTGGGCCTCTAGTACATTGCAGCTAGACCACTATGGTTGGATATTTAGGCTCTCAAAACATTTGTCTCTAGCATCCCAACATGAATCTGAAATTCATTGTAGATTTTGATGATGGTGAAAACTGAAGCTATCGAACTGTAATAGATTTTTCTCTTTTCCTCCCCAATGTTTTCGCCTTTGTTTAAAAAAAAAAAAAAAATCAGCTTGAAACTGTCCGTGAAGATCCAACCAACTCAGAGCTGTTGATTCTCTTTGATGTGGCGACCTCTGTTGTTGAGCCAGTCGGTGACCAATTTTTTTTTTATTCTACCATATTATTGTCTGTGCACTAGAAAGTATTATAGTCACAATCATGGTTAATATAGAGATTGACATTTGTCCATATTTTTTCAAAGCACCTACACAATGGATTTGCATGTTACTTCCACTGAAATCAACAGGAACTGTGCTGCGAAAAATCCACATGCTACTTCATAAAATAGATCTCTAATTCCTAACCATGAATTCAGTCCACATTTCTGTACCCACCATTATGGGCCTAATGGATTGAAACCTGGTCTCATGGGCCTGGCTGTCAATAACAGCATCCACAGGCATCAACTGCGTGGATGCTCCAAGGCTGGAGCACCCACAGGGAAAAATTAGCGGGTGCTCCACACCCACCGGCAGCCAAGCTCCCCCTGCCTCCTCCCTTGATTGCACCGCGTTCCTGCTCCTCCCTCTCCCTCTCCCTCTCCCTCCCAGCACTTCTGCCCGCTGTCAAACAGCTGTTTGCCGGCTCTCCGGTAGGGAAGGGGAGGAGCGGGGGCACAGTGCACTCAAGGGAGGAGGCGGGAAAGAGGTGGGGTGGAGGTAGAGCAGGGGTGGGAAGAGGCAGGGAAGGGGTGGGGACTTGGGGGAAGGGGTGGAATGGGGGCAGGGCTGGGGGTAGAGAGGGGTCGAGCACCCACTGGTGGGAGCAGAAGTCGGCGCCTATGACAGCATCAGTAAGCATGTGAAGAATTTTGGGTTCTGGCATTGCCTTGCCCACTGAATCCCAGGTCCTGCTGTTACTGAGACAAGTAGCAGAACAGCTCCCTTTTTGGTGAGGTAACTAGCAGAGATTATAGGAGTAGCAAATGCCCACATTATGGGTTACTACTGTAATCAAAGCAGTTGACCTCATTTGTCAGAACTGGGTTAAAGTTCCTGGTCTCTGCCCCGGAGGCCTGAATTGGGATCATGGAAGTTGTGCCCTATGGACCCCAGCTTTCCCCACTTCAAAAGTATTCAGTGAGAGGAAGGAGTAGGCCAGAGGTCAATTAACTCATCAGGAAGATTTCCTCACGCACAAGAGGCACAGGACAGAGAAGTCTGACCCCAACTTTGACTAAAGAGGCTATTCTGATTGTTGTACTGTTTCTGATGGAGGGGAATTTTCAACTAGTGTAAAGCTGATAGAGCTGGCTCCCCATGCCTTGCACAGGGGGCACATCATCAGAAAGAAGAGGACAGAGCAGAATTCTTCTCCAATATGAGAATTCTCAGCTGGCTTACGGTCCCTTAGGCACTATAGCCAGCTGTTGCAAGTTATAGCTGCCCCAGGCTGCCCTTTCTAATGTCAGGACTGCAACTGAGGCAGCTTGAGAAGCAGGAGGCTATAATTGTCTTCATAATGACCCTCCCCACTTCTTCGAGTGTATCTGGTGCAGGAGAGAATATTGGGCTGTATTTCTGTTAGTCCATGTGCTTAAACATTTGACTATGGAAGTGTTTGTGCATATTTGATACAGCAATCTGTATAATAAATCAATCTTTTTTTCTTCTGTGAGAAGACATCGGTTGAGGAGATGCCTGATAAATCTGCCCTGACACAAGATGCAGATAGTGATGACAGTCAAGGTATGAGAGCAAAGTGTCTTGTCTTTTTTTGCTTCATTCATTAGGTTTTAGATGTAAATAAGCGCTTTATACAATTCCCTTTGCTAACAGAATCTGTGCAAATCTAGCTTCTGAGTCAGTTATGCATTTATGTAAATCTGAAAAAAGGTTTGTAACAGTAACCAAAGAGAGGACTTACTGACAGCAACAGAGCTGAAGAAAAACAAAATGGTCAGTTATTTTAAAATGAACCCCTCATATTTGCATAACCTTTAAAACCCAAATACACCTTCTAAATGTATTTTGGTCCAAATGGGCCTAATGTCATAGTTTTTGCCTAAGACTTCAACAAGAATTTTGCTTGAGTAAAGAGTGCAGGATCTCGACTTTAAAGGTAATAAAACGACCAGTGATGATTTCTTTTAGGCCTGCCTCAGATCTGCCTCATTCTCTGTAGCTGACATTCTTAGGTAACAAGGAAAGCCTTTAGGTATGTAATGGTCCCATAAGGATGAACTTTTGCTTTATGCATATTTACAAATTGTTTTCTATATGATTATGGAAATCTACCTCTTTTTCTTAGCCAAGGCACAGTTGCAGGCATGGAAGGTACACTTGGTCTTATTCTTTAAGTTATTACTATAAATGGGATTTAAAAGAAAAGGGAATATTCCATCAAGGTGCTGCCCGGAAGGAGAACTCCCAGATAGAACCAGATGATTTTTTTGTCAAATAGTAAATTTGCCAAAAATGCACTTTTGAGGCACTGAAACTTTTTGCGAATTTGCCTAACTGTTTCAAGGGGGAAAATTAAAATGTTTTATTTCTGCTTTTTGGTTTTGAAATGTTTTGATTTTTCATTTTGAAATGGCATTTCATTTTGAGATTGTTATTTTAAAACACCCCAAAATGATTCGGAACAAAAAATTCATTTTGGTCAAACTAAACATTTTGTTCAACCGGAACAAAATGAAAAGCTGAAAAAGTGGTTTTTTTTTTCCATTTTGCATTTTGTTGAGGTCTAACGCAATGTTTTGTTAAAATGGAAACAGATTTTTTTTTCCCCCCCAGAAATTTTTCGGTTTGGCCTCTGAACTGAAAAATCAATTACTTGCTTAGCTTTACTCTTGAGGAGTCAGAATTCTGTAGCTCAGGATGTTTTAAGCGAAACAAATTCTCATTCATTTCCATCATCTCACAGGTAAATCAATTCTGCATTGTCACTTAATTGTATATTTAAACGTATATAATAGTGGAAATAGAGATGGGAATGAGTCCACGTAAATTCCTTTTACTCAGGACATATTGCAATGAAGTGAGTTTCATCCGTAGTGATCCCGTATAATACAGTTCTCAGCAAAACGAGTACAGCTTTTTTGGTTGGTTTTTGTTTTGCTCATGTCCTTGATGTGGGATGTTTTAGGTGTTGGTGGAAAAGGGATATTGTGATCTAAACCTTTGCTAGAGGAGTAAGCCCAGAGAACCGGGAGCTCCTGGATTCTGATCCTGGCTTGGTTGCTGACTCACTGTGTGCCTTTGGGCAAGTCACTTAGACCCAAGTTATCAAAAGATTTTGAATGCCTCAGTTTTTAGGTTTCTAGCATGAGATGCTTAGGTCCTAACTTTCAGAGTTATTGACCACTGAACATGCTCAGTTCCATTAACTGGAGTTGCAAGTGCTCAGCACCTTTGAAAATTGTGAACTCGGTCTCTCAAGTTAAACACCTAAAAGCTGAGGCACCGAAAATTTCTGATCGGTTGGCAGCTTGGGCCTAGAGCTCTCTGTGCCTCACTTTTTTATTTATTATTTTTTATTATTATCATCATCATCATAATTAAATAAAGATAATAGTGACTTCACACTGTTGGTATGAGGAATAATTTACCTAATGTGTGTACATTTCTTTTCAGCATGTATGAAATATTATTAATAGGGCCTTAATCAATGTTGAGAGCTATTGACTTTTGTTTTCAAGTACATAATTAATTTAAAATAACTTTCAATTTATTTTTAATTAAGCTCTGAACATAAGCACTACTGCCAAAACAATACCAAAGGATTTTAAACCATCTCAACACTTGTCTGTCAAAACAGGTAAGAGGAGAAAATTTTCATGTTTAAAAAAAAAAAAATTATATATATATATATATTTTTAAAGAACTTGTCAGCTAAACAATTTTCTTACCAAAATAAGCCTAAATTTGTTTTATTTCATTTCATTTCACTGGTAATGTTCCTTTCACTCTAGTGATAATTTTTTATAATAAAATTACTTTTAAAAAATGATCGCATGGGTTAATGACCATTATTTGCAAAATTCATCCAAATTAGGATTTGAACTTGTCAAAAAGGTTCATCTACTGTACCTTTCTTCTGATTTTTATTTTTTAATGGAATTAAAAAAATCTTTTATTAATTTCTTAAGCACAAAGGACATTCTGTAATATAGCATATTGTACAGTTCTATTTTTTTCTGTACATTAGATTGGTAGAAGTTGGTAATAATATAACTGTTGATGGAAATCCTTCCCAAACACAAAGTAAACATTATATCTTGCCAGTAATGATTCTGAACAGTCTTAATTTTCACAAGAGTTGAGTACCCATAATGCTCAGAGAAGTCAATGAGTGCTTAGCAATTTTGAAAACTAGACCTTGTGACAGGAATTATGGTGCTATAGGACTGGCTCCACAGTTCAGGCTGGAAGTAGCTTTCCTTTCCGGTAGCTACCTTCCCTTCCCCACCCCTATCATCTGAGAAAGTTTTATTTCTGGAATGGCATATGTCAAAAATCGCTTGCTTGGTCCAGAAACTTCATACTTGTTCTGTTCATTTAACCTCAGTGAGAACTGGTGACTTTAAAATTAACCACCCAGCCTTCCTAAAAATATTCCTTGCAGAACTCTGAATATTTGAAAACTTTATCAGGTCTCAGTAGAGCTTATAAATCTCAGTGGTTAACCATTTAGGTATTAGTGCAAATCTGGGTTTGCCCTTTTTAAAAAAATTGAAGTTTCTCATCCTTTTAATTACGAAGATATCCTTGATTAAGCAAACTGACCCCAAGGGCCTGTCTTAGCAGTTGTGCCTTAAAATTCAAGGTTATTAATGGCCCCTCAACAGCTGTGTGCCTCATTTCCAACTCTGTTTTCCTGGCTCCTTCCCAAACACTTGGTAACTGCCAGATTCCCTATCTTGAGCTCATGTTCTTGACTGATTGCTTGGTCTCCTGCATACATACTTCCCTCTAGGGAGGAAGAGTTAGTGGCAGAATCTTCATCTTTCTCTCTTTGTACTCCCCCAGGGATTTCTGAATTTCATTTTAGCAGGACTAGCTATTGCTTGGGGCAGGTACCTGTCAGTCTCCAGCACTCGGGCCATGCCAGGGCCAGCAGCCTCTTCATCTCTGAGTCGCCCCTCTTAGGCTTCCCAGCTACGGAGGCTGCCGCTGCCCTGGGCTCGGGCCACCCAGCTCCCCCCGAGTGGCACCCGGTTCCTGCTGCTCTCGGCCAGCAGGTGCGGGGCTCCAGCCGAGCCCAGCCCCTTGCATCTCCTCCGCGGTGGCGCCCCCTGCCCGCGTCTTCCCGGGCTGCCGCGGTGGCAGCGGCTGGGAGCCTAAGAGGGGCGACTCAGAGATGAAGAGGCTGCTGGCCCTGGCGCTGCCTGAGCGCTAGAGACTGGCAGGTACCTGCCCCTAAGCAATAGTGTAAAAAAAAAAAAAATTGGGGCACAGCTTTGTGGTGCCCCCAAATCTTGGCGCCCTAGGCGGCTGCCTAGTTCACCTAGTGGTTACACTGGCCCTGCGTGCAGGGCTCTAATTGAGATAAATAGGGAAAGTTCAGTTCTCTCTTGGAGTTGTTGATTCAGGCTGTCTGCCTGTGTTATAAACTCAGGAAGGACAGCATTTCATTGGTTCACATTTGGAAGGTTTTCTTCACTATCATAAAGATTAGTAATTTGAAGCCAATGCAAACTGTTTGATTCAGCACCTTTGCAAATCGGGCCACTTATTTAGGTGCCCCTATGAAATTACATTATTGAATGTGGGCACCCACCTTTAAAAAATTTGGTCTTTAATCATTTCCAAATGACAGCTTAAATTCTGCTCTTGCTGCTTAAGCCAAGCAAGAAGCAGCTCAGTGTGTTGCAGACTGTGTACGAGTGTTTTAGGATAGTCAAGAAATACTCGCAAAAAGAAAAGGAGTACTAGTGGCACCTTAGAGACTAACCAATTTATTTGAGCATAAGCTTTCGTGAGCTACAGCTCACTTCATCGGATGCATTCAGTGGAAAATACAGTGAGGAGATTTATATACACACAGAACATGAAAAAATGGGTGTTATCATACACACTGTAAGGAGAGTGATCACTTAAGGTGAGCTATTACCAGCAGGAGAGCCGGGGGGAGAAAACCTTTTGTAGTGATAATCAAGGTGGGCCCATTTCCAGCAGTTAACAGGAACGTCTGAGGAGCAGTGGGGGGTGGGGGAAATAAACATGGGGAAATAGTTTTACTTTATGTAATGACACATCCACTCCCAGTCTCTATTCAAGCCTAAGTTATTTGTGTCCAGTTTGCAAATTAATTCCAATTCAGCAGTCTCTCGTTGGAGTCTGTTTTTGAAGTCTTTTTGTTCTAATATTGCGACCTTTAGGTCTGAAATTGAGTGACCAGAGAGATTGAAGTGTTCTCTGACTGGTTTATGAATGTTATAATTCTTGACCTCTGATTTGTGTCCATTTATTCTTTTACGTAGAGGCTGTCCAGTTTGACCGATGTACATGGCAGAGGGGCATTGCTGGCACATGATGGCATATATCACATTGGTAGATGTGCAGGTGAACGAGCCTCTGATAGTGTGGCTGATGTGATTAGGCCCTGTGATGGTGTCCCCTGAATAGATATGTGGACACAGTTGGCAACGGGCTTTGTTGCAAGGATAGGTTCCTGGGTTAGTGGTTCTGTTGTGTGGTGTGTGGTTGCTGGTGAGTATTTGCTTCAGGTTGGGGGGCTGTCTGTAGGCAAGGACTGGCCTGTCTCCCAAGATTTGTGAGAGGGATGGGTCGTCCTTCAGGATAGGTTGTAGATCCTTGATGATGCGTTGGAGAGGTTTTAGTTGGGGGCTGAAGGTGATGGCTAGTGGCGTTCTGTGATCACTCTCCTTACAGTGGGTATGATAACACCCATTTTTTCATGTTCTGTGTGTATATAAATCTCCTCATTGTATTTTCCACTGAATGCATCCGATGAAGTGAGCTGTAGCTCACGAAAGCTTATGCTCAAATAACTTGGTTAGTCTCTAAGGTGCCACTAGTACTCCTTTTCTTTTTGCGAATACAGACTAACACGGCTGCTACTCTGAAACCTGTCAAGAAATACTTGTTTCTTCCTTTCTCTTTTCAACCACTTTAACATATTAGCACCATTTACTGCATGGCTTTCAGTTCAGTCTTCAGCCTCTAAAGCAGACCACCACACTCTTTAATTTTCCAGATCTGAACAGACTCCAAGACATTAGATTACAGCCCAAAGGTCCAGAATCTGCATTCTAAGGTTCCAAAAAAAAAAAAAAAAAAAAAAGGAATTGGGAATTGCTAGTGTCCCTGACCTTTCTTTTGTGTTTTTCATGTGAGATGCAGGCTTATGTGCACTGAGGCAGTGGACTGAAGTATTGTTACATTTTCTGGAGGTATCTGTGCAACTAATGATTGCACGTACAAATAAACTGCTTTTCCTTATTTAGGAGAAAAAACCCAAATAGTTCTCCCCCCTCTCCCCCCAGGCTGGGTGTCATGGAATCTTAATCTTGAATTTCCTGACTTTCACTTGCTTAAGAAAAGGCCTCGACCATAACACTGCATTGATGTAGTTCTTTATTTAATACAATAATCAGTTCAAAATAGGATTCTGTCTTCTCTCTATGTCCTCATGTTCACCTCAACAAAACATCATTTGAGGACTCTGATGTCAACCTTCCATAAAGTTTTGTGGGGGGGAATCTGAAGAAAATATAAATATTCTAAAAATATGGTTCACCTTGAAGGATATAAAATGAGAAGGCAAATCTTTCAAAAATTATACATATAATTCAATAGTTATCATTAATACTGTTAAAATTGGGTCATATGATTGTAGAAATCTGTTGCTAAAATTGTATTCTGTGGGTGTTTCAAACCTAAAAAAAGATATTCATTATTGTTCATTGTTAATGGTAATTCCTTCTCCTCTCTTCTTTTAGTTGCTAGTAAGAGTTGGTTACACTGAGTCAGTTTGTTGATGACATTAATCTACTGAGAGATTCGTTCATAAGTGGTTTTCTTATTGAGCATTAATCACTACCAGTTGCATCTGTATATCCTCCACGCAGAGCCTCAGTCAATAGTGTACAAGCCATGCAAACAACTTCTCTTGTGAGGAAAAAGTGCATGTTTGTGGATCTACATTATGTTGCCTGCTATCTCATTTGTTCTGCATGTCTGTAAACCCCCCAACTGGTATGTGCATACAAAAGAATAATACAAGCCATTAAAAAGTCAACATTTGCCAACTGCTACCACAGATAGAGCCTGTGTAGGAAAATCTATGGTAAAATCAGATAGATATTGGAGTGTGGTAATTGTCGCAAAATACTGATTTTTTCTGAAGGCAACAACACTGAAAGTCTCTCCCTAGTACCATCCCTCTGGGTTCTCTTTAGCATTCTATCTAGTATAACAATTTTTTTAAAAAAGGAACTTACCTATCTTAGACTTTTAAAATTGTTTACACTGGTGTAATACCCCAAGAATCTTTCTTTCAGGGAAGTAGATTTGAAAGCAAGCACAAAGTGACATTTCTCAAAATTACTTTTTGTTTAGAGAGGAGACTAATAGAAAGGGATGTACATATATAGGGAATGGTTCCAAGAAGGTAAATCATTCACTGCTGTTTTTCATGTCTCATAAAACAAGAAAAGTAAAACTGACTAAAGGCAACAAATTTAAAATCAATAAAGGAAATACTTTTTAAACAACTCTGAAACTGTGGAACTTATTGCTGCAAGATATAACTGAAGCCAAGAGTTGGAATAGCCAGTCTCAGTGGGACTAAAAAAAGAACTAGAGGATTTATGTGGGTAATGAGAACATCCACTGTTACAGATGGGGAGTGAGGAGTGAAAACAATTGAATCCTCATTATTATGCAGGGATAAACATCACTCTGACATGCTCCATTTGTTTGTAATTAATTCTAACTATCTATCATTCTGCAGATAAAGAAACCTCTTCTTTTTTAAAAAAAATGTTTTTAACAAGTAATCTGTTGGTTTCAGTTGTTCAGGAATCGAACACACTCAAGGCAAGACCAAGATCCAGGTACTTGTTTCTATTTCTGTCAAAGAAATATTCCCATCTGAAGAGATCTTCAACAGTGTATTATTTAAACATCAAACTGTTTAGGAGTGAAGGTGTTGGTGTTGCATTTTATTAACTGTGGTGGAAATAGAAGCCAGCCTAATGTCATGTAGGGAGATCCGTCATCATCCCATTTCAGGAACAGTCTCGAGACTTCATCTAATTAAAAGTTGCATGCTACATGTGGATAGCAACATTGGACAATCTAGAGAGCACCAATAATGGCAGCATCTGATGCGGCTGACTGTGTCCTGTCTTTTGAATTGTGTACTATCACATCTAACAGTAACCGGTTGGTGTGTAGAAGAACATAGTGTATGGTTCATATAAGAATGTGGATTAAAAATGAAAGCTGCTAAGTTGGTTACTTGCAGGGAATGAAAAAGGCAACTCATGTCTGAAAATATTGTGTAATCCAAAAATACAATAACTGGGTTAAGCACTGTTTTTGGCTGATCAGCATTCTGGTATGCCCACATCTTATATTCTACTTTAGGCTGTCTATTTCAGCCAGTGAGATTAAGTACTTTAGTGCTTCATTTCTTTCTCTAATGTATTGAATGTGTAATCATGAGTCTCTTCCTCATAAAGCTTATAATTAATTGAACAAAAAGGAGGAGGAGGAGAAAAAAGTAGCCTGGCAGAGGAGGAGGATATACCAAAGAATGGGAGAAACTAAAAGAAATAAACACTTTGAAATTAAACTAAAGACTGTAGAGAACAAAATTATATGCTTGACTGTTTAGAGTTTGTTTCAAGGGTTGTAGATGTAGCCTCTAAAGCCAGAAGTTGTAAAAGTACTAAGCAGACTTCTCTGCAGCAGATGTATTTTTGCTCCCAAAATGGCAGTAAACTGAGGGGAGGGAGGGAAAGGAATTTGACTGGTCTACTACAGCAAAGCAGAACACTGGTGCTGCAGACAGATAGTATTTGCAGGGCAGAAGTTTGATATACTTCAGGGTTGGAAAAAAGTATTGAGAGGGGAAGAATATGAATTTATGTCTAATCAGATAGTAAAGTGAGTAGTAGAAAATTAAAACAAGGAAAAATGCACTTGGGACGGGTATGCAAAAACTGGAAATGAATTCATCGGAGAAGAGGAATGCAAGGTTGATGTGATGTGATAAGGAAATTTTTACTTCTGGAGAGCTGAGTTTATCCCCAGAGGATATGAGTAGAGCTGTGTAAAGGACAGAAGTTCCATTTTGCAAAGGATTTCGAGGTTTCAGAATTTGGCTGTTTAAATTAGGAACAAAACCTGAACATTTTGAAATTCTCTGCAGATGAAAATTCAAAAATTTCCCTCCCCTCCTTTTTGATTTTGTATTCTATTACAACAAATGTAAAAAATTTGGAAACGAAAAATGGAAATGTTTCATTCAAATAATGTTGCAAGAGGATATTGACTATTTTAAAACTAAAATTCCTGCAAAATAGACTGCATTTCGATTTTGATAGAACTTCATATTGTGACAGAATATGGTTCCCTTGAAGTTTATAAGACCAACTCTAGATAGGAGTTCTAACTCTTAGCCTAGTTCAATCTATAGAGATTCATGCTTCTAGTTCTGGAGGTCCCCGGTTCAATCCCTGGTGTCAGTCAATATGGTGGCCTTCAAGTACTGTAGCATTGTATTAACTCTGCAAGGCCAGATGCATTTTTGTCTCCTAGGTACTACTTTACAGTTCTTTACTGCATGAATGATAAAGTATAAAGCTGCCTATCCCCCTTCCCCCCCAATATATCTCCCCTTCCATTGTTTATTGTTTATATTTGAAGTACAGTATTTTAAGGGCCTAATCCAAAGCCCTCTGGCTTTAATGGATTTTGGATCAGGTTTTAAAGGAGTAGGGTTGGAGGATTCTAAACCCTGGGCTGAAAAATGCAGTGGAAGCAAAGGCGACGTGTTGCATGTGAACTCTGAAACAAGTTGGGTTTTACCTCATATGTTTATTGGTTTCATCAAAAATATAAGATTGAAGTTGCCGGCGTCCAACCTGTTAACAAAGAATTGTCTACTAACTGCTGCCGATTTGGCAAAAGCTGCTGATCCCTTTACCCGTTGGTTGGAGTTTTTGCCGGTTGTAGACAAATCTTTTTTTGTCTTGCCTGCCATGCATAATGCGTTACAGTAAGTATAACACTTCATGTTGTCAGTCCTGATTTGAGTAAAGTCTGCAGCCTTGCAGAGAAAACTTGTGACTCCAACAGCAGAAAAATATTGGGCTCCACTTAAGATAATGAAACTTGTTACAAGTGTTTAGAAAATACATTGGATAGTGCACAGACAGTATCACGAAAATGGATCATTGTGAATGGTGAATTCAAGTGATACATATATTGCTCCTAAGAATAGACAGTCACATTCCAGTTTAAGGCATGGTAATGTGAGTTCAGATAGTTTTGCCCTGTTGTCCTACCACTTAATTATTAGTTTAGACCCCCAAATTACCAACTAGCTAGGTCATGGGCTGAAGGAGACTCATGTGATCTGAACCAGACAGTTCAGATTGTCTCTGCTGCAACACATTTAGGGCAAAAAAAACCTGGGCTTGTCTAGGCTGCTTGCTCAAGGAGGTACAGATTTCTCCTCCCTGAGCCAGGAAGGGCAGGCAGTGTTTCTAATACTGCCCTCCCTGAGGAATTCCATTAGAGGAGGACAGCTTTTTAATTTCCCCAATGGTCTGTTGGAACCCCATAAACAGGTGCTGTGAGGGTGAACTGAATAAGACTGGGCCCCTTTTTGGCCATCCTGCTCAGCTGCAGACCCTGGAAAGGAGATGGAGTTGTAGGCATATTGCACTGTTACAGATCCTCTCAGGGGGATTTTGCATTGCCAGCAGCCCTGTGCCCCGGTGGATTATGCTGGCAGAATCCATCAAAACTGCAGGCTGCAAGTGGTCTCCTGCCAGGATACCTTGTTGTTTGAAGTACTATAACTTATGTTACAGTTAAATGCAACATTTTGGCTACATTTCTTTATTTTTGTGCTTTTCAGAATTCAGCCATATTGTAGGAAATAAATATCATAGCAAAAATGCTTCAGAAGCAAGTTAGCACTTTTAATATACTCCTAGTGGCAGCCAGAGCCCAACATGTTGAGAGTTCAAATTAAAGTTTATGGAGAAGGAGAGGAAGAAAGTCAGTAGAAAGGAAAGAAATTTTCACTCAGGTGTATTCAAGATAGTTACTACAATTATTCTGCTGTTGGCTGAGGTCACATGACCCTCAAAGTTTAAAGGAGTGGAGCCTGAAACTATAAAACTAAAACATTGAGGCTAAAAGGCATTTTTAACACTTGTACTAATTCTGTGGCTTGAAAAGTAACCCTCCCTCTCTTTAGAGCAATAATACCCTCTGTCTGTGCCATCTAATATTATGTCCCACCACCATCAGCTGCCCTTTCAATCCATGAGGCAATGATTTTCCACTGTAAAGCTCAACTCCAGTCAAAATTTACTACATTTGTATAAATGAATAGTCTAAAAATATCAGTTGATTTTATTTTCCTTTAGGTCCTATTCTAGCACATCTATTGAAGATACAATGAAAAAGGGGGAAGAGCCCCCTACACCCCCACCAAGGCCCCAGAAATCACATTCCAGAGCCTCCTCCTTGGACTTAAATAAAATCTTCCAGCAAAACACACAAGGTAAACATTCTTATTGCTTATCACTCAGGTACTACTGTGATAGGTGCTTCAGAAATACATCTATTCTAAATAGCTAGCTATCTTTAATAAATATTTACATACAGAACTGTTAATGTTATCAATATATTTCTGCATCAGATGAGAGATATATGTGTGTATATATATATATAGAGAGAGAGATGCGTCAGATGTTGAGACTATTATCTTTATATATATATATTATCTTTATATATATATATATATATAGATAGATAGATATATAATTTTTTTTCTTTGCTGTTCACTGAGGTTATGATTCAGGAAAGGATTTCTTTTTGGGAAAGCAGAAAGTCCCATGGATGCAAATGGGATTTAAGCACATCCTTAAGTGCTTTTCCTAAATAGGGAGGCACTTAAGCACATAGTTTAATAGCTAAAATATTGTTGTTAGAAAACATGTATGGTAGTACAACATTATTTAATGTTATTAAACAACAAAAAAAGTTCAGTATTGGTGTCAGCAAGTAGTAAAATTATACAATGCTGGTGCATACAGTCTGATCTTTTTTTTCTTATAAAACTGTTCACTGATGACTAAGCTTTCAAGATAACACATTTTTCAAACATAGCCCAGCAGTTTTTGCAATGAAAGAAAGCAGCTGGAACAGCTTTAGTGTCTTGAAGCAGAAGTTTTCCAAAACTGATTGAGCAAGATATCCTTAGGTACAGTTTTCTGCCCAACATCAGTTGTACAGGCCATTAGTATATTTACTCAGGGGAAAATAGGTGCATTTCTGCATAGGTTTGTACATAAAAGGATCTTGCTTTGGTTCAATAATACCAATATAAGACTTGGGTTTTTTTAAATGAGATTGCTAGCTCCTTGCTTACCACATTGTCTTTGGTTTAGCACCTGACAAAATTAATCCTCTTTGCTAGGTTCACAGTGTATTATTTTTGCTGCCCTTGGCACACAGCGTGTTGGTTTACGTGTGCACACTTATATGTATTGTTGAGCTTTAGTCATTCCTGGAAACATAATGGTATGTTTCAAGTACAAGCAAAAATGTCACTTAAATACTTATATGAATTGGCAACATCTTTATCTCTTCTTTATGCCCTCACTTAGATAAGAAACATGCCCATTTTTTCTCCAAGGCTGTACATAATATGGTCCTGGAGAAAGGGTGTTCCAGGGGTGACCTGGTGCTCTGTCACGTGGAGGGGGGGAACATCATGGAAGGGATATTCTTGCCTTTGGGCTATTTTTGGACTCTTTTTGTAGTGGCCTTCATTTCCCAGTTTGGGTAAGAGGCTCTGAATGAGAGATTTTCCTGCTTTCTGATCACTGGTAAAAAGAGCAGTTTTGCAGGCTAGGTGATGGTGCAGTGAGGAATGTTGGTGTTCCTGTTAATGGTTGCATCCTGAAGCAGCAACAGTCCCTGTTTGGGGAAAGCTGGGAAAGGAGTGGGTTTGAAAAATGTGTCATTCACTGGGATTGACCTCACGCTTTCAAAAGTCTCTGACACACTGCTGTTCGGGCTCCTGAAACAAGCCACAGGAGGCATACAGCTGATGGTGTTGGTGAGTGTTCTCTGTGGATACAATGTGCTTTCCCTCTTGTGTCATTGCATGTGTTGGGAGTCTGCCTTCAGATTCTTCCTGTGGACTTGAATTTGGAAATAATATATGGAGAATAGCACGGGCCAGCAATGGTTGAAGTATTCCTCTGAATTTTGGCAGATGTCGTGGCTTTAAAAACAGTCTGCATTGGCTACCTGCTGTCCGGCTGCTCACAACATTTTCTGCCTATCAAATCCATTGAAGAGTTTTCTTCTGGACTGCAGTCTGGGCTAACTTCTGTGTTTTTGGCAATGATCGGAGTCCATGTTACAGCAATGCAGTTATCTTTGAAATGTAGTGCTTTTGTATAGTATAGTCTGGAATGCATTTTATTCGCTGTTTAATTTCAATTCTTCATTACAGTTCTTTAATTGCCTGTGTGACACAAAGGTTATTTGTTTTGGGAAGACAAGCAGCTTTGGCCAAGTACTGTAGTTGCAATCATCAATAAGATTCCTGAGTAGATGGAAGCAGGAGAAAATATAATTACAGATTAAATGTGTGTTGTATCATCCATCAAAACAGCCACATAAGTATTTACAAATGAATTTGTGACTGGCAGCTTCAGTTGCTGATTTACTTTTGGAACTCAAGTCCCACTGAGAATATTCTTGCAGTACAAGATCTGTGGAATGCAGGCACCATTTCTTTCATGGGTGTGTAAGCAAACAGTCAGTGGACTCACTTCTTCTAAAACTACTATTGGATGTTGGTTTCAGCCATAGTAGTCAGTAACTCAGGGCCAGCATTTTGGTTGCTCTACCTCAGTCTGTGTAAATTAAATACCATGTTTTCTTAGTAAGAATTGGTCAAGGTTTTTGAGCTTTTATTTTTATTTTATTATTTTATCTTAGCTTATGTAGGTTTGAGGGCCAGATCACAACCTACTATTTATTTTATTATTGCTGGGCAAAAAATGGAAAAAATTTTCATGAAAGTGTTTGCAAAAAATGTCCCCTTATTCCATGAAAATGTTCAAATTTCAAAAATTCTTGACCAGTTCTAATTACTCGTAGACTTTAAGGCCAGAAGGGACCCTCATGATCGTTTAGCTGACCACCTTCATATCGCAAGCCACAGAACCTCTCCCACCACTTCTGTAATAACTTCTGTAGGCGTTATTGACATCCACCTTCGATTGCAGTAATATCTTGGGGCTCCATCTTGCTAGGCTCTAGGCACACACAATGAAATGTTGATGTCTCCTCCAAACAGTGTACAATCTAAGTAAAATAATTCTTTTGTGGAGGAGACCCTTTAAGCATGGATCTTCCCTTCCCCATATGGAAAAGAGGGTCAGTGGCTTTCTGCAGAGACTTCTGAGGGTCTGGCAATCCACGGAAAGGAAGAGATGGGCAGTAGCTAGGGCTGGGGGAGTGTGATTGGGGCAAGAGCAGGGACGTACGTGGGGTTGCTCATTGTTCCGCCTCACCAGCATGCCCTTAAGAGTTCCTCACAGAAAACTAATACAACCAGAAAATATATTTGCCACATTTCTGTGGATTTGGGATTTACCACCATCCATACTGTGAAACTCTGGGTGCCACCAGCAGCTTGGGAATGCTGTAAGAGCCATGCTGCAAGGTGGAGGGAGTGTGCCTCCATGTGGGGGGATAAAGGATGAAGCTTAATATAAAACAAGCCAGGGCAATAATCACAGAATCGTAGGACTGAAAGGGATGTTTAGAGGACATCTAGTCCAGTTCCCTGCACTCATGGCAGGACTAAGTATTATCTAGACCAGTGGTTCTCAAACTAGGGCCGCCGCTTGTTCAGGGAAAGCCCCTGGCGGGCTGGGCTAGTTTGTTTACCTGCCATGTCTGCAGGTTCGGCCAATCGCGGCTCCCACTGGCCGCGGTTCACCACTCCAGGCCAATGTGGGCTGTGGGAAGTGGCACAGGCCAAGGGATGTGCTGACTGCCCTTCCTGCAGCTCCCGTTGGCCTGGAGCAGCGAACCGTGGCCACTGGGAGCCGCGATCAGCCGAACTTGCGGACGCAGCAGGTAAACAAACCAGCCCGGCCCGCCAGGGGCTTTTCCTGAACAAGCGGCAGCCCTAGTTTGAGAACCACTGGTCTAGATAATTCTGTAAAAAAATTACAGATTAAAAATCTGTAATGATGGAGATTTCACAACTTCCCCAGGCAATTTATTCCAGTGCTTAACCACCCTGACAGTTAGGAAGTTTTTCCTAATATCCAACCTAAACCGCCCTTGCTGCAATTTAAGCCCATTTCTTCTTGTCCTGTCCTCAGATGTTAAGAACAACAATTTTTCTCCCTCCTCCTTGTAACAACCTTTTATGTACTTGAAAACTGTTATCATGGCTCCCTCCGTTTTCTCTTCTCCAGACAAAACAAACCCAATTTTTTCCATCTTCCCTCATAGGTTATGTTTTCTAGACCTTTAATCATTTGTGTTGCTGTTCCCCAATTTATCCACATCTTTCCTGGAAGGTAGTGCCCAGAACGGGACACAATACTCCAGTTGAGGCCTAATCAGTGTGGAGTAGAGCGGAAGAATTACATCTTGTGTCTTGCTAACAACACCCCTGCTAATACATCCCAGAATGATGATTGCTTTTTTTGCAACAGCATTACACTGTTGACTCGTATTTAGTTTGTGATCCACCATGACCCCCAGATCCCTTTCTGCAGTACTCCTTCCTCGGCAGTGATTTCCCATTTTGTATGTGTGCAACTGAATGTTCCTTCCTTAGTGGAGTACTTTGCATTTGTGTGTATTGAATTTCATCCTACAGACGCTCCCCGGGTTACTCAAGACCTGACTTACACAAATCCGTACTGATGGAAAAAGTTCCATAAGCTAGAAATAGGAGGTGGGTTTATTTTTTTTGGTGTAATGGTTGGGTATATGTTTCCGACTTACGCAAAATTCGAGTTACGCAAGGCGTTCCGGAACAGAACAATTGCGTAAGTCGGGGAGTATCTGTGTTTACTTCAGACCATTTCTCCAGTTTGTCCAGATCATTTTGAATTCTAATCCTATCCTCCAAGCACTTGCAACCCCTCCCAGCTTGGCATTGTCTGCAAACTTTATAAGTCTATTCTACACGCCATTATGTATCATTGGTGAAGATATTGAACAGAACCGGACCCAGAACTGACCCCTGTGGGACCCCACTCAATATGCCCTTCCAGCTGGACTGTGAACTACTGATAACTACTCTCTGGGAATGGCTTTCCAACCAGTTATGCACCCACCTTATAGTAGCTCCATCTAGGCTGCATTTCCCTAGTTTGTTTATGAGAAGGTCATACAAGACAGTATCAAAAGCCTTACTACAGTCAAGATATACCACATCTACCACTTCCCCCAATCCACAAGGCTAGTTACCATATCAAAGAAAGCTATTAGGTTGGTTTGACACAATTTGTTCTTGACAAATCTATGCTGACTGTTTCTTACCACGTTATTAACTTCTAGGTGTCTGCAAATTGATTGCTTAATCATTTGCTCCATTATCTTTCCAGGTACAGAAGTTAAGCTGATTGGTCTGTAATTCCCCGGGTTGTCTTTATTCCCCTTTTTATAGATTGGCACTGTATTTGCCCTTTTCCAGTCCTATGGAATCTCTCCTGTCTTCCATGACTTTTCAAAGATAATCATTAATGTCTCAGATATCTCCTCTGTCAGCTCTTTGAGTATTCTAAGATGTATTTCATCAGGCCCTGGTGACTTGAACACATCAAGCTTATCTAAGTAATTTTTAACTTGTTCTTTCCCTATTTTAGCCTCTGATGCTACCTCATTTTCACTGGCGTTCACTATGTTAGACGTCCAGTCGCTACTAAACTTTTTGTGAAAACCGAAACATAGAAGTCATTAAGCACTTCTGCCATTTCCACATTTTCTGTTGTTGTTATTTCTCCCCCTCTCCCCTCCGCCCTCATTGAGTAACAGCCCTACCCTGTCCTTGTTTTCCTCTGGCTTCTAATGTATTCGTAGAATGTTTTCTTCTTACCCTTTATGTTTCTAGCTAGTTTAATCTTGTTTGTGCCTTGGCCTTTCTAATTTTGTCCCTACATTCTTGTGTTGTCTGTTTATATTCATCCTTTGTAATTTGACCTAGTTTCCACTTTTTGTAGGACTCCTTTTTGATTTTTAGATCATTTAAGATCTCCTGGATAAGCCAGGTGGTCTGTTCCATATTTCCTATCTTTCCTACACAATGGGATAGTTTGCTCTTGTGCCCTTAATAATGTCTCTTTGAAAAACTGCCAGTTCTCTTGAACTGTTTTTCCCCTTAGACTTGCTTTCCAAGGAATCTTACCTTCCAACTCCCTGAGTTTGCTAAAGTCTGCCTTCTTGAAATCCATTTTCTTTATTATGCTGTTTTCCCTCCTACAATTCCTTAAAATCATGATCACTTTCACCTAAGCTGCCTTCCACTTTCAAATTCTCAACCAATTCTTCCCGATTTGTCAAAATCAAATCTAGAACAGCCAATCCCCTAGTAGCTTTCTCCACCTTCTGAAATAAAAAATTGTCTCCAGTACATTCCAAGAACTTGTTGGCTAATCTGTGCTCTGCTGTGTTGTTTTCCCAACAGATGTCCCCCATCACCACCAAGTCCTGTGCTTTGGATGATTTTGTAAGTTTATAAAAAGCTGTATCCACCTCGTCTTCCTGGTTCGATGGTCTGTAGTAGACCCATACCATGACATCACCCTTGTTTTTTACCCCTTTTAGCCTAGCCAGAGACTTTCAGCAAGTCTGTCTCCTATTTCCATCTCAGCCTCAGCCCAAGTATATACATTTTTAATATATAAGGCAACACTTCCTCCCTTTTTATCCTGCCTTTTCTTCCTGAGCAAGCTTTACCCTTCTATACCAGTATTCCAGTCATGTGTATTATCCCACTATGTGATGCCAACTATGTCATAGCTGTGTTTATTAACTAGCATTTCTAGTTCTTCCTGCTTATTCCCCATACTTCTCGTATTAGTATACAAACATCTAAGGTACTGATTTGATTCCCCCACATGTTCCTTTTGTCTCTCCCTTATCCCTGCTATAACAGCCCATGCTCCCCCCAGATACCGACCCTTCTCCCAGGTCTCCATATTTTTGATTACCTGTGGGCTTTTGTCTCCTGCCCCCATCCACCCTAGTTTAAAGCTCATCTCACTAGATCAGCCAGTCTGTATCCAAACGTACTTTTCCCCTTCCTTGAAAGGTGGACCCCATCTCTACTTAGCAGTCCTTCTTCCCAGAACAGCATCCCGTGATCAAGGCAGCTGAAGCCCTCCTGGTGATACCATCCTTGCAGTCAGGCATTCACCTCCAGTCTGTATCTGTGTCTGCCTGGGCCCCTATCCTTGACCGGAAGGATCGAAGAGAACACCACCTGTGCTCCCAACTGCCTCACCCTTACTCCCAGAGCCCTGTAGTCACTTCTGATCTGCTGAGGGTCAGACCTTGCAGTATCATTAGTGCCCACACTGATGAGTAGCATGGGGTAGTAGTCAGAGGGCTGGGTGATTTTCAACAATCCCTCCATAATGTCTCAGATACAGGTCTCTGGCAGGCTGCATAACTCCCGGGATGCCATGTCAGGCTGACAGATTGGTGACTCCGTCCCCCTCAGATGAGAGTCACCAACCACCACTACCTTATGTTTCCTCCTGGGGGTGGTGGCTGCGATCCTCCCAGTCTTGGGGGTACATGACTTCTCCTCCACATTTGGGGGCACTTCCTCATCGCTCGTTGCCAGAGCAGCATATCAGTTTTCCATCACCATGGTGGGTGGGATGGGAGTAGGGTGGTTCACTGCCTGCTGACAGAAGTAACCAGCAGCCTCCCTATGACAGGACACTGGACACATTTTAAAACAATTTCACAAAATCTGAAACTAGATGATTAAAAAACAGGAAAATAGATAATAAATTTAGAAAATAGAAAAGAACAATAATTAGAAAATGAGATGACCTAAAAACTGAAAAAGAAAAGACATGAATAAAAATGATAAATGGACATGAAAAAATATACTAAAATAGTATAAAATGTATTAAAATAAGTTTATGGGCAAGGGATTTAAAAATAAAGCAAGTCTAGCAGGCAGTGTGCTTTACATCACTTCAGACATTTTCCTTGCTTGCTTGTTTTGTCTTTCCATTTTAGGGCCTGATCCAGCCCATATATAGGTGAGTAACTTTACTCTCGTGAGTGAGTTACTCACTTTGTGTATGTAAATTGAGCCCCCCGAAGTGTGAACACTTCATGGCTGCATGTTAATCATAGAATGCTGGAAAGTAGAAATGGAGAAGATCCATTAGACCATGTCGGGCTTGATCCTGCCAGGTATTGAGCACTTTCTGAGAGTGGTGGAGTGCCCCCTAAGCTCCTTTGGGATCATTGAGGATTCAG
Source organism: Natator depressus (assembly GCF_965152275.1). NCBI lineage: Eukaryota > Metazoa > Chordata > Testudines > Cheloniidae > Natator > Natator depressus. The sequence continues at coordinate 136,304,247 of NC_134234.1, forward strand.
GGCAAGATTGAGTTGTATATACTTGTGTTACAGTAGCATCTAATTGGCCCCAATCAGGGGTCAGGGCCCCATTGTGCTAGGCACTGTACATACACACACATGCACAACAAAAATAGTCCCCTTGGTAATGCAGGTTTAACATATGAACGGCCCTACTGGGTCAGACCAATGGTCCATCTAGCCCAGTAGCCTGTCTTCCAACAGTGGCCAATGCTGGGTGCTTCAGAGAGAATGAACAGAACAGGCAGTCATCAAGTGAGCCATCCCCTGTCGTCCACACCCAGCTTCTGGCAATCAGAGGCTAGGGACACCCAAGAGCATGGGGTTGCATCCCTGCCCGTCCTGGCTAACAGCCATTGATGTTGATGGATCTATCCTCTGTGAACTTGCCTGGTTCTTTTTTGAAACCTGTTATAGTTTTGGTCTTCATAACATCCCCTGCCAATGAGTTCCACAGTTTGACTGTGTGTTGTGTGAAGAAGTACTTCCTTTTGTTTGTTTTAAAACTGCTGCCTATTAATTTAATTGGGTGATTCCTGGTTCTTGTGTTACCTGAAGGAGTAAATAATACTACTTTATTCACTTTCTCCACACCAGTCATGATTTTATAGACCTCTATCATATCCCCCCCTTAGTTATCTCTTTTCCAAGCTGAAGAGTCCTAGTCTTTTTTAATCCCTCATACGGGAGCTGTTCCATACCCCTATTAATTTTTCTTGCCCTTCTCTGTATCTTTTCCAATTCTAATATGTCTGTATTGAGAAGGGGTGACTGGAACTGCATGCAGTATTAAAGGTGTGGGCATGCCATAGATTTGTATAATGGCATTATGGTATTTTCTGTCTTTTATCTATTCCTTTCTTAATAGTTCCTAACATTCTTTTAGCTTTTTTGAGCAGAAGTTTTTCAGAGAACTATCCACAATGAATCCAAGAACTCTTTTTTGAGCGGTAACAGCTAATTTAATACCAATCGTTTTATATAGTTGGGATTGTTTTCCGATGAGCATTACTTTTCATTTATCAACATTTGTTGTCTACAGTAGTGCAACCTCCATTCTGATTTTAAATATCACAATGATTTTAAAAGGAAGACCCCTCCCACCCCATCCCTACTTAGGCATTTCAACTCTTCACCATGAATGATATCTAAGATATCATCTTGCTCTGTTCCATCCTTCTGAATGTAAAAGTTTATGCTGGCTTGATTCCTTGACACAGTACAAATAAATTAAAGCAGACTTTATTGTAGAAATAATTTGGGATAATGATTATATTCACCTTTTCCCCCCTACTCCAGTGGCTCTCAAACTTTTATACTGGTGACCCCCTCTGAGTGTGACCCCCCCTATAAATTAAAAACAGTTTTTTATATATTTAACACCATTATAAATGCAGGAGGCAAAGTGGGGTTTGGGGTAGAGGTTGACAGCTCACAACCCCCCATGTAATAACCTCCAGATCCCCAGTTTGAGAACCCCTGCCCTACTCCCATTTTCCTTATGACTTTTGTCTTAAGTAATTTTATTTAAATTTGAAAAAGGGAGCTGTTGTTAATGAAAGCTTTTAAATGATTTATTTTAAATTAGTTATTTCCTCAGGTCTTCTGTGTAAAATTGCTCTATCCCCATGTATCTGGGAATAAAGGAGTACTCTGTGACTGACCTGGTGCAGTACTACAAAATGTTTTGAGCTGTGTGTGTGTGTGTACACATTTTTGGGAGTGGTGTGAGGTCCATCAAGATAAGTGATTTTTCTTTCATAGTTATAGTGCTTTAGATGTATGTGCCAAAGTGAGATAGGACTTTTACTTCTACATTTTAAAAATAATTAAGTGGGGTTTTAGCATGCATCTCCTGCTTAGGTTACTGGAAGTTTCACAGTTAGTTTTTTTGTCAGTTTGAAAATACAATGGTTCGTGCCATGTTGCTTTGTCTATATCTGTTAGCTTTGCAATATGAAGCTTTGGGGTATGATTCTTAGATGAGATACTGGTAGCGATAAGTTTCAGAGTAGCAGCCGTGTTAGTTCGTATTCGCAAAAAGAAAAGGAGTACTTGTGACACCTTAGAGACTAACCAATTTATTTGAGCTTAAGCTTTCGTGAGCTACAGCTCACTTCATTGGATGAATCTTTATAATGCCTAAAAATAAACCTGGGCCACAATCTCTGTTTTCCTCTAGTCTCCCAGAATCTGGTAAAACCAGCCCCATCTACACTCCAGCTTCCGCTGTTGCTAGGATTGGTGGAGAACTAAGGGCCCCAATTTTCCTGGGTTAGATGAGGCTACAGTGGTAGCCACCTCCTCCTCTGGACTCCTTGCCACTTCTCTTAGACCAGACAAGCCAAGTAAGAGAGCTGGGTCTTGGGCTGTCAGTTGTGATTGGCCTGGACCGTTGCATCTTATGCCCCTATCATCCTACTGAATAACTTTGTGTCCATCCAGATCGGGGAGAATGCCTCTGGTGAGCCTGTTGGTTCACTACCATAGTTGTTAACATAGAAATGATGACATGGAAAACAATCTCTGAGTAGGAAATGTCAGAATGAGTGCCCTGATCACTTGTTGACAAGTGGAAAATAAAATCAGGGATGGGATTTGTGTGTGTTGGTTTTGGCTGAGAGTAATGAAAGTGCTGTGATTGCATAATTTTGAATTCCCTCTGTTATGTGGTATAGTGTTATCCCTGGGAAGGCCAGAGAGATAAGAGCCCATACAGTACTTATGTAGTGGCCAAGTCTCAGGATGTAGAATTAAATTCTGAAGTTTATTTTTAAGCCTTAATCTAGTTTTCAGGCTGGAGAACCTGTTTTATCTCACTTAATGTCCTGTTGGGATTAATAGACCTTTCTGATTGCCAGAATAAGGCTGAGAAATGGCCTGGACACCTGCCATGCTGATAGTTCACCATGAAGTACAGATATGCTAAGTGCAGAGTGATGATTTTAGTAGTGAAAGCACTATCGTTCTCTATGTGGGAAAATACATTCACCCTGAATATAGTATTTTATATAGATACTTGATGCACTTAAGCTTCTTTCACTGGTACACACAAGCTACTTTGACCATGATTTTTTTTTTTTTAAGATTTAAAGTATGCTGCTCATTCTAATATCAATGTTGCAAAGTCACTGAATAGTGAGGCAAACTCTATGCAAACTGTGGTAGAAATAGCTTTTTAGGACTTGGACACCAAGGCCCCAATCCTCCAGAATTTACTCCTCCTTCCTGTGTGAAGAAAATCTGTGGACTCCAGCAGCTCTGGATGCAGCAGAACTAGTGTGCCTCTGCTCCTCAGGTATAATTCCAGGATTGCTCTGCATCTCTCGCATACCTCATAATTGTGCTCCATATTAGCTCACTGTGCTTTAATGTACAGAGGCTTTTCTGGCGTGAGGAGGAAGGAGGACATGGGAGTGGGCTAGAAGGTAGGTGGGTTAGGATAGGACTAATGGATCCAGTGGCCATTTCTACCTCACCACAACCTCTGGAATGGGGAGAAGAGAGTGCAGCAGTCTTGGGGGCTGCTGCACCCTTAAGGTGTGTTTGAGCAGCCTGAGGGAAGGATTACTGCTTCTTCGAGAGATGGTCCATATTGCATTCCACTGCGTGTTAGTCATGCGCACCACGTGCCTGAAGTTGGAGAATTTGAAAGTAGTGTCCGTTGGTCCACATATGTGCCCTGACTCGCTGCGTGCTTCTGTCTGAGGGAAAAAAGGATGGGGTGGACTGACCATATCTCCAGTTCTTTCTCAGCGCCACATGGTCCGGGTCGGAGCCTTCAGTGTAATGGTCTCTGACGCAGTTTTAATAATTACAGTTACAAATAGTTTTATCAGTTTTAGCCGTAGTTTTAGTGGGTTTATTTCTTTCCTAGTTTTAGTAGTTACTAGTTTTAACAGTTAGACTAGAGCAGACTTGGGGGATTTACCTGCCCCTGCCCCCTGCAGAACTCCGGGCTTCAAACTCTGTGCTGCTTGCCCACAATCCTTCTCCGTAACTGACAAACACCAACGCTGCCTCTACTTCCTGGGAGAAGCTCAAACCGCGGCTATGTGCGGTATTTGCCAGTCCTTTCCCAGCTGCACCCAAGAAGGCTAAGCACTTTGTCTCTGGAGGCATCTAATGGAGGTGGCCATGAGACTACATTCAGACCCAAGCCAGGGAACCCCCCATGTACATTTAGCTTGATTCAGCAAGGAGTGTGCCTCCTGCTGTTATGTCTGACTCCGGTGCTGATGGACCCACCCCCAATGGCAGAGCCTAGTCAGGAGATTAGGAAGCACTCCAATAAGCATGGAACTAAGTCTTCCTCCAAATCAGAGAAACTGGACATCCCTCCACCAGCTCAGCCCAAGGGGACACAGCATGTTCCGAGTCCCACAGGCATGAGACGAAGACCCATGAACAATGGGATCCGCGGGTTCCAGGCGGTGAACTGTCATACTGCCATCTTTGGCACTTCACACAAGTGAGACCCTCCTGCACCAGGAAAGACTTCAGCGCTGCTACTGGCAACTGGAAAAGAGAGAGTACCCCCTAAACTAGGGAGATCCAGATGTGACTGCACCCCAAGATGTCTTCACCTTACTGGATCCAGAGTCTCTTCCTCCATTTGGTCCTCCCACTTACAGAGAACTCAAGTCCCTGCCACTGGATATGCCTACGGTATGGCCTTCTCACATGTGTCATGCACTCCTTGATCGGCACCAATGGTACTGCTACTGGTACCAGAGTCCGCCTTTTCCTCTTCCGATGAATTGGAACTGGGGGAAGAACCGTCTCTACCACACCACTCCATCACGTAGACTGACACCCATGGGAGCAACTACTTCCTCACCTTCCCAGAAGCCACTGGTGCCCCACGCCGTGAGGACTCCTGCAACCTCCTGTTGATCCTCCTTATTGGCCATGTTGGGGACCCTGAGCACAGTATCCTCCTTTGGAGCCCACCCAGTCTGCAAGAGTCGCCACCTGTTTCTCCCCCACCCCTCCTCTGAGGGATCCATCAGGCATGCCCATGGATCCAATAGCAGAGGAAGAATTTTATACCCCAATTCTGGCAGTTCTGCTGGAGCCAGATAGATTCCCATCCTCATCGCCGAACGAAGCTGTGACTACATCATCCCTTTCCCTACTGGATGACTTCAATTTCAAAATCTTTTACAGGGTATTGTGGGGGGAACTCCACATTCCTCTGGAAGAGGTCCAAGGCACTCAGCATAAGCTTCTGGACATTCTCCACACTTCGGGACTGACAAGATTAGCACTACCAATCAATGGAGCCATACTGGAGCCAGCCAGGACAGTCTGACATACTTCTGACACATGTACCCTTAAAGGAATAGAGAGATGCTACTATGTCCTGGCCAAAGGCTCAGAATTCCTCTTCTCCCACCCAGCTCCAAACTCACTGGTAGTTCAGGCTACTGCAGAAATGGCTAAACAACAAACACACTCTATCCACACCTGCGGACAAGGAAGGGAAGTGTGTGGATCTACTGGGGAGAAAAGTCATCTTTTCCTCCAGTTTACAATTCAGGACAGCCAATTATCAAGCGTTGTTGGCTCAGTATGACTTCCTGAATTATGCTAAATTAGAGGAATTTGCTAAGACCGTGCCCGTTTTCAGGCCCTTGGGAAGGAAGGGAAACTCATAGCCAGAACTGCCCTACAATCCACAGTGGATGCGGCTGGTGCTTCTTCCAGGGCCATGGCTACAACCATTGTGTTGTGTCGAGCCTTGGCTTCTTGCTTTTGGTTTTTCAAGGGAGGTCCAGAACACAATAGAGGATCTCCCTTTTGATGAATCCCATCTCTTTAACCAGAAGACAGATGGGTGTTTGCATACACTAAAAGACTCTAGGGCTAGTCTTCGCTCGTTGGACATCTACACTTCTGCCTCGAAATGAAAGTCCCACTGCCTTTCATCCACACAGAGGTACAGGTCTCCACAGTTTTACCAACATAGACCCTATGAACCTCCATGCAAGCGACAAAAGGTCCAAAGGTCTCGTTTCCCTGGGATCCCCCTCAGGCTTCAGTCTCAAACCCAACCCAAACCAAGAGGTATTTTTGATGTAACTTCTTGATGTGAGCTCGAGAACTGCCAACCACGTGAGCCTAACACCTCACGACCCTTCGACTCCTTTTGGGCGTTATTTAGCACTCTTTTTTCACACTTGGAGTGCAATAACAAGGGACAAATGAGCGTTGAATGATTTGATTGAGATATGATTGCGTTTGTAATGCTCTAAGACCCTTTGTCCCATCCCCTTTTGGGGACCACTCTCATGACAGTTTTTTCACCCAAGAACTGAACGCCTTATTACAACAAGGATTGAGATTAACAACCTCCCCTTTTGAACCAATGATGTCTTGATCCATGTCCCTGCTCTCCATGAAGGTCGCCTTTTTTGTTGCTATCACTTCAGTGAGAAGAGTTGGGGAACTCAGAGCTATAATGGTGGACACGCCATTTACAGTATTCCACGAGGATAAGGTCTTTTTATGCTTACACCCAAAATTTTACCAAAGGTGATCTCCCAGTTTCATATTAACCAATCCATTCACTTACCTGTTTTCTTCCAGAAACCGCATGTGTCTGCAGAAGAATGTAGACTCCATTCCCTCAATGTCCGATGAGGTCAGGCCTTTTTCGTGCAGAGAACACAAACAATCAGGAAGTCCCCTAGACTGTTTGTTGTGGTAGCAGAGAGAATTGGGACAGGCCATATCCACCCAGAGAATCTCCAAATGGATTTCTGGCTGCATTAAACTCTGCTACCATCTGTCGAACATACCTCCCACCACAGGGGTACAGCTACACTCCACTAGACCTGAAGCAATGACCACGGCATGTTCCTCTCATAGACATATGTAGAGCAGCCACATGGAGTTCTGTCCATACATCTGCAACACAGTATGCCTTGTTACAGGACTCAGCAGTGCATGTCTCCTTTGGCACAGCGGTTCTCCGCATGACCCTTCCATCCCCATCCTTGCACCCGCCTCCAACTTAGGTCCTGCTTGTCAGTCACCCCCAGTGGAATATCATAGGGAGCATCACTCAAAGAAGAAAAGGAGGTACTTATCTGTAACTGAGGGTCTTTGAGATGTGTGGTCCCTATCTGTATTCCACTTCCCGCCCTCCTTCTCCTCTGCTTTGGATCTGTCAGATTCACTGTGGAAAAGGAACTGGAGAGGTGGTCAATTCGCCTCACCCTTTGTCGCCTCAGACGGAAGCATAAGGTGAGTCAGGGTGCATGCATGAACTAGTGGACACTACTTTCAAATTCTCCTTCTCAGGGCATATGATGCGCATATGTAACCCCAGTGGAATACAGATAGGGATCACATAGCTCAAAGAACATCCAGTTATGGTAAGTAACCTCCTCTTTTCCAGTTACTTGCTGCCGTTTTCTATGAAAGAAGCCTGATATTTGTGTTCACCTTGGAAAGAACTGTTTGCTGTGCTAGCTTATACTTCCAAAGAACACACAACAATTCCATCTTTAACAGACAGAACCCAGCACTGACAAACCCTGTGTAGACTGGTTTCCAAGAAAGGCTGTCCTTCCGGAGTCATCTACAATTACAGGACAGCTGCTGAAATGTGCAAAAATGTATTTGTTTTATAGCATGCTCGTTTTTTAGGGGAATGACACCTAAGTGTGTCATTAACACACTTTTCATTGCCTCTTTGGAAAAAAACAGTGCATGTTTTTTATAAGAAGTTATTACTTTTCAAAAGTCAGCTGACTCCAAATCTTCTCTGGCAATTGTGCTAACATAAGCATGATTTCCTTCTAACAACAGGCCATAGATGTTCTGAAACAGCAGGGATTTTATGAATATTTCATGAATAGCTTAAGTTAGAATTTGTAGGATTAAAAAAAGAGGAAACTGGGTCAAATTCGCATGGTTAAGTATCTCACTAGCTTAAAATACTAAACTCTCAAATGTGGCATATTTTAAAAGCTGAAATAAGATGCTCTGTGCTCTACTTGACCACTTCAGGGTGAAGTAATTTTAATAAGGAAGGTTGTGTGGACCATTCTGGCAGTGTTGTGGGGTACCAAGTACAAGTTCTGAGCTTGGGAACAACTTCAGAACATGCTTTCCCTGTTGGGCAAACTAATTTCCTTGGTATAGAATATCATCATTTCTCTGAGGATCAAGCGTATCACTACCACTCCACCCTTTCCCCCAAGGCCCTGCCTCTGCCCTGCTTCTTCCTGCCCAGTTGTGTCCCCTCCCCCAAGTGCCCCCCATTCCCACTCCTCCCTCTCTTCCCAGTGCCTCCTGCACGCCGCGGAACAGCTAATTGCGGCAGGTGGGAGGTGCTGGGAGGGAGGGGGAGGAGTTGATTGGCAGGGCCGCCAGCGGGCGGGAGACGCTGGGGTGGGGAGGTGGGGTAGCTTACTAAATGGGGTGAAGGGTCCTAGTAACTTAATCTCTGCCTGTTTGGGTACTTTGTGACTATGGTTAGTCTTTTATACCTTCAGTATATAAGCATTTTCCATAGGTAACCTAAATTAGGATTCAGTAGTTCTGCATCCCTGTTTGGCACTTCTTTGTTTTTTCCATCTTGTGTGTCACACACCTCTTTTGAGCTGTAGTTAGCCAATACAACTGTATTCAATGTTTTACCCGTGCATTTTTACACTAACATCTCTGTGTACTTGGGTCCAGATTTTAAAGCGATTGAGGCATCGCTGCACTCAGCATTGCAATACCTAACTGATTTAGGGACTTAAATCTCATTTTCAAAAGGGATTTAGGCACTTAGGAGTGTAGGTCCCATTATTGTGACACTGAGTGTAACAACGCCTAAATAACTTTAAAAATCTGGGCCTTAGTGCTTCAGATCTTTGTTTTTTTGTTTTTTGTTTTTTTTTTTAAGGAAATGAACAGGTTTGCATTAGGGAAAACTTCTGGAAAATTTTAGATGGAATACACTTTAATAAGTTAAATGGCTATGCTGTAACTTGTAATGGTCTGTGTGGTCTTTTAGAATATGGATAAAACTAAAAATAGATGTGTGTGTGTATATATATAACCCCTTGCACTATTATAGTAAAAGGGCTGTTTTATTTTAATTGTTGGTTTAGTGCTACGTTTTAGGCTTTACAAATAAACACAAATCTGAGATAGGCTGACTCGTATTTTTTCAAAGGCAAGTGGTGGGAAGGCTGCGCACAACATAGGGGCCTCTAGGAGGGAAAATCACTCAAGACTTTAACCCATAGATATCAAGTGAGTTTGGTCAATCTAGTCCTTCTCATCGCAGCTGCCTTTACAAAGCCTCATCTTCCCTGCAGTTCTGCCCTGAGATGGGTTTTAGGGATTTAACGAGAGCCAGATTGAGAATTACAATGGATGGCCCACATGGTTCTTACCAACTCCGTTCACTGGCTCAGAATGAAAGATTGCATGATGTTGCTTTGTTACATTACCAAAGGGGCCCAAAATTGATTGTTAAAATCCTTTTTTCCTCTCAACCCCCCCCCCCCCCAAAAAAAAAACCAAAAAACCAAAAAACAAATCAAAGCTAAAACTGATCTCTGTATGCTTCATTTAAGCACCCATTCTAATTCCATGGGGGATATTTTCTTCTCTGACTGGGCTTTGTGACTTGTCAGTGTATTTTATCTCGAGCAAACCCTAATGTCTACATTAGTACACTGCATTAGTTCTTTAAAAAGGCAATAATGTTAATGACAAAGAACAGAGTCCTAAGAATAAGTAGACTTTCACCCCAGCTCCGTACTTTAACTACAGTCAAATTGTTTTAGCTGCATTCAGCTGACTGTATATATCTTTGTGGCTGACTGAATATATCTTTACCTTTTACTTTAACAGTAAGCTTTTTATAGCATTTAAATCTCTGGTCTTTTTCAGAGGGTGTGCTGTAGCAGGAAGAGGTTTCAAACAGTGTTTGCACAGATTTGTGTTCAGTTGAGACCCAGTTCGATTTTCATCATTAAAAATGTTGAAAACCACCTGTTCGCTGACAGTCATCAGAGAAAATAGTCTAGTTCTGAGGTTTTCAAATTGTCAGGGAGGCATGCCACAGAGAAGGGAGGAATGTTCAGGGTTGGGGGGGGAGTGGCGATGCCAGGTGGCTCATGCCAGCACCGCATGGTGGGGCCAAGGCCAGCTCTCACAGGGGCCCCTCCTGACTTACCTCAGCGGGCTACCCAGACTATGGGTCAGTGTAAACATTTGCTGTGACCATGCTGATTTCTGTGCCGAGCGCTGGCTCCACCCTGAGTCACAGTGGCACATGCTTTCCCACACCCGGAAAACCCGGTGGAGAGGGGCAGAGAGACAGGTATTGGCCCTGCCCTACTGGTGCAGCCTGGCTGCAAGGTAGAAGCAGCCTGCTGCTGAGGAAGCCTTGGCTGTGCAATTGGTAAGTGTCTGTGTATTTGAAACTTACAGGTGTAGGTAATTTAATTAAAGTTGTGTCAAGGTCTCTGTTAGGTTTACGAGTTGGCTATCAAGCATACTTTTGCATGTGTCTATTTTTGTCTGGGTTGGGGGTGCATCCAAAAATTGTAACTCAAAGAAGGGGCTCAGTTCAAAAAGTTTGCAAACCACTGGTCTAGTTTTTAGTTTTATTAGTTAATTTTATTTGTTTCTCTCTCATTTCAGCTGTGAAGTCAGGCTGGTTACCACCACCACCACCACCACCTGCCCTGCCCCCTAGGCCTTTTGTATCACAGGTATGTACAGAATTTCAGTATGTGGATAATTGGTGTACAGTGGTGGGTGGTGGTGGTTGTTTTTATACTGTGGTAATAAATACATGCAAGCTTGGATATCTAACCATTCTCATTATAAAGCTAATACTCATCTGGAGAATGCTTTGCAGCTTTGCAATGTCAGGCTTTTTGTGTATGGATAATGTTATCTTTGTTTGGTCTGTCTATCCAGTATGCCATGATGTCGTACTATGGACTCCTTCCAGCTCATCATTGTGGAGCTGTGTATGTCCAGTAGAAAACATTGTAATTTACAAGCTGTGCCATAAGGCTAGCCTGACGGTAGTGTTTGCTATCTGGAAGGCACAGGTTTGATTCCTAGCCTATTTCTTGCTTTTCAAGGCGCAAATGCTGTCAAGGCGGCAGTGCAGGGAGCAAATGCATATCACATTATGATATGTTACATATCAGTGTGAAAAGTCATGCTAAAAGGAAATAACTCCCACATTAGCTACATTATTTAGTGGCATGCTGTGATTTACTTACTTTTGGTTCATCAGTGTCACACATTGTGTAAAGCAAATGGATCTAATCATGAGCAGTCATCCCAAGGAATGTACTATGTGTAGGTTCTTTAGTTCATAAGGAATGATGGATAAGGAAAGGCCATTTAGCTCAACAAGACCCATCATAGTGATTGCTTCCTCACTTCCTTGTTTGCTACCTCTCTGAATCCTCTTCTATAAAAATGTCTGTTTTATTCATTTATACCATTGGCTCCAGTTGGCCTTACATGGCAATTTATTTTATATGTTAATCTTTCAGCTGAGATGTAGAACTGAGTCCCTGACCACTGTAGAGCTAACATTCCTACTCCACATAAAAAGTGCATTGGCACTTCTGAGTCGACCATCAGCAGTCAGGAGTTCAGTTTTAGGTCTCAAATAAAAGTCAGACTCTCCAGCAGCATAGTGCCCCCTAATGGTAGGCTGGGGGCATTTATTCTGTAAAGGGAAGGTTTCCACTTTCTGGGTCATAAACAACAATTCTCTCTCCATCCCCTTCTCCTCTAAATTATCTTTGGAGTTTGCTAAATTCTTCATTTGGAGGATTATATAGATTGCTTCCTTAAGCCTTCTTTGATCCAACTACAACCTTAGCCGTGCACCTTAGTGCATCCATCAAAGCTTTGCTTTGCCTAATCTCCTGTAAGCAGTGTCTGTTCATCGCACCCCCTTGTACTCTGAATTATTGCTTCCTGCCTCCATCATATCACTGCCATCATCAGCTGCATCTCCATCTCCACTGTACCCTTTCACACTCAAAAGTCTTACAGTCACCCCATCTGGAAAATAAACAAATGAGCAAAACAAAACCCTTTTCTTGAGGATCAAACCAGTGCTACAGGTAACACTTTTGCTAATTGCTTATTTTTTCAGCATGTGATAGATTTTATTCTCTCTGACCATGCAACGAGGAGCCACTCATATGTATTTCCATATCCAGCAGGGTCCTCACCATGTCACAAATACCGAGCCTGTTGCACAGGCCAAATCCAGCTATGCAGAGTTCAGACTAAAAGAACAGGTACGCTCTAAAATTGTAAACAGTGATTCCAATGTAAAGTTCCTGATGCTTTCTTCTCTCCCAGTACAATATGCTATTCCTTGCAAAATATGTAGTGTTGGAGAAACATCTGACACTTTTACTTGTAAAAATTATCAGGGGAGGGAAGGCGTTACAGCAGGGTTTTTTTAAAAAGATATTTCTGCCTTCTCAGAATACTGTTGTTTTGACTTTGAATTGAAAAATAATTTTAATAATATTTTAGACCATGTCAGTTGCATCCTTGCTCACATCTTCTGTGCCTAGTCATCAAAATGTGCCTTTAAATGGTCAAGATTGTATATAGAGGATGGGGTTCATAATTCAACTTCTCTGATCCTTAATCATTGCAAGCACAGCTATAACAAACATATGGGTTACATTACCCAAATGGGGCCCTTGACTTAAAGAGCATGAATAAATTCAAGCGAAGCCAATCTGTTTTCAGAATAGAGGCAGGATCAGGAAGAACTGAAGTAAAACATTGAAACCAGCGTGACATATTCAGCTTTTACCTGTTTTAGGACTTATCTTGCTCTTCTTAAATTTCTGTTTCAACTAATTTTCTACAGTGTTATTGGAAATCCTTTTTATTGCCTTAACATTTCAATATCCATATATAGCTAAGTACCCTGATTCACAGATGTAGCTTGGGAATGAAATATATCCCAAGTATTTTTTAGGCTGCCCTGCACTACTTGTGCATACTTATGATGTGATTATTTTGACATTGTTTTGGAAATCAATTGGAGTGTAGGAAGAGGGAAACAATTTATTCTGAAACTGGAGTTTTCCATGGATGACTGGGAGGTAGCTAGGATTGGTTAGGTGTTTACTCACACTTCTACCCCTAGAGCCCTGCTCAGCTGGCAGGGAGAGGGTGATGGAGAGAGCAGCGAGTGATGGTCGGATGGAAAGAGGACTGGGGGGCGGGGCCTCGGGGGAAGAGGTGGAGCAGGGGGCAGGGGAAGTTCCGGCACTCAGTGTCCAGTTTTCACAAATTGGCCCCCCTACAAAGGCACCATAGGCCTATGCCAAAGACCTCTGCCCCTGGAGTCTTGTGATTACATCTGAATCTCAGTTCTTATCTTTTTTAAAAAGGAAAGTTGCTAGATTTCATAGTTGGGAAGAAAATTTTGAAATTGTATGCCCCCCAAATGTAACCGATGCAGAGAGGTTTGCCTGAATCTGCAGACAGCTTGAAACAACAGCTCTGAGTGATGTGCATTGTCCCATGCATCAAAATGGGCTGTTGACTCCAAGGCTTGCTGCTCTGTGTGCCCCCGACAAGGCCAACCCAGCAGAGGACTCTGCATGTAGCAGAAGGAGAAGAATGCAGCAGGCCTTGCCCACCAACCAAAGCAGATATATCCTGGTTATTGGGGTAAATATCAGTGGTGGGGCAGGGGGTCAGCTGCCACGCCTGCCTCTTAGGAGGCAGGGGGGCCCATCTTGCTTCTCCTGTGGTGTAGAAAGGATCATCATACCGCTGTCGCTGCCTGGGAGGGGAAGGAGGTTTCTGTTATCATCACTTCATATGGGGAGGGGTGTGGCTGGGCACAGAGCCATGGGGGGCAGAGCTCTGGAGGTGCTTCCCAGAGCTGTCGTTTAGGGCACTGGATTGCCTTAAACCGGCCCTGTTTCCCAGGCCCTCTCCTGGGCCTAAGGAGTTGGGAATGTTGTCTTCGGGTGAGCCAATAATGAGGGAAATGGCAGCTGGGTTTGTTCCTCCGGACTCGTAGCCCCATAGATACATTTGTGGGTGTGCATGCATCCTTGTCATCTATCTATAGAACTTGAGGATTTGGTTGATTAACCATGCATTTACTTCTTCTTGACATTCCCAGAGGAACTACTGTAACCCATATCCTCTGTGATCTTATCTGTTGTCACAGTCTGCACTGAGTCCAAATCCTCATCTGTACCAGTTCACACAATGGACCCCTGTTTCAATATAGTTTTCACGAAAAATTTTCCTAATACTATGAAATTAATCTCAGTGTTCCTGTGGTAACTGCAATAAGTAAATTTGCCTTTCATCAGTGCTTAGATACTGTAGCATAGAGAGGTATCTAAGCTATTGTTTATGGTCTCTTTATCCAGTTTACAATCCACATCTCCTTTTTCCTCTGTAAGCCAATTTGAATTAATTTTTCCTGTAAGATTTTGTGAAACACCGTATCAAATGCTTTATTAAAATCCAAATATATTACATCAGCTGCATTACCTTCATTCACTAATATTGTGTTTCTGTATTTTTTAAAGGCAATCCAGGTTTTCCCAAGTCACTGTGAAAGTTTGCTGGAAAGACTTTTTAATAGAAGTAGATTTAGACAAAGGCTAGTCTTCTGTTTTGGCTAATAAATTATTTTGAAGTATTTTCCATCTACAGATCTAGTGTGTTTCCTTCTAATATTGGGTATATGTCGTTCCACTGCTATCTTGTATAAAATCCAGTGGTGGTTTTTGTACATACTCCTCCTGCACTATTTTCTTAGATATAGGAATAAACGTGTTTTGCAAATTTTCCTCCTTCTTGTGTCTACAGCTGGTAACTCAAAGGATCAGTAATTAAGGAGGGATGGAATCAGTCTAACTAGACTGTCCAGTACCTACTGCTCTATGCTCTTTGGGCCTGGGACTGTCTCTTTGTTCTGTGTTTGTACAGTTCCAAGTACAATGATGTCCAGGTCCAGGACTGGAGCTCTTAGGCGCAACAATAATACAAACAGTTAATAATAACAGAAGGTTAGGGAGACAATCTGGCCAGTGTATACAAACAAAATACATGTTATTTAGTGGCAGCAGGGATCCATGCTAATAATGATGGATAGTAGGGATGAAATTATTAATCAACTAAGCAAAATAGCTGGTTTGTAACAATATATATTTACAACTGGAATTGACTTTGAACATACATGAATGAGGTTCTGTTTGAACTGAACTGAGCACATGCACCCAAAGATTAGCTAGGACCCATATTCTTTTATGTAAAACAAAATAATACCTTATTACAGTTGGCTTTGGGGTCTACAGGAGCTGGCTTCAGCAGTTGCATAGTCTGGGGGATTTATTAGGACATTAATGTTAATAGGAATTATTGAGGTACACTGAACAGAAAATAGGTGTTCAGGGTTTTATTCAGAGTCAGCTAAATAAATGCAGCATTTATCACACTTTAAATTAGTGCTCCTAACTTAAATTGCATTATACTGGTATCTTCCACTGCATAAATCACTATACATCTCAAGTCCTGCATGTACTACATGAGGGGAGACTTGGAAAATGAGGGGACTATATATTTTGGCTGAAAAACTGATTATTCCAACCTCCTCTCCAATAGTCTGGTTTACAAGATTGTTGGTTTTGTAAATTGATGCTGATTCTTCTGTAATTTATTTTTGGAAACTTGATTATTATTTTCACGTCTGTACTGGTGATTTCGACGTTGATTAAAAAGTATACACTCTCAAAAGCAAATAAGAACGTAAGAATGGCCATACTGGGTCAGACCAAAGGTCCATCTAACCCAGTATCCTGTCTTCCGACAGCGGCCAATGCCAGGTGCTCATAGGGAATGAACAGAACAGGTAAACATCAAGTGATCCATCCCCTGTCGCCCATTCCCAACTTCTGGCAAATTCTTTAAAATAAATAGAATGGTTAAGAAGTCATTAACACCGGAGGACTGGTGAGCTGCAGAGCCTTTAAAGATTAAAATCTTTAGTTTCTAATAGGGTATTCTGTAGACTGAAGGTTAAATTGTGCAACCCTTATAAATGTTTGGTAGCCTTTCTTCACCTTGGGAAGCACTTACTCAATGAGGTTAATTTGATTATTATATAACTATATTCTCACCAGTGTAA
This sequence comes from Natator depressus, assembly GCF_965152275.1. Taxonomy (NCBI): domain Eukaryota; kingdom Metazoa; phylum Chordata; order Testudines; family Cheloniidae; genus Natator; species Natator depressus. The sequence goes on from NC_134234.1 coordinate 136,320,427, forward strand.
GTAAGGTTTACGCAATTTAGCTGTGAAAGTATAAATTATTGTTGTTTTCCAGTAGCATCTAAGGGCCTGATCCAAGCTGCTGGAAGTTAATGAGAGTCTTTCTATTATTTTTAGTGGGTATTGAATCAGATCCTGAAGGTCGCAATCAGATTGGGGCCCCATTTCAGCAGGGACTGTACAACATAGACCGGGGGTGGGCAAACTTTTTGGCCTGAGGGCCACATCTGGGTATGGAAAATGTATAGTGGGCCATGAATACTCACAAAATTGGGGGTTGGGGTGAAGGGGGGGTAAGGGCTCTGGTTCGGGGTGCAGGCTCTGGGCTGGGGCTGGGGCTGGGGATGAGGGGTTGAGGGTGCAGGAGGGTGCTCCGGCCTGGGACCGATGGATTTGGAGGGTGGGAGGGGGTCAGGGCGTTGGGGCACAGGAGGGGGTCAGAGGTGCAGGCTCTGGGCAGCGCTTACCTCAAGCAGCTCCCAGAAGCTGGGGTCGGGAAGGAATTTTCCTCCAGGGCAGACTGGCAGAGGCCCTGGGGGGTTTTTGCCTTCCCCTGCAGCGTGGGGCACGGGTCACTTGCTGGAGGATTCTCTGCACCTTGAAGTCTTTTAAACCACGATTTGAGGACTTCAATAGCTCAGACATAGGTTAGAGGTTTGTTACAGGAGTGGGTGGGTGAGATTCTGTGGCCTGCGTAGTGCAGGAGGTCAGACTAGACTATCATAATGGTCTCTTCTGACCTTAAAGTCTATGATTCTAAGCAGTGGCATGTCCCCCCTCTGGCTCCTACATGGAGGCGCAGCCAGGCAGTTCTACGCGCTGTCCTGTCCGTAGACGCCACCCCTTCAGCTCCCATTGGCCGTGGTTCCCAGCCAATGGGAGCTGCGGGGGTGGCAGGCGGAGCCCCCGGCTGCCCCTATGCATAGGAACTGGAGGAGGGACATGCTGCTGCTTCCAGGAGCTGTGCAGAGCGGGACAAGCCCCCACCCCCACTCCCCGGCTGGAGTGGGGTAAGCTCTGGACTCTGCTCCCCAGTGGGAGCTCGAGAGACAGATTAAAATGTCTGGAGGGCCGGATGTGGCCCCTGGGCCATAGTTTGCCCACCCCGACATAGACAAAGAGAGCTCACAATCTTGTATTTGTAATTTTTAAAAGCAAAATAGTTGAAAAGATATTTCTTTCTAATTTTACTGCTGAGATCAGGATGCCATGTATCTGTTGGAACTGCTCATAACATCACAAACCCTAAATCAGTGTAGATCTTTTCTCAGTAGCTGTGATAACATTAGCTGTTGTAGTGCAAAAATGAATCCTGACCAAAAAGCTTGTCAGGAACAGTCAGTTTAAAAAAAAAAAAAAAAAGATTTGCAATTATTTCATTTGAAAACTGAGACATTATTATTTTTACAACTGTTTTTCTGTTTAGATCTGAAAATGTAATCTGGTACTGGATAATGCCTTAAAGTTTTCACACTATTCCTTTTTTAAATGTTAGCAATGATATCTGCTATCTAACCCTATCCTTGAATCAGAGTCTAAATAATTATTAATCAACTATCCAATTACCATTGAAATCAATAAGAGTCATTCTGCTGAATGTAATGGTCTTTGGAACCAGGCCCCTTCATGTGTGATGAATAAAAAAATTCATTCCATTTTAATATTACCAGAATTTAAAAAAGAGCTGTCAACAGGATAATCTCTGTGAGGGTCCCTTGAATGTGGAATTCTCTCCTCCCACCCCTTTGGTTCCAAATAGTCCAAGTCTGCTGACCTTTAGGGCACCTAGCATGACCTATCTGTTTGCTCAGGCATTCAGGGAAAGTAAAGGTATTGAGTGAATGGGACAGAATATGTTGATTTGTTTCTGTTATTCTATTGTGGCTGTATTTTTGTTTAAACATTAGGCTAATTGGTGTGCTTTTTTATGTTGAACCTTGCTGACATTTGTGAATGTGATTGTAAGTGCTGGCAGGACATCTAGAGCTCTAGACGGGTACAATTTTGTTTTAGAAATCAAAAGGAAGTCATGTATTGAGGTTATGGCAACCTAGTACCTGCATACAGAGTGGTACAGGTAGAGCCAATCTTTTCTTACATTATTAAGTCACGGTAAACCCCTTTTTAGCCTGTATATACAAACATTGTATGACAAAAAAGTAATTGTTTTTAAAGGATTGATATAGTCCACCCTATGTGCTGTGGATTAACATGTGGTGTATAATCAATGTGTTAGATGCTAAAGAAGACTGTGACTATAATAAAACTATAAATCGTCTGTAGTATGAAATATTCTGCCATCTGTCACTTTGAATACAATACAAGTGGATTATCCTCCTCTATCAGGGAAAATTATATCTTAGATCCAGAATAGCCAGACCAAAAAAAATAAAAAGGGTTTAAAATGATAGTGACCAGCACATCTAATAAGTTATTTTGGGGTTCAGTGACAAATGCAGTGAAACCTTTTCTAAAGTGGTTACCATAGGGAGACAAATATCTTAAATTATTAAAAAAAAAAACAAAAAAAACCCCCCAATTTTGTATTTTGCTGAAGTTTTTAAAAAATGAGAATCATATGCCAGTGTCTCTAACAGAGCGCAAATGCCCCCTTCCAGCTTACATTAATATGGTTCTGTGAAAGTGGAGTATTAAAGCAGATTGTTAATGTTTCCATCTGGGTCCCATGCATTATTGCAGTTGGGTTGAACATTGTGGCAACTTTGTGTATATTTACTGCCTTTTCCCCAAACCTTATCACTAACTCTCAGATAGCTTTTTTAAAAAAGCGCTTTTCAAAATTTCAGGATTGCACAGTGCTGAGAAAGCCGTCAGCACTGTAAGATCTTGGCAACTTGTTGCATTTGCATCCCTATCGGTTTTATTTCTGCCTTATCGCTTACAGTTTTTGTAACAAGCTGTAGAAAGAATTGACAGTTCAATGTGATATATACCAGGGTCACCGAAACTGAAGGGAGAAGGCTTGGGTTTTTTGGAAATAGCCTTTAAACAGAAAAATTGATTTGAAACACAAAAATGTAAACATATAGAAAGGAGAAAAAGCTGTCCCTCAAAATTAACCTACTTATAATTGACAGAAGGGTATAATTAGTATCCGATAGAGTGTAATGCATGTTTAATAGTCCACTTCACCTTACAGATAAGCTCTTCTGCACTCCCCTCTTTGTAAATTAAAGAAGTGGCACTACAGGTGATAAGCATCTGGTGATCCTGTGAACACTTTTGCACATATGGGTAGCTTTTTTCACTTGAATAGTCCTGTTGACTTCAGTTGGGCTACTAATATGTGCAAAAAGAAAAGGAGTACTTGTGGCACCTTAGAGACTAACCAATTTATTTGAGCATAAGTGAGCTGTAACTCACGAAAGCTTATGCTCAAATAAATTGGTTAGTCTCTAAGGTGCCACAAGTACTCCTTTTCTTTTTGCGAATACAGACTAACATGGCTGTTGCTCTGAAACCTGTTAATATGTGCAAAGTTACTCTTGTGCATAAGTGTTAATAGGTGCTGGAACGAGGGGTGCTGCCACACCCCCTGGCTTGAAGTGGTTTCCATCATATACAGGGTTTATAGTTTGGTTCAATAGCTCTCAGCACACTCACTATACAAATTGTTCCAGCACTCCTGTAAGTGTTGGCAAGATCAGGCCCTCCATATGTATTTCTCTCCAGCAGAAATGTTTCAATATAACTGAAATATGAAGTGTGTTATCTATTTTGCTTTGGAAGGTCAATCATGCACTTCCTTCTAGCAAAGTGAGAGTGGAATCTGTGTATAATCCTGCTTTGCTTGAGGAGTGAGGACCGGAACCTAAAAACAAAAATGAAATGTAAAATAATGTAATTTTTGCATTTATCTAAACCTGCCATCTGAGGACTTCAAAGTACTAAACAATTAAGCAAGCCTTTCAACAACCCATCAGATAGATGTTGTTACTGATAACAATAGAGAGGTTATGGCTGACTGGCCCAGGGTCACAGAATGAGGCAGTGAATTTCTGAATAAAAAGCAGGGGCCTTGACACTGTCCTCTTCTCTGTCCATTAGGGAAAACTTATTATTAGCTGCTGAGCTACAAGTATGATCGCTCAGTAGGAGATTGAGATCTGAGCCTTGCTAGTACATTCCTGTAGAATGGAAGCTTCTTAGTCAGATTTAAACCCCTGCTTGGAGGGTAAGAGTATCCCCAGAAAATATGAATATGATGTGCAGCTGAGGAACATAGGAGGAATATCTCTTTGGAATATGAACTGCTGTACATTGGTCTGTGTGAGCAGTGAGGCTTCTGAAGAATTTTGAAATAGAAGAGTACGGTGCTGTTAGTCTTTTATTCAGTCTTTTATTGCTCTTTCCCAAAACAGTATAGCTTAGGCCTGGTATACACACAGGTTTTGTACCACTATAACTGTGTCAGTTAGGGATGTGATTTTTTTTTTAAACCAAAATAGCTATACTGGTACAACCCCTTGTGTGGACGCAATTATAACAGTCTAAAGATGCCTTATACAAGTATAGCTTATCTATCCGTCTAACTCAGAGGTGGGCAAACTATGGCCCGTGGGACCCTCCTGCCCGGCCCCTGAGCTCCTGGCCCAGGAGGCTCGCCACTGGCCCCTCCCCTGCTGTCCCCCTTCCCGTGCAGCCTCCGCTCACTGCGCCGCTGGCACAGTGCTCTGGGCCGTGGGGCTGCGAGCTCCTGGGGCAGCGCCGTTGCAGGGCCCGGCCTGACCCGGTGCTCTGTGCTGCGTGGCGGTGCAGCTGTAGCGCCGCCAGCCACCGCTGCTCCAGGCAACATGGTAAGGGGCAGGGAACAGGGGGGTGTTGGACAGAGGGCAGGGGAGTTCGGGGAGGTGGTCAGAGGGCGGGGGTGTATACCAATGTAGTTAAAGTGATGCTTCTTTCATGTGTAGACAAGGCCTTGCATTTAAGTTGTATGGTGGTGCTTACATGCTGAAGACTTTCAGATTCCACAGTAAAAGAGTGAAGTCTTTAGCATGAAGGAAGAATTCCTCATACCATAGAGTTGTAAAATCACAGCGTGTTGCTCAGCTCCTGAATGAAGAAGGAGGGGTGCCCAGGTATTTCCTGATGAGCTTGATAAAAGAGCTAGAATGGAATAGAATAGAGGGAGCACACCTCACATTGCTCGTCAGTGATCACCTTCTCCCCATGCTCTGTAGCAGCTGCTCAGAGTGGTGTTGTGGCATATTCTGGAGCAACTTGCACTCAGCCCACAGGAAGCGGGACAGGTGCTGGTATGTAGGGCCCAAAGGTGAAGGCACTGAAATGAATGGGGGGAAAATCCCCTGCCAAAAGAAAAAAGTTGCCATTATAAATGGCACACCGTTTCTGAAATAGCTGTAGACCAGGTCATGCCCATGGACGAATACCTGTAGCTGCTTCTTGCGGAGTATCCTGCATTCTTTTACTGGGGAGAGAGAGATTGCCCCTCCATGAGGAAAGAAGTCTGGCTCCTAAATCCCATGAATCCCCTGAGGTATATTGTGTCTCTGGTGTTGCCCAGACCCTCCTGACTGGTACCTCTTCTCTGGATCTTCCTCAAAGGAGAAATCCCCAACAGAGGCATGAAAAAGTAACACACCCGTTGGCTGTACGACTATTCCTTTAAAATCTGAGTGGGACCAGTGAGGGGGAATGCTTTTGCTGCTATAGCTTATACCAGTTGCCCGAACAAAATAAGCAATACTGGTAAAAGGACTTTATTACTGGTATAACTGCTTCTATCCTAGGGCTTTTGCTGGCATAGCTATGTTGGTTAGGGGGCTGATTTTTTTTCATACGCCTAATGTAGCTACGTTAGGAAAACATTTAGGTATAGACTAGGCTTCCTTTTTATAAGAGGAAATGGAAAGTTCAGAAGAGTTCATACACGCTGTCTCCAGTGTAGCCTGTTATCTGCCTGCCTTGTGAATGAATTCAGAACCACCAGATCAGTCCCAAGCCAGTGAATATGCATGCATCTCTTGTGCGTCCTGTGTTCTGAGAAACACAGTAATGACCTGTTCTAAATGCCACTAGGTGGCACTTTAAGGACATGACAGCCAGTGGTTTGTATTCATTTTACATCAGCTCCTGTACCAGAACTGATTCCTTTCTTTTATAAAATCTGTGTATTTAACCATCTGACCTCTCTAGTTAGTCGTGCCCAGTTATATTGTCAGATCCGCATTCCACACTGGGGTATGATCCTCATGATCAAAAATGAATAGGCAGGGCGGTACCACACCGATGGCTTTTGACAGCAGCGAATAGTACAATAGAAATGTAGCCCTGCAATCACTGAAGCTGTTGTTTTAATGGGTGCCCTATGCCCAAGGCACTCAAATAACCAATAAACATAAAAAATGCTGTGGCATCAGATCGGCAGGACGTCCTGAAATCTTATCCTTTAGTATTGGCATCAACACTTGATTTGATATCTGCATCTGATGGTGTCCAAACCTTGTACTTTTTTCTTTCCTTTTACAAATTTTATTTTAAGTAACATTGTTCTGCTGTGAGGTCTTTCTGTTTGGATCAGTTTAGTTGTAGGTTGCGATGCTCAAAGGAAGTCTAACTCTGCTCCCATTATTAACTTCTGTGAGAGTTTAACCATTGACTTCAATGGGAGCTGAGCACTTTTGCAGATCCCAACCTCTGTGTGTGTGTGTGTTCGTATTTGAAGGCAGCCAGTGGCAGGGGGATGAGGAGAGTAAAGCTCTGTAGCTTTGCAGCTGAAGTATGATCCTTTTTGCACCTGCCAAAATCTAATCAGTAGACAGAGCCAAATGGTGCTTCTCTGGTTATCTCTTCCTTCCATCTCAAATGATCCTCCGAGCATCTTTTACTCTGTTTTCCTGCTTCCTTTCTCACTCAGTTACATGTGGTCCCCTTCTGTACATTTCTTCTGAGCAGGAGGACATACCACATGGTTCCCTCTGGGGCCATCATCATTGGTTTTTCTCTGTGAATCAACCCTTTATCAAAGGAATGTGGGTGAGGGCGGAGATTTTCATTCCCCCAGTGTCCAAATTCATTGCTTCCGTGATGCATTTGAGCTCTGCTGTCCCAAGATCATTCATTAGAATTTATATGCCTGGAGTGCCTGCCCGATATGCTGTTGCCAAGCCACTGAAGCCTGTGTTTTGGTTCTGAATTTCTTTCAGTTACATAAGAAATGGTTCTGGAAAGTAGGGAATCTATTGTTTGTTTCACTGGATAACAAAGAGACATGTTGTATTAAAAAAAAATAATTAAATCCTTGATTTCAGTGATTCAGCAAAGAGTGGTCTTTCCCCCTTTCATTCCTCTGTATGTCAGGAGCCTTCAGTTATAATCTCAGCCTAGCAATACCTGGAAGGTTTTCTGAGTCAAAATGGTAGTACCAAATATTAGCCCCCTGGCAAATTCTTTTTAGCATTGCTTTGCTGTTCAAATGTACCATACTTGAAGGAGGAAAAGGGAAATCTTGTCAGCCATGGCATTTATTTTCCCTTCTGTCTTGAGGAATTACATATGCATTTAAAGGAAGATCACAAATCCCTCTCCTAGCATTAGTTCTACCCCTTACAGTTGTAAAGCACTAGCAAACCTGACAGAGCTTCCATCGTGCTTCTGTTGTGAAGGGAGTAGAAGTGGTATGATAAAGTCCCTCTTTAAATACTTTATAATCTATATATAATTCTGACATTGTTTGATTTATGGGTTGTGCTGAACCAGAGGCATTGAAGTAACTTTGACTGCACTAGATCGTGATAATGCAGGGACTGTTATTGCTTCCAAAGTCTCTCAGCAAGAGTCTGTCAGCAATAGCAGAATAGGTTATTCCGTGCTTGATAAATTATTGGTATGAGGCTTTAGGTGAAATCCTGGCCCCACTGAAGTTAGTGGGAGTTTTGCCATTGACGCCTGAGGAGCCAGGACTTAACCCTTTAAATTTAACCTCACAGAAACTAACTGTTTTGGAGAAGTGAGCGTGCTGGAGTACAGTAACCCCCGGTTTTAATTTTTAGCCTAGCCTGATACATTTAAGGACTTTTCCTTGGAAGTGCTTTGACTGTTGCAATTATTTTCTGTTTGGAGCTGGATTAGGGCAGGAAGGTGGTAGATTTGTCTCCTTCTGTACCTTGTATATAAAGTGACATCATCACAATTTTTGCAGTAGTTCCCATTTTCTTGTTCTAGGCCTTACCACCCACAGTCAGGGGCTCCCCTGTAAACCCCTCCCTCCCACTGAATATCATTTGATCTCATTATATGTTCATATTACTATTCAGTTTTTCAACTGGAGTCTTCAGGATCCAGTGACAGTTTGCACCCCGACCTTGGTAGTTGTTGCTGTGGCTTTTCTTTTCTCATAATGGAAGAGCTCTGTGTGCTATATTGTAGGAACCAAACCCTAGAAAAGACTCCTGGGTAGCAGGCCCTTTATGTTCAGAGAAGTTACCATTTCTAGCTTTTCACAAAAAGTTTTCTCTTGTTTTCTTATCACAATAAAGGGGGAAAATGGTTTAATTAAAAATATACAAAAGACGTGTGTCATTCACTTAGCTGTCACCATAACTTTCCCCCTCAGAGTTAAATTGCTAAAGTAACTTTCCTTTTGTGTCTAGTGTTTGCTTTCATTGTCTTTATTGTACATGATTGCTAGACATTTTCTGGGTGTAGTGGTGACTGATTTGTTGTTACAGACAGAACAAGTATCTGAGATTGAATTACATCCTCAGATGAATAGAGCCCCATCACAGACAGAAGAAAGCAGCCCAACGAGAAAGGTAAGGCCAATATGTCTAAAGCTGTTGTTGATGATCTGCCTTTATCTTTTTGCCTTCATCAACTGACCTTAGTTGTTTTAAGTTTTAAAGCAATTAAACTGAGGTTTAGGATTACATTTTTACATGTTTACTTTTTCTGGAGGTCAGGACACCAAGGGGAATTGGACTCATGTGACATCCACCATCAGCTCAGATAAATCATTAAGAAAGTTTTCAATCCACACGTCAGTACATGTGCATTAAGAAAAACAACTTGCCATTTGTTTACAGTATAAACACACGGGCCCTTAAAAAAGTGGGGAGAAGAGATCAATGGTGTCTGGTCCTCATTTCCTTCCAGCCCTTCCAACATGAAACATTTTAAAAATCTGATATTAAGGATCCAACATAAGTACACCAGTTTATTAGAGCTCAGGATCTCTTCTATAATATGCATAGAATTTCAGGAATTTGTTTAAAACATGAATTACAGGTTTTATATGCTTGCAGGCATATAAAATAGATATGCTATAACTAAATATGCTGTAACTCCAAAGGACCAGCTTATGTCATTTTCCTCCTAGTGCCTTTTGGGGTAATACCCCTTTGTGCCCTTGCTTTGTCTGGATGCCACTTCTGTCCTTTCCATCTAAGATCAGTAGCAGGGGCAGTTGTTAATTAGCAGTTAGAGACCTAAGATCTCCAATGATACTCCACCAGGTACTAATGCAGCGCAGACATTCCGTAGTGTCTATTTAGTACTGATGTGCGGCACAGTGTGGTGCCAGGTGCTGCCACAGAGGGGTGTTCTTGAAAGGGATGGACCTGCTCTGCCCATGAGAAAGGGATGTGACGATGCCTGGGTGGAGGTGAGAGTCTGCACAGGTGGCCTGTAGGAGAGTCGGGAGAGTTTGGGTGATGTCTGGTGGGAGAGGGAACTGTTAAAACACCCCCACAGGTGATAAAGTGGGCTTTCTTCTGATTTCCTTCTGTACTCCCTGCCCCTCCCTGCCCAGTGATGTTTCTTCCCCAAATGAGCACCACGACCTGTTTGTTTGGCTGGTAGCTCCTGTGCCATATGCTGCAGCTGCTCCTGCTGTTCAGTCACCCATATGACCTTTAGCCACCAGAGACAGCTTTGCAGAGAAGAAGCCAGAGAGAGCATAGCTATAGCCAGCCCAGCCCACTATAGAGCTGACCACGTGATGCTGGGCACCTGAAACTGGCAGCCTTAAATAGCCACTATCCCCACCCCAGCTTCCTGGAGTGTATGCCCAGGGCACAGGCTTGCAGGAGATCTGCAGCAGTGGCCTGAAGAGCCGCCTCCTCGATCCAATGAAAGAGGAGGCCGGACTATCTATCAAAGTTGTTCTGCAGAACTTCAGCCCTTCTTCCCCCGGCAAGGCACAGACGGCGAGAGTTTCGGATGGGAGTAGGGGGGCAGCAGGGCAAAGTGAGCCTCTGGGAACTGTAAGTTTGAGGAGAGCCCAGTGGTTATGGTGCGTTGACTTGTCTGGTTCAGGAACTCTTTTATCAATAGAACTTAACTTGTCATTAGGAAGTTTTTTATAGCAGAGCATTCCATATAAAAAAGCTGACTTCTAGAGCATAAAACGCTTGTTTCGAAATGTCATCATCTCCTAAAATACAGGAACTTACAGCTGCTCTTCCAGAATTTACCAGGGAGTGAATCTCTCTTTAATTTTCTTCCTCATTCCCCAATTTTTTTATGGGGTTGGACCCTCTCCCATGTGCATCTTCCTGATGCTTCACTCAGGTTCCCCCACATCCTCTCTCCACACACACACCCTTCCTTTGAACTCCCTTTGAGTGTTGCTTTTTTATTGAGGAAGGGACAAATGTACTGAGTAAGGGACTCTGGCACTAACAAATGTATGACTTGCACTGAGCACCAGTGACTACTGCTCAGAAGACAGCTTCCTTTCTCCTAGAACAACCAGCAGTGCTCATCTCTCTCCAAACCAGCACAACAGTTTCCCCAAACTACATGCTGATAGTTTTTAAGTGAAGGCAAATTTATTAGAAAAACACAATAAAGAGAACCAGCAGTTAGAGAGAGACCCCTGAGATTCTTCCCCCTAGTCACTAGGAGGGCGAGAAGCTGAATTACAATTATGGGATGTTGTTTAGGATTCTTAGCTGAAAAGTCCGTCTAACTCACACTGACGACAAAGCTCACATTTTAAGATGTCTTAACCCAACTGCGTTTTTAACCAGATGCTAACAGCTTCTCTGCCTGGCATCTTCTGGCAGGCTCAGTGTGTCTGTCTTTAACCAACAATCGTCTCATAGGTTAGTTTCCAAGTTCAGTTAGCACTAGTGGTATTGTCTCAGCCCAAAACAAACTACAGGATGTAGAACTGCTTTCAGGTCAGTTTGTGCAACTCAAATTTCTTTTGTTCTCAAAAGGACTGACTTCCCTATCATCCTGCCAAGTAAGGTTCTCTGTGTTTTCTGTTTGTCTGGCTTTAGCAATGTACCAGCCCCTCAAATAGCACTCATGAAAATGGGGCTTTTTGACCTCCAGGTTTGGCTGTTTTTTGCCATACTAACATAAAGAGAGATTGTGTATTTTGCATTTCCCCAGCTCTCACCCATTCAAGCATGTAGAAATCACACACAAGTTCCCTAGTTGTCTCGCATGACATTTTCAGAGAGAGTTATTCAACCTTGCCAAGCGTGAGGCCACAAAGCACAATCTTACTCCAGATCTGTAACCATACAATAGTTATACTCTTCTGCTACCCTATTCAATTAAATAGTAAACATAGATACTATTCAATTATTTAAAAAAAAACAAACCAGAGGACTGAGTTTTGGAAATGAGATTCTGAGCCTTTCTCCTAAAGGTCAGTGGTGGAAATCCAGCTCACGCCAGCAATAGTGACGGACAGGTATTACCATTTGATGGCTGTTCAGCGAAGTCCTGGAAATGAGCTCTTGGTCTCATTTCACATTCTAGCAGCCTGGTGTCCACATTCATAAAACCAGCATCACTATTGGCAGCCACATAGGAGGCCCAGGACTGAATAAGGATAGAGGCTGAACTATCCTCTGCCCCAAGTGGCGGTCCTACCCTTTCTAGATTTGGGCATGCTGATGAGACAGGGTAGGGGAGCTTACATTGCAATGACTCACACTGCAGCCATTCTCTGTGTAAGTGGGGGACTCTGCCACTAAGACTATTAAACCAGCAACTTATGTAAGGACCTCATTCACTCACTTTAATTAACAAACACTACATCTCCATTGTGAAAACAAGCAGAACAGTGTATAGTCTGAAAATGTCTGCTGTTTTTAGCAACAAATATCTTGTGAAAATCTGGTACGTAGATGTAATCTCTCTCAGCCTGGGTATACATTTTTTTTAAAAGCAGTAAGCAAATATATTAATTATATTTTGCCATATGATTATTTTGAGTGTGGTATTCCACATATTTAAGGCAAGTGGCTTTCCATGTTGGGTTGTGTGCAACAGATCTTGGTTTTTTGTTTGTTTGTTTTGGGGGTTTGTTTTTTTTTTTGGGTTGGTTCTTTTAAATATTTTTAAAGTAGTCATGGAACCCTGTGGGATTTTGGAATGTTAGAGATTCTACCTCCTCATAACGCTAACTCTCTTCCTGGCCTTAAATTACTTTTTATTGCAAAACACCCACAATAGCCCTCTGCTGACTCAGATTACATATTGCAGCCTTTTGGGCACTTCACTGGGTCATTTAAAGATGTATTACTTTGTTTAATTTATTTGTATTGTATTAATTGGTTCCTAAGACATAGAAAGGAAGGTAGCCTGGTCCAGTGAATACACCACTAGATCGTATAATGAAAGCTGGGTTCTAGTTCTGGCTCTGCCACTATTTCACTATGTAACCTTTGGCAAGTCACTTTACTGTTTTGTGCCTCAGCTTCTTGCTTTGTGAAATGAGGATGATGATACTACTGGCCTCTCTTTGTTAAAGCACTTTGAGATCTACAGATGAAATGTGCTATGAAAGCTAAGCTTTATTATAATAATACATTATTATTAATAACAGCCTGATACTGCAGTGGTGGTAAAGTTTTGGGCAAAATAGAGGATATTTTAATTAAAATAATGAAAGCACTTCTGGCATTTTTTATTAAAAAATAATGTATTTTGTGTTTTCTACCTGAGCCTGCCCACGTTTTTTCATGTACTTCTCCATGACAAATCACTAGCCTTACGTGCACTCATTCTGCAATGATAGTTTACATGTACGTCTTTGTAAGCCAGTTTCCGAGCTGCCTCTAAAAGGGAAAGTATTTCTGGGACTGACATCGTAGGACAGAGGAAGCCTGTCTTGTGTTTGAGGCATTTGCCTGGGACGCAGGAGATCTGGTTCAATTCCTAGCTGTACCACAGATTTTCTGTGTGACCTTGGGCAAATCAGTCTCTCTCAGACACTGTACCTCAGCTGTACTGTGAGGTTGGTGGTAGTTCTCTACCTCTCAGAGGTGTCATGAGGATAAATTCATATGTTTGTGAGGCACTCAGATTCTATGGGAATGAGATGAGGCCATATAATGGGTAGACACTTTATAATCCTTAACTGGCAGTCGATATTGGTCGCTCCTGGGAAATGTCCTGTGTTGATCATGATGGCAGCGTATGCAGGCAAAATCCTCATATTACACAGAGCATAGTTTTTTAATTATTATATTCTGGTAATGTCCAGAAGCCCCAGTATGCTACATGTACACCTATGCATGTACACATGCGTGTATGCCCTGAACAGCATACAGTCCAAATTAAGATAAGACAGAAGTCGTTCATGCAAGACAATTGAAGGGAGGGAGAGCAAGACACACCAACAAAAATAGCCAACCTGCAAATATAGAAAATTAATATTAAAACGACAGATTGCAGTTTTTAAAAAGCAGGTTATTACTGAATTTAATTAAAATTGAAACAGCACAAACCTTAGGCCATACTTCAGCAGTTTGTGTGTCAAAAGCATTCACTCATCATAGTCTTTTCTTTCACCATGTCATCATTTTAGCATGTCTTTGGACGCTGACTTATTTAAGGACTAACTTAATCTTTGTTTTTTTGTCCTCCAAAGGAGATTCTGCTTACTCAGCCACCATCCAAACCAATCCGTAGGAAATTCCGCTCCGAAAATCAGATGTTGGAAAACCAGGAGCTTACTCCCACTAGCAGTGTGACCTCTTCTTTGCCTGCAGCCAAACCCCATCTTCCTGCCCAAAAGTAAAACACACACCTAAAAACTACACCAACCTGCATCATGAGCTATGACTTGACTGTGTTTGGTTTTTTTTGCCTCATTCTCATATTTAATGATTGAATGACTCAGGGCATTGGTAATGAGATACAGACCTCAACTCTTGATTGCCAGTTCAAATGCAGGCCAAGTCAGTAGTGACCAAAAATTGTTAACATGTGATAGCTGAACAATGGCCTCTTTGAAATGCACTTGATGGTTTCAGTCAACAAATATGTGTCTACATCACAAAAGCTACCACTCAACTACCCCCTGTAACAAGGTGGCAGGGATCTTGTGCTGACCCTGTTAGCAGGTGTTTGAAGCCTGCATAACGCTGCTGAAGTTGTGCTCACTCATTCTGGCAGTTGTGGCTTGTTAACCAACCAGGAGATGAGCATGCGGGGAACGGCTCCAAATCCCTTCAATCTTGTCATCATAATGACGGTTCTCCACAGCAAGGAACTAAACTTCAACACAGTCTCAGTTACCTAGGCATTCACAACACTGAACAACCCCACTGGTCAGGTGTTTGCAAATGCTGTGGCTGAGGAGAGCAACACTGGTTTCACCACCACTTCAGCCATAGTGTAGGAGTGCCAAAATTCTCTGACACAACTGGTCAGACTAAGCGCTTCTCTTCAGTCCCAAGGATTCTAAGACACCGCCTTTGCTACGACTTAACTTGAGGGTAGAAGGTGTCCAAGTGTCTTCACTGATGTTGAGCAATAGAGAGTTGTAATGTTCCACTCCATCAAAGAGAGGCCTAAACACTGAAAAGCAATACTTCCCCCATCTCTTCTGGAACCTCATTGGGTCCAACAGTTTTGGAGCATGAACTGTAGAAACAAGTCGACCAAGCTGACAGGAGTCAAGAAAGGCTTTGCCCTCAGCCTAGGGGAGATGTTGATCAGAAAATGATTACAGTACATGTTTAACGCTTATTTCTAGATCCATCCCAAAGAAAAGAGTATCACACCAGTGTGAGTTGAGCCACAAACCACTTGAGATAATCTTAGATTGCCATGATGGCTATGGGATCTAGAGTCAGCATGCTACAGCTATTACCAGTGTGCATATTGAAAGCATAGATATTGAAATCACCGAGACCAGAGAGTCTTAGTGACTCCAATAACAAGTCCAATAACAGGAATGCAGGCACAAGTGATGGGGTGGGAAAAGGGCTGTATTCAGTCTAATTTATTTTATCCCAGGATTCATATGCAAGGTGAGTGCAGTTGAATCTTTCTTTGGGTTTGCACATCTCCTGCAGCTGAAGTTGTATGCAAAAACCAAGGTTGTGCTTAGCCCAAATCCTCCATGTCTCATCAACAGATTGTCTAGGGATGTTGTGGAAGCTCCTTCACTGGAGGTTTTCAAAAGAAGGCTGGCTAGCCATCTGTCTTGATGGTTAGACACAACAAATTCTGCATCTTGGCAGGAGAGTAGATTAGATGACCCTTGATCCCTTCTAACCCTATGATTCTGGACCAGGTAGTCTGAGCCAAAACCAGGCCAGCTGAGTCATCCAATCAGTTCTTCACAGTAAGTATACAATCAAGCTGTTGAGGGCCTGAATCTGTGCTACATAGGGATGTAAAAGGTTAACCAGTAAGCATTAGGTTTACTGTTAACCAACCTTAACCATTAATCCTCTGCTTGACGGCCAGAGCAGCCCCAGCCCTGGTGGCCCTGCACCCGGAGGGACTCCAGCCCCGGCTGCCTCAGTTAAACAATATAATTTTAATTGTTTAACTGGTTAACTTTTTAAACAATATTTACATCCCTAGTGGTACATAACCTGGAAGATTAAAAGAGAAAATAGTGCTCCTGAGATGGCCTGAGAATGCTAGCACATGCTTTTGGAGCCCCAGTTATATAGGGGGCCCAAGGAAAATTGCAACACCTGCTAACATCCCTAATCAGCCCTATCTGATGCAGATGTTTGTATTTTCTCCAGAACATTTAAATGACCACATAGTGATACGTGTACACTTTGATTTCTTTTCTTTTCTTTTTACATTTTATTATAAAGATTGATTAGAGGGAAAAATGTAGATAAACAGGTTGGTGGAAAGGTGAAAAACAATAGCAAAAGGACCACCTATTATAAGAAACAGGCACAGGTTCTATTGCAAAAATCACAGCTGTCCACTCTGTTCAGAGAAAGAGCTAACTTGGGCTTTTTCCAACTGCTTGCCACTATGTGCTCTGTTTAAATATGCATCTGTCTTAGAGTATGTTGTCATTAAAGAGCTGCTTATGCCTCATGTACAACTTTAAAATGTCTATTTAGAAACAGTTCTGCTTATCTAACCTATATTTATCATATTTCCCTTTCCTTGTTGTTTTGTTATTACTAGCAACATTTGCATTTAAACAAATCTTTGTTTCTTTAAAAGTCATCGGCAGACGAATAATGTCCATAATTCATCTATCTGAAGTTCCATTTCTGTGTGTGACATCACAATCAGATGTGGTGGAAATGACTGGTATAAAAATGGAAGATAAGTATTTCAAGTGTAGAAAAAAACAGCAGAAGCAGCTAAATTCTTGAAAAAGCAAAGATTTTATTTTCATGCAGATGTCCTTAATAATAAATAATTAAAAGATACTAAAAATAAGTAAAATTGTTTCTAAATAGAATGTTCAGTACATTTTCCATTAGGCATTAGTGAGATTTTAAACCCCATTAAGTGTTTGAAAACAATACTGGCAAGGATATTGCAGTAAATAGAAGTATATTGAAAATAAAATAGTTGAAATGGGCCTAAAATAGGTTGATGGTTCAGATTAACAAATGAGACCATTTTGCTTTTGAATCACCCATCTGATTCAGTCATCAACACTTATTTACTACCTTTTCTTGTAAATTGGTATCTTTTTCTTTTGATCAAGGTTCAGTACACAAGTACATAAAGGGAATGTCTGGTCTCCTGGGGACAGTCACTGTTGAGGCTCTTTTTACTGAAATGTTTTGTATTTATCTCCAGCAGACAGTCTTCCAAGCAGAAGAGGGCTATTCAGACTGCTATTCGTAAAAACAAAGAAGCCAATGCAGTGCTAGCCAGGTTGAATAGCGAACTCCAGCAGCAACTGAAGGTAAGGAACACCTTGAATATCACAGTTACAAGGCTTGATGCAATCGGTTGTTTTTCACCACTGGCGAAGGATCTAGTTCGTCTTTATAGATGAAACCTACTGCTTTGTTTCCAGACTCTCTCTTGAAAGAGTGGCTACGTTGTACCTTTAGGGTGAGTGGCATATATAAGAAAATGTGAAACCTAAATGCAAAGGGCTGTGGTGTCGATTGAAATGAGTTTAAATGATGATTCTTGTGTTTTGAATGCTTCTAGAGCATTTAATGCTGTCTCCTCACGCATGAGAGGAACTCAGACATAGCTTTCTTTGTCCTGATCAGTTATTTAACTTCTTACGTTCAGACATTTAGTATACAAAGTATTGGCTGAACTGTTGCCTTAGATGAGCCTCTAAGAGTGATTGTAAAACACTATCCATTAGCTTGTGTTTGAGAACTTTTTGGAGCATTTAAATTGGTAAGTTCCTGATAAAAATAAATTCTTTTCTTTTTAATTGTCCAGTCATGAAGTCAATATATTCCTAAATTTTTCTTCTGCTGAAGCTTCATGTCACTTACATAGACTATCATACTTCTACGTAAGAAGGTCTGAACATACTGGGAAGCCTTTCAGAGACCATCAACACTGCTTGCCAATCAGTCAGAGGAGACTACTGTTGCTCTTCCCTCGCGGGTTGAAAGTGCCACCTTCTGCAGCACTTCCAGCTCTTTAATGGTCTGGAAATGCGAGACCAGGACCAGAATCTGAACCCTGATGTCCTACCTAATAGCACAGTGGGCTGCCACTGAGTTGGCCTGCCTGACCTTCTTTCCTCCTTTAGCATTCCTCTGCATCTCTGTCAGAGTCCTGAGAAATCCCTGTGCTATATTTTTCCTAGCTTCACATCCCACCCCGCTCACTCAACGTCCGGTGTTACAACCACCTTCCTTGGATCCGGACTGACGTATGATTCCACATAGGAATTTATCATTACCACTATTCCTGAATTGTCTAGAAAGAGCTCTCAGGAACAGTGCAAGGCAGACGCTCCCTGCCAGGGCTGAGCATGCGGCCTTTAATAGCAAGGTAAAAAGGCAATATGGCCCAGTGGACTGACCTTGGGGAAGGATGTCACACTTGTAAGTTTTAATAGCAAACACTCTGTCACCATTACCTTTTTGTAGTCTCTCTCTCTCTCTCTCTGGTATTTATATGTCTCCCATTTTCACACCTGAGCACCTTACAATCTTTAATGTAGACTCCAATGAGGTCAGGCCGTGCTATTATCCCCAGTTTACAGGCAGGGAACAGAGAGAGACAGTGGCAGGCCAGGGTCACACACAAAGTCTGTTTTGGAGCAGGGAATTGAACCCAGGTGTCTCAAGTCTGTGCACTCACCACTGGGCCATCCTTCCTCTCATGGGCCAGGTTGGGCAAGTCCCTGGCCTCTCTGTGCTTGTTTCCCCATCTGTAAAAAGGGAATAATTCAACTTATCTCAGTAGGTTGTTGTGAGGGTTAATTACCTAATGTTTGTACGGTGCCTTGAAACTATAAAGTGTGATGTAAGTGGTATGAACTTGAGATCTGTAAATGCCAGCTGTTACTAGACTACTCTTTAATAATGCAGCTTTGTATGTGTGGGTACCACAAAAGTTATAGCATTTCTTTTTATTCTGTGCTCCAGGAAGTTCACAAAGAACGAATTGCATTGGAGACTCAGTTGGAACAGCTTCGTCCTGTAACTGTCTTGTGACCTTCAGTACATTATCCAATGGCAATAAATGGACATTTGTGCCAAGACTTTTTGACTCGGTTAGCACAACAATGTAAAGTCTATGTAAAGTTTTCACTGAGGCAATGGCACTGGGAAAAGTGGAATGTGAGTTGGGGTGGTTGTTTTTTTGCGCACCACTGTCCACATTTTCTCTTGCGGATGAAGAGGGTAGATGAGATAAATGTCAAACCATAGGTTATGTCTAAGAAATGAAAGGTGTTTCCTGCTTGTCCTTCAGGATATTACAAAATGCAGTTAACCACCAAAATCAGTCATATAACTCTGAAATTATTAGTGGTTTATTTATTTAAAGAATTCCTGATTTATGTACTTTCTTGAAAGTCAATTATTAAAAGTTACATGCATTCAAAATTCTTCTTTATATTTAAAGTTTCTATTCTAAGGTGGTTTCTTCTACGTTTCTGATTTCACATAGGTTTATACCAGGTGGTAGTGTCTGTGGTTTTAAAACACAAAAGAGAAAGTCTATATTCACAATCACGTCACTTCATTGTCTTTTTAGTGCCATTTATGATTATTGGTCATTTATGTCTTATAAATATTGCAGGGTTTGTGTTTTATAAGTTAAATCATGTGAAAATGGAGTTCTGAGAACTAAAAAGTGTTGAAACGTGCTGATTTTTAGAAACTTTTTTTTAAAGCTATACCCCACAGGGAAAGTTAGAAATGGGCATGTTTCTCTGTATGTAATTAATGTGTGCTTGTTAAAACAAGAGCATTGTAATTTTACCAATGGAAGTTAAAATGAAGCATATATTGTGCTGGTCTTTGGAGACATGGGTTTTATTTCATGTTTGTTTGCATTGGTCTGCATTCCTGTTAAACTAGCTATTGCGTTTTTTAAAGGACCTGAACTCGATGTTTGATTCCAAATGAAATAAATGTATGTATATGCTCTAGGTAGGATTTTTAATGACTATGGTGTGAAGAAATGAATCCTACAAGGGGTTGTCCGTTGAGTGGCCTTAATATCGCACAGGAGATGCTCCTTACAGAATGAGGCTCCCAGGACCTTTCCCTTCTCTAAAGGGAGAGTCAAAGGCTATAGTACTCTATCTGGGTCTGATCTAGGGCCAGTTGAAGTCAATGGGCATCGGATTAAGTCTTCTTTTTAATGAACCTTTTAGTTTTTGGGCCAATCCTCATATAACAGGTAGTTTTAGAAGTAATGAAATCAGCCTGTCCCCTTTGACATATGCCGCATTGATGAAAACATAGCATGCACGCTGTCCTCTTTCTTTCCTTCCCCCCTTGCAGCCCCACATGAGATGCATTGTATAGTCCATTGTTCAGTGATGTAAACTAAGCGTCTGCATTAAGTTTGCAAAAGCTCGGCATACATTTTCTTCTATTATTTTTGATGTTTTATCCATCTCGTTTTGGAATGCTCCCCAAGGGTGGATTAGAAATAACTAGCCAGTCTCCTGTCAGGATACAGTGCAAAATGGATAAATGTGAAAAAGCTGCAGTGGAATAGCAGAGTAGCCAGAAGTTTTATCGAGACGTAAAACAAGAATGACATCTATGTAAATGTTTAAAGTTGACATGGTGACTGCACAGACTCCCTTGGCTGAAGTTTATATAGATTCAGAGTTTATAAAACATTACTCCAGTGTTGGGAGGGCAGTCCTCACATTTGTAAAACTATATTAACTGAAAGTTTGTTTGGTAATACGTCACTCCTTAGCTAGCTAACCACTGTTTGTGTCTATGACAACGAACTGAATTTTTGGTTTTCTGACTTCTTCTGTGTTAATGCTCTGCAGTTGGAATCAGAGAAATGACCATGGCTTGTGACTAAATGAAGTTAGAATCACAGCTTCTCCTAGTGAGCTGCAGAAGAAATCTGCCATCATCTTCCCTATTAGTGACAATGTTCAGAACTTACACCAATCGTTCTTAGAGAGACAAGGCGGATGAGGTAATATCCTTTATTGGACCTACTTCTGTTGGTGAGAGGACAAGTTCTGTAGCTCAAAAGTTTGTCTCTGTCACCAGTGGAAGTTGTTCCAATAAAAGACATTACCTCATCCACCTTGTCTCTCTAATATCCTGGGACCAACACTGCATATACGAGTCATTCTTTTCATTTATAAAATTGAATTGTTAGATTTTAGTGAGTTTAATTTTTTTTAATTCTTGTTTTGTCGTTTTATTAAGTAACAAAATGACAATTTTAAAGGACAGAGTTGGGTGGCACTTTCCATATTTGTGATCCAGAATGTTTGGAAGAAGCTTTTCAATTCTTAAGAAATGTACAAATGTTTTATTAAGCTGTTTGGGTGAGTAAGGGTGGAGGAAAGTAGTCCATAGGGCTTTTTCAAAGATCTGTCATGCAAAGTACTATTATAATTATTTCTTATACTATGAATCAGGATACCTGGATGACCATCAATGGAACATGTTACTTAGGCTTGGTCTACACTAGCAACTTATGTTGATATAATTATGTCGCTCAGGGGTATGGAAAGTCCACTACCCTGAGCAAGGCAGTTATACTGACCTAACTGCTGGTGTAGACAACCTTATGTTGATGGGAGGGCTTCTCCTGTCAGCATAGCTGCCACCTCTTGGGGAGGTGGAGTACCTATGCTGATGGGAGAAGGCCTCCTGTCAGGGTAGGTAGTGTCTTCACTGAAGTGCTACAGCAGCACAGCTGCATCGGTGTAGCTGTGCCTCTGCAGCCTTTTAAGTGTAGACAGGCCCTTAGTCATCCTGAATCATAGGGGTTAATACATAAAAGGGTTTATACCATTTCTGATGCTGAGCTTTTAGAGGTGCATTCCAATGTTCTACTGAGCTCAAGGGGCCATCCTAATTCAGTCATTGTATGTGTAGTTTATTATCATAGAATCATAGAATATCAGGGTTGGAAGGGACCTCAGGAGGTCATCTAGTCCAACCCCCTGCTCAAAGCAGGACCCATCCCCAATTAAATCATCCCAGCCAGGGCTTCGTCAAGCCTGACCTTAAAAACTTCTAAGGAAGGAGATTCTACCACCTCCCTAGGTAACGCATTCCAGTGTTTCACCACCCTCCTAGTGAAAAAGTTTTTCCTAATATCCAACCTAAACCTCCCCCACTGCAACTTGAGACCATTACTCCTTGTCCTGTCATCTTCTACCACTGAGAATAGTCTAGAACCATCCTCTTTGGAACCACCTCTCAGGTAGTTGAAAGCAGCTATCAAGTCCCCCCTCATTCTTCTCTTCTGCAGACTAAACAATCCCAGTTCCCTCAGCCTCTCCTCATAAGTCATGTGTTCCAGACCCCTAATCATTTTTGTTGCCCTTCGCTGGACTCTCTCCAATTTATCCACATCCTTCTTCTAGTGTGGGGCCCAAAACTGGACACAGTACTCCAGATGAGGCCTCACCAATGTCGAATAGAGGGGAACGATCACGTCCCTCGATCTGCTCGCTATGCCCCTACTTATACATCCCAAAATGCCATTGGCCTTCTTGGCAACAAGGGCACGCTGCTGACTCATATCCAGCTTCTCGTCCACTGTAATTATATTATTGATGATGGTATACCACTTTACACAGTGTGGGAAGCAAAATAGCAAGGGAAGAGTTAAGACATGTTTTATCTCTGAAGCACAAAGTCAGGAATTAAGTTACCTGGAGTATCTTCCTAGTACTTCAACAGTTCTGATAGCCTACAGAAGATGTAAAATCTGCTCCTGCTGTTATTTTGGTTTAAAAAAAAATATTGTAATGGGAGTTACAGGTGCTCAGCCCCTTTGAAAATCAGGCCATTTATTTAGGTGCATATGGCTAACATTTTCAGTAGTGCCTGAGTGCCATTTTTCAAAAGTAACCTAGGCCTTTAAAGCATAAGTCCCATTAACTTTCAATGAGACATAAGGAAAAAATGTCAAAAGTGCTTAAGTGACTTAGGACTTTCAATGAGACATAGGCTCCCGAGCTCCTAAGTCACTTTTGAAAATGTGATTTTGGCTCCTATGTCACATAGGCAATTTCAAAATTGTAGACTTAGGCTAAACTTTTCAAACATGGGTGCCTAAAATTAAGCACTTGTAATGGCCTGATTTTCAGAAGTGCTGAACAGCCATAAATCCCATTGAAGTCAATGGGAACGAAGTGCTAAGAACTGTTTGAAAATCAGGCCATTTTATTTCCGTTCTAAATGTATATAATGGCTCAACATCAGACACTATGAACAAGTTGTGGGGACCTGTTTAAAGATAGAACAGTCAAACTAGACAATCACGGAACATTGTTTAAAGATATTAAATATTAAAGATTACTGTTCTGGTTATTAAACTAGTATTAGGACACCATGGACATTTATATAATATCTTTTATTATGGCTCCCATATTGCTGGATTAAAAAATATCAATCATTAGCAAGTTCAGCCCTATTAGGTTCAGAAATGTCAGTTTGAACTTGAAATGTTATTTCCAAGTACAGTTTTATAGGATGGGAGATGGTCACTTCAGCGAGAGGAACTTTTTCAGCTTTCTTCTAAACATTTCAAGCTTCATATGGTACTCAGGGTCTCAGAGCATATCTTGTCATTTCACATACTGCGCTTGCACATGCAAGCAGGTTAGACAATTTTATTTAGGTGGTGGCTGGCTTAAAATTAGAAATAATCTTGAGAATGCAATGAGGGAGGTTAGCGACTGAGTTTTCCATATCTCAAACCCTGCTTCATACCTACCCAGACTTGGAGGACAACTGTTTGCATTACTGAACTACCCTGTGGGGTGGCTGTGATTTGGAACTCTTCACAAGAAGCTTTAGGATAAGCTTAATATGGCAATTATCTCTCCCTGTTTTAGAAGCTGCTTCTGCCAAGTTTAAATCCCATTTCATGACAAAGAGAGTTTGTGAAAGCTTCCAGTCTGAAAGGGAGGAGCGTCACTTCTCCAGCACTGCCAGTCTTTTAGCCTTAGCACATATACACCTTAACTGACAAGAAGTAGTCGTTGTTATAAAAGTCAGGATGGGAAAGAGGGATAATAAACCCACATATTTTAGCAACTAGAGTGAAAACTTATTTTTTCAAGACATGACTATCCCAAATGAAAAGAAATATATATTTTGAAGCTTTTCTTTATTCAATTATCTTCATGAAACTATGTATTACATCTTTGTCTGCTATTGATCATTTGATATAAAATTGGTATTGGGAACCTTATTGTTAATCTAAAATTTAAAAAAAAAAGTTCCCCTCAGGTTACTATATATTTGTATATTTACTTAGACAGTGTAGTTGATAACCATATTCCAGAAGACTTGTTTTCACAGCTACAGAAATGTTAGTGTGGTAGATTGCAAGATATATAACATTCTACACTATGCACATCCAATTTTGGAAAATGTATATGGTATTGAAACTGGGTGCTATGTTAAAATAAAAAGCTACAATAGCTTCAGATTGTCTTGCTACTTGTGTTTTGTTGAGGATGTCATTTGTACAGATGGTATGAAAAGAGAAACTTTTGGCATGGAAAGATGGTGTGTTGAAATGGCTGATGTTTGAGTATTTAATTTGCAAACGCATATGCCAAGCGGCATGTGTATGTGTGAGAGACAGAGTGTAACAGGGTCCCTGCAGGGCCCTCCTGGCTCCTGCCGCCCGCTGGGCTGAGAAAGTCACACAGAGACCTTGAAGCAGTGCTCACCTGGTTCTTTTATTTACAGGTTGTGTTCCCACCACCTTTCCACCATACACATAGTCCCCTTCTTACAGTCCACCGGCAGGAGAAAGGGGACAAGCTATCTCTCTCTGCTTCTGCTCACTGCCTTTCCTCTAGTGCAGCTTACAGCCTGTCCAGCTCCTCCCTGGCTTCCAGCCCCAGCCTGATGAGACAGCAGCTGTTCCAGCTTTCCCAATCCGGCCAGGTGATCTACCCAGCTCCTATTCACCTCCCTTAATTGGAGCTGGAGTGACAGAGGGTTGGCTAAGCAGTTTTCTGCTTAGCACCCTGTCACAGAGAGATACTATTAAAAAGTTTAGAGTGAAATCCTGGCGTTGTTGACCGCAGTGGAGACAGGACCTCACCCTTACTTTGCAAAAGTTCACCTTGCCACAAAGTAAACTAAATGAAACCAGTTTTAACTTTTAAGAATGTGAATAGTATAAACACCAGTAAGGAAGAATAATTGTATTAAGGTGGTCTGAGGGTGCATAAACAGGAGTAATGGGACGAAATGATAAGCAAATAAGTAAATTAACCACAGTGTTTTCTCTCATTCAACCTAGCGGTGAATTTTCCTATAAGACTGTAAGAAAGTGCTGGGTGCCCCATCACTTGAGACAATAAAAATCAGACTGGGTAAATCACTATCCAATATGTATTTGAAGAACAGTCTTTCATTGGCAGAGAGAGAGATTAGACGCACTAATGGATTATTTCCATATCTTGGCTACTGTGATTTGTATTGCTTAACTTCACTGCTATCCAAAAAATGGGGTTTAAAAAGAGGAAATAATTAGTGATGAGTTGCAAATAAATTCTTACAGCATTAAGGGGTGACAAGGGATGCTTTATTAGCCCACAAATATGTCTCTGGTGCGTGTGAGGAATAAAGCCAAGGCACTAAGAACTTGTGAATATACTGTAGGGAGCAATTATGCATTGACAACAGGATGGATTTAGATGATTCTTCCATTCGTTAATTTTTATGCTTCTATGATATTCTGGGGAGCCTTAATGTGATTCTAGTTTGGCTCCCCAAATTTAAATTAATGTTTTTAACATACTTGTAAAAGAAAAAGGGGGAAAAAACATATCCTTCCACTACGGAAAATATTTATTAGAGAAAGAATGAGGGGGAAAAAGCTGAAGACCCTTTTTTCTTCAACTTATTAGGTTGAAAATAATTCCATTTTAAGTGCTCCTTGCTTGTAAATCTCCATCCATGTCCTCCCTTTCTTGTCTGTCCATTGTGTCCTCTTTAGGCTTGACCAGCTTTTTCTTTCTGAGGGTTCTGAGCCTCAGCTGGGTCTCTTAGTATGCAAGGGGAGAGAAATGAAATAGCTTAATTTCCCTGAACAGGAGAAAAAGTGAGTTGGACCTATGCCTGCTCAGGGAACAGTCAGACCACAATAAGGGTGTAAATCTGCACCCATACAGCCACAGTCCCAATCCAAAATAAAATCCAGGGTCTGACACGTAGACGGCTTGAGCCAGAAACCACATGGGATAATTTCATAGTTGTACTGGTGGCTATATAATAGTATGGACTATGCATATTTAGCTTGTAAATGTGGAAGTCACCCAGTTGCTAACTTACATAAGAACATGAGGTTAGTCAGAGGATGGCCCTGTGCTCCAGAAAGATGATATCTTAGACAATATCAGTAGGACTCATTTTAAATGCCACATACTGCACCTGGTCTATTTGGGTGTGAGGGAGAGGTCTACCTAACCTCCCCATACCCACTGCAAAGATAGTAGGACCCAGGCCTTCGCCAACAATTTCCCCTTTCGGTACTCCATATCCTCAGTTCATAGCAACATTTCTCAGCCCCCTAAACCATTATTCTGCGGCTATCACAGAGGGTTCAGCTGCTGTAGTTGGAAATATGCAGGCAGGAACCACCAGGGCAGGGTGCAAAAGCCATTTACTGTATACAAACCAGGCCCACAAGACAGACAAAATTCTAAAATAAACTGGGACATCGACTTGCAAATGCTACCTAGACACTCGCTCCCAGTCCCAACCATACAAACAGGCATAACAAAATGGCAAAAATGCGTATGACCACTTGGCAGTGGAGTACAAGATGGAGTGTGTGTTAATGTTCCTCAGGGTCGTGGAGGAAAAGAAGGGGCAATTTATCATGTCTGTCCATACTGACAGCACCTAGAGAGAAGGCAGAAAAGAAACACTGGTAAGATGAAGTACTCACACTTCTTAGGCAGCAGGGACTCTTTTCTATCCTTGCCACCTTGTTTCACCCTCCCCCACAGAAAAGGGCTTTTTAAAAAGCTTTGCTGGTTACAGCTTTGTAAGAAGGTTTAGATGCAAGACTGCCACTTGATAGCCAAATTATTTTGTTCCCAGGTCAGTTAAACAATCAAGCAGTTCATTCTATTTGTCTCAGATTTAGGGTATGTTAAGCTAGTCATACCTGCATTCATCAGGCTGGCACAGGGCTTGCATTGTTTACTATAAATTCCACATTCTTATCTTAGAAGGGGAAAAAAACACTAATGGATGACCTCACCTGTTCACAAATCACCATTTTTCCTAAAGGATCTAAATTCTGAACTTGAACCAAGGTCTTCCAGTAATATTAATGGATTTTGAGAGCAGAACTTCTTTCATTTGCATTGGGTCTCAAAGGCATACTTTTTCCAAAGTCACTAGTGATTGTGGGTGCCCAACGTGAGACACTCTTCACCCACCTGAAAATCAAGCCCTTTTAAAGGTGTCTCAAACTGGGCACTAGAAACAGAGGCAGCCAAATTCACTCGTTACTCTTGAAAATTTAGGCCAAAATGTTTCCTAATATGTGTAGTGAAAATGGCCCCTCCTGGCAACGTTCTATTTCTAGCATTTAGCGGCATACCAGCTGGCAAATAACTTGCCAACATGAGCTCTTGTGCTCATTACTCTCCAAACTAGTGGAAGAACTCATATATTTCAAAAGCTGCTTCCTTAGGACTGTGTTGTCAGTTAACTACAAGGGGCACCAAACCAGAAACCTAGCTCTATGCATCTGAGAATATAGGGAAGGCTTCGATCTGGGGCTGAACTTCATACCTCACACCCTTCGCTACTAATTAACTGATTAATTTGATATACTAACATTGATATTTAAACATGCTGCAAAAGGTGCTACCATAATACAAATATTTACTTTTACCATCTTTTTAACAGCTGCTACTTTTGGGGTACGTCTACAGTATGAAATTATTTCAAAATCTATTCGAATTTTCGGAAGCTACGTTCAGTTTTCTGTGTCCCCCACTAAAGCGCGTGAATTCAGCAGATTGCCTCCACAGTACCAAGGCTAGCATCGAATGTTGGAGCGGTGCACTGTCCCACAGTTCCCGCAGTCCCTGCCACCCATTGGAATTCTGGGTTAAGCTCCCAGTGCATGATGGGGCAAAAACATTCTTGCCGGTGTTTCTGGGTGTGTGTCATCAGAAAGCTATGGCAGACAATCGTTTCACACCTTTTTGGCATGCAGATGCCATACTGCTTTCAGCAGACCGTGCACCGCTGCTCTCCTGCTACTATGAATCCACCTCTCCAACTCAACTCTGCTCGGCCATCATGAACCGAGCAGCACAGCTTCCACTGCCAACTCTGCTCTCCCGCTATTCCCACGCTTCCAAGCTTCTCCATGTTGTCTGTCCTGGGCTCCCACCTCCGTGAAAGCCACAGAAGACAACCATTTTCAACCTTTGTTCGGCTACCGTGAACCAAACAGCACAGCTTCCGCAGCCACTCTGCTCTCCTACATTTCACGCCCTTTATCCAGGATTCCCCGTGCAGGCGCCATAGCCATGGAGCCCGATCAGATCTCCGCTGCAGTTCTGACCATTGTAAATACCTCGCACATTATCCAGCACTATGTGCGGTACCTGCAAAACTGGGTGAGGAAGCGACAACAGCGCGATTACTATAGTGATGAGGACATGGACACAGACGGCACAGCATGTGGCAATTGGGAGATCATGGTGCTGTTGGCCCACGTTCATGCTGTGGAACGCCAATTCTGGGCCCGGGAAACAAGCACAGACTGGTGGGACCGCATAGTGTTGCGGTATGGGATGATTCCCAGTGGCTGAGAAACTTTTGTATGTGTAGGGCCACTTTCATGGAACTTTGTGACTTGCTGTCCCCTGCCCTGAAGCACAAAGACACCAAAATGAGAGCAGCCCTCACAGTTGAGAAGCGAGTGGCCATAGCCCTGTGGAAGCTTGCAATGCTCGACAGCTACCGGTCAGTCGGGAATCAGTTTGGAGTGGGCAAATCTACTGTGGGGGTTGCTGTACTGCAAGTAGCCAACGCAATCATTGACCAGCTGCTATCAAGGGTAGTGACTTTGGGAAATGTGCAGACCATTGTGGATGGCTTTAATGCGCTGGGGTTCCCTAACTGCGGCAGGGTGATAAACGGAACGCTTATCCCTATCTTGGCCCCGGAACACCGGGGCGTCCAGTACATAAACCGCAAGGGGTACTTTTCCATGGTGCTGCAAGCACTGGTGGATCACAAGGGACGTTTCACCAACATCAACGTGGGATGGCTGGGAAAGGTGCATGAAGCTTGCATCTTCAGGAACTCTGGTCTGTTTGAACAGCTGCAGGAAGGAACTTACTTCCCAGACCAGAAAATTACTGTTGGGGATGTTGAAATGCCTGTAGTTATCCCCAGGGACCCAGCCTACCCCTTAATGCCCTGGCTCATGAAGCTGTACACAGGCACCCTGGACAGTAGTAAGGAGCAGTTCAACTATAGGCTTAGCAAGTGCAGAATGGTGATAGAATGTGCATTTGGATATTTGAAAGTGCGCTGGCGCAGTTTACTGACTCGGTTAGATCTCAGCACAACCAATATTCCAATTGTAATTGCTTCTTGTTGTGTGCTCCACAATATCTGTGAGAGTAAGGAGGAGACGTTTATGGCGGGGTGGAGGTTGAGGCAACTCACCTGGCAGCCAGTTTCGCACAGCCAGACAACAGGGCGATTAGAAGAGTGCAGCAGGGTGCGCTGCACATCAGAGAAGCTTTGAAAGCCAGTCTCGTGACTGGCCAGAGTATGGTGTGAGAGTTGTGTTTGTTTCTCTTAAAGTTACCCGCCCCCTATATATATATATTAAAGGAAATAAAGTCACAATTGTTTAAAAAACGTTCTTTATTATTTGTTGCACAAAACATTGAGAGAAATCAGAAGCTAGACGGGGGATGGGGGTTTGGGTTGGGGGGTGGTGGAGGAGGAGGAGGGAAGGATAAGTCCAGAAACCCAATCAAAATTTAGGATAGGCCAGCTTTCTGCTGCTTGTGCAATCCTCTGGGGTTGACTGTGTTGATCCCCATAGCCTCCCCCCGCTGTGTTCTTGGGCATCTGGGTGAGGAGGCTATGGAACTTGGGGAGGAGGGAGGGCGGTTATTCTGGGGCTGCAGCGGCAGTCTGTGGTCTTGCTGCCTTTCCCGCATTAGATCCACCATACAGAGGAGCATGTCAGTTTGCTCCCCATCTCTTCGTATTCATGTAACACTTTACGCGACTCCGCAATTGTTTGCCTCCACGCATTCAGCTGGGCCCTATCAGTGCGGGAGGACTGCATGAGCTCGGCAAACATGCCATCCTGAGTTCGTTTTTTCCGCCTTCTAATCTGGACCAGCCTCTGGGACAGAGTAGATAGGGGCCATGTTGAAACATTTGCACCTGCTGCGGGAGGAGAAAAAAGGAGGGTAGTATTTTAAAAGAAACATTTTAGAGAACAAAGGGGACACTCTTTCTCAGTGAAACAGGCAATTCATAGTACACAGCACATGTTCTTTCTGTACAAGGTCTCGTTTTGCCTCTTATACTGAAGTGCCTGCCACTTAGGTGTGAGTAAGCCATCACATGCGGCCAGGCAACAGAATTCAGCTTGCAGGCACCTGCGGGCTCTCTGGGATGATCACACAACACTCTCCCCCCCACCCACACACACACACACACACACTGCGGGGCTCCGATGAGGCTCTGAGCAGGGATGAGCCCTTTAAACTAAATGCGAACAGCCCAGCATGGCTCCAATGAGGCTCTGAGAAGGGATGAGCTGTTTAAACTAAACACAAACAGCCCAGCGTGTCTGGGTTTCCCCCGACCCCCCACCGCGTGGCTCCGATCAAACTCTCACTCACCAGAAGTGCCTTCTCCAGGGTCATGGTCCGGGAGCATGCTTTGGGAGTGGGGGAGGCTATTGGCTCCAGTGTTAAGAATAGTTCCTGGCTCGGGGGGAAAACAGATTCCCCACTTGCTGCCTGTGCACTGTCCTCCTCCTCCTCCTCTTTGTCCTCCAAAAACTCATCCTCCTCGCTCCATGCTACTCCCCCCTTGCAGGTGTCCACGGACAGTGGTGGGGTAGTGGTGTTGTCACCCCCCATAATTGCATGCAGCTCACAGTAGAAGCGGCATGTATGGGGCTCTGACCTAAAGTGCCCGTTCGCCTCCCTGGCTTTTTGGTACGCTTGCCTGAGCGCCTTGATTGTTGTACGACACTATTCTGTGTCCCTAGAGTAGCCTCTTTCCGTCATGGCCCTGGAGACTTTAGCATACGTATTTGCATTCCTGTTCTGCCATAACAGATTTGTCTCCCCAACATGCAATGAGATCCAGTACCTCCCATTCGGACCATGCTGGAGCTCGTCTGCAAATCCAGGCTGCGTGGTCTCTTGAGATGGTGGACTCTGCATGGTCGCCTCTGATGGTGGACTGTGCTGATGGTCACCTGTGCTGCTGGTGACCAAACAGGAAATTCAAAAGTTCCCGGGGCTTTTACTGCCTACCTGGCTAGTGCATTGGAGTTCAGAGTGTTGTCCAGAGCGGTCACAAGGGAGCATTCTGGGATAGCTCCCGGAGGCCAAAATCGTCAAATTGCGTCCACAGTACCTGTAACCCGGAACTGTGATCTTGATTTTCATGCTACTCCACTTGCTGAGGTGGAGTACAGAAATCGGAGTAAAGAGACCTTTAAATAAAAAAAACTGGTTTGGTCGTGGGGATAGAACCAGTTTTATTTAGAGGTAACTTGGCTAATTTCGAAATAACCGTGTACTGTAGACCAGGCCTCAGATAACATTCGAAGAAGTGTGCCAGAGCTTCTCTAATGACTATGCTACTCTGAAGGATACATCTGTGCACACAGCTGGCCTATGTTAATGAATGTTCTTACTCGGATTTTACTCATCCAGGCTTTCTTACTCCTTTCTATTGTTTGTTACATCCATGTTGCTTCTCGCCTTAATTTAATGACCCTGCAGTTGGTAGTGTGTAGGCAAATTGCTGAGCCAGTGTGGAGCCTCACTGAAGTCATGTACAGCACTGCAGCATCAAGGCCTTAGACTGTAATTGGCAGGGACTCTCTTTTTAATCTTTGTATGGCACCCAATACAACAGGCCCTTGAACCTCATTAGGACCTCTAGGGCATTACTATAATGTAAAAAACAATAATGTGCCACCCTTAGGAATGTGAATTGCAGGTTTCTACATGGATGGTGAAGGTTATATAAAGGATGCAGATGATTACTTTTCACTCTTCCTTATATAATGGGTCATTCCTAAATCAGGCTCCCACAGCTCTTTCCCATTAACTGCTTGTCTGGTTTTAAGCTTTTCTTTCAGGACCAGTTGTAAGCAATTTTTGCGGAGCAACTGTGAGGTGGTTAGATATGAAGGTGGGTATTTTGGCCATGTATCAGTTTTAACTGGGTTGGGTTTGTATAGGCTGCTCATCTGTGTATTTTCTGGGCTTTTATCCTTGGTGTTTGTCTATGTCAAGTATTTGTGAAAGCACCTTGAGCCATTGAGGATAGGCTCTGTAAATGCATAATTATAAACACATTAAATATGCTATAGGCAGAATTTGGAAACAAGCAAGCAAATAGAAACCCCGTAATAAGTAGGCACGGGGGAATTGCCACACCAGATTGGTCCATCTTGTCCAATATGTTGTATCTGACACTGGCCAGTGCCAGAGGCTTCAGAGGAAGATGTAAATACCCCACTTTTGACAATAATGGAATAACCTGCCCAAAGGAAAGTTTCTTCCCATTCCCCACAAATTAGTGGTTGGTTTATACTCGAAAGGACAGGTCAATATCCATAATTTTTAAATTTTATTTTGTAACTGAATATTCTCTTTAACTATATACATCTATAACCCTACCTGAATCCTACTAAACACTTGGATTAAATGAGATCCTGTGGCAATGAATTCCATGGGTTAATTATACACGGTTTGTAAAACAATAATTTTTAACTATTTTAAAATTGGTTGCTTTTCAATTTCATTGAATGCCTTCCTTTTGTAGCATAAGAAATGGTAAATAGTAGGGTGATGGCTGCCATGTTGGCCAACTCACTGGGAATTGAACCGAGGATCTTGTGATGGGTTGTTCACCCCACACCAGCCCTGAAGGGGTTAAGGTGGCCCAGAACAGACCAATTAACCTTCCTTTACAAACCCTGTCCTTCACAAACACTAATTGCAGATGAAGCCGAGCTTTATAAAGGGAGGAAGTTTGGAATAGCAAGGGGCTGCAGAGGGAGAGTCTACAGTCACTCTTTGGAAGCAGAGGGAGGGAGGAGAGGAGGAAACCCAGAGGGGAAGATAAATCCTGGGATCCTAGTCCTGGAAGAAGGGTCAACCCCAGAGGAGTTGTGGAGAAAGACAGCCTGAGAAGGTAGGGTAGACAGAAGCCCAGGGAAACTGCAGCAAGGAAGGGAACTGTGTGGCTTGGCTGCTGGTTATAGGGTCACTGGGCTGGAACCCAGTGCAGAGGGAGGGCCTGGGTTTCCCTACCAGCCACTGGGAAGTGGCACAAGATTACTGGACATGCCAACCAGCCAGCTGGTCCAGCGAGACTTTGCTCCACCAAAAGTGAGGGGCCTATATCGTGACCTCACCGGAGGGCTGAGTTGCAAAGAGAGAGAGCACTGCAGCGATGGGGTGAGCATCGACAAAGGGCACCATATGGGAAGAAAGCTGCTATGCCACACCTGGCCAGGAGGAGGTGCTCTTGTGGTGAGTGAACACCCATTACAGAAGTAAAAAGCACAAGCTGCTACAGCTTGAACTAAAAAGCCAATGCTCCTCATGTGTGGCTGTAACAACTCATAGCCTTTGCAGATTGGCATGGATGGGGCTCTGATACACACTCACCACTGGGTTACAGGAGTTCCCGCTTTAGCTTCCCTGCATTATTCCTGATTTGGGATAGCTTTGTCATGTCCCCTCTTATTCATCTCTTCTCTACACAAAAGATTCCCAGTCTTTTCAATCTCTCCTCATAGGGCAGCCTTTCCTTTCCTCTAATTGTTTTTGTTGCCTGTCTCTGGACCTCTACTATTTCTGTTTGATCAGGTTTTGGAATAGGGTGACCAAAACTGAACACAGGTTGGTGGATTCATTCTTAAAGCATGGATCTACTTTGAAAAGTGAGCCTGTGTTTTGTGTTTATTGAATCCCAACAATTTCTAATTTCTTTATCTACAAGTAAAAAAAATGTTTCTTTCTAACTTCCAGCCCTGAAATGCAAGCTGGGATCCTGAAAGTCAAGCTGTATCCTTTTTTCATTGTGCATTATTGCCAATAGATTATGGGGATACAAGCCAAATTTTGCCTGCAGTAATACTTGTTCAATACCATCGGCTAAAGGGTTTGCACAAGTGTAATTGATTGGACCTCAGTAAATCATTCTGTTAATGTACAAGAGGGAATAGAATCCAGCTCACTCCCCATAGCTATGCTTGCTAACAACAGTTACAATTTACAAAATAGTTAAAGCTTTTTTGTCACCAACATCAGCAGAGAGACAGATGGAGCGGGCCTGCTGAGTACAAAGGTGCCATTTTTATATAGTCACTTTTCAGAGAAGAATTGCATTGTAACATTTTTGCTTCCCTAGAAGAGGTTATCCCTGTCCCCTGCTGATTGAGTGGCCTTATGTTATTCATTGCAAAAATATTGCTAAAAACTGTATTTGTCCGCTCACATGAATAAAGACTTTCTTCTGACCCTGTGCTCTTCGATTTCTTCTGCCTCAGAAAACAGTAAGACTGTGTGTATCTTTTGAGAATGCAAATTGCAACATCAGGAATTATTCTGTAGTTTATGTTAATGGTAAAGCTGAACTAGAGATTTAAACATTCCTGGAATTAAAAATATTTTTGTAAGTAATAATACTTTGTAAAATATTCCAATAACAGTCCAATCTAGTCTGGAGGAGGAGGGATGGGAGCAAGATATCTGAAATATTGCTAGTCAAATTAATAAGCAAACAATACAATTCTATATCCTCTTTTAAAATATTTGATTTATATTCTGTGAATTTAACAAAACATTGAAAGGGTCACTGTCAAGACTAACAAATTTATTTGAGCATGCGCTCGAAGACTTTTTGTAGATGTTCCAGGTGTTCTGCGCAGGAATCCGAAAATATGGCCACATCGTCAAGGTAGGCGACTGCATATTCTCCCAATCCCACTAGGAGACCCTCTACAAGTTTTTGGAAGGTGGCGGGTGCATTTTGCAGCCCGAAAGGGAGCACATTAAATTCATACAGCCCGACATGTGTGATGAAGGCTGACCTTTCCTTGGCGGATTCATCTAGCGGTACCTGCCAGTACCCCTTGGTTAAGTCCAAGGTAGAGATGAACTAGGCCCATCCCAGTTTCTCCAATAGTTCATCTGTGCATGGCATTGGATAGTTGTCTGGGCAAGTTACAGCATTTAGCTTATGGTAGTCCATGCAAAAATGTATCTCCCCATCTGGTTTGGGAACTAGAACCACTGGAGATGCCCAGGCACTGCCGGAGGGGCGGATTACACCCATCTGTAGCATATCCTGGATCTCCCGTTCAAGCAGTTTTAGCTTGAGGAGACACCTGGTAAGGTTGGGCTTTAATTGGGTGAGCATTACCTGTGTCAATGGAGTGGTATGCCCGTTCAGTCAGTCCTGGGGTGGCTGAGAATGTCGGCCATAGCTAGTGCACAGCTCCTTGATCTGCTGTCGCTGCATATGCCCAAGGGTCATGGAGAGGTTCACCTCTTCCACACCACCATCACTGTTCCCTTCATAGTAGACACCTTCAGGCCACTCAGCATCATCTCCTCCCAGGGCTGTAAACTGACAAACCTTTAATTCTCTGGAATAAAAGGGCTTTAGAGAATTAATATGGTACACCTTAGGCTTTTGGTTGGAGGTGAGGAATGCTATGAGATAATTAACAGCTCCCAGACACTCTTGGACCGTGAATGGTCCTTCCCATGACACTTCCATTTTATGGGCCTGGAGCGTCTTTAAGACCATGACCTGGTCCCCTACTTTGAAGGACCGCTCTGTGGCATGTTTATCATACCAGGCTTTTTACTCTTTTTGAGCATCCTTTAGGTTTTCTTTAGCAAGGGCTAAAGAGGTTCGGAGGGTGTTTTGTAGGTTGGTTACAAAGTCCAGAATGTTAGTTCCTGGAGAAGGTATAAACCCCTCCCATTGCTGCTTCACTAACTGTAATGGCCCCTTAACCTCACAGCCATATACAAGTTCAAATGGTGAAAACCCTAAACTGGGATGGGGTACAGCTCTGTAGGCAAACAGCAACTGCTGCAACACTAGGTCCCAATCATTGGAGTGCTCATAAATGAATTTACGTATCATGGCCCCCAAAGCCTCTTGTGTAGGGTTATCTGCTGCTGCCAGTGCAGGTTTGGTGGGGCCCTTTGGTGTTGGGGTTGCAAGTACTGGATTCAGTGCTGGCGATGGTTCTGGTGCTGGTTGTTCCGCCGGTTCCAGTTCTGAGACTGGCTCTGTCAGGGTCTCTGGGACTGGATCCATTACTGCTGTTGCAGACGTTGGTATGGGGATCCGGTTCCATCACCTCTGACCGGGTCCTGATAGAAGTTTCTGGAATAGAACTAGGTGTGACAGCTTGCTTAGCCTGGCTGAGGGTGACCATTCGCACGCTCTTGGCTAGCTTCACATGTTTGGCCAAGTCTTCCCCCAACAGCATGGGGATGGGATAATCATCATAGACTACAAAAGTCCACGTTCCTGACCAGTCCTTGTACTGGACTGGCAACTTGGCTGTAGGCAAGTCAAAAGAGTTTGACCTGAAGGGTTGAATCGTCACTTGGACCTCTGGGTCGATTAAATTGGGGTCCACTAAGGAAGCATGGATAGCTGACACTTGTGCTCCGGTGTCCCTCCACGCGATGACCTTCTTCGCGCCCACACTCACAGTTTCCCTCCGCTCTGAGGGTATCTGGGAGGTATCTTGGCCTGAGGACCTCTGGTGTGATTCCGGTGCAATGAACTGTAATCTGTTGGGGTTCTTGGGGCAGTTGGCCTTTACATGCCCCAGCTTGTTACATTTAAAACATCGTCCAGCTGACCAGTCACTGGGGTGAGGTGGATTGCTGGAGAATGGTGTGGCAGGACGATAAGGTGTCTGGAGTGTTCCTTGGGGGGTAGTTGGGGCCTTGGGCTGTCCCCGGTAGTGGGGTGTGGTCTGAAGGTTGTCCCTTCTGGTATCCGCTCCAACTGTGACCAGGGTTGTTCCTCTCTCCTCCCTCCAGCCATTTTGTTCCGGCTTGCCCCGCCTCTCTGGCAGTCTGGGACTGCTCGTATTGATCAGCATAAGAAGCAAGACTTTCTGCTGAGTCTATTTTCTTATCCCATAAACACTGTTTTATATCCTCCTTGGACATATTCAGGAATTGCTCCTGTATCATCAAATCCCACATTCCTCCAAAGTTAGTTACAGCCCATCCGTTGAGCCATTTAGAATTATAGAATCATAGAATACCAGGGTTGGAAGGGACCTCAGGAGGTCATCTAGTCCAACCCCTGCTCAAAGCAGGACCAATCCCCAATTTTTGCCCCAGATCCCAAATGGCCCCCACAAGGATTGAAGTCACAATCCTGGGTTTAGCAGGCCAATGCTCAAACCACTGAGCTATCCCTCCCCCCATTTATCAAACAGATCTGTCATCTGGTTTACATAAGCCACATTACTTAGTCCAGGTCCTCTCTTAAGGGCTCTAAATTTTACTCTGTAAGTTTCAGGTGTAACCTGAAATTGTTTTAAAACCAAATCCTTGAATTTATTATAGTCAGAAGCCTCCTCAATAGGCATCTTATTGAATATGTCCAGAGCTCTTCCAGTCAATTCTGCGACCATCTTGTGAGCTTCAGGAATCTGATGTAGTGTGCACAGTCTCTCAAAGGTGAGAAAATATTCAGCAATATCACTGGATTCATCATACTGTGGACATAGTCGCTCCCATTTGTGGATTGTTGGGGAAGGATTATTAGGGTTATTCGGTATATTCTGCTGAGACTTTGCCTTCTCCATCTCCAGTGCATGCTTCCTCTCTTTTTCCTTTGCCTCCATTTCTTTTTCTCTTGCCTCCATTTCACTCCTGTGGGCAGCCTCCATTTCTTTTTCTTTGGCTGCTTGTGCATCCGTCTCCATCTGTCTGAGTTCTACCTGTCTTTCATGTTCCTTTTGTTTTTCCTCAGCCTCAAATCTGGCTAATTCCAGCTTCTGTTGAACAGTGCTGTCTGTCATCCTAACCTCTCTGTTCTTAACTAACTTTAAACCCAAGAGTTAGAAAGAAAACAAACAAACAAAAAGAAACAAACCGGGCTTGTAAAATTTTGCTGTGCTGTAACCTGATAGCTATCAGAGAAAAAGGTGTTCTCAGCCTACAGAAAAATCCTTTTGTTATACCTGCTTCTCTGTCCCCTAGGCAGAGAGACAGAATCTACAGCTGCAATCACCTTTTACAAAACCCTTTAAAATCCTGCTGTGCTTCTGGTTCAAAATGATCCCACCGCTCTGCCACCATGTCAAGGTTCCTTCCACGCTCTGAACTCTAGGGTACAGATGTGGGGACCTGCATGAAAGACCCCCTAAGCTTATTCTTACCAGCTTAGGTTAAAAACTTCCTCAAGGTACAAACTTTGCCTTGTCCTTGAACCGTATGCTGCCATGACCAAGTGTTTTAAACAAAGAACAGGGAAAGAGCCCACTTGGAGACATCTTCCCCCAAAATATCCCCCCAAGCCCTACACCCCCTTTCCTGGGGAAGCCTTCATAAGAATCCTCACCAATTTGTACAGGTGAACACAGACCCAAACCCTTGGATCTTAAGAACAATGAAAAATCAATCAGGTTCTTTAAAGAAGAATTTTAATTAAAGAAAAGGTAAAAGAATCACCTCTGTAAAATCAGGATGGTAAATACCTTACAGGGTAATCAGATTCAAAACATAGAGAATCCCTCTAGGCGAAACCTTAAGTTACAAAATGACACAAAAACAGGAATATACATTCCATCCAGCACAGCTTATTTTACCAGCCATTAAACAAAAGGAAATCGAACGCATTTCTAGCTAGATTACTTACTAAATTAACAGGAGTTGTAAGGTTGCATTCCTGATCTGTTCCCGGCAAAAGCATCACACAGACAGACAAACCCTTTGTCCCCCCTTCCCCCTCCAGATTTGAAAGTATCTTGTCCCCTCATTGGTCATTTTGGGTCAGGTGCCAGCAAGGTTATCTTAGCTTCTTAACCCTTTACAGGTGAAAGGGTTTTGCCTCTGGCCAGGAGGGATTTTATAGCACAGAAAGGTGGTTACCCTTCCCTTTATATTTATGACAGTCACCCTCAATTATGAGCTCAGATACCTCTACAGTGAGCTCCAAACATCAGATTAAATATATAGTTTAGGTCCTAAATTTAGAAAAACCTCAAAGAATTTACAAAATGTATTATTTGTTGACTGCTCAATCAGAGGCAGAATAATCATCTTCTATGTCCAGAGGATTCAGGTCATCTATCCCAATCTCCATCGTAGATGTCTCTGATGTTTGTGGTTATTTTTTGTTCATATAAAGTTGTTTTATATTTTTTATTAAACAAAACGGAAGGTGGAGGCATAGCCATAGACCATGGTGGATGCTGACCCCTGCAATGGGAGTAACTTTCTGTAACCTTGGCCTATGTCAGGTGATTGAATCCAGGAAACAAAAATTAGTCTTATACCAGTACTCCCCTGGGTCACACTAGAAACAAAAGTGAAATTAACCAGCCTATTTTCATTGTCCCAGATGAGTGAAGTAAACACAGCACAAATGGTGAAAACTAAATGAAACTTTAAAATTGTTTCCATTTTTTTGAGAATCCCATGTGGTGGTAAGGTAAGAGAACTTTATTTAAAAATGTTTGATTTTTCAATTTGACTGTGTCGCTTAAATTGGGGTATTGCCTACCCCAACTATTCAAAATTCATGAGTCAGGCCCCCAAAATCTTGATTATCTCAAAAAAATTCCTGTGGACTTTATTTGCCCTCTGGTTTCTGAGCCCTTGAGTCACGACGTTTCAAGCTTTTCTCCACAACAATGATGGCTACAAACCTTTTATTAAGAAATCTAGGATTCTGATATAATCACTTGATTCCTGCATCAGGGGCTTTAAGAAACACATCAAATATCTTGTGACCATGAACTGGCAACACTGAAATTGAGTCATGACTTACATTTAATAATACAACAATCTTAGAGCATTATATAGGGTACATAACAACATTATGAAAAAGAAATGCCTTCAGTATTTATAAAAGAACAGCCTGCATTTAGTTAATCTGTGCAATACTTTCTGCTTTGCCACAATTAAAATAATTTCAATATCAAAATCACCGAGATTTCATTCAAGCCTGTTCTCTGTTTGCTTTCCTTATAAAGTTTGGAGCCTGGGAAATGTATCAGCAGGATATGATCGGAAATGGAACTTCTATAGTTATATACAGAGGAAATGTTTCTTCAGTAAACTTCCTTCCACTGGCCTACCATGGTGCCTTAACTGTGACATCAAAGTACCCTCTCGTAAGACTGAAAGAAGTTCAGTAGCTGAATTTCTATACTGATCCTTGGCTTTTCTACTAAAATTGTCAACAAGGTTGAGCAGTCAGTGCCAGTCACTGTAGTGGTGTTAATATTGTCCAGCTAGAAACCAGACTGAGAACACCACTTCCATATTCCTTACTATTTTTGTACACATATTGTAAGCTGGATATATTGGACAATTAAGCATCATTTCTGCAAGGTACTGAAGCATGTGTATCATTTTAAATAGATGATTAATCCCACTGATGTCAAAGTCTTAAAGTGATACACATGCTTCAGTACCTTGCTGACCTGGGACCTTAGTTCTCAAACCAGTTTTTTGGGGTAACTCTAGATTTCTTCTGCTAAATTACATTGTATGGAGGCAGCCTCCTTTTTCATAGATCTAAATCACACAGCATGTATTTCGGAAGAAGCCATCCAATTATTTCAGCTCTTTCTCTTGCCCCTAAAAACCCTGACCCCAACAATTTTTGCATGGCCGATACCATCTTCCTTTATAGAGTCCAGTGATGACAGCTTGACCTCCGTGTATAACCCAGTTTGTCAAAATGCTATCACCCCAGCATAACTGAATTATTTAATCGCCAGTGACCTAATAACATTTGTGTGGCAGGTGCAATAGGGCTCAGAGAACTAATGAATCACGGGCTGAAGCAGCTCAAGAGTCTGGGAGACGAATCATGAAACTAATACAGGGATGAACTAGCAAAAGAGATTATTCTCTGATGTGCTCAATGGACAGAGCAACAAGCTGTCTCAGTTCCTGAGTTCCTGGAAATCAGCCCCTTCAATACTGTGACCCGTAACTTGGAATCCTGTGGCTCTTCCTGGAGATGGTAGATTTCATTGTTGTCATGTCTGTAACCAGTCAGGGAGGAAAGATGTTTTGGACCTCATCCTGTTCTTGTTGAAGTCCATGGCAAAACTTTCATTGACTTTAACAGGCGTGTGATGAGGCCCTTTGAAGGCTCAGGATAAGGTTTGTAAACCCTGAAAAACAAAACTGACGACCTTTCAATCAGTGTCAATAGTTGAGGTCTGTGACAGGGTTCCCACTGGTAAACAAAGCTATTAATGTAACAGATTACAGTAGCATTTCTTTATGAACTATAATCCTGAGGAAATCTGATTAATTCTGAGAACAAAAAGTGACCTGTGTTGCATTTATTATGATGTTGTATTATTTATTAAGCACTGACCGTGTGTGTGGCACTCTGCTGACATGGTGGAAGACAAGCTCCCTGCCCCTTGGTGAGTACTCCAGTAGAGGAAGGATGGTCCACTGGTTAGAGCACCAGCCTAGGACTTGGGAGATCTGGATTCAGGTCCCTGCTCCAACACAGACTTCCTTCCTTGACCTTGGGCAAGTCACTTAGCATCTCTGTGCCTCAGTTCCCTGTCTGCAAACTGGGGATAATAGCACTGCCCTATCTCACAGGAGTGTTGTGAGGACAAACCCATTAAAGATTGTGAGACATTCAGATACTGTGGGAAGGGGGCCATATAAGCACCTTAGACAGATGACCAACTAAGTCAAACTGTTCACATCTGAGACACAATACATTGCCGGGTTCCAGCCTGAGACCAAACATACACACTGCTGCTCTTAGCACCTAGTCAGTTGATCCAGGCTCTGAGACTTTTGCTGTGTAGACATACCTCACGTCACTGGATTGAGAGGATACTTCTTTACACCTGTGGTTCCCGAACTATGGGACACCCCCCTCCCCCCAGACGGGCACGGAGGAACATTCAGGGGGCATAGCATGGTCCAGGCCAGCCCCCACAGGCGCAGGGAGGGAGCACCACCCAGTCCCGCTCCGCCCACAGTTTTGCTCTGGCCTCAGCTCTGCCCTAGCCCCTAGCTTCAACCCTGGCTTCTGGCCCCAGCCATACCCTGGCTGCAGCTCTAGTCCCAGACCTGCCTCCAGCCTTAGCCCCTCGCTCCTGGTCCCAGGCTCAGCTCCCTTAGTTCTGTCCACCCCCCACCCCTCTCTCCCCAGAGCTGCTGCCCCGCTCCCAGCCTGGTTCCTGACTGCAGCTCTGGGGGGGTTATGTGTGTGTGGACAGGAGTAAGGTGCGGGGGGGGGGGGAAGATGTGGCAAGTTTGGGGACCACTGCTTTACACTCACCAACAACTGAGTCCCTGAACAAAGCCCACTTCCAAATGTGAGACAGCATTTGGCTTATAAGAAAGTAATCAGCGATAAATAACTTTTTGGATCCAGTGATGGTAAAGTTTCCTTGAAAAGGTGATCTATCATCAATCATGTTAGTAAGAACCCAGGCACTTTCCATAAGTACTGGCAACAGCAGCCATCATAGTGACACACCCTGCATCAGTACAGTGTGACCGAGAATCTGAGACTGAAGAAACAGATGTACAACCCTGCAGGGGAACCTGGTTACAACACAGTTATCACCGGGCATACTTAAAGCACAGGTTGGTCTGGTGGTATAAGCTGAGCTATAACCATGTCCCCAAACTATGTTAACTCCTGGCATGTGGATTTAGCTCCTGTAGGACAAGTAGATGATAGTTAGGCTGCAGACACACATTTTAGTTCTTTTTGCCACGATAGGGATACTGTAACTCTTACTTATGTGATTATACAGAGCTTAAGAAACCTGCCTTATCAGGCCAGATAAACTTGTGTGCAGAGAGAAGCCGCCATCTTGTTAGAATTGCTGCAGGCTGTTCCAGAGGACAGATACACACTGCTGTCTCATGGACGCTTCACTTTTATTCATTCCTGGTTTTTCCTTTATCTAAAATAAGGCATTTTAAACTGTGAGTACATGGCTTAGTCTTTATGTGTGGAAACAGAACATGTTTTCTCTTGGATACATTGGGCCTATGGTTCTTTAATCAGTGCCCTGAGCTCAAATTTTGTCTCTGGCTACTTGGCCAGAATGATTTGTTTGGTGTTACGGGGGGTTGGGGGGTGTCTAACTATGGAACTAGACCCTCAGTTCCGAGGTGGCTCATCAGAGGAAAAAGATTCCAGGTTGACTCAAATGGTAATGACATGACTAATGGCTAATGTAAGTGATGTTCCTGCCGTGACTTTTACAAATGAGCTATAAATCACATATCTAAGGGCTCCATTCTGCCATCCATACCTATCCTGAATAATGCCTGACTTTCCAAGTCATCTTATTGACTTCAGCTGGATTATT
Organism: Natator depressus; assembly: GCF_965152275.1. Taxonomy (NCBI): domain Eukaryota; kingdom Metazoa; phylum Chordata; order Testudines; family Cheloniidae; genus Natator; species Natator depressus. Next base: position 136,364,134 of record NC_134234.1, read on the forward strand.
CATGGAGCAATTTCTCATCAGGCCCTAATTTTGCAATGAGCTAACTGCTTTTGACCAAATGAGGGCAGATGCGAATCTTCACCCATTCCCAGAAATTAATTTAGTCCAGACCCACATTCCAAAAGGGCCCTTTCCCACAGCATTTTTGTAGGAACGTTGTAATGTTGCATTGTGTCACAATATTATGGTGGTGTGCTGTGACTCATCAGTATGATGGTAGATCTAGTCCTTGTGGCTGCTTAATCCATCCCAGCCCATCAATCGAGATCAAGTCACATTTAAAGTCTGAGAAAGGTTGCTTAACTTTTTTTTCCCTCTCAATTTTTGCAGTTCTTTCCATCTGGGACTGGAAATGGAAGCACTGAAACGTAAAAGCAGCTGTATTTGCAAGATTTCCAGCTTGGCTTATAATTAAATACAGAGTATCACACAAGAGAATCTGTTTTCTTGAGATTTCCAGCCCACTTCTGAAGACCAAAGATGCTGAAATAAGGACCTGAACTTGCAGATTGTCACAGGGTGCAAGGGAAGGCACCTGTGACTTGATTGCCTGCTGCCCAATTGACTGAAAGGGAAGGCACTTGTGACCAATTGGCAGCTGCTGATGGATTGAAAGGGAAGTTACCTGGGTGATATGATGCTGGGAAGAGTGGACCAGAAAGGAGGGAGGTTAAGTGCTTCCTATACAGAGATGGGGAGCAGTTTGAGCTGGGGCTGAGCTCCTGATAGAATGCTGGAGGGAAGCAGTTGGGGGAAGCCTTCCTGAGACACAGTCTGAGAATCCAGATAAGCCCAGGAAAAGGGGCCTGGGGAACCCAGAGGACTCTGAAGGGAAAAGAGTAAGGAGCGGCCAGGGAGGGCTGAGAAGCTGTGTTATCTGGAGAAACTGAAGCCAGACCTTGGAGAAGAGGGGCTGTGAAAGGGAATTAGATACCCCTCAGAAAATGAGGTGGGCACTGCAGAACCAAGTGAGGGCCAGAAGGGGGTGCTGCAGAACACAGTGTGCTCATCTACACAGGTGCTTGAGCAAACCTCAAAAGGTTCAGTTTGCTCTAGATTTAACCAAGGTCACAAAAGATTCTTCCCATTGCTTAAAGCTGCTGGTGCAACAATTTTGTAGGGATCTGTAGTGCTGTTAAACCTCTTTTGGCAGAGGCTCGGAACTTCCACAGCCACTGTAGTTGCTCAGTAAAGGCCAACAATCTTTTAGAAAAACAATCCCATCCAGGCACTGATTGAGACAAAAGTGAAGCTGGGGCTTTGTATTCCTCTTTCCAGCATATAAACAGTTAAAGTCATGCATGTGTACACAGAGGGCATGTCTACATTGCAGTAAAATACACACAACTGGCTGGGGGCACTGGGTTCCGGGTGATGGGCTAATCAATTGCAGAACATCTATACTGCAATTTTATAGCCCCACAGCCTGAGCCCCGCAGGCTCGAGTCAACTAACATGGGCCAACTGCGGCTGTCTTATTGCAGTGTAGGCATACCCAGAGGTGCCTAGAGTAGTGAAGCCTAAGGTGAAGATGTTGTTTGATTGTGGAGTATTCAGTGTACAAATGATACCCAGCTCTAAAAGCATTACTGGTGCAGTTCAGTGACTTCATTGCAAGCTAGCTGGCTGAGACTCCACCTGGATAAGACAGGTCGTAAGAACATAAGAATGGCCATACTGAGTCAGACCAACGATCCATCTAGCCCAGTATCCTGTCTTCCAACAGTGGCCGGTGCCAGGTGCTTCTGAGGGAATGAACAGAACAGGGAATCATCTAGTGATCCATCCCCTGTTATCCATTCCCAGGTAATGCATCTGTCCTCTGAGTAGGAAAACGTAATTTTGTCTGTCTTGACTAGGGAGTACACCCAGGATTTGCCTCTCAAGTTTTCAAACTCTGGGGGTCTTGCTGGAGCCCAAGCTAATCTTGGTTGTCCAAGCAAGAAAGTCATTACTTTTTCTTTTGGATATGGACTTTACCACAACGACCCATACCTTTATCACCTTGAGTTTGTTATTGCAGTATGCTCTACCCGGAGCTACACCTGAGGACCATGTAGAAGTTTCAGCTGGAGTGATACAGTATGTAGCGGCCAGTTTGTTTGGGAGTATTTCTCACTGGCAAAACATTACGCTGTCTGATCCATGATCCACCCCTGGCTTCCAGTTTGTTTTTAGGTGTAATGCAAGTTGTCAGTTTTAATCTATAAAATCATAAATGGCTTGCATCCTGGTTATCCAAAAGACCACCTCACTCTCCCTGAGTGACAACCCGGCAATTGAGATCAGCAGAGGTGTTTGAGCTAACCGCCTCTACTTTAAATGGGGATTTTTCAGGCATTATCCCTAACAAAGCCCAAGTCTGTTGACCTTCTGGCAACAGTACGAGTTCTGTGTAATATTTCAGGCTTATGCGATGGGGATGGGTTGAGAAGCGCATAAATGGGTTACATGGGAGTGTGTGTCAAATGTTATTTCTCAGGGTTTGAAGAGGCGTTTTCATAGGCACATTGTATATCAATGACTTATATTGTAAGCTTTGTATCTAGTTTTATGTTGTACAAACATTTCAAGTCTAGATGGAGTGCATTCTATAAATTGGAAAGAGAACCTTCCAGATGGTCCTTTTAAAATATGAAATGTCAGATTTTTGCAGTTTGTAGTGCATAGTTCAGACTACGTACAAGTCCCAGTGTATTTTATGGCCGCAGAATTTGCTACAGAGTCAACCTCTTGGAGAACTATGCTCCAGCTCTGATGTTTCTAACGTGTAGTGTCATAACCATAACCTTGAAAATATGAACTAAGTGTAAACAAATGCAGTGTTCTCTTATTGAGTCTGCAGACAACATGAAATGATAGCTCTGAGAGAGAGGTGAACTGCCCCAATCATTTCAATGGGTTGTTGAAACCTAAAGGTGGACGTTTTAAATGTCAATACTGTTAACTGCCACACTAATCATTCCCAGCAGTTATCATCAGCTAACAGGCTTATCCCACAATCCCAAACTGTCTCCCACACTTTCCCAAGTGACAAATGCCCCCCTACCACAAGCTACTAAAATATATAACTCCCCCTGACAACAATTTCTATGATGAACATGTTTAGTGCAGAAACTGTAAAATATTGAAAACTGAAAATGTGGGGTTAGCATAAATCTAATATAAAAATAACACTGGATCTACTGTACTGTTTTTATTATTCATGTTCATATCTTATTCAGACCTATCATTTTTTAATTTCAATTAGGCTGCTGAGGATTTTCCAGTTTGTCAACCAGAGTGCTGTACAGTCTAGGGAATCTGCTACAGAACTTTGTTCTGGCTTGAGACCAGCCATTTCAAGCTAGAGGGTCAAATTCTGCTCTGTTCTAAAAATCAGTAATTCCAGTCCAGATTTACACAAGTGTAACTGACAGCTAAATTTGGCAAGAGTCTCATTGTTCTTTTATCAACACCAGCAACTTCATCATCTGAATTGGAACTCAGAGAGGACAAGTATGGACTACACTGTTCTAAGGTTGCTGGGTGTTGGTTTTTTTAAGCTTCTTGCTGTTGGGAAAGCAAACACAAATGAGCAGAGAACATTAGTAGTATGGCATGGTTTTGGAAAGAAAAAGAGTCCCTAGATAATAATTGTCCAGTATTTGAGCTGCCCTCTTTTGCAAAGTTTATTCAGAATGAATTTTCACTGCAGCTAGGGAATGTTGTTATTAACAAGCCCTGCAGGGTTTGGATATTGAGACTGTAGAATGATTGACATTTTTAAAGGCAAACATGGGCCTTTAATTGAGAAGTAGCTGTTACTAAAAATGCTGGCCTAGCTTTTGACATGGGTAGCCATGATTGGTGCATAATGTCAGTTGAAAGGGGAGGCCACATCCCAGTGAAAAAGGAATCCAAATGTACATGAATCAGAAATACACTTAATATTCCTGACATGGGGATGATTGACAGAGGGTATGTCTACACTGCAGTTAGATACCCTAGGCTGGCCCATGCCAGCTGACTTGGACTCGGGCTTAGGGGCTGTTTAATTGCAATGTAGACATCTGGGCTCAGGCTGGAGCCTGGGCTCTAGGACCCTGTGAGGTGGGAGGATCCCAGAGCTTGGGCTCCAGCCCGAACCCAGAATTCTACACTGGAATTAAACAGCCCTGTGAGCCCAAGTCAGCTGGCACAGGCCTACTGTGGGTTTTAAATTGCAGTGTAGACATACCCTAAAAGGCCAAGAAAGTTATACATTCAGTTATTTCCCACATGGCGGGGGGGAGGGGTTAACCCTGTCTTCTCCCAAAGATCTTCCAATGGGCTTTTAAAAGCACTTTTAAAATTCCCTGTAGAGGAAATGAAAAATAGGCACTCTGCAAATATTTTATAAAAATGCCTTCTCTACTTTTTTATCTGTAGCTCTCAAAGTGCTATGCTATATTTTAGCACAGCTCTCCCTGTGAGGTGATACTCCCATTTTACAGCACTTGCTCAGCATCACACAGAAAATCCATGGCAGAGTAGAGAATTGCATCAGAGCCTTCCAAGTGCTGGGCTAATGCCCTTAAGCACTAGACCAGGGGTAGGCAACCTATGGCGCACATGCCAAAAGCGGCACGCGAGCTGATTTTCAGTGGCACTCGCACCGCCCAGGACCTGGCCACCGGTCCGGGGGGTCTCTGCATTTTAATTTAATTTTAAGTGAAGCTTCTTAAACATTTAAAAAACCTTATTTACTTTACATACAACAATAGTTTAGTTATATATTATAGACTTATAGAAAGAGACCTTCTAAAAACATAACAATGTATTACTGGTACGCGAAATCTTAAATTAGAGTGAATAAATGAAGACTTGCCACACCACTTCTGAAAGGTTGCCGACCCCTGCACTAGACCCTCCTTCCTCCCTTATGATGTACATTTTCGGGAGTGACCAGTGACGTTTGATGCCTCTATTTATGGGTGCTTCATTTAAGCAACATAATGGGGCTTGAGTTTTAGAAAAAGCTGAGCATTTGCTCTTTGAAAATAAGGTGCTTTTTGACAGAGTCAAGTTAGGTAACCAAGAGCACTCATCGCTTTTGAAAATTTAGTGCATTGCTTTTAGTTTTTTAAACGAGTCATCTAACCTATCAAGACTGAAAGAATATTAAAAATTGAACTTATTTTTCACTAGTGATGCAGATTTATTTTGCATTCCACTCAGCTTACATGCTCATCAGTGACACTTTTTGACTCTCATGCACAATGCTTTATTGGCACTATTAGTTATTTAGTTGTGTGAGTTTTACACACCCATGAGTTTGAGATTCTTATCTCAAAGAGCCTGGCAATTTAACCTCCCTAGAGGAAGGCCACTATACGTTGGCTCATAACACTGAGGAAATTTTAATATTGGGGAGGAACCTGTTTTAATTGGCATTTTAGAAAATCATAACATTTCTATAAACATCACCTTTTGTAAAAATACTTTAAATGACAACTACTGAAATTGGGACCTATTCTAAGCTAATAGTGCCCCTTTAGTTATGGGGAAAAAAATCAAGATTGGGAAGGGATAGATATAACTATCTATCGATAACTAAAGATAGGCCTGAACAAGAACCCCAGATCCAAACACCCCTGTACTTTTGCGAGTACATTGGAGTCACATCTTACACGGGGGTTAGGTTCTAAAGTCAGCGCATAAGGCGAAAATCACGGATAGTCAACATTACCCTTGAAAATCCCTTAAGTCACCCATAAAGTACAGTATACTCTACATGGTTTTGTGTATACAACCCTGTACAGTAATATGTATACATGTATAATGTGTACAGTATATAATAAAGAGTACACATGCAAAAGATAATTTTACAGTACTGTATTTTTAATTACAGACAGGTAATTACAGGGGGTTGTCAGGGCTTAATGTCGATGCAGGAGACGGAGGTGACGGAGAGCTTGGATGACGGAGAGCGAGTCGTAGACGAAGTGGTTGGCTCTGGTTCAGCTCGAGAAGTTGATTGCGTAGGCTCATCTGCTGCTGGTGGTTTTTCCTTGAAAAACATGGTGATCAGAAACTGTCACTGTTGTCTCTTGAGCTGCTCAAACATTTCTTGATACGGTCTCAAATGGTCCATAATACTACGTGTGATTTTGAGGCTTTGTTCCATTGGGGGATTGTATTCAGAAATTAAATCATTCAAGTGTTTCGCTGCTTGGAACACTTCAGCAAATTTATGAAGATTCCAACTTGCCGGCTCTTCCTGTTCGTTGTCATCATCTTCGTCTTCTGTAGTCAATTTCATCAGTTCCTCTAACTCTTCGTTAGTCAATGTTTCTCTGTGGCTCTCAATTAATTCTTCAATTTCTTCCTCAAGGATGTCGATGAAGCCTTCACCACCCACTTGCCTGGCCACCTGGACAATGCGTTTCACTTCTTTGTCAGTGGTCGGGAAACCCTTAAAATCATTCACACATTCTTTCCATAGGTTTCGCCAACATGCATTGACTATTTCAGGCTTGATTGCATCCATTGCCTGTTTAATGTAAGTGATGCAATTGGCAAAGTTGAAGGACTTCCAACACTCCATCACATTAAGATTGGGATCAGCATCCATAGCGCTACGTATCCGTGAGAATGTAAGCCTCGTGTATGTGGCCTTGAAACAGCGACTCACACCTTGGTCGAGAGGATGGAGGTGGTATTGTGGGGGGGGAGAAAGATGACTTCAATGTCATTATGTGCAAACCAGAGTGCCGCAGGGTGGCCAGGAGCATTGTCTACAATCAGCAACACTTTAAAGTCAAGTCCGCTTGACCTCCGGAATGAAACACTTGTGGAACCAATCCAGAAATAATACTGCCATCACCCAAACCTTTTTATTTGATTGCCAGAACACAGGCAGGAGATTTTTGTTCTTGCCATTTAGGTCACGAGGATTTGCAGCCCTGTAGAGCAAACCCAGCTTTATTAAATGCCCAGCCGCATTGCCACAAAACAACACAGTCACACGGTCTTCAGCTGCTTTGAAGCCAGGGGCTTGTCTTTCTGATTTCGAAGTGTAAGTGCGGTTCGGCATTTTTTTCCAGAAGAGCCCAGTCTCGTCAGCATTAAAAACTTGTTCTGGAAGATAGCCTTTTTCTTCTATGATTTTCTTTAATTGTTCAGGGTAGGCTTTTGCTGCATCTTCATTGGCAGATGCAGCTTTACCAGTAGTCTGCACGTTTTTGAGGTTGAAGCGGTTCCTAAAACTGTTAAGCCAACCTTGGTTGGCTTTGAATTCCTTCTCATCAGAAGGCTGTCCCTCTTCAGCAGGAGGTTTGAACAGCGCATAAAGGCTAAGAGCCTTTTCTCGCAATGTGTTGCCATTGATAGGCACACGTTTACGGTTCATGTCTTCCAGCCATAAGTTTAATGCCTTTTCAGTCTTCACTAATGTCTTATCACGCACCTGGCTCGTCACCTTAGCAGTTATTGGAGCACTTGATGCCAGGGCTTGACGAATTTCTCTCTCTCGAAGCTTGATGGCATGGATGCTAGATTCGTTGTGGCCATATTTACGCGCCCCAGGTTGGAGACCCACATACCGTCTCTCAATAACTCCAACACAGCCAGTTTTTCCTCCAGTTTTGGAACAGACAGGGCCGGATCCAGGCACCAGCGGTCCAAGCAGATGCTTGGGGTGGCAGTCAGAAAGGGGGGTAGCAATTTGGTGGCAGATTCTCTCCCTCCTGCTGTCTGTGGCAGCAATTGGGCGGCGACAGGTTTTTTCACTGGGGTGGCAAAAACGGTAGAGCCAGCCCTGGGAACAGATTGCTGTTTCTTCGGTTGAGCACCAGATGAAGTAGTTGGCTTGTGTTTAGGGGCCATGTTGTACAAGAAATACATACAGTAACTTTAAACACTAGAATCACACTCAGCATGGTGAGATGCTCACACTATGAGAAGCAGGCGGGAACTGAGACCGACTGAGGGAACAGCAGATTCACATCTCCCATCTCACACTCACTCCGGGGCATACGCTCATTGAGTGGAATGGTGGGCAGAATTGCCCGCACTGTTTACAAGTATCTTGTTGTTTTTCTTTTTTCTTTGCCGAGCGCATATAGTTGAATTCGCGTAAGTTAAATGAGTGTATGATGTGACTCACCTGTATTTAAAATATCAACCTTGATCCAGATCCACATTTTTCAAGTCTCTCTTATATTTATAATAAGCCAACACAAAGTCCAGGTCCATATTGCCCATTCCCCTCCTGAACTTTGAGTGTTCAAAGTCCAGATCTGGATCTAATTTTTGCATCTTGCACTTAATAATCAATAATATTCCATGACAGCTGAATGAGCTATTGCATGCACACTCATTGGGCTGAGCATAAGCTTCAATCCTACTGTGCTTAAAAAAATGTGCATATCACATAGCCTACTCTAGTGTCTTAGAATTACATAGATTAGATGGTGTATTTAGCTTGTTAAAAGGCTACTTTCAGCAATGCGATTCCTGTGTCAATCAGAGGGCTCACTCCAGCAAAACACATGGCATGCCTTTCCCCCAGGTTCTGAGTGCGCTGCTATCATAACAATCCCAGCATTGAAAAGTGGAGGGAAGCTGTCCTTGCAAACCTCTGAATCACTAATGATCAGCACCTGTTTCCTCAAGATTCTCTTTGATTAGTTCTAAGACCTGGTATTTGCTGGTATAATTTCTTCCTGCCCTCATTTCTTGGTTGTTTTGGACGGGATTAAAATCTCCTCAGGTTTGCAAGATTGCTGAGTTATTTTGTTTGTTTTTAGGAGAGAAAGGAAGAAGTAGGTTGAGCTAATCTCCCCCAGCTTTAGCCAGGGCATGCTGCAGAACTGAACACTCTTACACCAGTGAGTGCTCTATTGCTCACTGCATCTCCCACAGCAGGAGTTCCATTGGAAGAAAGAAGATAAACTCCCAGATGGGATTATGGGATCAGCAAAAAGAATAACAATAACAACCCCCCCGTCCTCCTTGCTCTTGGAGTTCTGAACCAGCAGAATATCTGTTACCCACTCTTTGAGGATACCGTTTGGAACACTTCCAGAAACTCTGCTATGCAGCGCAATAAGTCCCCTCTGTTCTGATGTTTGGCATCATGAGTCCCCCTGACAAGTCTTATCTGGCCTTTACTAACTCTAGTTCTGATTGTGGAGCGAGGAGTATCTGTATATTCTGATGGGAAATTGAAACCCCATTCATCTCTGAGCTCAATCTAAATTATTTATATGGCCCCCATTACCATAATAACTGAGCACCTCACTGTCCTTGATGTATCTTTAGTTAAATTCTATCTTCCCCATTTTACAGAAGCAGAACTGAGGCACTCAGAGAGACTAAGTGACGTGCCTAAAGTCACACACACAATCTGTGGTAGATCAAGGAACTGAACCCAGCTTTTCTGAGTCTGATTAGAGTTCAAACTATTGGACCCTCCTTCCACTCTGAAAAGAGCCAAAGGGTCTCTATATACAAAATAGAAATCACACTTGTTTGTCAAGAAAAAAGTATTTATCAACTGTTAATTGTCTTGGCATTGTGCATTCTTGTAAGAGGCGGCTATCCAAGAAGGTCATACTATTATGATTGATTAAGCAATATACTCCAGTCTCATTTTCTTTAAATACCCTGCTTACCAATACTCTTGTTCTCAGGATTGTTGAGACCTAAAACAATAGAGAGGGGCTCGAGCTGTAAAATGTGGCTTGGGATTCCAGGCTTAGGAGCGTTCAGATCCAGCATTTTAGGGTGGTCCATTAGACAGATAGGGGCCATTATTAAAAAAAAAATTGGAATTAGATTTGGCTTCGGAGTTCAAAATTCTGGAGATGGTTAAATCCAGGGTTTAGATTTGGGCCAGTCTTTAGAAATAAATTTCAACCATTTCTGATGTTTGTCCTTCTCATAGCATGAAGTCCACATCTGTAAACCAGTACAGCAGGTGAACATGAAATGTTCCTTAGTTTGCACTACAATGTCCTTAAATTAAACCAGCAGCTATAGCATCAGAAAACTGTGCTCAGTGCCATATCAGATAAACATCTCTGCTCTTTCTCCAGGGCAGTCTCCTTCCTAAAAGTTCAAACCCACACAGTTCACATTAGAGTTTGAAGCATAAACCAGCATGGAGTGAGTGAAATGGAGTCTTTCCTTCTTCTCAGCTCTTTTACCAGAGAGGCAACCTGAGTTTGATTGGTGTCTGTGGAACAACTCAGTACTGCAGGTATTCGTTGGGCAAAACCGGACAGATTTGTGAGTATCCAGAAAGATTCTCGTATGTGACTCCTCAGAGTGAGATTTCCACACTTTCACAGATGCAGAGATTGGACAATCTATTAGATCATCCAACCCACCTCCCTGCCATTGCAAGTTTGTTCACTACATTTCTGCCAACAAACATAGTGTGATTTGTCTCAGTTTTGATTCAAGGTGAAATCTGGCTGTCTTCACTATTTTTTTGCAGCAAAACCACAATATAGTTTTGCACTGACAGTATAGATTTCATCAACAGATGATAGCAACAAAGCTGAGGTGATCCCACATGATTTGCATTGTTTAGTAGCTCTCTTTCACAGACCTCTAGCCTGAACATGAATTAATAGCTGACTGAATTCTGAGGGCCTTGCTTAGTTTATACTCAGTTCTTACATAGTCAAACTCTCTTTGGGTACATCTACACAGCAAAGAAAAACCTGCCGCTGGTCCCCTCCTGGGACTAGATATTACATGTTATCAGTCTCGCCTGTGGAGTGCCTTTTCTATGGAAAGTTAAAGTCTTGACTTCAGTGTCCTTTTATTTCATTTTTTTAATGCAACTTGTTCATTCTTTGGTTTCTAAAGACTCTCTTCTGGACTGAAATAATTAATTGCAGAGAGTAATTTCTAACAGCTCTGAGTCTTCTTTCTGTTGATTTACATAGGGCTTCCCTCGAGGTGCGTAAGACATCACAAGAAGGTATTTCCAGTGCATGCACAGCAGCCACATTTTCTATCATCAGGTTCTTTGGCGATCAAAAAAATTACTGACACTCAGGCTATGTCTATACTACGGACCTACAGTGGCACAGCTGTACCACTGCAGCTGCACTGCTGTAAGGTCTCCTGTGTAGCCGCTCTATGCCAATGGGAGAGAGCTCTCCTGCCGGCATAATTAAACCACCCCCAACAAGCAGTGGTAGCTACGTCAGCGGTGGCTACATCGGATGCTCTCCCACTGACATAACACTGTCCACACCGGAGCTTTTGTCAGTGAAACTTTTGTCAGTCAGAGATGTGAGAAAGATAGAAATGGTTGCAAACAAATACCAGTGAAAAATGTTTTCTAGTGACTTTGGGTATGTCTACACTATGAACTTAGGTTGAATTTATAGAAGTCGATTTTTTAGAAAGCGATTTTATGCAGTCGATTGTGTGTATCCCCACACTAATGTACTAAGTGCATTAAGTCGGCGGAGTGCGTCCACAGTACCGAGGCTAGCGTCGACTTTCAGAGCATTGCACAGTTCCCGCAGTCTCCGCCGCCCATTGGAATTCTGGGCTAAGCTCCCAATGCCTGATGGGGCAAAAACATTGTTGTGGGTGGTTTTGGGTACATGTCCTCGGTCGCCCCTCCTTCCATGAAAGCAACGGCAGACAATCGTTTCGCGCCTTTTTTCTGTGGGGGCACCATACTGCTTTCAGCAGACGGTGCAGTAGGACTGCTAACCGCCGGTGTCATCCACCGCTTCCACTGCCACTCTGCTCTCCTGATACTATGAATCCACCTCGCAGGTCGTCTATATGACCATCGTCATCCACCACTTCTGCTGGCACTCTGCTCTCCTGGTTGTCTCGCAGGGCTACTTCTGCTGCAACTCTGCTCGGCTGCTCTTGTCTCGCCATAACATGGCAAGCGTGCAGGCTGCTCAGCTGTTGTGTGCTGGCAGCAGACGGTGCAGTAGGTCTGCAAAATTGGTCATCCAACCACCGCTTCCCCTGCAACTCTGCTCCCCAGCTGACACCATACCAAGGCAAGAATGGAGCCCGCTCAGATCACTACGGCAATTATGAGCAGTGTAAACACCTCGCGCATTATCATGCAGTATATGCAGAACCAGAACCTGCGAAAGCAGGTGAGGAGGCGACGGCAGCGCAGTGACGAGAGTGATGTGGACATGGACACAGACTTTTCTCAAAGCACGGGCCCCGGCAGTTTGGCCATCCTGCTGGCAATGGGGCAGACTCATGCCATGGAATGCCGATTCTGGGCCCGTGAAACAAGCACAGGCTGGTGGGACTGCATAGTGTTGCTGGTCTGGGATTGTTCCCAGTGGCTGCGAAACTTTCACATGCGAAGGGAACTTTCATGGAACTTTGTGACTTGCTTTTCCCTGCCCTGAAGCGCAAAAATACCAAGATGAGAGCAGGCCTCACAGTTCACAAGTGAGTGGCGATAGCCCTCTGGAAGCTTGCAATGCCAGACAGCTACCAGTCACTCAGGAATCAATTTGGAGTGGGCAAATCTACTGTGGGGGCTGCTGTGATCCAAGTAGCCAACACAATCACTGAGCTGCTGCTATCAAGGGTAGTAACTCTGGGAAATGTGCAGGTCATAGTGGATGGCTTTGCTGCAATGGGATTCCCTAACTGTGGTGGGGCCACAGACGGAACCCATATCCCTATCTTGGGACTGGACCACAAAGGCAGCCAGTACATAAACCGCAAGGGGTACTTTTCCATGGTGCTGCAAGCACTGGTGGATCACAAGGGACGTTTCACCAACATCAACGTGGGATGGCTGGGAAAGGTACATGACGCTCGCATCTTCAGGAACTCTGGTCTATATGAACAGCTGCAGCAAGGAACTTACTTTCCAGACCAGAAAATAACCATTGGGGATGTTGAAATGCCTATAGTTATCCTTGGGGACCCAGCCTACCCCTTAATGCCCTGGCTCATGAAGCCATACACAGGCACCCTGGACAGTAGTCAGGAGCAGTTCAACTATGGGCTGAGCAAGTGCAGAATGGTGGTAGAGTGTGCATTTGGACATTTAAAAGCATGCTTGTGCAGTTTACTGACTCGGTTAGACCTCAGTGAAACCAATATTCCCATTGTTATTACTGCTTGCTGTGTGCTCCACAATATCTGTGAGAGTAAGGGGGAGATGTTTATGGCGGGGTGGGAAGTTGAGGCAAATCGCCTGGCCACTGATTACATGCAACCAGATACCAGGGCAGTTAGAAGAGCACAGCAGGGCGCGCTGCACATCAGAGAAGCTTTGAAAACCAGTTTCATGGATGACCAGGCTATGGTGTGGCAGGTCTGTTTGTTTCTGCTTGATGAAAACCCGCCCCCTTGGTTCATTCTACTTCCCTGTAAGCCAACCACCCTCCCCTCCCCCTTCGATCACTGCTTGCAGAGGCAAAAAATTCATTGTTGTTTCAAATTCATGCATTCTTTATTAATTCATCACACAAATAGGGGAATAACTGCCAAGGTAGCCCGGGGCGGCGGGGGGGAGGAACAAGGCCACACTGTACTTCAAAATGTATTGAATGCCAGCCTTCTGTTGCTTGGGCAGTCCTCTGGGGTGGAGTGGTTGGGTGCCTGGAGTCCATCCCCCCGCTCCCCCCCCACCCCCCGCGTTCTTGGGCATCTGGGTGAGGAGGCTATGGAACTTGGGGAGGAGGGCAGTTGGTTACACAAGGGCTGCAGTGGCTGTCGGTGCCTTTCCTGCACCTCAACCATACGCCAGAGCCTATCAGTTTGATCCTCCAGTAGCCTCAGCATTGCATCCTGCCTCCTCTCATCATGCTGCCACCACCTTTCCTCTTGATCCCGCCACCTCTCCTCTCGCATTCATTTATGCTTTCCTGGACTCTGCCATTGTCTGCCTCCACGGATTCTGCTGGGCTCTTTCAGTTTGGGTGGACTGCATAAGCTCAGAGAACATTTCATCGCGAGTGCATTTTTTTTGCCTTCTTATCTGCCCTAGCCTCTGGGACGGAGATGCTAGTGACAGCATTGAAACATTTGCAGCTGTGGGAGGAAAAAAAGGGAGAGTAAAATTGAAAAAGACACTGTCATAAATATAAAGGGAAGGGTAACCACCTTTCTGTATACAGTGCTATAAAATCCCTCCTGGCCAGAGGCAAAACCCTTTCTCCTGTAAAGGGTTAAGAAGCTAAGATAACCTCGCTGGCACCTGACCCAAAATGACCAATGAGGGGACAAGATACTTTCAGATCTGGAGGGGGGGAACAAAGGGTTCTGTCCGTCTGTGTGATGCTTTTGCCAGGAACAGATCAGGAATGCAACCTTACAACTCCTGTAAAGTTAGTAAGTAATCTAGCTAGAACATGCGTTAGATTTTCTTTTGTTTAATGGCTGGTAAAATAAGCTGTGTCTTTTTGTAATGTAAGATTTTGCCTAGAGGGATTCTCTGTGTTTTGAATCTGATTACCCTGTAAGGTATTTACCATCCTGATTTTACAGAGGTGATTCTTGTACCTTTTCTTTAATTAAAATTCTTCTTTTAAGAACCTGATTGATTTTTCATTGTTCTTAAGATCCAAGGGTTTGGGTCTGTGTTCACCTGTACAAATTGGTGAGGATTCTTATGAAGCCTTCCCCCGGAAAGGGGGTGTAGGGCTTGGGGGGATATTTTGAGGGAAGACGTCTCCAAGTGGGCTCTTTCCCTGTTCTTTGTTTAAAACTCTTGGTGGTGGCAGCATATGGTTCAAGGACAAGGCAAAGTTTGTACCTTGAGGAAGTTTTTAACCTAAGTTGGTAAGAATAAGCTTGGGGGGTCTTTCATGCAGGTCCCCACATCTGTACCCTAGAGTTCAGAGTGGGGAAAGAACCTTGACAGACACACTGGCCATTTAAAAGGAGGGGCTGATGTTTTTGGGTTAACGTGCAGCACAAACCCAACTAAACCCCCCGACAACCAATTCTCTGGGATGATCGCTTCACCTGCCCCCCCCCACCACGTGGCGAACAGTGGGGATGATTTCTTTTCAGCCACAGGCAAACAACCCAGCAGGAACGGCCATCTCTGAATGTCCCCTTAATAAAATTCCCCTATTTCAACCACGATATCACTCTCCTGAGGATAACACAGAGAGATAAAGAACGGATGTTGCTTGAATGCCAGCAAGCACCGGGACCACACGCTGCCATGCTTTCTTATGCAGTGATTCCAGACTACATGCTATTGGCCTGCCGTTGTAAAGCGTCCTACCATGGAGGATGCAATAAGGCTGCCCTCCCCAGAAACCTTTTGCAAAGGCTTTGCGAGTACCTCCAGGAGAGTTTCATTGAGATGTCCCTGGAGGATTTCTGCCCCATCCCCAGACACGTTAACAGATTTTTCCAGTAGCTGTACTGGCCGCAAATGCATCCCAAGTCTTCAGGGCAAATTAATCATTAAACACGCTTTCTTTTAAAATGTGTATTATATTTACAAAGGTACACTCACCAGAAGTGCCTTCTCCGCCTTCAAGGTCTGGGATCCTGGGTTGGGAGGGTACTGTCTGTTGGGTGATAAACAGTTCCTGGCTGTCGGGGAGAACAGTTTCTCCGCTTGCCTGCTGTGTGCTAATTTCCCCCTCCTCCTCATCCCCAAAATCCTCATCTCTGTTGTGTGAGACTCCCTTGCAGAAGTCCATGTACAGGGGTGGGGTGGTTGTAGGGGCACCCCCTAGAATTGCATGCAGCTCATCATAGAAATGGCATGTCTGGGGCTCTGACCCCGAGCGGCTGTTTTACTCTTTGGTTTTTTGGTAGGCGTTCCTGAGCTCCTTAAGTTTCATGGAGCACTGCTGCAGGTCCCTGTTATAGCCTCTGTCCTTCATGCCCTTGGAGATTTTTTCAAATATTTTGGCATTTCGTCTTTTGGAACAGAGTTCTGATAGCATGGATTCGTCTTCCCATACAGTGATCAGATCCAGTACCTCCTGTTTGGTCCATGCTGGAGCTCTTTTGCGATTCTGGGACTCCATGGTCACCTCTGCTGACGAACTCTGCATGGTGACCTCTGCTGATGAGCTCGCCACGCTGGCCAAACAAGAAATGAAATTCAAAAGTTTGCGGTGCTATTCCTGTGTACCTAGCTAGTGCATCGGAGTTGAAAATGCTGTCCAGAGCGGTCATAATGGAGCACTCTGGGATAGCTCCCGGAGGCCAATACCGTTGAATTGCATCAACACTAACCTAAATTCGATCAGGCAATGTCAATTTCAGCGCTAATCCCCTCGTCGGGGAGCAGTACAGAAATCGATTTTAAGAGCCCATTAAGTCGACAAAAATGGCTTCATTGTGTGGATGGGTGCAGGGTTAAATCAATCTAATGCTGCTAAATTCGACCTAAACTCGTAGTGCAGACCAGGGCTTTGACTTACCAAAATTACAGTCTGGATTTAAAGTAAGTGACTTATTCCTCCTTTCAGCAACATGGCTGACCACTCCCACAAAGTCCAAAGTGCTTCCTTCCTTTGTCTTCTGAGATGAAAGGTAAAGTAGGATTCTTTGCCCCTCTCTTTTATAGGCCAGCGAACATTTGAAATGTGTCTGTCTCAAAGTCCAGTGCCCCTGCTTGGATGAAAAGTGCCATGGAGGCTGATGGAGAAGGTTCCACTCTGGTTTCTTCCCTGCTGGTGCTTTCTGCAATGCAAATTGATCTGTCCCTTCAGTCTCCGATATGCCAATGAATGGCACTGGACGGTGATTGCCAACTGTCTGTGATAGCACCTGGATGGAGGCATTGGCCTTTCCTTTGTC
The DNA here is from genome assembly GCF_965152275.1 of Natator depressus. Lineage (NCBI taxonomy): Eukaryota > Metazoa > Chordata > Testudines > Cheloniidae > Natator > Natator depressus. Next base: position 136,380,898 of record NC_134234.1, read on the forward strand.
TGGGAAGGGTGCCCACTCCCCAGACTTGTCTGGGTCAAACAACATTTTAGTCCCATGTTTCCTTCACATTTGTACAGTTCTTTGGGTGTTTTCCCTACAAACACCACACAAGAATATTAATGATCAGCGTGTTACTGATTTTCCAGTGATACCTTACACGACACAGATTATGACTTGAGTGAGTTGGGGTACATTAAACTAGTCAGGCCTGCTGAAACTCACTGCCTAATCCCAGTGCCCCTTGCCCTCTGGGTCACATCCCCATATCCCAGCCCCCACATCAATTCTTTCCCCACTCGCCCCATATCCCCCTTTCCTTCAGTGTACCTATGCTACTCCTGCATCCCCAGAATCCTTCAGCATCCCTATTCCAGGTCTGAGCAGTGGGTGAGAGGGGACAGCTGCAAGGGCCCTTTTACCCCTACGCAGGATGGTGGAGGGGCCATTCCAGATTCTCCACCGCTCTCCCTCTTCCCAGGCCTAGTGTTGCAGGGATAGAGATGGGAGGAGCAGAGAGGGGCCAACACATTTTTCATAGGATGGGAGGAGGGAACAGAGCTACTGTAAGTTGCTGGGTCTTTCTGTGCCCTCCTCCCCTGGGGGTGCCACCTCTGAGGTGCCAAAAAGTGGGCCATAGGGGTGGGCAGTCTGGCCTGGGGAGGGCAGTGTGTTCAGTGCGGCTCGCTCCCTCTCCTTCCTGCACCTTCTGCCGTTTAAAGTGGTGACGTGCTGAAGCACTTGATGGGAGAACGCCGAGCCATTGTCAGGCCCCCTGTACTTGGCCCTGTTTTCCCCCACTGAGCCATCAATGGGCTCTACACCCCCTCACTTCTCAGTCCTGGCCTCCTCCACAGTAAGTGCCCCCCAACCTGATACCCAGGGCACAGAGTAAGCAGGGACCAACCTAAGGGCAGCCCCTTACACAGAGGGAAAGCTGAGGGAAAGGCAAATGGGGGCTGGGGAATGGAAGGTGTGAGATGCAGCCCTTAAGGCAGGTGGTGACAGCCCGCTTGGGAGGATTGCCGCTTGGGGCTGCATGAGGGAGGGGCTAGCCTGGCGTGCCAGGGCCCAATCAGTGCACCATAAATGAAGTCTACAAGCTGAGTGTTTTCTGGCCTGTGCATCCTGGCGCTGAGCCCCCTGAATGAGGCAGAAGCCCCTCATGACCCGCATCGGGGCTGGAAGCCTTGACCAAGATGGCCGCCGAAGGCTGGCACCAGCTGCCTCCCAGAAGCCATGTTGGTAAAGCTAAGAGGGAGGGGAAGCAAGGCTCCTTCCACATTCCCTCGGTCAGGCAGGGAGGGGCCGGTAGCGGGTTCTGCAAGCTCCCTGAGCTGGGGAAGGGGAGTAGGAGATGGCTCCCGGCAGGAGGAGCAGGGACCCGCTGAGCAGGAACAGCTGCCACTGTGGTGAGGAGTCGGGCACTGCAGAGGTGCTGCCTGGAGCTCTTCTCTGCTCTTAACAGCTTGTTGGTCAGGTAGGAAGCAGCAGCAGTAGCTTCTTGCTGCCTTATGGCTGCTGCTGGGAGGGGCGAGGGGGGAGATCCATGGAACAGCAAGGAGGGAGGAGAAGGAAGACAAGACTCTCCAGCAGCGGCCCAAGAGGTGACTGAATGGCCAAACCCTGGGACTTTTAATGTCTACGGAAGTTACAGGTTTCCTGGGACCGCTACCTCAAAAATGGGACGATCCTGGGAAAACCTGGACAGTGGCAAACTTCCTCTCAGCTCCTGGGAGAATGGTGTCAGCTGCTCCCTCTCCCTCCTCACCCCAGGGGCTGAGAGGAGTCTGTGAGTAACTTGACTGGGGAGAATCTGCCTGGCTCCTGCAGCAACTCTGGATGACTGCTCTTTGACAGGAGGAGAGCAAGTGAGAAAGGCAATCAGACACAATGTGTTTTCCCATGGGCTGGATTGAATTGTGGGCTGGAACTAGGGTTGCCAACTGTCTAATCACACAAACCCAAACACCCAGGCCCCGCCCCCTGAGCCAAGGCCCCGCCCCATCTCAGAGGCCCCACCCCACTCACTCCATCCATTGCTCACTCTCCCGCACCCTCACTCACTTTCACCAGGCTGGGGGATGGGGTTGGGGTGCAGGAGAGGTTCAGGGCTGGGGCAGGGGATTGGGTGTGGGAGGGAGTTAGGAGTGTGGGCTCTGGGAGGGAGTTTGGGTGCAGGAGGTGGTGAGGGCTCCGGACCGGAGGCGCTTACCTCAGGTAGCTCCTGGTCAGTGGTGCAAAGGCAGGCTCTCACACCTGTCCTGGCCCCGCACCGCTCCCGGAATGTCCCTGTGGCCCTGGGGGTGCGGGGGAGGCAGGGGTTCTCTGCACACTGCCTCTGCCCACAGGCACCACCCCCACAGCTCTCACTGAGCACAGTTCCTGGCCAATGGGAGCTGCTGAGTTGGCACTGTGGGCAGGGGCAGAGCATGGAGACCCCTCTGGCCTCCCCCAGGGGCTGCAGGGATGTGCTGGCCGCTTCTGGGAGCGGAGCAGAGCCAGGGCAGGCAGGGAGGGAGCCTGCCTTAGCCCCACTGTGCCGCTGGAATTTTAGTGGCCTAAAATCTCCAGGATTGGCTTCAGTAGCCTCCAGGAAATAGAGCCCAATTCTGGGAGACTCCCAGCAAAACCGGGAGGGTTGGCAACCCTAGCTTGAGTCACTGGGAAATTGTCTCCAGCGGGGGCTAAAAACAGGTTACTTACAATTAAATTGGGAGAGTTGGCAACAAAACAAAGCCCAAAAGCAAAACCACTGTGTAGACCACTTTTAAGTAGTGACTCTACAAGCTCCTAGCAGAATCCTTTGAGTCCTCATTTCAAATACTAATTTTTGTCTTTCTAATGAATGGCACCACAACTGTAACTTTTCACACCTATTTGGAATCCCTTTTAAGTACCAGGAATGACAACCTTGCTCAATCTGATATCAAAACTTATAACACTGAAAAAATGGGAGCAGAGCAGGATGACAAGTCAAAATGGTGGAGTGATGCCATCTGCAAAACCCTGCAACTGCCCACCAAGATCATACAAGAACCCACTTAAATTTTTTCACAGGAATGGGGAGTGAGTTTTCAGAATACAAAAAGTCTCTACGGTTCTCACACCAGGTAACTGAGGCCCTGATTCAAGAAAGCTCTTGCCTTAAGGTGAAATCCTGGCCCCACTGAGGTTAATAGCAGTTTTGTCACTGATGTCAAAGGGGCCAGGATTTCACCCCTAAACCCATGTTTAGGCATCTAAATAAATGTGGCCTGGTTGGCCCAGGTGCTGAGTATTCACAAATCCCTTGAAGTCAATGGGAACTGTGGTGTTCCTCACATTTGAAAATCAAGGTTCTCCTCTAATCCATGTGTCTATATTTGGATTTAGGAGCCTAACTTTAAGCACCTGGGGTTGGTCTAAGAGCTTTTGAAATGTCAGATTTTAAAAACTCAGTTTTTTTCTTCTAGAGTGGTGAACGATTATTGATCTGAAACCACAAAGAATTTGGGTTTTTTTTTTCCAAATCACTTATTTCTAAAGTGTCTTGATTGACTTTTTTTTTAAGCTTTTAATTTAAAAAAAAACTTTCTTGTAGAGAGATTTTGTTTTATACCAACTTTCAGTCAGAAGGAAATTTTCTTGCAGAGTTACAACCATCTGGAAAGAGAGGATTATAATGAAAATGCTGAAAGAGCTTTAGCTATAACACCTCTAGCTATTTTTGCAGTAGGACAGATTAAACACCAGAGAAGTATCAGCCCTTCTAATGAAAATCAGCCAGAAAACAATTAGCATAAGAAGAAACAAACATTTTCTCAGTAAAAAACCACCCATCTTTAACAAACCACTATTGCATAGAGAGACGGGCACCAACTCAGCCATGGTGTATCTCCTTTTATTAGTTACTCCAAGGGTGAGCTTAATCCCATATAGCTTTCCTTACAAGAAAAGCTTTCACTTTAATAACAAGATTTCTCTGTATAATGTGTGTATTGGAAGGAGACGTGGCCCATGATTCTGGCAGACCAGGTGCCTGCTCATGCCAGGGCCCTGGGCCTGACTGAATACTGGCAAATGCATAGTTGGAAATCAGTCTGGCTCACCTGTGTGTTAGTATTATTGAAATAGATATTAGCATTATGAGAATGTGTGTTGTGTTTAGACTTTATGGAATGCTTGTAGGATGCTGCATGTTCTACTCCTACATATATCTGTATCCTGTGTTCTAGGGTAATGTTTAAATGTTGGCTCTGTAACTATAAAAATGTTTGCTAAGCCTGTAAACCCAGCACAGCCAGGGGAGAAGCGTTACCAAGTGCAAAATGCTAGTTCACCACAAGAGGTGTTATCTTCTCCCCACAAAAGAAGGCCTACAGACATCAGTGGACAAAAGACTGTTGATTGCTTCTCCCACACCCCTGAAGAGGGTATGTGCACAAGCCCATGTCCCATCACAGCTTGAATGCTGGGGGAAGGGAATATCATCAAGGAGCAGGTCCATGTACAGCAACAGCTCCTGCAGAGGCTGGTGAGTTCCTGTGAGGGGGCTGCAAATCAAATGGTGGGCCTGGGACTATGTCAGATGGTGGCCCTGGGGAATGACTTGACATCTTTTTACTAACCTTTGAGCTGGTGTCTACTAGTGCCAGATGGGACAAGGGTACATGGGCCTCTTATCTAGCTGGTGAGGCTCAGGTGGCCTTTATGGCCCTGAGTGAGCAATAGGCCAAAGTTTATGATCTGCCGAAGACCTCTACTTTAGAGAGGGTGGACCTGTCAGAGGAGAAATACCCTGCAGAAATTCAGGGCAGCCAGATGGGATGGCAGGATACGTCCCAGGGCCTTTGCCCAGCAATTGTCAGACTGGGCTACTTGATGGGTTTGGCCAGCTAGACGGGACATGGAGGCCCTACTGGATTCCATTGTTCTGGAACAGTTTACACAGAGTTCCTCCCCCCCGCCCCCAAGACTACTCTAGTAGAATCCCAACCCCGTAAAGGGGGTAGAGCACAGGCAGTGAAGAAGACCTCTTCAGGAGGCAAGAAAAGGCGTCAGGTGAAATAAGGTCGGGAAATGTGTGACAGGGCACTATTAGTGGCACCCTGGGCACTGATGTTACTGCAGCATGAAGAAGGGTGCAAGCTCAGCTATGAGCAATTAAATACTTTCTGTTGGGGGATTATGAGCACCTGGGTGGTAATCACTACGCTACTGATGTAATTGGGCAGATATAATTGGAAGGAACTGGCAGCAAGGAAAGCTCAGAGGATGAGGCTGGGCTGAGGAGTGAAAGCTGCAGGGAACCATCCTCTTGCAATAAGCCTGCAGTACATGTATATTTTGCAAGGACAGAATTAATACACGCATGGTAAATAGGGTAACAATTGTGTGTGTGTTTGTGACCATGAGGCCACACAAACTGGCCAGGCCACGCAGTACGCTGCACAGCGACCAAGGTATAAAAAGATTCATTATTAGAATTCTGAAGAATCTAGCAAAATCAGCAGTAGATCCTAAATTGTCTGAATTTGGGAGGCCGGCAGGGTTGTGTGTCTGTGGGTTTCTCTTGACGCCAGGGTTTATAATAATCTGTAAGGAAAAGCTTCTGTCATTCTCTGCAGATTAATAAAATACCACCAATGCAATTTTACAGTTTGGACAGCTAGTATAATGTTCCCTTAACCAGTAACTAAACTATCTTTTCTTTTGACTGGATCTGTGACTCCAGACAGCTCAGCCAAGTTAAGCCTTGATTGTCTCTGGTTGTGAAGCTAGAGTGTTCCCTGCATCCTTCTGTATACTGAGATACTCCTTACACTGTGTCCTAAGGCAAAGACGAGAGCATGCTTTACGTATCTGGATTTTGAGGCCTAGTTTTTATTTGCTTGCTTCTGGACAGCTGCCACAGAACAACCCTAATTCCCAGGAGAATGTTGCCAATTTAGCTACTTTGTCACTAGATTTAGTGACTTTTTGGATTCCCTAGGGAGAAAATAAGTGACCAGTGACAAATCTTGTGACTTTCACAGCCAATTACAGTGACATTCAGAAAAAGAAGTCACCAATATGTATACTCACAAAATTATTCACAAGCAGCTCAGTAGTGTTAATAAAATCCATTCCATGCTCTTCTTACTACATTCTGTTGCACACCAAGTCAATGTCATTACGTCTCAATTAAGCATGTCCTTGGAAGGAATCACATTCCAGGGCTTCTTGGGCTGAGATCACTATAATCTGCAGGCGAGGAAAAGAAGTCTTGATGTTAATTTGAACGTTTGTTTGATTGATTGTTGTTTTGATAGTTCTCGTTGATTGCCATTAAACTCGCTCGAATAGGAGTAATTTTACTAGGTGTCCCATATTCAGCACAGGGAAATATGGTCATTCTATTTAAAAGGGTTCAGCAGCTATGTCTGCCTACAGAGGGATAGCTACATGTGCAGTAGCTCATTTAGTAGGTAAACCAGAGGAGTAAGCCTAGAGTGCTTCGGCTGAATTAGAGCCCAGTCCTGGGAGTCAGAACTACTGCATTCTACTCCATGCCTTATCACTGGCCTCCACTGTTGTGTTGGCCAAGTGAATTTGCCTTTCTGTGTCTCAATTTCAATGGGGATAATAGTTAGCTACAGTACCTCAGAGGTATGAGACCTGATTCATTAGTGTTTGCAAAGCTCTTGGAGCTCCTGGGATGAAACACTTATACATATATGGCAAAATATCATCATTTGGAGACTGCTTTGTAAGGAAGACAGTGATCAAGCATGTCACAGAACAATATGAGCTGTGATACAAGATAACTCATTATTTACCACCGGAAGAATGAATAAAATGTCCGAGTGCAGATCAGGCAGTAACTCCAACAAAATTAAAAACAATGACTAAGACCCTAAAAACATTCACAGCAATTCAGTTGGAACACAAAGAAAAACCAGCCACAAGGTTTTGGTAAGTTTAGTTTGTGGTTGGTTTTTTAAAATTTGTATTTATTTATTTATTTATTTATTTGCTCTGAAGCTCTTTCCCCTGTAATTGGAGAGGCTTTTTTAAAGAAAAAGTTGTTCCACATGGCTGGCTGACCTTTCACACTTCTAGTCACATGATTTAAATAATTGGACTAATTTGTTTTAAAGAAAACCAACAAATAAAGCAATTCTTCATAATTCTAAACTTCTGAGGAAGGAGATTCTACATGTTAGGTGAGTGAGTGATTAAAAATAAACCAGTGGATGTTATGGATGGGGCCCTGTGTGCATTCTGTCCCATTTCCCTACTCTGCTTGCAGTTTTAACCATAAAAGGTTGCTAGCCCTACAGCCACCAATTAGTTTTCCTGCTTCCCAGCAACGTATTGTAGTCCTCATGCCATAGTTTCTCAGGTAAGTTCTTGCATAGGGTATTATGTACATTCTGACATGTTTTCTGTATACCCTCTGGTTAGAGCATGATCACATTCCTGCAAGATTAAAATAAGGGGATTTGACTATAAATTAGAAAGCACTTAAAGCTAGGTTAGATTTACCCAAAGAGGAACAAAGCAAAAATCTGTGGAGAAGTGTGATACCCCCAAAAGTTCATACTGGCCTGAGACTCAGTTTTGATCTGGATTTAAATTTCCCCAAAGCTCAGGAATTTTGGAACTGGGATTTTGGTTTCAGCCCATCTCCACTGAAAACCTGTTCAGTTGTTCTCATGTAACACCGTACCGCAATATAACACAGTGAACATCATAATTTTTAGAACAACTTAAGAAATATTTAACCCAAAGGGGCCAAAAATCCACGGCAGAGTTCTAATATTGGCTGATGACTTGGCCACTCTGTCGCAGGAAGTCTTGAACTTTTGCACCAATTAGAGGGGAAAAAAACAGGTGATAGTAGCTGTAAGTCAGCTGGAAGAGGAGCTTTGAGTTGGCAGCATGTATTATTGAAGGGGAACTGCATGTGGGTTGGTGGGAAGAAGCTGTCCACCCTTACATGGCCAAAAAGTGAATCATCTGTTATATTTCAGCTCCCTTTCATGCTCATGGGGAAGCTGGATGGGTGGCCTAAGAAGAGAACATTAAAGAATTTTTCAGGACAAGAAGCAGCAAAAGTAGCGAGGTAAACAGAAGTTAGAAGGATCAGGAAATGTAACTGAATTAGAGGGGCAATCTGTAGAAAACTTGCTTTAAAACTTGCTTTTATGATTAAATTCATAAGAAAAGAATGGAGGGTGGGAAAGAGACCACCCACATAGTAAACTCAGAATAAATCTACTATAAGAATATTGATTTTTATTATTTTAATAAATGTAAAAGTGGGATTGAACCAAACTCTGGATCCAAACTCCCCCTGACCATTAGGAAAACTCTCATGAGGATCCAACCTTCATAGCTGGCCTCATCTCCTGAGAAGGCCAAACCAAATTCCTGGCACTGAACACTGCTCAGATGTTGGGGAAAATTCAGATCCAGATACTAGATTCAGCTCTGTGGCTTGAGCCCATTTCTAAGCATAAATATTAAGGATGGGGAGAATTCAGAACTGAGAAGACAGCAGAAAGCCTTCAGGCTCCACCACCTCTGCTAGAAACAATAGAATAAGCAGGAGCAACTTCCTGTGAACGCTTATGGGGGAGCATTGCAATAACGCTAAAAAAAGGTCTGTCTGTAAAACAAAACACATCTATAAATGTCTGAACTTATTGAAACAAAGGTATAATTACAACCAACCTTCTGTGTGGAGAAACCCTAGTGTATGGGAACCAGTGTGGAGCAGGATTTGGGGAGGCTGCGGAAGGTTTCCATTCTTCCTGAGAAGCCCCACTCAGTAGGCATCCTACATGAGCAGAGGCAGTGAGGCTTGAGTGGTGGGAGAGGAGGGCAGCTTGGGGGACAAAAGTGATGGATGATTTATCACTATGCTGATCGACAGGCCACTGTCGTCTTGGAGTAGGAGCACAGGAGTGGCAGGAGCTATTGCAGCCTCAGTGTTGCACTAGCAGAAATAAAACTGCTCCATTGTAACTTCACTGCCAGGAGGGGAAGGACCCACCCCATGTGAGACACCCTGGACTATCCCTGGTTAAACGGGCTTTACATTTGAGGATGGTGGGTGGAAGATTTAGTCTAGAACGAATAATCCTATTTACAAATACAGAATAAACCACTCCTAACTGTCCAGAGCATTTTAAGGTTTGGGGACAACCATTACTTCTGGGGGTTCTGCATGTTCACCTGCTTCTTTTGATAGAATTCTGCTAAAGTCGGAAGTAAATGGTCTGCTACCAAAAAGGGAACAGCCAGTGACGAGCTGCCAAAATCTTAACAACCAGTTCCCTCCTCACCCCAAGAGGGTATTGTGGCCTACCCCCGCCCCCTGGGGACTCCTGCCCCATCCAACCCCCCGCGTTCCTTGACGCCCACCCCGACCCCTGCCCCATCCACCCCCCTCCCCTGTCCCCTGACTGCTCCCAGAACTGGGCAGGAGGGTCTCGTGGGCCACCATAATGGGTGTCCACCCTGCCCCTAAGAGCCAGAGGGACTTGCTGGGGGACGAGGTGAGGAGCCCCGGCGGTGCTTACCTGGGGCAGCTCCCAGGAAGCATCTGGCAGGTCCCTCTGGCTCCTAGGGGCGGGGGAGCGGCCACTCCCCACACTGATCACATCAAAAGCGGCGCCTTAGGCGCCGACTCCGTGGGTGCTCCGGGGCTGGAACACCCATGGGGAAAATTTAGTGGGTGCAGAGCACCCACCATCAGCTCCCCACCCTGCGCCTGGCCCCAGCTCACCTGACCTCCACTCCACCTCCTCCCCTGAACGCCTCCCCCCCGGCTTCCCGCCAATCAGCTGTTCACACGGGAAGCCTGGGAGGGCTGAGAAGCAGGCAGCGGCTTCGTGCTCAGGCCCAGGGAGGCGGAGGCGAGCTGGGGCGGGGAGCAGTTCCCCTGCGAGCCCCCCTGGGTTTACCTGCTGTGGTGTGGGCGGCCCTCCTCGTGTGCCCCCCCCCCCAGCTCACCTCTGCTCCGCCTCTGCCTCCCTGGGCCTGAGCGCGAAGCTGCTGCTTGCTTCTTGGCCCTCCCAGGCTTCCCGTGCGAACAGCTGATTCACGGGAAGCTGGGGTGGGGAGCGGAGAAGCAGAGCAGGGTGGTACATTCAGGGGAAGAGGCGGAGGTGGAGCAGAGGCGAGCTGGGGCCGGGCGCGGGGCGGGGCGGGGAGCTGCTCCACCGCCCCAGCTCACCACTGGGAACAGCTAAAAATAAATCAATCAATCTCGTATCATATATCCTCTTCCACGCCTTCCTGCCCCATAAAATTACAGTTTAGTCAGCCTGCTCTGGCAAGATTTGAAAGCCCATACTGCCATAACCTAAGTTAACATCATTTAGGTCCCTTATCTCAAACATTTTGGGATACTTCAAGTGTTTAGTATTTTATTGTTTGACATCAGAAAAGTCTAATATGGTATTTCTATGGCCATTAGCTCTCTACTATCTCAGCATCTCACAGTTACTAATGGATTTTATCTTCACAACCCCACTGCAAAGTAGAAAGGTGGTATCCCCCTTTTGCAGATGAGGAATAGGCTAGATGAAGTGATATTGTCAAAATCACACAGGAAGTCTGTAACTGAACCAGGAATTAATCTCAGGTCTTCTGAATACTAGTCCGCTGCCTGAGACCATTCTTCTTGTAGGCCTACTTAAGATAATTGTTGCCTCATGTTAGACAAGATAACTGTGGTCTTTCACCTTCCCAAGCAGGGGGTGCTGGAAAAATTTGTATAGTGGGGGTGCTGAGAGCCGTTGAACCAAACTGTAAACCCTGTATATAAGGGAAACCACTTCAAGCCAGGGATTAGGCAGCACCCCTGGTTCCAACACCTTTATTCCCAAGAGAAGAGTGGCCCTTCAAACCAGCTGGCTTTTTGATCAAATAAATAATAAATCTACTTGGCAGGTGAGATTGAAAAGTGACAAATTAACACCAGGAGCTTCAGATTATGTACAACTGAAATACATTCACTTAGGCAATACAAGAGGCAGGCTGAATAATTAGTTTGGTACTGGGCTGGTGTAGCTCTCATTCAGAGTCTTTTAAATAAATACTCAGACTTTAAGGCCCGAAGGCACCACTACAATCATCTAGTCCGACCCCCTGCTTATTGCAGGCCACAGAGCCTCTCCCACTCATTCCTGCAATAGGCCCATAAACTCTGACTCAGTTACTGAAATCCTCAAATCTTGATATAAAGACTTTAGGTTACAGGTCTCCGAAGATCTGCTACTTCACAATCCTTGCCAGGGTGTCCTTTTTTACATTGAGTCTGTTAGCTTGCTGTAACAATCAAATGAACAAAAGTGAAGTTGTTCTTCCACCGGGCTGCATTTCTTTTTGTCTTCTCCTTTATCTTCCAGCCTCCTTTCATTGAGCTTAGCTGAAGATGGACAAATAAGTCAATTGCTTCTGCTTATTTCTTAGACCTACCAACAAATAGATACTATTAAAATGTGTTGTTTTCACTGTGAGGTATTGTCTTTAATTGTTTTACAGTTAGCCATTTTGATTGTCTATCTTTAAAAAAAAATTTTTTTCCCCTCACATTGTTGTTTTCTTCAGCTCCCAGCTAGACCATGAACTTACTACTCCCATGCTTCCCTCTGTACCTAGGTGTTTGTATTGTAGTGTGCTGCATTATTTAGTAGTAGTATTTGTATTGCACAAATGCCCAGAGGCTCCAGCCCCATAGAAGACGCCTATACAAACATGTAACACAGAAATGGTCCCTGCCCCAACAGAGTTGCCAACTTTCTAATAGCACAGAACCGAACACTCTAGTCCCCCGCTTCCCTGAGGCCATGCCCCTTGCTCACTGCATTCCCCCTCCCTCAGTGGCTTGCTCTCCCCCACCCTCACTCACTTTCAGTGGGCTGAGGCAGGGGGCTGGGATTCCGGAGGGGGGTGGGAGCTCTAACTGGAGGTGTGGGCTCTGGGGTGGGACCAGAAATGGGGGGTTAAGGATGCGGGAGGGGGCTCCGGACTGGGGCAAGGGGTTTCGGTGCAGGAGGCGGTGAGGGCTCTGGCTGGGGGTGCAGGCTCTGGGGTGGAGCCGGGGATGAGGGGTTTTGAGTGCAGGAGGGGGCTCTGGGTTTGGGGGGGGGAGCTCAGGGCTGGGGCAGGGGTTGGGGCTCAAGGTTGGGGTGCAGGCTTACCTCTGAGCTGCCGGGGAGCTATGCTGAGAGGAGCTGCCGGGGAGCTAAGGCAGGCTCCCTGTCTGTCCTGGTCCGCCCTGTGCCCTGGAAGCAGCCAGCAGGTCCGGCTCCTAGGCTCTCACCCATAGACACCGCCCCCTTAGCGGAGCCGGTGCTCCGGGGCGGGGGCAGCGCATGGAGCCCCGTGGACCCCTGCCTAGGAGCTGGACCTGCTGGCCGCTTCCGGGGTGCAGTGTGGAGCCAGGACAGGTAGGGACTAGCCTGCCTTAGCCCTGCAGCACCACCGACTGAACTTAAGAACGTAACATAAGAACAGCCATTCTGGGTCAGACCAAAGGCCCAGTATCCTGTCCTCTGAGTTGCCCCAGAAGGAATGAACAGACAGATTATCATCAAGTGATCCATGACCTGTCACCCAATCCCAGCTTCTGGCAAACAGGCTAAGGACACCATTCCTGCCCATCCTGGTTAATAGCCATTGATGGACCTATCTTCCATGAATCTATCTAGCTCCTTTTTTGAACGCCGTTATAGTATTGGCCTTCACAACACCCACTGGCAAGGAGTTCCAGAGGTTGACAGTGCGTGGCATGAAGAAAGGCTTTCTTATGTTTGTTTTAAACCTGCTACCTATTAATTCCATTTGGATTAATTATAAGAAGGAGTAAATAACACTTCCTTATTTACTTTCTCTATACCACTCATGATTTCAGAGACCTCTATCATATCCCCCCTTAGTCGCCTCTTTTCCAAGCTGAACTTTTAACGGCCTGGTCGGCGGTGCTGACCAGAGCTGCCAGGGTCCCTTTTCGACTGGGTATTCTGTTCGAAAACCGGACACTTGGTCACCCTATGCCCCAAAGAGTTTACAATCTAAGTATAACACTAGGGACAGTGGATGGTTCTAGCTCTTACCCTCTCGTTGTGCTTTGGGTTTCAGGGTCCTAATAGATCAATAATCGATCTCTCTCATTCTCCCAATCTGCTATTCTTAATACAGGTTTGCAGCCCTACTGTCTGAGGAACATTTGGGGAAAAAAGAGAAGGCCATGATCTTGCAAGCTCATATGTAAGGGCAGACACCTTGGCCAGGGTGGGCACTTATTGACTTCAGTGGCGTTAAGTTGTTTATCAGTTGAGGATTTGTCTCATGATTAATTTTGTACTCCTTTTCCATCCCCCACACCAAAATAAGAATGTTTTCTTAGGAAAGAAGATATCATCTAAGAATCTATAAATAAAAGAATATTTCATCTTTCTAAAGGAAATGCCTCTTGCAGATCCACCATTACAGTTACACCCTTCTTTGAGCCTGACTCTTAACACAAATCCATACCCGCGTAGGCCCATTGAGTTTATCAGTGTCAGAAAGATTGGGACTTCGTATGGCTTGCTCAGAAATGCTACACTTTGGCAAATGCCATTTGCAATCTTCAGTTTTAAGTCCACCTGCTACTGCAGCCAAGAAGCTCAAAACCCTTTACAAACATTAATGGATGTGGGGTTGATAAATATTATTTCTCCTGTACAATATATACAGAGCTGGCACAGACAGGGTAGCCCGTTATTTGCTGAAGCACCAGAAATAGAACCCAGACATCCTGACTCCCAGTCCTGTACTTTAACCGCTAGAGAATACAGCTGCTCTGACTGAGAAACTGTCAGATTAAAATGCATCAGAAAAAGGATCTGAGAAATTTCAAATGAAAGCATGAAATTGTAAATCTGTCAAGATCTGTAAAATAAAAATTCTCTCTGAAGGAAGATTCTGACAAGATCATATTTTCTCATGCAACTGGAGCTGGAAACGAGGTTAGTCTGAGAAAAAATACTTGGCATAAGCCACTCCTGGGAGATCATCGGAGGGGTTTTGACAAGGACTGTATCTCTAAGCCAAAAAAACCTACGGCCAGATCTCCTACACCGATCAGAAAACTTAAAGAGACAATGTCAAAGTTGGTAGAGCAAACATATGAGCAATCTTAAAGTGAGAGAAATAGGATTAGTGTTTTTCTTTCTTTATTTTTTTCAAAAAGGGGAGCTGAAAGCTATTGGGGGGGGGTAGTGGTGATATAAAAAATTGCATGCTTTTTAACTAAGGATAAGCAAATTATTTTGCCTAATTCCAAACCCCCCTTTAACATTGTAGGACTGAAAGTTTAACTTCAACTCAAAGTTATTAGATTGACACTCTGCTTTGCAGAGACTTTGAAAAAAGTGGCAGAGATGAGGGGGGAAACGCCAATGGAAAAATAAGATGAAAAAAAGGGAGAGAGGAAGGAATGAAAAACAAATGCAGAAAATTGTTTAAAAAGAATTGGTGGGTATATTCTGATAAAGTAAATACTGTTCAAGATGGTTTTCAAAAGTGCCAGGAATCCACAAACCCTTTGAATTCAATGGCAATTGAAAGTACTCAGCAGAACCTCTCGGAGATCTGACCACTTTTATTTAGACGTTTAAGGTGTCAGACAAACCCACAACCAAACCAGGGCTTCTTGCTCTGTTTCCCCTCCAACAGAGCTGCAGTGAGTCATCACTGAGCCATGCAGATCGAGGGACGTGATCCTTCCCCTCTATTCAACATTGGTGAGGCCTCATCTGGAGTACTGTGTCCAGTTTTGGGCCCAACACTACAAGAAGGATGTGGAAAAATTGGAAAACGTCCAGCGGAAGGCAACAAAAATGATTAGGGGACTGGAACACGTGACTGATGAGGAGAGGCTGAGGGAACTGGGATTGTTTAGTCTGCGGAAGAGAAGAATGAGGGGGGATTTGATAGCTGCTTTCAACTACCTGAAAGGGGGTTCCAATGAGGATGGATCTAGACTGTTCTCAGTAGTAGCTGATGACAGAACAAGGAGTAATGGTCTCAAGTTGCAGTGGGGGAGGTTTAGGTTGGATATTAGGAAAAACTTTTTCACTAGGAGGGTGGAGAAACACTGGAATGCGTTACCTAGGGAGGTGGTGGAATCTCTTTCCTTAGATATTTTTAAGGGCAGGCTTGACAAAGCCCTGGCTGGGATGATTTAGCTGGGGATTGGTCCTGCTTTGAGCAGGGGGTTGGACTAGATGACCTCCTGAGGTCCCTTCCAACCCTGATATTCTATGATTCTATACAGCAACAACTCAGCTGCACTAACTTACTCTTCAGACAGAGCCTGCAGGGATGTGGCAGAAGATCATGGCTAAAATGACTCCCAGGCCCAGGTATTTCTCCGGCCCTGCTAGTACTGCAGATCACTGTGCAGCAGCACTACCTGGCCAAGAACCCTTCTGCTTCCTCGCAGTATATCAGACTCTCAAAAATCCCAGCTTGAGCTTGATTCTGTTCTTGTTTCAGTCTTGTTCTTGCCCTACTTTGACCTTGCTCTAGCCCTGTTATTGACCCACTCCAGTGTGGCCTCCACTCCCCAGCCTTCCCTGGACCTTTGAACTCTGACTTCGATCTTTGGCCTCTACCTGGACCCTGGCTATGATACTGACTTGGCTTGTCCCTGGACTCTGACCACCCAGCTTTGACCCCTGGCTTGTTCCTGGATTCTGGCTATGGTATGGATTCTGGCTTCACTCCAGGCTCTGATCTCAGATCTGACCTCTGCCTATCCATGGATCTCTATTCCAGCGCAACTCTTGGACTAGTCACGACTCTACAATGGGCGTTGACCTCTGCTCTACCCACTAGGCATGACTACTGAGAGGCAGCCTGACATAAGGTCTTAATGCCCCAAATATGCACATGTGAAACTTTACATTCAATGTGAATAGTCCCATTGAAGCTAACAGAACTATTGCCACCTGTAAAGTTAAGCATATGTGTAAATGTTGGCAGGATATGGACTTAAGTGCTTAAATGCTTTAAACTGGTTTAACCCTCACTTAAATCAGCTTGCCTTAACTTTGTTATTTACTGACGCAAACTAAACTGCTATAAGCAAGAGTTAAACCAGTTTAAATGTCTGTGCATTAGAGATTTGTAGTGGATTAAAAGAGATTTAATTAAATAGGTGCAACTTTTATTAAAGACAAGGCCTCAGTGACAATGGGCTTGGAACACCTGCCTCATCCTTATTTGTCAAAGCTGAAGAATCCAACATTAGAAATTCTAAAAATCACTGACAAGTGCGTCTTCTCAGTGATTCTAGCCATAATATTTAAACTTTTCTCTTGAAAAGCAACATTAAAGATCAACATACAAGTTTGTCATCCACTCTATGGCCTCCCGTGCCCTAGAATGAATCAAGGCTATCCCTTCAGAGAAGGATCTTAGAGGGCAGCGATTCACTAGATATTCCATGGTTTGGGTGTCCTCTCCACATTGGCTTAGGGGACTGTCCTTCGTTTTCCATTTCTGTAGTAGATGACTGCAATGCCTGTGTGAGGTTCTGATGCAGTTTGCTGTGACCTATATCTTATGTGGCATGTTGAAGTCAGGTGGTGGGTCTGTATGATCTGGTCTTGATTCTTGACCCTGCTGTTTTCCCACAGCCTCTGCCACTTCTCTTTTGGTAAGAGTCCCAAGCTCTTAAGACCTGTGGTTTCTAACCAGAAGGGATTCCTAGACTTAAGGCAACATCTAGAGGGGGCATTGGAGATCTTCATAGATGGACAAGTCTGGGTTCATTAACCTGCAGTCATATTCTCATATTACAAGAGGAGGATGGAGGAAGATGGCAACTATCACATGGTCTTCCCTGTTAAGTGCTTCACCATCACCTATGCCAGCAACATGATGACCAAGTGCCAATTGGCAGCTTTGCGGTCTAAACAGCAACTCAAGCAACGACCGTATTTAGTTACCACTCATATTTTGTCTTCATTATTAAAACTCTGGAAACTTCTCTCAACGTTTCAGCCTTTGTAAAGGCATAGAAATTCTGGACCTGATTCTCACTGCCTTGCACATTGTGTTGTCAATTATCCCTGGGCAAAGTGGGTGTAAAAAGCTACCCGATCAGACTGGTAGCAATTGACACCCAATGTGCACAGATGTGAATGACTGCACAAGGAGCAAGGCAGTAGAGGCTCAGCCCTTAAATGGGCTTCTGCTGTTTTTGTCTCGCCCAGGAATGTTATCCAAGCCCCCAGTGCAGAGCTGAGAAATACATCTTTGCTTTACTCCCCTCTCAGAACTCCCATTGTGATGATGGCCCTGACCTGGCTTAGCTACATACATACAGAGACTTGAGCTAGTTTCTGGCAGCTTCTCAGAACACAATGATCACCACTAGTGGGTTCACAAACTATTCTCCAATTCCTATACACTGCACTTATATTTCATGCTTTTTATATGTATATAACCTAGAAAGCTGAATAGCCACGTGGTTCTCACAGTTTATAAGTTTATTCCTCCTCTATGTAAATCATAGCCTTTCTCCACTCTGCCCTCCTCCTTTCGCCCTCACACGTACATATGGCTGCACCAAAATCTCTTCCTCTCCATCCCAGAATCCCAGCCTCACAGAGGGGCTTCTAGAATATCCAGGAATCATTGACCCAAGGCACAGGGGACTCTGCTCTGTCTCTCCATCACCAGTTTTCCCTCCTTCTTGTCACAAATAGCATCCTATGCAATCTATCTACACTATGCAACCTCTGGTCCCTGGAGCACTAATGGAACAGCACTAATAATAAATCATAGATCCTGGCTTGAGACTTTCACCTTCAGAGAAGACAACTATCGTGGGCATTGTGCTGGTTGGTCAGCAATGGGGTTGGTGGTATTACAGGGACTGTGCCTTCTTGTACAGTGCCTAACACATTTTGGGTGCCACTGTAATATAAATATTCATTTAAACAGAAAAAACATAGTTCTCGTAACAACTGACACCAATGTACCACATAGAACTGAAATCTATCTACTTCTGGACACCAGAAATTTCACTTTAAAAGGGGTTCAAGGAATCATGGAAAGCATTTTAATACTTGCAAAGTCAGCCTTGTTTTTCTGTAAATCAGAAATAAGGCAGCAGCACATGAAGCTTATTGAGCTTCTGTAATCTGCTTTGTTTTATTACTGAAATTTGACCACAGGCAACCTTGGAGAGGGGACTCATTGCAGGAGCAAATTCATTTCAAGTAACTAAAAATCCACTCTCAAATTTTCTGGTTGCCATGGCAAGTGTTAGCTACTAAGGCCTTCACAGATGTCAGACAAGTAAAGGACTCATTTCAGTTTCTCAATTTAAATGGAAAAATAAATAAGGTGGATTTATGGGCCCATCTGAATTGGACTCTTCTATGCCCCTCTTGTCAAGCTTCCTCCAGCTGGACACTCACCAGGCTGCTGTGGTTGGATCCACACACTGGATCCATGTGCTTTAAACTGCCCTTGGGTCTGGGTAGGCTCCAGGCACTCTTTTGGCCTCTAAGCTCACTCCGTGGGCAGAAACGCCTGTGTGGTAGCCCTTCTTGGCATTGGGACCTCATGGTCCAGCTGCCCTAGTCCCAAGACCAGTGCTCAACCCCTCCAAGACTCCCCAGTAGCTTATGCACACCCTTACCAGATCTTCACCCTTGTGGGTATGCTTGTTTATAGTTTAACCATTCAGGGATCTGTGATAGCTGAAGCAGCTAAGACAAATGGATTTCTAAATCCATTGCTCTTTACACAGCACAAGAGATACACAGATCCTTGCAAAACAAGAAACACATGTGTTCCATTCCCTGCCTCAGTTTCCTCACTACTCAAGTGTCTTTTGGAATTTGGTCGGTACCTTCAGGGACCCCCTCTCCCAGACCTCACTCCTTTGGCTCAGTCACCAGTGAGACCTTGTTCTTCTATAACTTTAAGGAGCCCTTTGAATTCTAAGAAGGTTATGAACAAAGGTGAGAACAGCCCAAGCCTCCTGATAAACTTTGAAAAACACTCTATGTAATTGAATAAGATTCTGTACCTTTCTTTGTTTTCCTTCCCTCATTTATCACTGGGAACGTTTGCATAAAAATGGGATCTGTGTTACTTAAGAATTCATTTGCTCATGATGCATATTCACAGAACCACAAGAGCTGCATTCTGCTGTAGTACCATGAGTTTCCTATAGAACTCAGTGAGAGTTTTGACTTTAGGCTGATGAAAAAACAGGTAGAAAAGGCAGAGTAGTTCATCTTGTCCAGCCTGTTGCAGTGTGCAGAAATGTTGTTCTGTCTGGGACAGGATAGTTACTTTCACAGCTATTAACTACTATATTGCAGACAGAAAGAGGGGCTTCAGGTAGGGAATGAACAGCAGACACATTCCTTAAAGAAATATACTGTAAACCAAATGTTGCTCTTATACCCACTCTTGATTATTATTTAAATAAATAGGGTTACCTGGGTGTATGGGAGAGCAAAATTTGGATCCTGGTTTTTTTAAATGCAAAATCTTCTTAATAAAAATAAATAAATAAAGCTTAGACAGAGAGATAGACAAGATGAGATACAGCAACAGAAAATACTGACGTGGACTATTATCCCAAGTTTTACACAAGGAATTTTTTTCTATTCAAAAAATGAAACAATGTGACAGCGTCTCTTTAACAAGGAAGATATTTTCCTTGTTAAAATGGGAGTTGGGTATAAGCCACACTATGAGGATGTGGAAGTTTGTGGTTCAGACTCATCACAGATCACGAAGGGAACGCTAACCTCACACAGCTGTCACTCAATAGAATTCTTTTGTGAAACATTTGGTCTGGATGGCTGTCCATCTGCAAATCTCCCCAAACTTCAGAGCGGGGCAGGCTGCAGAAGTTACATGGATGTTGGCTCAGAAACAGATGAAACTATTTGGATATAGCTCTGTCTGCTGTGGGGGGGTGCTAAATTATGGTTCAGAGGGATTCAGATATTGTTTGTTCTTTGCCTTTTGAGTTCTGCAGAGCTGACTCTTGCCCCTCACAAGAGCAAAATAGGCTGCAGAAATAAGGTCAGTGTTCAGAATCAAGAAGAGGAACAAGGGCAGTCAGCCTATGGACCATTAAATACACTATCTTAGGGGGTGCCTCTTTCCCCTCCTTCCCAGTCACATGGAGAAGTGCTGGTGATAGGCCCTCCCATTATTGTCAAGCATCAGTGTATGGGAGGGAATACTGACTGGTTTCCGGGGTTGCCATGGAGTGGGTTAGGTTAATGTTCTTTCTGAGTAGAGGAAAGCCCATAGCTGCAAGTTCTGAGTGCACGAACCATCAGAGAACTTGTCTGGGGGGGAAGTATGGCTGCGCCTAGTTGGATTGAATGATTTCCCCCCCCCCCCGGTTCCAATTTTGGCTGTATGTCATTTGACTGTAATACGTTTGTTTAGAAATTAGGCTGAAAGAAGCTTTCTTGGCACTTCTATTTTAAAGCTCTGTTTGTGTTCCTTTGGAGTGGGCTTCAGAAAGCCTCATTCTACAATTATTTAACTAAGGCTTCAAACAACACCGGTACCTGTTGGCTGTCTGGACTCTTCCATCAAGGAAGAGCTTGTCTCTAACACCACTAATGGCAGGCTGAAGATGGGTGGAATATTCCTATGACGCTGAGAGTCCTATTGCTGGTTTTGCCTGTCATTGGCAGTCCCCACCTCCACCTCTCATTATGCCCCTCTGAATCGAGAGCGCCCTCTGCAGCCCCACATACAGTCAGGTTCGTGGAGGGTGTTGTAATTTGGAGGGCGCCCATAGACTGTTCACTTACAAGTATTGTTGTTTTGTCTTTTGAACAGTAACGATATTCGTTATGGCAAATGCTTTGTGTGTTCCAAAATGTTAATGAATGTCAAGGACATAAACATTCAAATGATCTTATCATTGGATCCCTAAGGAACAAGTGATAAAATATTTTCAATTTTTCATCTTGAATTGCAACAGATTAAGGTCACAATCCTGCAGCTCATTTTGTGCGGGCAGACTCCTGTTACCTGATGGAATTCTAGTGAAGCTAACAGGATTGCATGCAGGAGAAGGGGCACACCCATTAGGAACTCCTTGTAAAATCCTAGTGTAAAGCCCCAATCCTGCCAAAGACTTAGACTAGTGGTCTCCAAACTTTTTATATCACGCCTTCCCCCACCTCCCCCCGTAATGTAATCTGTCCATGCTCCCCCAGGTACTGAAGTGGGGCTGAGGCCAGAGATGTGGCTGGGAGCAGAGCCACACCCAGGAGCGGAGCCATGACTGGGAGTGGGGTTGGTGGCTGAAGCTGGGGCCTCCGCTGGGGGGCAGGGCTGGGGCGGGGCAGAGCTGCGGGCAGAGCAGGGCTGGGTAGTGCTCCCTCCCAGCCCCCTGTGGGGTCTGGTCTAGGCACTGCCATGCCCCCAAACATTTCTCCACGCTCCTCTAGGGAGGTGTGACCCACAGTTTGGGGACCACTGATTTAGACACACTTAACTTTGTATACTGTGAGGAGTTCCATTAGACATAGTGGGATTATGCACAGTGTGAAAAGTAAAACACATTTGTAAAATTTTGCAGGATCAGGGCCTAAATTATTATCTGTGCAATAGTGGCTTGAGTTGAATTGTATACTGTCCATTGTAACTACCAACGGTAAAGAAAATGGTTTGCTAATACAAGTATAGCTTTAGCCCAGATCATTATACAAGAAAATGTAGAGCAATGTTCCGGATAAGAGATGCAGGATTTTCTTTTTGTTCTATTTCTCATTGTTCAAACAGTAAAAGGACACTGAATGCATTTTTCATAATTTCCCACAGTTGTTTATAATAACCCTGTGGAAGCTTGACATTGAAATCTGGTTCCTTAAGGAAAAAAATTCCCAGCTCACGCACTTGTTTTGTTATGTAAAGTTTTTTCATGAGCTGATCCACTGCCATTAGCACTTGTTTTTTGTCTGAAAAGCAAAAGCATATTTTGGGAAAACTGCATAGAGAGAATTACATGAGCTTTGCAAGGAAGATATAAAGAAAAGGTAGGTCAGAGGCTAGGTTGATCAACCATGACAATTTCCCTTTACATATATATTGGGATAAATCCTGTATGACTAATTTTAAAACACATGCAGGCTTTTTTCCCCCTGCTCTAATGTGAGCTCCAAATACTAATTAGTTGGGATTGTTTTACAGTCTGTAATGCAGCAACAAAGTCTCTTTGTTAAAGGAGCTGCGTAAAAATAGTAACAAACAACATCTGAATCCCTCGAAATCTTAGTTCAAGTTTAAAAGTATCGCCTGTAGTGTTTCCCTTTGACAGTGGTGATGACAGTGCACATTAGATAGAACTGGTGCTCTGTACTGCATGTCACTCCTCATTATATCAGGAGAATCCCTGCAAGACCCAGGTGTTGGGGACTGGAAGATTAGTACCAGCAAATGTAATCAGACTGAATCCTTAACTACAAATGTAAGATGCTAAAAAATATAAATGTTGTGCTTTCTTTTGCAAACCCATGACTGCTTTCACCATGGCCATGCGTCTTCAGGTTTAATTATCATAACTGTGGCTTAGAAACCACATGGCAAAGACTATCATTTCCATGACGTTGTTGGTTCTGGACAACATGCGTAGTCCTTAGAGAACAGAAATTGTCTGACATACATGCACAGTCCCAATTACACAATCTTAAACCAACACAGAAATCTCTCTCCCTCCATTCTCTGCAGATGCTTTAGCTTTTTTCCTCAGTTACAGTAAATCCTCTCTAATTCTCCCTCATGACGCCGAGCTCGCCTGCAAATAAGTGAATGAATTTTGCAAGTGAGCGAACAAAGGGAATAAAAAAAAGAAGGTATAATGCTTCACCTAAAATAGACTTTATCTTGACATTTGCCACTTAGTTTTAATACTTCCTAATGTACTAGTCCATGTACAATGGTATATTTGCTAAAAATATAGTCTTGGTAGAGATCTAGTAAATCTTTGCTCAAAATGGAAAAGAGACAGCCATTTTTGGTACTAATTATAAATGGGAACTCATTTTTCTACAATCTTTTGGACATGTTGCTCATGTTTGAAATGCTCATAACCCTGGGAGCGGGTGGGTCACTGGGAAAGACTCAGGCCACACTGGTAAAAATATAGGCACCTGCCTATATGAAATGGTTTTGGCGTGATGGCCAGTGAAAAGGAATTATATGGCTAGCTTTATGGAGGAATCAGCTAGGACTGTTATATTTTTTGTGTCCAAGTTAAAAGCTGGCTCCTAGGTTAGTGAGGTGCTATAGTTACAAGAAAAATGCAGAGAATGTAACATTAGATCCAATGGTTCTGAATTCCATTCCCTGGAACCCTAATCAGCTGCTGTGGATGACCTGATTCAGTCCTAATGTTTTTTTCCATAAGTCACTTAAAATGTGACTGGACAAAGCACTGAAGGATATACTGTAGACAACAATCCTGCATCATCAGAAGATTAGCTAGATGCTCTAAGTGATTTCTTCCATATCTAAATTATATAAAACCTCAGATAACTGCTGCTTGGATGTGTTTATACACACCACCTTGGTACATAAGTGTGACATCAAAATACAGTCATGGGCTGTACTGAGAGGCTTAAATGCCTGCATAAACATGTTGGATGTAGCTGCTGAGGTCCAAAAGTTCTTTTCTACTTTGGAATTCAGACATCCCCATACTCTCTCTCTGTCTATTAGTTGGAGATTGCAGCTTAACAGTAGCGCTGGTTTGTTTGTGCTCCTTTTATGATCTTAATAACGTAAGGATTTGATTGCTGAACACAAGACAATGTTCTTGTTCTCAAAGCACAACACATGGGCTGGCCTGGTGAGTAATGATCCACAATGCCATTTAGAAGATCTGAGTTTCAATTCAGGTCACGGTTTTCCCCTCCGCTCTCAGGGGCTGAGAGTTTTACAGAAGTGTTGGGCCTTATTCTCTAGCCCCTCACACCTTGCATAGTCCATTACATCGATGCAAATTGGGTGGAGAATCAGCATAAAACTGTACCAAATCAAAATGGTTGCATTTTCTACTCAGTAGGCAGAGACACAGCCAATTACATGAAGAGAAGGGTCGTAGAGAGTCAGGCCAAGAGTATTGTGTTGCTAGGATGAGGAAGTGTTTTTCATGCCTCATTGGCAAAACCCAAGACCCATTAAGTGGGTTCGGAAGAGCATCTACACCTCCCTCAGCAAGACGGAATGTTGGCCACAACAAGCGGGTTCTCTGGGAGGGAGGCATAATTTGGAAATAATGAGGGATTCTCAGGACTCTGACAGTGATGCAAACACTTCCCAGCCCCTGTGGGACACATACAGTCATAAAAATCCCCAATAGGCTACTTCATACATAAAATGCCATCCTGTGCAGCTGAAAAATTAATTTAGGGGAAATGGCAGTATGACGAACTATGGAAAATATGGCTATGCAATCTTGATTTCATTTTTAATAATTTACATCACTGTAGGATGTAGCTTTACTGGACTGGTCTGACTCCCAGCTCTCCATTTGCCGTTTCGGGTTATTGAATGTTTTTTGTGAACTAAATTTTCAATATAAAAGTCTTTCTGCCTTTCTGCTAGGGGGCACAGCTATGAGGGATTCGAACTCAAGGAATTTATGGAACGAGACACACTGTGCTTTCTCCCTGTGGAGATTTTATATATTGTCTTTCTTAAATTTCTTTAATTTAAAATGAGGCATCTTTACCGAAGTACATTTGGCTCTGTGTATGAAAAACATAACAGTATAATCTACAAATGTTTCTTTTCCAATTTGTATCTGTTTTGAAAGTTTAACAAGATGTGTGTGTGCAGTTACACTAGCTGGTTCACTACAAACTAGAACAATATTCTCAGGTTGTCACTTATTAGATGCCACTCAGGCCCCAGTCTTGCAATCTGACTGCAGGATTGGGGGGTTTATATTGTAAGCTTGTCAGGACAAGGATCATTATTCTCTGCCAAGCACCATGCACAGCAATGATGCTATAGAAATAATAAACGTAACCTTGGGGTACTATGTTTGGGCTAGACATGAGAAAACAGCAACTATGTATATTTAGGAAGGCTACATCTTTATTCCTTTATTCACTATCCTACCATGCTAAAACCTGATTTCTCAAAATATCTCCCAAGAGGGATTATTGTTTCACTTCTTGAAGTATCATGTGAGAGGAGGTGGGTACTTCTGATGCTGAAACTGGCAGACAGTACTACAAGGAATAGTTCATCACTATAAGTAAGCTATGGGGCAGTTAGACACAAGACTGGCCAATGTACAAATCAGTAGGTAAAGTACCTTTCTTCATATTTAGAGTGATCTGAAACTGTTGTCTCTGCTTGGTAGATAGACCCTGTATCCTATTTTGACATCATGCCATGACTCTCAAGAAGGCTGCTGCTAGAACTAACAATAGAAATGCCTTTTAAAAGAAAAGCAGAGCAGAGGAATGGTAAAGAGGTGTCTAACCATATGTAGAGACTAGACACATTCATCCCATGCATTTATTTGGCTGGTCGTCTGGGAAATGCCAGGATTCTAAGAGTTAAAAAAGATATAGTCTAGCATCTTAGCCAGATGTAAGACACCATCACACAATCTGGCATGCTTTTCTTTATTTAACTTTAAATTCATATTGAAGTGCTCTGTCTGCAACTTTAACTATACTGTCCTTCCAATATGCCTCTACCTTGACTTCTACTAGGAGGGATCCCACTTATAGTGCTAACAGTGATGGTGGGTCTATTTTATGTGGACATCTGCCCACTGCAACGGGGCTGACCTAGCTCATTTCACACAGCCCAGCAGATGGTTATAACATTCAGTCACCCTAGCCATTACTGGATTTTGCAACAGTGGCCCAGACGTGAAAAGATTACGTTAGTCCTATAGAACAATTATATTGAAATCTGAGAAATATCTGGATTTGCTTGATATGGTTATCATTTAGTTCAGAAGCCTCACTAGCCAATCAGATTATTCCTTGCCCAATTATATAAAACTTGGTGTTGTCTATTGTGCTGGGAAGCTGAGAACAACATTAATAAACATAGGAAGAAATCACCACATGAAGGGTTTTTCTTTCAGGCCTGCTCTGACCATTAAACAAGGCAGATGTCACTTCAGATACAAATCGTATTGTAACTCTAGTCCATTAGATTTCATTGCTAACAAGGGTTCTCACCTCTAACAGCTCACTGAGGAATTTGCATAGACATAATTTGTTTGTTTTTCTTGTTTTTTGTTGTTGCTATGGTTATATTTTAAATTTGCATCCTCAAACTTACCTTGTTCTAACCCGTTCGCTGTCTAGACAGTCTGCTCTAGAGGACAGAAATTACAGATGCAGTGTATGTTGTAGCCTCAAATCCCAACTCTTTTTTTAGAATCAGGCAAACACAGTACATAGCCCAGTTTCTAGTCAGTGAATTGCAATCCCATTTATTTAATTATATTATTTATAATTGACTACAGAGCTATTATGGAGTGGTTCTCTATGTCATTGACGGTTGTAACTGTAAATGATTACATTATGTGCCTCAAAGACAGACTGAGCCCTGAAGAGGAGTGGGGTGTGTGTCCTACTTTGTACAGAAGTTTCAGTGTTGAAAATTTTCCAAGCAATTGCCTATGAGAAAGAAGCTGTTGGCTTGTTGTCATTCCTGTTTCCAGTGGGTTGTGAATGTATGTGACTATCAGTGTTCTTATCTATCTTACCCCTATGTTACTTTCTTGCAGTGGGAAACTTGGCCCACTAGTTACCTGCAAAAATCAGGATGGGGAAACTGTTTAACTGGTGTGCGTATGGTATTTGCTTAAGTGAAGCGCTGGAAAGGGGAACAGGCATTTCCCTCCACCTGTGGCAAAGTGACTCACAGGACACATTGTCCATCTGGCCCATGAATCAGAAAGCACCAGGACCTCGATCCACAAAGAGACTTAGGCACTGCAATGCTGAGCATTGCAACACCTAACTTTCAGGTGCCTAGAAAAATCACAGGAGCAACACTGCAATCCCACAAAACTGCATTAGGAGCCTAGGCTCCTTATACAATGCATGGGGAGAGACAGGCACCTTAGAATGTGATCTACAAAAGCCCAGTGGTTAGAGCCCTCTCCTGAGAAGTGGGAGCCCCCTGTTTAGATCCTTTCTTCCCATCAGATGGGGAGGGGGAATTGAATCTGGATCTCTCACATGCCATGTGAATGAGAGAACCACTGGGTTAAAAGTTATAAGGTAGCCACTACTACCCCTTCTTAGACTCATAGACTCTAAGGTCAGAAGAGACCATCAAAGATCATCTAGTCTGACCTCTTGCACATTGCAGGCCACAGAACCTCACCTGCCCACCCCTGTAATAGACCCCTAACCTCTGGCTGAGTTACTGAAGGTTTAAATCTTGTGGTGGCCAGACTTTGAGTGGGACCCAGTCCTGTAGGCAGCCTCTGAGCACACGTACTATATCAGGCCCCACGTGTGAGTTAAGTGGATGAACACCTACCTTCCCCCAATTTGTGGATCTCTCTGGGGCTTAAG
The DNA here is from genome assembly GCF_965152275.1 of Natator depressus. NCBI lineage: Eukaryota > Metazoa > Chordata > Testudines > Cheloniidae > Natator > Natator depressus. The sequence continues at coordinate 136,408,491 of NC_134234.1, forward strand.
CGGGAGATAGGCATCTGGAAGCCTAGACTGAGTCAAGAGTCCACATGCCCAGAGGCAGAAACTTAGGTGCTGAGGGAACTTTCACCCTGAAAGCTTAGGCTCTGCGTGCGTTTAGGCACCTAAAGGGTTCATTGGGAGTTTTGTGAATCACAGTGGAGCCTAAGTGCCTTTGTGGATCAAGGCCCAGATTTTCAGGCTAGGACTCTGAGCAAGGGTTAATGGACAAGGCCCAGAAGCAGCTGGAACTTATTTGCCTTCCAGGAAAACATCCTGGTGCACATAAACGGAAGAGGAGTTGGCAGGTAGGTGCTGACTGCTAGGACTGGCTGAGAGCCAAGTAGCTATGTTGATGGAACATGCATGGTGAAGGGTCCCTTATGAAATAATTGAGAGTTTTTCCTTTAACTCTGAGGAAAGGGAGTTTGAGAGACGACCCTTCTGCTTAACCCTGAGAGAGGAGAATGTAGGGCTTTGTGTTTGGCTTGGCGCTGAAGAGTGGAAAGGACCACATGCCCATAATGACAAAATAGCATTAGAGAGAATCTGTGGGTAGAATAAATCTAACATACAGCTAAGTCAGCTGTGACAACTTTTTAATGTATGTTTAGTCACTGGAGCTGAATATATCAGCAGGATTAAACTATTAAACTATTGCATTTCTGTTTGCAAATGTCTAACAAAACAGCAAAACTAGTCTTGCTATGCCTGATCTCACCTATCCACTTTGGAAAATTAAATTAAGAGACCTGGGTTGATTCAAAATAATTATTTTAATAATGCCTGTGTCTTCACCATGGCCATACATCCCAACTCTTTCCGATTTGATCAGTGTCCTTCCTTAGGAAGGTCTAGGCCTCACAAATCTGCATGCTGGAGCACTTAATTGGGGAGGGAAGAAGGACTATATTGAAACTGTGCCAGTGAAGAATGGACTTTTTGGGACAAGAAGTGTGAAGTGAATTTCCAGGGAAATACGTAAAAAGGTTAATGCAAATTCCCCACCTCTGGTTATGCAAAAATAAATAAATAAATAAATCAGTCTTTTGAAGCTATGTCCTGAAGAGTGGGTCATTGTCTGCTGATTACCTGTTCCTGAAGCCAAAATCAAAGCCCTGAGTTGTATATAGAAACAGCCTGTATTCTGAATTGGAAAAAGTTATGAACTTTAACCATGGGGGGAAAACCCAGTGTGTGATTTAATGGGCTGGCACTTACCAGAGCCCGAGGTTAGAGACGGGATGATTTCTAGCAAGCTTTTTAGCATGCATGTTTGTTCTTTAATTGTTTTTAATGTGTTTTCTCTGTAATGCTTTCACCTTAAAAATAAATGTGCTTGCTTACAAAGAGCTGTGTGGTAATGCATAACTGCTAGCAAATACCCTGGGCATTACCTCTGGAGAGAAAGCAAAGTGCAGACGTTGACCTGTTTAGGCAGTCTGGCTTGTTGGGAATATCAGTGTAAGGCACGGAAATGTGCAGTGTGGAAAAACCCCAGTCAGGAAAGAGACCAATCGAGAGAGACGTGGGTCTCTTCTCAAGAGAGGTGATCTCTAAGGAGCAGGGAGCCTAGAGTGGGTGCCTTTGGTGGACCACGGATGGGGAATGCAGGTGCAGTTGCCCTGAACAGTGATAATATCTCAGACCTGGAGGCATACTTCTAATTGTAAACCTGTTTTGTAATTTGAAAAGGTGGCTTGCCATGCAAACTTCTCAGCTGACTGTAGGCTAATTATTGTATTGATAATTAGAGGCTGGACATTAGGAAACAATACAGGAATGGAAAACTAGAAAGAGTGAGGCTGACAGAATTGTGAATTGTATGAGCAGAGAGATAGTGCCAATGTGGTCTTCCTGTAACTGGATGAGATTAGGCTTTGTCTGTGCTCAAAAGGTTTGCCGGTATAGCCATATTGCAAAACCTTCTTAGTGGAGACTAAGTTTATACCAGCAAAACACTCCTTTTGGTAGTAATAGCTTACAGCAGTTCTTTCAGCAAAATAAGCCATACCAGCAAAGAGACTGGTTTTGCTGGTATAAACTGCATCTACATAAGTGTTAGTCTTTATTATTTCAGGACCCTACTGCCAGAAGACTGCAAGGAGCTAACAGAAGTCTCCCAAAATTCCCTCCGTATAGCCCATCTATCACAGAGACCACAATTTAAACAATCGATTCTTTATTAACTTGGGAATTAGGAATAGGATAGGCAAGAAGGGAATGGGGAGGGAGGATTAGTAATACTGAACAGATTTTATAACCCTGCACTATTTCACAGAGGGATTACAAAAGGGTAAATGATGGCTGCTCTATTCTGTGTCCAGATGCTGCTGCTGCCGAGACCAGGATTCGATGGATGACTCACTGGACCATGATCACCACAGGAACAGGACAGGACAACCGCACCGGAGAATGACGGTGAGGAATCAGGTAAAAGGCCTAACTAACTTCCCACCCTAACCTCTTTTGTGACATCCTGTCTGTGAGTAGGAGCCCTAGCCACTCGAGATAGAGACCCCATGGATGGACGTATGCTTCCCTTAAAATAATAAACCCAGTCTTTCCCCACACAATTAGAGTTGAGCTGTTATCTAGGCAGATAACTGGTGTCAGGTCTCTTTCCAAGCCACAGCTCTGGAAAGAACCTCCTCCCTTCTCTCCAAGGTAAGAGCAGAGGAAGAACCCTTTCCCGCTCTTTCCCAGCCTATATGATCCCTCCCGTTGCCTAGCAACAAGCCACCAGATTTCCCACCTTTTCTCTCCTAAGGGAGCAAGGAGGCTGTCTAACATGGCAGACTACTTGTCCTTTACAAACCAAGACGGAGGACAATAAACAAAACCATATTAAACACCATTACCAAGTATCATGTCATAATTTGATTGGGGTGGAACTCACATTAGGGCCTTTGCTGACATAGCTGTGATGGCCAAAAACACCAGCACACACCCCTAACCAATATGGCTGTACTGGAAAAACGTTAAGTGTAGACCAGGCCACGCTCTGTTCTAGTAAACTGTCTTTTTTTTGTCATTACCACTTACTTGTATGACCATAACCAGAGCTGAAAGTAAGTCAGTAGGCCCCGGTACGGTGTACCGGTAAGAGCTGGTGCGTCGTACCGGGACCGGCTTTCCCAGAGGGCAATTTAAAACCCTGGGGCAGCGGCGGCGGGGATTTAAAGGGTCCCGGAGCTCCAGCCACTGCTACCGCCCCAGCCCTTTAAATCCCTGACTGAGCCCTGCTGCCCGAGCCCTAGGGTAGCGGCGGCGGGGCTCTGGCGGGGATTTAAAGGGCCCAGGAGCTCCAGCCCCCGCTACTGCCCCGGCCCTTTAAATCCCCGCCTGAGCTCTGCTGCCCGAGCCCTGGGGAGGCGGCATAGGTGGGGCTCTGGTGGGGATTTAAAGGGCCCTGGAGCTCCAGCCCCCACTACCTCCCCGGGGCCCTTTAAATCCCTGCCTGAGCCCTGTTGCCCGAGCCCTGGGGTAGGGGCGGCCGGGCTCAGGCAGGGATTTAAAGGGCTTGGGGCTCCGGCAGCCGTTCCCACAGTGGAGCCCCAGGCCCTTTAAAGCTCTGCCAGAGCCCAGAGCCCTGGGGTAGCGGTGGCAGCCGGGAGACCTCAGGGCTCCTCAGTGATTTAAAGGGCCCAGGGCTCCGCTGCGGTAGTGGCAGCTGGAGCCCTGGGCCCTTTAAATCGCCCCCGAGCCCTGGAGCTCCCAGCCGCCTCTGCAGCTGGTAGCTCGGGGTAATTTAAAGGGCCCCGGGCTCCCAGCCGCCACTACTGCAGGTGAAGCCCTGGCCCTTTAAATCTTGATTTAAAGGGCCTGGGGATTTAAGGCCACGCCTCTTCCGGTTGAGGCCACACCCCCTGCTCAGGACTCCGGCGTACCGGTAAGTCCTCTAACTTACTTTCACTCCTGACCATAACAGCCATGAGCCATAATCATGGACCAGGACTCCATTTCATTAGGCGCTGTACAAACAGAACAAAGACAGTCCTTACTCCAAAAAGCTTACAGCTGAAGTGTAGGGAGTCTCTTCTACCTTCACCTAGCTTAGCTAAGAACTCTAACCCTGGAAACAGGGGTGCTGGAACGGGGAGGCCCAAGGGACCATTGTCCCATCACTTTTTACTGGCAGTAAGGGTGAATGACGGGGGTGGGGGCATGGTCAAGGTTCAGAGCAGTGGCCCCCCACTTTTAGGCAGGTTCCATCACTCCTGCCTGGAAAGTGTTGTATCTGGTGCAGAATATGGGATAATATCTAGGGGGATTATGGGTCACCACCAGTCCAGGTTTTCTTATTTTTTTTTTTTAAATATTTCTGACAGATAGTGATTCAAATAGGACTCTAAAAAGAAACTCTGTACCTCTCTGTCTTATGTGTACAAGAGCAATTTCAAGCTGCATTGATTTATTTAGGATCCTTTATCTTTATACAGGAAAACATAACACCAAGAACTCAACAGTTAAGGGTACTGAGAAACGCAAGAAGGTAGAGGCTGATGATTTTGAATAAAATGCCCAGCATGTACACACACACAAAATGTATTCTAGAATAGATTATTTAAAAACTAGAGCTTTGAGAGAGGAATCAATAGGACAAATCTACCAACACAACCAAATAGTGTTTCAAGACTAATACTTGGAAGTATAAAACTCCCTAGATTTTGGACCACATATAGTGTGTTATCAATAACTTGAATGATGCAACATTGTGGAAGTGCACAGATCCTTCTACACTTTTCAGCCATCTTTATCAGCTGTTGCTTTTCCAGTTATCCTGGAGTGCAGTGTATTACCATGTGTTCTAAACCTAGGCCGCATAAGCTGGGATCCACATGCAAATCACTGGGGGTGAGAGTTGTGGTCAACTGGTTCTACACAGATTTTAAAAGAAAAAAATTAAACTATGAATTTATACATTTTGATCCTATGGTGAAACTGAATGATACATCTTCACCACATGCATTTAGTGGACTCAAAGCTGCATACTAGTGGGTGCGGCCACCTTCAAAAACTAAAGCTGCACCTCCAGAAGTTGACTCTGGAGAAGCAGTGCAGATCTCCCGAGCAGCACTTCTTCCCTGCAGCCCTCACAGCAAATGATACTGGCAGATGGGCTTTGTAAAGCACTGTTACACTTGAAGTAATCTATATAAATTATATAAACCTGTGTTTATTAATATCTGATTAAAATCCTAAGTAATTTATATGCAAATTTACTGCTGCCTTCAAGATCTTGGCAAATTGCCAGATCGGCTCTTGGTGTGGCTAAAAATGATAAATTACTGTTCTTAGCAGTTACACTGCTCTTGTGTTTTTCATATACACATTAAATGTTATTAAAAACTCATCTGAATGTTAAACATACCATAAAACATAAGATCAGCTATACAAACAGCACACCAACAGCAGGAAAAAGAGGCATAACTGTCCAATATAGACGTGGCTGTGAAGGGGCCATCTGAATGAGGTTTGACAGTCATACAGTGTCAGATCCTCAGCTGACAAAAACTGGCATAGGTCCACTTATACTAGCTGAGACTCTGTCCTTCTATACCTATGAAAGCCCACGTACTATGTTCCTTTATATAAGCTGATGATCTGGCTCTGAGTATAGAAAAAAATTCTGTGCAAGAAATGCTGTTTAATGTAAGGGACAGAAGGAATGATCACTTTCTATAAACTCTTGAAGAGAAATCATGTTGACAGTGTTCTTAGCCACTGGAGTAGGTGGGTAAATGGGAGGGAGCCAGGCTATATGAAATGATTAAGGCACAATGGCCAAAGGAAGGAACGGGCTAGGTTTTATATTTGTGGCCAGCTAGTTAAAGGTATGTAAAATGCTTTGAAGATCTTTTGTGTTGGCTTCCCCTGGGCCACTTCCTACCTTCCCCTCAGGTTGTACTTGGAGCCACTGGGGGTCCTCTGATTCATCGAAGTAGAAGGCCAGTGGCAGTCCCAGCAACTCCTAAATGCCTTTGTCAGCAGGTGGCTTCAGCAGCTCTGGCCAGTCCTCAGCTCAGTGGGAGCCCACTGCAGTCTCCTAGCTCAGGACCAAGCAGGATATGTCTGTCTCCTTTCACAGCTGCAGCCCAACTGAGCTCCAGGCCCCAGCCTTTATACTTCCTGTTCCACCCCCTGACTGCTGGTGGGAGGGGTGAGCACAGCCTGGTCCCTCCCCTCTAGTCACACTGCCTCACTTCATGCCGTGTAGACATAGCCTAAGATATAGATGTCTGTGGGCCCCAAACAAACTCTCAGTCCAACAGCAACAGACCAGAAATACAAGTATGAAGTGACAGGATAGTGCAACATAAACACTTGACCCTTTGCTAAAAAGGGACCTCAGAGAGATTTGGTCCCCTGATATAAATCTCTCCTGGAGTTTTCCCAAATGTGTGAAGCTTTGCATCACCCCTTGTGTCCAACTATCTGCAATTTACGTAATCTATCCTAAAATTGCACCTCACACCAAATGTTGGTACTTAACGATTGTATCCACCGTCATAGATCAAAATTGCTGTACATAGAATTTCTTTTAAAGCTTAATTTATATTTTTTAAAGTACTAAAAGTTGTATCCAAATATCACTATCTGTGCTCACAACTGGTCTATGTAACCACATGTTTCTGACTGATGGTACATTCATCCTTTTTCTGTATGCCATCCATTGCTTTGTTACAAGCATTTGTTGCATCTTATTGTGAATTAAACTGTAAGGAATCTGCAGCAGGGATGGCCTTTCACTATAGTCTAAATTTTCAAAAGCAACTAGTGACTTTGGGCACGCACCTTGAAATATCTTTAGAGGGCCTGATTTTTCAAAGGCTAAGTGCTTGACGCTTTCTGAAAAAGAAGTGCCTTAAAGGATATGGAAGGCACTCAATCACTCGTTACTTTTGGAAAATATATAATACTATATGCCTGTGCAGTGGTAGGTTACACAAGCATAATGAGGTAAAGACTCCTTTGGCATTACTGTAATAGAAACAAATACAAATTGCCGTGATGTCCACAGGTAACTTAGGCAGCTGTGACAATTGCCCATCATGCTGACCAATCTTGTCTCATTGTTTTCTTGTACTCCCCTGTGTGTATCGACATGGTCTCTCTTGTATTACAGTTGGCGTGTAAGCTGTTTGGGGCAAAGTCCATCTTTATTCTGTATTTGTACAATGCCTAACATGATGATATTGTGGTCTATGACTGGAGCCGCTAGGTATTGCTGCAATAAAAAATAATAAATACTAATAACTAGGAATAATTGAAGTTTCAAATTGTTGGCAAACTCAGAAAGAAACAGGTTTCTATGAATATATTAGACTTTCCGTGATTCAATTTATTTTTAAAAAGGTAAGGCCTTTACAATGGAAGAACTCTTGTTTTATCACAAATCTCTTTTGCTGAGAGAAAATGGTACATTCCTCTATGAAAATGTCACATTTCCACCTAGGGCAAATTCATGGACATGAAAATTTTCCTTCTTGTTGTAAATTTTCATGAATTTGCCCTAGGTGAAAATATGACATTTTCACAATGAAGAATATCTCAGTTTTGCTGAGAGTAGCAAAATAGCAGCTTTCTGCTTGAAAAAGTTTTTTTTTACTACAAAAAAGAGACTGAAATTCAGCTCTCACAGTTGTATTTCTCTCCCTTCCCCCAGTTTTGCCCCAATAGCTGTGCTCATGTGTTTCAAACAGCAGTAGGTCAAAATGCACTACAGAACTTTTAGCTCACAGTAGCGGGCTCCATACATCAACAATGTGCAACATGCTAGAGTGCTATAAACTAACACGCCGACCTGCCACACACTAATTCTCTATATTAGACAAGCCCAGAGAGACTTTCCCCTGGATGAAACTTCTAAATGCTCATCAGAATACACACTTACATAGGCAGTGAGAATTTGTAGCTTCATGCAGCTCTACACTTACATATCAGCATTGTTACAATAACTTTGAAGCATGAAAAGCGGTAATTGTGGGCCAGATACTATAATCCATATTCATTCATACAACCACGCACCCCTCCCCCAAAGTTGTGGTAAGATTTCCCTGCCTCTGGACTGCAAGATGTAGCTTTACATGACCCTAATAAATCTTGATTTTTGGAAAAAGTAATCGAAAATTTTAGTTTTCCATCTACTGTAAGTATATCCTATTAAGTCTCTGTGCTTCACTAGTCAATTCAGTCTGCATGGACGCTGCAAAGTCAGCCAAAACCTAATCTAAGCTGCCACTGTCCAAAGCCCAGCTCATATTTCCAATGCTACGGAGATGGGGGAGAAAGAAAGAGAAACACCTCCCCATCTTTCACTCCACTGGTTGCATCAAATGGCTGGCCTCTGTTATCCTTGGGTAACTTAATGCATTCTCTGTTCTCTCTATATTTGACTGTGCCGTAAGCCACAGTAGGGGGCGTAATGGATGCATACCACCCCTGGGAGCACTAGGAGGCATTGTGCCTCAGGTCTGCAGACCTTCAGGAGCATAGTTTCTGTGCACCCCTGAAGACAGTGTAGTGGTTATTCCCTCCACACACATACCTCGCTTCTCTATTCGTTGTGGAAAATGCAGGATCTCTGCCTTGTCCTTTCTGGTGAATCTAGCACTGTCATCAGTACTCAACTTGAGTAGTAGTCAGAGCCATTCCTTGGGTACGCGAATTGGGGCGACCACTCCATGCCCTGTGCTTTGCGGGGCCCGGCGGGCCAGTGTGATTGGCTGGTGCGGTGGGTTCTGGAAATGATGGGTCGGTCCTGGAAGTGACAGATTTGTCACTTCAACCCAGGCCCCGCACTCCCCTGGGGACAGCCCTGGTAGTAGTGTAGGGTATTCAAAGACTATAACTGTGCCCAACCCCTCTGCTACTTCACTTGCTCATGCTGTTACCAGCATAAATTTTAAAACCTTAATCAGAAATTTCATACTGTTTGTCTTAATCATTAGCATGAAGCTTTCCCCCTTTCTTTACTTAGGGCTTGATTCTTATTCCTGTGCAGAGTCCGAGTGAAGTTAATGGGACTTGTCAAGGCAAGCAGATTCTTATGCCATGGTAGATTTCTTTGAAGAATTGTGGCCATCATGTCCAATCCTGTCAGGTGCTGAGTATCCTAGAGTCCCATTGCCTTCTTAGAGAGGCAATGGACATTGAGATACACAGGCCACTTTGTAGGGTGAAGGCTTAAAATCTATCCCACCTCCTTTTATGATATCACAATTCTCATCCAAGCTATGAGTGTGAAACAACCTAGCGTTTAGCCTAGTTGCTATAGAAATATATACAGTTAGTAGTCTGTAAGCCAAATAACATTTCTAATAAAATGTTTATAACTGATTAAATATGATTTTATCAATATTTCTCAACTGCAATTTTTTGGGGAATGAATTGCAATGCACACATCGAACAAAGAGTGCTAGGGGGTAGGAATAATGTAGGTGCAAACTGAAAGTTTTGTCCATGCACCTTCTAATGATTTGTGATCACATGTAGAGCTGAAAAAAAATATAGACCCATAGTTTATTTGCTGAAGAATGAAGTTCCAAGTTGACCAAAACTATCTGCAAATTTGGGTGAAATTCAGCAAGTATTTTCAGCTGTGAATTAAAAAAACGTGTCAAATTTTGTTTCCACATATTTGAAATAAAACATTTTGGCTTTGTCTTGAAATGATGTTTTGTTTTACATTTAGCTAGATTTATTTAAAAAACAAAAAGGATGAAAAATGCCTGGAAATGAAACAAATTAGTTCAGGATCAAATGAAATGTTTTGTTTTACCTGCAATGATTTTCTCTTTCTGTTTTTGTTCACATGAGAAACAAAAATTTCTGTTTTGAGTTGACCCACAACTAATTTTTTGAGGGGAGGCAGGACTTTTAAGCTCTGCTACTGATCAAAAAAAAAAATCTGTTATTTGCTCAGCTTTAATTACATGTTCACCATGAAGAATGGGAAACTGGACTTGTGACCTTCTGCTTCAAAAATCACAGGCCTCTACTACCTGAACTGAAAGACCAGTCAGTAGAAGTAGGGCTTTTATTTTAATGGGAGTAAAAGGGCCTGGGTTCATTACTACATCTAAGGGATCCTTTCTAAAATATGCAAAACATATGGCTCAAGCCTCCACCTGAAGCCTTATTCACTTCCAGGTTTCAGGAATACAAAAATTTTCATTCCCCATGTCTCCGTTACAAGTGTGTCCTTCCCCACTCGCAAACACTCTTTGGGAATCTGAAATCACAGCTACCTTTCATTTGGCAAGGAACACAATAATTACATAGTGTGACAAAGCTCTGGCCTTGCCTCCGTGGGTCCCGCGTTTCCTGGCGGATTTCGCTAGCCTCAGAGGCTCACCATGACCCTGCACGTAACCCTTCTCTCTCTAGAGACAAGGGTCACAGTCTACTGAGCCATTTTCATCATAAGCCAGCGAGGGAGGTGAGGAGAAGTTATCCTTCCTTGCACAGTCTCTGTTGTCTCCCAGTCTCAGTGATTAATCAGGGGGGCAAAGGTGGGGGGGGAGCCTGGGCCCACCCTCTATTCCGGGCTCTAGCCAAGGGACCCTAATAGTATCAGCTATGGTAGCTGACCTTTTAGAAACATGACATGTACAATTCCCTGGGCTACTTCCCCCACAGCAGCCCTCACTTCCTCAAGCTCCACTTCACCCTTACCTGTGCCTGATATGGTGTGTACTACTCAGCCTCTCCAACAGCGCAACTTCCTCCCACAGCTCCTGACACGCACACCCACCTGACTGACTGGGCGGCTTTTAACTAGTTTCAGCCAGCCCCTGATTGGCTTCAGGTGTCCCAATCAACCTAGTCTTCTCCCTGCCTTCTGGAAAGTTCTTAATTGGCCCCAGGTATCTTAATTGACCTGGAGCAGCTGCTATTTCACTTATCCTGGTACCAGGGATTTGTTTAGCCTGGAGCTAATATATCTATCTCCCACTACTTTTCCATAGCCATCTGGCCTTGCCCCGTCACATATCCCACCCCCCTACCCCCCAGTCTGCACAACACCATAGAGTTGGGCAACTTTGGATGCCAGGCAGTATGCTCATGACAAACCATCAGTGTTGCCATCCAGCCCTGTGCCGTATGTGGAACTGGAATGGTTGGAGGGATAACAACCACCTGGTGACCCTTGCATTCTTTTCCTTATTCCGCTGCATCCACTGGAGGGGTGCATGGTCCGTCACAAGAGTAAATCACCGGCCTAAGAGGTAATAACGCAGTGTCTCCATAGTCCATTTGACAGCAAGGCATTCTCTCTTGACTACTGCATATTTCTGTTCTCTTGGGAGAAGCTTTCTGCTTAGGTAGAGGATCGGGTGTTCCTCTTCTCCCTCCATTTGTGACAGAACTGCCCCCAACCCCACCTCGGAAGCATCTGTTTGTAAAATAAATTCCCTGTTAAAGTCCGGGGCTATGAGTACAGGGTCATTACAGAGGGCCGTCCGAAGGTCTGTAAATGCCCCCTCTGCTGCGTCGGTCCACTTTACCATGTCTGGACCTCGGGCCTTCACCAGGTCCATTAGGGGACTTGCCCTAGTGGCGAAGTGGGGAATAAAACATCGGTAGTAGACTACCATGCCTAGGAATGCACGGACCTGCTTCTTTCGGGTCGGCCGGGGCCAGTTTTGAATTGCCTCTAGCTTATTCATTTGGGGCTTCACTATGCCCCTTCCCACAATATATCCCAGGTACCTAGCCTCTGCTAGCCCTATGGCGCATTTAGCGGGATTAGCAGTGAGGCCAGCCCGCCTTAAGGTGCACAGTACTGCCTCAAATTTCTCCAAGTGGGTTCCCCAGTCTGGCGTATGGATGATGACATCATCTAGGTATGCAGCTGCATAACTAGTATGGGGGCGCAGCAGCTTATCCATGAGGTGCTGGAATGTGGCTGGGGTCCCATGTAGCCCAAAAGGGAGGATGGTGTACTGGAATAGCCCATCCGGGGTGGAGAATGCTGTCTTTTCTTTAGCGTCTTTGATCAGAGGAATCTGCCAGTACCCTTTTGTCAGATCCAGTGTAGTCAAGAATCGGGCACTACCCAGTCGGTCAACCAGTTCGTCGATGCGTGGTATGGGGTATGCATCAAACTGGGATATTTCATTCAGTCGGTGAAAGTCATTACAGAATCTCCTGGTACCATCAGGTTTAGGCACTAGAACAATGGGACTGGACCACTGAGTGTAAGATTCTTCAATAAGCCCTAATTCTAACATTTTCTTTACTTCAGCCTTGATTTCTTCTCTTTTGGCTGCTGGGATTCGGTAGGGTCTCAACGTTACCTTGGCTCCGGGGATCATGCGGATATGGTGATAGGTCTCAGTCGTCCACCCTGGTTTTGTAGAGAACACATCTTGGTTGCGATTAATCATGTCGGCTGCCTCGATCTTTTGGATCAGCGTCAAGTCGGATGATATCCTCACTTGCTCGTGTAAGTTATCCTCCTGGGGAAGGGTCTCCTGCATGACTAAGCATGCCTCTCGATCATGCCAAGGTTTTAGAAGATTGATGTGGTAAATTTGCTCTGATTTCCGGTGGCCTGGCTGCCATACCTTATAGTTCACCTCTCCCATGGCTTCGATTATTCCGTAGGGTCTCTGCCACTGGGCCAACAGTTTACTTTCTGCTGTGGGCACCAATACCATTACCCGATCCCCTGGTTGGAACCGTCGAAGCTTTGCTTGGTGGTTATAATGGGTTCGTTGGGTCTCCTGTGCTCTTTCCAAGTGTTCCCGTAAAATGGGCTTAACTCGGGCTATCCGATCTCTCATCTGCAGTACATGCTCAACTATATTCTTTCTGGGATTTGGCTCCTCTTCCCAGGCTTCTCTGGCTATATCCAATATGCCCCGAGGGTGGTGCCCATATAGTAGTTCGAATGGAGAGAAACCCTTGGAGGCTTGCGGAACCTCCCGGATGGCGAACATGAGATAAGGCAATAGGTATCCCAACCTTTCCCATCCCAGCTCACCACTTTCCTGATCATGGCCTTGAGGGTCCTACTGAACCTTTCCACAAGGCCATCTGTTTGTGGGTTGTATACAGAGGTCCGTAGGGCTTGTACATGGAGCAATGAACAGAGATCTTTCATCAACTTGGACATGAAAGGTGTCCCTTGATCAGTCAGTATCTCCTTGGGTAGCCCAACCCGGGCAAAGATCTGTACTAGCTCCTTAGCTATTGTCTTGGAAGCTATGTTGCGCAGGGGAACAGCTTCCGGGTACCGGGTTGCATAGTCCAGTACAACAAGCACATGTTGGTGGCCCCGAGCTGTCTTCTCTAGGGGCCCTACCAGATCTATGGCTAACCATTCGAAAGGAACCTCTGTTATTGGAAGAGGTATCAAAGGAGCCCACAAGTGCGGGCGAGGGCTGTGTAACTGACACTCCGGACAAGAGGTGCAGTATTGCCGGACATCTTCATGTACTCCTGGCCAGAAGAACCTCCGCAGGATCCATGCCTGGGTTTTCTCTACCCCTAGGTGTCCTCCAAACAGGTGACTGTGGGCGAGACTCAATATGGCTTTTTGATGTTTTCATGGCACGAGAAGTTGTTGTATCTCTTGCTCCTGCATTTGCACCACACGGTACAGGAGATCTTTCTTCACTATCAAGTAAAGTCCGGGACCCCGGACCTTCCCATCCACGGGTATCCCATCAATCTCGGCCACCTCTTTCCTGGCGTTATCATATCTGGGATCCTCCGCCTGGTCCTGCCCAAAAGTCTCTCTCCCAGGACTAACCTGCCCAAGCTCCCAGGGGCCGGCTTCTGCTTCTTGCAACGGCTCGCCGCAGTCATGGCTGGGGGCAGCTTTTGGCTCACCTTCTGTGGTGGAAGTTTCTCTGCTGGCTGCTTGCGTCCATCTGCCTACTAGGGAGGTCTTCTGGCCCTGGGTCAGGATCCGGGTTCCCAAGGCCTTCGCGGCCTTCCTCTCTTTTTTTGTCTTCCGGGTCTTTCGGGGGGCTGAGAACAGATCCTGAAAAATCTCAGCGAACATCGGGGGTTGACATTCCCCCGGTGACGAGTCACTATCCTCAGGGTCTCCACCTCCCTCCAGCCTCTCCAGGGGGAGTAAATTATCAAACCCTGGATAGTCCCTCCCAATGGCTACAGGATATGGGAGTTTAGGAACTATGCCCACGGTCACCTCAATGGGGTTTCCCTGAACCTCTGTCTCCACTGGGATGGTGGGGTAATGGCTCACGGCCCCATGCACACATGTCACTGCTACGCATTTGGCTCGTAGCAGCTGACTACTTTTTACTAGCTTACCCGATATGAGGGTGATAGCACTCCCAGAGTCCACAAGCTCTGTATCTGCTCCATTTATCCTCACTGGCCTGGTGTAATTATACGGGGCTAATGCGACCCCCATGAGGTGGATAAGGGAGCATGGGACCTCCCAATCCCCCAAGTTACATTGCATAGGCTCCTTGGTGCTGGGACACTGTGCTGCTATGTGTCCCCACTCCTCACATGCATAACATCTATAATTGCTTTTAATCACTCCCCTATCCCAGGGGTTAGGGGGTTTAGTCCCAGGGTTCCCCCTACTCGGGCCAGTCCCTTTCTTCTGGGGTCCCTGCTGGTTTTCGGCTCCCCCCTTCTTCCACCTAGGACTCCCCGGGGGTTTGGCTGCCCAACCTTCCAGAGTTGGAGTCGGGTGCTTGCTTCGAAAGGCGCCTTCCTTGGGTAGTCGGGGTCAGTTCCCTGGCTGTCATCCGTCTTTCTACCAGTGTGATCATCTCGTCGTACGTGGACGGATCGTTCTGGCCTACCCATTTGCGGAGATCTGGCGGCAGTCCCCGCATGTAATGGTCTATGACCAGGGTCTCCAAAATCTCCTCTGGCCTGCACACCTCGGGCTGTAACCACTTCCAGGCAAGGTGTATGAGGTCGAATAGCTGGGACCTCGGGGGTTTGTTCTCCTGGTATTTCCACTCATGGAACCTCTGGGCCCTTACTGCTGCCGTTACCCCTGATCGTGCTAGGATCTCTGCCTTCAGACAGGTATAGTCAGTGGCATCCGTGGCAGACAAGTCAAAGTAGGCCTTCTGGGCCTCTCCACACAAAAAAAGGGGCAAGAATGCTGGCCCACTGCTCCTGGGGCCACGCCTCACGCTGAGCAGTCCTTTCGAATGAGAGGAGATATGCCTCTACTTCATATCCTGACGTCATCTTTGGCAGACAACCAGTGGCCCTCAGGGTTCGTGTCCCCTCGGACACCCGGGCCTGGGTGGTGAGGATCTTCAGCTGGTCCCCCACCTCTCTCAAGAGGGCACGATCTTGGGTCACCTGGCTCATCAATAATTGATTGGTTTCCTGCTGTAGCCGCATAGACTCCTGTTGTGCCATTGCCTGAACCTGGGTGGCCTCCTGCTGGGCTGCCATGGCTTGTACCAGAGCTCTGACCACCTCCTCCAATGTGGTACAAAGCAAACAAACAAAGAAAATCCAAAACCACAGTGCACTTTTTTTTAAACCTCTTTCTTCCGCCACGCTGTGTACGAAATCCCCCAGCTCCTGACATGCACACCCACCTGACTAACTGGGAGGCTTTTAACTAGTTTCAGCCAGCCCCTGATTGGCTTCAGGTGTCCCAATCAACCTAGCCTTCTCCCTGCCTTCTGGAAAGTTCTTAATTGGCCCCAGGAGTCTTAATTGACCTGGAGCAGCTGCCATTTCACTTATCCTGGTACCAGGGATTTGTTTAGCCTGGAGCTAATATATCTATCTCCCACTACTTTTCTATAGCCATCTGGCCTTGCCCCATCACAATAGTTATATTAAAGTAAAAACTAGCATCACCCGCAGCTCCTGGAACTCTGGGGTAAGCCTCTAGCACAGGGGCGGGCAAACTTTTTGGCCTGATGGCCACATCGGGTTGATGAAATTGTATGGATGGCCGGTTAGGGGAGGCTGTGCCTCCCCAAACAGCCAGGCATGGCCTGCCCCCCCATCCAACCCCCCTGCTTCTTGCTCCCTGACGGCCCCCCTGGGACTCCTGTCCCATCCAAACCCCCTGTTCCCTGATGGCCCCCCGGGGACCCCTGCCCCATCCACACACACACACCCCGCTCTCGGTCCCCTGACCATCCCCGGACTCCTGCCCTTAACTGCCCCCCGCTGCCCCATACTGTCCCCCCGGGACCCCTGTCCCATCCAACTACCCCTTCTCCCTGACCGCCCCCAGATCTCCCGCCCCTAACTGCCCCCCACCAACCCATCCAACCCCTCCTCTCCTTCCTGACTTGCCCTCTGGGACCCCTTCCCCCATTCAACCCCTGTTCCCCGCCTTCTGACCGTCCCGACCCCTATCCACCCCCCTGACCACCCCGAACTCCCCTGCCCTCTATCCAATCCCCCACCCCCTGCTCCCTGCCCCCTTACCGCACTGCCTGGAGCACTGGTGGCTGGAGGCACGGCTGCACCAGGACAGGCAGCCACGCCGTGCAGCACAGAGAACCAGGTCAGGCCGGGCTCTGCAGCCCCACTGTCCAGAGCATTGCACCGTGCGGCAGCATGGCTGCCGGGGAGGGGGGACAGCCTCCCAGGCCAGGAGCTCAGGGGCCAGGCAGGACAGTCCCACGGGCCGGATGTGGCCCAAGGGCTGTAGTTTGCCCCCCTCTGCTCTAGCAGGTCCTACCCTATGGACTACAGCAATAAGCACCCACTGGCAGCATTTCCCAGCCTGCTTGGAGTCAGGGGTGGAGACAGACTGACTAGAAACTCCTGCTGAAGCCAATAGGAGGCCTCTGCATGAGATGATATAGACAGGCAGTTAGCTGGGTCAATGATGAGCCAGGGCTGCTCAGCCCCTCAGTGGGTGGGAACTGCCCCAGCCATGCACTAGATCCCAGAGCAGTTCAAAGACTCCCTTTGTGGGGACAGGAGTTGATCAGAGACTCCTTGAGCTGTCCTGCCTCTCTCAGCTCCAGAGCTCAAAAGCAAAGCTAAAACTAGCCAATGTCTCTGAGTCAGGCTGTCCCCTCTCTGTGAGGGGGGCTGAGCAGCCCTGGATATTTTGGATTATTTAGGCGGGATTTAGGAAGGGTTGCCTATCTGCTGGCAGCCTGGCTCCAGCGTGCCCTTATCACCAGGGTTAAGAGTAACCATAGAAGCAGCAGAGAGTCCAGCTCTCCCTGTGATTAGGGATCCTGGAGAGCCTCACTCATGGCTTTCTGCACCAGGGCACTCTGTCGCACTAAACTCCTGGAGTTTCTTGAGTCCCCCTGTATCCCTCTCATGTTTCTGCATAGAAGGGGACAAATTGGCCTTGAATTTGGCCTAAGCCACTAGCAGGGTTGGAAAAGTGTGTTGAACTCCCAGTTATCCTTGTGTTGTCTTTGGCAGTCAGATTATATTCCCTGCAAGGATTGATGGGCCTCACTATTGATTTGGCACCACATCCCTTCTCTCAAGTGTTGTCATATTCATCCGTGCAGGGTAAATGGGCACTGGGCCAGCACTAAATATACCAAATGAAATGTGAATTGAATCTAACATAACTTTTTTATTTAAAATAATTTATTTACCTGGAAAGGCTTAGCTCATACTCAGCATCTGGTTTTCAGTCAGTTCCTGCTCTCTCTCTCCCTTTTAAACCCAGTTTTCCAGCTGAGTTGATAGAGGAACAAACTAAGATCAAATAACTTGCCAAAGATCATAGAGAGAATCATTGGCTCAGACAGGATTTATAGAGAGAATTGCCCTGACTTCACTTGTATCAACAACCTACACCCTTCCTTTTTAGGTCTGCTCTTTCATTAGAGTCTGGGGATCTAACTCAGTGTTGCCCATTCTTATGATTTTATCGCATGTCCGGTGATTAAGGCTGTCGATTAATCGCAGTTAACTCAAAAAAATTAATCACGATTAATCACAGTTTTAATTGCACTGTTAAACAATAGAATACCAATTGAAATTTATTACATATTTTGGATGTTTTTCTACATTTTCATATATATCGATTTCAATTACAACACAGAATACAAAGTGTATATTATTTTTTATTACAAATATTTGCACTGTAAAAATGATAAGAAATAATATTTTCAATTCACCTCACACAAGTACAGTAGTGCATTCTCTTTATCATGAAAGTGCAACTTACAAATGTAGATTTTTTTTGTTACATAACTGCACTCAAAACCAAAACAATGTAAAACTTTAGAGCCTACAAGTCCACTCAGTCCTACTTCTTGTTCCGCCAATCGTGAAGACAAACAAGTTTGTTTACATTTATAGGAGATAATGCTGCCCTCTTCTTATTTACAATGTCACCAGAAAGTGAGAACAGGCATTTGCATGGCACTTTTGTAGCTGGCGTTGCAAGGTATTTATGTGCCAGATATGCTAAACATGAGTGAAGCATGAAGGGACATATGAATCTTCAGTGCATCTGGCACATAGATATCTTGCGACGCCAGCTATAACAGTTCTATGAGAACACCTGTTCTCACTTTCCGGTGACATTGTAAACAAGAAGCAGGCAGTGTTACCTCCTGCAAATGTAAACAGACTTGTTTGTCTGAGCGATTGGCTGAACAAGAAGTAGGACTGAGTGGATTTGTAGGCTCTAAAATGTTACATTGTTTTATTTTTGAATGCAGTTTTTTTGTACATAATTCTACTTTTATAAGTTCAACTTTCATGATAAAGAGATTGCACTACAGTACTTGTATCCGGTGAATTGAAAAATACAATTTCTTTTGTTCTTTTACAGTGCAAATATTTGTAATGAAAAATATAAAGTGAGCACTGTACACTTTGTATTCTGTGTTGTAACTGAAATCAATATATTAAAAAATGTGGAAAACATCCAAAAATATTTAAATAAATAGTATTCTATTATTTAACAGTGCGATTAATCACGATTAATTTTTTAATCACGCTATTAATTTTTTAGTTGCTTGACAGCCCTACTTGTGATATTTGGTGTCTTTCCTAAAGCCCCATCTCTTGAAGTCAACTGTTTCTATGAGAATCTCAACTTTCATTTTAAAAAAAGTTTAGCCTTGGTGGTGGCAGAGAGAGAACTTGAAAATGTGACCTGAGTGCATGCTAAAGCCTCAGAGGCAAATCAAAAGGAACCAAAGTTCTAAAAGATTATCTTAAAAATCTCATGAGTTTTGGGAGTCCTGCATCACGATGTTTGAACGCTTGTGGTTGCCAATACTCTGAACTTTCTTGGACCTCTTACTCCCCATACTGTGAACTCCCTTTTCCCCTCATTCTGGCTTCTCATTTAAGCAATAGGTGACCTTGTCTTAGTTCTAATGCTCAACTCCTATATGCCTCTCTGTGTTTCCTGGAAGCATTTGTCATGGCATATTTCCACAACAGGACAGGAAGATCTGTTTGAAACAGTACAGTTGGATTCCCACCTGACCAGCTCTGCATGTCTCCCCTGTGCATCACTGACTTCAGGGGCACCTCAGACTTGGATAAAAAGGTCTTGATCTTCAGAGCTGCTGAGTAACTGCAGTTCCTGTGACTTGAGTGGGATTTAGGGATGCTGATAATGAGCAGCTGGCCCTGGCCTAACCACATGGCGATACCTGTCCAAAAGAAGAGTTTTGAAAAGGAGTTGTGGGAGAGTTTAAATTTAATCTTATACTTTCACTATTAATCATTACCTCATGTCTTAATCAGCCTGATACCGAACTAGATATGGGTTTCAGTTTGGAGGTTTATGTTCATGCAGAAAAAATACCAGCACTCCTGAAATTGCCTGCTTGCCCTATGAACATTGCATAATAACCCTCACTTGCAATCCTCCTCCTACGTACACACAAACCTTAACATCCCTGCAGTGTTAACTGCCTAGTACAGCATGTAATTATATCGAGAGAATGATCCCTATGCTATGGTTAGCCGAATACATTCACAGGCATGTGAATTAGTCCAAGTGCTGACCCAGTGAAAAGACTGGAGGCTACAATTTTCTCTAGGGGTGTGAATGGAATGTGCTTGGGTGGTCCTCCAGAGGTACCACTACTAATGAAAAACTTACTTCTTGCATCCCAATCCTGTATCTCTTCTGCTGAATGCCTTTGACTGAGCTGAAGCTGTGCCTCTGGATGTGTGTCTGCAGCTTTTATCTAAGCATCGCCAGTTCTCAAAGGTTCAGCGCCATAGAGGCTGCGTGTTGCTTTCAGGGAAGCACTGCCCTTTTTTTTTTTTTTTTTTAAATTTTGCGGCTGGGTGCAGCTGTGGTCCAGCTCGATTTCATCTATAACTGTTAGACTAGTTATAGAGGGTGTTGGGTTGGACCCGAACCTAAGATGTAGACGACAATTGTGCCCTGTAACTGCCATAATAACTGACAATGATGATACAGTATGTTGTTTTTGAGTAGGGAGAGGAAAAGATAATCATATTGATCAGCGGATCCTGAAGAAATAAGAATGTGTTAAGTCCTGGAGCTGGCCTGACATCCAACCACTGAGTGTATCTAACCTCTTAAATCTGAGGAACAGTACTCCTCATAGTGTCTCTGCACCGTGTGGTTCCTAATAATCCCTCCTGGCGTAGGAGCATCTGCTGCTCTCACACCTGCCAGGGGGCCTCCTTCTCTGCCCTTCCACCTTACTGTTTAAGAAACAAATTCCCTTGCTACCACTCCTGGCCCAGCCCTTTGACTATTGAGGAGAGGGTGGCATGGATAACTGCAGGGTCCCCTCATCCTGTGGTTTTTCTGGGCTGATCGTCCTTGCAGTCCTGTGGATCTGTGGAGAAGGGAGAATAGTTCTACTTAGAGCCAGGATGTTTGCTGCTGCTGCCCAGCTGACTCCCCTCCCCATTTCAGCATGGGTTGTACTGGAGTCATGATTTTAATGGTTGGATCTGTTTCCAGATGTTCACCAGCAGCCACAGAGGGGACCCAAGGAGGTCTGAGTTGCACTATCTCCCACATGGGAATCCAGGAATATATGGCTTAGTCAGAGCCAGATAGACCCCCACTGCTCCTCTCAGATTGACTTCTACATCCTAGGGTGCATTTGCAGGGCTGCTAGTTTATAACTAAACTATGTAAGTTTTTTCAAACAGCTTAACTGATAGGGGAACTAATGACCCAATAAATATGGAACTTTATGATGCCAGCTTATACTCTCTATCTTGTAATATAAAAAGAGTATAAAGTTACATTATTGTATGACTTGGAGTACGTCTACACGGCAAGCAGGATCCTGTGGCAGTGAATCTCAGAGCCTGGGTCTACAGACTCTCTGATTCACGACCTTTGTGCTATGGAGCTAAAAACAGCTGTCTAGACATTCAGCCTGCGGCTGGAGCTCCGGCTCCAAAGCCCACATTGGAGGGTGGGTTTCAGAGCCTGAGCCACAATGTCTACATTGGTGTTTTTAGCGCCCCAGCACAAGCCCAGCACACTCGAGTCTGTAGACCTGCTCTATGAGACTTGCTGCTGGGGGCGGGTTAAAATACATTGTAGATATACGTGGTGTTCACCCTGAGTTCTCTTACTTCATATATACATGCATGGACAAGCCTTCTGTGGCAAATGCTGATCTCAGTTATGTGGGTGTAAATCTGTAGTAACTTCTCTGCAGTTATTCCAGATTTACACCAATTAATGTGTTTTCAATCTATTTACTCTTTGGATCCTTTTCATACTGTAGTGATGTTAGCAGCTTCAAGTTAACTGTTATACTTCATATTTTACTAACTTTCTCAGCTATTTGGAAAGCATGTGACCAAGAAAACACTTGGTGTAAAATCTGAACATAGGTATTCCAGGGAGAGAGATTTCTCCATGGAGATGCTTATCTCTGAATAATGTGCCCTGGAGTTGTATTTTTGTGTTAAATGAAAGGATTTTTTTGGTCCACCCTTGCTAATTAGCAGAGCAATCCTTGGCAGCCAGGTATTACAGGTAGGAACAAAAGAGAGGAAATTTATAAGGTTTTGACACTTGAGCTGTGTAAATCTGCCTTACATAACTTGGTTGTTTTGGAAGATGTTCAGTTGCAAGCCAAGGTGCTCTGAATACAAATGCTGATCTGTATTTAGTGATGAAGTGTATTGAGTTACATACACACTAGACAGATACACAGGCAAAGCAAATAAATATTATGAGAATGAGAGCACACTTTGCTCTAGTTCAGTTATAGTACTAGAGTGCGTTATGGCTGGAGATTTATCACATCACCACCCATACATAGTAATTGGTGTGTGAGTTTGCAAACCCTAGTAAATTTTTTCAGCTAAATCCAGACATACTGAAAATAATTTCTTCCACTGAGCTCTCTGCTCATGCATCAAGTATACAGCCTAATTCATCTAACTGTTCACAGTATGGTTTGAAGAATTAGGAATGCAAGGAGCAAATATTTTAGTGTCCACTAAAAACAGAGGTTAAGACTTACATTTGGCATTGGAAGGGTAGTACTGCTGAGTAGGGCTTAAAATCAAAGGTTTAATTTAATGTAAGATTTGTTTCATTTTACAGAGCCAAAGCTATTCTTGAGGCAGAATTTTGTGCTGATTCGCAAACAGAGGTGATAAATATTGCAGACTTTAAGAGGCCAGCGAGATCATAAATTGGAGTACAAAATGTCTTTCTTAATTTGGAACATGGCAGAGGTTAGTCTAAATGGTGCTTATCTAGTGACAGACATTGACCCAGAAAGCCATTCATCAATGGTATAGCTCTCCTAATGTAGAGCTGATGTTCTATAGCCTTCTCTGCTGGGGCATTTGGTGTCTAACACAGGGCATTAGATGGTTTCTAAGACCTGCGTGTTGTGGACATGGCAGTTGTTGGTGGAAAAGATGTTTGCTGAGATCTTATGAATGACTGCCACACCTTTCAATTAACTGATAGGCCTAATCCTGCTCTTGTTGAAGTCAGTGGCAAACACCGTCTTGTGTTGATGGGCACAGGAAGAATAAAGTGAACACAGACTAACAGGAATCAGGGTGTTGGTGTTTAGGGCCAATTTTAAACTTGGCCTTCTGGTGGTTAGCTTCTAGGTGATGTAGTCTAGGTTAGGGAGCTCCTCCTTTCCAATGGTCAAATGCTGCCAAGTGGGAATCATATGGGAACTGAGGGTGCCCAGTGTTTCTAGAGGTGATGAGCAGCTCTTGTGAGGAGGTACTAAGTGGATAATGCTTCTGGTGAATACTTTTAGACACACCACGGCTCCACATCTGCCTTGTTCTCAATAACCTCCCTTTCCATTTTGTTGCCCTGTCTTCAGGCACCAGTATCCCATTCTGACATTAGCATTGCTCCCCTGCTGAGCAATGGTAACAGTTGTCCAGGGCCTAGCATGTTGGCTTCTCAGTTGGGAAGAAATTGATGATGTGGGGTCTGGAATATTCTAAGTGTAACTTGGATACATGTGTAACTTTTTTTCACATACACCATTCCTGGAATAGAGGTGGTCAAACAGCACAAAGGCAATGCTTTCCCCATCCACCTCCACCCGCCCCCTCCAGGTATCTCAGCTCAATGCCAATGCCCAGTTGCCAGGGAGCAACTCTGATTCAAGAGTTGACTCTATCTGGAGACCAAATTCTCCTGCTGTTAACACACTTTTCCAAGCACCACTGAATTTACGTGGAACCTTGCATAACAAAAACTAACACAGTGTGTCTTCCAAAGACAGAACATTTGCTCGCACAGTAAGAAAAAGAATATGGAGGACTATGTAATAGACATAAGTCCACATGTTTCCCTCCATTTCTGTGAGAAGACCAAGCAATGGGAATGGAATGGGGAGTATTACCTCTGCAACGTACTTCCATCCCAATCATCTTAGAGGCCCCCCATCTCCTGCCAACTTCTCTTTATAAACCCAGCCCAACTCCTCCCCCAGTTGGATTTCATAAACAATTAGGCTGTAGTACGCTCTGGCTTTCCTCGAGGTGCAGCCTATGAGTTAATTGGCCAAACTTACCCCTGCAGGCCTAGTGTGGGGTGGACACCCCATCACACCCCATATAATGTGCTTTATACTTCAACATGTCCAAATAAGCAGGGCTCCATCAAGAGGCTTGCTCTCAGAATAAACACACCTTGTTTTGAAGAAGGTTCTAGCCAATAAATCTACTAACTGCCTGCATGCCTAAAAGAATCCTCCTATGCCCAAAACAAGAACAGAGACACAGAAACAAGATCACTAGCGAGCAAAAATAGAAAGAGACATGCATGCTTCTCCCCTCCAAATTTCATATGCTGAGGAAGCAGGTCTTTTTGCTAAGATGCTGTATCTTGATTTCTCTGAGTCTGTATATTCTCAGACAATCTGAGGAGATGACAATGTTTTCCATACTGTAACACTGTCAGATACTTGCTACTTGTCTTTCCCTGATGAAGTGTTTGTTCATTTCCCACAGGGCTTGAAAATAATGGCTGGATCCCGTAGCAAAGGAGATGCAATGTGACTTATGGGAGGGTTCTGTCCTCTAAGGAGGACCTGGTAGTGGATGTTCAAACCAATGCTTGTTAGCAGAGAAACCAGAGATGGGGAATAGAAATAGGCCTATAGCTACAGTCTTCAGTGAGATTTGGTATCTCCCGAGGGGTCATGAACCCAGGTAAAGAGCTGCTTAATAGTGCTATGTAAAGTGGTGCTGCCAGCCTACACAGAAGTCTCACTCTTAGGAACACTCAAGGTTAAAGAAGAAAACTCTCCGTCCAATCCGCCATGCTATCACCTTAATCAATTGGTCCATCAGCCCTTACAGAGAGAGCACCAATCACAACACGTCATTTGTGTTGTTCTAGCCAGTCCTTCAACCACTCCCTAGTCAGGCTGTCAGTGGCACCAGACACCTGTTCGGCATAGAGCACCCAGCCCAGAACCCCTGAGCGATCTGCCAGCCTCAGCCTCCCAAGTAGCTGGGATGACAGACATGCGCCATCGCACCCAACCCGCCATGATATAACTGAATAAAAGGTATGACCAGAGAGTTGGCATTTTCCTACTCCTGCAATTTCTTGATTGTTCAAGAATAAACTAGACGATAAAACAGAGGAGATTTAGTTCATTTAATCTAGCTGTTTGCCAGGGGATAGCAGCTACAGCTCCATCCTCTACAACTAGAGTTGCTCCCTGGGAACTGGGCATTGGCATTGAGCTGAGATACCTGGAGGGGGCGGGTGGAGGGTGGAGGGGGAAAACATTGCCTTTGTGCTGTTTGACCACCTCTATTCCAGAGTACTGATTCTACATTGCCTCACAAGACATAAATTAAAAGCAGCTGTGGAATACAGCTCTGCTACAAACTAAATTGAAGAGGAAAACTCATTTGAAACCTTAGCCTTAAAAAGCATTAAGAGATCAAGTTCTGCTTTATGTAAGACTATGGTAACTGTCAGCAAGGTAAGCTCTGTATAATCACAGGTCAAGGAGCTAGGACATCAGAGAAATCTCCAGATTGCCCAGTTCTTGGTAGGAGCAAATGCAGGGATGCCTACCAGCCGATCTGAAAACAAACTGCTCGTTAATATTGTTAGATGAGCAGTTTTAAACGCACTTCGGTTAACTTAGTTTTACAATTTTCTGTTTCATTCTGACGGAGGTGAGTGGCCTCTTCACTTACTTAGTGCATCAACGGACCCCCTTTTTCAGTGCTAAGAACTGATCCTCAGCTGGTATAAGTTGCCTTCAATGGAGCTACGGCAACTCACATTAGGTGATGGTCTGCCCCAAAGTCTTTCAGGATTGGAGAGCAATGTACTGGTTCTAACATGGGGCACAAATCTGCCCCCATTGAAGTCACAAGTAAAACTTCCTTTGACTTCAGCAGTGCAGGGTCAGGCCTGTACACCCATGTGGGCTGACAACATCGGAAAAGCCTACTACCCATGGGGGTGGGAGGAATGTAAACCTCTCACACCACACAACAGGTTCCAGTGGCAGTGACCGGGATTTGGCACCACTTCCCACCTGTGGATGGCAGTGCTTCTGAGAAGGATATCTAGTCATCTGCTGTTTGTTCAACCCTAGAGTGCAAGATTTTGTGAGCAGTGCTTCTGTGAATAACTTGCAAGATGACAAGACCTGTTGGCTTGGAGAGCGGCCAGTACAGTCACTAACTACTACGGTACTACGTTAACTACTTTGACTATTTTCTTTTGTGAAGCAACTTAAGTTTTCCATCGGCACCAGTGCCTTCACATCTCCTAGTTTGCTTTGAAGGGCTTCATAGACCAGAAAAGTGCTCCAAGCACCCACACAAGAAAGGATTCCTCACTACACAGTTGTCATTCCTCTTTGAAGAAGTGAAACGTGCAGTAAAAAATGATGGAAAGTTGAAACAAGGACATCCAGCAGCTGAGTGGGCCCAATGACATAGGACTCTATTTGCCAGCTTTCTTTTCCATATTGTAGCTTTTTTCTAGGATTGATTTCAACAGGCAGTATTTCAGAATCTATTCAGTGTTATTTGATTAATCCTCAAATTTATTGAGCGCTAACTATAACCCCTTCCGCCCACAGTCCCCCTGTATTCTTACCTGTTCTGCTTTACACAGTTACAGTTTATAGGCTCTTATTGTGCAGTGTTTAGGTTTTGTATTACCATAGCACTGAGGAGCCCTAGTCATGGTCCAGGACCCCATTGAGTTAGGTGACGTACAAACACAGAACAAAAGGATGGTCCCTGCTCCAAAGAGCTTACTATCTAAGGTGCACGCACTTCCAGGCTCCTTACCGTGAGATTAAGGAGAAAATAAACATACCTCAACTACTTGCTAAATTAAACTACTTTCACCTTCTTAAATTGTGTCTTGTCCTTTCCAGCTGAAATCATGGTTCAGAGGTTTTGAGTTCTGCTGCTCTTCCACTTCCTATCTGTGAATTGCGCTCTCATGACAAGCTTTTTTTACTTCCGTTTTTAAACTCATTTTCATTGTATTAGAACAGTGGTTTTCAACCTTTTTTCCATTTGTGGACCCCTAAAAAATGTCAAATGGTGGCGGTGCGGATCCCTTTGGAAATCTTAGGCATAGTCTGTGGACCCCCAGGGGTCTGCGGACCGCAGGCTGAAAACCACTGTATCAGAATTATCATTTGATTTTATTGTAACTATTCAATATCTTTAGGTGTTTGGGCTGCTGCATACAGGTAATTATTTTGCAGCTGTATCAACATCAAAGGGAGGGGCTTTCCTGAGAATCTTTCAAAGGTGAATGCCAGATAAAAAAATAAAATGAAAGTGACTGTAGAGCAAACTCCAGTATGGTGCACTATGACCAAGCCTAACAGAGACTGCAACCTAAGCCATCAAATATAACTTAACTAATTAGTCCTGTCCAGTTTGAAGAGACCCTAATTATAGAGGCCTATAGTGAAGCAACTCACTGGTGCAGCGCCTCCTGCTGGTCATCTTGGGAATTAGCTCTTTCCAGCCTTCGGAGTGCCCTCTGCAGGCCAGTGTCTCACCTGCCGCTGGCATCTGTGTCCCTCCTGGACCCTGATTCCCTTTATGCTGGGATTCTGCCCCAGCAGTCCCCCCCACACTCGGGGTCTCCCCTCCCTGGGGAACCCCCAACCCCCTTTGCCTCAGCATCTACTGCCAGTCATCATCTAACCCCCGTTCACTGTGGCAGACTGCAGTGTAATGGCCACTCATCATTGGCAAGGGGTTAGGACCAGCTGCCTCTGCCTATTGCCAGGCTGACCCTCTGCAGCCCCATTTCTTTTCTGGGCCTTTACCAAGGCCTGCAGCCTGGGGGTTTACCAGGGTGGAGCTCCCCAGCTCACTCCGCTCCACAGCTAGCCCTTCCCACTCAAGGGCTAGAGTGAGACTCTTCCAGTTTGTGGCCCACAGCCCTTTTATAAGGGCCAGCTGGGCCCTGATTAAGCCAGCCACACCTGTGGTCAGCTACATAGTCAGCTTCCCCCAGCTGTTCTTAATCCCTTTTCCCAGCTGCAGCCCCCTGCAGGGCTGCTTTTACTATTGGCTCCCCCAGGCAGCCCTCTCCCAGGGCTGTTTTAACCCCTTCAGGGCCAGAGCGGGGTGACCACCCTGCTGCAAGGCCCAAATAATTCTCCAAGTGTGTAGCCTGAGCAGTTGGGCTGTGTGCTGGGGACTTTCTCCAGGGCTGGGGGTTGGAGAGGAAGAGGGCAGAATCCTCCAAAGGTCACAGATTGGACTGGGCCACTACCTTCACTTGATTCTGTACACGGCTGAACATATTAGGGCTTGGCAAATAATTAACTATGCATCAAGATTGCTACATCTGCCAGTGAAGGTGTACAATTTAACCTCCTCCTTATTGTTTCATTTTGATACATGGCAGAAAGTGGAACCTGAGATAGCAGCAATATCCTTTGACAGGAGGGAACCTTGGGGTCCAAAATGATCTTGTGATTCCTAACAAAATTAATGGCTGTAAATTCTTTCCCACCAAACAGTAAGTCTGGGAAGCTTACCCTTGTATACTGATCCAATCAACAATTTAGGATTAGCTGGATTAAAAATTAATCTTATTGATGGCCCTCCAAATCTAAATTTTAATTTGGCAACTAGTCAACAAAGCAACTGCTGTCCCAAGACCTCGTGTGGAAAATACTTTTATCCCTCATGGAGTCAAAAAAACAAGGCCTTCTAGGTGACTTACATGAGGCCTTTCAGATTTCCTTCATGAACAGTGGCTGGCACAGCACTAAAACTCTCCCCTGTGTAGCTTGCAATGCAGAACAATGAAATGCTACCATGAAATAACATAATTCCTCTTGCTCATTCATGTCCCCTCTCAGTCTTCTCTTCTCTAGACTAAACAAACCCAGTTTTTTCCATCTTCCCTCCTAGGTCATGTTTTCTAGACCTTTAATCATTTTTGTTGCTCTTCTCTGGACTTTCTCCAATTTGTCCACATCTTTCCTGAAATGTGGCACCCAGAACTGGACACAATACTCCAGTTGAGGCCTTATCAGCACGGAGTACAGTGGAGGAATTGCTTCTTGTGTCTTGCTTACAAAACTCCTGCTAATACATCCCACGATGATGTGGGTTTTTTTTGCAACAGTGTTACACTATTGACTTATATTTAGTTTGTGATCCACTATGACCCCTAGATCCCTTTCTGCAGTACTCCCTAGGCAGTCATTTCCCATTTTGTATGTGTGCAACTGATTGTTCCTTCCTAAGTGGAGTACTTTGCATTGGTCCTTATTGAATTTCATCCTATTTACTTCCGACCATTTCTCCAGTTTGTCCAGATCATTTTGAAATTTAATCCTATCCTCCAAAGCACTTGCAACCCCTCCCAGCTTGGTATCGTCCACAAACATTATAAGTATAATCTCTATGCCATTTTCTAAATCATTGATGAAGATATTGAACAGAACCAGATGCAGAACTGGTTCCTGCAGGATTCCACTTGATATGCCCCTCCAGCTTGACTGTAAACCACTGATAATTACTCTCTGGGAACAGTTTTCCAACCAGTTATGCACACAACTTATGCACCCACCATCAAGGTTGTATTTCCCTAGTTTGTTTATGAGAAGGTTATGTGAGACAGCATCAAAAGCCTTACTGAAATCAAGATATACCACATCTACCACTTCTCCCCATCCACAAGGCTTGTTACCTTGTCAAAAAAAGCTATTAGGTTGGTTTGACACAATTTGTACTTGACAAATCCATGCTGACTGTCACTTACCACTTTATTATCTTTAAAGTGATTGCAAATTGATTGCTTAATTATTTGCTCCATTATCTTTTTAATTACTGAAGTTAAGATGACTAGGTAGTCTATAATTCCCTGGGTTGTCCTTATTCCCGCTTTTATAGATTGGCACAGTATTTGCCCTTTTCTAGTCCTCTAGAATCTCTCCTGTCTTCCATGTCTTTTCAAAGATAATCGCTAATGGCTCAGATATCTCCTCAGTCAGCTCCTTGAGTATTCCAGGATGTATTTCATCAGGCCCTCGTGACTTGAAGACATCATGCAACTGAACAATGCCCTCCTTATTCCCACCCACACGCCTGGCAGGCCATGCTCACCATGACTGGGGCTGGAGAGCGATGCTATGCAGAACCACTCCAAAGCTGAAGAGTCAATAAGCATGTCTTATTTAAAACTTTTATGGGAATAAAGGGAACTGAGTTCTGAAGTTTATCTTTCACTTTCCATCGTGACTGTCAATACAATAATACATCTGTCTGTTTTATCTGTAGCTGCTGCCATTGTGGACTCGAGGGGGAGCCTCCTCCATATCAGTGAAACAACTGACCCTGATGAGGAGGAGAAAGAAGAGGACTAGGTAGGACATGTTCAATAAAATCCTGCAAGTCAGTGCTGCACGGACTGTGAACAAAGGGCTTGGAGGGTGAATATGGCAGACAGCCTGGAGAAGGAAAGAGACAACAGGAAAAAGCCCCAGGAAAAGGTAAGGGAAAAGCAGCAGGACATAATGGGTCTTCTTAGGCAGCAAACACAAATCGACCAAACTCTTGTTGACCTGCAGGTCCAACCATCACAGGTTCGCCTCCCTTTGCAATCAATGGAGAAGTCCATTTTAGCTCCTTCCTGCACTCCCCAACATTCCATGTGGCATCAGGGCTGCATCCCTACCCCTACTCCTCCATGGTGCGGGAACGTCAGGAGAACCTCAGAGTCACAAACACTGACCTGTGAGAGCCACAGCTGGTGTCTGTTAGGTAGGAGTGGACAGGAGTGTTTGCTACCATTTTTAATTTTAAAGTTCTGTACCACTAAGTTATTTTTGAAGTTTGTGTTGTATTTGTTTTTTAATTGCACATTACATTGTGTACTGTTTTGGGTATGCAATAAACTTCTATTTTTTGGAATACATTCCTATTTATTACTTCTCAACATATACTGCAGAATGTGTAGGGTTACTCGAAGCACCCGCTACGAGTAATTGAACAGGGCCACCGAGCTCATGTGTTCAGTGAAGAACACAGTGTAATAATTATACATGTACAGCGAGCGCCACATAATTCATAAGTGCATTAAGAGACTGTGTGATGTTCATAAATGTACACCAAGCACCACACAATCCCTAATAGCTCCCAAAACTCTAGGCCAGGTAGAGCACAATCCATCACATCACAGCACTGTGGCTGATCATTATAGTGCTCTTTGAAGGTCTTTCTCAGCTACATAGATCCACGTTAAGCTCTTCTAATGGCCCTTTTGTCTGGTTGGTCAAACTCAGCAGACAGACGCTCCACCTCTGCTCTCCATTCCGACAGCAACTTCTCCCCCTTTGCCTCATGGATATTATGCAGGACACAAAAGGCAGCTATAACCAGTGGGATATTTTGCTCACTGAGATCCAGTCTTGTGAGTAGACATCACCAGTATCTTTTTAATCTACCAGAAGCACCTTCAACTGTCATTCTGTACCTGCTGAGCCAGTAGTTGAATCTTTCCTTGGAGCTGTCAAGGTGGCCAGTGTAGGGCTCCATTAATCTAGGGAGCAAAGGGTAGGCTGGGTCCCTCAGAATTACTATTGGCATTTCAACATCACCAATGGTAATCTGCCCGTCGTGAAAGAATGTCCCTGCTTGCAGCTTTCTGAACACTACTGTGTTCTTAAAGATGTGAGCGTCATGCACTTTCCCTGAACCGCCACATTGATAGGTGAAGCATCTCTAGTGATCCTCCAGTGCTTGCATAGCCACAGAAAATTAGCCCTTTCTGTTGATGTATTCTGTGGCAAAGTGGGCTGGTGTCAACCTTGGAATATGTGTGCCATCTATCGCCCCACCGCAGTTCAGGAACCCCATTTCTTCAGAGCCATCCACTATGTCCTGCACATTGCTGAATGTCACAGTCTTGTGTAGTAGGAGATGATTAATGGCTCCACAGACTTGCATGACAACGGCCCCACTGTGAATTTTCCAACTCCAACCCCACTGACTAGTATCAATTCAGTGTTGCAAGTTTCCACAGTGTGATAGCCACTTGCTTCTCAATGGTCAGTGCAGCACTCATCCTAGTGTTCATGCGCTGGAGGGCTGGTGTGAGCTCAGCACACAGATCCAGGGATGTGGCCTTTCCCATCTGAAAGTTCTGTAGCTACTGCCCAGCATCCCATATCTGCATTATGATGTGATCCCACCAATCATGGCTGGTTTCTTGGGCCCAGAAACTGCACTCCACTGTCTGCAGCTGCTCCACGAATGCCACTAACAGCCTTAAATTGTTTTTTGCTATGCCCCTCAGCAATTTGCCCTCCAATAAATCATCATGGCCCTTGTTGCTGTGGTTCTTCATGTGGCTCTGCTAATACTGGATGATCATTCGTCCTGTGTTTGCAATGTTCATGCCAGCAGTGCAGAGCTGAGAGCTCTGCAGGCACCATGCTTCTGTCAGAGATGGCAATCAGCAAAAATTGCTGCATGGGTTTGTGGGATTTTTTTAAAAATGTGCAAAAATTATGGGATATGGATGGCATCATGGGATGGAGAAAATTGCATGATGGGAACTTGCTCCCTTGCTCCCAGTGCAACTCATTTCTGCTGCACCATGCATTGCCAAAATTTCTCAAAAGACGGTGCACTGGATGATAAGTGGCACACTGGGATGTCTGCCCAGGGTGCACTGAACTGTGCATTGACACACGCACTGGTCAGTATGTGCAGTACTGATGCAATGGCCAAGTGTGCGTGTGCATGTGCAATTCATTAGCTGCAGTGGCCTTAGGTTGACATAACTTGAGTTGACCAAAGTTTGTATTGTAGACATGGCCAACTTATCTACTGCTCTCTCTTTCTCCACACACAGTTCCTGCAGAGTATTGGTTGACATCACATTAACAAGGGCTCTGTCATCCGTATGACCCAGTGTTCTCTGTTTGATGTGATACGATAAGGTGGTGATAAGAGAACGTTACAGGTTAAAGGTATGCACACAAATGAAAGAGTTGGCATTTCTCAGTGGCAAAGATGTCTGGATTGTACCATATAGGTAGAATCATCCTACTGACTCCCGATGGCATGTACCGCTGTAGGTGACCTTCCTCTTTAAACTGAGATGTCCTTTCTAAAAGTGGCAGATTTGAATTCAATTCCTGATAGGATTTCTTCCTTCTTGATAACTGATGGTCAATTTTAGAGTTGTACTATTTGCTTTCTTAAAGAGATGCAGCTGGACTCCTAAAATTCTGATTTCTCTTGTCGTTTGTATTTCCAATAAGGGAATTCTCGATGCATACTGAACAGAAGCATGCATTGTGAGCAGGCATTTTTGAACACTGAAAATATCTACTCTCATTACCTACTTCCAACTTTTCCAAAGGACTAGTGGAAGCCCAATCTCGGTTCAAGGACAATTGGCCTTTCTAAGAAATGTGCTGTGTTCTTTCTTTACTATGGAGTGGCTCAAACTGATCAATAATGATGGATAAACATACGCACTATTTTTCTAGCAGATATAAAAAGTGCTGTTGCCTTTTGAATGTCTAGTCTGGGGCCAGATTCTGCCATCCTTACTCACATGACTAAGTCAGTGGTGCGGCCCACCAGGGCAAACTGATTGCGGGCCGCAAGACATTTTGTTGACGTTGACCCGCCGCAGGCATGGCCCTCCCACAGCTCCCAGTGGCCGCGGTTCTCTGTTCCCGGCCAATGAGAGCTGAAGGAAGTGGCGGGCTGCAGGGATGTGCTGGGGGAAGGGATGGAGTGGGGGCGGAGCCTGGGGCAGAGCCGGGGGTCGAGCACCCCCCAGCACAATGTAAAGTTGGTGCCTGTGGTACTATTCACAAAGTAAGGTGTTTCCTGGTCCGAGCAAGGGTGGGCAGAATACACTCAGTGAGTTTTTAATAATATCGGTAGAAGAGAAGAATTATCTGTAGCTATACTCTGAAAATCCTGAGCCAGCTCTTTGGCTGGTGTAAATGACATTGCTCCTTTAACTTCACTGAAGTCAACCAATTGAGGATCTGGCCCACTATATATATATAGTTTTCCTCCACTAATTAAACCTTTGACATTATGAGTAGATTGCCAGTCACAAGATTAGGATGGAAAACTATACATCCCTGGTGGTTTAATGCATGAATTCTTTGATGAGCATTAATAGCTTTTTAATCTGGCTATGTCCAAGTATAAAAATCATGTTGTCAAGGCACAGTATATCACATAACAATGTCCCTACTCTAAAGGGATATTTCCTGTTGGATGGTGTCTATAATCTACAACAGAAGCATTAATGCACGTTCAGAAACTAATCTAATATCAACAACAAATAGTAGTAAAATAGTTTTAAAAGGTCAGCTTGCGGTCCCTTAGTGATACTCAGCAGATACAGCCCCACATTAAAGCTGCCAAACCAGAACTAATGAGCCAGACACTAAGTTGATGCAAAATCAACCTACCTCCATAAAATGGCAACATTCAATTATTATTCATTATTAAACAATTCATCCATTAAATCTCCAGGGAAGTATAGCTTTCCATCCAAATCTTGTGACTGGTTAACAGCTCATAATGTCAAGGGTTTAATGAGGAAAAAGTAGTGGGTCAGGTCCTCAGCTAGTGTAGTAAACTGGTGTGGTGTTGAAGTCAATGGAGAGATGCCAATTTACACCAGAATGAGGATATGTGCCTGCGTATTCCTGAATTCAAGGCTACCTGAGAATGGGCACAGCTCCTCTGCAAACCATGTGTGGAAATTGCTCTTGCCTGGAGATTGTTAATCCCAGCAGGGATGGAGCATGAGGGGACAGGTGCATGTGTTGAAATGCACAGCCCATTTTCCCCAATCCACCCTGCCATACACCCGCTGTGGCCACAGCTGTGGAGGAATTTGCAGTGAGAACTCAAAAGATTGCAGCCCAGGATTCTTTGCTTTTCAGTTGATCACATATGTGCAAACCAAGGCCTACATTTGGCCCGGGGTGATTCCCAGCAGCTGGTGTGACATCATTGTTTCTAGTTTTCAACATGACTGGTGCTGTTTGGTAACTCTTTGTGTATTCCTAATAGCACGTTTTACCCATCTGAGAGTAGATTCAACTGTATTTCCCTTGCATTTGATGTCATCTCCTTCCTCTCATTTTGTTCTGCTTCCTTGTTATGCAGATAGGGTGTTAATTACCTGATAATTTACTTCCTATAGTCAACACTCTTTGTCTTTATAGCAGAGTCATTTTGACAGTTTCCATAAATGGCTCTAATCATCTCCTTGATATATTGACACCAGCTTAATGGGAGTTTTTTTCTGCCATATTTAGAATGTGTTTGAACCTCCCTGGAAGAAAAATTAGAGGCTGTTTCTCAGCAATGGCCCCCACTGGAGAATTAACCTTAACCTTTTCTCTCCTCACCTAAAATATTACATTAATTATAGAGAGCAAGATAAGTGGCTCTCAGGAGCAGTTTGCACTTTAGTCATTCATTTCATGTAACCCTAAGATCTCACACTTGAACAGCTGTGTTTCACTGAATGGATTGGGCCAGTCTCCTGGATTGCCACTTCAGTTTGATTTTACTTTATCATGTCCTGCTTGTGCATGACAAGGAAGATTTACAGTAGCGTTATTCCACACCTAGTAGTGATGCTGTTTCAATAAAGAGACTTTTGGCTGCGGTGAGATTTAAAGTATCATGACAAACAATTAAAATACTAAAGAATAGAGGCAAAACTGGATGTACAATGAGGATTGAAAGTAGCAACTTTCTTCCTACGTTCCTGTTGTCTGATTATCCAAAGTAATTGTTTGAACTAGAGATTAGATAAAGCTAGAAAGATAAGATCTGACATCTAGGTTGTGAACTTTCTGAAGTTTGCGGAGACTGGATCTGTAACACTGCTTAAGGCCCATTCCTAATCTGCACAGTAGGTGTCTTCCTCCTAACTCACCTCCTCCTGCTTGATCCTGTAACGAAGTCATAACACTGACTGTGACAGCACAATCTATCACCCCTCCCCCATCACATGAGATCACAGTTGCAATGATGACCTTCTTGTAAAATAAGAGAAACTGGATGGTGAAAAAGAATTCTCATTCATGCATCCGATGAAGTGGGCTGTAGCTCACAAAAGCTTATGCTCAGATAAATTTGTTAGTCTCTAAGGTGCCACAAGTACTCCTTTTCTTTTTGCGAATACAGACTAACATGGCTGCTACTCTGAAACCATTCAAATACAGTCAGTAAAAGAATAATATAGACGTTAACAAAGTAAATTGTATTCTTTGTAATAAATGTTCCTTCTTAGCAAATTTGATCCAATAAAAAATTTCTCTTATGTCTTCTGTATGGTTATTAGTGGTCAACAGAAAACTCCTTCTAGTTTTGTTACTGAAAATAGTTGTCACTGAAGTCCTTATATAATGTAATAGTCTTAACTTGCTACATTGATTTTTTTTTTAAAGCACTCTAGATTGACTGGGTCTGGTACTTGAAAGGTTTAGCACTGGATTAATACACTTTCTAGAGTGTCTTTTGAGAGCTCAAGGCAGTTTAAAAGCATGGCTGGAATAAGTGTCAAAACAGCCTTGTGAGGTGCATATTGTGTTTCACAGATGGGGAAACTGAGGCACATAAATTAAAAGCTCAATCTTGCAAGATGCTGAGCACTTAATAGGGTGTTGAGCGCCCACAAATGAAATTAGTGGGAGTTGAGGGCACTTGGCACCTGATCGGAGTGTTTAGGCCTGAGCTCTAGTGATTTGCCCAAGGTCACACAAGTCTTGTCCTTTAACCAGTAATCCAGGTTTCCGCTAATCGTACATGCAGCCATTGCTGTCTCTTTCCACCAGACCTCTGTTCAATAGTATGAGTAACATGAAAGGTGGCACAAATACTACCAAATAATAATAGTGCAAACTTCAGAGATTTCAGTGACACAAACAAAATAAAGTAGATTTTTTGTGTAATGAAAAATATTTAAAAATGCAGTGTTTGATGTTATGCTCGTAGTTTAATAAATTGAGCTCAAGTTGCCAACATCACTCAGGAATAACATTGTTTAATGTAAGAACATCTGATAGGATTTAATTTCTCCTCTAATCAACATTCATTTACGATCTCTGGATTTTTTTTATGGCTTCTTATTTCTACTATTTACTGGGCTCCCGTAGTTAAAAAAATAAAATTAAACTACAAATGCTCTTCTTGTTGACACAAATGTCTTACTAGTCTATTCTTATTAGCTGCTCTTTGCTTAGTAAGGCATCATAATTAGGATTATTTAGATGGTCAGTAGTAATAAAATCATCTTGTTCCTGTGGCTTTTGAGCTGAGGATCTCAAAACACTTTTTAAAATTGGCAACTGAGGTGCCACAAGGCTAAGTGACTTGCCCAAGCTTACCCAGTCAGTAGAGAGCTGGCTGATACTGCAGAGAACAGCTGAACAGATGGTGGCAGAGGCAGGATGCCTTTTTAATTTGGGTTTGCCAATCAGCTAGAAGATACTGCAGTATTTATGGCAATATACTGTGGCTAATTTTTACTTTGTGATTCTTTCTGTGTGTGTGCCTACACCATGTTTGAGATAAAGCTTTGTTGCAGACTATCAATCAGCCTAGGAGAATGGGCAAAAGATCAGATTTAGACAGTGGCGTTGTAACACTTTTAATAGTGGGGGTGCTGAAAGCCAGCCCCCTTGCACCTGTCCATGCTTCCCTCCCCGGAGCTGGGGCTGGGAGTAGGGCCGTATCTCCGGGAGGGGGGACCCAGACAGGGCTGAGGCTTGGGCCACAGTTGGAAGTGAGCACGGGGCTAGCAGCTGGGACCCCGGGCGTGGGGCCAGCAGCAGAGCCCCAGGAGCAGGGCCAGGAGCCCATGTGCAGGGTTGGGAGCAGAGACCCGGGAGCGAGGCCGGGGTTCCAAAGAGGATGGCTCTAGACTGTTCTCAATGGTAGCAGATGACAGAACGAGGAGTAATGGTCTCAAGTTGCAATGGGGGAGGTTTAGGTTGGATATTAGGAAAAACTTTTTCACTAAGAGGGTGGTGAAACACTGGAATGCGTTACCTAGGGAGGTGGTAGAATCTCCTTCCTTAGAGGTTTTTAAGGTCAGGCTTGACAAAGCCCTGGCTGGGATGATTTAACTGGGAATTGGTCCTGCTTCGAGCAGGGGGTTGGACTAGATGACCTTCTGGGGTCCCTTCCAACCCTGATATTCTATGATTCTATGATTCTATGATCTGGGACCTCTCCTGCAGGGCTGGGAGCGGAGCCTCGCATGAAGCCTGGGGATGCTCCAGCATCCCCCACACCCCTAGTTCCCGCACCTATGGATTTAGAACTCAAAGGGCCAGATTCTGCTCTGTTGCCTTGGTGTAACTCCATTGACATAAATGGAATTACTCTGCATTTGCACTAGTGTACCTGAGAGCAGAATAGGCTCAAAAGCGGGAAAAAAAAATCAATTCCACAGCTTCTTGTTGCTGACGTGCAGAGGCGATGCACGGGGGGGCGCGTGGGGTCACATGCCCTCCCCTTTGCTGCTTAACTTGTACTGAGCATGCTCCTGTGGATTGAGCATGCTCAGTAACACTGCTGAAGCCAGCTGCCCCCACTCTGCACCCCCACAATCAGCAGGCCTGGGTCATCTCTGCTGACGTGGCTTTGGTTTGCCTGTATTAGGGACTGGTGACACTGCAGAGCTCTCTTAAGCCAACAAATTAACCACTATTTTTTGTAACAACTTTTAGAATTCCTGCAGCAATGAGTAAATGATGTATGAAAGAGAAAAACCTCTGCACCTAATGCACAAAACCTGTGCAATTGGTGCTTTGCAATCACTGCTGTGCTGTACTCTGGGCTGTACTCTTCTTTATTGACACTTCCTTTAGAAAACAGAAAAAGTGTAAATAATGTAATTACAATGCATGCAAAACAATAGACACGTGGGTCCAGGTAATCCTTCTTTTGTCCATACTTAAGCAGCCACAGTTTCTAAAGGCAGAGTTCGTGTGTACATTATACGTTGTATTAATCTCCAATTGGAGTGTTCTTCGGATTAAAGCAGAAAGCTTGTGCTGAACTAAATTCTTTTTATTTAAAGTTTACATAACTGAAAGCAGATCTTCGCACTGCATGTATGACAACAGCTCATTCTGCTCTTCACTGGTAACATGCAGTTTGCTCTGTGTCTGCAGGCCAGCCCCTTCCCCTCCCCTGCACTTTTCAGTATGGAGAGAGGCTTGGTTGACTTCTGCAGACACACCCTACAGCCTTCCACAACAGTAATTACTGCTCAACACAGCAGTACCACGAGGAATGCCCTAAATTCTAAAGCTTGGTCTACACTTAAAATTTAGGTTGGCATAGCTACGGCACTCGGGTGGGAAAAAGCCACACTCCTCAGAACTTTAGCTATGCCAACCTAATCCTTGTGTAGATACAGCGAGGTCAACAGAAGAATGCTTACATCGAGCTAGCCACCATCATTCGAAGAAGTGGCGTTCCTACGGTAATGGAAAAACCTCTTCCGTTGCTGTGTCTACACTGTGGAGTCATGCTGGCATAGCTACAGCACCATAGCTATGCTGCTATATGTAAGGGGACTGGTGCCCCCTTACTTACATTCAGTGGGGGTGTTTTAGTTGCTAGTTTCCAGTCCTAAAAAGGAGGAAGGGTCGATGGGGAATCAGGACCCTAAGACTGACAGCTCCCAGGAACAAGGGGGAGAGGCCAATGCTCCAGGTCAGCCTGAATGACAGGGCGGGCAGGCTAATCAGGGAGTCAGGAGGCCAGGGAGGTCCCATCCTCCGTGTGAGCTGGATTTGCCTGGGTCAGACAGAGTGGGGCCGAGCTAAGGAGAAAGCAGGGGTGCAAGCTGAGCTGGGGAGCAGAGCTGGGCCAGATCCAGAGGGGCCAGAAAAGTAGCCCAGAGAGAGCAGACCCTGTCCTGGGAGCAGAGCTGCAGCAACCAGAGCCAGAGGGGCCAGTAAAGCAGCCAGGAAGCAGGTCAGTGCTGGGAGCAGAGTCACAGAAGCAGCCTGCAGAGCAGACCTGTCCTGGGAGCAGAGCTGCAGCAACCAGAGCCAGAGGGGCCAAAGAAGCAGCCCAGGGAGCTGGAGGCAGAGCAGCAGCAGCAGCAGCAGTGCAGAGACCGAGTGGTGCAGCTGCTGGGGCTGGAGCAGTCTGGAGCTGGGTGCGGTGAGCAGCTGGGGAGAGCGAGGGGGACCCTGGGCAGCGGGCCCAGCACAGGGAGACGCCTCAGCCAAGAGGCTCTGCAGGCTAGGCTTGGATCGTAACCCCGACAGGGCGGGGGCGAAACTGGGAAGAAGGGTCCTACCACTTAGAGCCTGAGAGCATGTGGCCACCACCAGAGCAAGTGTCCAACCCACAGCATCCCTGCAGAACAGCCAGGGCCTGAGAAGAAGGCCTGGGACTTACAAGGAACAGACTGTGAACTGCCCTGACGTTCCAGAGACACTGTTTGTGATGTTCCCTGCCACAGAGCGGGGTGATGTGTTTCCTTGAACCTTTCCCATTTTTCCTTATTCTTTTTCAAATTAATTGTTGATTAAATAACTTGCATTTGCTTTAACTTGTATGTAATGGTCAGTGGGTCAGAGAATTGCCCAGTGCAGAGAGAGTACCCCAGATTGGGGACACCCTAGCCCCTGTCCTAGGTGACCACAGCAGGGTTGGGAGTCAAGCCCCCCAGGAATCCTGGGCCCAGCCTTGTTGGGGTTACGAGGACTCTGCCAGGCAGGAGAGTGGAAGGGGAGTCCTCAAGGGCAGGGAGGCCACTGGGTAAAGGAAGTGGGAGCGAGGACTCAGATCCTTTCGCTAGCCCACTTCACCGGGGTAGTGCAGAAGCCAGGAAAGTTCCCCACAAGAGCGGGACTATTCCCCTGCTTACATATAGTCCCCAGCGTGTGGACGTGGCCTAAGACACAAACCAGAAACACTTTTTTAAAGAGAATGTTTAGGTAGCTGTGGGTCACTCTGTTATGTAAAAACATCTCTTTCCTTTCCATCAACAAATATGTGAGCACCTTGTAAATGTCCTCCACGCCATGCTGATGAGCATGGATTAACTGGCTGGCCGGACAGACTCTGGAAACCAGGACAGAGGAAGGGGAGAAGAAAATGAAGAGACACATTCTTTGTTCTCAAATCCCCCTCAGCAAAAAATATACATCTATATAAACTCACAAACGGTGGGATTTTTCAGAACTGCTCAGCTTTGGCCTAACTCTGCCTGTTGAAATCAGTGTGGAGTTTGACCATTGACTTTGAAAGAGCAGTTTGGCCAGTGCTGAGCATTTTTGAAAATCCCCCCCCAAATAGCGTCCTCATCTCTTCACTTTTCACAAGGCTTCTGACAAGTTTTTGAGACTTCAGGGTCCTTTTTCTGTTTGTTAGTGGATGAGAATTTGGCTGTCTCGGACTAAAATAGCATGTCCTGAATTTGTGACACAGGAAGCAAGTTCTGAACCAAATAAAAGGTTTTCTGCATTTTCTCCCTCTCTTTCCTAATAGTAATACAAAGTACCTGACATCCAAAGGGTCTAGGAGGTAGCTGGGAATTGCTGGCTTCTGATCATAAGTATGCCAGTCATGGCCTCAGCCTCATCCTTACAAGCACAGGGCCCGATCAAGCTCCCATTCTAATCAATGGAAAGCGACTTGTCCCATTGACTTTGATGGATGGTGACTAGAAGCCATAGGCCCAAAGTTTCAGGTTCCACAAAAATTTCCTTCATAAACAGCTTCAACTCAATTGAGTCCTGGAGTGATTCTGTATCAGCTTCCATTGACTGTGGTTATCCTGGAGGCTGATCCTGTCTGGCTATATGCCCTGGAGTCTGCCAAGGTCCTTCTTATAACCAAACTGACATTCGCCACAACCATTGTGCTTTTCCTATACTGCTCCTCCACCCCAAAAATATCGCCTACAACCTACCCCAAGCAGATCCTTTCTGTAACCCCAAAACTGAGATGTGCTTGAGAGTCCATGGAGTCCACTAGGGACTTTCCAATCTAACCCAGAAGGTGCTGAGATGCTGTTGTGGTGAACGTTTGTACAAAACTCTACAATCAAAGAGAGAGGAGAGACTGTGTACTCTCAGTTGGAGATGCTTCCCCCTATGTCTACTTCTTTTCTGCATTTAGGGACTTCACCCATGGGAAGGGTGCTGCCCTTGATAAGGATGATTGATCCTGCAACTCTTCTACACTACAGTATTTTACCATGATCCACACAGAAATTAGGCTATATGGAGAATATCAAAACTATACAGACTCTTTGCATACTGGCTATGTTTTAATTATATACAGACACTCCAAATACACAGTTACCCGTTCCTGTTCTGTTTTTAGTTAGGACAATAATGCATTCCATATAATTTATGTTGTTTTAATTTTTAAAGCAAGCCTCTTGTTTTCCAATTCTTTTTATAACATTATCTGTGTTAGTGTAAGAATAATTCCAAGTTAAACTTTACTACAGATGTTTTGACACTTCTGGGTGAATATAAATAAAACTAGAGAGATGACGTCAATAGGAGCTGTTGTTGAAAATCTAACCATTTATTTAGATGCCTATATATATGGATTTAGGAGCCTAGCATTTTGCACCCAGTTTTTTCCACCCTCTCTGCACTGGGCTTACTTCAAACAGCTTTTTTTATTTAATTTTTTTTTTTATCTAGAAAGGGCCCCATGGTACAGCACTTGGAGCAAATATAGGAAGACAATCCCTACCAAAAATTCTTACAGTCTAAATGTTACCTTCTTAGCCCATCCTAATTTCTATTGATTTGATATCTAGGACCAACAACTAGACTTGTTCTGAACCAGTGAAAGTCTTAAAGTTTGATA
Source organism: Natator depressus (assembly GCF_965152275.1). NCBI lineage: Eukaryota > Metazoa > Chordata > Testudines > Cheloniidae > Natator > Natator depressus. The sequence goes on from NC_134234.1 coordinate 136,451,253, forward strand.
GCTTGTGACCCTTTAGGGCTAGAAATGGGACTATTTATGCAATCTGAAAGGGAACATTCTGAGGTTTCCAATAGAGAAAATCAGGGAAGGGCTTCAGATATCAAACCTTAAAACTATATGCATATTGTTATGTATGGAGGAGTGGTGGAACTTCCTTGGGTAAATTTCAGAGAATGGACTCATGGGCATTAAGGCAGATTAGACATTATGGGAAGAAATGAGCAAAATTGTACCAATAAGCTGTCCTTAAGATCTCCAAAACGCTGCTAAAATGGTTTCTTCAATAAAAGAGGGGGTCCTATAAAGAATACATAATGGAGTGGTATAGTGGAGTGGTATGGGTTAAAGATTTTTATTCGCACTCTTTTGGAATGAGTTGTACAACTCACTTGAGGTTTTGTCACTCCTGACTAATAGGGCCATCCCAAATATATGCTAATAAAACCCTTTTATACGTACTCCATTTCTTATAAATCTAAATAAATAAAATCAGAAGTGCATTTTAATTAAAGATCAGAGGAGAACCAACAACCCACAAAGTGTGTACTCATATTTTATAGTATATATAAAAATTGAAATGTTAGGCAATCTTAACTATAGACTTTGCACCCAGCTCTGCCTATAATATATGTGTATGTAGACACACATGTCTGTGTATTATAATCTTTCTGTATAACATATTCCCAAAGCATGGCTCTCTAATTCTGGGAATGGTACACTTTATGAACAAATGCTCCATATCCTCCTTTCTACAAGTGTTGCTTTTCAGTTGTGCCACAGTTTGAATTTCATGCAGTTGTTTCTTTCTGGATTGAATTAAAAGACCAAAATATTCCTGGCATTTCTACAAGAGCTATGGTCTTGTAATCAATGTCAAAAGGAGAACTGCAGATGGTAGAAAATGGTGATAAATTTCCATGCAAACCTTGTCCTTCATTCTCTATCCAGATGTTCTTTTCTACATTGCTAACCATCTGAGGAATCTCAGGTCCAGTTTGATTTCCTGCAATTGCTTGTCGAGGAAACAGCAATAGCTTTGGGCATCTTTTGGGCACATTCTAGAAGAAAGCCTCAATGGGAAAATTGTCACTGTGAGACGGTTGGGTTTTAGGACACTTTGTCACTGAACTCAGTTTAATGGAACAATTAATGTGGAACATGGTTGTTGTCGGTTGTTTGGTAATCTGGTGTTTGTGATTCGTGGATGAGTGGAGATTAGTAATCTATAAATCCTGGGGGAGGAGGGGAACATCAAAGAGGACATCACCTTGGAAAGAAGACCTTGAGAGAGAATGTGCCCATTGAAGGAATGGTATAATCAAAGCATCTTCAAACTGGTGTAAGTGTGAAAGCAGTAGGAAGTGAAATTTTTGTTTGTATTTTTATCTATTAATAGTTGTGTGTGTCTATAGATGTCCATTTTTGGTATATAGCTTGGGTTTTTGTTCTTAGTGCTCTTGACTTTATTGTTACTGTATATATACATGTTCTCTGTTTTTTACTTCAGTGGACTTGCACATAAAGAAATAAATAACCACACTAAATGAATCCACACAGAAACCATTCTACATTTTAATGCATATATGGGGGATCAGGGACTCCACTCAGGCTGGTTTGAACGGATGGAACCATAAAGGTTTACTTATGGAGGCTTTTTGCACATTACCAAAATGCTCTTAAGGCCCCTTTGTTGTAGACAAGTTCTGCACCTGCAGGAAATATGTGTGTCATCTGCCAAAACCAAATTTTAAGGATTAGCTAATAACATTTTCTTGAAAAAGAGAGCTGACATTCTTAACCAATATCATCGGTCTTTGAAGTCTTTGTAATCTGTTTTCACTGGTTGTCTTTTTTAGGTAGCCTTTGAGTTTTACTCTTTGCAGGGTGTTTTTTGTTTTTGTTTTTATGGTATGCATTTGTTTTCCCCCTAAAGGGTAAAAGACCCATTATTGCAAATAACTTCCTTAATTCCAGGGGACCAAGTTATCAATTATTCTTTGAGCACACCCAGTTGCTCTATCTCACAGCTTCATCTGATGTTCCGTCCCAGAGGATTATGAGACCTCAAGGAAATTCTCAGCTCAAGTTATAAAGTCTTATATCTTTTGGGTCAGAAGACATTGGGTATGATTCCCCTGTTTTCATTTACTTCAATGGCATTTATTTGGATTTACACTATCGTAAGTGAGAAGAGAATCAAGCCCTCTGAGTTCTGTTCTTCATGCTACTCTGTACTCTTGAGCTGGTGAGTGTTATCTGTTTGGATCCTCTTCTTAAATACTCCGGTTTCACATCACTATGAGTAACTCAATTGATTTCAGTAGACATACTCTGCATTCTCATCAGTGTGAGAGCAGAGCCAGGCCCTGTATGCATTCAACCAGAGATTCATTGGATTGGTGTACCTATTTTTGACAATTTCACAGAGGGCATTAAAATAAATACACTTGGGATGGAGAAGGAAGGAAACAACCTATTGATGGGGGTATAAATCTCTCAGCTAAATCCTGCAATCTCATATAGGAATGTGGATTTGACTATTCTTTACACCCTTGGAATGAGTGAGCGATAAACTTTATTCTGCTTGCTGTTTGGACTGGCAATCTAAGCCACTTTCAAATTCTGTGTGACCACAACCACAGACTTGCTGTCGACGCCTCCAGACAACAGAGAACAGGCCTCAGCCTGCGCAACTTCTTCATTAGTGCTGCTGGTAGCCATAATTATATAACATGAGAGTGTTCTTCTCTTGCCAGCGGACAGAGTTAATGCAAAAAAACCTTAGGTAATAATTTTAAAATATATTGTAGCTCCACTGTAAACAGGATAGGATTGCTTTTTTTTAATAACAGATCCCATTAAACAGAAAAAAGTAAAATGTGGACATAAAAAAGGGTGATAATAGCTCTGTTTAGCCTTAAAAACAAATGTAGAGTCTAGTGACATTCCATTATTTAACATGTTTTTTTATCTTCTTAAAGCCCGAAGATATCCTTTCAATTTCCATGCTTCATTTATCTAGTTTAAGAGCAGATGATTAATTATGCTTCTATAAACCATGTTTCTCTTTGAAACTATAATCACTGTTACTTTATCAGACTTTTCCTTTTGTGATGTATTTTCTGAGCACTTAAAGTATTACTTGTTAGTTAAACAAAATGGGGAAGCTGATCTGACTGGTCATGAGGAGACCACAAGTTGGCTCAGGTTCAGAACGATTTATATCAGATGTGGTTGAAGATTCCACATAAAAATGAGTCCAGTGATCCTGGCTCAAATATCAGTGTGGCTTATTACCCATGTCATAACTGTTTTAGCTTTTAGATGAATACAACTGGCATTCGTTGCTTTAAAGAAAGTGTTAAAGTACTGAGGTTTAGGGCACCTTTCCATGCTATTGAAGGGTAATCCTTCCAGGCCAGAACTGGAGTGCGTTGTCAAGGGACTGGATGAAAGCCCACTCTTTTGGCTCTATCCTGAAGAAAAAGGTGGACAATGAAGGAATTAATCAAAGAGATAAAAATGACATCATAGGACAGCTATTTTATCTCATTACAAATCAGTGATTGTCTCATGGAGTGTGAGGGCTTAATGCTGGTGACATCTAGGTCATCAGATTCATGACAAATCCCAAAGGGACATGGCCGTCTTTTCAATCAAGTACCATCCAGATCAATCTCTGGCAAGGTGCTTAAGGTGCTTTGATTATATATTCGGTTTATGTCCATCACTGGCAAACTTGTTGTGCCACTGAAGGTTTTGGCACCCATACTCACCGATGATGGAGCAGCATTCCTTGGTATGCATGCTTCAGAATTCATTGATCTTCCATTCTTCACAATGAAAACTGAAAATTTTGATACTTCCCGCTGAAAGGAAACTCTGAAATTTTCATTTTGGGAAAAATCTAACAGTTCGAGTTTGATTTCTCCCCCGCTCCCTCCTCCCACAAAAATGAAACAGAGCAGCCAAATGCTTCTGTCCCCCTTGGGACTCCATCGGCTATTCCTGCCAGCTGTGGGTAGTTGGAGGCCACCACTAAGTCTCCCACCTAAGAATGGGGAGACTGGAAGCCCTGAGAGCCTTAACCAAAGCTCGTGCTGCCAGTCTCTCTGCTGCGGAGTCAGGAGCTGAGCTGCAGTTAGAGCTTGGAGTCCCAAGCTTTCAGGCTCCCAGATCCATGGCAAGGAAGCTGGAAGTCCTTGCCTGGTGGGTCTGCTGCAGACCCTGCAAGCCTGGAGTCTCCAGCTCATGGCGTGGGCTCCTCCAGACCCTGGAAGCCCAGGTTCCACAGCAGCCCCTCAGGAAACCAGGGGCAATGTTCTGTCAGAACCCTGCCTACAAGTCAGCAAAAGTTCATTGAATGAGGAATGTTCCTGCTACACTTTTTGGGTGTGACGGATTGGCATTTTCCAGTGAAACTCTGTTCTGTATGCAGGCACAGTGATACAATCTTCCTTGTACTCTTGCACCAGTGACCCTCAAACCTGATTTGACACATCCCTGTCATTACTGAACCCTGGTCTCCCTGGAGCAGAGACTTCCAATCATTCAAAGTTTGGCCCTATTGTGTTGTGATTTTGGAATATGGATAAAAAGGGACTAGGATGAAACCACCAAACTCCTTTTCACTTGCGCTCTGGGCCAGGATTTGGAACATGGGGCTCCACAGGGTATGTGGGCTTGATTCACTGCCAGTCTTCTATTAAGTCTTCTACTATTGGAATCCAGTCGGTAGGTCCCAATGGTAGAAAGCTTGCATAGGAGGCCATGGGGGGTTTCTTAAAGTGGCACAAGCAGCCCACATACCTCTCTCTCTCTCAGGGACCCAGCACTATTCTGCCTAGTGGGTACGGCAGGAAGGGGCATGGCCAGGGCAAAAGTAGATACACTTATTCAACAACTTTCTGAGCAACTCTCTGAGGCTAATATGAGACTCTGGGCAAAACTAAAGCTCCTCCTCTCTGGCAGAACCTATGGGGAGGGTGGCAGTGGTAATACATCCTACCCTTTCCCGGGGGGACTCTCTCCTATGGCTTAGCTACCCTCCATGGGTGTAAATGATGCAATTAGCATTCTGCTGATCCAATGAAGATGTAATTAACCCACGGAACTTGCTTTCCCCAGATATTAATGAAGCAAACAACTTAGCAAAATAACAAATCATTACAGGATACACCAGTCACTCTAATAATTACAAGGGCTAGGCTTCCCATCAAAAGCTGATGTACTGCTGGCATCAAGGAAATATCCACCATGTCCAGTCTCTTTGCCCAGTTGAAATATTACTGTAGAATTGGCTAGTTTAATTGTAATACCCAGGAGGTCAGACTAGATGATCTAATGGTCCATTCTGGCCTCAGAATCTATAAATTATTGTTGGGTGTCTGAAAAAACCATAGGCTACTGTTGGAAAGATTGTGCCTAACTAGGTGGACAATTGCTCTGTTCTGGTTTGGAGGTTACCAGACTCCTTTGTCCCTTATACACTGAGCATCCTCGCCCACAGGGACCTACAGCCTAAGTAAATTATGCCATTAATTCCAACAACTGTAATAATTTGTAGATGTTTTGCATTTAATAGTCTACATCCCAGGAGCCATTTCTCAGAGCAGTATCACATAAGGAGTAGTCACATAGTATATGGAGACAATGCAACTTGCAGCTCTAAATTAGCCAACAGCTTGGTTATGACAAAGGATTGGCAGGGTTATAATGACCAAAGGTTAATTTGGGTTTTGTCTGATAATGGCAAGCATTGCAGCTAGCAGTTGGTGACGTGCACTTCTGGCTGTTTGTGTCACAGTGAAGAGAATCCAAAACAAGGAAAAGAGGGACTAGCCACCAGAACGGGAACCATGAAACTACTTACAGGTTCAGATTGCACAGTAGATAGATGCAACACTTTCAGCATGCAATTAACTTATGCTACATTATTATGGGAAACCTATAAAAACACGTATTAGCACACGAGTACCAAACAAATGCTATGACTCTCACTTCACATTTACAGTCGACACAGCACATCGCTGGACACCTGGCAAATTTTGCAGTCTTGATGCAGGTGAAACTTCCACTGACATCTGTAAGGTCCTGAATCAGGACTCCAGGATTTGCCGATGTAAATAAACTGCCCAATGCCAGTGCGCTAAGTGGAAAAGCACTTTAAAGTCTTCCACAGTCTGGAGTTTAAAATTCCAGGTGGTATAATGTGAGGTGTAATTAAGAAGCCAGAAACTTTCTGATTGGTAGATCTCCCACTGGAAGTGAAAGTATCCCCATTTCCCCACCCAACTGCACTACTCTTAGTAAAAAGTGCAGTTTCTTTTTGAGTGAACTTCCTCTGCTCTCATGGTACTTCAAGAACTTTTTTTTCTAAAATACTGTGTTTTCATTCTTAATATTCTTCCTTGGTATCATATAGATCCCCATATCCACTTCCCCTGCACCTTCAGAGATCAGGCTTCATGCTCCAATTGAAATCAGTGGTAGGCTTGCTATGGACTTTGCTATGACATTTGGCTGCAATGGAGTTCCTCCCACATGAGGTCAGAATCAGTTCTATTGTCTGAGATGCCGTTACTTAAACATCTCCTGTGTTTATCAGAAATAAGAAGTTTTAGTAAAGAAAAAGACACAAACAAGGCTTTTTAAAGATTAATTTCCATCTAGCCAAAAAGTACCCTGGGTAAATCAGGAATTAGAATTTAGGAAAATGGAATGGATACTTGATCCTTTTATAGTACTTCAGCTGTGTTAAAATTATTTGAAAAACCTTAACTTTGCCAGAAGGCCTAGTATTTTCCCCAAATGCCAACAACTTCATTTTCCTTTGGTCTCTGATCTATTGCATGTTCTTGGATGTGCTCTTGCCCTTTAATTCTCTCTTTTAAGCTGATGATTAAAAACACTTAAGCAACTTCCTCCTCCCTCTCTTCTTTCCTTCTCCTCACCTCCCAGTGCTGGCATTCAATATCCTTTTCAGAAATGTTTGAATACAAAACTACTTTTCTCACTAGATAAACTTGCATTACTCATTGTTCAGATTACAGGTCCAAAGGTGTTTCTTTCTGATTTTCATCACTGATATGACCGATGAAAACATTTATTATGTGTGCAACTAATATTAACTTACCAGAGTGATAATGAAATTTGTTAAACTTATTTCTTGGTAATAAAATCCAATTAGAATGTGAAGGCTGCCTAAAGACGCATTTAAAGGAACACCGTCAATTTTAAAAATCACATTTCAATTTGAAAATGGTATCCTTAATACTGTTACAGGTAACTCGAAAACTCCTGTAATAGTGATCAGAGAAAACAAATGATCGTCTTGTCTATTTTTTCAGTTTGTTTGCACTGTGTTTTGACAGCACTTCCCAGGTGTAGTTCATTTCTCTGTTTTGCTGATGGTGCTGCACTCTTCCCAGACCATGCGAGAGGGCCATGTTGTTTTGTTTGTGCAGGGCTGGGTTCTGGTCCATGACTAGGGCTCCTATGTGCTACAATGATACAAATAATTCGTAGTAATACTAGGAACAGCAGCAGCAGAACTGAAACAGAAGGTGATCTGGCAGAAAGCAGGGGAGGGTACAAAGAAAACCAATGTGGCAGAGGAGAGATTGAGATGGGGAAACACTCCCTAAATGCCCCCAAAACCAGGACATGTGAGAGAGTTTCTCAGCCTATCAGGCACCCTAAAAGATTCCTCACAAAGTGATGAGGGAAAAATTATGCCTGACCCTGGGAGAAAAAGGAGATGTCAGACATGGCACTGTGCTGCATAGCACAGGCACTGATGATAAGTGGACACACAGAGTGTAACCCTGTGACCAGAAGCAGGTCAGACCGGCTTCTGACAGGTTACCTGGGGGGAGAGGCCTGTCTCTTTCTTTGGCAACACTGGAGAGCTTGTGATGCCAATAAAGTTTTATGGAATGGAAAGAGGCATTTGGGCGAAGGACTGGGCCTTAGCATTTAGGGTAGTATTGCTCTTGGAGCCCAACCAAAAGCCCTTCTCGGTATCAACTAGGAGCTGAAAAACACTGGCCCACACCACGTAGTTTCTTAAAACATTTTTTTTTAGAGTAGCACATGCTGTTTAAAGGGGGCTCTGATAGAATATTGAATTTCAAAATCTTTGTCGATTTCCAGACAGTCAGCTTGACTGTGTCCCTTCAACTAGAGTCATTCTGAGCGCTTTACCCACTTCAGATCCTGTTTTGGACCCAAGGTATAGTATTTTATCCTGCTCCTATAAAAACCAAAGGCAAAACTTTATCTGAGTTCTAACAGGGCAAAATCAGGCTCACAATGAGTTATACTGGCTATATGGCTTTTCTGGCTTGTGCTTTTTTCTATGGCCTTGATGTGATGAATGAATGTTATTTTCTGCTCTGACCCAGAGATTTGGACTATTGTCCATCTAAGCTGTGAAGTGAGCTTTCTAACAGTGATTACTTTCACTGAGCTAAAATGGATAATTCATGAGAATGGTCTGTCTGTGACGTGTCTCCTCCGTATTTTGCTGAGAATAAAAGAGTGGGCTGTTCGTCAGAGCAGGGCTCAGTGAAGACACACACCAAACTATGGTCAGGGGGCCACAACTTCATTAAAATAATTTAGCAAAACGATGCCTACAGGCCTCATGTCCTGGCAGTAGTGGAAAGGAGAGGAAGTGACTGCAGCCCAGAGCAGTAATCAGCTTCTTCCCCCTCTTGGGCACTCAAATTCTGAGCAATCCAAATTTTAGCAGGTCTGAATAATCCTCCAAATCAAGTGAGCCTACATCATCCTACAGCCTATCTAGGGCCATGGTATCTTGCATGTTACTGGATTGGGAAACCACTGAACTTTCCAAAGTGATCTTGAGGGGTCCCATGATTACAATCCCCATCGCTGTGGGAAGAGGAGTTAATGTGTATTCAGTATGAATGGTGGGTGTCCCATATTCCAGAGGATCCAACCACCTTTCCAGCAATTAATGTAAACAACTACCTGGATTCTAACCTTGCTGCCATCACCCACTGTCACAGAAACCAGACAATTTTCAATCCTCATTGTGATGTCCAGATTAAAGAGATTGAAGCCAGCAGCAGATGGTCCTGACTCTCTTATACAATGTAATACCCTCCCAGCCAAAATAAAATAAAAATGCATCAAATCCCTTCTGCTTCTGACTGATATCCTTTCTGGCATAGTCCAATCTTGAGGTCTGCTTGTGCCTGCCCACACCAACTAAAGAGACTTGGACCATACTGATATATTCACAAGGAAAACGGTTTCAATGTGTACCAACCGGTGAGTGTGTGTTACAGCTCTCCCTCTGTGCTGAACCACAGAGGACACAAGTTATTGCTGTCCCAAGCTATAAAACTTGGCTCTATAGCTTAAGTTATAGGAGTTGTGCTTTTAGCTCTGCAGGTCCCGAGGTCAGTCCATGGTGTGTCAGCCAAGAGGAGGGCTGCCGTCACAAATGCATTTAGCTGATGTGAATACTTCCATGATCAAATCGTTACATTAAGATGAATGATGAGGGCAGCAGGGAGAGGAGGGAATATGTCATTTCTGGAACTTGCTAATGTGGGGTGTTGGTGGATCCCAATGCACTAGCCATACCACAGGAGCTGGCATCTGACCCAAGGGCAGTCGCGCTGTGATCGTTGTATGTCTAGTGATCCCATTGAAACCCAACCTCCAAACTGTGGATGAGAAACGTCCCTTTCAAATACAGCTGAGAAACAGCAACACAGAGGCAACGTGGCCATGGTCACGGAATGAGGGACAGAGGAAGAAACCTAAAAATGGTGGGAAATGCATAGTATTAGAAAAGGCCCTCGAAAAAAATGTGGTATCAATAGATACTGCCTCTCTCTAAGAATTTCACTTGTGTGCATTTTTAGCATTGTACCAAACCTTTACTGCCAAACACCAGTAGTATAAAATATGTGCAAGGGGTGAGTGGGGCTAGGTACCCTTCCAACATGAGCTGTGTTACCAGGCCCAGGATAGCTGGAAGGGTGGGTAAATGCACTAGGGAGACATTTGTCACATGGTTGAGCAAGGGGAAGGTAGAGAAGGAGCAAGATCTGGCTGCCTGCAGCAGTGCTGAGTAACAGCAAAGAAGAGATGGTTGAGGCAAACAGTATGAGCATGCCTGCATGGCCCTTGCAAGGGGAGGAAGAAAGTCTTGAGCTGCATGAAGCATAGCTAAGGGTGAAGAGCTGAGATAAGGCTGAGCAGGCAGGGTACACAGCAGCTGTGGGGTAGAACCAAAAAACCCTGCTTTTGCCTCTTTTACAAGTGGCCTAATCCAGCAGTTTATCTTGCTACTTGACAGAGGCACTGGGAATGACCAGTAGCAGCCTCTCTTACAGAGAGCTCATCACTGAGCAGTGAGTGTTGCAATACTAGGGTTGGTTTGGTCCCTACGGTTCTGTTCTCACAATCCAGCACTAACTTTGTTGGCAGATGCTCTGTATGGTTTGGAATTCCCTTCCTTGTGTATAAATCACAACTGAAAATATAAACATATTTTGTAGTGGGTTATAAATAATTCTGTGCAGTGAATGAGGCAGGGCTTCTGTGGAAAAAATAGGATGTGATCATGTAATTAAAGACTGTATCATAATATATATGCACATGGGGGCCAAATTAAGGTTACACAGGCAACCTTAACTGGGAAATTTAACTTCTTAGTGCTTGACTATGCAACCTTCATATTTTTTTAGTGGTCACAGGGTGATTGGCCCATTTTTAAGGGGGAACAGGGGTCCAGTGCACTTTTGACTTATCAGCTACCTCCCACTTTGGTTTAAGAGAAGGCACCAGGGCCATATAAAAAGGGGAGAGAGGAACGGAGCAGGTGAGACCTGCCTGAGGAAGAAAGGAGACACCCAGAGACTGGCCCTGTTCATTAATCATGTGCAGCTGGGGGTGGGGAACTGACATTCTCTGTAAAGACCTAGACTGTCAATAAGGCAGGGGGCATTGTGGCTGTGAGAGCTGGAGTCCCTATCCCTTCGGAGGTGAGGCAGTCGGTACCGGGGGGAAAAAGCCTGCAGAGAAAAGGCCCTGGGAGGTGAAGCTCAGCTGAGAGAGGAAGAAGGAACCCTTCAATAGGCCCTGAAGCAGGAAGGGGGAAGAGGAAACGCCCCTGAGCATGGGTGCTGGAACTAGGGGTTTGGGTAGTGCTGCAGCAACCCCTGACTTGAGGTGGTTTCCATCATATATAGGTTTACACTTTGGTTCAATGGCTCTCAGCACCCACACTATAAAAATTGTTCCAGCACCCCTGCCCCTGAGATCTCTAGCCCAAGGTGAGCCAAGGAGTGGGTTTTGTGGGGTTCTTTTTGCCTCTGGAAAATAAAACGGTGCCTGGAAAGAGAATCTGAGTGTGGCAGTCGGTCCTTCGTGGGCTGGGCCAAGCCAGCACCTTACAGTTGTGTGGTGTCACTGTGTAAAATATCGGTTAGTAATATCTTTCCACTCTACGAGTAGATGTTACATTTGGTGATTAGGACCTGGCTTTCCAGAATATCACACTCCAAAATAGAATGTCTTTTGTCAGAAACAATATCTCTTGTTTAACAGACTGAAAAGTAGATTTTCCAGGGGCTCTGCTTTTCCTGCTTCTGGAGTAAGTAGTTCATATTTGAGTTTGGAGAATGTTAGTTCATATTCTGACACACATGCCCATATCTTATCCCCTCTGCAATACCTCAGTTTCTTGAAAAGGAGCAAAGATTTGCTCAGTAATTGTCTTGGGTAGATGGGGGGAAAGACCTGACATTTGTTTTTCTTCATATGAATATTTCGCTAGTGCCCACACTGCAGCAGAATGTGCTTGTCTAGGAGAGGGGAGTAAACTTGTCACTTTACCAGAGTATATTATTATTACTGTGGTAGCCCCCAAAGCCCCAGCCAGGATTAGAGCCCGCAGGGGCTGGGCACTGTACAGACATCTAGAAAGATGCAGTCCCTGCCCCTAAGGCTTTGCAATGCAAGGGCCTGATTGTGCAATGAGCTCTGCCCTAACCTAGGTTATAACCCGCAGCAGCTGAAAGATGCATAATCCACTCTAACTTTCCTTACCAGGCCCACTAAAAAACACCTCTCTAGTCACTGTCAGGTCCATTTTCAAAGGGGCCCCAGCAGCAAAGGACGCGCCAGAAGGTTTTGTTTTTCAGTTGTGCCTCACTCACACTCCTGCCTTTCTGCCTTGGGAGACTTCAGGAGCTTTCCTCCCCCTCCCCGCACACATCTTCAAACTGATGTTTTCCGACCTGCTGCCAAGCTGGAAATCGGTCCCAGCCCAGCCTCCCCCACGCTGGTAAAAATCCCCTTCCCTTGGAGGCACTGGCCGCGGTCCCGTCTGCCCCCCAGCCTGGGGCGCCTGCAGTGACTCCCTGTGGTGGAGAGGGGCGATGTCAGTCTCTCCTCCACCTCGTCCCTCCCCGTGTCTCTCGCCTCCTCCCCCAGGCTTTCGGCGGATTCCGCTCTCCGGGTTTTCCGCCCGTCCCGTTGCAATCCGCCACCTCGGAGCGGCCAGCGCCGTGTGCGAGCCAGGCGGGGAGCTCGCCGCCCGGGCAGCTGATGCTCAGAGGAGCGGGGAGCGGGGCTGGGCGCCGGTGACTTCGCCCAGCCGAGGGAGCCGCTCGCAGGCAGAGGACGCCGCCCGGGGCGCGCACCATGGGGGACGCCCGGCCCGCCGGTGCCGGCTGTTAGCAAGTGACAGCGGACTCGGGAGAGCGCAGCAGCCCGGCGTGCGGGGCTCGCTGGGCGGCGGGGGCCGGGGAGGGCAGAGCGCTGCCGCGATCCGCGTGTGTGTGGCTGGCTGGCGAGCCCCGGGAGCGGCGATGCCCTTCGCCAAGCGGATCGTGGAGCCCCAGTGGCTGTGCCGGCAGCTGCCGGCCGCCTCGCTGCTGGAGGAGAGTTTGGGCTGCCCCGAGCCCCGGGACCAGCCGCAGCCCGAGCCGGAGGAGGCTGCCGCCGTGGTGCCCGCGGAGGGGACGGAGGCTGCGGCGGTGCTGACGATGCTGGATCTCTGCTCCGTCAGTAACGGGGCCCTGGCCCGGATCCTCCGGCAGCTGTCCGACGTGGCCCGGCACGCCTGCACCCTCTTCCAGGAGATCGAGTCGGAGCTGCAGCTGGCCCAGCGCAGGGTGCGGGCGCTGCACGGCAAGATCGGCGGGGTGCAGGGGGTGCTGCGCAGCCTGGATCCCAAGCAGGAGGCAGTGCGTGAGTAGCCCGCCGCGCCTCGGCCCCCGGGGGGGGGGGGGGCTAAGCCTTGGTGTCTGGGGGGCTCTGTGTGTGTGTGTGTGTGTGTGTGATATCGCCTGGGAATGAAGCTGGGGGGCAGCCGGAGGGGATGGGCTCTGTCCGGGGCGCTTGGAAGGGGGAGAGAGGGTTTCCGGGCGAGAAAAGTTGGTGCTTTAACGACTGAAACCAGGGGACGGACTTGCTGAGCTGTGAAGTTGAATGAAGTGGGGGTGGGGGGCGCACGCCTCTCCTAGACCCTCATCCCAGCTTGGCCCTGCTCCTCCTGGCCGCATCGCCGCCTAAAAAGAAACCAGCCGCTCTGCGAAATGGCCCGAAGTCCCTACCCCTGCCTGGGGGCGGAGTGTTTGCAGGCTGGATCTGCCGGGGGGGGGGGGGGGGGACAGGGGACCTGGGTGCAAAGTTGGGAAATGGACCGCTGGTTTCCAGGGCGAGAGCATCTGTTTGGCTCGGCAGCGCGGTTGCCTGTTCCACCCGGTGGGTGGTATGGGATGATCCACCAATCGCCTCCTCACCCGTCCCAGCCCTGGGCGCGCCATCCCCGCCTCGCTCAGGAGCCGCTGGCTGGAATAACTGAGCCCCGGCCGCTTACGGTGCGGCCAGGCATTGACTCTGCGGCTGCAGGCAGGCACCAGCCGGAGTGGGGTTGCGCTGCTCTTGAATTCCTCATGATAAGTAAATGCCTGCTCAAGGGGCTGGAAGGTGTGTGGCAAAAAGAGGGGTCCGGGGAGGGGAAAAGGACCTCAGCTCTCAGCGCTGAAGGGATGAAAATGCCTGAATTCGTCAGGCTCGTACTTTCCCAACGTTCAGGTCCGACAGACCCACTTGATTTGCTGACGTTGACCAGTGTCAAAGAGACAGCTCCCCAACCTGGTTGTTTTCGTGTGTGAATTTATACACAAAACAATGCGTATCAGTGTGTTCCTGGGCGCAGGGTGTGCAACCAGACCATTCCAATAACAAGAAAGATGATGTCAGTGGTTTCTGACTTACATAAGAAGCTTCCTGACTAGGATTTCTGGGACTGCATAGTCAACAGCGAAGGATTTGATAGGAGATGTTGCGAAGGCCAAAACTATGGGTTCAAAACAGAATTAGATAAATTAATGGAGGATAGGTCCATCAATGGCTATTAGCCAAGATGGTCAGGGATGCAATCCTATGCTCTAGGTGTCGCTGAACCTCTGACTTCCACATGCTGGGACTGGATGACAGGGGATGGATCACTTGATAATTGCTGTGTTCTGTTCATTCCCTTTGAAGCATCTGGCACTGGCCACTGTCAGAAGACAGGATACTGGGCTAGAGGGACAATTGGTCTGACCCAGTATGGCAGTTCTTATGACAGAGGAGATGCTGCAGGATTTATACAAAGGTGCCCATGGGATTCCCTCCCCCCACCCAGGAATCTCTGATACTTCTCCAAACCCAACCTTCATTTACCCCCTGTCCCCGTCAGTGCAAATTTCCCTTATCCTTAAGAATATTCCTGACATCCTGCTTAAAATTCTAAGCTCTTAAGTAGAAATAATAAAAATGATAAATCTGTGGTCAGTTTTCAAGGCCATAAAGTCATGAAGTTTGAGGAGTGACTTTTGTTTTGAAGAGCAACCCCTGAGGAATCCTGGAAAAAATTAGATCTGTTGTGGTCAAGGCAATATTGGACTGTTGTTATTAGCAATGAGTGCTTTAATCCTGCTTCCTCTCCAGTCAAAAGCAGTGACAGGCTCTGTACTTCTAACAGCTGTTAATACCTTCAGAATGTGGCTTATGTTAACAACGATTGAATATAACCATTTTCAGACTCTTAGTGATGTGTACATTTCCCAAATGTTTGTGAATATGTAATTTTCTTAGGTAAGATTTCTGTCTCAAACTCTGAGCTAACACAGTAAAATATGTTGAGTCCATTTCTTCTCTTGCTATCTGTATAAGAGCACTACTCAGAGAGAAACACGGGGATAGATTTTGCTCTGTTATTCCAGTATGAATCCAAAGTAGCTGCACCAAGTTCAGTGAGGTTACTCCAGTTTACAGGGGCTAAATGAGGCTGAAATATGGCTAGTCTTTTAAAAAGATATTTGGAAGTGAACATGACATTTTAAAATTCATTGTCTGATTTTTCCTCTCTCTCACACCTGCGTAGAGTTGGAATTTAACCCTCTTTTGAGTCAATGAACTTCTTGGTGAAAAGAAGCATGCCGTAGGTGTTCAAAACAGATATATAGAATGAAATGCTCAACTGCAACTAGAGTAAATCAGCGTAGCGCCATACTGACTTCAGTGGATTTATGCTGATATACGCTGGCTGGGGATCTGGCCCATGATAATGAGAGAAGGTTTTCTGTTTCAGGTGAATACTATTGTATAACTGGAGTGGTTTTTTCTTTGATTAGAAATGTGTGGTGTGAAAGAGGATTGTGTGATGAAAGGAGGGGACCAAGTGAGGAAACTAAACCTCTTTGGGCCACATTCTGCTCTCATTTATACCAGTATAAATCCAGAGTAACTACATTGAGATCAGAGGAATTACTCTGGAGCCGAATCTAGCCCTGTGAGGGGTTTTTTTTCCCTCTCTTCCCTCCCCATGGATTGCATTTATGCAGTTTGTATGCAGATTACAGTATGACACACTGATGTTACATTAGTGTAACTCCATGATCTTCATTACCCAAGTGTTGATAAAAGCAGAATGTGGCTTTTTACCCACATTTTAATAGTGCCAGGAGCTAAATTTTCAGCTCTTTTGGAGAGGAAAGACTTTGCTGATTCTCTCTCACCACTTCCCAATGCATACACACCCACACCTGGATAGTGAAGCTGTAGAGATCCCCCTGGATGACTAGATCATGTGAATGCTCTTCTGGAGGAGCCCAGGGACAATGTCCCTATTTCTCACATGTATATACTGTGTCGCATTGACGCAGCTACTCACACCTACATACCACCTCGCCACACTCATGTACTAGTACCATGTATCTTCCCTCTACGCACCGTGTATCTAGTGTATGATTCACAGACTAATCCACATTGCACATTAAAGCACACATCTCATCCTACAGTGTATGAAGATGGCATGTCCAGTTTTTCCATCCACAGACCCTTCCTCATTCATTAGTACTATTGGCAAAACCTTATGCAATTGTTTTTAAACATGGTGGACCAAACTCGTCCTTGATTTTATTTCACTGAACTCAATGGATGAATTTGGCTCAACTCCATTGAAATCAATGGAGTAATACCAAGGTTGAATTTGGCCCAGTACTTTTAGCATATCAGGGTGTGTTGGCCATATTTGCTGAGATGCTGTGCAATATGGTATTAGAATCGCAGATGAAGTACATTTTAAAAAGACTTATGCTTAAAAGTATTAGTCTGTCTTGCTACTGTACAAACACTTGGTGTAATAACACTGCGAATTGCAGCACAATGATTTAAGAATAATACCATCCAATTATTAGGCTGCTAGCAGAGGTGCTCAAAACATTGAGCAGTGAAGTTTCAGGACTTTTTTCTCTCTTTCCTCACGAGCCAGCCAGATTACAAGATTTTGTTATGAAGACATCTAGATAATTGACCAAATCCATCTCTGGAGTATTCCTATTGAAGTTAATAATTATATCAGGTAGTCATTTGACCCAATATATTGACAAGTCAGGTTACCACTGTTGAGGAATCAAAAAGATGAATGGTGCTGTAAAGAACAGGAAAAAGTCTCTTAAAACTAGTGTATAATAGCAGTGTATATAAGTATTACAGAAAGTAACGTATTTTACATTTTTAAACTTGAAGATTTATACATTATTGACATAAAACATTTGACTAGGGATCATAGGAAAGTCACAGCAGAAAATTTCAAGGACTATATTAGAAGTGACATTTTGTTGGGTTTTACAATAATGCATATCCCTAGTTCTGCAGTCTTCTTTGAGTCTTAACTTCTTTGTCTCAAGGTCATAGTTATCTGACTAATAAAGACCTCAGGACTGTTTTTTTTTTTTAATTTAGCTTGAGCTTTTCTGCTGTACAGATTCTAATTTTCCTCTCACTTCTGCTTAGAAATGGGGATTGGGAAATTTACCAGGCACCTGTTAGCTAGAGGAATAAACTAGAAATGTTGGCAGAAGGGCATCATCTAGGTTCAAGGGAAAGATAGTCCCTTTCTCCCCACCCCATCCCCAAACACCCCCACTTCACTACTAGGATTCCTATCGTAGTCCAGTTCCTGGATCTGGGTTAACTTTCCATCTTTCATGAATGTCTCTGGTTAATAGGGGTCTAAGAAATTTGAATCCTATCCCACCCTACTGCTGGAAGACAGGAAAGAGCTTTCTCTTTTCCTTCCCTGCTACTCCAAAATTGACTATTCTCTACCCTTCTCTCGCTCTCAATATTTTTTTGTCCTACTCCACCACAGATTGCTGCTGCTGCTAGAGTTTTCAGAAACAAAAGCAAGATGATAGTGACACGATTCCTGGCAGTCTCACTATTGCCTACTACAGTTTTCTGATAGTCTGCGGAAGAGAAGAATGAGGGGGGATTTGATAGCTGCTTTCAACTACCTGAAAGGGGGTTCCAAAGAGGATGGATCTAGACTGTTCTCAGTGGTAGCTGATGACAGAACAAGGAGTAATGGTCTCAAGTTGCAGTGGGGGAGGTTTAGGTTGCATATTAGGAAAAACTTTTTCACTAGGAGGGTGGTGAAACACTGGAATGCATTACCTAGGGAGCTGGTGGAATCTCCTTCCTTAGATATTTTTAAGGTCAGGCTTGACAAAGCTCCGGCTGGGATGATTTAGCTGGGGATTGGTCCTGCTTTGAGCAGGGGGTTGGACTAGATGACCTCCTGAGGTCCCTTCCAACCCTGATAGTCTATGATTCTAATAGCAATGAAACTGCCGAGAATCTTATTAGTTTTACTGTGTTGTTTATTGAGAAAGCGGTGAGGATCAGTAGAAGCACAGGATCTGTCTGCAGATTCAAGAAAGCAGCAAGGCATCTTTTCATATCTGGAAAAGTTACTTCATACCCCCAAGGACTACAAATGTAACACTTTTTAAATGAAAGCTTCAATTTTGCAAAAATTGATGATGTAGGTCACCCTACTGGCCAGGAAAGGTTTACTAGTAACCAGCGTGCAGTAGGCAATGGAGTTTTAAAGTCCTGTGATCTCTAAGAATTCCATAAGTGCTGAGTTTTTATTTTTTAAAAAAGCATAAATATTTTATTGAAAATGAACATCTTTTAAAAGTTTAATCCACGAGAGTAGAGCCTCACTTTTTCCTTCTGTGTTTTGCTATATAGCCAGGTTCAGTTCTGTGGCTACCAAGGAACAAGGGAACGCCTTGTGTTACTATGCTTTTCACAAGTTCCTAGGAGCAGCTCTAGAGTGCTGCAAGGAGTTTCACTACTTTGGTATTTTTTCCTTTAAAGGGACAGTATCAAGATCAAAATAATATCTTAAATTCTTTACTTGCAAATTTATTCGGTCATTTATAGCATATGCTTATTCAGCTTGCTTATTACATTTAACTTGGCTTGGTCACTGGAAATTGACTGGTTAGTTTCACTTTTGCTTTTTGTCAGTTTCACTCTTTTCCCACCTGTGGGTAGAATGCTGCTGAGTATGGGTTTCCAGCACTGCAATGACATGTTTAATCTATAATGATGATCTGCATGCTCCTTCCCCCACACCACCACCATTTTTTTTTACAAAACCTTTTATTTAGATCTGAAATGAAGATGATGATAGTGTCTTCTCATTTTATTATGTTGAAGTCCCAATTACTGCTGAAATGGAATCTGTAAAGAGTCCCCTAAATGAAGTTGTCCAGAGAGCTTCAGAACGGATATGGTTTGCTTCATCAGAAACCCCAGCCTCTTTAAGGATTGGTGTTTCTTTAAAATAACTTTGGGGGCATCCTTTTAAGCATAGAATCATAGACTTTAAGGTCAGAAGGGACCATTATGATAGTCTAGTCTGACCTCCTGCACAACGCAGGCCACAGAATCTCACCCACCCACTCCTGTAACAAGCCTCTAACCTATGTCTGAGCTATTGAAGTCCTCAAATTGTGGTTTAAAGACTTCGAGGTGGAGAGAATCCTCCAGCAAGTGACCCGTGCCCCACACTGCAGAGGAAGATGAAAAACCCCCAGGGCCTCTGCCAGTCTGTCCTGGAGGAAAATTCCTTCCCGACCCCAAATATGGCGATCAGTAACTCAGATCCCACCCTATCTAACATCCCATCACAGGCCATTGGGCATATCTACCACTAATAGTTGAAGATCGACTAATTGCCAGAATTAGGCTATTGCATCATATCATCCCTTCCATAAACTTACCAAGCTTAGTCTTGAAGCCAGATATGTCTTTTGCCCCCACTGCTTCCTCTGGAAGGCTGTTCCACAACTTCACTCCTCTGATGGTTAGAAACCTTAATCTAATTTCAAGTCTAAACTTCCTGATGGCCAGTTTATATCCATTTGTTCTTGTGTCCACATTGGTACTGAGCTTAAATAATTCTTCTCCCTCCATGGTATTTATTCCTCTGATATATCTATAGAGAGCCATCATATCTCCCCTCAACCTTCTTTTGGTTAGACTAAACAAGCCAAGCTCCAAGGGAAGGAATTATTGGAAGCAAACCATTAAAAAGCAACAAATAATAGCTATATTTTGTTTTTTGTGAAGTTGAGGCAAATGAATTCAGTTAGACGGCAGCTCCATTCTGTGCTCTTCCTATTGTGCTGAGGCATGATAGGAGATAAGGAATGGATGACCATCCTGTGTCTTGTATTGTTTCCAATACCAGTAACCACAATAAGGAATAGAGTTTCAGCTTTCCTTAATTCTGTACTCCAATGGTTTTCTGAGTTCAAGACACACCTGAAGCATCTGAAAGTAGGGTATGATGTTTTGGGTTTTTGTGCTTTAGGAAAAGCACATTGTTGCAATCTAAGGTATGTGAGGTAGCACAGAGCCTCAATGACTCTTTTTCCCCTCCCTTCCCCATTTTATTTAAGTCATTTGAACTAGGAACTCAGTCTGGGGCCCGTAGACAAACCTGGAAAGAAAAATTGTACATTGGATGTGATAACCAATGCCTTCAATGTAATGTCTTTCCCTCACACTCAAAACCAGTGAATAATAGAGCACAGTTCTTCGTCCTTCTGGAAATGGACAAGATTTCTGTCTCTTTATCAGTTACCTTATTTTTTTAGAAGACTTTTCTCTATGGCACTCTTGAGTGTAGTTCTTCAATTAATGCAACATGATCCAACATTATGTATTTCAGTTGATTTCTCTTGTGGTATGGGAAAGCAGGAGAGTTCCCCCACTGCTCTGCTTTTTATAGGCTTGGAGGGCTGATGTCAAATGAGCAGGGACTGTGGGATTTGGAGAACTGAAAGGATGGTTTGCGTGTTTGGATTTTGCTAGCGTTGGAACAATAAAAAATGGAAGAGGAAAATCAGGGGGTAAGAGTTTCCGTGCCTTACAATAACATTAGACTGCACACAGTCATTCAAAAGAGAAAAGTAATTGTCTTTGTTTACAAATTAATGATGCAACTTAGTTTCTGAAATGAGAAAAATATGTAGAGTCAGGTGGAAGGCTTTTTAAATCTATTGTAAGCAATGGGTAGAAACTAATACCAAGGACTCTTACAAAAGCACGTCTGCAGTGATCTTATGCTTTGGAATCTTGGGTTGCCACCTTGGCTCACATTGTGTCATATATAACAATCTATCCTTCTTAAAATAAAACAAAGGAATAAAATTTAGGCCCCACTGAAGTCAAGGGAAAAACTCCAATTGACTTCAATGGTGCTAGGATTTTACTCAAGCACTTTAACAGTGAAAATTAAACAACTCCTAAATAGCAGAGGAATATGGCTGTTTTGGGGTCTTATTGCTAATTGAAGAGCCCTTCTGATGAGAGAGGCTGATATATATTAAAAATATTCAGAGCTGGATTCTCATCTCATGCCAGTCATACACCTGGGTAACTTTGTAGACTTTAGTGGAATTAATGGAGCTACTCCTGACTTACACTGTTGTGAAAGTAGAACAGGCCCTATATGTTAAGGAGAGATATTGAATGAGGGTCTCAGCTGGTATAAACTCCATTAAGGTCAGTGAAGTTACACACGTGTGAAACTGGTGTGAGGGGACTTAGGTGTATATGTGATTTATACCAAATGAGGAGCTGGCTTGATAACATGAGTATATGTTTTCATACAGCCTGCATCTGGTGTCTATTTGAGAATCTTTATAGTTTAATAATGTGGGTAAAACTCTGTGGTCTTTGTGTGTCCTTTTAACATCTTGCTCTTGGTTCTACCTCCTTACCCCCTTCTGGTGTGATTCATTTATAAAATAGATTGTCTTGGGGGCTGGGAAGTGAAGGTAAAAGAGACTGTGGTTACTTAAATTCTTTGTGATGGAGATCATGTGGGAGAGTCAATTAGCTATCTGTTTCCACACATGAAAGATGGGAGTTTGACTTCTGTGGGAGGGAAGGAGAAGAGCCTGGAGTGTATCCAAAACCTATTGGCTAATTCTGAAATGTCCTTGAACTGAGGGAAGGAATTATTGGAAGCAAACATTAATATCAGATATAACGGTGCCACTCAAACGCTGCTCTGGCTCAACAAAATCTGACTTTTTTTTTTACATTTCTTGCATAGAATTGCCTATTTTATGACTTTTATATTGTAAGGATCAGATTATGGCTGGCCTCCATAGATATGCAAGGATGGGGAAAAGAGACACAAGAAGCTATTCTTTACCATGCTTCCCCATGTATGAGCCAGCCAAAGCTGCTGCCCTGAGTGCCAGGACCAGGAAAGATTTTTTTTTTCTGAGTGTTGCTGCTGCTGAAGTGGGGCTTTGCGCCTTCCCTTCAAGCTGGCCAGCAGAATAGAATCAGTATAGGAGAGTGCAGCTTGTTTCAAGGCACTGCAGGCTTTGCTCTGGCATAGCTTTCTCCAGCACCCCTGGAAATATTGCACCTGAGACAAGCAGAGATCCCCAGAATTCCCACTTACACAGAGCTCCTCCAGCCCCACCCCCGCCCAGCCTGGCTTGTGGTTTAGCAGCCAAACAGTACCAACCTAGCCCTGGTTATTTACTTGCTAGAACAAAGATAGCGTGAATGCGTTCTCCAGGAGAGTTTCCTTTTAATTGTTTGCTCAGTGCAGGTCACAGCGCTCAGCCGATAGACAACTTTGAATGGTGCAAATGCGGCGAAGTGGAGCAACTCAGTTGATGGGAATCTATTAAAAGCAGAATGCTAGCATTTTGTCCGTCGCCGTCTCATATACTGGGATACATAAGAGTAATTCACCTCATGGCTATGGTTTTATCCCCTTATTGCACATTAGGTAATGTTACTGCACATTGGGTGGGTGACCAGACAGCAAGTGTGAAAAATCGGGACGGGGGAGGGAGGTAATAGGTGCCTATAGAAGAAAAAGCCCCAAATATCAGGACTGTCCCTATAAAATAGGGGCATCTGGTCACCCTGCACAGTACATTAGGGCTGGCTGAAGGTGTGAAGGAATCTCTAAGTGAAAGTTGCTGTGGGTGCATCAGTGCCCACTTGCTGCCCTCCATGTAACATCATGGTGCAGTGAGGGTAACCAGCTGCTTTGTACCTGGAAAGGGCTGCTCTACCATACTTCCACCGCTTTTAAAGGTGAGACTGGACATGGGAGAACCAGGTGAGAAGGAAAAGGACCTTTATGGAGATGAGGTAGATTAAGAAATCTGTGAATTAAATGTAAGTGCTCCCCCAAATGAGGATGATTCTTCAACTGCATTGGGAAATTCCTGCATTCCTCAAATATTCTTTACTACGTTGGGGGCTCCAATGCTGATAGATCCAGGGCGTGGTCCCGATCTGTTATCCCACCCCCTGCAGTCCTGGCGCCGACCCTGTCAAAGACTCTCTCTATCTTTTCCATAATTTGAAGGATTACCACTTCATGGTCCCCATTGATCTTTAATGGCAATGTTTTGGTGTCTGAAGTGGAGGAAATATGATCAGCTTGCGAGAATATTTTTTACAGCAGAAGTGCACAGTTGTGGGGTCTTCTGAGTCAGAGGGCTGGGTTTTTCGAAACCCTGTGTTTCAGATCACTCGCAATCTCCATGTAATCAGAGTTTGACATCAGAATCTCTATTGGAGCGGCTTCAGTGATTAGCCTGGAAAGAGGGGAACTTTTTCTGTGTTACTGAGTGCGTTTCGGGGGCAGAGCAGGAATTTCTTTCTTTCTTTTGATGTATTAGCATCAAAAGAGTCTTAGCTTCATTCCTAATTGCTTTTAGATTTTTAAATTTATATATCAGTGTGTAAGTAAATGCGAGAAGAGATAGCTGTTCAAAAAGGCAGGGTTTATAGCATGATTAAAATAAAAGATAGCATCCAGTGTATACTGCTGTAGTTGAAATATCTCCCCCAAAGACTTTTAGTTTATGTTCTCATTATATCTAACCGCTTCTAATGCACTGCCTGTTTCAACAACTGGCATGTTTTTAGGATGGATGTTATGGCAGATATACTCCCACCATATTTTAACTTGAGACCTTAAATTGTTATATCTGTGTATTTGACAATTCTTTTTATACATCTCAGATTCCTCTCCCTTCCCTCGCTTTTTCCCCCCCTAAACTTCCTTTTTTTAAAGAGGAGTGGAGGAAAGCAGGAGGGAATTGAAATCTCATGAAGAAGCTGGTATAATTACATTAGGAGTTGTGGACTTGGAACTCACCTATATTCAATGAACACTGCATGAATCTGCAATTTATTTCTCAGCACAGGGTGATTCTTTATCTTTTATATATATAGGTTCACTGTAATTCTTACAAAGCCACTTAGTGTTCCTTTTTGCTTTCAGTTGGAGGGATAGTTGGACTTTGAACTGTAGCCATTCAGAATCTGGCAGGGAGAAAGTGCTGAGAAGCTGTCCTGTTAACATGTGCATGTGATTAAGACCAATGAGCATGGGGTTGTGTGTTGTACTAAAAATAGTCATAACTTGTCAGTTCTTTCCACTTCCCTACCTAAAGTTTATTGTTTAGCTTGCAAATGTTTAGAAGTAGCTTTAAGTTGGGAGCTCAGTCCTGCAGCATGTAGACCTGTAACTCTCAGTAATTTCAGGGTCAGCCTATTGCTGTACCAAGAAGGAAACAGATGGACTGCTTTAGCCAACTGCTTTGTACACTCAGAGCTTGAGTAGCTTTGGATGCAAAAATATTGTCTTTTTGCATGGATCCCCGTTTTATTTATTTGTATTTTGTCTCTTCTGATGCTGTAGCGTACAATACATAATACAGTTGCAGCTGCCATAAGAAAATTGCAGAGGGCTAAAGTTTGTTGATAATAAAAGTGAATTAGTCAGCAATAAAAGTAAATCACTGTATTAAAAGTGAACCTGAGTAGCAACATCTTTGTAACCTAATATTCATGTTAATCTATTCCCGGCATTTGGTCAAATCAAATAACTTGCTTTTTTATTTTAAGCAAAAATGGCTGTGGTGTGAATCATAGATGCTCTGTGTGGCAGGGGTAGAGATGAAACAGGTAGAGCCCTGCAAATTTGCTGATACCTGTTTTATATCCACAGACCATGTTTGTGGGTTGGATGCGGATACAATTTTGTATCCGCGCAGGGCTCTAGAAATAAGATTGAGTCCAAACAGAAGGCAATAATCAGCTTCCCACCTTTCCCTCCACCCCCACTCCTCCCATGGTTCTTTATCTGACCCAAAGCAAGGGGAAAGTCAGGTCTCAGCATAAGCAGGTTCCCTTCCCCTAGTGGACAGTGGTTTCTGGTGACGGGCTAAGTGCAGCAGAGCGGGCAGGAGATGCACATTAAATCAGTTATTAGACCATGCATAAAGGTTCTGAGAAAAGAGTACACCTCTCAGGTGAACCACTAGATTCCCCGGGGGAATTGGTGCTCCACAATTGCTTGCCTTTGAACTCACAAAGCTGAGGATAATCCTGAGTTCTTGGTAAGTGGATTTTGCTTGAGGTTGCAGGGGATGGAATTCACACGCTCTTCCCCATCTGCCCCATACTACACTGCTTGGCTGCTGCTGTCCCTGCCTCTGGCACAAATGTGGCTCCAATGGTTTGCTCTATATCACAGTGTTTGAAGCCATCAGAGATTCCCTCTCTTAGCATGTAGAGAGTGTGGGAGACCCCCTGCATGGTCACTCCACTCGCATATAACCTGTGGAGTTGCTGTGGGAATTCAGAGGCATGGAGAGCTTTGCCCAGGCTCAGCAAGCCAAGGGTAAGTTTCATCCATAGGACAGATCATTCTGTCAACAATGTCTCTTTTCCATTCCATCTCACCTCCCAGAATTACTGGGTTTGTTAACTAGTTTCCATCTAAAATCATTTTTTGTCTTCTATGCACTTCCTTTAGGGGCTAGTTTTGGCCCTTCCTACTGCCTTAACTCCCTCCTTCCCTGCATCTTCAGTGCTGCATTTCTCAGGAGACGCAGTGCAGAAGTTATGCCTTTATCTCTGCCTTAATGGTAGAGGCAACCCTTCCTCCCCCACCTTACTGTGGACAGGAGTGGTGATACTAATTTTTATTGGTGTGGTTTATTCTCCATTGATTATCTTTAATAATGTGTTGCTGTCTTGTTCAGGTAATAAACTGCTGAAAACTTCCTAAGGTTTAATTTAAACCAAACCAAACCAAGCCTGCTTCTAATGGATGTTGTAAATGCACATTGAAAGCTTCTTGTGTTAAGTTCCTTCATTTTAAGGGTGCAGTATATTTTGTTGCAATGCTCTCCAATACTCTATCTCATTCCAGGCTTAAACCGGGGGGGGGGGGGGGGGGCGGGGGGCGAGGGTGAGGGAAATCAACTAAACTAACAACTTAAATTACAAATCAATTATTTTTTTGGGCTGCAGCAGTATTCCTAATTTATATTATACTTTGGTCTTGATCCTGGCTTGATGACAAACAATGGGATAATCTGTACAGACAAACTGGGATAATCTGGAGTTTGGATGTAATAACCTGCAGGTTGCTACTTGGATGAAGTGTTCTGCTATAAGCAATGGACCATATCCTCGGCAGATGTAAATCATTTATACCCACTGGGGATTGGGCCCGGTAAGTATCAGAGATACATAACTGTCATATGTGCTCAAAATTCTCCCAAATGTGATGTGATGTGAACCAGAATAAAAAGACTTAGCACCATGCACCAGTTATCTGCACTCTGTCATCTGTATGGACATTAAACAAATACATATCTTCAACCAAACTTATTCCTGGTGTAAGTCCATTAAATTGAGTTACATTGGCAATGAATTTGACCCCTCATGTGTAGCTTATTTAGTACACAAGATGGAATAACCAATGCCCTTGAACCTCCTATAGCTGTGTACTCACTTAGGGAGCTATCTGTCTATATCCTAAATCAACAATCCAGACATAAAATCTAGTATGGGGTATCATGTGGAATTGTGGAAATGCTCCTTGAGGTAGAATGTTGGGTCCATAAATTAATGAATGGATTACAGTAACCTCTGACTGGTGTAATATGGATAATGTTCATTTATGTAATAATCCAGTTGTAATTTAATACAAATTATTAATGTACATTAGCAATAATAATTTATCTAACTGTTCCACAGTTCTGTCTTAGAACACAATCAAAAGGAAATTGGTTAAATGAAATATGAGAGGGAGCTACAAAATGTTGCAACCCTTAGTGATTTTTCTTGGAGCCTAACCCCTGGGTGACAGTAAACACGAATTGATGGAAGGGTTAGCCTAGCAGTTGCGTTATTGTGATGTGACATATCATGGTACATGTGGTCCTATGGCTTCTTCATCATCTAATTATCTATTGAACCCTTTTTCCAATTGTTGAGATAGACTAGACTAATGCAGGACCACCAGCTCTGTGTGTATGTACACACACACATACATAATGGGAAAGTATATAAAAAGAAATGAGTATGGGTAGAGGACATCATGTAAAGGCAAAAAGGTTCAGAACATTGATCATATTCAACTTAGATCGCGACTATGTAGGGAAGAAGAATTCTTGTCATAGCCACACCAGCAGCAACTGATGCAGACAAAAAGGCCAAGATACAGTATAATTTCCACTGTCCAAATAAAGCAAAGATTAATCTCTCTAATTTTTTTAACTCCACATATTTCATCAAATGGTCAGATTTTGGTACTATGTGGGTCTCGGTCAGTCTTTTAAGATAGCTCATTTGCTGTACAATATTTGTATGTTTGTTTTTAAAAAACTAGAACAAGTCTTATAATGAAGCAAGTTGTGGACTGATAATGCCAAAGCTTTAGCGTCAATGTGATTCTGTGGATTGATGTGTGAATGCACACCAACAGTACTTGTGTTGTACTGGAAGATTGTGGGGCATAGCCTACTATGTGTAGCAAAATCGTGCTGGCTGGTAGCAATATAGATATGGTGCAGACCACAACGGAAGAAGGTGGTGGTATGGGCCATTTCTGGGCAGTTCCTCCAGGCTGATCTGAGGACTCGCATGAGAATAAGTTTCTTTTTGATCTCAAAGCCACAGATAAATCTGTGTACATGTTTGAGGAGAGGTGAAGGAGAATATTATGAAATGTAAAGGGAGAAGAGTATCCACCCTTGAATATCCTCACTTATATGCTGCAGTTGAGGCTGGCCTAAATATGCTGAGTTGATACTGATGTTGAGGAATCTCTCCTACTGGATGTAATGGACCATCTCAGACAAAAGCCTTATTGTTTGGAGACTTGGAGCTAATGGTTTTTGATTGTGCTTGTAGTTTGGATATGTTAATTTAGGCACCTCTCCATTGAATATATTGCCCAAATTATATCGCAGCAACTGACTGAAAAATGAAATAAAGAACGTTTAACACCTCACCCAGTGAAATAACAGTACTAACTACTTTGTGAAATTAATGCTCCAGAGAGAGGCAGAGAAGGATTGTATGCAAACTGATATAAGTCAATGGCATAATTCTGAGATTCACTGAAGGCAGGTTATATTTATAATTGCAAAAAATATGAGGTTATGTCCTTTAGTTTGTTCCTTCGTAAATAGAGTTGAGCCTTAGGCCAGGTCTACACTACAGATCTATATCAGTAAAACTATGTTGGTCAGGGGTTTGAGAAATCCACATCCGAGAGTGATGTAGTTATACCTACTTAACCCTCCATGTAGACAGTGCTATGTTGTTGGGAGAACTTCTACCGCTGACATAGCTGCAGTCTCTCGGGAAGGTGGATTCGCTACTCCCATTGGCATAGTACCATCTTAACTAAAGCCATACAGCGGCGCAGCTGCAGCAGTGCCGCTGTGTTTCTGTAGCGCTGTGCGTGAAGACAAGCCCTTGGTCTTGTCAACTGTATATCGATAGATATAGCTACATTCTGGCCTCTTTTGCTACACTCCTGTAGCAGGTTCTTTTGTAGCTTCTTGATTTCAGCGGCATAAGCCAGATGGGCAGATGCCTAGGGCTGAATGATAAGATTGCATATCACATAAATATCCCAGTGTTGAAGGCTTAGAGCTCATGTGAATCAAGGTTTGGTCAGGATTTCAGGGCATACATAGGATGATTCTGCTACCTCAGTCTTTTCTTCAGACCATATTTATTGATTTTGAGGATTTAAACTCAAAAATACCAAAGAATATCTTAATCTGCAGGCATGAATATCTATCTACATGAGTGCTGCTCATTAACTTTAGCAGGAGTTGTATAAAATCTTATGCAGCAAGATGGGAGACCTCCTTCCCTTTTAAAATACATAAAGCCATTTCCCTTCTCTTTTCAATATCTTGGCTGTAGATCCAGTTGGGATTCTAGGATTGGCCAGCCCCTAGCTTTATTTACTCAAGCCCTGATCCTGCAGTGATCCTGCTTGTGGGGTCCCCCGGAAGTGGAACACAGCACGGTGCTGACCATATGGCATGTTGATGAACATGCAACATACACTGCAAGGCTGGAACCAAAGATACCAAGTTCTGTCCTGGGAAGATACTTTAGTGCCATTTCTGTAGAAAGTACATCCCCTTTCTGCTGCGTTATGCTGCTGGTACTAGGCAGATTGTGCTCGCTGTTATTAATGCAGTTCCTGAGATTTGCAGATCCTGACCTCTTTCTGTCTGCTGCATCCTTAAAACCCTGTTGCCTTTTTGAGAGGTGGCTGGTTCCAATGAGAAGCACTTGTTGGCAGTGCATGATGCCTTCCTTCTGGGCTGTTGATTCTTTGAAAGGATTGTTTCAGGGAGGGGCGGAGGAAGGTGTGGGGGGGAGGAATGGAATGGGTGACGAAGAAGCTGTGTGGCTGTGAATGGCCTTTTGGTAAAGCATTGATTCTAGAAGGTATACTGCAGGGTGTTTAAAAGCACTCAGATGCTGCAGTCTTTTGCCTTGTGCTTTCCAAAGGCCCGATTTGAGGGGTGGTGCTTATCTTTAAGTAGCTGGATCACAAGGAGATCATTGTTCTCTTGGGCGCTGCGTAATTTTGCTTTGAAAGAAAGTTTAGCTGTATGTACTGGGATAAGGGACACAAAGATTCAGTATAACGTTGGGCTGGGATGTATTGTGTTTGCATAGTATAGGGAAAGCTATTGCAAATGTTGGGCAAGTTTCATCCCCGGAGTAATTCCATTAACTTCAATAGAATTATTCCAGAGAGAAATTCGGCCCAATGCCTCTCTATTGCTAATGCCAGAGAAGTTCCGATCTGTGGAATCTCACTGTAAATGAGACTCTCTTTATATTGTACATGCTGGCTGTTCGTACTAGATATTGTATAGCTAATTAAGGGTGAAAGTCAGCGCTTGAGTACTGCATGGCCTTGTACTGCATGGCCCAAGTCCCACTTAAGCTTTCAAATCAAAACTCAAGTGAGACATAAGTACTTAGCCCTTATTGCAAGGGGTGAATATCACCCTAACTGTGTAAGCGCTGAGTTTACCATTGTCAAACTCCCAGACCAAACAAGCTTTAAAATGTAGCCACTTTTTCTGATCTGATATAAAATTAGATGGTTCATCTCATCCCATGCATCCATTGAAGCCTGCCTTATTCTGACATAGCTTTGATGACAGCTAAATTACGTTTGGAAACACCATAGTGCTATTTACTAGAGCCTGTTTCGTGCCAATGAGCTGTGATTATTTATTACAAGAAAATGTGGAAAGCTGCTACTTTTGTGGCCTAAACTGCCCCCAGTAAGTGTGACCTTCAAGTGAAAACATGGGGCACAAATCCTACAAGGCACTGGTTGCTTCCCAGGGAATGCTGAGCATAGTCAGCTCTAGAATGGGCTGGGGAGAAAGGATGGTCTAGTGGCTAGGACTTGGGAGATCTGTGTTCAGTTCCCTGCTCTGCTAGAGACTTGTTGTGTGATCTTGGGCAAGGCTCAGGTTTGGGGCATGGCCTACGCTCCCAGGTTATGCCAGTATAGCTGTGTTGGTTAGGGGTGTGCATTTGCTTTAAATCTGTCATAGCAATGTCAGCAGAAGCACTAGTGGAGATGTTGTTGTATTTACCAGAAAGTCACTTACCTGGTATAGCTTATTTTGCTCGGGGAACAAGTGTAAGCTGTACTGGGAAAAGGACTGTTTTGCTGGCATAAGCTGCATCTGCGCTAGGAGGGTTTGCCAACATAGCTGTACCAAACCTTTTAAATGTGGACAAGGCCTTAATCTCCCTCTGTCTCATTTCCTCATCTATGACATGGGGATAACAACACTTCCCTACCTCACTGGGGTGTTGTGAGGATAAACACAGGAGAGACTGTGAGCCACTCTGCTGTTAAGATGATGGATGACACATGAATGCCTAAGATACATTGTTAAGTATGCTCTGCAAGTGACTAGCACTTTGCAGGATTGAGGCCTTACAGGGCAACGTTAAAATAATTCTCTCTTTAATGGACCTATGCTTTCAATACCATGAAGTGCTGATTGGCCAAGGAATATCACCGGCACATACAGAAGACATTTTCCATTCCTTCCCTAAACAAATAGGGGTCATTATTATTGAGAATGCTAGGACGTTGTCCCTCAAAGACAAAACTTTAGTTACAGTGACATCTGCAGCTGCCGCTCCTTCAGGAGCTGGATTGTGGTGGAAGAGTGAGCTGCAACACTTCCTTACATTACAAGCTACATGTCCTGATTAATTACAGTTGGGTAAAGATGAGATTATGCCATGGGACTTCGTTTAATTAAAAAATAGTGCTGAGAAGTTTAATAAATGTCTGATGTGTACTGTCTGGCTGCTGAGTGCAAATGTTGCACTTTTTAGCAACCCTTAGCGGCTCTCTTCTAACTTCAGTCAGAAAGAGCCCACAGATACCCAAAGGGGAAGGCTGTGCTGGAGTGGTGGTGGTGGAGGAAGGCTGAAAGTCCAGGATCTAAAGCTTGTCTTGTACTGTTGAGTGGAAAAATTACAGTCATGCGTGTGAAATGTGAACTCAAAGGAATTTTGTGTGTGTGGTCTTCGTCTCCTCTACAATGGAGTCCTGCACAGCATTAAAAGCTTACTATTATAAATCTACAGGTATGGAAAGATTGTAGCTTTGCCTCTGCAACTGTTACCTTATTATGATTATTAATGTAATATTTACAGTTTACTCCCCCACTTTCACTGTACCTAGACATTAAGGAGGTGGGAAAGTATAGACATTGTAGACATCCTTCACCTGGAGATTTTGTTTTAAAAAATGTCCATGGCATCCGTATGAGCTCTCTCAAGAAAGATAACCCCGGTTAACCTCTAACAAAGAAGGTTTCTGGGTCATATAAGATTTGTCTGGAGCCCCTGGGGAGCAGAGAGACTAGTCAGAGCAGATTGCATCCATAAATTAAGCTTTTGCCCACAAAGTTCTAGGAGAGATACTGAAATAGCAACCTGTCCCTTAGCACTATGGTGTTTTGCTTTGCCTAGGTGTAGATTAGCATTAAGCCTACTTCACTTACCAACAATGATAGGCTTGCATTATATTTAGTTCTGACCTCCATTCAGTTAGAGCTGTTCTTAAAAATACATTGCTGGTAGAGTAAGCAGCATAGTGGCACAATTTGGACTGAACCACTAACCAGGTTGGCACTGCACAAAAAAGAATACGGAAAGATTTTGGAGAAATATAATAGCTTTCTTCTTACAGCTGCTGTGTTGCAAGAGATGAAAGAAGACATAAAAATGAGTCTTTTACTTTAAAAACACCCTCAGAAGAATGATTCAGTTATAAACTAGTTTTTTCAGGACCTGCAGGTGGCTTGTACACTGTAGTTAGATCCCTGTTTTACCTTTTACATTCAGATCTGCAGCTTAGTTCATTTTAGGGGGAAAAACCTGTTAGTTTTACACTGTGAGATTTGTAGTTTTTCAAACCTGCCCTCTTGTAGTATGATTACACTTCTCATTTCCAGAAGGGAATGCGACTGTGATTTGATACTGACTGTTTCAAATCTATTTATTTAAAGTATGCTTGTAAGATCTGAAATTCAGTAGGTAGGTCATACAGAACTACAGGACAAATCTGAGATTCTTCCTTCTGCTGACACTCCCCATCCCAGCAGAACACATGAGTTCTATGCAACAGGGCAGCTGTAGAGTTGCCAACCCTCTGGGATTGGCCTGGAGTCTCCCGGAATTGTCATTGATCTCCTTGTGACTATTGAAAGCAATCCAGGAGATTTTAATAGAATATTTTAAAAAAATGACATTATGTCATGTTGGAAAAAAGAAATCTCCTGGAATAGCTTCAGTCAGAGTTGGCAACCCTAGGCAGCTGGTCAAGGTCCAATCACTACAGATATTCGGGCAGCATACTACAGTCCTGGGAATAATCTGAAGGGGTAGTTCTGAAATATACAGTCCGAGGGCTCAGAGTGGACTATGTGGGATTTTCTGTTCTTATTGTGTACCCTTCTATAATCTTGTCTTTTGAAGCATTTAAGAGCTTGAGGAACCATGATTAAAAGCCTCAAGTGGCACGCTTTTCCATTTATCCTCTAAGAGGATCGGCATCAGTTTCACTGCTCTGATCCATTATAAGAACTTGCAGAGAAGACAGACTCTCATTGACTTCAGTAGGCTTTTGGTCAGGCACTGAGTGCAGTAAAGGAGCATTATCTCTTATAATGTAGCAAGCACAGTGTTGAATATCTGAAGCCATTCTGTTCTTTTCCACCTAGGTTCATATGCCACACCCATCACTGTCATAGCTGTGCATATCTCCTTCCCTATCTCCCTGTCAATTGGACACGTATATTAAGTACATTGTAATTGCAGAATTATGTATCAAATCCTTCAAATAGCAAGGGTAGGTGACGCATACAGCATGTAATGGATTTGAAATCTACAATTTTTCTCTCTTCCTGATCTTTGAAGTCAAAGATTGCTAGCTGCCACTTCATGAGAAATAGCAAAGGATGGAAGAAAATATTTCAAAAGCTTTGCAGAATCATTCAACCTAGTTTAAACCCACGATTTACTTGAACCCCTGAAGGTCAGCTCCATTTTTCAGTAGGATAATCTGGGCATCTCTTGTGGAAGAAGATGTTCATCCCTGATGTTGAGAGAATGTGGGGTGGGAGGAATCACTCATGTGCTGAATGCCCCTCAGAGAAAGCAGGTGAGGAATCTTTTTACTAGATGTTTTCCTGTTGAAGAATGCCTATTCATTTAAATCAAGACTGCTGGTGGGAAAGGGGTGGTGTTGATGAGTTTCCGATATAGAAAAAACTTTGGAGAAAAAACTTTGGAAATTGTTGAAACATCCCATGTTGACATTTTCTGTTTGAAAAAAAAAAGTTAATTTTTTGGTTCAGAGTGACTTTGTTTCAAAATTTAATTTAGAGAAAAACAAATTTAAAGAATAAAAAGGTCAAAATTGAATTGAAATGAAATGTTTTGAAATGATCAGAACAAAATGTTTAGATTGACCTGAACCTAACTTTTCTTTGGATTATTGGTTTGTGAAAATTGTCAAGATTTTCTAGGAGTGGGAACATTTTGTTTGAAATATCAGATTTTCCCAGGATGGTAAAATAGTTTCCCAGGTTGCTTGCTCTTTGGTTACGTTTGAAGATTACCTTTTCAGTTGTTAGAATTTTGCAGGCCTCGTGATTCCAGTTATCTTTAAAAATATATGTGTATATCTACCTCTCTTCTTGCTGAGCCAGTCTTGCTCAAGCGTAGTCAAAAAAAAAAAATTGGCCCATGAGCTAATGTTCGTTCGTGTGGCACCAGTATAAAAAACATTGTGTGATCTCTGCTAGATCTGCCTTGAGTTAACTAATGAACATTATTCCTATATCTCTAACATCACTGATGATGCATCAGCAAGGAAGTCAACAAAGGCAGCTGATTGTCAGCTATAAACTTTATTAGAAACCTAAACAAAAGGCCAACATTTGGTTGGAAATAGTCATTTTTATTTGGAAACGTCTTAAGAAGATATACAGAGTAGTAAGTTTCAAGAAGACAAAGGGAAATGCAAAACGAACCCTCCACCATAGCCTTTTAAACAGTTTAGCATTTGTGTTTTTCTTTTATAGTGATGGTGAGGGCCTGATAGAGAAGCGTGCTTTGTGTTCACTTATATAAGATTATCAGATTTATACCGTGTTCTCATTAGGAAATGCATCAATTGTGTCAAAACTAAACAAAAAAGAAAAAAATTATACAAAATTGGCAATTTAAAATATTTTCAGGGGGACACATTGGAAAGAGTCCTGACTGAGTTGCAGGTGAGAAGAATATGACACTCTGTAGGAAGTTGCGTTGAGTGAGGATTATCCCACTCAGTTGTCTGGCCTCATAAAATGAGACAGCCCCCTGTGTGTCTCCATGAAAGTGATACTTGCCATTGATGTCAGCAACTGTGTTGTTTTCTAATATTGTGATGGATGAACTTGCACGGATTATGTTTGAGCTGCAAGAGAAAAGACTGAATAAAAAAGGATACACTGATGAGATTGTAAAAAGATTCTGCTCTGTAAGCAGAGCTAATTGTTGGTTCATTATTCACAGAGATAAAGGTTTTGCTTCCTCCTACCCCTCCTCCCCCCCCCCCAGTTACTGCACAAGAAGGGGAGGGGTTGTGTCAAAGAGATTATATAAAGCTGGGATATTTCCTTTCATATTCTTCTGTCCTCTGGATGCAAAGAATACCCTGCAATGTGTGGGCTGAGATGTATGTGTCACATGTGCCCCCCTCATACCCCTGCCCCATGCTGAGTTTTTTTTATGTGATCTTGCAGGATAAAGTTGCTCCTTTAGGGGCTTGCCTTGTGAGCATTTGATTTCTTAAACTATAATATGAAAGCAAACAGCTGACCCCCAATGTCTGCCTGTCCAGACTTCCGCTAGCATGGAAAAGGGATAGAAACATTTTGAATGAGGCTCTGTGTCTCTCTGGTTTGTGGTAAAAGTGCCATGTTAACTCCTCTATTTCATCAGCTGCTAATAAGGGCTATGTCCTGGAGGAAATTACATTAGCTATTGCGTGGCCCTCCACAAAAAAAGGCCAGGTACCTCTGATGCCACTATGTATTTGGCAAAGGGTGTGACATTCAGTGTTGGGCATTAATTATATCTTAGGACATGCCACTTGCTTATGGATGATGCTGTGATGGGCAGTCACAGCGCCTTTGCATGAAATGATGCCCCTGTGGTGTTCCATGGCAATGGAAGGGCCAAACCTCATTGAAACTGGTGCTGTGAAGAAAGCCGGGGAGGTTGGGAGCTGGGGGCCACACAAGGACTCCACAGCTAGCTACACATTGCAGAGTGGAGTTTTGTGGCCAGGCAGCCTGAGGGCGCAAGTAGGGATGTGTGCGCGGAGTGTATGCGGACCTGTGGGTGTGTGAAATGCACAGACCTATTGGCCACAGACCCTCCTTGAGAACATGGTCCAATATTTTGCCTCTGACAGTGGGTGCTTCCAGGTTCTTACGAGGAAGGTGGATAACTAAAGAATAACCTGTGCATGTGGGAAATTTCTTCCTAAAACCCATAGTTAGTGGTTGGCTTGAGCCATGAAGCCCTTCTAATTTATTCTAATCTGGCAGGTGCAACTCTGATGTTCTTATTATCCACATTCCTTTTAATCTAACCCTTCTTTGAATACTACTAAGCTTCCAGCCTCAGTGCTAAAATGTAGCAGTGAGTTCCACAGGCTAATTATGTATGGTGTGTGGATGTTGTAATCAATTTTCAAGTTTTTTTTTTAATGTTATTCAATATCCCCTTTTTCTTGTCTCAAAGATTGGGTAAGTAAAACATTCCAATGTACTATCTCTATGCCATTCATTATTTGGTATACCTCTCTCATGTTTCCACCTACCTAAGCTAAACACTCCTAATTTTTTCAAACTCTTCTCATTCAGAAGTCTTTTCATGCTCTCAGTAATTTTTATCACCTGTATCTGAACCCTTTTTATATCTGCTCAATTTTGTACCATTTATATGAGACTGCAGCTAGCACTGTCAATATTCATATGTATCAGTTCTGTGCATTGATTTTTATCCAATCTACTTTTTTTTTTTTAAAGAAACTACCTATTAAAACTTTGGGCCCAATTTTGTAGCTCTTCTTCATGTGAATAACTAATCCCATTGACTTTAGTCATTGTAAGTAAGGCCTGCAAAATCCTTTTGACTATTATATATTAGCATGGCAAACTAACTAAGTTACAGACCTGGACAACTTGCTTAGCTGCCATGCTCATTTTGTAATTGCCTGAATTGTTGAAAGAGTTTTCTTTAAAGATTGCACTTTCTTTTTTTTAATAATGAAAATTGTTTTGCAAGAAGGGAAAGCTGTGTTTGTTTTGGAAGGAAGATTTATTGGGATGATATAATCCCAATTTGCATTATCTCCTCACCTGTTTTTCCTCAGGGAAACTATCAGTCTTTATTAACTTTTCGAAGTCAAAAGATCAAATGATAGACAAATTCCAAAATGGGATGAAAACACTAATATGAGTTGAAAGAA
Source organism: Natator depressus (assembly GCF_965152275.1). Taxonomy (NCBI): domain Eukaryota; kingdom Metazoa; phylum Chordata; order Testudines; family Cheloniidae; genus Natator; species Natator depressus. The sequence continues at coordinate 136,488,562 of NC_134234.1, forward strand.
TAAGCTTCTTCATTAATACCTGTTGAAATTGAATTCAACAAGGAGCTACTTCTTCACTAATACCTGGTGAAATTGAATTCAACGAGGAGCTAGTTCAGTAGAGGTGTGTGATCTGGTAAGAGTTTGTGGGATCAGAATCCTTTGTAATAGGAGAATATATGGTATTAGAAGGCACAGTAGTACACTGGTCTCATCTGGAAGGAGCTATCTTCCGTGAACTCCCAAGGTGGAGCTTGCTTTCATTCCTTAAACAACGTAGGCTTGTGAAACAGGAAAATACAACAAAATACCTGATAAACCACTTGAATTTTCTTATAGAAATTGGAGACGAAGACCTATAAAGCCATCTAGTCCACTTCCTAGCAAATGCAAGATTGCTCCCTGTAATATGTTCTGAAGTGCTGGGTGACTCTAAATGACGCAGGTGATGAGGCTTTCGTGGGGAGGTTATTCCAGTATCCAACAGAGATCACCACTAGGACCTTGTTGCTGATGAGTCCTATTCAGGTGAAAACAGTCTCTGTAGTTGTTGGTCTTTTCGAAGCTGCATTGGCCTGCTGGGTAACACAGATATAGTGCTTGCTCTTGATTTCAAGAGGAGTCCTTTAGCAGAGACCACGTAATAGCAGTATTGACATTACAGGGCTCCATATGATGGCTTCTTCTCCAGGGCAGCCTGTGATGCCTGCTCAGGGCAGGCCTTGACATATTAATGCAGGAAACAGCAGAGGAAGATTTTTAAAGGGGCCATGCTCTGGTGCACAGCTTCATGCCTTTGAGATAGGGACCTGTGGCAAATCAGGTTGAAAAGTTACAGCCTCCAACCCCTCCTTCCTCCCTGACAAAACAAATTCACCCTGCACCCTGTTAGGACTCGGGGAGAGGCAGAGCTGTCAGCCAAATCTATGGAAAACCAAACCAAAACCCATCCCTTAGATTTGCTGGTTCTCATCCATATTACCACTTGGACGTTTTGCAGGGGAAATGATATGGACCATATGGCCCCATCAGGTGGAGATAGGTTCAATTATGGGCTAAGGGGTTGGGCAGTTTGAGAGGTGGGGCAATCATCTGATCATGGTCTTAGGTATAGTACTACAGTAATATCTTTAAGTTATTGGTACTTTACTTTGAAAATGTATATAACTTAACCGCACCCCCTGCAATATTTACAGTTATTGAATTGGTACAAATAGTTTCTACTTTGATGGTCTGCATGCATGTGTATTTTATTATCCATGAAAGAAGAAATGTAGGATTTTTATCTTATTTAAAAATATTTTGGAGATCCTATGATTTGCTTACCTGACTAATTCACCATGATTTAAGCCCATGGCTGTTTAGCATTAAACTACATTTGGTCAAAGCTAAAACAAGTGGACTCCTTATAGTTTTAATGTAGGAAAATATTTTTTTTTGTTTTCTCATTTGCCCTCCCGACTTGATCAAATCCAGTATATTGCATATTTCATAACTAAATAGGGATGAATTTCATGACCTCTGCTGTTTTTTTACACAAACAGACTTTGATAAGCAAGGTATATTTGCTAGCTGACATTTGATCGCTGAAAGTAAAGCTTTGTGATGTTATTATCATGCATTATAAAAATTAATAATGTGCAGGGCTGGTTGCTTTCCATTAAATGCAAAAGGGAAAATAAATAAAATGTTAAGAGAATAGTGGGACATTGTAAGTGGGACCAAAAAGAAGCCACCTCTAAACTAGGCCATCAGGAGACACACAGAAGGTGTGCAGTCAATTATTGCTGTCCTCCCTTTGAGCTTGATTGCCATATAGATATAGAGATAGAGATATAGAGATATATAAAGGCAGGCTTACACTGCTGCTTCTGCTGGGAAACTATCTCCATCCCCTGCCAATGTAAATCAGGAGGCCTATGGAAGAACCAAGACAAAGCAATATGCCATTCCCCCCCAGGATTAAGCCTTCTCATTCTGTTTAGTTGCATGGTGTGTATAGATATTTTCCATCTCCTGGGTGTATATGATGAATTTGTACTCATACATAGGGCTCAATCCACCCCCCGATTACACATTTCAGGGCTTTTATATATTGTTTTTCACATTTGTACAAACGTGTAGAAAGCAGATGAGTTATTTTTATCAATATAGTTTTCTTCAAAGATGTTCCATCATTGATAATTGTATTCAATATATTCAATATCAGGAGTTCAGTTTGTTAATTTCTGGGAGGCTATAAAATATTCCTTTCCTTTATATAGCCCCATAAGTGTGCATCACACTCTAACAGACTAAGGCCTGGATGCTGCGCCAAGATCTGCTAGTGTGGACCTTGGTGCCCATGCAGAGTCCCAGTGAAGTCAGAAGGGCCCCTGGATTTTGGAAGGATAATATGTAAGAGAACATGTTAACTCTAGCCAGAGCCGTTGTGGATTGGTTTGTCCCCCCCTGGGCATTTGTATGCCGGCAGGGTTATGGGCCCATATGGGTCAGTGAAAAAATACTGAGTGTCTTTTAAATGTTTCACAGGAAGAGAGCATCTTTAATAAATGGTAAAATTTTCAAAGGGAGGGAAAGAGATATTGGAATGGAAATGAAAATTTTAAGCAGGGAAATCATACAGTTGAAATAGAAGACATATATTTTGGATTGTATTACAAAGATGGTCTTAGGTATTTCTTTCTCTCACCATTCTTAGCACAATGTTGATCTTTACCACAGCACTACTTAACATTTAATTAGATTTCTGTGTTAGTCCCTTGGTTTAAATGGGGGATATTTAATATCGCCAAAGAATAATGTTAGAAATCAGCCAAGTGTGGGGAGGGAATAAAACCCGCTTTCTATTCTTTCTGGAGTACAATGGCTGGTTGGGGAAATTTGCTTCTCTTGATTGAGTGACCTGATTTCTTCTTCCATCCACACAACACAGCCTCTTATAAGAAAAAGGCTAGTCTTAAATTCATACATAATTGCACAGCAGGGAGACCCAGTTTAAAAACGTAAATTTCAGTGTATTAAGCAGTGGAAATCTCTTTTGAACCCTTGAACTGTCTTTGTTGTTTAAATGGCCACCTACAGAACCATTCTGCAGAGAACAGCAGGAACATAGTAGTCTCTCTTATTTTGGGGAGGGGGAAAGGTATCTGGGGTTATTTCTCCCCCCCCCCCCCCAATAATTCTGAAATGAAAGTATATTCTACATGTATAACAGTGGACACTAATTATAGAATTTGAAGATGTTTGGGCTACACAGTAGCAATAAATGATGGTATATTGTAGTAATGAACATGGGAACAGTAGTTTTCTTTCTTTGCTAACAGCACCAAACTAGGTTATTGTTGCATCTCTTTGTATTCTGTTGTTGAGTTTTATGAGCTCATTTAGGAAACTTGAGAGTCCTGCTAACTCTATCAATGGGGCTAAGAGTTAGGACTTTGCCCTCCATTATATAAAATCAGAGGCTGTCGCTGGAAATACTGCAATTCATCACATCAGAATGGATATCTTACTATTCTCTTTTTGTGCATTCGTTGTTCTGCTGCTCTTCTAGCCGTGTGTTCTGTACAACACAGCAGGGTTGGATTGCGTCCTGGCTTTGGAAAGATGAGACTGAATTAAATGCTGAGGCCATGAGTGCTCCATTAATCTTTTGAAAGTAGAAGCAATGTATATTTAAAAATGTGGTACTCACACAGTACACATATAGCAGAAATATTTTACGGTGATGTTACTGGTTATGGTGCTACTGCCCTCAAACTTACTCAACGGTTATTTTATTAGCTCTTTAGAATTGTGTTAGTGCTGGCTGTGCATTTAAGGAATGCTGTGAGTAGACATTTGTAAGTAAAGTTGATAAAAGAGGAACCCGTATGGTGGCAGAGGAACTGTTGCCCACAGGTCATTGCTAGATGGCTGGCTGAGTTAGTGTGGGTTGTGTTGCCAACTCTCAGGATATTATCAAGAGTCTCGTGATATCTGGTGTTTTTCTTAAAGTCCCTATAGCTGGAGGCATATGATTATGTGAGAATCAGCTTTCATTTAATAACAAAATTATGAAGAGAGCTACGGAACTAATCTCAGTGGCTTAAAAATCCAAATGTTTGTGTACGTTGTGTGTGTGTGTGTGTATGTGTAGGCATTTTCAATATGCTTTTCACTGTGATATCTAGGTGCTTTCCATGTAAACATCCTTTACAGGGAACTGTCCAGAAAAGAACAGTTATCCTGCCTATTTGCAGGATCAATTATTCCCTTCTTCCCTGGTTTTTCCTCTTCTGTTTCTTTGAGGGAATGCTTTCGTGAAGAGGAAGGTCTTGCCATGTGATCTGAAGGTGGCAATGCCAGGATTCTTCCATTTCTGCTGTGGGCTCTGAAATATTATCAAAGAACAATGATTATAAGTTGGTTAGTTTACAGTATTTAACTACCCTATAAGTGTGATCTTGTTTAGATCTTTCTCTCCTGAATGTCTGCACTGTTTTTAAAATTAACTCATTTGTAAATGAGAGGGACCTGAAAAAACATTAAGCTATAATTTTGTTTTTTTTCAAAGGCTTCATTTTAGGTCTTGTGAACTCTTCAATTACTAAATACACCACCTTAAAAATTCTGTCTGGACTGTCAGAGTAAGAGGCACAATTTTGATTATGATTAACATTTTAATGCCTAACCAATGTAGATTTAGAAAATAAAATGATAATGAGAAGAAATCTATAGATACAAACTAGTTCTAGATAGACCAATACCACTTTTATCCCGATAAAATAGTAGAAAACACAAATCTCAATTTTTAGAGACTATCCGTGTTTCTATTTGAATATGTATATTGGCACAATAATGTGAAAGTCAGTGACCCTGCACAAACAATAATATAATCAATATTCTAAGGATTAGCCTTGTGTAAATATTTTTTTTGTTCTATCTTTGTCTGTCTGGTTCTGTACTTATCCTTTCCTTTGATCTAATGCATCTTAAAGCTTGTGCGCTTGGCTCCAGGCTTTTAAAAACAAACGGCTTTTAGCACAGACATTGGTAATAACAAAACAATAACCACTTTTGGACTCAGTTGGAGCCTACTGTTTCTTAGTTGGTATTACTATGTTCATTTGATTCTGTTTTCTTAGTATACTCTTCTTGCATCATCCTCAGCAAAACTAACTATATTAAAACAAAACCTATTGTCACCCTCCCCCCTGACATTAGAATATTACTCTCACGGTCAAACTGAAGTCTCATAGATTCCCAGGGCAGAACAGATCACTGTGATCATCCAGTCTGACCTCCTGTGTAACACAGACCACAGAACTTCCCCAAAAGAATTCCTAGGGCAGAGCTTTTAGACAAACATCCAGTCGTGATTTAAAAATTGCCGGTGATGAAGAATCTACCATGACTCTTGGTAAATTGTTCCAATGGTTAATTATCCTCCCTGTCAAAAATTAACGCCTTATTTCCAGTCTGAATTTGTCTAGCCTCAACTTCCAGCCATTGGATCGTGTTGTACCTTTCTCTGCTAGATTGAAGAGGTCGTTATCAAATATTTGTTGGGTGACTAGTGGGAGGGACTCAAAAGGGGCACCAGCTAAAGGGGGGCACGTGACCCTCCCCATGTGCCCCCCCCATGTGACTCATCCCCATTCCCTCCCCATCCCACATTAACTGGCGAGGGGGCGGGAGGGCTCTGCTCCAGTTCCCCTGGCATGCGTGGAGCCATTAATGCACTCTCTCAGGCAGCTCTAGCCACACTGCCTGCCTGGGCTTTAGGCATCATGGCCGGAGGCTGCCTGGGAGAATGCAGCCGCTGCGTGCTGCACCAGGCAGCGAGGCCCCACCTCTTCCCTTCCAGCTCTGGCCCTGCCACTTCATCTCTCTGGCTGCTTGCCTTGCCCTCACCGGCATTATGGGAAGGGTCATGTGACCCTTGCCCCGCCCCCCTCCCACCCCTGGTCGCCATTATTTCTGATCAAGTCAGCCCTTAACTTCTTTGTTAAAATAAAGAGCTTGAGCTCCTTGAGTCTGTCACTAAAGGCAGGTTTTCTAATCCCTTAATCACTCTTGTGGCTCTTTTTGGAACCCTCTCCAATTTATCAGTATCCTCTTGACTTGCAGACACCAGAACTGGACACAGTGTTCCAGCAGCAGTCACATCAATGCCAAATTCTGAGGTAAAATAACCTCTCTGCTCATACTCGAGCGTCCCCTGTTTATGCATCCAAGGATCCGATTAGCCCATTTAGCCCACATTGCACTGGGAGCTCATGTTCAGCTGATTATCCACCACGACCCCAAAATCTTTTTCAGAGCACTGCTTCGCAGGTTGGAGTCCCCTATCCTGTAAGTATGGCCTACGATCTTTGTTCCTAGATGTATATATTTAGCTGTATTAAAACTCGTATTGTTTACTTGCACCCAGCTTACAAAGCAATCGATTTAATCATACATCTAACCTCTAGTTTGTCTCAAAGATGGCAGGACGTGGTTCTTAGCACTGCTTTCCATTCTTCAACATGTCTGTTAGGATAATGGATATTAGCATTGTTTGTGGCTTTAATTAGTGATGAGGGTGGGGTGGGAAAGGAAGAATACAAGCCAGTAAAACCATAACGGGTCTGATCCAAGGCCCATTTAAGTCAGCGGAAAGAAGCCCATTGATTTCAAGAGGCATTGGATCAATGTCAAAATGAAAAGAAGAAACATGAAAAAACATAAAAGAAAGGGGGATTGGTGCATTATGAGCAGAAAATAGCATTGTCCTAAAATGGGTAAATTGGGACTAAGAGTACCCATACTGACTTCCTTTCATTTAAGATCATAGATGCCTGACTGCATCCAGTATACTGGGTGTGTCGGTTTATTTTCCGTTAAGTATGCTCTGTTGCCCTTTTTTATGTCCACTTTCTATTTGATTTCATTGCAATGCATATCCTTAGAGCAGTTAATGTATTTAAAAATGACCAAGTGCCGTTCTTTAGAAGTACTTTGAATTGGGTTCAGTATTTTCTCAGCACCATAATTATTTCAAGATTGTCTCTTCTGGATTTAAATTGGCAATGAAAGATTTTTATGGCACCACATCACTAGGAGAATCGTTGAATGGCCAATGACCATGAAACGTGTGGGGTAGCCCTTAATTACTATAGTACTTTATTTCCGTTTTTATCACATACACAGCCTCGAACTGCTCTGGCAATTATTTAAAATTACACAATCAAAATACACATCTCCGTCAGCCTCACTAGTTGTGCCCAACAGCAGCTCTTAACACAAAATGCTAATACCTCAATACTTCGGGTAGTCCCTCAACCTCCTCTAATTCCATACAAAGACCGATGAAACACATGCACCTCCAGGGTGCCTTAAAGATTGTTGAATGTGGGCTCATTTCAACCGGGGCAGGAAAGCATTCTAGAGCACTGGACTTCTTGAAGAGAATTCTGTGCCAGCAGGGGGATCTAGCACGGATTTAGGATCTACTGAAACAAACCCCTGTTGTTTTGGGGTTTGTGTTGCCTGGGGTTACAGGTACTGAAAATACATAATTTCTTGCTGCAAAATTGTGAGCTGCTTTTTGTTTTGTTTTTTTGTTAACTACTAACTGCAATTTGTTTACATTTTAAAATAGTACTACCCCTGTTATGAGCTGCCTAAGGCAGCCACATCAAAGCACTGCAGAGTGCGTGTGGTGCCAGCTTGAATAATAGCAACAAACCATGGTCTCTCAAATCTTGGTTTGATTTCATTGTTTAAATAGGAAACGAGTTAGTGTGATCCCTCTGACTGTGGGATTCATAGACTCTGGAGCTCATTGTTCTGGCATTCATAGCTTTATTTTTAATTAGAAAAGAAGGAAATACTTTGAGCTCGTACTTGGATAAAAGCTGTAAATGATATTTATCACTTCCTAAAGAGTTTTCTTTCCTTTTAATTTGAGACCTAACATTAGAATCCTGTTTCTGTTCTAGTTCTTCCGTTCTTCTTTTTTTAATGCAGCTATAGGAATTCTTCTAAGGTCCCACCTATAGGAAAGGCCTTGGATTAAATCCCAGTCCCCCTGAAGTCAATGGGAGTTTGCTATTGACTTACGTAGGGCCAGATTTCACGCCTTGTCTACACTGACAGTTTTAGGGAATGCTCTCCCTGTTGCACTAGCATGGATGCAGCTCTGCTAGTGGGAGTGCAAGGTTAGAGCACTCATACAGATTGGCTGCTGGCATCTTTCATCACCTACTAGCCCAGATCTGTTCTGATGGCAGTTAAATGGCATGGTGGGTTAAACTCCAGCAGCTGCTACCATCTTGTCCATTTTAGGGCTTCCAATGTCGTTGCTGGAGCTGCACCAGTGTTAACAATGCTGGGAAATTTTAGGGGGAAAAGCCTTGTGTAGACATAGCCTTAGCCTATCTAGCAGGTTTAAACGTTTAAATTAAAGCAGCCTTTTTTGTGTGTGTCCACACTGGCAAAAAGAGAAGGTCCAATATCTTGTTTGGGCCACGGCTATGTTTTGAACATGCCTATGTTGGTCTGTAAGTAGGGACTAAGCAATGTTCAGGACATAGAATCACAGAATTGTAGGACTGGATCTCAAGAGGTCATCTAGTCCAGGCCCCTGCACTCAAGGCAGGCTATGTAATAACTAGACCGTTCCTGCTTGTTTAACCTGTTCTTAAAAATCACCAATGACAGAGATTCCGCAACCTCCCTAGACAATTTGTTCCAGTGCTTAACTACCCTGACCGTTAGGAATTTTTTCCTAGTGTTCAACCTAAACATCTGTTGCTGCAATTTAAGCCCATTGCTTCTTGTCCTATCCTCAGAGGTTAAAGAGAACAATTTTTCTCCCTCCTCCTTGTAATAACCTTTTTACATATTTGAAAACTGTTATCATATCCTGCCATAGTCTTCTCCACACTACACAAACTCAGTTTTTTCAGTCTTCCCTCAATGGTCATGTTTTCTACACCTTTAATAATTTTTGTTGCTCTTCTCTGGACTTTCTCCAATATGTCCACATCTTTCCTGAAATGTGGTGCCCAGAATTGGACACAATACTCCAACTGAGGCTGTATCAGCATGGAGTAGAGTGGAAGAATTACTTCTCATGTCTTGCTTACAACACTCCTGCTGATACATCCCAGAATGATGATCCGTGTTCTGCTGATAGTTACTGAACATTGTTCATGGTTTGGTCTGGACTGTACCACTTCCCAAACTATGTTAGAGAGCAGGGCTTGTGATTTGTTTACATTTCCTCTCCCAGTTATGTTTTTCCAGCTTTGTTCTGAAATTTGAAACTGAAGCCTGATATTTCCATTCTTGTTGCTTGGTGGTTGGCAGCTAACTTAAAGGTTGTTTCTATTTTCTAGTGAAAGGGAATAGTATCTACAGCTCTCTAACCTGAACTAAAACCAACCTTCAGTACCTCACTTTCAGAGTTACATCCATTGCCTGTTCCAGATAGGAATCTGGCCCAGCACAAATATTTCTCCAGTCAAGAAAAAGTAATTATTTCTCTAGTCTTTCTATGTTAGAAACCTACATTCAAATGTAGAATGTCTTGCATGACAAGTGAAAGTGTTCACAGTCCAGACCTTTGTGCATATTGGTCTACATCATAAAACTAACATGCAGTCCATCCCAACTGGCATTCTCTTGTTCCAAGGAGCTCAGGACAGGTATTTCAGTTTAAGATCATGGTGCATTTGCAGACTGATGAAGTAATTAGCACATTTCCACAGAACCGTCTTTCCTTGCTGATTCTCTCATATTTTGGCAATGGTGCCATTTTATATGAAGGTTATAGACTCAAAAAATTCAATAAGTGTAAGCTTAAAAAAGTACTTCCCCTCTTATATTTTTTAAACTTGCTCTTATTGATTTTAGAATGTCTTCACAAACTGTGCCATTAGAACCCTTCAAGCAGCACAGCATGCTGATTTGTAAACAAATTAAAGACAACCTAAGATAATCTAACCTGTTAGAGTGACTCCTCCTGGATGTGTTGATTGGTACTAGTATTTTCCATTTGATATTGCACTGTTCTTTAGCTTGGAATGATCCTGCTTCTCTCTCTCTCTTTCTCTCTTTCACACACACACACGACTTTGAGCCCACAGTGTAAAGGAAGTTAGCTAAAGTGTGTAGTGTCTGATCTTTCATTTACCACAGTGTAGCTGGGAGTAGTGCTGTTGTAGCCGTGTTAGCACTACGACATGAGAGAGACAAGGTGGGTGATGTAATATAAGAGATATTAAGATATTATCCAGTAAAAGATATGACCTTACCCACCTTGTCTCTCTTAAATTAGGAGTAGTAATTCCCTGGAAGACCATGGAGACACGCTAGTGTTAAACTGCTGTAAAAGGAAGGAGAATCAGGCAATGACTGGAAATTTTTAAATTGAAAAGTTATGGAAACCTCGGGAATACCTGAGGATTAAGGAAAAATACCCCAAACATGATTTTAATAATTAAAAAGGATTAAAGTGTGAGTGTGAAGAGTGATTCTGACAATTATTGCTTTCTTACATCTAACTTAATTTCCCTAGAAAGCTAATGGCACAGATATGTAGGGGACAAAGACCACAGTCAGAGCAATGCATAAGACAATGTAAATTCCTTGCTGGTAAATAGGTGGAGAAGAATGTAATTTGGCGTGGCTTCCAGGAAGCTGGAAGAGAGGGATAGAGCAGGAAGAACAACAAACAGAAGGAATGAAGAAGATGTAAGTTGGGCAGCAAATGCACACCCAGCCATTTCAACTTCCATTATAGCTTTTCATTCTTCTAGCTCTTTGGAAGATAAGTGACACTAGCTTAGACCCTCTTATCAAAGTGTAATTTACACCAGTTTTACACGTCATCTCTGAATTTGGCCCAGAGTCTGTAAATCTTGAGAGGCTAATGGAACCGTGAACAATGAACAGCCTGTCTTTTCAGAAAGAATAAATCAGACCAGATAAACGTGATCACTTTTTTTGGACTCGGTAATAGCATTACTGGATTAAGATGATTAAGCAAATGTATGATATAGAGCCAGACCCCGGTCCCACTGAAATCGATAGCAAACTTGCATTGACTTCAATGAATACTCAGCTTCAGAAAAGTATCCCTCAAAAGCCACTTGAAAAATTAATTCGTATTTGTTTGGGTATGAGCACAGCCATGTAGATTAAGAAAGTGTCCGTGTCTTCTAATGATGAAGTCCTGTTATGCTATGGAGTAGCCTTTTAGCTTGAATTGCACACATTTAGTCTGGGCAAAGTACATGAGTTTACTTTAAAGAGCATTCCTGTAGTGACAGGGGAATGGGCTGGGTGATCTAATAGCTCTTCTCCATCTCTTTGTGTGATGCTATGATTTCTTCACACTTCCCTTACTTGGAAACTAAAATAACAAATGACTGTCTCTTTCCTGGTTAAACATCCTTTGCACTCTTCTGTATATCTTCTCTCTGTGTCTCATTGAGGAACTCCAGAGTTCACCCACACTGATGGCCTGGCAGTGTGATTAAACTGTGATTTACTAAAACCTGCCAAGCCAAGAGTAAAATACTTTTAACATATCCCAGCTGTTCATCATATATAATCCTTACGAGTTATTTTTATTTTTTTAAATGTCAAAGTGATGTACTGTAGAGCCATGACCCCGGAAGCTTCCCTGTTGCCTGCATATCTGAGGGACACTCTTTGCTCACTTATATAGCATTTTCTTATGCTATCAGCATCTGGTTAGAAACACCAGCAGGTAGTTTTCCTGTCAACAACCAGCACAAAGGACTTCAGGATAACGTTATGAATTCAGTCATATGTAGTACCTTTCAGAGGCAATCTGCACTTTAAAAAACATGCACACACAAAATTATATAGTAATATTGCAGTGACTATGTGCAGACATTCGGTTCATGGGAGCAGCTAAAAGGAAAGTCTCCCAGGGGTCTCAGTGAGCATTGGATCAGGCCTGTAACACTTGGGAAATTACAGCCTGTCTTTCTTGAGGCAGAGCATTGATTTCTCTTCTGCCAACTTCAGTGGCCTACCTCTTCATCTTGAAAACCCCCTTCATGAAGTCCACACCAGGCAGGAAAACTTTCTGGCTCTGATGGAGTTATCCTTCCATGTAGTGGGGGGAGACCTCAAAGCTTGCATGGAGGTATGGCTTATCTGTGCAATTGGCCCTTGTCAATGGTGTATCGTCCAAGTTCTGTACAGGGTTTGGAGGCCAGACCCTCTGCTTATTCAGTGGGGGCAAACCCTCGTTATCTCATGGAAGAATTTGGAGGGAAATCCTCAAAGGGGATCTCCATGGAATTTTCCTCCTCATGAGTGCCTTCCTGGAGCTGTTTCCACAGAATCTAGGATCGAGCCAATATTTGTTATGAACTAAATGCCTCTTTTGGGACTTAAACCCATGATCTTCTGGCCCAGTGCCATCAACTGAGCCATATAAGACAGGTGTAATCAAAATGGGATTGAGTACAGCTGGTTAATCCAATCTCTTTTCCAGGATTTGTTTACAGGTGGGAGTTGGGGATGTCTTATTTTCAGCATTTGATAGAAATCATGTTGATCTCTTAATTATAACCCTTGGTGGAGATTTCAAACCAAGTTAAACCAGCTGCCTTTATGACTGACCTCTTAAGATGCCTTGTCTAGTTGCTTGGGCTTGGTGTTTAACTAATTTAATTTATTTTTAAGTTGTATGCTGCAGTTGGAAGTGGGTTCTACTTCACCTTAGCAAGATTTTTAATTAATCATAATATACTCTGAGTCCCAGACATAAAAAAAGGCACCATCTGCCATTGGAACCCATTTGCATAGACTTAAGTGTAGTAACTACCTAACTGCTGCATATATATTTCATTTTTTAAAAAATTGCTCAGAGCTTGAATGATTAATTTGAGGGAAAAGCTCCACTGAGGTGGAATAAGGACCCACTTCTTATCAGAATGTGCAGTTTTAATGGGAAGTGAAATTTGGGCTCTAAATGACTTGACAGTCACTTAGACAGGTCTTCTTTAACTATTAAAGAGAAAAGAAAACAAACCTGAGTTAAAGTTGCTAAACTATCACAGAGGGATTAAGCAATTATCTATATATTATGATTTTATAGATGAGATGACCTATATGCTGTGATAGATTATGATGTAGGTTGTCGTGTCTGTTAAACATGTGCCATCATTACCCTTTCATACAGAATCTGGGGCTTCGTAACTAGAGAAATTTTCATTAGACTAATTAATCTCTGGTTAAAGTATCTGCTAGCTAGTTAATACAACCGCTGAGCATGTACAATACCAGTCAAGTACATGATAACTTTCTGGGGGCCTAATCATGCCACCTTTACTCTCAGCCATAGTCGTTATAGTGCCATTACTTTAATAGACTACTCCTGCAAGTAAATGGCCCCTCATTTGGTTTGCCTAGCACAGAGAGCATCATTTATTGCTTTCCACCATCGGAGTATGAAAGGGTTGTTTCTTCCCATTTCTGCAGTCCAACTGGGCTTTAATGTTCTTACTGATTACCATTGACCCAAAAAGTCTGTCTAGCATCCTTTTATGGAGTATATGTCAGTGAAGCTTAAAGTCTCTCCTCTCCCCTAGGCTTCACTCTGCAGTGTCGTCTAGTCTGACAGCTGAAATGCTATATTTCATTCCCTGTCTTTTGTAGGGAAATGCTTGATCTAATAATGGATGAATATTTTAAAAGGTTTTAGATATCAGAAAGGTAGGAAAGTTTGAAAAGGTCTGCATCCTTGAAAAGTGGATGTTTATAATTTAAAACTCCCAATTTCATTTCAGATTGGTCTCTACAACATTTCCCCATCACTCTATGTAACCATATAAAACTAGGGCCTATCATAATGGTTTTATTTGTATATTTTTAATATGTTTTATGGGATTTGAAAGCCAAGGCAGTAAAAGCTGAAAAACTTCAAATTAACAAAATTGTCTACCATCCTGCAAACCATTCCCATTATATCACATAATCCCTAACACTAATGAGTGTTTTGTGTATGTGTCATGATCTTGTCCTTGCCAAGACTGACAATAACAAGCATTTGGGGTTTTCTTGAGAGAGTAATTTAAATTTGCTTATGCTGCTACCATCTGCCTATATTGTCTGTATGAATTACTCAGAGAGAAGTATAGCCTCGTCTGTATTTTCAGTGTGTTAATGAGTGTGGTTCACTATTAGGTTAGACCCTTCCCCTGTTATAATTCCTTATAACTCTGGATAATTGGTCAAAAGAGAAATAAAGAGGCATTGTAACAAATAGAACATTCAAAACTGTACAGTAAGTAAACACAAAAACAAATTTTATTTGAGATAAGTGGGGGCATTTTCAGTTCCTGGAGCTTTACCTCAACTTTCTGGTCATGAAGAATATTGATCAAGGGCAGTCACTTAAAAAATAAATTGTACCTGTTCAACTTTATAGCAGAATAAGGTCTTGGAAACAGCTAGTAACCAGTACCTCTCATTCAACTGTGCATGCTATAACTTGCAGTGAGCTTCACCTGTTCTAAATGAAGTCAGCTCTGAGCAACTCAAGTACAGTGTGGCAAGTTAGAATCCCTACAGCTGAATGAGAGAGGAGGGAAGGGCTGAGAAATCTACAGCACCAGCTCCAAACTACTTGTCCCAGAGCAGGTGAATGAACCAGTGGTTGGGAACACATGTTGTACTTTGACTGAGACCACAGTACTTCATGTGTGCAAGGAGCTGTCTCACTTCAAGGAGGGCAGAAACATTGAGAAGCCTTCTGAAAAGTTCATGAATTTTTAATATGCACCTGTCTCTGCTCAGAAGGGCAAGGATTACTTGTGTGCAAAGAGGGGACCAATTATGTCAGCTTTCCCTGTTTCTCTAGGAAAGCAGAGATTTCCTTCATAGAAAAATTTGTTGAACTTGAGATAAGAAATCTGCTATTATTTCTTTTTGTTAATCCCTACGTTAACTAAAGTGTTTACAGGCTTTCCTTGGGGAAGGGAGGAAAACGAAAGATTGAAAAAAACAAAGGTTTCTCTTGCTTTTATTAAAATCTACACTTACGCAAGGAGAGTATTGTACAAATGACGCTAATGTCTTGGTCTATAAAAAGAGAGACTTGAACAAACTCTTAGGTCTGTGTAGATGTGCTCTTTATCTAATAGACAGTGTATATAAATAGCTATATGGCATAAGCCAAGGATTCTCAAACAGTTTTTGGAGTGGGGAGCGTGTTTTAATAAAAAGATTGTTTGTTTGTGCACACACCTCTCCCATTTGCATTCACTGAACATACCTGTGGCAGCTGCACCAACCACTTACGTAAACAAGTAATAGCAGGAAAGTATTTAATGTATTTTTAAGTTCATGTGACCGAACTGCTCTCCCAGGACCACTAGCAAGGGCTCTGTGGCTCATCAGTAGTTCATTTTTTCAGCCTGAATTGGGGGATGGGAGGAGAACATGAAGAGGTGTTTTTTGTTGTTGTTTCTTTTCCGTCTGGTTGAGCAGCTGAATAAAAAGAACCTTCTGAATGTTTGGGGCCTGATCCAAAGCCCGTGGAAGTCAATGGGAGTCTTTCTATTGACTTCAGAGGGCTTTGGGTCGGACTCTTAAAGGAGAAGATAAGTACTCTGCCCTCTCTATGGGTTGTGGCAGATAGTTGATTGGGCCGGGGAGGTTATTGGTGGTGGTCACCTCAAAAGTTTATGACATAGCCATATTGCATCTTTTCATTGCATCAGCTGTCTAGGTCACTGTGGATGTAGCCAATACAAGGTGTAATTAAGGAGCATAGTCAGTGGCTTTAGTGAGAGCACTGATGGGATTTGAACCATGTCCTCCTGTTCAGCCTTCCTCAGTCAGAGCATGCTGGCCATGATGTGACCTGTAGAGAGGGTGGGGATACATGTAGGTGGTAGGGGAAAGGAATCCTCAAACCTCTGACAGGGATCCAGGGCATCTTCAGATCAAAAACCCCGAACTGACTTTAGACTAGGATATCTTTTAAAAGCATCTGCCTCTGCCCCTCACCTCCACTTACTCACGTCTGCTGGGGAGGGTGGAATTATATAAAGTCCGTTTTGAATGCTTATGCCTTAGATCAGTGTTGGGCAAACTACAGACCGGGGGCCACATCTGGCTCTTCAGACATTTTAATCCGGCCCTTCCTCTGGGGAGCAGGGTCCGGGGCTTGCCCGCTCCGCGTGTGCCGTGCTCCACGCGTCTCCTGGAAGTAGCGGCATGTCCCGCATCCCTCCTATGTGTAGGAGCAACCAGGGGGCTCCGGACGCTGCCCCCACCCCAAGTGCCACCCCCACAGCTCCCATTGGCTGGGAACCATGGCCAATGGGAGCTGCGGGGGCAGTGCCTGCGGATGGGGCAGTGCGCAGAACCGCCCGGTACCACGCCTTCGCGTAGGAGCTGGACAGGGGGACATGCCACTGCTTCTGGGAGCTGCCTGAGGTAAGCGCCACCCAGAGCCTGCACCCCTCCCGTGCCCCAACCCCCTGCCCCAGCCCTGATCCCTCTCTCACCCTCCAAACCCCTTGGTCCCAGCCCAGAGCACCCTCCTGCATCCCCAACCCCTCATCCCCAGCCCCACCCCAGAGCACACACCCCCAGCCAGAGCCCGTACCCCAACCCTCTGCCCCAGCCTGGAGCCCCCTCCTGTACCCTGAACTTCTTATTTATGGCCCCATCCCAGAGCCCGCACCCCCAGCCGGAGCCCTCACCCGCTCCCGCACCCCAACCCCCAATTTTGTGAGCATTCATGGCCCACCATACAATTTCCATACCCAGATGTGGCCTGTGGGTCAAAAAGGTTGCCCACCCCTGCCTTAGGTATATGAACTTCCCCTGGGTTTTGTTTTGAAGTACAGATCTTCACTGCATGGATGTGAGGAGCCACGCTATGGTCCCTTTCTGTCTGATGACCTTAAGAATTAGTTCTGTCTTAGCTAGATCTCCAGTGTGCTTCTCTGGCTTGCTCATTTTATCTCTTTCCTGTGCTCAAACTATTTTTGTTTGTTTGACTTCTCTTCCCTATCCCTGAACCCTGAGTCTGTGTCCATCCAGCCATGGGACGCATATGTGACAAATACCTACGTTGCCTGTTGTCCATAGGTACTTGGCTTCTTTCCCATATTGTAATCTTGCAGCGCTGCCAAAGGGAAAGCAAGTGGTGACTGTGTACGGCCAAGGGGGAGGGGGAAAAGCTGAGGCAGAGAACAGAAAGCTGACTTCAGAAAACAGCTTGCCGTCTCCTGTCATTTTGCCAGCACCTATGCAAGTCAGATAAGAGAGTCAGAGCCTGTGCGCTGTGCTCCAGGGTTTCACCTGCGCCTAAGACATCTCTTTGATGCTTTTTACACTGTGTGATTGAAGAAGAATGATGGTAATAGGGTTCAGGCAGTGGGTATTTATGTTCCTCTTCCCCTCATTGAAGGAAGAAAGGACTCCTCTTCTGAGGAATGCTTAGATCCCTCAGCTCATAGAAGTGATGTTTAATGAAGAGGACTATTCTGGAATACGATACTTGTAAGAACAAGCTAGAATTCAGCAAAAAGCCAAAATGTGTGTCCCTCCAAATCTCACATAGATATACATCAGTGTGTCATATGTGCATATGAGTGTGTGTAATCCCACAGAGAGAGAGAGAGAGAGAGAGGGATAATTTGAAGGAGCTGGTGCTAAACTAGTACAATTTTGAAAGAGTTAAGGAGAGGATCCCCTCTCTACATGCAAACATTTAACCGGGGGCGGGGGGGGGTGGAATGTGTGTGTGTGTGTGTGTGTGTGGGTGGGAGCTGTCCAGTCCAGTCCACTGCCTCATAAACTTCAACACCATGTTCCCCCTGTTTTTATACACCAAGCCATTGCAGTTCTGCAATGTTATTGCAGCGCTTTCATGTTTAATTCACTTTGATTTAGTCTACAGAAACATCAAGTGTTTCTGCAGGCAAATCCAAGGAGCCTTGCTGGGAATAAAACCCTAGAAAGAGCTTCAGAGAAATTAGAGAAGGGGCATTTTATTGGTTTTTACTGCAGTTTTGCAATTTCACCCTGTTTTTTCTCCATTTCCCCCCCTTTATTTAAATGTCTCTACAGGGCAGATTTATTTTAATATCATGTCCTCATTTCGTCAGCCACTCTGTACATGACCCGTGTGAGCTGTGTATGGTAAGAATAGAAAAATAAGCAAATGTTTAATTTTGTGAGGGCGAGGGGAAAGGAATCAAAGGCCCTGCTGCTGCTTCTGAAGAACATGAAGAGTCCAGTGTAAAAATACGCATGTTAAAACCAGCTCATTAGAAATTGTAAAGAGATCAACTCAGCTCTTCCACTCAGGTCCTGAGTATTTCATAAGGAGTCAATACGAAAAATTCCTGGTCGGATATGAAGGAAGTAGGGAGGAATCATTCTCCCCATGACATGGAGTCATTACAGGCTGGTTATGGAGCTGCTCCATGGAGGATGTTAGCTGATAGAGCCCTCCATGCATCCCTGACACAGGATGAAGAACTGGAGGATCTACCCTGCCATAGCCACACCTAACCCCTGTGTATTGTCACAGAGACCCAAGGAGCAGTACACAAAGCATGTGTGCCCATGCACCCTGCCCTGCCTCCAGCCTTTGTGCGGTAGAATAGAACCTCATTGCTTCTGCTGCCAGGGACCTGCTATGATCCAGAGGCAAGGGCCAAATTTGACCCTTCTCTCACAGACTCCCTAAGTGGATTGAGTACGGGACTGAGGTCAGGCGGGTGTTTGAGTTCTAACCCTGACTCTGTCCCCATCTCCCTTTGCGGTGTCAGGGAAAATCACTTCTATCTCTCAGGCTGTAAAGCTGGGGAGGAGAATTCCTGCCTGCTGTAAAGAGTTTTGATGGTCTAGTTAATATTTGTCCTGGGTTTTGCACATGCAAACGACTTTCCTGATCTGCTTGGTTGCTGCCCTGTATGCTTCCTGAAGGAGTACTTTTGTGCTGAAACTGCCACTCCTCCCCTAGCAGCTGTCTGTTACTGGATGCACATTGTGTGGGTGACTCCTGAGGGGTACATACTGTCCACTGTATCTCTGCTGGGCACTCAGAACACAGAGGGATGGGCAGATCAACATCAGAAAGAGAGAGAGACTGGAGAGAATTAAGCAATGATTGATAAGTGATTTTATGAAGAAAGATTAAAAGAGCTAAACCTATGATGGCGAGACAAACACAAAGGGGGACATCACTTTCAACAAGTGCTAGTACTGTAATAATATTTTGCATTTCTATAGCTCTTTTGATTTAACAACCTTAAAGGACTCATTTTATTGTTTATTTGTATAGTATAAACAGTGTGCTAGAAACCTGTGAACACTAGCGTCCCAACACTCCAGCGAGGGAGGTGATTATTATTGTATCTGTTATATACATGAGCAATTTCAACGGTAGAAAGCTGAAGCAACTTGGTCATGGTGACATAGTGAGTCTAAGGCAGAGCCATGAATGGCGTGCAGGCACGCTGACCCTCTGCCCTTTGGCCTAACTACTACCCCACACTTATTGCCTGATCTAGAGATAGCCCATTGGAGTCGATCGGACTCTTTCCGTAGACTTCAATGGACTTTGGATCAGCCCTCCACTGTCCTGAAGGGGATGCTTACAAGGGTAGCTGTTTTTTTAGGCTGGTGCAAAGGATACAGATCTATAATCACTGGTGAAATCAAGTGAAAGAAGAAAGAAATGTAGATTATCAGGGGAAAAAAAACGTTTTAATGGTGAGCTCTCTTAGCCAATGGAAATCTCCAAGGGAATCGGTAGAAATCCCTTTCCTTGAGCTATGCAATACTAAATTGGACAAATAAGGACCCTGGCAGCAGGATGGACAATTGTAGATGACCAAATAGGTCTCCTTGATTGGTGTGTGTGGGTGGTAGATCGATAGATATAAAATAAAGAAAATTCTCATGAAATTTAGGTTGGGCAACAACCAAAAGGATACACTGAGAAGGACTTTTTTCCAAACTGTACAGCTTCAGATGTGAACACCTTTTTTCATTGCCATTGTATGTCTGAGAGCCTTAACTTGTATGCATGCTCAAACTCATTCAGGTAATACCTAGATTTTGGGTTGAAGTGCTATGAAACATTTGGAAACTGAAACAAAGTATGGTAGTTGGTGTTCGTATTTGTATATGGACACACGCAATGCCCTTCCAACTCTCACTCACTTTGCTGTATTTTCTTTTAGTTTCCTTTTATTTTCTTTATTCCACCATAAGGGAGAATACAAAAGAAAAAGCAGAAAATCTCTGTTACATATTGCACAAAATCAGAAAATTATAGTATAGTACGTAGGAGGGGAAATAAAGAAGAGACGGGTCCATAGAATTACTATAATTCGCTTATGGGTCTGATTTTTCAACAAGCTGCCTGCACGCTTACCATGATTGTGCATGCAGATTGAATAACTGCATGTGCAAATAGCTAACCGGTAATTTTCAAGTGCAATTAGCATATTTTTGTGTGGGCAATCACAGTAATTGCAGGTGTGTAACTTGTATGTACTGCAGTGCTTTTCAACTTCAAAGTGCTTTATGAAGATTAATTAAATATTAATAGCAGTAACAGGAAAATTAAAAAAATACATTTGAGAGCATGATTATAGCTACTTACTTTCTTGCAAGTTGCATACATTTAAGACATAAAATACGTATTCAACAAAAAGAGAGCTTATTGCTCTTTTAACACAGCTGTTCCTTTACAGTGCTGGTGTCATAGCTCTAGGAACAGACAGACGGATTTAGGTCTGCACGTGTGAGGATTTGGGTTCTTTATAATGCAATCTCAAGAGAGCTTGCTACAGAGGTAGAATGTAATATGGGATGTAACAGTGGGACTGTTATTACTTAGATAGCTCCATAAATGCATGTGACACTTTACAAACATGAGAGGGAACAAAGTCCTGCCCTGAGTAGCTTACAGATCTGAGGACAATATGGGTGTGAAATGGTGCAGAGCCTCTATCCCAAATTCAGCATGTAAAAGGATGGCTGGCCCATTAAATGAAACTGGGATCAGTGCTCCTGTTCCAGTCCAGGTGCTCCCGCTTGGACCAATTAAAAGGGCGGGGCAGTACCTGGGGCAGGGGGCTATAAAAGGTCAGTCAGGAGCCACACAGGAATTGGGCAGGAGGTGAGAGCTACCAGAGATAGCTGTGGTTCCTAGGAGAGGGCTGAATGTAGGCGGGCGGGCGGGCGTCCCCAAGCCAGGACCAGAAGGAGATGGCTGAAGGCAGCAGGACGGAGCTGCACAGCAGCAGAAGGAGGTGCCTGCTGGCTCCAAGCCAGAGACAAGGGAAGAGAGGTCTGAAAGAAGGGGGATAGCTGCTGATATCTTGCTGGAGAGGTGAACCTGGTGGAACAGTGAAAAGGCCAGGGGGAGTGAGGGATGCTCCCAGCAGAGAGGCTGTGGAGATCAGGGCTGTACCCCAGAATGAAGTGTTGGAATGGCTGTCCTGGCAGAGGGATGGAAGAGAATGGCTAAGGAGCCTCGCTGAGATGCAAGACACTGAGGTATGGTGAGAAAAAGGACCATGTGCACTGGGGCGATAGGGAGAATGTCTTGGAACTTGTGTTATAGACTGTTTGCACAAGGTTTTTGTAATAAACTGACCCCCAGGAGGGGTATTGTTTAAGTAAGAATCTGAAGTGGACTCCTTCGGGTTACTCAAGAGGGAAACTGAGGTGAGGTGCCACTTGCAGGGCTGCCATGAGGCCAGGAGGGGGTGCCCAGGATGAGGCACTCATTTGCACAGTAGTTTGAAGGAAGAGGATTGGGGTTTGCAGAGATTTAGGGCACTAGATACAAAGGAAAAAGAAGCTATTCCGCATGTAATGAGGGGCACGAATAAAGCACAAAGCCAGGAGAGGAAGACTAATAAAATTATGCTAAATAGAAAAGCTCTGCTGGGTTTTTATTTCACCAGCACCGTAAATCCTCATCTTACCATCTATCGTATTGTGGGCAAATCTCAAAATCCTGTTGCTTTCTCAGTATCTTGCGTCTATGGAAAAGCCCTTGTTTGTTGCAGCCGACCCTCACCGTCACTACATCATTTCATAGTGGCAGTCAGCCACTGATGAATGTAGTGCTGGCCAGAAACTACATCTTGTTTTCTTCCAGTGGGTGTAGGTGAAACTTGACTCCCTAATCGTGCTGGTGGTCTGTCAGACCCTTACATGAGTCGAACACAAGCCAGCTGTTTATCCCAGTTAGCAGCCAGCTATTCTTAAACCACCAGATTTAGTTTTCATCCAAGCAGTGGCCACCTTTGCAGCCTCCAAGTTGTCTGTCCTCTTTAATTAGCTCTTTCTTTTCCTAGTCTGTCATTTTCTCAGTGCCTGGAAAATGACTTGAAGTCAACACTGATCAGAACAAACCATGAACACACTTCACTTCAGAAAGACAATCGGGGATACAAGTGATGCATAAGGCCTTGTAATATTTTGAAAATTAAACATGTTACTTTAAATAAGCCTCCAATTAAAGTGAAACTCTCTCCTCCCTTTCCAGAGGAGTAGACATAAGATTCCCTAATATCACACTGCCAGGGTGAAGAAACTGTTGTGACTTGATCACAGGGCTGAAATGGCTGCCTTACTGGTCATGAAGCTCCAGTTATCCTCCCATTATGCGATGGGATATGAAAAATGACAGCTGGTTTCCCTTCACTGGTTTAGTTTGCTGTTGAGATCAGGTACCTCTGACCTGCGAATATCCTAGGATATTGCCCTGACTCAGACTCTTTAGAGCTGCTTCAAACAGAGGTCTAGATCTTATGGCTGAATGGTTCGGATATGGGTTGGCTGTGGGGCAGGAGGCACAGCAGGATGTGGATGGTGAGGCAAAGTACAGCATTATTACGAAAAAGATGGATTATTCATGAGTGTGTGAGAAAACTCTCCTTCTAAAGAAGGGCCCCTTTCTATTATAGCCCTTACCTCTACTCTACCTTAGCAGAACCAAGCTGTGGAGCACAGGGAGAGAGACAGAACACTTTAATCTAATCCATATACTGACTGCAGTAGTAGGTAGAGGGGGAGGGTATATTTCACAGACACCAACTTTCAAAGCATTTCATAGTGCATGACTTTGCCTTGTCTTTAGTTACTCCCTAGGGGCTTGCTCTCTTATTTGGACACACACAAACACAACCACAACCAAAGGAAACAGCCTAATGACCAGAAACAAAGTTTTGTGCTCTTCAAAGGAAGTAGGGAGAGAGGGAAGGGATTAAGCCTCATGGCTATTTGTAGGCAGACCAGCCTGATATCGCCTTGGTTTTGGGTAGCTGGCTTGTTCCTGCCATTATAGGCATTTTGATGATGGCTTCATAGTTCTGTTAAAATAATTGTTGGCTCTTGTTTAGCAAATGCTCCAGCTGAGCCAGCAATCAGATTGGTTGGTGGCTTTTAGGAGGCCCAAGGCAACAGAATCACAGTTGGCAAAATACCAGCTCTAGCGATGATGACGTTGCTGATGAGCATGAGGGGGAGGGATTCATTTTGGTTCCCAATGAGGATTGGACACACAACTCCATTTATTTACCCACAAAATAGAAAAAACAACAACTTTTGAGCATCTGAATTTCTTTGCCTTTTACTGGCTTATGTCAGAGTCACAGGCTGGTTTGCCAGGCCAAATTCATCTTGTGAAAGAGAACAATGTACAGGCCTCAGTTTGAGTGTTGGCCAACATTCTTTTGTAAATGTGAGGTGTTCCATTACATAAACGCGAGGCTCTTCAATCCTTAGTTCCTGTTAAGTTTTATATGTCTAATTATTTGTATTAGGTTACAGTACTGCCTACAGGCCAGGGCATCATTATGCTAGGCATGGTACAAACATAATAGACTGTCTCTTCCCTGAAGACCTTACATTCTAAGCGTAGACTGTATGGACAACAGATGGCTCTAACACAGATTGGGGTGGGTGGGGAAATGGATAACAAATAAACAGATGTCGGTAGAATATATTATGTATCCCCATCCCAATTACATGCTCACTTGACAGTTTGTATTCATAAATTGGGGTGGCTCAGGCCAGTTTTTCATGGGCAGATGTCCATTCCAGAACGACTTGAGACTGGACACTTGTGTCGATGGTCTCCACAGAAAGGAATAGAAGCAGGTCTGGCCCCCATCACTAGAGTTCCCTCCGAAGCTTTAATGTATTTACCCTCACAATACCCTGTGAGGTAGGGCAGTGCTATTATCCCCATGGTGCTGACAGGGAAATGAAGCACAGAGAGACTAAGCGACTTGCCCAGGATCACACAGGAAGTCTGCAGGGGAGTAGGGAATTGACCCTGGGTCCCCCAAGTCCCAGGCTAGCACCCTACAACTCCGCGGTGGCAAAGTAGGGGAAGTTTGCACTGCCATTGCTGTACCAGGTGTGTGGATAGAGAGCTTAAGGTGAAATCCTGGTCCCATGAAAAGAAAACCCCCATTTCTTCAGCAGGGCCAGGATTTCACCCAACTCTTGCCCCCAGTCTCCAGGGCAATCAAACCAGCACTCCATTTGTAAAAGAATTACTTTAATATGTCATAACCTGTAACACCTGCTGGACAAATAATAAGAATGGCATCCTTCAGTCAGGTACATAGTTAATTAGAGAGCTACTAAAATGTAAATTATAGGCATCAGACCTCCCTCCTGACTCTCTTGAAGTTTGTAGAGTCAGCTGGGGCACAGCCTGCTGAGAAACTTTTCAGTGTGTGCTTCAGTGACCAAAGAAAACCTAATGGCTTTTCTGAAAGCACTAGGTTTTATCTGGTCAATGCGATGCATTTGACACGATAGAGCTGTTATAAGTCTGCTGTTGGAAGCCTTCCTCAAGGGACTGTTTGTCTGAAATATACTTGACCTTCAAAAGACAGTAACCACTTTACAGTTACCAAGTATGCACAATAGAACAAGAATGTAAAGTTCTTATTTAATTGAAAAAATGTTTCGCTGTATCTATGCAGTGACAGTAGGTATTTGATGGCTTTTGCTGATTTTAATTCCCTTCACCACCGCACCTGAAAGCTTAAAGGCACTAGATTATATATGAACAAATCACCTGTACAAATCGTTTAAATTAAAAAAAATACTTTAGTTAAGTACTGTACAACATATTAGCTTGTTTACTGTAGGAAATAATCATGCCTGATTGAAGGGGTGGACAAGATGGCCTATGATATCTTTCGCCTTACTTTTATAATCCTACACACGTTGTATGTTTTTGCACCCACTAAGAATTCTAGTTAAAGTGCCTGTTAGATCCTAGTCTAAGATTATTGTAGCTAGTGAGCGAAGGTCTCAATGTTCTGACACTTCACATTTTAGAATGTTGCTTGTAGTCTTGGGACTGTGAAAGCCCCATCTTACTGCTCCAGGGCTTATCTTACTACTTATCCTGTACCCCTAAGCAACTCCTTTCCCAAAATGATAAGCAGATACTCCCTGATCCATCTCCCACTTCTCATCTCGATGCCTTCTCCTTTACTATACTATCCCCAGCCTGCCTACCTTTAATGGATATCTCAGTAGCAGTGGCGGCTAGCAGTTCAGAAAAGAAGGGAATAAGTCTGAGTGAGAGCAAGTAATGATTTTTAGGAGTCCTACCAAATAAATAAATAAATAAAACACCCCAAGAGAGCAGGAGGTGGGTGCATACTTTAAGCTTGCTTTTCCTTTTGTGGTCCCTTACGTGCAGACATTTGTAGTCCTGTGAGCTTGCACCAGAGATGAACCTAGCGGAGAAGAATTGTTACTGCAGTTAAGTGACAATATAATAATGGTGTTTTCTAAAGCAGAAACCAGGTGGCATAATAGTCTGTTGTCAGTGTCTGCAGTATTAAATGGTAGAGGTAAAATAGTGAAATTGTGAAGGGGAAGAGGGGAAGGAATTTCAGCCTAATAAACAGGTAATTGGCATCATTTATTGGGGCTATGTATTGAAAGTCTGTGCAAGACTGAAGATGACACACTGGGAGGTGTCGGACAAAAGACCTAAAGGAGCAATGTACACCTAGCCCAGGGGTGGGCAAACTTTTTGGGCTGAGGGCCACATCTGGGTGGGGAAATTGTATTCAGGGCCAGGGCAGGGGGTTGGGGTGTGGGAGGGAGTGCGGGGTGTGGGATGGGGCACGGTGTGCAGGAACAGGCTCAGGGCAAGGGATTGGGGCAGAGGGGGGGTGTGGGGTGTATGAGGGGGCTCAGGGAAGGGGGTTGGGGTGCAGGAGGGGTGTGGAGTGCAGGAGGGGGCTCAGTGCAGGGGTGCAAACTGTGGGAGGGAGCTCAGGGCAGGGGCTTGGGGTGCAGGAGGGGTGCGGGGTGTGGCAGGAGGCTCAGGGCAGGAAGTTGGGTTGCGGGGTGCGGTGGGGGCTCAGGGCAGGGGGTTGGGGTGCACGGGGGTGCAGAGTGCAGCAGGGGGCTCAGGGCAGGGGGTTGGGGTGCAGGAGGGGTGCAAGGTGCAGGCAGGGGGGCTTAGGGCTGGGAGTTGGGGTGCGGAGTGTAGGAGGGATTTGGGCTCTGGCCTGGCGCTGCTTACCTAAAGCAGCTCCGGGGTGGCAGCAGTGCTCACTGGGGTCAGGGCAGGCTCCCTGCATGCCTGCCCTGGTCCCACACTGCGCTGCTCTGGGAAGCGGCCGGAACTACGTCCCTGCGTGGACCCGGGGGTGGGGGTGGGTGGGGCACAGAGCTCCATGTGCTGCCCTTGCCACACCTCCAGGTACCTCCCCCAAAGTTCCCATTGGCCGCGGTTCCTCATTCCCAGCCAGTGGGAACTGCGGGGGGCGGTGCCTGGAGGTAAGGGCAATGCACGGAGCCCTCTGCCCCTCCCCTCGGAGCCCCAGGGACATGGTGCCGGCTGCTTCTGAGAGTGGTATGGGGCCTGCGGCACCATGGGGGGCAATCCCACGGGCTGGATCCAAAGCCCTGATGGGCCGGATCCAGCCTGGGGGCCGTAGTTTGCCCACTCCTGCCCTAGGCGTACATCTTCAAACATTCATAAGCAGTGTCCCAAAGCAGCTCCTCAAAACAGGAGCTACACAGAGAGCTGAACTGGTGACGGTCAAAGCCCTGGAAACTGGCTTTTTTCCTTTTGCCTCCAGAGAGACTGCACACAGAACCTGCAGATTGGCCTAAAGCAGTCTAACTGACACAGTTATTAGAACTGGACCAGTTTGGAAAACACATTGTACTTAAACAGATTTCTTTACGTGTACATACCTTTGACTATTTATGGTAGATAATATTGCCCCAATCCATGAGTTTGGTCCCAATGAGATTTTAAAAAATAATACATTTGGGATTCTGTTTATTCATACCTTAGTTTTTGACCCTTTAGGGTTTGTGTTATCAACTTTTTTCTCCACAATCAAGAGGGCTAGAAATGTCTTTCGTTTGTTTGGCTTTCATTTAATCACCTGATTCCAGCAGATGGGGTTTTAAGAAAAATACCAAATATTGTGAGACTCACGATTAAAATCATGAGTTGGCAACAGTGAGTGGATGACCTGGCTGACTGGTAAAATGGCATCCAGAGCTGTAAAATTCTAATTAATTTTTTTTTTAAGGCTCCAGGTAGACTGAGAACCAAGTTTCAGAACAAAAATGGTTATGCTGAATGTTGCGCATTTTGAATTGCTGTGACGGGTGTGGAGGCACTACATAATGCCCAGGATTTGATGGGTTAATTCCAGCTTCCCTTTGTCCTCTGCTCAGGGTGGAGAAGGGATATAGGAAGAGCTGCTGGAGAGACTGCCCGAGGAAAGGCACCCATGCTTGGAGAACTGGGTTACTCATGAGGCTGGGGAATCTTGTGTGACATTTTTGCTTCCATTGCCTTGTTTTGTATGTTAAAGATTCTCTCCAGCTGCAAAGACCCTGCAGCCTATTGCTGTGTTTTTCTGCTCAATCAGTCACCCCTCCCCACTTCCAGTTTACAACAACCTTATTTATTTATTTTTTCTCTTGCTGACCAGTCAATGTTGCTGTCCCTAGTTATTTTTTGCCACCATGGTATATTACAGTTCTAGGCTAAGGGCTGTGAGGGAATACTGGAAGAGAGACTCATCAAAGGAGTCTAAATTAAAGGCTATACAACTTCAAAGCAAAGTTGCTGGGGACTGGCGAGCTCAGGGCTTTGTTAATGGGATATGTAGCCTTTCCCTTCATGGTCACTAGTGCTTCTCATTGAGTGTTCTGGATTAAATGAATGAAGGGTTTCGGTCCAGGTCGTAAACAGAAAAGGGTCTAACTCACAATGCAATTGCTACAGTAGGCACCTGTGTTGGCCACCTCAGTATGGAGGCCAAGCAATGAAATGGCACAGAGTCTGGACCACTTCGCACTTTGAGGTTCTCCCTTCAGAACAGGCTCCATGCCCACTGGTCAGGGAACGGGCACTTCTTTTGACAGAGGGTTTTATTCTCCAGGATCACTATATTAACCTCGTATGTTTTCCCATGAGCACTAAATTCACTTAAAAAAAATCAGAAAGTAGAGGAGGTGAGGGGAGGAGGAGGGAGATAGCTGTGCCTGCTCCTCTTTCACCTTGCTGGGCGTGTCAGATGGCTTCTGTCCAGCTAGCCAATCTTATCAAGCCAATCTTATCAAGGTCGTTTTTATATGAAAGGCAAATAGATGATGTAAAAGACCAAAACAACTTAAAAGCTACCTAGGAAAGTGAGTCAGCTGCTGAATACCTATAATTTCATCATGGGATTTCCTGCTTACATCTTTAACTTTTAAATAGGGTTGTTGGTATGTGTTGTCTTGGGTTGTAGGTCTTCAGTGTTCCCTCCCTTTGCCTTGGGAAATATGATATTGAAGTCCTATATGGTGGTAACAGGATCCTTTGTTTCCCTGAGAGGGATTTCCAGTGTTGGGATAGAATATTAATTTCAATTTGGAGCCTGTCTCATCAAACACAGACATGATCTGGATGCAGTGATCAACTTTTCCTTGGTCTGTCTAACTAGGAGGTATCTGTAGCCATAAATAAGTCACCTATTAAAGAGATACCGGCAGCTTGTAAGGAAGGGAAAAGTTTCCACGGCCCTGTGAAATGTTTCTAGAAGAGCATTTCGTTCTTTTCCAGCCCTCTTGCAGTACCTGTTTTTGTGCCAGAGAAGAAGAGGTGTGCTGGCACAGTGTGAGGAAAGCAGTGGAGTGCTGGATGAAAACCACCAGGGTCATGGCCCTAACATTTCTGTGGAGTCGGTGGAGGCTGTCAAAGAGATGGCTCACACCCTTTCCACTCATCACCACCTTCACTTTGCCAGCTGTGTGACAGCTGCATCTGCTCAAGGGAGGCAAGGAGAGCATCTGAAGAAGCTGCTAGGTTATTGTAGCCTTGGTGTAACTAGGGAAAATCTGTGAGAGAAAACCAGACAGACCTTGGGTCTTGTCAACAAACAATGTATTTTACTGTTTGAGCTATATTGGTTTAGTTGAAGTCATATAGTACTCTCCCTCCGGAGTGTGGAGTTATACTGTGTAAGCACCTTTAGGTTGGCATAGCTGTTTCTGTAGCGAAGGGGAATAAGCTATCCTTATATCACTATAACTGCAGCCACATTAGAGGTTATACCACTTTAATTATATCTGTATAAACACCCCTAACAGAAAGTTAAATCGGTACAAAACCTGTGTCTAGACCAGGCCTTAGAGGTATTGTGAGATGCATTCTTCTCCATCTGTCCTCTTACTAGTGTGATGACAGGAAAAGAGGAAAGTGTGTACTCTCTGAGGTAAACCGCTCCTGCACAGGCTACTTTATCCTGAAACTATGTTCTACTCCAGAAGTTTCCAAATTGTGACATGAATTTCTGGCTAGCCACCTGGTGCTGGCTCCTCTTCCTTATTTACAGATGCTAAGTCACATTAAAATTAGGGCTGTCAAGCGATTAAAAAAATTAATCGCACAATTAATCGCACTGTTAATAATAGAATACCATTTATTTAAATATTTTTGGATATTTTCTACATGTTCAAATATATTTATTTCAGCTATAACACAGAATACAAAGTGTACAGTGCTCACTTTGTATTTATTTTTGATTACAAGTATTTGCACTGTAAAAAACAAAAGAAATAGTATTTTTTAATTCACCTAATACAAGTACTGCAGTACAATCTGTTTATCATGAAAGTTGAACTTACAAATGTAGAATTATGTACAAAAAATAACTGCATTGAAAAATGAAACAATGTAAAACTTTAGCGACTACAAGTCCACTCAGTCCTATTTCTTGTTCAGCTAATCACTCAGGCAAACAAGTTTGTTTACGTTTGCAGGAGATAATGCTGCCCACTTCTTGTTCACAGTGTCACCTCAAAGTGAGTATAGGCATTCTCATGGCACTGTTGTAGCTGGTGTTGCAAGATATTTGCATGCCAGGTGCGCTAAAGATTCATATGTCCCTTCATACTTCAGCCATCATTCCAGGGGACATGCTTCCATGCTGATGACAGGTTCTGCTCAATAACAATCCAAAGCAGTGCAGACCAACACATGTTCGTTTTCATCATCTGAGTCAGATGTCACCAGCAGAAGGTTGATTTTCTTATTTGGTGGTTCGGGTTCTGTAGTTTCCGCATTGGAGTGTTGCTCTTTTAAGAATTCTGAAAGCATGCTCCACACCTCATTCCTCTCAGATTTTGGAAGGCACTTCAGATTCTTAAACCTTGGGTTAAGTGCTGTAGCTATCTTTAGAAATCTCACATTGGTACCTTCTTTGCGTTTTGTCAAATCTGCAGCAAAAGTGTTCTTAAAATGAACATGTGCTGGGTCATCACCCGAGACTGTTATAACATGAAATATATGGCAGAATGCAGGTAAAACAGAGCAGGGGACATACAATTCTCCCCCAAAGAGTTCAGTCATAAATTTAATTAACTCATTATTTTTTTAATGAGCGTCATCAGCATGGAAGCATGTCCTCTGGAATGGTGGCTGAAGCATGAAGGGGCATGACAGTGTTAGGAAATCTGGCAGGTAAATACCTTGCAGTGCTGGCTACAAAAGTCCCATGCGAATGCCTGTTCTCACTTTCTGGTGATATTGTAAATAAGAAGTGGGCAGCATTAGCTCCCATAAATGTAAACAGACTTGTTTGTCTTAGCAATTGGCTGAACGAGAAGTAGGACTGAGGGGACTTGTAGGCTCTAAAGTTTTGCATTGTTTTGTTTTTGAGTGCTGTTATGTAACAAAAAAAATTCTACATTTGTAAGTTGCACTTTCACAATAAAGAGATTGCACTAGAGTACTTGTGTGAGGTGAACTGAAAAATACTGTTTCTTTTGTTTATCATTTTTACAGTGCAAATATTTGTAATAAAAAATAAGAATATAAAGTGAGCTGTGTACACTTTGTATTGTGTTGTAATTGAAATTGATATATTTGAAAATGTAGAAAAACACCTAAAATATTTAATACATTTCAATTGGTATTCTATTGTTTAACAATGCAATTAAAACTGCAATTAATTTTTGAGTTAATCGCGTGAGTTAACTGCGATTAATCAACAGTCCTAATTAAAATACATTTCAACATATATTAAATACTTTCACAAGAGTTCTTTTCCATGTGAGCAATTGATGTTGTTACCAAGGGGATGTTATGTGATGTCAACAATGCAATCTTTGTGTCAAGATGTGGTCCACGATACAAAAAGTTTGAGAACTTTTACACAAATATTACACAAATATTGATTGGTGTTGGGGTTGATAGAAACCTTTTAATGATAAATGGGAACATTACTTGGAGTATAATATAAATGGATAGAATCAAGGAGCTAGGCTCTACTGGAAGTTAGGTTTTCAATACAATGTGCACTAATTTGCAAATATAAATCCCAAGTCTATTCAATAGCTGTTTAATTAAACTCCAGATATTTGGTAACGTTCTCATTAGAAAAGAAGGCTAAAGGTGACTATGGATGCAGCTGAGGAATGCTCTTGAATTTTAAGTCAGCTTTTAACTCATGAGGGGGTAAAAAAAATTATCAGTGTTTCATCCATCCTTAATCCATTTATTCTCACTCTCGAATACACTTTCTCTGTATTTTATGGTAAATACTGTATTACAAGGGTTAAAATTAATGTCACTTCATTGATGGGTTATTCTAGGGTCTCCAGAAACATGGCAGACGTCTGTTATTGAAGAGAGCAAAACTAACCCTGCAGTGTCCCCATCAGTCCTGGTGCCTGAGATTCTCAATCTGCTTCCCAGCAGCTCGTTGTGCAGGACCTGTGTTCTCGGACAGGTCACCATTCTTAAGAGAACTTTGATCACTGAACATTGCCTTGGGATCTTTTTCAGTTCTGATTTTCTCTGGGTGATGGTTTAACTTTTAAGCCTATTTACTCTGTTGATATCCCTACAAAGAAATTGCTTTATTTAGTTAAACTTTCTGTAGTTTACAATGAAGACCCTGTTGTCAAGAGTGGTCTGCTTTCCATCTCAATAATGCTAACAAGGCACATGTGAATGCACAGCAATACCAATGAAATAAGAGGAATATAGGACACAGCGCACACACATCCAGAAAGAAAAAGGTCGTGGGACCCATCTTTTGGTAGAGTAGAAGTGACTAACTTGATACTTCTCCCGCAGGAAGGAATGAAGACCCTTCTAAAATACTGCCAGCGTATGAACTGGTCTAATTGCTGGGGGGGTCTTGTTCTAAAGATGTGATGCTGTAAAGCCTTAAGATTCCATATTTATGACGGGCACTTAGAAAAAGACAGAGTACTATTGAGTGTTTTACTTAGTGCTGTAGGAATTAATATTTATTTCAGGAGAAGCAAAGAAGCCCATCCAGATCTCTCAGTCCCCCCTTAGCTGAATGGCAGGGAAAAACAATTGTGTGAACAGCAAATGCTGTGCTTCTACTGTATGATGTTCCCTCCCAAAGGGATGGGCTGAAGAGGCATACGCACAGGAAATGGCATTTTATTGCTTTTTAAAGTTGTTTATATATTTTTTACCAAATGTATGTGGACAATGCTACCATGCTGCTTTGAGAATTGCAGAGGGCTTGTTTCCTCAAAGGTTGCAGGTGTCATCAGTGTCCTTCCCTGCTGCTATAAGGGGAAAGGCAGTAATCCAGAAGCCATCAAACGAGTGCCAACCTGTTAAAGAGATATAGCAGCCTATTTCTTGAGGTTGTTGTGCTATATTGAGCCATGAAACAGAGGTGCCTTTTGTTGTCTGTGTACTGCTGTCCCTTTACATTTCTAAGTGCTCACCTGGTGTGCAGAGTTCAGAAGCCATTGTTGTTCTCAGCACTCAGCACAGACTTTCATAGGGTTTGTGTGTGCTTGTGTACTTAGGGCTTCTCTACACACAAGTTGCACCCCTATAACTTAATTAGGTTTAAAAACTGCCTCTGGTCATATATGGGATTAAAACTGGTTATATCAGTTTCATTTGCACCCGTAAATTGACTAACACAAGCTGACCTGCTAGAAAACCAGATTTATACTGATCTTATACTTAAGTTGCACCAGTTTAACGAAATCAATTCACAGCTTTGAATTAAAGTGGTGCAACATTGTGTGTAGACCAGGCCAAGATGTAAAATCAAGGTGATTCTGTCCTCCGCATATGGAAAACTGTAAGAGCTGTGGTCAGCATGGGTCAGCTTGTAAAACGTGAAGTCAGATGATCTCAGTTTTTATTTCTTAGTCATGTGGTAGTACTGGGCTCTTTCTGAGAAGAGACTCTTGTTTGGTATTGTTTCGGTTTGTTTCTAACTTCTCCAGTGTTCCCTCTTTTATCAGTCAGCCAGATTCCTTGTCTCTGATCCAGAGCTGTTGTATTCTTGCTCCATTAGCTGTTACCGTTTACTGAGATGTTAATGTAAATGAGGGCAGTATGGGGGAGGAGATGAAAGAGCAGGCACGGGGAATTCTACTGTTTCTCTTCCTCAAGGCTGTGCCTGACGCTGCATGTTTTATTACAGGTCCAGCACAGAGTGAGACAAATGATACAAGATGAAAGTCTGTGTGATCTCACTGATGGTAATAATGGCTGAGGGACTCCTTATTCCCTCCCCCTCTCTCAAACTTGGTTCCATTGTATATTTCCTTCACTTTAGCACATTGTTTAGAGTCCACAGGTCTGGGATCCTTTAAAAGGCTTTTTTATGGTGCAATTTTGTGTGATTGAAACCACATTTTTATATGTGTCAAAACCAGTTCAGCAGTTAGAAAGAAATCATAATATAGATTGGATCATATTTCCTAAGTGGATGTCACCAGCTAATTCCTTTGTTATACCATTTAGCTACACAGGATTAACTGAGTGTTTACTATTAAGCCGTTACATATGGGTCACATTAATTCACACACACTGGCATTGCTTTTGACTAATATCTTGTCAAATAGGTTAACATTTCAAAATGTCTCTAAACCACTGAACTGCAGGGACCCATTATTTCCAAAGCTCAAGCCCGTCTGCTGGGGAGTTCATGTGTTAGGGCAATACTGCCATGTTTACATTTGAGGAGCTCTTCATTTTACACATTATGCAAAGCAAATGAAAGAAATCCCTCCAGTTTGTTTCTTGTTTTCTTTTGCTTAACACCCCCTCAAAACATAAAAAGGAATCGTTTTGGCTGACTAAAAAGGTAGTTCAAGGAAAAGCGAAATCTTGCCCCATCCATTTCTCCTTTATCACTCCTCTTATTTGGCAAGAGAATCCTAGTCTTTCCCCTTCTTCCTTCACCTCATCTGGAATGCACTTCTTCCCTCCTTCTCCCCCCAGAAATTTAATCAGAAAGATTTGAAAACCCTGTGGGGCTTTTTCATCTCTACTGTACTGGTTTCTAAAGTGCATTTGGTCCCATTGCCCTCACACCTCAGGGCGGGTATGAAACCATTCCATTCCAATCCAGCCCTGCCCTGCCATCAGTTTAGCTGGGGTTGTTTTGTGTGAAGGAGAGATGAGATGAAGTTGTGCAATGGTAAAGCCTCAAGTCACACTTCCTGCCTACTTTGTTCCACCATAGTTACCACCTTGACCGCCTCTTGGGCGGCATCTCTCACAGTCGCCTCCAGGCCTTTATCCATGTACTATGGTGTGACTTACCTG
The DNA here is from genome assembly GCF_965152275.1 of Natator depressus. NCBI lineage: Eukaryota > Metazoa > Chordata > Testudines > Cheloniidae > Natator > Natator depressus. The sequence continues at coordinate 136,523,669 of NC_134234.1, forward strand.
AGCTCATCCACAAGATCCATACTCTGTCCATATTTAAGCTCCTCTTTAAAGACCCACTTCTGCTATGCTGCTTACAGTGAATGTATTTGATTTGTGTATAAAATTCCTTATTTGTTCTCCTTCCCCTAACCTCTGTCTACTTGTCTGTGTCTCAGACTGTCTTCAGAGCTGGAGCCGTACTTTCTGAGGGCTAGTCTACCCTGGCAACTACACTGCCAGCACTGGGGCACTGTCCACACTGACACTTTACAGCGCTGAAACTTGCTGCGCTCGGGGGTGTTTTTTCACACCCCTGAACGAGAAAGTTAAAGCAGCGCTGTAAAGTGCCAGTGTAGACAAGCCCTTAATGTTCGCAAAGCACTAGGACATGGTGGGTGTTACCCTCAACAAATAATAATTTCCCTCTGCTCCAGAACTTCTATAGTTTCTTTGTGTTTTGCCTTTTCTTTGCCACTTTGTTTGCGAGGTGTGTTGGGTTGGAGTACTGTGAGGAGCCAGGACTTAGTTCCCTTTCTTGGCTTGGATGTCCTTTTGAATCAAAGCTCACACCAAACCAAAGCCAAGCTGCAGGTTTTTTCCCTCTTCTGGCCAGCTCCTCTGTAGAACAGAACTTTTATTTTCTCTCTCTTTACTGATGGATTTTTGGTAAACATGCCATTTTACAACAGAACAAGCCAATGAAAGTAAAAACTTCCTCTCTTCTGGTCTGTAAACATTTCCCAGAACAATGTGCTCTGCTTTGAAATCATTTCCAAAGAGATTCTTAATACCTCCCTTGCTCATGACTCACTTGATCAGAGAAAAATCCCCTTCTTCTCTGTATAAGCCACTTCCATGCAGGCTTGTCAGTCCAATAAGAATTTTGTGTAAGGAAAGCCACACCCAGGTTAGCCAGTCCCCCAGGATACACAGCTGGTTACAGGCTGCTGAAACTTCTTGGGACTCTTTGGGCTTGGGTCCCACATTGCAATTTACTGGAGCAGGAAATTTTTCTTGGACACAGTCTCCTTTGCCTTAGTCAGAAGGATAAAGTTCACGGGCACAATACAGTAGACTGAACCTTTTTTATTACATGCTCCTTCTAAAACAAATAAGTGAGCTAATCGTTCCCTCTGCCCTGTCAGTAATGCATTACTTATTATAAAACTACTTTATTATAGAAGAAAAATGAAAATATATATATATTTTTAAGTTTTAAGTTCTTTAAACTGTTTGTAAGTTAACATTTGTATGACTGTTTCAGAGTTACGAGCACATCTGGATGATGGGGTGCTGTCCTTAGACAAGTGGCAGTAACTACACAGAAATGAAATGGTCTCAGCCAGTCAGAGCATGCTTGGCATTTACTGCCTGAGAAACCATATAGTATGTAAATCCTTGCACTCTGTCCACATTATGACCACTCTCAGCATCCAACCCAGGGTAGCCTTAACGAGGCTGCCGTGCTTTATGGGTATGGGAGTGGGTTGTTTGCTAATGCTGCCAATAGAGCTTGGTGCCATGGAGGGGCACGGGGTGTAACAAGGTTTGCTCCTCACAGCTGGGGCACCCCGTCATTGCTCACCTGGGGAATAGCTCCGCCCGGCCTTACACCCCTTCCCATCTCTCCGTCTTTGTGATTCAGTTGCTCCCTCTTCATGGCTTGGCCCTCCGGCCAGGTCACTTATGTGTTTTCCTCTTTTTCGGGGTATCAGAGTCTCACTGGATTGTCTCAGGCAGTCTTCACTCCACTGCCCAGACTGTGCCACTTCCCCAGTGGCTGGTAGGGGAACCTGGACCCACCCACTACTCCAGGTTCCAGCCCAGGGACTCTGTCTGGCAACTACGGTTTGCTTGCTGTCAGACCCTGTTGCCAGTTCCTTGGATTCCTTCCTACTTCCTTTCTCTATCTTCTGTGCCCCTTCTCTGGGTTTGCCAGCCCAAACTCCTTCCTCCAAGGGAGTAACTGCGGACCACTCCTTTCTTTGACTTCTTGCCAGGCTCTGTAGCCCCATACACACCTCCCTTCGGGCAGGGAGTGACTGCAGTCTTCTTCCCGTGCAGTGCTCTTCTTTTCTCCGCTTGCTGGCTTTATACAAGCTCAGCCTGCCCCTGCACAGTTGGGCTTCACCTGGCTCTCCTGCAAGCGCAGCCTATCAGGTTAATTGTGCTAGGGACCTGCTCTGCCTTGTGTGAGGTACGCACTCACACCCTACCCCAGAGTGGGAGTATGTGTTATGTGGGGAGGGTACGGCTGTGGCCACCTGCAAGCAGTTGGAAGGCTGTCCTGGGAGTGGCATGTGCTGCTTTCTTTTTTCTCCAAGTGTATTAACTGCCACTGGCCTACCTGCTTAAGGGTGCTGGGACACTTCATGCCTGCTCCAGGCCTTGACAGGCACAGTGCCTCCAGATGTGGCTGCTCAGGCAGTGCAGCGACTTCCCACCTATCCATGGGGGCCAGCTCGAGTCGCAGTGTTAGGGCTATGTCTGCACTGCAGCTGGGAGCTCTGACGCCCTCCACGGGCAGACAGACTGTGGCAACTCGGCTCCAGAACGAGTACACTGAAAATAGCACAGGGCAGTGGCTTGGGCTAGTCTCCCGAGTCCAAGCCTGCCCAGGCGGCTAGCCTGAGCTGCTGACTGCGGCGGCAGCAGCGTTCACACGGCTATTTTAGGTGCTGGACTTAGGGGTACTGGGGGGTGCTGCCGCAGTCCCTGGCTTGAAGTGGTTTCCATTATATACCAGGTTTACAGTTTGGTTCAGTGTCTCTCAGCACCCCCACTACACGAATTGTTCCCGCACCTCTGTTTCAATGCGCTAGCTTGAGGTGAGCGAGCACAAGCCTGTCTGTCCTCGCTGGGACTCACGCCTTCCTGCTGCCCTGTGGGCTCACTCTTAGAGCTGTAACTCAGCATTTAGTCATTTGAGCTCTCAGTATAATAACTTGATGACGCTTCCTGTTAACTCAGAACTGTATCTTTGCCCTTGGAGTTCATTTAGTTCAGGATATGGTTATTATTACCTTGTAAATGGGAAACACACTTACATTCTCTATTAAAGGACCTGAGCCAACTCACTCCCATTGTAATCAACGGAAAGGCAGGTATTTTACTGCAGTGGGAATTGGATTGAACCCTAACTTCCAGGACTTGTGGGGGAAGGGAGCAGGGAGGGGGAAATAATTGGAACAAAATGCTGAAACTGTGCTCTTCCTCCCCCACCCCCCGTCTCTCCAGTAGGGGGTTTGTACATCATGAAGTAAAAATTTTACTAAGCAGCCCACTTCACTTCACATCAGTGTCTCAGTGTGGCATTTCAGCCCAGGAATATTGTTGTATACTTCTGGGTTTTGTTGTTGCTGTTGTTTGGTTTTTTGGGGGCTGGGGAGCTAATAGTTTCACATGTAATATTGTCAAGAGCAGATGGCTGCTAGGGTGTCCTGTGTTAGCGCTCCGTGACTCTGTAACGTGCTCCCCCAGCTTGGTCTGAAATAGCCTCAATACGGTGACTGTCTGGGAATACTGAAAAACGACCTTCTTTTGAGAGAGTTTCTAGATAGAGCAGCAGGGCTATGCGTCCCAGAATGATGGAGGGGTGGAAAGGAGTGGGGTTTTTTGTAGCTGGGAGGCTGGCTAAGGTTGCCACCCATCCGGTTTTTACCCGGACAGTCCAGTTTTTGGCTTCTGTGTCTGGGTGTCGTTTAGTTTAGTTTAGCTAAATGGCACCCAAACCAAAAGTCCGGCTCCTGTGAGGCTGCGGGAGGCACCGGGTCATTAACCTGCACCAGCCCCTGCTCAGCCGGGGCTGCCTGAGATAATCCAAAAAATCATGGGGGGAGGCAGGCAGAGGAGCGAGTGATGGGGGTGGGGGTTTGGGGGAAGAGGTGGAGTGAGGGCGGGGCCTTAGGGGAAGAGGCGGAGCAGGAGCAGGGCCCCAGAGGTCCAGTTACCAACAATTAGAAGGTGGCAACACTATGGCTGGTGGAGTTCCTTTTTTGAATATTTTAATGCTACTGGGGCTTTGTTCAAGTATTAATTATGTGTTCGGGCACCTAGAGTCTTTTGTAAGCATTATTTTATTATTTAAATAAAATATAGAATAACTAACTGGGTCTCTCAGCAAGGAGAGAGATGGTGGTGCTAAGCTATTGTAGTTCTGCAAGCAGCAACGCACAGTGCTAAGAATGTACTGAGTGAGACGCTGTTTCTTGTCTTCTTCTTAGCTAAACCAGCCCGATACAACGCACTGCAATTCATTAAAGCATGTGTTTACAGCGCATATATATATAGATATAGATGGAAGCCACATATAGATGGAAGAACTAAACCAACATGGATTTGGAGTGGTCTTTTCAGCCGAGGGAGTTTATTTGCATATAATACTCTTCAGTCTGAATGGATAAAAATCTTGCCTATCAGGGTTTTCAGTCTCTTGTTTTTTGCATGGATCATATTTTATCACTCCCTGATTTTAATTTTAATAGTCTAAGGGGCATGTACGGATAGTTACTTCGGGAAGTTCAGACATTTTGTTCCGGAAGACTATCCAACTCATATGGACTTTGACATTTGAAAGTGTTGCTGAAGTCTCTTCCCAGCACTATACAGAGTTTGTGAAAGTTTGAAGGAAAAACAAATACTGAGAATAGGGGAGAAAGATGGTCCTTTTGTTGCAAACGGCTTTGCCTGCCAAAATGCTGGCAATAGTAGTTTGGCAGGGCTCTTCGCTTTCCTAACTGGAACTATAGCCTTTTAATTACAAACTTTAAGAATTACTGTTCCTCACGCTGTCTTCTGATTAAAGCCCCTTTACTTTTGTAGTGAGATTCCTTGCTGAAGTGTTTGCCAACACTGTCTGTATCTGTTTCTTCACCCATACAGCCATTCTTCTCCTACTTTAGACCACTGGTTCTCAACTGGGGGGTCCGCGGCCCCCGGGGGTCTGCGAGCAGGTTTCAGGAGGTCCACCAAGGATTGGGCTTCTGCCCTGCATGCCCTGACTCACCTCAGTGGGCCACCCTGCCTGTCTGCGCTGGGGGGTTGGGTACAACCAAAAGTTGCAGCATCATGGGAGGAGATCTCCCTCTGCCATCAGAAAGGGTTGCCTCACGAGCAGGCAGCAGCAGTTGGTCAAGGAGACACACCACTGCTCTGTCCTGCTATACCAGCACTTCAGGGAGCAGGGCCAAATGGAAGGCAAAAATCGGGGGCGGGAGCACGTGACCCTAGGTGCCACCCCACAAGTTTAGGGATACCTGGCAAAAAAAAGATTGAGAACACCAACCAGCTGGCATTAGGGGCATAGCAAGCAGGGCAGTTACCTGGGGACCCATGCCACAGGGGCCCCCACAAAGCTAAGTTGCTTAGGCTTCGGCTTCAACCCTGGGAGGCGGGGCTTCAGCCCCATGCAGTGGGGTTTCGGCTTTCTGCCCTGGGTCCCAGCAAGTCTAATGCCAGCCCTGCTTGGCAGACCTCCTGCAACCTGCTCGCAGCCCCCCAGTGGATCCCGAAGCCCTGGTTGAGAATAGGGTTGGCAATTTTCAAATTGCACAAAACCAAACACCCTTGCCCTGCCCCCTGCCATGCCCCTTCTCCAAGGCCCCACTCACTCCATCACTCGCTTTCTTCCACCCTCACTCACTTTCACTGGGCTGGGGCAGGAGATGGGGGTGCGGGAGCAGGTGCGGGCTCCAGCTGGGGCTGCAGGCTCCAGAATGGGGCCAGAAATGAAGGGTTCTGGGTGCAGGAGGGGGCTCCGGGCTGGGGCAGGGGGTTTGGGTGCGGGCTCTGGGAGGGAGTTATGGCGCGGGATGGGGTTCTGACCTGGGGTTGGGGTTTGGGATGCGGGCTCCAGCCATGCAGCGCTTACCTCAGGCGGCTCCTGGTCAGTGGCGCAGCGAGGCTAAGGCAGGCTCTCTGGCTGCCCTGGCTCCACATGGCTTCCGGAAGCGGCCAGCATGTCCGGCTCCTAGGCTCAGGCATGGCCAGGCAGCTCTGTGCACTGCCCCTGCCTGCAGGCACCGCCCCCACAGTTCCCATTGGCTGTGGTTCCCGGCCAATGGGAGCTGTGGAGTTGGTGCTTGGGGCAGGGGCAGCACACGGAGCCCCCGTGGCCACCCCTGCGCCTAGGGGCCGCAGGGACATGCCGGCTGCTTCTGGGAGCCAGGTGGTGTCAGGGCAGGCAGAGAGCCTGCCTTAGCCCTGCCACGCCACTGACCGGAGGCCTTTAACAGCCCGGTCAGCAGTGCTGACCGGAGCCACTAGGGTCCCTTTTCGACTGGGCGTTCCAATCAAAAACTGGATGCCTGGCAACCCTAGTTGAGAACCACCATTCTAAAGCACTCAGGTGCTATATACAGGTAATTCTGCAAAAGTGTAGTTTAAATTTAAAAATTGAAGATTTTAATGAATTAAAAATGAGAGTGATTGCTACAGTTAGTGCTGTTTGTCTTGATACTACCCTTTATTTTATGCTGTCCCCACTCTTTCAGTCTTCGATATGCTAAAAATGTCCCTATTGGGAACTCAACTGGTAGATATTGATGTGGAGTGAAGTTGGAGGTTTGGAAGCTAGAGCTTTTGCCACCTGGCAGGGAGTGGGAAGTCGCAAGGGATTGTGGCATAAGCTCACTTAGCTGGATGTTTCCGCTAAAATGAGTTGAGTGGAGCAGTTAAAAAGGCTGGCATTTTTAAAAATTGCTCTTAGGTTTCAGACTTAGCAAACCACTGAGATCAATGGTGTAGTTCAGTGGTTCTCAACCAGGGTATGTGTACCCTTGGGATACATCAACTAATGTAGATATTTGCCTAGTTTTACAACAGGCTACACAAACAGTGCTAGTGAGGTCAGTACAATCTAAAATTTCATACAAGGACTTGTTCATACTGCTCTATGTACTATACACTGAAATGTAAGTACAATATTTATATTCCAATTGATTTATTTTATAATTATATGGTAAAAATGAGAAAGTAAGCCATTGTTCAGTGACAGTGTACTGTGACACTTTTTTTTGTATTTTTATGTCTGATTTTGTAAGCAAGTAGTTTTTAAGCGACGTGAAACTTGGGGATATGCAAGACAAATCGGACTCCTGAGAGGGGTACAATAGAGAGGTTGAGAGTCGCTGGTGTAGTTCAGGCTTCTCAGAGCCTTGTTTCAGGCTGGCTGCAGGCTCAGGAAAATATTGCATCGCTTTATGTTTAGTAAAGCTGGTCAGAAATTTTCTGACAAAACATTTTTCCCTCAGAAAATTCCAATTTGAAATCAAAACATACCATGGGAATGTGTTAAATGGAGATGAAATTTGATGGAAATTAGGCAGATTTCCAGTGGAGCCCTGCCTGCCAGCCAAATCTGCCTGGCTTCTTGCCACCTTGCCTTGGCAAATTCTGTAGCAGTGGAATACGTGGGGCCCTGTTTACACTGTTCCCATCACTATGGTTTACCTCTACTCTTATGGTAGATAAAAACAATAGCACCTACTCCTACTGGGTGCCATTTGGTGCCAGTGCAATCTTCCAGTTCCCTCCTTGCTTGCAAGTACTTTGCACTGACGCAGGTAAATTATCTGTTGAGCATCATCCAAATGCCACAGCATAATTCCTTGATGTTTTGCCACTGCAGACTGAACATATGGCATTAACTCCATCCAAGATGGCAGTGCCCACCACTTCCAAAGCAGGGGAAGTAGCTAAAATACTCTACTTTCCTGCAGATTCAGAGGTCTCAGCCTCTAACTGGCTTTCAGCTTTTTCAAGCCACTTTCCAGGGCTGTGGTATTTCTTAGTACACAGAAGGCTCTGCTTACCTGAGCTGGTGAATTTTGAAGATGGTGCACTAACAGTTCTAGGTCTTTAGAGCTTATTTTTCTTTCTTTCCTCATGCAGAAAGCTATTTGGAAGTCTGTGCTACCAAGGGCTTGTGGAGGGAAAAGCTACATTGTACTGGCTGTATTGTCAAGTTATATACAGCTGACTCATTGAAAACTACCTGCTAAAAAGAGTATGGCTCAATCAATTAGTTTTGCTTCACTGTTTTCTATCTGTGCTCAATTAAGCCAATCTCCTTTAAAAAAAACAACCAAAAAACTCCAAAACAACAACAACAAAAATGCCCATGTGTGTTTATCAATGGAGCCAAAAAGGAACAGCTCCACTTTAACTAATCTGGGGAAAACCTCTGTTACAGTCTCCTGAGACTCCCTCACCCAATGGAAGCCACAAAGTTGTATCAATCAACAGCTTTGCAACACTGGAAGCAGCTGGGAGAGCCAGAATACTGATATGGGGCCTGACGCAGCCCCACCTTTTCTGCTGTCAGCACTAAAAATGTCGTTTTAAAATTTCAGAACAAATACTATGTTTGAATCGCCATTAATCCACAACTGACACCTTCCCCTCTGTGCTTTTGAGAGACTGTGTATTTCTTTTTCAGAGCGTCATGCAGCTTCAGTTTAGAAGCTAATCGTTTAATTTTCATAGTTATTATACCTCTCACTCCTGACTCTGAGGTTTCCTAATAGATCAAAGCAGTGCCAGAATTTCTTATTTTAAAGTACGGCAAGTTTAGAAAAGAACAGCATTCACTGGACATTGTAATAATGGGGATGGTGAGGTAAGTGAGCAAAGAATGGCAGTAGGGGTTGAAGAAACTTTTATTTAAATATTCATTAAAAAAAACCCTTTAATCAAAGCCAGGAAGCCTACAGGTCCTGTGAAGTATTTGCAAAACTGGTTAATGAAGTGTAGTGTGTGTCACTTTATCTGGTTTGAATCAGAAGGGATGTTTCATATTATGGTATGTTATGAGCCCTTTATAGTAGCAACATAAATTCTCCTTCCAAAAAGTGGGGGAGGAGCATTCTTTTATGAGATTAATGAGCTACCATCATTTATTACAGTTGTCATTTATTTAATGTATTAGTTTTTACTTAAAATTTGGGGCTAGTTCCAGCCTCTAGAACAGGGAAACAAATAGTGCAAAATAAAAAGAAGGTAAATACACTGAACCCAAATCTGTTCCTTACTTGTGGCAGTCCAATCAGATACATACTTATGCCTGTCCTAGCTTGGTAGTGATAAAATCCATGTGTCCTGGCCAGGTCACAGGCAGCCAGACCTAGTAGTAGTAGCCAGAGTCCACAGTCATAAGATAGGCATCAAGAGTTGGCTGGGTCACAATGCTGGGAGGTCAGCAGCAGGAGAGAAACTGGAGATCAGAGCCACGACTTGGGAACCAGAGTCAGGCTGGATCAGGATACCAGAAGGTCAGAAGAAGCAGCCAAACTGGAGACAAGGAACCACAAGTCAGATGGCAGAAATCAAGCTGCAGGAGCAGGAAGCACAAGGCACACAGTGCAGGGCAGGGCAGAGCCCAGTTGTCTAGAAAGCTTCCTGCCCAGTGGGCCAATCGGCCACTCTGCCAATGGAACCTCAAAGGTGGAGCCTCACAGTGGGGCTGAGTTTCATAGGTGCCAGGTAAGCCATTTTCAGCCCACTGCCAGGTGAAGGGTTGGAGTGTGGCTGCTCCCATGAACTCTGTGGATCTGGGTTCAAGACCCATGGGTCATGACATCATGCCCTTCACCAATTCTATCACTAGCATTGTATTCCCCCCAAAAAACATATATTAAAGGAGTTCAAAGTCAAGCTTTCAAAAATTAGCAATTTAACACCTCCCGCCTGCGCACACTTTGTATGATGCAGTTTTTAATGACTGGAATGGCAGTAACAACAACATGGGAAACTTCAGCCTGAGCAGTTACAGTTTGGCAAAAAAATTTATAAGCAACTGAAAAGAGGTTTTTATAATGGGAATTTCAGACTACCAACTCTGCCAATCATGATATCTATCAACTCTCACCTTAACACACTTTTGGCTCCCTCTGCCGAGGTTAATTAAAGTTAATTTTCATACTGCAATCTAGCTCCTTTTCACTCTCTAGACTGGTTACTTTTGGGGGTGGTGGTGTCGTTGAACAGTGTGGATGTTTTTGTACCTGTTCTAATAGGAATACAGGCCTTTGTGAAATACAAATTATGGTTGATGAGGCTGTAGCTGATTACTGGTCCTTGCCTGGCAGTTGATAGCCAATTTTGCCACCTGTTACATCAATGGGGATGGCAGATGTGTTATGTTTGGTAGCATCATTTTTAGTTCTCTTTTGAATAGCATGCAGATCATCCCAGCATGGGTAGACACAGCATGTGTTTCAGCATAACTGATTTATTTGCTGCAGTAATGATTTAAGATTGATTCAGCGCTAGCTTAAAAAATGCAACGGGGTATTCCAAGTCAAAACTGTGAATCAAAATGATATTTGCAGTGTTGTTGTAACTGTGTTGGTCCCAGGATATTAGAGACAAGATGGGTAAGTTAATACCTTTTACTGGACCAACCTCTGTTGGTGAAAGAGACAAGCTAGAAGGAGAGTTCTGTGTAGCTTGAAAGTGTGCGTCTTTCACCAACAGAAGTTGACCCAACAAAAGATATTACCTTGCCCACCTTGGGTCTCTAATGTCAAAATGATGTGAGACCATAGTGGGAGAGTTATCTTTGGATGTCCACATGTAGCATTTTTAGTATAGAAAATACATTTGCCCAAGGTTGATTTAAAAAGCTTTCCTTAACAATTGCCATCAATTTCTGCAGATTCTAAATTTCCATTAAAAAAGTTTCTAAGTCTCCTTCTGGGCTATGAAGAAAAGTGTTTTGGTTTTGTTTGTTTTTTTTCCCCCAAATGTGTACCAGTGAAAACTTATCAGTGTATTATTAATTTTCACTGCTGCTATTTAGACTCCTGTGGGCAGCAGGAATACTGGCAGGAATTAGGTCACTTTAGCTCCTCTGCTGCTTTGGAAAGAGATGAGCAGCTGCTGAGACAAGCACTAGAGCTACTCACGGTGGGGGAAGACTCAACAATTTGAGGCAGGGGGATGGGTAGAATAACAATATACCATTCAGTTGCTGCACCCATGAGGTTCTAAGATGAAAGGAGGAACAGAGAAGGAAGCTCCTTCCAGGCAGAGGTGGTTGGAAGGGGGCTGTGGCTTTAAATTGATCAGACACGTACAACATGGAGACTGATCTAAATGAGGGAGGGTCTAGCTAGCCATGTACTCTTGCTAAAAATAGCAGCAGCAGCCTCTATACCAGGAGCTAGAGGTGTGTTTACTTTATCCTCCTAGGCACTGCTCTTGACAGGTCTCCTCTTCCTCCCTTATCCTTGCCCTGTTTCCTATTTGATCTTTGGCTAGCAGTTATGGGGAGGAAAGAAACATTTGGTGGGAAAAAAAGGAAACATTTCTCTGATACTTTGTGGTTGCGGAATTGGTAGAAGTTCTAGTGGAGATGGATCACTGGGCAGATGACAGGTGAGGCAGACAGTATGGAAATTGCATATGTGTGGCTGTCACTTGGAGAAAGAATAGTTGTTCTAAACAAATTCCTGGTGTTCTGGTCAACCTCCCCCTCAGGAAATGTAATTATATCCTGCTTTTTAATTTGATAAAGTATTCTTCACTTCTTGTCTGAAACTGCTGCACAGTATTTCTATATGTTGTTAAACAGTTGTTGTGTTCCGCCCCAAAGATAGCTGCATTTCCATGGTGGTGGGAATTCCTATATATGTTGCTTTCAAAGATCATAAGAATGAAAGTCCCAGTACATAATAAAAGTAAGAACTCTTTGAAAACTTCTAAATGTAAGCACCTGAAAGAGATCTGGGTCGGGAGGGGGAGAAACTTACTTGGAGATTTAAAAAAAATCTTATTTGATCAGCGTCTCCTTGGTATTTGGCAGTACCACAGAAAAGGAATCCTGTTTGGTTGTGGTTCTTATTGTGGGATACACAATGCCCATAGACAAGAATGCAAATTCTGTTTTTTGATCAGAGGACAAGGGAGAGAGATAAAATTTGATGTTTAGTTTTTAATACAACATAGCCAATCTGAGTAAATTGCTGAAACAAAACACACACCAAAAGGCTGGCTACAGGAGGCACAATCTGCCATTGAGAATGGTAATGTTGTTTTAATTATGCTGGGGCTTGAATGAGGGCTACATTAAGACCTTCTCCTCTGGGCTCTGCATGTCAGTGTGTGTCGTTATTGTTCCTTTTGTGTGGTTTGCCCAATCCCACCAGCTGCCAGCCCGCAATAAAGTTAAATCTGAGTCACTGGTTTCCAAAAGGATGACAAGTAGGTTGTGTGTAGCTGAATGGGATGATGCTACTCCTCCATTGAGCCCTCCAGCTTGGGTCTGGATTCAGGCCATAACTGCATGATAAATAAGAGCTAGTGCTGGCGTCTAAGTGAGTTGGTTGGTTTGGGGCGGGAGAGGGAGGGGGGTGAGAAGGAGACATTCAGCCGCAAAAGTAGCGTATGCTGCCAACAGGAAGCCACCAGCTCATACTCCGCTTTCAGCGTTTGGAGTGGGTAATTGGGAAGACACACTGGGCTGTATTTTGGTGGGGCCAGAGCAGAAAGCATGAGGGGAGTGCCTGTCACTAGTGCCAGGGGCACTGTCACTAACTAACTAGCAGTTAGTTTCATGGGTCAGCGGTTTCTGTGTATATTGTTTATATTGATGCTTTCTCATGTAGTCTCTGTAGCCACAAAGAGAGTACAAAGGCAGCTGCATTATTAAGTTCTACAGTGAGGGTGTGGAGTGGTGCGGGTTTCATGGGGAGGGTTGGTTTGTTTGTTTAGGCCAGTTTGCGAGACTGACAGTGCTTATACGAAAGAATCTGGATAAACTGGAAAACTCCCAAGCCTTTTCATGATTTCTCTATTAAGTAAGATACTGCTGCCTCCCCCTACCTTCTCAGCTCTCCTGCTACCCTAGTGATATGGTCAGGGTTTGAATATGAAATCTTTTCTTTTGCTTGTCCCCTCCCTATTTGTTAACGGAGGTGATGGGTATGGTGGTGCACCTGTAAACAATGTGTGATGGCAGCAGTCCTGCTACTATGCCTTGTTTTCCATGGCATAAGATTGGTTGCAAACGGAAGAATCAAGAGTGGCGACTGTGTGGCTGCTTTCAACTAGAATTGATTAAAAAAAATTGAATAACTGTTTATGATTAAAGAAAATGCAGTTATTTGCTGGGAATATTATTTGGCAATACGGTTGGCCAAAGTCTGAAATAATAATTGAATAACTATTCAATGAAAAAAAAAATGCCAAAATCTGCATCAAATATTTTTAGCTACAAATGCTATTTGAAACAGGCTATTAGACCAACTCGGCTTTGAATTTGGCAAAATAAAGGTATTTGGGTTTTGCAGACAAAATTTATAGTGTGCAGCCCTGGCCGATTAGATGTAATGGTCAGCATGGATTATGAGAACTAGTTCATTTGCCAAGTGTGATAAAGGAGGTGAAAGATAAGTCACTCCATCTGTGGAAATACCTGGATGAATTAAAGGAAGTGTGGAAACTCAGTTTATTAGGATAGGAGGTATTAGTATCCTTCAGCTAGTATCCATCAATACTCTGATGTCCTGAAATATGATTCAAGCACAAAGCACAGGAGAAGCAGCATGCCCTGTTGTGGTTTAAAGATAGAACAGATACTGTGTTCTTGTACAGTGACTTTCCTCTAATTCCAGGGTTTGTCACTTGTAGACTAAAAGCAATATCTTGTAAGGTCTCATGGAGTTTCCCTGAAAGCAGAGTCCTTCATTCGTCGTTGCTTGCAGTTATAAACTTTGTCAAGTGCAGCTCATTGTGCATGAAATGTAGGGGTGAAACTGGAGTAAGCATCTGGGACAAATTATACGGCACACAACCAAGATGTCTTTTAAATCATGATTGAAAGACTTATCTGCTCAAATGTACTGGATTGCTACTTAAATTCTGATAGGAGACAAGTGAGTGCAGAGAAGAGGTGATCTCGTCTGAAACTCAATCAAACAGTTCTGGCATCTTCTGTGACAGTGGACGTGAAAGCCTACGGACAATCTCGCATGTAAATTGAGACTTATGGAGTTACACAGACAGTGCAAATAAGAGGATATAACTGCCAAAGAATACAACATTATTTCTGGGGGGAGGAGTGAGGGAAGATGAGTAAGGGCCTGATCCAAAGCCCATGATGTCAGTGGAAGCCTTTTCATTGACTTCAGTCAGCTTTAGATTAAGCCCTAAGTGATATATAGGTTTTCACTGGTGTTCTATTTGCCACTTCAGAATTGGGTGCTCTGCCACTTCCATGAGTCCAGTTAGGTATTAATTATAGAATTTTTCAGGTGATGGGGAGTGGATTGCAGAGGAGGAGATGAAACACACAGGCTGCAAATTTTCAACACATTTTTGAGGCATGTGGGGAGAGTATGATTCATGATGGTTAACCAAAAAAAAAGTGTGTGTGTGTGTGAGAGAAAGAGAGAGAGCGAAATAGTAGTCAGAAAAGTCAAAAAGTGAAAACTAGCATGAGTTACGAAAACTCTCGTTTGCAGCTTGTCTTCCCAGTTGTGCATGTCATTTAAGTGTTGCTGAAGAGGCAGCAGTTCTCTCCATCCTGCTGTTTGTACTCCGTCAAAGCAGTAATATTGGTAGTAACCGCATAGACCGTTGCTCGTCTTGAGTAATCTGCCTGGGCACCACACTTCATTTCAACGAGTTGCCCCAAAACAGAGTCCAGAGGGAAACAAGAATGGTTTCATTCAGACTGTTAGCTTTCCAGGACTGTATTTGGGTGATATACCCTAGAGAGGAAGAGGGTGTCAATGTTTGGGTATTAATTAGACTAGCTTTTTCTGGGGAAGAATACCACTTATATAGACTGTGTGCATGCAGAGGTGTAGAAAGCAGAGAAAGAGATCTCTGTGTACCTGCTCATACCTGTGTGTATGCATATTTATGTTTAGTTTTAAACAAAACAGGGCTTGCTCTCCTGATCTGGCTGGCGTCAGGCTCACCTCCTTTACCACAAGATAACAATGGAGAGTTGAGTGATACACCATATGGCAGCAGTTGGGAAACAGATGAGGGTAGTCTAGAAAATCCCATGCTGTCAGGTGTTTAAGGAATGTCTAGGTAATAGGGAATTAGGGACTTCTGTGCTCAAGACAGATTACCTTAAAGTGATACAAAGCAGGTTTGCAAGCTGGGTGGGTGAACTGGACTACTAATGCAGTCTAGTTAGTAGCTGATTTATAATTAGAAAGTTAGTGCTTTGTGGTAAGCGGGGATTTGGTAGAGAGAGGTTGAAAGGAGCTTGGTTTGAAACAGACTCTTGACAGGATAAACAGAAGTAAAAAAAGGAAAACTTGGCTTAATCATTCAAAATGAATGAAATGGCTTCCAGGGCATGTTATGCTGAGGAGTTCCAACACAGGCAGGATATGATGATCACAAAGGATTGTTATTGCCCAAGAGCAAACTACTATACTGCCATCCAATCTTTCGTTATGGAATATCTGAATGGAGTGTTTACATACAGTAAAAGCACACATCCACCTGTTGTAGAAACACTCCCACACATACAGACACTCCACAGCCTCTGATGATGTGAGAAATTAGCCCCTTTAGGAGATTACATTCACTAAGACAGCAGTCTAAAGGAGGGACAGATTTATTAAAAAGGCTGAGCCTGATTTAACCCAGTATTACTCCGGTTCTACATCAGTGTGACTCTATTGACTTCAAAGGAGTTACAGTGGCATACATAGGAATAATGCAGTAGTGATTCAGGCCTGCTATTTTCCTTTTGTACCATGAATTACATCGCAAGCCTAGCAAACATAAATTTCAGAGCTTATGTGGCTTCACACTAATTTCTAGAGTGCAGGTACTGGGCCAAATTTTGGCTGAATTAGTTCCTTCGAGACAGGGTGGGTTTTTTTGCTCACCGAGACTTCCTTGACTCTAACTTGGCAACTTCCATAAACAACCAGGAACTTTATTACATAGTTTAAACAGAGCTTGGTATGTAAACTTCCAAAATGGTGGCCAGGTGCCAGAGAACTCCTTCTCTTATTCTCGTGTGCACACCTTCCTGAGGGCTGTGCAGTTTCACATTTGCTAGTGCTGTTTCTGGTAAACATCCTCTTGCATTGCCTGGGGAGGAGCATGTGCTAAAAGTGAAGCAGTGAACCATATTAGTCACAATGTTATCAAATGTATAATGAAAACAAACAGCGAGACAAATAATAAATTCTCTAATCCCTCTCTGTTATAGTATATTAGAGGTTATGTGTAACTGTACTAAGTACAACATTTTCAGAAGGAAATGTGATTTTAAGTTGGCATCTTTTTAAACTTGTAATGCCTCAGTTTTCCTATCTGTAAAAATAAGTGATAATACGTGGGGTACCTCACCGTGGGTCAGACTGTGTGCAAAGGGCTGTGAGGGCTTGAGGACACTCTTTTGGTGTGCCACCCATGAAGTGACAGGCTACAATTTCAGTCTTTTAGCTCACTTGAATACAAAGATTGCACAAGGCTAGTGGCCACCTCTGAGGAAAGGGGAGGATGCAGCTCTTCATAATTGTTGGTGCTGGGGACAAGTAAATTTTTGAATTTTCATGAGTCTTGCTAGCTAAGTCACAAAATCTTGATTCAGAAATTTTGAAGCTCTTTGTTTCTGGTCAGTTTGAAACAAAGCTGTTTTTGTCTGCCTGCGCTGCTGTGGTGCCTCATGGGAATTGTAATTTGGGTGCCTCATGCCTAGGGTTGCCAACTGTCTAATCGCACAAAACTGAACACCCTGGCCCCTTCCCCAAGGCCCCGCCCCTTCTCTGAGGCCCCACCCCCCACTCACTCCATTCCCCCTCCTGCCATCACTCGTTCTCCCTCACCTTCACTCACTTTCACTGGGATGGGGCAGGGGGTTGGGATGTAGGAGGGGGTGAAGGCTCTGGTTGGGGTTGTGGACTCTGGGGTGGGGCCGGGGATGAGGGGTTTGGGGTTCAGGAGGGGGCTTCGGGCTGGGGTCAAGGGGTTTGGAGTGCAAGAGGGGGCTCAGGGCTGGGGCAGAGGGTTTGGGTGCGGGCTTCAGCTGGGGGTGTGGGCTCTGGGGTGGGGACCGAGATGAGGGGGTTGGGGTGCAGAAGGGGGTGTGGGGTGCAGGCTCCGGGAGGGAGTTTGGGTGCAGGAGGGGGTTCTGACCTGGGGCAGGGTGTGGGAGGGGTTTGGGTTGCGGGCTCTGGCTGGGCAGCGCTTACCTCAGGAGACTCCCGGAAGTGGCCAGCATGTCCGGCTCCTAGGCAGAGGGGCCAGTGGTCTCTGTGCACTGCCCACAGGTGCTGCCACCCGCAGCTCCGGGCTGGGAAAGCATGCAAAGCCCCACCTGGCTGCCCCTACACCTAGGAGCCACAGGAACATGTCGCTGCTTCCAGGAACCATGCAGAGCCAGGGCAGGCAGGAAGCCTGCCTTATCCCTGCTGCATCACCGATCGGCCTTTTAGTGGCCCAGAGCTGACCGGAGCCACCAGGGTCCCTTTTTGACTGGAACCCGGACACCTGGCAACCCTACTCATGCCTCTGGTTTCCTCTGCAGGGTGAGCTCCCTTGCTGGACTACATCTCCCAAGATGCACTGCAGTGGTTTGGCCACTGGGGAGACCACATTGCATCATGGGAGATGTAGTCTAGCCAGGGAACTCAACCTACAGAGGAGAATGAGGGCATGAGGTAACTGAACTACAACTCCCATGAGGTACCACAGCAGCTCAGTTTAATTCCACCCAACCCAAAATAAAACATTTTTGTTTAGACTTTTCCCGGGGAAAATCAAATTTTCAGCAAAAACAAAATTCTCCTGGAAAATTTTAATTTTATAGAAAATGCAGTTTCAATAAAAAGAAACAAAAAACCAAAGCACCCCATTTCAGTTGGAAATTCCTGACCAGCTCTACTCTGAAACATCTGGTGCTGACCACTGTCTGAGACAGGATAATGAACTAGATGGACCTGGGGTTTGACCCAGTGCAGCAATTCCTTTGTTCCAAAAGCCCAACTCTTTCCTAGAGAGTTTGGAGGTCAGCGTTGCATAACTCTGGAACTCTTGCCCCATAATTCAAGAGTCCCTGCTGCATTATTTAGATACATCAGCATTGCTACCCAGACTGAAGAGAATGGGGAGGCAAATTCTCCCTCAGGTATGCAAATGCAATTTCCACTAATGGCAGTGAGTTATGCTTACAAAGGTTGAAGAAAAATTGTCCCACTAAGAGTTGATGCTTCTCAGTCTGACAACAAGCTATTTCCAGGGCTGTGGGAATGGATTGAGAGATGCCCAATACCATGAAGAGTTCCTAATTGGATCATTTCCACAAGAGTGCCATTAAAAAAAATGAGTTAAGGTCAACAATGGTGAATTCCTCAATTTATAGACAAGGTCCAGTATAGGCATTGGAAGTGAAAGTTACCCCCAGACTCCTTCTCAACCTTGTTCAGTATTAGGACTATCTCCAAGAGTGGGAAAGTTAGTTCACTATCTGCATATGTTTAGATTTTGACCTCTCTGATGCGAAAGCTAACGAGATACTAGTTATGGTGGCTCTCTTTGTGCTAGAGGGTCAAGTGAGACCACCAACTCACCACACACCGGGTACTGATTAGCCATCAGGTAATGCCTTTCAGCTGCTACTGGTTGAGATTTGAACTGGTAACTTATTGGTGAAATATGCTATATTCCATTTCCAATCTCCTGGACCATCCATGAGTTAGCTCTATTTTGGGGATAGCTACCCAGTAATAACTATATGTTGGCTTACTAAAGGTAATTCTTATAATTTCATAGAATCCCAATAAATGTGAGTAATAAAATTTTACTCAGTAACATGTAATACTTTGTAAACAGTTGTCAGCATGGCTTTGGAGTTCAAGCCTTCCTAACACAAACCATAAATAAATTACAGTAATTTCCAAAAGCATCCAAAAAGCACAACTGTGAGATTGTCTGAAACTGAACAGATCCTAATGAGATGCAGTGGTAGCTGTAACAAGTCCAGACAGAAAATCCATATAGATAATTAAGAAATTACCCATTTGGGAAAAGCTTAACTATCTGTCACCTTTTCAATTATGAAAGCCAAAGCATGTAACTTGTTCCTCCTCCCCAGATCTTCACCACCTTCAATTACATTAACAGCAATATAGGAATTGTAGCAGCTTTGAAAGGGTGTCTGGGAATATAGCTAGGGAGCCCAAGGATTGGCTGACATAATATCTGGTTGAGTATTTTATGGAAGAGCTAAAATTCTAATACAAAATACTAGCCCCAGGGATAAACAAACTTAGAAAAGGTGTAAAGAAAAATTTTCAACAACCATGCTATTATACATACAATAAGCAAAAAATGCACATTATAAGAGTCAGTGGACTCCAGGGTCTTTCCCTGGTTTGGTCATTATGTTAGAATTGTTTCTTCCGACTAATTCCCTCCTCTCTTGATCCTGTAAAACCCAACAATCACATTATGCAAGGTCTGCGTAGATAATAGATAAAATACAATGAAAGGGAGTCTCAGATAACCTATAGAACAGAGAGATGTTTTGCTGTATGGACAAAGAAGGGGAAGAGAGACCAGTGAAAGATGAAATAGCACTACGGATGTTTTTGGAGTGAGAATGCCTAATCATATCATGATATTCCAGTAAATAAGGTGGCATATAAAATATTCAAATTAGAGAGAAAGAGACTTTTTTCTCACATAACACAAGTCACTGGAATACCTCAGTGAATAAATGCCCATGAAAACGGAACTGCCCATTTGGAAGAGTTCTCTTTGGACAAGACTGAATCATATTGGTGGGGCAATTGAGGCCCATGGATGAATTGCGTGCACTGCTGCCACTTATGTTATATCCATTCTGTGGCTGCAGAGAAGGAATTTTTGACTCCAAGTCTGTCACCTTTTCAATGACACACAAAATTAATATTTTTTAAAAATGCACAGAGCTCGGTGTAAAGTCATATGTGCCCTGAAAGGTAAACAGACAAGGAGGTGAGTGCCTCTTGGAGAGCTTTTTCCTGTCCTCCCAGTATATACTTCTCACCAGGAATGAGCATACAAATTAGGGATGAGAAAGATCTGCTAGGTCATCTGCAGTCATCCATCTTGTTTCATATTTGACCATTAAAGGAAGAGGGATGAAAATCTGGCTGCCTGAAACACAGTGATATACAGGAAAAATTTTAACCAGCAAACTCTGCTGCTGCAGAAGTCCCACCAAAAGCCAAAGGCACATTTTCTTTCAGTGGAGCAAATCTTCCCAAAAATCTAGAAACATAAAATCAGTGGGAATTGTCTGCATGTGATTGTCCAGAGCTGTAATAGTCTTTGGCAATGGAATTTAGCACCCCATGTTAAATTCCCTATTGTAAAACCCCCAACACCAGAAGGTCAAAATTATACAATACAATAGGCATTGCCAACATTACATATTTTTAATTTGCATTAGAATTGCAACAGTCATTCTGCAATCTGTCATTGCTGATGATTGTAAAACCAAGCCAGGAAGTATGGACATGCCAATAAAATAGTAGACAAATATATTAAAAATAATAAAACACTAATTAGAGAGAGAGAGAAAATGACTATGAATTATTTTACCTGTATGCCTACAGTCAGGAAGGACTGATATAGGGATACAGAAACATTTATTTTAACTGGCTTTCTCTTTCTATCCAAGCTCCCCTTGTCAAGGTGTGTGTCTCTACTCTGCTGACCTCTGTGGGGCAATGTCTTGATATTAATTGATGCCAAGACAAAGTTCACTGATGGTCTATGTAGGAAATAAGTAATAGGAAGGATGGTCTAGTCTAGGACTTGGGATATATGGGTTCAAGTACCTACTCTGCTATAGACTTCCTGTGTGACCTTGGGCAAGTTACTTGGCCTCTCTCTGCCTCAGTTCCCTATCTGTACAATGGGGATACTAGCACTTCCTTATCTCACAGGGATGTTGTGAGGATAAAAACATTGTGGCGTTTATGGGTCCATATAAGTATAACCGCTTTTCCATCCCATGAAAATTTTCAAGATTTCAAAAATCTTCCCCTTTTGGAGTGGGATGAAACTGAGACCTTTTGAAAATGTTTGTGAAAAAACAGAGATTCAGAGAGGATGCCTTCTCCCCCAAAATAGCTAATAGCTTGCAGGATAAGGCACTCACCCGGGATATGGAAGGTCTTGGCAGATACTCTGGGGTGGGTTTCTCTCACCACACATTCCATCCTGGACCTGAATAACTGGTTCCCAATGAAAGTGTCTTCGAAACTGACTTTCCCACTAAAAAATATTCGTTTCAACCAATTGGCATTTTGTTACCCCCCCAAAAAAAAAAGTTGTGTTAAAAAATTCCTGAGCAGCTCCACATATAAAACCATAGAGAAATTGGTGAGCTAGTGGCTCACATGGGTTTTCCATAGCGGCCCTGTCACATTTTTGGGATACGCAGGGGGCAAATCTAGTCCTGCTTAGATCTTGTTTGTGGCCTCAAATATTCAGTTTTTCTCTAATTGACAATCACGGTGCTTCCTTTGGAGAAGGTACAACTCCACAGTGTCAAGGGGATTGATCCTGTCTAGCTAGTAAGGATGTGTCTACACTCTGGAGACTATAGCAACATAGCTATGTTGCTGTAGCTACGCCAAAGTAATCCCAGAGTTTAGAAACAGTTTACACCAGCAGAAGGGGGTTTTCCATCCTTATAGGAATAGCATCTCCTCAAATAATGGTAGCTGTGTAGACATAGCTACATCTACACTGGGGGTTAGATGGGCGTGGCTGTGTCAGTCGGGCATATGGTTTTTTCGTACCCCTGACCCATATCACTATGTCAACCTGTCTTGTTAAGTGTAGACCAGGCCCAAATGATTCAGGATAGGAACTTAGCTCACCTGTCTGTATAGCATTGTTTGTGCTTTAGAAATAATAAAGGTCTTTCTAGGCAATCTCTTTAAAGAGAATCTTTATGGTACCTTAGAATGGTTAGATAGTTATTATGATTTGTTCAGTTTGTGTTTGCAATCTTGTTCATCACCTCCCTGCCACGGAAATAATTTAATGGGCTGCCATTATATTGCATTCAGTAGCATATAGGTTCTTAAAATCAGTTTTCCTTTTTTTGGATAGAGACCCAAAAGGAGCAGGCTCAGGCTGATGAGTAACAGAGTTGGGTTGGTTCAACTTTTACTTAATTTATAATAACTATTTTATGGCCTTTATTTCTGGGCAGGCTGTAAATGACTCATGGGCCTGAAAGGAAATGAATGAAATGTAGCTTTCACATGCAAGGGCCTGATCCAGAATTCAGTGGGATCAGGACTGTGCTCAGAACCACCCAGGATCAGGCCCTAAATAAATTATAACTTCATTTTTCTATGGGGCAGTCTACTGCATTCCTGGTGCTACCTTGCTAATCGCCTCTCATTAACTTCCCCTCCCTCAGGCAAACTCATGATTATCCACCATGACAGATTATAAATGCCTCATTGTAAAATGCAACAAAATCCTTCCTCAGACTTTAAATTTAATGGGCTACGGGGGAGACTTTCTTCAGAGGAGTGAGACGTGGCAAATCTAAATTAACCTGTTACAATAGGTGCTTCTTCTGTCCCTTCCCCAAGCCACCTTAGTGACAAGCATATTAGACCTGTTTCTCCTCTCACTTGTGCTGGTTTTACATTGGTTTGGGCTCTGCCATTGGATTTTCCCTTGATGTGAAGGAGAGAAGAATCAGGCCCATTGCCTCGCTTGTGCTCCCACAGCTCAAAGAATGAGTCTTCAAGATTGGGAATTGATTGCAGAGCCACTGCATCGAAGTGTAAAACACTAAGGGATCTAGCACCCAGCTGGTGTGCTGCCAATTAGGAGCCCTGTGCAACATCTTGAGCCTTCAGCGTGTTTAAGTTTGTTTTAAAAAAAAAAGCTTTGTGTCATCTATTTGAAAACTGCAACAACCCCAAAATCGCCAGTTGGAAAAAACATAGGATTCTCACAGTGTAAGAGGGATGCGGTGTCAAGTCTGCCTGAAAATGAAGCATGGGTTGGGGGGAGAAAGGAAGATGGGACAAGTTAGCATGAGCTCAAAGCTGACGCCTTGCCCTGATTATTTAGCAATAACGAAAGACTTTCAGCATAGATCAGCAGTCCGCTGGTTCCCAGCCATGATAAGAATGACAACACGCAGTGGTAACCAGCCCCATTCATCATCAACAATGCACACAGCAATTACTGATGCTGTCTACAAACTGAAGCAGACTTTGTGCTAATTGATTTACTGGAGCCTTTTTATCCCCTTTCCTTTTGTTTCCTCCCTGCTCCCCTGCATTCTTATTTGTAGCATCAGCTCGTTTGGCCACAGCACACAGCGGTGCCTGGTCACAGGGCACTTGTACTTGAGATACAGAGATAGCTGGCCTGGCTCAAGACACGGAGCTCTGTGACAGACCCAGTCCTCCAAGTCTGCATTTCCCAGTGTTTTGCCTGTGAGGCATTTTCTTTTTAAATATGTCGTAAGCAAACTGGGTTAAAACGTCCTCTCCCTCCTCCCACTACCCTGTGTTCCGCAGTACTGCTGTTTTGCCTCTCATTTCATGCTGCATATGAGAGAGAAATCTCATTGTTTCTGATTTCGGTATTCGTGTGCACCTCCCTACAACATGTCACGCCAGTTGCCAGCTTGTTACGACATCACAAGAAGAATTCAAAGCACTGGTTTATCCGCTGTTTGAAATGATGCTTGGGTGAAAGGAGATACGGGAACGGGGAGGGAGGAGGCAGCACAGGAGTACTGCAGCTGTGCAGTCCGCAAATCTCACCTTATTCTAGTTTATTTGCTTATTTGCCACTTTTCTGCTGACTGGGCAGTAGCATGCTAAATGTGATCGGTTGTATCCTAAGAAGGAAAGAAGGGAAACCTTTTATTTCTACGAGGTGAATTGGGAGTAAAGATCTTGCTAGGTCTTTCTGGGAGCTGTTGAATAAAACATGTGCTGTTTTGATTTTTAATCCCCATTCTTCCCTTGTTTCCTGATGGACAGTGAGAAGTGTCCAAAAATGCAGTATATCAGTCCCCTCCTTCCACTATAGGCTGGAATCAGATGTCTTGGGCTGTGCCTCTGTGTGTGTTTCATGCATTTTGATGAACGTTGCTGTTTGTTTCTGAACTGGAAGGGAGTTGGCATATCCCCCCACACCTTCTCAGGTCTGGAAGTCAAGTTTCTAGCTGTCCCTAGACAAAGGGAACAGGGCCACTGATGTGTTTTAGTGTCCTGCAGCTTGCTTGTCTGTGTTGCAGTAGAGCCTAGGGGCTCCCATAAGGGATCAGGGCCCCACTGCACAACACTGTGTGCACACCTGATGAAAAGACAGAGGGTCTCTGACTGAGCAAATGTCAGTCAAGTCCTGGCTCTGAAACCGAATGCAGTGGTTCTGTTTGAATTGGTTCACCAATGCCATGACTGGGCTTGATCTCTGGAAGGTGCAATCAAAGTCGGATGCAAATAAGAACAGTGGAGAATCCCTGTCCTTCTCTTGGTTCTGTGGGAGACCGAATTGTCTAGTGGGTGAAGTGCAAGCCTGGAATGACTGAGTTGTTGTAATCCCAATGCTGGAACTCCCTCTGTAGCCTCAATCTCACAAATTATAAAATGGCCGGGCTAGAAATCCATTTTTTGAAAAACAAATGGTTTCATAGACTTTGAAAATGTTTTTACCTGTCAGCATGGGTACGTTAAAATATGTTTAACATGGATTTTAAAAGCTATTCTCAAAAGTAAGTCATTGCCTACTGAAACAACTCTTATTTGCTTACCTCATAGAAATGTTGTGAAAACTAGTTAATGTTTATGCAGTGCTTTGAAGATTTAAAGTGCTTATTATTTAGCATTAACTCCTAAAGAATGATTGATGGCTGCTGCTTTACTAAAGTTGACACAAAGTCCTGGGAACAAAATATATTAGAAAAATGTGAAAATCCAAATGGGGTGGAATGCTTTGAAATGATAAAGAACTATCACAATTAAGCTGTACAGCAACCTTTACAATATATTACACGTCTATAACTAGGAGTTCATATTAAATGTGCATTTTGTAGTATCAACAGCCTGGCTGGTTAGGTCCAAAATGCTCCCAATTGAATATAGAGAGCATTATTCATTGAAAAAGAAATTACATTCCTCAAGTAAACTTTATAAGTATATTTTAAATTAACAGGAGACTGCCAGTAACTCTCCGTGACATTTACTTAATAAGCTGTTGAAGTGATTTAGTGATCAATGGGCACTGACATTTGAGAAAGGAAAGGCAAACTTTGTCACTTCTTGTTACACTTTCCCTTCCCACCTCTTTCCTTTGCTCAGATATGAGATGGAAACTTTTGTATGTTGCAGGAGAGGGCAGTATTTTATTTTTCTTGCAGGGTGTGTGTTAATTGAGAAGTTAATTTAGGCCTTGATTTAGCAAGGTATTTAAGATCATGCCTGAAGACTAGGATTACTTGTGTGCTTTAAATTGGGCACATATTTAAGTATGTTGCTGAATAGACTTTAGTAGATTCTTTTTTGTAAATTAATCTATTTCCCCCTTTTTTTATTCCCTTTTATTATATCACTTAAATAGCAGCATTTAGATATTAGGGTGTTGGGCTCTCTGCAGATGCCTAAAACAGTAGGATCTTTCTATGTAAGTCAATGGGAGGGAAGCATGCAGGATTGGGCCATGTCTTGTGTGTTCAATCACAGAATCATAGACTATCAGGGTTGGAAGGGACCTCAGGAGGTCATCTAGTCCAACCCCCTGCTCAAAGCAGGACCAATCCCCAACTAAATCATCCCAGCCAGGGCTTTGTCAAGCCTGACCTTAAAAACCTCAAAGGAAGGAGATTCCACCACCTCCCTAGGTAACGCATTCCAGTGCTTCATCACCCTCCTAGTGAAAGTTTTTCCTAATATCCAACCTAAACCTCCCCCACTGCAACTTGACACCATTACTCCTTGTTCTGTCATCTGCTACTACTGAGAACAGTCTAGATCCATCCTCTTTGGAACCCCCTTTCAGGTAGTTGAAAGCAGCTATCAAATCCCCCCTCATTCTTCTCTTCCGCAGACTAAACAATCCCAGTTCCCTCAGCCTCTCCTCATAAGTCATGTGTTCCAGTCCCCTGATCATTTTTGTTGCCCACGGCTGGACTCTTTCCAATTTTTCCACATCCTTCCTGTAGTGTGGGGCCCAAAACTGGACACAGTACTCCAGATGAGGCCTCACCAATGTCAAATAGAGGGGAACGATCACGTCCCTTGATCTGCTGGCAATGCCCCTACATATACAGCCCAAAATGCCATTGGCCTTCTTGGCAACAAGGGCACACTGTTGACTCATATCCAGCTTCTCATCCACTGTCACCCCTAGGTCCTTTTCCGCAGAACTGCTGCCTAGCCATTCGGTCCCTAGTCTGTAGCTGTGCATGGGATTCTTCCGTCCTAAGTGCAGGACTCTGCACTTGTCTTTGTTGAATCTCATCAGATTTCTTTTGGCCCAATCCCAATCAATCCAGTTATAACCATTCTTAAGTATCTTAATTCTTTAAATCACTCCAAAATAAGTGACCTGCTGTATGTTGGGGGGGTGGGGAAGGAAGGTATAGTCAAATCTCAGTAAATTGCACTTTGCTAAACCACATACTTTTATTACTTAATATCATTTCTTAGGATTTATGCACACTAAAAAGGATGCATAGATGCGTAACCATATGCTCCTTTAAGCATATCAAGGCTCCCTTGATATAATTTAAAAGTGCACACAGGGCAAGAATCTCCATTATGATTTAATGGCAGCAAGTTCCATAGCTTCTGTCCACCTCTCCACAAAGATTTAATAACAAGATGTGGGAAGAAATTCTCATCTTTCAATGTGCTACAGTAATTTACGTAGTGCACTCTGCAATATTACCATAAATAATTACAGCTTAACTACAGATGGAAATGAGTAAAGTACATCTTGGTGATGGTGGTTGTTATGGGTGGTTTATTTGTTGTACTCATTCACTTGGGACCCAGTCCAGTCTCCACTGAAGTCAATGGAAAGACTCCCATTGATTTCAGTTGGCTTTTGGTCAGTGCCTTACTTTCTCATGAACCAATTTCAGAGTCTGCACTGGGTCACTCAGTAACTGATGAGGTTCTACTCTGTAGGGTGGATCAATTATCACAGTGATCTATTTGCATACAGATTAAGTGTGTGTGTGTGTGTATGTATGTATGTATGTATGTATGTATAGCACACTTGTGACTTTTAACTCCCTTTCCATCTTGGGGCAGTGTGGGTCCATACTCCTCCAGAAGGAGCATTAGAAAATATTTAGTCTCAAGCAGGTGCAATGCCTCCCAGAGTCTATGGATGAGGAGACAGTCCACTGCTACACCGTGCATTAGAGGTGAAATGCTGCTCTTGGATTCATACAAGATATCTTGAATTTGATATTCTGCTCTCTGTGTGTGTGCATTTCTTCCGTTGACATGCACATGCAAGGAAAGCAGGATACTGGAGCTGAGATTTGTTATGCAAACTTGAGAGCAGAATTTTGCTGATAGACTTTTCTCTCCCATCTGTTAGATTTGTAGGTGAAGGTAATGAATAGAGACAATTCAGTAATTCTTCAGTTAGTTCTGGAAATGCCTCAATAGATGATTAAGGATTAATAGTCTCCATAGCAATTTATTTGTGGAGATGATACCCTACAAATTGTGCTCAAGTACCTGTTCGGCACATTTTGGTACCTGATCCCAGCCAGTTCTATTGCACGCTTCCTGAAACATTTTTTCAAATACTAAACATAGTGTTTGGCTTCTGACACTGAATTCTTAGTTAAGACAAATGGAATAAGGGATGCCTGGACAAATTGGCATTTGTAAGTCATTCAGAGCCATGCACACTTTGCAGGAAGCCCATCAAAATGTTTAAAGCGTGCAGGTGACCTGTGGGAGTTCAGGTGAGGCTTAGAATGGGTTCTGTAGTTAGCTTTCCTTGTCAGTTTTGATTGCAGGAGGTTAGGATGGGATGGAATGAGATTTGACTGGGGGTTTCCAGTCAGTGGAGAATGTTATTGGGCAGGTCACACTGAGCCTTCCCTGTTCTGTTGGCCTCTCTTTCGGATGGCTGGAATGATGTGCTGCAAACTGACAGCTTGGGGACATGCAGGCGAGATGCTCTCTGGAGTGCAGCTGCTCCATTGGACATCACTAAGGTAATGCTGGAATCTGCTAAGATGCCACTGGCTCTCCGTGATGCAGTGAAGAGGAAATAATACTTAGATACCAATGCTTCAGTTCTTGAAAGGCATGCTGGCACAGCACATGCACTGTTAGCTTTTAGAGACCCACCATTCATTTTTCCTTCCTTGGCTCCTTCTCCCCTTCATTCAAACTCTTTCAAGCAAAGAAGAGGCTTCTGTCATCTGTACCCTATAACATATTGTCTGTACTCCATAACATACGGCCTTCCTGTGCGGGGGAATGGGGCCCAAAAGCATATTTGCATCTCTCCTGTCTCCCCTGTCTGAGTCTTCTCTTTGTTCACCATAATCTTAAAACCTTTCATGCCTCTCCCACAAAGTGGTCTGTCCTTTCAGAGCATAGAACATCTCTGCTTCTCTCTCATCTTTGGGTTAAAGTGTTACTTAATGTCAACATTTCATAGTCAGTTTCTTTCAAAACTCATCCCAAACACATTTATGCTTTTCAATTTCCAGTTCCCCCTTGATGGGTATTTGGGTGAGTGTGCAGATGTTCAAGGCAGATTCTTTTGAAAGGGGATCTTAGTTCCCCAATACCATGTTTGGGATAGTGCAAATGAACCCTATGCGAACTTTGTGCCTCTGTTAGGGTATGTCTACACTAAAAACTTAAGTCGACCAATATTAGGTCAACTTACGGCCACTGCAGTAATTATTATCGTGGTGCATGTCCACATTACCCGCCTTGGGCCAATGGTGCACATCCTCACCAGGAGCGCTTCCACTGAGCTAAGAGGGGTAGTGTGGGGAGCTGAGAGCCCGGGCTCTCAGCTCCGCTCGCAGCTCCCCGCTGGGAGCCTGGCTGCCCCACAGGCTCCCTGCTGGCTTCCCACCCCCCCATCTGTTCCCTGTGTCTTGCTGGGAGCCTTTTCCCCTCGCCCTCACCTCCCTGCTGCCTGATGGGAGTGGGGCAGCTGCCCAGGCTCCCAGTGGGAAGCTGGGAGCCTAGGTGCAACCGGGCTCCCAGTGGGAATCTGGGACCCCAGGAGCAGCCCTTCTCCAAGCTGGGTGTGGGGTGCCTAGGCAGCAGCCAGCCTGGCTGGGAGCTGGGACCCCAGGGGAGAGCCCAGGCTGGAGCCATGAAATTGACAAGAATGACAGCCAATGTAAGTAACACGGTGTCTACACGGACGCTGCATCGCCCTAACTACACCGACATAAGCCCTATGCCTCTTGTGGAGGTGGAGTCATTATGTCGGTGCAATAGGGCACTTACATTGGCGGGAGCAAGGCTGTAGTGTGTACACAGACATAGCTAGGTCAATGTAAGCCAGCTTATGTCGACCTAACTGTGTAGTGTAGACCAGGGCTGAGTCTGAAATCCCACTGATGGATGCATCAGCCATGAAGCCAGCACCGAGCACTGATTCTGTATCCTGGCAATGGTAAAATGTAAGAATGGAAGCTGAAATTTAACAATTAAAGAAGTGGGCAAAAACTTTACTGCAAACAGTTTCCTCAGATGGGGCTAGAACTTTTTGTTTTTCACCTGCCATATCTCTAGATTACTTCTTCATTTCACAGCAGTGTTTTCTATGCCTGTCCCTTCTCTAGCAAACATAGAGGAGCAAAAAGTCAGTGCAAGGGGTGCATGTGTGGGGGGACCACTGTGACCCACAGGCTGGAGATACAGTCAGCACTGTGATTCCAATCATTTTCTTTTATGTATCACAAGCAGCAAGTATCCATTCAATACTGTGGCAAGGAGCCCTATAGATATTCCTGTAAATGAAAATAAACACTGGCTGCAGCAAATGGCATCACAACTGCTATCTTTTCAAATAATTTCAAATAGTGAGAAACTGCACCCGTTCCATAGTCACCCATGAACACCTCTGCAGTCACAGGACAAAAAGAGGGGCCACTCTGCCAGGAATGGAGTTAACAATATGTGCTAGCGACTTATGCTAAACAATCCATTCCACCTTTCGCAGACCTGAAGAAGAGCTCTGTGTGGCTCAAAAATTCCTCTCTCACCAACAGAAGTTGGTCCAATAAAAGATATTGGCTCACCCACCTTGTCTCTCTAATATCCTGGGACCAATACTGCATACAACCTTAATAATATTCTTTTAATATTATTTTTTTCTGTGTAATATAAATATAAGATCATTATTTTCCCATCCTTCTTTCTCATCCCTGCCTAGAGTTACCTTGATGGTATTTTAAAATAAGGACATGAAAGAACAGTGATGTCACAGTGTACTAAGAAAGCAGAACACTCTGATCTTGCAAGAGTGATACTTCTCTTCCTTGGCACGGTGGCATAGGTGGGGCTGAGTGATAGCTGCCCTAGTTCTCACAGCCTCCTAATGTTCTGTTTCACACGACATAGCATGGCTCCCTGGGTGTCCCCTTCTCCAGCCCCCTCCCCCCCCCACACTTTGCTTAGTCCTCTGTAAAGATTTGTGGCTGCTCAGTTTGACTGGTGTAGTGTTACAAGCCTAGGAGGAGGGTGAGCGCAGATGAAGGGCTGTAATTTCACTGCTTGTTGAAAGGCAGAGGGAAAGGACTAGCACATTCCAGGCACAGTTAACAGGTGTGAGGCTTTACAAAAAACCAGAAGGCAGTGTTTATGAGGGGGAGGAAGCCAGGGCGAGGGGAGCCTATCCCTCTCTTCTGGGTACTGGTAAGATGGCTTTAAATCCAAAGTTTCTGTTCTTGGTGCAGTGCCGGGGTGTAATCAAAACTTCCATCCAGAATTCTAACATCTTCCAAGCACAGCTCTGTCTTTAAAGAATGTCAGAACTCCTGACCAAATAAATAACACATTAATACATTGCTTCTCTGAGCTGTGTGTGAGATTGCCCTAGCGTTAACTATGTTGTCTCTGCTTCAGGTAGCAGATGTGCAGGACTGGCTTCAGAGGACTGCGGTTAGAGAGGAGCTGGCTGGGAGTTTTGACTCCTTAAGAGGACTCTGTCTGGTAGGGCTGCCCTTAGCAGAGAGAACCCTGCAAGGCATCAGTGTGTCTGCTGGTGCCAGCATGGGGACTCCTCAACATAGCTGTGTAAGAGCAGGCATAGCCAACCAAAGGGATGTGGCCTTGTTTGTACCAGAGGGAGTACGTTGTCAGAAAGTGCATTTGCCTCAGGTCTTCATCCCTCCTGCATCGCCAACAATGGGGACTGGGAATCAGGCGATCCGGGTTCTAATCGCAGCTCTGCTGCTGACCTACTGTGTGACCTCAGACTGTCACTTCACCTCTCTCTACTTCCATTTCCCCTTGCCTGTGTCTGCCGTATCTTATAGATTGTAAGCTCCATGAGACTGCCTGTCATTCTCTGTTTGTACAGTGCTACCACAGGGAGTCTCTGATCTCAACTGAGGGCTCTACTATAACACAAATAATAATAGTGCGGAGAAAAACACCTGTCCTAACGGGAAGGGAGGGGGCCACTCAGCATGCTCCCTTCCTGTGTTGAAGTGCTCACACTTTCTGGCTTGGCTCGTTTCTGGTTAAATCTAGCCCGGGGTGAGCCTCAGTGGATTCAGAAGTTTGGTTCCATCTGCATAAGCAACTGTTTGGCCTGTAAAACAGGGCTCTCATTCTCAGGAGACTGGCCTTTCTCGCAGTAATTTGGGATTACAGCTTTTGGTCTCTATTGGAGCCAGGGAAATAAAATGGAAGGTATGTACAAAAGACACAAATATGGAAGTGGTGTGGAGGTGAAAATTCAAATCACTTCTTACTTGTACTGAACCAATTCCCTGATTTTAATAAAAGTAAGTACATTCGGAGGAATTCAAACTGCTGCTTTGTCTTCATGAATAAATTGGCTTCCTAGGGAAATCTGGAATCCCTCTTCTGTCTCACTGGAGTGTAATGTGATGTGAGTATGGGAAAGCATCGTGACTACAGCTGAAGACCCTACTGGGTCAAAAAATGGGGTGGTTTTCCACAGAAAAATCTGAGGTTTTGGTCGAAAACCTGAAAGTTTCCCCTCGGAAAACAGAAAAAAGATATTTTGGTTTGCTGAATCAAATCAAAACATTTCATTCTGGGATGCCAAACTGTGTCTTTGTGTGCTGCCATGGTGCCTCACAGGAGTTGGAGTTTAGTTGCTTCGTTCCTCCATTCTCCGCTAGCGGCCAGGCTCCTTGGCTGGTAAGTCTCTCCCCGGTGAGTGGTCTCCCCTCTTGTTGACCTGTTGTGGGAACCATGGTGGCTCAGGAGGATGTGGTTTAATGTGAAACCAAGTGAAAGTTAAATAATTTGATTCAGGAATCTTGAAAGGCTTCATTTCCGTCAACATGGAAAGCTTTGCTTTGGACATATTGAAACAGTCAGTTCTCAGCTGAGAACCAAAATCACTTCAGTTTTTGTGAGCGCCCTTTTTTGATGAAAAGTCAAACATTTCTGCAGAAAGCAGACACTTTGGGAGAAACATTTCATTAAGAGGAAAACTCTCTCTTTTCTGTTTTAAACCAGCCCTACTAGTGACATCATCAGCTTGTGTCCTGGCACTTCAGCATGTTTGTCCTGTGCAATGCTGCTGCAAAACCAGGGATATCGCCTTTGTAAAAGATTTCTTAAGTGTATCCCCGGGGCGTCTGAGGGAGATGGGGAGGGGAGGAAATAATCGTTTTACAAAATATTAACCACAAGGAGGGGGAGAGAAGAGTCCCAGTTATTCTGTCATTGCCTGTTAGTGTCTGTTACGGCTGTTGCACTGTAATAGAATTAAATGTCCTTAGACTGTATTTCATTGTTACTAATGTTAAGAGCAGGGACCTATATTTTTACACACTCTCCTCCCAGGGTGTTTACTGTAGTTCTCTGTAACAGAACCTCTCCCTTCAGGGTGCCATTCTTCTTGTTAATATGTATTGATTACGCCCACTGTGCAGTAGGTACTGTACAAACAAGATCCCAGCCCTGAAGAACTTACTAGGTAGTGGCTCCATTGAGAATGTACTCCTAGTCTAAGTACCAGGTGACATGTTGAGGAGCCACTCCTGGTACAGCTCCCGAAAGGAATTGTCACCTGGAGGTGCAGCTCTTGAGTTACCATTTCCCCTGACTGCCTGTGTTGAAAAAGACTGGGAGGGTGTATACTGCTTTGGCCTGTTGCCAGACATGGTATGCTCCCTATCTCATGCCTGGACAGCTTTGCAGGTAGCACATAGGGAAGGGAAAGAACTATGGCTCTGCCTAGTCTGTTCCCACACTGTTCCTCGCTGCCCACATGCTCGCAGGGAGCAGTGGTGGCCCTGCAGAGCCTGCTTTCATCTTCCTCCATCCTTCCTCCTGCTCCCCTCTTTTCCATGCCTCTCCCAGGCCAGGCGAGCTCTTCGTGGTCGGGCAAAGGAGTAGGTGTGGGGGACTTAATTCCCCTTACTTTCCTAGGCAGCCCTGGAATCAAGCCTGAAAGAAGCACTGAATGATGGGGGCGGGGCCAGAGGAGAAGTGGCGTGTTGACAATGGTGGAGTTCAGCCTGTGTCTTGGGAGTGCTGTGCTTTTTTGTGTGACTTTATTTTAATAGGAGATTCACCCCTTGATGCTTTCTTCAATATTCTCCATGGCTGTCACACTGAATATAGAAGCATTGAGAGCCTCTGATTCCCTTCTCTTCCCTTCCTTGTTTACTCCTCAGAAATCTGCCTGCCCATCCAAATGTTTTTCAGCTGATTCTGTAGGGAACTAAAAATAAATGTGGTGGAGACAGTTCATTATAACCATATCTCTTCTCACTGTCTCAACCCCCTTCTTCAGGCCAGACTGATACTAATTCACTTAAAGCAAAGGCCTCCTTAAGGCTTAATTAATAAGGCTCTAGCAGCTGTGGGGGGCGGGGGAGAGTATTTTCTTATGTGAGCTAAGGCCAGGCTGTCCCTCTCACACGTGACCTGAGATGTGGAAGCTCGGGATGGACAACCATCTTAATGTTCCAGCATGAACTTGTCCCTTGGCAGGCACCTCTACTATTCCAATTTCTAACACAATCGTATGGCTACATGTACTCCTGCCCAGGTGGAAAGATGATGTGTTTGCTCACCAGTTGCTATGCCAATACACAACAGTGAGTCTCCCTCCCTGTCTTTCGCAAAGTAGAGTCACTGTTTGGAGCCATATACAAGGAAACAGGCCCTTGTTGTTTTGAGTGAAACAAAAAATATGGTATCTTATAATTTTCTGTTCCATAACTGGGCCTTTCTGCTGCATCAGTAATTATTAAACTGCTTCTGATGCTCAGATGATCTAAAGCTTGGTAGAGGATTCTGGAGACACAACTTCTGCTAGATCATCTCTATAGATATTTGGGGCCAAATCCTGCTGCTCTTATTAATGAGCTGTCCTGTTGAAGTCCATGGGAATGTTTATATGGATAGAGTGCACTGCTTTCGGCCCTTAATACTTGTTCACTGGTTTAAACTTGAGAACAGCTGCCCATTTCCCTTTCAAAATTACTTCCACGGGGGAGGAAGAAGCAGTTCTCAAATCAAAGCTTGAATCTAATCTAATCTAATCATGATTATAATTTCAGTTGATCACTAATAAAGGAAACTGTAATTATTGCCCAAACCTTGTTTTCCACCTCTCTCAGTTTTGGAGAGGTGGAAAATGTGCTGCAAATAATGGACCAATGTTGGTTTTATTTTTAATTGAACATGCTTAATCAAACAAAGCAGCCAGAGAATTTAAGTGAAATAGTACACACGTAACAGAATGTTATATTTTATTTGTAATTCTGTCCTGGTTTGAATGGTATTGGTTGTCTTCTGTAAGAAACTGGAGTTGTGTGTGTTTAACTGGGTCATCCAGACGTGAACTTTCCAATGAAAAACCAGATGGCTGTGGAGGGTCGTGTCTTTAGTTCTAAATAGAGATATTCTCAAATCAAGTTTCCATAGTGAATAGTGGAGTTGGCATGCAGGAGGCTGGCAGGGTTGACCATACATTCCAAACACCAAATTCTCTGGTGCCATAAATGGGTAAAACTCTGTTTACACCAGCAGAGAATTTGGTTCCTCGTCTCTACAAATAGTGTGAACTATTTTCACAGTGCGTTTAATAATATTCATCCCACCCAGAAGAAATCCCTATAGGTGATGTGATTGGAGGCTGTAAAGGCCCTTTTGGGATAGTGGGGGAAAGGTCCTTTGTTGGAGATCTGGAAAACCGAACTAGGTGGGTTTCTACAGGATACTAGATGTAAAGGATACAGCAGGTGTCCTGGAGAGAGAACAGCAGGTGGCATGTATCCCATGTGTTCTGGGCCAAGGTGTTCGAAGCACCGCAGGCCGGCAGAGGTACTCTGAGAAAACGAGGCCCACACGCAGCTAAACAGCTAGTTATTGGCTTTATTGAAGGTTAGTGACACACCTGCAATGGGGACTTCAAGCGTTGCTGTCACAGAGGCGGGGAACCCAGCACACCGGAGCTTGCCTGGGACGGAGTCCAACAAAGGGGCGACTCGCAAGCCCTAATAAGCGATGCACAAAAACAGCTTATGAATATATAATGAGGTATTTTTTATGGGGGCTTTTTGCTGCCTGGCCATGGGCCACATAAGGCAGATAAAACCGGCTTACAACCGGTTTGAGTTGGTTTTTTATGTTTTGCAGGGACCAAGCGGCCTCGAGAAAGCGGAAGTTCCCTAGCTAGGCCGTAACAATATTTTCCGTAGTCCCTTACACCATGGAAAGCCTTTTGGAAAATATAGCTCTAGATTATGAAAGAAGGAAGAAAACTAATTTAGCCTTTTTAGCAAATGACTCTGATGTATGGTGCTGTCAGACTTCTTACATATTAATATCTGACAGCTCAGCTCTAAATTGTATTGCAAATACAATTAGTAACATTAATTCTACTTATTAAATGTGCTGTTCTGTACCAAAGGGCATTCATTTAGCACTATTAGAGAAGTTCAGTAGTACCGGTAATGCACTTAGTGCATCTCTAGCGGCTGCAGAATGTTCAGACTAACACAAACAGGTGGATGTCTAGATCTGTCTGAACATTTCTATGGCCCTCATTGCTTCGAGGCATTAAGAAACTGCAAACATGAATGAATTTACCCTCTCAACACTTAGTTCTGTGAGGGATGGAGAGTACAACAATCCCCATTTTCCTGTGGGGAATTAAGGCTCAGAATGATGAAGTGATTTGCCTAAGGTTACACAGGATGTATGTGGCACAACTGAAAATTGAGTCCAGGTCTTGAGTCCCAGTGTCTTAACCACAAGACCATCAGAGGAAGAGAAGTCGTGGTCTGAGGTATGTTGAAGGGGTTGGTTTTGGCTAAACTGGGATATACCCAGAGAACAGTGACCCATCTAATAGCATATTTGCATTTTCCGCTTTGTAATTTTTCAAACCCCATACCTGTAATCACCATGATGGCTAAAACAGTATTGTCAGAGTTGACAGGACCAACATCTCACCTCCCTTGTTTTTCCCCCTTGTATTCATTTACAATGTCCATATAACTCTTCATTTTTCTAATCAGTTCTCCCATGTGGTTTTTTCCTAAATAAATACAAGTAAAATATGTGCCAGCAGCCCATCATCTGTGATCGTCTGTTCAATAACAAATCCGTGTTGTGCAACAGAGGGAGGAAATATTTAGTAAACAAACAGATTTCTGTTTCAAATTCATTCATGTTTGCAGTTTCTGAATGACACTGTAAATAACAATGAATACAACAATTACTTTTAAGTTACACAAAATACTTTGTATTTCCTCTTAAAGGCTTGTTAGTATTTTCATGACAATTACTTAATCTCAGGGGGTGTCATATTTCATCCAGAAAAATTAGCTTGAGGCTGAAATGGGGCATTTAAATTTTAAGCTTGGAAGCAATTTTTTAACAAAACATTTATTTGGCTATTTTAAAAATGACAGAGGACAGTCTAAATGTAGGTAGTTACAAATGCTTGCTAATCCATCTGTAACCTTTTTGTCTTAATGGAAAAGGCCTAAGACTGGTCTCAGTTACACCAGAACAGCTTCATTAACTTCAGTGGAGTTACTCTGGACATATATCCATACCAAGGTGACCAGAACCTGACCAGTGACTTAAGGTGTTTGTGGATATTTTTATTTAGTACACATGCTCAGTAACTTTTTCCACTACACTTAAACAGAAATGCAATGAAAAATAAAGGGATAAATGAGTATTAGTGTTCTTGCAATCTATTTGGCCAATGACCTTCACATTAAATGGCCCATGAGTACTCCTCATTGCTAACCCTCAATTCCTGTATCACTCCATTATGCCAGGTTATTTCAGCTGTTATAATGAGTCCTCAGCAGCACACTGGGGGAACCTACAAGCCATGGTGGTACATGTTACTGGGAGATATTGTGAGCATACTGTGGGATCCTGACATGAATCTACATTTGTATGACTGTGGGTTGGCATATGTCATGTAAATGTGCAAGTATGTCATGTCATGGTCGCCTTAGAGATGCATCGTGTCACCCTGGTCCTATAAGGACTGCAGTACCTAGCCAGAGCACCCCCTCCTCCTCAAAAGAGCAAACCATATTGCATGCAATATGTGGGAAAGTGTGTGCTACACCTTTAAAAGAGTATAGGGGGGACATTTGGTTAGCATACTCCTCAGGCCCCTGGGCAAATTATGTGTGTCTCTGCTGTCTGCTGGCCTAGGGCTTCCCTCCACCACCTTTGGGGTTCTGCATCTACTAGCCCTTCTCCCGCAGTGCTCTGCTTGCTCATCAAGCTATCGTTTCAATCTTGAATGCTAATTTAATGTGAGTTTTTATGGCTGCTTCTAGGGCAGGAGGGTAAATTCCTCTGGTTTTAGCACCACCTTGGGTGTTTCTAAAATCACAGCCATGTGATCTTCAAGGAGGAGAAAGAAGTGCGTGGATTCCAAATGGAGCTGCTAACATAACTGGAATGTGGTGGCTGCCTGTCACTCTTTGCCAAGCCGCTCATCAGTTCCCATTCTTCCCTAGGTCTGAAAAGGAAAGACCAGCCTGAGAGCTCTCTCATAACCGGGCGGGTTCCTTAGTTAACAGTGCCAGAGGAGGGAGCGAGGCACCTCAGGGATATAGTGGGAAATCTGTCCTATGGCCTGCGATGATAATTCCAGGGTTTAAGAGTGAGAACCCTGGTGGTTCCTGTTGAAAGTAACAATGCAGTTGTCACTTGTCACTCCTTTTCTCCTGTAACTAACTTAGTGTTGGGTGTGGTGTGCACCAAATGGCAGCAACAGCAGGTTTAACGAATGCTGGAGGCAGTCGCTGACAGTGGGATTAGGTGACATTTCCAAAGCTAATTTATTTCTTCTTTTTAGCCTGGGGAGTGGGTTGGAAAGCATGTGGGCGAGGGATTTTTCTTTAGCGTAATTCAAAAGGCCTGGCCCAGAGTAGCAGGAGGGGAGCAGAGCCCTGTGTCGATATTCTTTCCCTAATCACCACGCCATGGTATCCCGGTGGCAGCAGAACAGAAAATTCTCCTTTACAGCACAGAAGAATGTGCACAATTTTAGTAACACAAAATTGGCCTAACTTGCTTGCCTTTTTAAAATGTACCTTAATCCCAACTTTATGCTTTTCCACAATATCCCTAAATCCCCCTTTTCTCCTGAAACAAATCCAGGTGCCTTTTGAACTTGTCTATATTCTTTTGTTTCAGCCGCTTTCCCACTAACTTATTCCACATGTTTATTACCCTGTGAGTGAAACAGTTCTGTCTGATGACTTCCCTATTTCCTCCCAATTGCTTTATTTTTAAGTTTTGCCCCTTATGTTTTTACATTCCTGCTCCTCCCCCCAAAAAACTGCTGATGGTTATGTCAATCACCCCCTTTCATGATTTTGAAAATCCTCTATTAGTTCACCTCAAAATAATCTCTTTTCCAATGTGAATAAGCATAACACTCTTGGTTCACCCTCATAATTTAAGACGCTGAAATAGTCAAGAATCTGGTTTCACTTTTTGTTGCCCTGTGCTACACCCTTCAAGGCAACAATATCCTTCCTGTGGTATAGTGACTAGTACAGAGGGTTTGTTAGACCCCTGTCTCATGCACTAACAGAGTCACCTCATTTTGTTGTATTTCTAGATCTCTGCTAATTCAACTTTGTATCCTGTTTTTTAACACTGCTCTGCAATTTACTGATGATTCTTGCATTCAGCATCTATACTTTGATTCCTTGCTTCAAAATTAGTTTATTTTGTGTTTTTCTGGGTTGAGCTGCAGTTTCCATAAGCTTGCGCGGCCTTGCCATCTAAATGAGCCAAATCCTTTTGACCTGCTTGCATTGTTTCTCCTTTGCTCTGCTCCCAGTTTTGGTATCAGACACAGAGTAACATCAGTAGATGCAGACCTTATTTTCTGCACTTTTGTGAGAATGTATACGCTGTACTATGAAAAAAAACGATCCTGAAATAAAGTTTGTAAGGGAGTTAAACTATTAGAAACCTTTACCAAATTGAAACGTAGGTCATGAGAAAATTCTTGTCAGCAAAATTTTTAAATAATAATCAACCTCTCTCTCCCCAAATAAAACTGACCCCTCCACTCATTAACCCTTTTCAAAATTTGAAAAATTTCTGTCTATTACTGCACTTTCTCTGCTTGCTCATAAGCCATTGTTCTGCCCAGCACATTCTTTTACCTTGTATTCCATAATGATTTACCTTCATTATTAATCTATGATGTTGAATCTTGTCAAATGTTGTTTGGAAAATCTAATCTGAGTACACTATATGCCATCCATCATATTTCCCTTATCTGCAGGGGCAGTATTATCTTCAAAGATATCCAGCAGGTTAGTTAAGCATGACCTCCTGTGTCTGAATCCATGCTGGCTAGCTATCCTTAATCAAACTCTCTTTCCAGGTGTTCTCATATCACATCCCTTAAAGGTTTCCCATGCCAGATGTTAACCCTGCTGCGCTATAAATTCCTGGCTTGTCTCTTGACCCTTTTTAAAAAAAATAATGGAGTTAGGTTTGCCAATTTTAGCTTTCAGAAATCTCACTCAGGTCTAGGGTACTTCAATAAATAGTCCAGTTCGTCAGTGTTCTCACTCACTGCTGTTAATACCTGTGGGTGTTTGTGACTCTCCCCAGGGTTATGAGCTGGGGTCCTAGAAATCCATGTCCCATGGAAAAATGCGGAATTTGCATTTTTACAGAGAATTTTCAGTTTTTACATTTTGTGAAAAAATAAAAACATAACTAAATTTTACTGAAAGTACCAGTGTCACTTATTCAAAGTGTGCAACCTCTCCCTCTTGTGGTTGGTTTTTGAATGTGCTTTAAATTTACAGTGGAACCCCGTTTATCTGAACTAATTGGGTCCAGGGCCAGATCAGATAATCAAAAATTGGGATAGTCCAGGAGAATTGGCAAAGAGCTTTCTATCCCTTATTTTCAGATGGGGCGGGGGCTCTGATGGTCAGCCCTGTGTGGCAGGGGCTCGGGCGGTCAGCCCCACCTGGGGCTGACACTGACAGCTGGAGCCCTAGCCACCCAGGGGTGACAGCTGGAGCCCCAGCCACTGTCAGCCCCGGGCATCTGGTGGTTTGGTTAATATGGACAGCTGGATAATGGAGGCTCAGATAAATGGGGATCTACTGTATCTCAGCAAAACTTTGTGTTCAAGTGATACTTCATATATATCGTGGCTAGGGAAACTAAAGTTCATCATTTCATTTCAATTGCAGAAAAATGCAGATTTTTTTTAAACCAGAGAATTGTTTTTTTAATCATGGAAAACTAGGATCCCTGGTTATGAGGCACCTCAGTTACCTACCTTTAACGTGACACAGTCTTGTCTGTGCCTGCAGATCCCTGAAACCACCAGCCTCTGGCAGCACAAGTGCTGCCTTCCAGACCTCCCCAGGTCTTGCTCTCTCTGTACAGGTAGCAACAGGCACACACCACCCCCAAGTCAGTAGAGTATTCTCTGCAGTGCCCAGCCCCTTATCCACTGAACACAGAATTACCAGGCCCACTGTTCCCAAAGTCACAGTACATACCAGTTTCCAAGATTTAGCACATGTTCACCCCTTTGCTTCATACCACAACACTTACATAATATATTTATAGTGAAAATAAGATAGTTTATCAAAGAATAGAGATTCTAGTGATAGCGAGTAAGAATATTGGAAACAAATGGTTACATATAAAAAAATCATAACGTGCTTTCTAGAGACTAAACCTAACTAACAGGTTAACTCCTGCCTAATGAAATGTCTCACCCAAAGTTCTCTCCAGTATTTTCAATCAAGGGCTGAAATCCCTTTTTTTCATGAAACAAATTCACTGTCTGTCTGTTCCTCATGGAAGTGTGACAGGGTGTCTTCTTTGTTCCATAAATATAGTAGAGCAAACCTTCGATGTGTACCCCAGGAAAGGGCCTTCCTCTTCTTCCCCTTCCCCCCCCCCCCCCGCATATTTTCAGTATATATACATAGCTCCTTACGTAGTATCTGTCCTTGTATTTCACAAGGGTATTAATGACTAGGGTGACATAGGCTTTTATTAGAGACCTCATATGACATTCTATTGGTGAGCTAGAACATACATACCAGACTCAGATTCCTGAACATAAGAACCGCCATACTGGGTCAGACCAAGGGTCCATCTAGCCCAGTATCCTGTTTTCTGACAGTGGCCAATGCCAGGTGCCCCAGAGGGAATGAACACAATAGGTAATCATCAAGTGGTACATCCCCTGTCGCCCATTCCTAGCTTCTGGCAAACAGAGGCTAGGAACGCCATTCCTGCCCATCCTGGCTAATAGCCATTGATGGACCTATCCTCCATGACTTTATCTAGTTCTTTTTTGAACCCTGTTATAGCTTGGCCTTCATAACATCCTCTGGCAAGGAGTTCCACAGGTTGACTGTGAGTTGTGTGAATCCTGTAATCCCTATCCATCTCCTCTGTGCCTCTTGCCAGTTGGCACTGACAGCTTCCTGGGTCACAGTTTAGTCCAAGTTCACCTTTTTAGAACCATTTTCGTATCTCTTTATTCAGGGGCATGCAAACTTTGTGTAACTGAGAGGACATGTTGGTACCTTGCCAGAAGCGCAAAGACCAAAAATAAAGTGCTTAAAATGGAGCACATTGTAGCTGTTATCGCCAATACAGGGGCAGCTTACAGAATCTACAAGTGCCAGGATCTGATATTACATCATGAGCCAACTTTGCATGACAGAACTTTTCTCTGAGCTGTCACTTAGTATTGAAGATGAGGGAAGCCACAGGCTGTACTGTAGTACTCTGTGGCCTGCACTTGTTCACCTCTTTTATACTATCTGTTGTCCTTGGACAACTGAACTCTTAAGGCAGACTTCCATCCTTCTCCTTTATGAAGAAGGTAACATAGAGTACTGGAATGTGCAGATTTTTTCTGTCCTGCATGCAGAATCACACTGAATAACACTGACCTTCTGGTTTTTCCTGTTCCAGAATGACATGATTCCCTCCCTGCTCCCCTCTTGCTCTAGGGGTTAGCAATCTGCTGTTGGCCACTAACAGCACTCTTCCATGCTGGTTCAGATGAGCTTGCTGACACATGCAAGAACTGAACCAACAGTCACCCCAATTTCCAGCCATCCCCGTCCACCTGCTCAGGCAAGTACCCGATACACAATACCCATTTATGGCTATGGGTGTAGACCCAAGATCCAGGAAGGTCATATAGGTGTATGTGTGAGAGGGTATCTTACTCCTCCTTATGTCCGTAAAAAGACACAGCCTGGATTGCAATCTGGCCCCAAGAAATGAAATAATAAAATGACATATAAGCATCCTGTGTTGTAATACCTAGTTTTCGTAACGTACAGTGTAAAATATACAGTTAAAGAAACGTTCCATCCTCCACTCCACTGACACTCACAAATTCACTACTTTTTTTGAAATACTGGATTAAAATAGTCCAATTTCAGCTTAAATTGCCAGTCTGTCCTTTTCTCTTGCCTCCTCTTTCATAGAGCTTGAGGATGTTCTCCCATGAAACTTAAGAAAGGAGCCAACATAGATGGCTTATAAATTCCTGAGTTTGCTTCATTCCCACAATATTGACATTTTCCAGCTCCCAGTTAACTGTAGTCATTCCAGTGATTTTAAAGAGCAAGAGATCAGACCATGGAAAGTGACTTCCAATCTCTTAGTGTAGTATATTTCTCTGCTAGAAATAGTATTTTTACAAGCTCTGTGTTTTTCCATTTGCTGCTTCTGGCATTTTCCATTCCTAAGACTATCTCCTGTGGGGAAAAGTTAATATTTTTCATTCCAGAGATATTTTTGGTAGCGTTCATTTTTTTTGCCAAAAATGTTACATTTTAAGGCAATACCAAATTATAAGCTCTAAATTTCTGTCCCCATTGCAATATCTCCAGTATTGCTTGTGTCAGTAACTTCATGGACCTCAGCCTTGCAGAGGTATAATAGAAGTGGTGTAATAATTGAGTTCCCATCACATGTAAGAGAATGGTGCATTGCTCTTGGTGTATGTTAGGATTTCATTCCCTTTCTCTTTCATTTGGAAGCCAAAAGCTTTCCCCCCATTTATCTTTAGAGCTTATTTTGTTAATTGTATTCAAACTGTATAAATACTTATATGTACACTGTGATGAATGAAAAGAAAAGGAGTACTTGTGGCACCTTAGAGACTAACCAATTTATTTGAGCATAAGCTTTCGTGAGCTACAGCTCACTAGCTCACGAAAGCTTATGCTCTAATAAATGTGTTAGTCTCTAAGGTGCCACAAGTACTCCTTTTCTTTTTGCGAATACAGACTAACACGGCTGTTACTCTGAAACCTGTGATGAATGAGTATGTCAGAATGTATCTATCAGTTTGTAAACTCCATTCTCTTTTGTGAATGCCATTTTGATTGTAATCTGTACTGTGTCCCTTCATGTTTCACTGCAGTCTCTGTCTTGAGCTGGGACACCCAAGAAGTGTTAGCAGAAATCCCTACACCTAACAGAGGGGCTAACAATGGCAAGCCATTGAGAGTCATAAACCCTGATGGTCCTAGAACAATAGGCTGGCAGCAATCAGTGGGAACCAGTTTTCCCAGTTTGGACCCAGGGGTAGGGATGGCAGAAGCTAGAACTCTGTTTAAAGAATGGATCTTCTTGAGTGATGATAGGGGAGCTTCTCACTGGCCATCCATCAGCTGCCAACAGGAAGACTGAGCAGGAGGACTGGAATGCAGGAGAGTCCTAGGAACCTGAAAGGACACTAAACAAAACTAAAAAGCTTCAGAGTGGTGAGGACACTGGAGGGACGGGTTTTGCATGCAGATGTTTTTTCTCAGATCTGTAACTCTTGTGCTTTGTCTGTGAGTTAGGGTATATGTGGTTAAGAAGTTCCTTTGTAAACTCTGTGTTACTAACTTTAATTGTCACGTAGTTCCAGAAAGGTTAAATTGTAAACCAGAGCAAATCACAAAGTCGAAGCTCTGGAGAGGGAGGATTTGGGGGGCTACCAATAGTCTTGGGGCCTAATGCAT
Organism: Natator depressus; assembly: GCF_965152275.1. Classification (NCBI taxonomy): domain Eukaryota; kingdom Metazoa; phylum Chordata; order Testudines; family Cheloniidae; genus Natator; species Natator depressus. The sequence continues at coordinate 136,568,355 of NC_134234.1, forward strand.
CTGGACCATGGGGATACTAGACGGGGGTCTTTTATCCTGGAAGTGAGCTAGAGAAGCTGGACTTATAGATAGTGCCTGGATGCTGTTCAGACCCAGTAGGCTTTGGAAACATGTGGGAGCCAGAGGTTGGGTCCAATATAGTGGCCTGGGTCAAACTCACCCAGGGCTGTAATGTACACTACTTGAAATTTCTTTCCAATGAGAGTCCAGAAATCAGACAGCCTTTAAATTAGTTATTCCATGGGTTGTTTGGCTTCTTTACTTAGTGATAAAACTATATTACGGGAAATTATAGCTGGTTGGAAAATAGGAAGATTTTTTGGTGACAATTTTCACACAAAATTTACCTTCTTTTATTAGTCAAAATTTTTTAATCTTTTTGACCACCACTACTAGAAATATAAGCATACACAGTTTTCTGCTTCCTATATTAAATTGAGGGTATGGTAATGTTTCATGACACTTTTTACTAAATGCCTTTCCTGGTTACCTAAAACCTCTGGAGCAAAAGTGTTACATTCAGTAACCAGGGTAATTAGATTTACCTTATGTAGTGTTCCCATTTTCTTTTTTATTTAAGTTCATATCTCTGGTGCTGTCATAATTAAGGGATACTATTAAGGCCTCTGTTCATGCTATATTTAAGTACGTGCTTAAGGTTTTTACAGTGCTTTGCTGAATCAGGGCCCAAGTGCAAATTCAGTCAGTGGGCCAGTAAATATCATCTAGGTCTTAATTCCACAAAGATTTATATGCATGCTCAACTTTATGCACTGTGGTGAAATATTGGTCCCACTGAAGACAATGGGAGTTCTGCCATGGGCATCAATGGGACCAGAATTCCACTCTGACTAGTTACAGTGACTGCACTGAGACTAGCTCTTAGTGTAACAGACACATCTTTGAATGAGCAGGGCCGGAAACTGGACAGTCTTTTTCCCACTCGAATTCAGTGAATATCGTAATTTCTATTGTTCCGTGTTGCTTAAGTTTGCAGCCCAGCAATATTTTTGAAACTGTGGAAGCCCACTATTTGTGGGCCAGATTGTTAACGGTATTTAGGTGCCCACAGAAAATCGCCCCGGGGGCCTATCTGCATCTCTGGACACCTAAATACCTATAACAGTTTGTCCCTTTCTCTTCTGAGAACTGTAACTTTTCTGTATTTCTCTCACAAATCCTCACAGGTCTTCGACATTTTTCACAACTTTATATTTTATTTTAATATACTGATCCCTTGCACAGATTGGCCAATAATAATAACTAATGATGTGCAATGGAGAAAGCACATCAGCAAGCAATGCTGACACAGACACTCATACCACTATAGCTTTGTTTCTATAGCAGCAGCACTAGTGAAGTATGTTCTCTGGAAGCTAGATAATAAATCAAGGGAAACTGTTGAGTATGTCCAGTAGGATCTTGTCCTACTCTTCAGTCCTCCTTTATCTGTGCTTTGCATAGTTCTGATTTAGATAATGGAGCATCTAAAAATAAATTATAGTCCTATTATTCTGATGCTCTTACTTGAGTCCTTTTCTCTCCAGCCATAACTATCATTCGCCAAATTACTGCAGACATTCAGGAGTTTATTCCCCAGCAATTGTATAAAAAAATTTCTCCCCTGCGTCATTTAATTCAGGTTGTTTGGTGAGAATTTAAGAAGAGAGTAGGCCTAAAAGCACCTAACTCATTCTATTTAAACAGAATGAGAGAATGGAATTGTGTTGAAATTCTTTTTAAAGAATACTAGAGCGTTTTGGGTAGCCAAATAATTGTTAGAAGAGGTGAAGGCATGTGCCTCCAGGAATGTTCAGTGTTCTGACGATTTCCTCAACCAGAGTTTCTCTGTGTCTTGCCTAAAGCTTAGTGAAGAAGAAAGGGGAAGAATCGCTAGTGCCTGGAATGCCCAGCCCTGAGGATGACCCCAGATACATTGCCTCTCTGCCAAGTTAGTGGGCCAGCAAGGCACTCCTTTTTGTTACAGGAACAAATGTGCAGTTAAAAGGCTGGTAGAGACAAATAATTGATTTGGCCAGCAGCCTGGCTTGGTTGGTCAGTCTGTCTGTCTTTGTTTCTTTCTCCAGCAAAAATAAATGAGCTTCCTTGTGTGGACCTTACATTTTCATTAGAACAAGTTTGGCCAGTTAATTTTCTTCCTTGATTGAACAAAAGGTCCAGAAACAGAAACGCAACCAAACCCCTTGGTAGCATTTAAAGGGACACAGTCAATATGATTTTTTTTAATTGGCTAATTGCAGGAAATTCCAGTTCCTGATGGACATGCTATGAGAAGGATGCTCTTAGAAACCTATTTCATTAAATTCCTTTAGAAGATGTGTATAGGTCTTTCTGCTCACATATTGATATTTATAAGTGTCTTTTTTTTAAAGCAGAGGGAGGGGGACATAGGCCAGGTCTACACTAGAAACTTTTGCCAATATAGTAATGTCCTTAGTGTGATGGTTATATGGCATTTTTATATCAGCAAAAGGCCTTTTGTAGATGCATTTATACTGGCACAAAAAAAAAGGCTTTTGCCGGTATAGCTTATTTCGTTGGGGGAACTGATATAAGCTATATCAGCAAAAGCACTCTTTTGTTAGGATAAGATGAGTCTGCTCTAGGAGGGTTTTATAGCTATACCAGTAAACCTTTTCTAGTATAGACTAGGCACGAGTATACCATGAAACAGACTATACACAAAGTGCTGTCTAATAAATGTACAAAGAAAACAAACCGTATAGATGGATAAAAATCTCCCTCTGCCCTGTTCCCAAGCCTTCAGTTACAGTGATCTTAGGTAACTGTAGAAGGTACAAAGGACGTGATTTTCAAGCTGCATTGATTTTCAACCTGTCTGCGTCCCATTAAGCGATTAGAAAAAACAATGTCTAGTGAGTGGTTTGTTGTTTCAATGAAGGATAGTACAGTCTGTACTCTGAATACAGAGCTGCACCAGATGGTTTGGCCAGTCAGCTGTGCACCTCTCTTCCCTCCCCACCACTTTTATTGTACTGTAAATTAACCCTGTTCTTAATGAGATTCACTGATTGCTAGTTCCCCTGCCCTCTCCTGCAGCAGATACAAACAATCAGATATCATGTTAGAGCTGGTAGAAATTGGACAGTATAAGCTCACATTTTCATTAAAGAAAGTGAGATCAGTCTTACTATGCAAATGGTTCACCTGGTTTCTGTTTCCGAATAGCTAAAATTTTGAGTATGATCTCATTCATATTTTCCCCTTGGTAGGTGACAGACGGCTTATCTTCCTTTTTGCATTGTCTTCAATCCAAATACCTGTTTGCTTCCATTATGGTGTATTATTGTTTTTCACACCTAAGCTTAACATACCCTCTGGTTTATTTTATCAAGCTGATTGCCTTTACGTCCTGTATATCGTATAACTTGATCTAGGTTTAAATCGACTTGTACATAAATACTCTCTTTGCTTTCAAGTGTAGACAAGTTCTTCATTTAAACATATCCATTTCAATCCTTCCGTATGCATGTCGTTTCCCTCCTCACTTGTATTCTGTGTTACCTATCACATTTCATAAAGATGGTAGAGGCTTGTTTGTTTGTTTTTACTCCATCTGTTACCATTCACTGATTTAATGCCTTTAGGTACAGTTCAAGATGTGGAGAGTGTGTGTGTGTGTGTGTGTGTGTGTGTGTGATATTTATACCACACATGGTCATGATTACCATGGAATAAAATCCTATGCTCTGTGCAGCAGTGGAATATTCTGCAACTCTGACCTTCTGTCCTGCACCCTGCCCACTGTAATCTAACTCTGCAAGAACTACTTTTAATATTTCAATTCCGTCATGCGGTTTTCAGGCAACACACCATTTTCTAATAAAATAACCCACCACAAAAACAGGTTTTTTTCTTCTGCAAGCCTCATCTGTGGCAGCCTGAATCAAGTCAGAGTAAGGAATGACAATTACACTGGTCTGGAACTTAATATATGCGGTTCTGGACCAGTGACACTTAAAACTGAATTTTCTCATGAAACACCCAGGCTAGAATGGATGTTGTATTGTTAAAGAACTTGGACACTCACTTTTATAATGGATATGAGCCACACATTTCTAGTCCTGTTCACAAAATATCATCAAATCTTAAAAATGTGTCTTTCTTTCGTACTAAGCTCATTTGTAGAAATTTGAGTTTTCCCTAGCAAGGGACATTCCTGGTCCAAAGAGTTTGCAATCTAAACAGACGTGGTGAAAGTATAAATCCTTAATTTGCAGATGGGGAGCTGAGACAGAGATTGGACACCTCAAATGTCACACAGGAAATATGTGGTGAGGCAGGAATTGAACCCAGATCACTTAATTTGCCTTTCCTTTGCGTTAGCCACCAGACTGTCCTCCATTAGCAGATAACTAGAATTGTCATTTAGGGCCATGTCCTACTTGTCTCACTCATGTATGTCCATGTAAGCTCTTAGCCTTTACATTCTATGCATCCGATGAAGTGAGCTGTAGCTCACGAAAGCTTATGCTCAAATAAATTTGTTAGTCTCTAAGGTGCCACAAGTCCTCCTTTTCTTTCTGCGGATACAGACTAACATGGCTGCTACTCTGAAACCTGTCTTAGGTTAAGGTTTTCGTTGATGCCGTATTTCCTGTTTCTGTCCAAATGTTAAAATGTTTTCTTTGCTCTCTCTCTTTTTTTTTTTTTTTTTTTTGCTATTTGACAGAAAAATCATGTGGGACTTAAGACAGACCTCAGTAAAATACCAGCTTCTATTTTGTTTTATTCTAGCCAAATGGAATCTGATAATTAATTAGGGCTTTCCATGGCTAGGGTGCTCCTCAGGCCCTACATATACGGTCACGTTTTGTGTTTACATCTCTCTTTGTCTAACTTAAGCTGACAGGCAAGAGTTTGTTTGCTCTCGGCACATCTTTGTATGGAATATAGATTTTTTTGCTGTCCCGCCCTCCCCCGCCCCCCGTGCAGAACCAGTTGTCTTGTTTTTGGTATGGAAACCCCAGCAATGCTGCCATCTTGTGCATGTTCCATGGTTCATGTTTGTCATGGGTGCCAGTGATGGATAAGGCTGTGAGCAGGAGGCCTATTCTGTCACTGCTTTTCTGACAGGGCTCTGTCAGGAGGGCAACCAGGGGAGGACGTTTAGGTCTGGTCCGACATAACCCAGGGTACCTGTGGACTGTAAAGGCACTGCAGGGGGAAGAAAATTAACATTTAATGTTCCCCTGGCGGAAAGGGAAAGCTTTAGTGTTTGCACTAGCATTACAAGGATTACAACAATATTTAGAGAGAGTTAGCTGTCAGCGAACAGCATTGATCACGTGTCCTTTTACAAACCAACACTACCCAAATGTCAGAATTACAAACTGAAGTTCACACCAGGCTCAAGCAGAAGCCAAAGTCATTTACGACCCAACATGGAAAGTAGCAATGTTTGTGGGACAGAAACTCCTCTCCTCTAAAAGGCACCTAGTTTTGAAATTCACCTTAGTGTGTTCTCCTATTTCCCCAGTGTTCACTGTGTTCTCCACAGAGTCGATACATGGGGCTTTATAGGGAATCTCAGAGAGAACTCCTGTTCCTGGATCAGGCAGACCTTTGTGGCCTCAGTTTCCCATCCCTTCTCTACACCTTCTGTTTTTCTTGACAGGTTGTTTTCTGATCCATGGATTTGTTGCTGCTTAACAGTTGGCTGTGCCAAGGCTGGGTTTGAACAAGCAGCCCAACTAATCTTCATTTTCTGTAGTTTGTTCCCCACCCTACTAGAATTTCTCTGCATTTATTGCCTATTTAATATGCTCTTAATTAACTGATTATTGAGTGCCTCACTGATTCACCGCCTACCTCACTTGCTGTTACATATCTTATGGTCTCCCCTTAACTTATCCTTGTCTCTCTCCTCACTCCTTCTCTGGGCTGTGGTCTCCTCTCCTCTTCCTTACATCTCCCATCTCCTTGTTTCCTCCTTCCGCCAGCCCCACCTTATCCCCTCCCCATATCTGACTGATGTCCACTTCCTCTCTCTTCCTCTCCTTAGCTCTGGTGACATCTTACCCAACCCTGCTCCACCTTCTCCTCCCAAAACTTCCACCCCACGGGTCCCTCAATTCCTGCTGCTCCCCGCTCTCTCTTTTTCTTGTTCCCTCTGAAATAATCACTCAATCTCTATGAAATTATCATTGCCATTTACATTCTCCTCATTTCCCTCCACTGGCTGGCTCTTCCAGAAGCCTGGATCCCTTCTTGCCCCTTCTCTCCCATCTTATGACAGCTGTACTCTTTACCTCATCCATGAAGGAATGTGGTGGGGTGATGGGCCTCTTCTCCACTGCTTCTGGCTTCCCCTGTCTTCTCTCACTTTTGATCGTACCAGCTGTCACTCATGCCCACAACTTGGGAGTCACCTTTGACTCCTTCCTCTTTCTTGTCCCACATGTCCCAGCTGTGTCCAAATCTTGCATCTTCTTTTTCTTCAGACAGTCAGAGCTTCCATCAGGCCCTCAACTTCCGTTTTGACTATTATAACCTTCTCCTCTTTGACCTCCCTAACACCCATATCATCCCTACTCAATCTATACAAACCGTGTCTTCTTAACCCATTCCTCTGTCCACATCACTTCATCTTCGAATAGCCCCACTGGCTACCTCTGCTCCACCGCTTCAGATTCAAATGTCTTGTCCTCCCCTTCATGACTCTACCCCTGCAGCTTATGTGCTCTTATTTTTCATCGTGTTGTCCCCTTCTGCTCTGTCAACAGTGGTAGCCTAGTCTATCAATTTTTCAGCTTCTCCCACAAATGTCTTTTCTTCTCCTTCCGTGCTGCTCCTTAAACATAGAACACCCTCCCTCGATTGATCTGTCAGTACTCAATCCTTTGCTGTTCCCAAGTTCTGCTCAAGACACACCAGGGCCATAATGCCTATAAAAAAATCAGCCAATTTATGATGGCAATGCTATGGCACCAATGATGATTTGGCATTTTATTATAATATGGATATAGATATGTATGTATTTTCTTGTATCCCTGTCCCAACACCCATGTGTCATGGTGGCCAATGCTGCATTTTTAGATTGCAAACTCCTCTGGGCAGGGACCCCATCTTCCTGTATGTGTGTTTGGCACCCAGCTGCTCATGGGGCCTGACCCTGATGGAGGTGGCTAGTTGCTGGGGTAATATAAACAATGGATAGTTAGAACTGGGTGGGAAATAATTTTTCCCCCTTGTGGAAAGTTTTGAGATTTTTTTGCAAAATATTTTGGCTGAAAAACAAAATATTTTGATTCTGAAATGCAGGCAGGGTACCACAAGGGAACTGTAGTTCAGGGGCCTCAAGCCCTCATTTTCCTCTGTAGGCAGGGCTCCTGGGTTGGATTAGGTCTCCCATGAAGCACCATGGTCTCCATCATGGCAATCACATAGTAGCAGTGCATCAAGGGAAATGAAGTCCAGCTGAGGAGCCTGGCTCATAGAAGAGAGTGTGATCATGAGGTCCCCAAACTACATCTCCCAAGAGGTACCACAGCAGTACTCACAATTGTTATATTTTGAGTTTTGGGCATTCAGTTTTTCAGCAATCTTTCCCTGTGTCAAGTGAATAAAAGAGCATTGGTTCAGAATAACAGAGTCTGTTGGCACAAGTCACCTCTTGTTAGCGTCTTTGTGGAGGGGGGGAAGGTTGTTTCATTTGTGCAAAATTATATAAAGGGTGCTGGAAAAAACTGTGTGTGACTGCCAAGGGGCAAATTTAAAATAGCCGCTTGCTCTTCAGTATTAATCATGTTAATATATGGCTAATATGACTCATTTGATTGCATAGGAAATCAGAGCTGAGTGGTTTTCATTTCTGGGTGCAGAGGGAAAGGAGGGAGTGTGTATGTGTTTCACATTCCTTTACTGGCTTTTATCTTTCCAAACCCATAAAGGAAGAATGAACACAATATAATTTTTGAGTTCTTTTCTTTAGACTGCCTGTCTGGAGTGTCTCCTTCCTCTTTTCTTGAGACTTTTCATCCCATGCCATCTGACAAAACTTCAGGATCGTTCATATTTAGAATAAATGACAATTTCCAATTCTCCTTACTTATTTTAGGAAATTATTGTAAGAACTATTTTAGCTTGTTTGTACAGCTCCTAGCAAAATGTGGCCCTGTGCTGCATTAATAATAATGAACTATTTGTTAAAATGTAAAAGTAGATACAGTAAGTACCTTTGAGGAATATTTACTCATTTGTTGTAAAGAAAGCAACTATCTCAAAAGAGATCTTTTGATTTTGGCTTCTTTAGGGTATGTCAAATAAAAGTAGATGTGTTTAATCTGCCTTCCTGAGATTCTGGAACAGAAAATGGTTTTATGGATAAGGCACTGGATTGGGAGCCAATGGGTCTGAGTACATTGCTTTCCTACCCACTTCTTGCGGGACTCTGGGCAAATCACTTACTCTTCTTGTACCTCAATGCCTCATCTGAATAATCTGGAGAATAATACTGCCCTGACTCACAAGGTTGCGGTGAAGATCATTTCATTAATGTTTGGCCCATGCTCAGCTATTCTGCTCATGGTGTCTATTGAAACACTCACATAGATCTGAAAATGGGAGTACCTACACCCCAGTATTGCCTACACCAAGCATTTAAAAATCATGAGTCAGGCCCCAAAAAACTGCTTGAGATTGGGTAGAAAACTATGAGATGTTGAAATAACAAGATCTGACTTTTTTTTATTTGCCTTCTGGTTTCTGAGGCTCATATTTTAAAGCTTTTTCTAAAGGAAAAGAGGACTAAGAATTTACTATTTAAAACAGAGGTTCTTGTAAAAAGAAAAGGAGTACGCGTGGCACCTTAGAGACTAACCAATTTATTTGAGCATAAGCTTTCATGAGCTACAGCTCACTTCATCGGATGCATGCTGTGGAAAATACAGAAGATGTTTTTATACACACAGACTATGAAAAAAATGGGTGTTTATCACTACAAAAGGTTTTCTCTCCCCCCACCCCACTCTTCTGCTGGTAATAGCTTATCTAAAGTGATCACTCTCCTTACAATGTGTATGATAATCAAGGTGGGCCATTTCCAGCACAAATCCAGGGTTTAACAAGAACATCTGAGGAACAGTGGCTCCAGGAGGTGGTGCTTTAAAACCCCCCACCAAAAATCCAAAAAAATCTTGATTAAAATTACAAGAGTTGGCAACACTTGTACATAGATCTGAAAGTTTTGCTCACATTAGCAAATGAGTCTTGAGATGCAACAGGAACAGCAGCGGAGTTTGCATGTTGAGCTGTCACAGTAACTGTTTCTTGGGGTCTGTCACAGGGTCTATGCCAGCGCTCCCACTTTTGTGCCTGCACCCTGTGTTTAGGCTGGTATAATAAAGAGTCCCACCACCTTTGTCAGTGGTTTCACACCTTTGTGTCTTTATTTACAGTGTTCTTGTGCAGTCCCAATTCCCCCAACAACGACACCACAGACCTCTCCCAGGGTCTTCCGGCCCTTGAGGTTCCTTTCAGTAGGTAAGGAGACAGCAGAAACTGCCCTTCTGTCTCCTCCCAGGCTATCCCATCACTGAGGTTTTCCCAGGGCTTTTATAGCCTTCCCAGTCTTTAGCCCAGCTGTTCCCACTCGGCTTAGCTTGTTGAGCTAGCCCTCATTAGGCTTACAGCTGGGCTCCCTGCTGCATACCCATGTCTCTCTACCTGACCTTTTGACCAGAGAGCTGTCTACAGCTAGCATTTTGGCAGGGCTTTAAAGGGGGTTTTACCTCTGCCCTGCCACAGGGTCCTAGCATGAGGAATGGGAGCTTCTGAGGAACATATTCGGGGGTTTAAAACTGGTGCCTACTCACAGGATTAGCATGTCTCCAAATTCTCTCTCCCTTAATATAAAGGACTTTAGTGGATGTAGTAAGAATGGAAAATTCCTACCACTGTATATGTGCGATGTTTTGCTTTCAGTGAGTGACTTTTAAAGAAATACTCAGGAACGTGATCTTTATACTGGTATTTTCACGTGAAAAAGAACTCTACAATGCTGCTATTGATTTTTAAGTTGTAATTTTTGTTTGTTTGAATAAATTCAAGTTACAGACAGTGCATTCTGCTTAGTTCCCAAAAATAAATTAATTAAAAATACATTTAAGAAATGCCAGCTCCCTCAGTTGGTGAAAGCCAATAGCATCAAGATTTGCCCCCATATTTTCCTCATTTCGTGTTGAACAGCTGGCAGGGATAAAACTTACAGGAGATGGTCTGAACTGTGTAACTAACATCTATTCTCACAGGAGTAGGTGATGAGCATAATTAGGCCACACACAGGGCTACGTCCTTAGCTGGTGTAAATTGTTATAGCTCCATTGACTTCCACAAGTTGGGGATCTGGTACAAGCTTTTCATTAGCTATTTGCAGGGGTTCTCAAACTTCATTGCACCACGACCCCCTTCTGACAACAAAATTACTACATGATCGGGGTGGGGTGGAGGGGAGCTTGAGCTCCAGCCCCGCTGCCCCAGGTGGGGTTGGAGCTCAGGCTTCAGCTTCAGCCCTAGGTCCCAGCAAGTCTAATGCTAGCCCTGGTGATCCCATTAAAATGGGGTCCCGACCCACAGTTTGAGAACTGCTGAGCTATTGTGAAAGGTGAAACACTCCACCTTATCTATGTGCTCAGCACTCAGTCACAGATTGTAACCAGTCCCGTGATCGCACCCATCTCCTGCTCCTCTTTGGGGAATTCACAAACTGGAATTTTAAAAGCTGGATGCTGTAGCTTTTGTAAGTATCGAGTGTTCTTTTCTCCATCTCCTCGAAATGTCATAGAAATCCACAGAGAGACAAGGTGGGTGAGGTAATACCTTCTGTTGGACCAACTTCTGTTGGTGAGAGAGACAAGCTTTCCAGCGACAGAGGGCTCTTCTTCAGGTCTTGGTTCAAGGTTTCTGGTCAGTTTTTCTCATGCCAAAGAGCGTTTTGCTAATAGGTAAATGATCACTGCTCTGGTCCCTCTGTGCTCTCTGACAGAAATCTGAGCTCTGTTATGCTGTATCAAGTCCTAGCATTTGTCATTTTCCCCGGATGGCACTGAGACACATTTGCCCAGGTCCTAAGGGTTGAGATCAGATGAGACAGTGCAATTGGGTTTTGTTTTGGGTTTGTTTGTTTTTTTTGTCTCTGAAGGAGTTGATGTTGAACAACCTGCTGAATATCAGCACCGGTGGCAGCTCCTTCAAACTTTAGTCTGCTGTCACCTGGAAAACCTGGATTGGATTCTAATGCCTGACTGGAGCTACAGCCACAAGAGGAATAGGCATCGCTGTTTTCAGCAAAAGACTTTTCTCTTCCTGTTTTCTTTTAGAGATTGGCCTTTTGTCAGTTTGCCTCAACTTCACAATTGTTTAAACGTAGTGCATTACGAATTTCCTTGCCTTTTGCTGGGTTTTCTCATGAATATCTATTAATGAAATCACCCCCAGGAGATGATACGATACGTATGGGCCCATTTGGGAGTAAGATGATATGTACGTTATTTGGGTCACGTCAGCAGCCCTTCCCTGGGTTGCCAGCTCTCACAATTTTATTTCAAGTCTTGTGATATTTTTCTCAAAGCCTCAACTCCTGGTTATTTTTTGAGAATCTCGACTTTCCTTTAAAACAAAAAAGTTCCTGTCCTCGTGGCTGCAAAGAAAACCTTGAAAATATGAACTCCAAAGTTTCCAAATCCAAAAGACATATAAAGAATTATTTTTCAAAATTTCATTAATTTTTAGGCCAATCTCATCATTATTTGGGGTTTGAGTCAATTTTTTTATGATTAGTGTTGGCAATACTCGCTGTATGTACTGTGTTTTGGAATGTCTGTGCGTTATTCGTATATATCTGCATGAATATATTGTTTAAATCAGCACTGCATAGAATAATATAGTATGTTTATATTTCAAAGCATATTAATCAAATAAATATTGACTAATCCTCAAAACAGCCCAGAAAAGTAGGGACATATTATTCCTCTTGGACAGCTAGGAAGACTGAGGCAGACAATACAAGTGAGTTACCCAAAGCTAAATATAAAGTCAGTGTTAGAGAGGAGATTAGAGCTTGAGTCCCTCTGGCCTCACACCCCTCTCTCCTTCTCAAGATATGATTTATTTTTCTTCTAGTGGCTTATTCCATGCCCCAGAGTCCTGACATTCTAATCCTTCATTTGTTTTAACCTTCATATGCCTCCCTTCTTTAAACATTTTTTCCCCTGCAATGGAGTCATTATAATCTACTGAGTCAAAAATCTAATTTGCAGAGGGTGCCTATAAGAATTTCCAAATATATCTCAAACTTCTATTGATTTAATTTACTATCATTTAAGTATTCTGTCTTAACTTTTGAATTGGTTGTTTTTACAGTTTAGGTTTCGCTTTTGCTTTACCAAGCAGCCCTACATATGGGACACATGCATACAGGGATTTTTCAAATATTTCTCATCTTAGAAATATAAATGGTCTTTGGCCGGCAACAGTGTGCCACAGTCTCACCACCCAATGAACAGTCAGAAGTAGCCATTTCTGTTTCACATATGTAGTCTGTTTAATAAATGCCAGTTGCTGGTTAGGTTGGGAATTTTTTTGAGAGAGAAAACCATCTGTGGTATTCATTCTGCAAACACATACAATTTTTATTTTGAATTGAATTAAGTATGTAATAAAATATGTTGCTTTTAGAGCTAGCTACCCATGTACAGAGTTCAACTGCAAAACATACTGATTGAATACAGTATTCGAAAGATGCGCTTTGAATGAGTTTGTATGGCAGCGTGATACATCCAACTCTGTTTTGTGTAGTGATCTGTACTCTTACATGTATAAAACAGCTTTTTTTCCAGGTAAACAGAGCAGCAGTAGTGTTGGGCAGCTTTGATATTTTAAGCCTGGGTTTTGGTAAATCCCCACAACAGCACTGAGAGAGAAGATTTCTGTGTACTGTAATTGAAAGAAAGAATGTCAGGAGGAGATCTAAAAATGTATCCCGCTTGTCTGAGAGAGAGGCTGTGAATTAGGGAACAGAATAGATCTATAACCTTCATCATAAAGGTCATCGACTGGCAGAAGATATTATTCGGTCAAATTAATTTTGTGGTCAAATTTTGTTCTAACATACTCAGGGGAGGACTTAGTAGTAGTTTAGCATTCAGGATCTTGTGAATCCCAATCCTCACTCTGCCACTAACTTCCTCTGTGTTGCATTTAATTTCCCTTCCACAATTTCTCTGTCGGTGAAATGGGGATAATAATAGTGGACCACTTACCTAACAGGCATCCTGTGAGGATTAATTGCGGTTTGAACAGTGCATTAGCTAGGTAAAGCGCCATATAATCATTATTGTTGTTGTTTTCTCCAAACTTCACTCCTCACGTTTCTGAAACTCACCACTTTGTGACTGCAAAAGTTCACAGAATAACACAGCTGCTGTTCTCGTGCAGCCCGCAGAAATACAGCCAGCTGCTCACCTGCCTCCAAGATTCCCAGAGCTCTGCTGTCTTGGCTTGTCCTGTTGGTGCACAGTGAAAGGTGTTGTAGGGGAATGAAGCGCTTCTCCCTACTGAGATAGTTTGCTGGTGTTTAAAAGAGATCTGTCCTTTTAAATTTCAGCACCGTTCACCCATATAAACAGAATGTTATATGTTTCCATACACAAAGAGAAACCAAATCTTTTCGGTCAGAATGACCTTTGGTTTATATTTAAATAGTACAATAAAACAAAATAAAAGGGAGATGGTTTTCAGAGACGTGTGTGTGTGTGTGTGTGTGTGTACCTCCTCTTTAGAATGCTGTACCTGAGTGTGTGTGTGTTTATATACACCTCTTCTTTAGAATGCTGTACCTGAACATAAAATGGCTGCTGTTACAGCAGCAGGATTGAGAATTCGCATTTAAATGTGCATTCCTCGGAAAAGAAGTCCTAGTAGCTACACGCTATAAATCTCAACATCTGATAAATGCAAAAAGACAAAATTGGGTCATGGTGTTAGGGAATATACTTTGCCCTTCTATAGTACCTTTCATCCAACGATCTCAAGCCACTTTACAACTTTACCACAATTCCCTTGGAAACTAGCTAAGGGTCAGACAGGAATTTACTTCACCCTCCTGTGGTCTGGGATGGATGGGGCCACATTATATTTGTACACAGCAACAGTTTAAGACAAGAAGTAAAGAAGGGCACCATGCATTGTTAAAACTGCAGGGGGAATTCACGTAAGCACAGGTAATTAACTGAACTGGAATTAACTCTTATGCAAACAAACAAACAAAAAAAGCCCTAGGATTTTTAATCAAGGCTATTAGTCAGCATTTGTGGCAATCTACACTGATTACAAGATCAGTAAGCCTTAATTTTTCTTTAAGTATTTTTTTTAAAATGCACCACAAAGTAGAAATATCTCACTAGTTCATAGTATTGGCTTGTGGTGCAGAAGAGGAATGCCAGTGCTGTCTTTCATGCAGAGCTCCAGGCCCTGCAGGAATGGCACTTTACCACTGTGTGGTTTAGGAGCCCTGGATGCCAGCTGCCTCCTCCTGCAAGCCTCGCCTTTCATGCTTCCAGAAGCACAGTAATTTGCGATGATGTGTTAGTTGTGTTATCGTACTGCCTAGGAGTCTGGTCATGGGCTGGGTGCCATTGTGCGGGGTTCTTTACAGACACAGAACAAAAGGAAAGCCCCTGCCCCAAAGAACTTACAATCTAAATATAGGACAAGAGATGGTACAGATAGACTGACAGGGGAGTACAATGAAAGTACAAGCGCTTAGCAGGAAGAATGCCCCCTCCTAGTGAGGGCAGATTGCCACCAAGTCCACTTTTATTTCAACCCCTAGATGTTCTTGGAGATTTTTAATCCAGGTATTGACCTGGCTTAACCCTGCATATCTGGTCATATCTGATGTCATTACAGCACTAGGTGCTATGGCAAAAGGAATATTTCTTGTTTCTGAGACGAGAGATTACAAATGATTGATATGAAAATATCACAAATTAGAAACTATTTTAAAAAAAGATTCAAATGTACCTTAAACTTTGGTCAGAAATAGGAGGTTGGAAGTTTCTTGCTTCTTTTGATGATATAAAACTTAATGGGGTTGGGTTATTTTGGAATATAAAGAGCCAGGAGTCTGTGTCAAACCCAACTTCTATAAGTGCTAATGTGAGTCATCAGCATACCTTCACTGTTATAGGTGGGCAAACTAGACCATGCTAACATGGATCAGGAGGGGCATTTGCTTGGTGTGTTGTGTGAATGTGAGTGACTGAGTCCAAATGGAAATAGACCAGCTCTGGGATTTGCTTTTCTGGTTTTGGATGCAGAGATTCTAAGAGGTGCTTTGTGTCTTGACAGAATTCAACAGTACTAATTGCCATTCAATGCCATTTTTTACACTCCTCTTGTATTAACTACCTCATTTGAGTGAATAGGGTATTGAATGTACAATACACAACTGTTTCTGCTGTACCATCTATCAGTATCCACCCTGAGAAATCAGTAAACTGACCCAAACTGGTGATCATTAAAAATTTTACAGGAAGTTTATCCTCATTTCTTTTGTCTCTGATCCCACCATTAATCTCTGCTTACAATGTCCTCCTTCACCACTGCCACAGCTAGACTTTGAAAGCAAATATCCTTGCCCCCCTAGAAACGTAAAGAAACGTGAAAGAGAAACTAGACTTGCTCTCCCAAGAGTAGTTCCCCCCAGTCCTTTTTCTACCTTTTGTTTTTCCTCCTTCCATGAGGTTTAATGTCTCTACTCATCATTATAATGGCCAATATGATCTAGTAAGCTTTGTGGAACGGGACCTTGTGCCAGGATTTGATTTCATTTGTATGGATGTAAACAGAATTACTCCACATGTACACAGCTGAATTGAGAGCAGAGTCCAGCCCCGACTTGTCTGTCTGTGAAATGCCATCCACACTAATGGCTCCACATAAGTGACTCTTCTTTTTCTATGAACTGGGAAAGCTTGTAACATTACAAGGCTGTTCTCTCTCTCACCCTCTATCTCTTTTCTCATTTACTCTGTGCATTTAATTTTGGATTAAGTGTAATTTACTCTTCACTATGATACAGCCCCTTTGCCCTGCTAAGGTCACTTTGTGCTGGCAGAGCAGCTCTGAGGGACCTCAAATACACCCTAAAGGGCAGCTGAGTATTCCCTTGGGAGATTCTCGGCTGGTGTAAAGCCGGCCTATCTTTATGCCAATCCCTCTTAGCCTTCCTTGGTGTAGGGGGATATGTTAGGGCCAGCAAGAGGGCATTCAGAGGGTTCAGACACACTGCATTTGGGTGATCCTCAACCACGTAAAGGCTCCTAAGAAGCCATTTCAAGCCAGCACATGTTATTCTAGCCCTTTTGACTGCTGTAATTCAGCCTCTGGCTGGACCACAGTAAGCTGGTTTCAAACTGTGTTGAGCATGATGACTGGGCCCACTGAACACAATGAAGGGAAGAATCAACTGTGTTTTAGTTACACAATAGAAATATGGACCAAACTCACCTTTGATGTAACTCTGTTGAAGCTAATGGAGTTACACCAGGAGCAAATTTGTCATTTCACCTTTTGGTTCCTTTTCAGGCTGTGGGACCCTGAAAAATGAAGTTTGGAGGCTAATGCAGGGGAGGACTTGCCAGTGACTAGTTTTAAGGAAGTGCATTCTTAAAAGAGCTGTTTGAAAAAACGGAGAAAATTGCAAAAAGCATGTTGAAACTTCCTGGGTTTTTTTTGTAAATCAGAATTTCAGTTTGAGTTCTAAGAAATTTGACCAATTTTAATTCTTAGCCTATACCTGCAATGCTTAACTTTGCTTATTTAATTTAATAGAGGTCTGACATTATTGATTTGTTATCCTTATCCCCACTTAGGATGACTACTATGTTAACTAGACAATGTTTTAATCCCTTCAATTCCA
Organism: Natator depressus; assembly: GCF_965152275.1. NCBI lineage: Eukaryota > Metazoa > Chordata > Testudines > Cheloniidae > Natator > Natator depressus. The sequence continues at coordinate 136,585,318 of NC_134234.1, forward strand.
ATTTCAGGGTAGGCAAACCAATAATAAAGTTAAAATTTATCGAGAGCACTTTAAGAAAAAAGTGGTTTTGAAGTCAGCACAGACCCTAAGGTTCTTGCCCACTCTTCTCCTGGGGACGTGCTGCTAGATTTTTTTTTTCATATTGATCATAGAAATGAATGGTACTGTATTCAGGGCCCTATCCAGTTATGTCTTAGATAAGAGGTGGACAAACTACAGCCCGTGGGCCACATCCGGCCTGCGGGACCGTCCTGCCCGGCCCTTGAACTCCCGGCTGGGGAGGCTAGCCCCCGACCCCTCCCCTGCTCTTCCCCCTCCCTTGCAGCCTCAGCTTGCCATGCTGCCAGCGCTCTGGGTGGCGGGGCTGCGAGCTTCTGCTGGGCAGTGTGGCAGCATATCTGGCTCCAGGCGGCGCAGCTGCCAGTCCTGGTGCTCTGAGCGGCATGGTAAGGGGGTGGGGAGCGGGGGCATTGGATAAGGGGCAGGGTGTCCCGGGGGGCAGTCAGGGAACGGGGAACAGGAGTGGCTGGATAGGGCGTGGGAGTCCCAGGGGGCCTGTCAGGGGCGGGGATGTGGATAGAGGTCGGGGCAGTCATGGGACAGGGAGCAGGGGGGGTTGGATGGGGGTGGGGTCCCGGGGCCAGTTAGGAGTTGGGGGTCCTGAGAGAGGGCAGTCAGGGGACAAGGAGCAGGGAGGTTCTGAGGGGGGAAGTCAGGGGGCAGGAAGTGGGAGGAGCCAGAGGCCAGGCTGTTTGGGGAGGCACAGCCTTCCCTATCCGGCCCTCCATACAGTTTTGGAACTCCGATGTGGCCCTCAGGCCAAAAAGTTTGCCCATCCCTGTCTTAGATGAACTCCATCTGGTTCTAAACTTGCTTTCTGGAATAAATTGCAATAGATACTGCACTGGCCAGTCCCTGCACCATCTTGGCTGCATGAGTTGCTAGATTTCATTTCCCTAGGTTTATGAAATTCATTATGAAAAGGCTTGAGGTGCCTGGTATGTTGAGCAAAACACACCTCCAGCGTTTCCTGATGTCCGGTGTGCCCTCTCTGAACTACCGATGTACAGATCAATGGAACACAGGCACTCATGAGTACCACAGTGTCCTGCCCCTGTATAGACATTGGTGCTGACATCAGGGTTATAATATCTTGGTCTTTCTGCAAGGGTCCAAGTGACCTTGCCCCAGTTTCCCTCAGCATCATATACATATATATGCACACTTCCTTTTGATAGCCCATTCATAAGATGCCCTGTGTTTTAGGTACCATATCGCAGGTTATGAACGGCTCTGTCTGGTGAATCTAAGAAAGAACACTTCGCTTCTCTTCCCCTCCTCCCCTCCCCCCCCCGCCTCCACAACAGAACCCCACACAAGCTTAGGATGGGTTTATTTTTCTAAGCACATCAGAATTCTTCTAGCACAGCTTGATGTTCCACATACTGTCAACTACTTTGGGCTGCTTGTCAAAAGGGGTGCTATGTAAACTGAAATGCTGTTTTTGCATTATCATTCTAGTTGCAAATGTTGTTATTTAATTAGACTCTGCAGTATGTTCCAGACCAAACATTTTTAACGGAAGGCACTGGCTTGGTTCAAAGTGATGCCTTTATTACAGCTTATCTAGCTACAAACAACGTGCAGTAGAAAAAGCAAAATAAGAGGCTTGGGTCCAGAGAACATGACCAACTCAATAACTTAAGCCTGGCTCCATATTTGGCTGTGGTGTGTTGTTCCCTTCCGTACAGCTGTAACCATAAAAGGATAGCTGACCAGTTGTTTTCCAAGGAAAAGTGCTACCACCTTTCATCCAGTGTATATACTGATCCCCGCATTGTCCACATTAAAATAGCACATTGCCTTTTAATTAATCGCTAGGCCTTGCAGCTCTGCACAGACAGCTTCTTCTTTTGCTTTTTTACAGACTGGTCCTGGGAAGGTTAAAGAAACAGATTTATTTCTGCATTGCTTTTTAAAAATAATGGATGTTTGCATGTTTCTGATTTTTTGAGGAAGGTCCCAGCCTCTTCCAAGCTCACTGTTGTGAGGTAGGAAGTAGTACCAGTTAAAGCCCAGCATCTTCTCCCCTCTGCCTGTTATTGAGCTAGTTGATTTCACCCTTGCATCTGTAAGTTATTTCTGCTCTTGCTTTATAGGCTGCAGAACTACTGCTGTCTCAGCTACAGGGTCACGGAGTGGAAAAGCCTATAATGCTTTGCTATGTTGGCCGCACAGTAAAGTTTTCTTTGATATCTTAAAAGATAACTTTAAGATTACTTTTTAAATGCTAGTTTCTCTAACCATTGTCTGTTGCTTTTTATTGCCATGCCAGTTTAATCTGGTTTAAAGGGGCCTAAAATCTGAGTAATAAGTTCCTGCTGTGCTTTAACCCAGGAAGCAGTTCTCTGCAAGAGAACTAGGCAGTTAGCATTGCTTGGGTAGCTGGATTAAAATGGATTGTTCTACATTTATTTGAGGGCTGGAGCTGAAGGGGAAAGGTTATAATAACCAAGGGCCTGATCCTGCAAAGCTATTCTCTGCCACCCGTATTCAACTGGGTAGTACCTTACGCCATGAGTAGTCCCCTTACTTTCAGTGCGACTGCTCAGAGGTAAAATACTACCTAATGGGAATAAAGGTGACCCACTAATAATTACATTAATTTTACTGGGACTATAATTGCATGAGAAAGGCTTTGCAGAATTGGGCCCTGAGTGTACGACAAATGGGTTTGGAAGTATTAGGTTTGTATTAGTAAATGTTGATTTTACCGTACACACACAGACGACAAAACAATTCCATTGATGATAGAAATTTACAGACAGGCAAAGTAAGAAAAATGCTGCTTGAGAATTTATTAGTGTGGTTTAAGGCTATTTACTTTTTATATTTTGACATGTGACGTTGACAGTTTGTGTTTTATCAGTTATAAAGCTTAAACTTTGTGAACCTCAAAGTCTGGCATTAAATAATTGTCTATCCCTCCTATCCGATTTCCCACAACTGTGAATATTTAAATACAGTCTACTCCCATTTACCTAACCCAAGTATCCGAATCTCTGCATTATCCGAATCCCTTCCTTGTCCCCCAGTATTTATCTCGCACTGCTGGACGAGGAAGGGATTCGGATAATGTGGAGGTTCAGATAATAAAGCAGAGACTCCTGACCAGCATCGTGAGAAGGTGGACAACCCCGCAGCTGTAGGGGAAGACCACACCAGTGCTGAATGGCTGAATAGCTTTTACCCTTTCAATTATCCAGACTCCCGATGATCCGAATAAAATGCGTGTCCCCCACACTATTCCGATAATTGGGAGAATACTATCGATAAACATTGAAAAAATGCTTAAGATTAACTATCAATATTATCTGTTGAAATTGTAACAACAATTAAAAAAAAATTGAATTCTGGCAAGCCTCCTGAGGTTGGCATGTCAATTTCCCACAAACAGAAAATCAGAAATTATTTTTGGATTGGGTGAATCAAAATGCTTCATTCTAACGCTGAAATTTTTCATTTTGCCCATTTACATTTATTTTTGCATATTTTACTATGAATCAAATTAAATTTTGAAACAAAAAGTCAATTTGACACAAAAGCCAACTTTTGTATTTTGAAAATACTGAAATGGGACAAGTCAACAATTTCAGACCTTTTTTTCTAAATGGGAAATTTGTCAAAACCAACTCTTTCCCATGAACAGTTTCACTTTCAACAAACTGGCATTTTCTAGGGGGGTGGGGGGGTAAATTTCATAGAAATATTCTCAATCAGCTCTAATCCCAAACACAACAGGAACAGTCACCTGTACTTTTTGGAGCCACTGCTGTCTAGTACTGTTCTGTAGAATATTGTAGTATTTTTTTTTGTTTTGTTCGTTTACTAAGAGTAACACTAAATCTAAACCTATCTTGGTAGGGTTTTTTTTAAAGATGACTCCATCTTAGGTTTGTTATTTTAACATCCATTTTCCTGCTTGCCTCTCCCTAGAAAACAAAACTTTAAAAAATAGGCTTTTGTAGGTCTTTGTGGGTTTTTTAATTTATTTTTGTTAGCCTGGATGCCGATATGTGTAAAGAGGCATTGGTGCAGTCACTGGAGTTTTTCAATGACAGTAGTAGGCAACCTCCAGCATATTTCTGCAGAAAATGTTCTTGAGCCCACTTAAGGGCAGCAGAAGCAGGAGGCCTCAGTGGAATTAAGTTTTTTTTTCCTTTTCTTCCCTGAATCGTGTGTTTCTTTTGTTTTTATTGCATTACCTAGTTCAGTTGAACAGTATATTAAAGTTTACACTGATCCTTTAGCTTTTCCCAAGGGAGAGGGCAACCTTTTAAAAGGTACAAAGATTTCAGAGATTCGAAGAGGTGGATCTGTATTCAGAGCAGTTCAAGCCGCTGTCCAGAGAGTTACCTTGCGTTCTGTACGTAGTGCTATAGGCTCCAGGCTCATAGCACTAAACAGTGGTTCACTTCAGCCTCTACAGTTCGGAAAGTTACAGCATGCAAGCACTCAATAAAAGGGAAAGAAAAATGCATCACCTAGAGCAGTGGTGGGCAACCTGCAGCCTGCGGGCCGCACGCGGCCCATCAGGGTAATCTGCTGGTGGGCTGCGGGACAGTTTGTTTACATTGACCGTCCGTAGGCATGGCCGTCCGCAGCTCCCATTCCCAGCCAATGGGAGCTGCGGGAAGTGGTGGCCAGCACATCTCTGGTCAATGTAAACAAACTGTCTCGCAGCCCACCAGCGGATTACCCTGATGGGCCATGGGTTGCCCACCACTGACCTAGAGAGAGCCTAGTTAAGGATATGAAGAGACAGGGCCCCAGTAGAGCATAAAGGGGTGTATTGGGGAGGGTGGGAAAGGAGTTGGTGGGAAGCAGAGCAAAGGCCAGGCATCAGAATATGCGTGGAAACATGGGAAAGATGGGACGTGGGAAGGGTATAGACACACTAGAGCAACTGGAGAGTATCCTGCAGACAGACTGAGTGTTTCAGCATATTGAAAACCTGGCAGTTGGTGCCTCATTAGAGCTGCATCACTGGGTCGTGCATCCCTCCTCCCTCTCCCCAATTGACTTATCAACTCTCATTTTTAAGCTTCAGTAGTCTATTCAAGAGATATGAGAATCATGTCTCTCCCACACACACATACGAGCAATAGAACAGTGAAAACCTTCTGCCTGAATATACAGTAACTGGAATGATTTCAGCAGCAAAAGCCCCATTTCGATAAACACAGCCAGGACAAGGTCACAGAAAGGACAGCATTACAAGTTCTGGTTGTGAGTTTGTTTGTTTATTTTAAAGGATGCAAGGTTTCTCCTTGCTCTCTCTTCTCCTTCAGCAGTAACTCCTCTATCCCTCTGGTATTGCACTTAGCTCTGCACACTGATCCTTGACTATATCAGAGGATAGCGAGATTAATTTGTGATTTGTGTTGGATTGTTTTGGCAGCCAGTTTAGAATTCCACACTGGGGGGGCAGGTACTTCAAAGGCAACGGATGTTTTATAATACTCTTCAATGCCTTGGCACATATAGTATCAAACAAACAAATAGGTCCTTGCATGAATATTCCTCATGAATACCCTCACCACCTGTTTATTCTAGGACTATGCTTGAAAATAATGCCCTGCCCGATAGTGTGTCCTAGCAGAAACAATCCTAGAATCAGTCATGCAGTGACCGGGGCCTAATAGTTGTCTGTCATAAAGCTGGAAGATGAATAGAACATAATTTGGGGGGCAGGGACTGTCTGTGTTCTGTGTCTGTACAGTGCCTAGTGCAATGGGGTCCTGATCCAAGACTGGGGACCTATAAGTGCTGTAATAATACAAATAATAAATAAGGCTACGATTTAGTCACGGGTATTTTTAGTAAAAGTCAGAGACAGGTCATGGGCAGTAAACAAAAATTCATGGCCCATGACCTGTCCATGACTTTTACTAAAAATACCTGTGATTAAATCTTGGGGGGGGCATGGGGAGGCTGCTGCTGGGGGGACCTCTGGGTTGGGGGAGCATTGCTGGGGACGGACTGAGGGAGGCTGCCAGGGGGTGGGGAGGGCACCCAGGGCCTGTGGCACCAGCTGCCCGCGGGCCACGGCTGCTCTGGCTGGCTGCCCGAGGACTGCTCCCAGGGCCAGCGGACTGTGGCTGCTTCTGCCGGCCACCCGGGGACCGCTGCCTTGGGCTGCAGACTGCGGCTGCCCCGGGATCGCAGCCGGGAGCTCTCAGAACAATGGCTGGTGTGGCTGTCCCTGGGGCCACTCCAGCAGCGGCTGGTATGGCTGTCCTGGGGGCACCTGAGCAGCTGCTTGGGCGACCCTGGGGTCAGCCACACTGGCCCCTGCAGAAGTCCCGGAGGTCCCGGAAATTCATGGAATCCGTGACCTCCGCGACCTCTGTGACAGACACAGAGCCCTAACAATAAATAATAACAGTAATTATTAAATGACATCCATTGGGTTTTTGCCCGGGTATCAGCTCAGGATCTGGGCCATAGCAGGAAGAAGGGGAATAAGATATGACTGGAAATGAGGAATGTTCTAAAGAACAGCTATTTGTGTTGTCTGAAAACTAACTTGGGGTTTGAGAAAGCTGTGCACGGACACTGCATGTGTGGCAAGCTGAGTTGTTGGGAGGGGAATTGGGGGTATATATACA